>NC_080075.1:64705910-66053711 GCF_949987535.1 Balaenoptera acutorostrata
GATTCCTAGGAATCATACAAGTGCATGCACGCGCACACAGACACCCACAAACCAAGAAAAGTTTTCCTGGAAAAATCTCTCTATAGGCAAATTTCTAGAAAACATAGTGTTTTTTTAATGGCAGATATGTTCTTAAATTTCTTTTATAAGTTAAAAAAATTTCATATGGAAGTAATAAGATAAAGAAAGCTAATTCCTATCTGTCTCTTATTACTTCTCCTTTTGGGATTTATTAATGGTTTGCATACTTCACGTAGCTTTTCTGTGTAAATTCGCAAGCCTGCTTATTTGATTGCGAGAAACAAAGATGAACAATTATGTTGTCTTTTCAGACCTAATTCAGGCACTCTCTTCCTTAAGATTTCTTGGGGGTGGTGGGGTTAGGGGGAATGGCTGGACTTGGTTAAGCAATGTGAGTATCTAATAAGTGGGAAAATTCCAAAGCTTCACTTGGTTTATATGGCTAAATATATCAGGCCTCCTTATAGCCCACCAATTACTGGTAGCCTGTCCAGGGCCATAAAACTGGAGATAAAGTTGGCCAAGACAGAACCAAAGGAGATAGCTTATCTGTTTTACTGTGTCTTCATATGTCATTCTGTTACCACAGTGGCTTTTCAAATGTGACCATAACTAGTCAGAAAATCATTCAAATAAATCAGCAAATTGTTAACATAATTGCAGCCTAGGAAAAGGTAAAGATGAAATGTTCCCAAATGAAGCTAGAGGGAAAACTCTATTAATGTAAACAATAAGAAAAAAAAAAAGTTGAGGATACAAAAATTCCCTAATCTGGAAGTGGGGAATTTCCATGGGGTATGAATGTGTATTTAAGAAAGTCTCATTAAGTCATGGAAAAAAATCTCCTACAGTTGGAATTTTCAAATTCTTTCAGCCACTACACATTTAGTTATCCTTTTTTTCCTTTGTATATATTTCTCATAACAACACCTACATCCTTGTAATTTCTAAAGTACTTATCTCAGAGCAGTTTCTTTATTTTAAAATGAATGGTGTGAAAATGTTCCCAAGACTTGTATTATTTTATGGGCAGATAGAGAAGCAATATATTTACTTTAGGCCTATTTATTAACTTTGTATGCTTTTCCAAGGAATCTTGGCTGTCGGTCATATTTTTCTTCCTTTACCAATCTCATGTTTAATAGGAAAAGACAGTACTACAATTATGTGATTATTAAAAGACCACAAAAAGAAAAATTAAAAAAAATTTTTAACAGAGAATGGGATATCTTTTTCCAGGAATTCAGCTTGAGAGAGCTCACAAAATGATTGGATTCCAAGAATAATCTGGACCTTTTATACTTGTCTTATATTTTATCCTTATATTATTGTTATTGTCTATTTTCAGAGAGACTATATCTTGGTAACCTTTCACTGGGAAAAATGAGCCATATTTATAAGTACATGTGTATATGTGTATCTGCACATTTTAATAGCTATATTCAGCTGGGAGAGGGGTGTCAGATGGTCAGAATTCTGTTATTTCAACCTGCCCCTCTGGGAAATGGCTGAGGACCAGCGGGGAAGGATCTTCACATTAGGGGCAATGGTTTGTTCACTGTTTACAACTTCAGCATCTAGCACAGTACTTGGCCCACTGTAGCGCTTAATGAATGAACAAAGAGGACAAAAAGACACCTGAGAACTGAAAGTCAGGACACATTTCTTAAAAAGAGCCCCACTCAATATTGTCCCCAACAGGCCGAATCTATAATTTCCTAACTTTTGTAGGATTGGACAGTATGTTCCTTAGGGTCTTCGTCAAGGCAGAAGTCCCTTGCACATAGTAGGTACTCCATAAATGAGCTCCACTGAAGTAGCAAGCTAGATCAGAAGGCTGTTGTGAACCTGACACACTAGTAACAGTGAAAACTAAATGCAAGTCCCCAAACCCAAACAGTCTAAAACGAGGTACTCAGTAGCCTATGAAATGGTTAAATTATGATCTGCACTTCTGGCCTAACAAGGCACAAAAGTACACAGGGCACTGTGAGAGGCCTCCCTTCAAAATTCTTAACATAAAATCTGACACCCCAAATTTCAATTATCTGGGGAATCCATTTCTGTGACTAACCTCACTCCTTGATAGTGCCAAATAAATAAAGTGTTACTAAAATAGTCCTGAAAATAACCTGGCACTCACTCAACTCGGCCGCTCACCTCGTACTGGATGAAGGATGGGTGCTCGTGCCGAAGGCCCAGCAAATCTGCCTGCTGATTAAGCAACGACCGGCAGGAATCAGAGTGAGACGAGGGAAGCGTGTGGATGAGAAGGCACAAGTGTTGACGATGGTCTGTCTCGGTGCTGGGCACACTCAGTGGAGACTTGGCTACCACTGCTCAGGGCCTGCAGCCTGGCTGGGTGTGAATGACGCTGGGCCCAAGGCAAGCGTGAGGATAGAGACATCTGGGGAGACAGCTCAGCACTCTCGGGTGGAGCTGTTTCCCCAGGTGGGAGAGGCAGGAACGGACAAGGGGAAGCAGGCTTTCCAAGAGGTCAAACAGCAAGGTCAAAATTCCAGGCCGAGGTTCGCGGAAAGAACCCGGATCAAAGGCTAGGTCACAAAAGATAAAAATAACAGTAACTGGGTCTCAGTAATGAGAATGGAGCCAGGAGCAAGAAAAGCTTTGAATCTGAGCCACGATGATCAAATACTTTGATATTCACTGACTTATTTTCTTCACCCTCTCCCTCCTTACGATAAGGGTCTAGAGAAGCAATGCCAAGGACATGGACTTGGGGTTAGAAGACTGAGCTTGAGTCCCTGTTCTTTCATTATCTTACACATGATGCTGAACCTCTTTGGGCTTCTATAAAGTGGGAATTCCCACTCTTCCTACCTCACAAGATCATCGTAAGACTCAAATAAGATCGTAAAGAGGGGACTATTCCATAAACTCGAAGTGTTAACAGAATGTTACTTGTTGCTATAGTTATTGTTGAAATGACTATCCTGCCTGCTTAGAGCTAGAACTGGTCTCAGATGATGGCTCAGTAAATGAATTATGAGTCCTTTTGCAAGCCTCAAATGTTCAGCTGATAAATGCTCTGACAACTGGCTTGGCATTCTGAATCCTGTCCATTGTAACTTAAGCATCATTTCTATCTCCACTGATAACATGAAAAGCATCTGGGATGTGGGTGGGTCCATGACATCCTTTCATATGGTCTGGTAAGCTTTGGAGGGTGTTAGTGACTGGCCACTGGCGCCTTTCACATTTGCTGAGTTGCAGTCTGAATATCATTGTTTCGACTTTTGACTGTGTCCATGGTGTCTCGAAGAGAAGAGAAATCTCTTCGTAATCAGCTTATCCAGTGTGAGTTGAAACAATGCTTCTGTGTGCCTGGCTGACCCCATGCTTCCTCTCTCATGATGGGTGCCTTGCTGGATCTTCGAAGATGAGGGCAAATTCATCACAGTACAATTTATACTGTTTTGGTAGTTTTGCCAGTGGTTCTGCCATCCTCAAGTTGAAAGAGGATATGGAAAATCCATCTCTAAAAGATGTCTTTGATCAGCAAATCTTAGTTTCAGTAAGTCAGTGACATGAAACTTATGTCAATAATAAGAGATAATTCAACCAGTACTTTCTTAACAATAATACTGGTGGGGGTGGTCATGTTTGAAACAATAATGTCCTCAGTGTCTCTGTCACAGCACTGCGGAACACCCCTATTGCTTTCATCTGGTCTAAGATCTCCATGGAATCTTTTTAAAACTTGGTTCCCAGAAAGCATGGGAGAGTCACAGTCTTGAAAAGATCTAAGCTTGCTGCCCTCTTGCAATATGCAAGGCCTGAGGCCAGCCCAAACTGACAGTTTATTATCTCTGAACATTTTTTTAGTTTCACGAACAAAATAGAGACTCCCTGAACTGCTTTAAAATGTGAGCTGATTTGCAGGGCAATACCTTTCCAATTAAGGTGAAAAGGAACACCATTTTGTGTTGTCCTTCAAATACCCAAACTATGGGTGGCAGGACCACAGTGCAAGGCACCAGCGCAGGGACACCCAATACATAAACAAGCATTAAATATACTTTGCTGGATTCCAAAGCAGACCCAAGGCAGTCTCAAATTATATATGTATACATTTTTAAAGTGAGGAAATGAGGACCAAGGTAACTTTTAAGTAGAAAGAATACGCTGCAGCCAGGGATGAGGTCGGCACACAGGGTGCATGCTGTGAGGTCCTGCCTGGTCGGGGACGTGGCTTACAGACTCATCTCTCAGTCTGCTCTAGCAGTCAAGGGGAAAAATCAAACCCAGAGCGCTACATGACTCTCAGGGTCCCCAAGGACCAAGCACTTGTTGGTCTTAGAATGTTCTTGGGGATTCTTAGTCTTGGTTCATGATGCTGCAGAATGAGAGCTGGAGCCTTGAACCGAATCTTATTTTCGACTGGCAGCGAGTATTAAATTCTGTGGTGTCCAATGGTCTGGATCCCTGAATTGGGCTCTGTTTCAAACAAATGTGATAAATCCAGCTAATCTCTTAGATGTGAAAGTAAAATTCACTGGATGTGTAAACAGGTATCCTGTAGACATACATGGCAAGTGAAAACTTGGTCAAACTGCTAATAATTCAACTCGAATTGAAAAATGTGTAAAATGCAATGCATCACTATCCTCTCATGTTTCGAACAAATTTCAAAAAAGTTCTGTTCATTATTGCTTGACCCATATCAAATTTGGATTAAACTGATGGTATGATCCCAGACCAAGATCTGGCCCTGCCAAGCCCCCGGGGAACAGATTTCCCAATCTGCACGGTGATGGATAGTGAGCATTTCGCGAGTCTCAAATGCAGAGGATGACAGGTGGGAACGATCTAGCTCCCTGACACCTCAGCAGCCACCTGTGACGGGAGGTCCATCAATGGGCAAGGGATGTTCTCTAGTAGACATTTTCATTCCTTCGCTCTGCCCTGCTATTTTACAACAATATGGCAGCAGATATTTTATCTTCAACAATCGGCCAGACACAGCACAGAAAACATTTCAATAGGGCCTTTAAAAACAGTTCACTGGGTTGCTCACCATCTCTAATACTAACCCTCATGTATTAAACAATGTGAAATCATTTTGCTCATTTAAGGTTAAGACTATACAATGAGACAGTTTAAAATGGTACAATCAGAAGTGGAGTTCGAGAACTAAAATATTATAAATAAATTATATTGGAATCACCACCACTTTTAAAATAGTTATTTCTAGAGGGGAATTATTTTAGTCTAATTTATTTGAAAATAAGTTTGAATGGAACACCTGCAATTCCACAAAAAGTTGTAATATAATAGATGACCATTTAAATATATGCCTCTAGTCCCTAGAAGTCATACAAATACTATGTGGTAAGTGAAATGATTTTTTTTTCCCAACAAACACACCAGGAATTGTACTTACAAATAAGTGTTACTGCTAAAAGCACTCACTTTTGTGGGCTATATGCTTGTGCTAAAATGTTGTTCATGTTAAAATTCTATTTGAAACTTCTCTTCAGAACTGCTTTCAGAGGAAATTACTGTGTCATAGAAGACAGAGTGCCTTTACTTTACTGTCACTTTTTGCTTCTTCTGAAAAGTTTTACCCAGCTAGATCACCCAGCCTTTCCACCAGACTTAGATGTGAATGACTTTGACTATTTCCTAGAGTCTAATAAACCTTTAAAGTCAGGGGTTTACAAAGCTAAGAATTTTCAAAAGGATGTGCGGCAAGCTGCAATGTTAATTTCAACAGAGAAGTACCAAAAATATTCTGAACGACGGTATTCTTGCAATAGCTGTACAGTTCCCATATAACTATTTTGAAAGGTAAAACACTTCACTTGGATATGTAAATCTTGGTTATGTTTAAAAATAATTTCATTATGTTAAAAATAATTTCACTACTTTATAGTTGGACCTTGCATTGATGGGAACAAATAAACAAGCTTCATATAAAAAGTGTTTTGTGACCACCTAGAGGGGTGGGATGGGGAGGGTGGGAGGGAGGGAGATGCAAGAGGGAAGAGATATGGGAACATATGTATATGTATAACTGATTCACTTTGTTATAAAGCAGAAACTAACACACCATTGTAAAGCAATTATACTTCAATAAAGATGTTTTAAAAAAAAAAAAAAGTGCTGTCAGGTGCTTTAAATACAGGTGTGCTGAGACCTATCCATTCCTTAGAATTGAGGCAAACAGTGGAAGGAGATGAAGATGAGGATTTTAAACTAAGATGGTCTAATAAGCCATGGCTAGTAAAGCAGGACATCTCTCAAAACGTAGACAATGTGATTACCAGTTAAAATGCTAAATTCTATTAGGTTGACAAAAGCTAAAAGAAAACCAATTCTGCTACTTCTGGTCAATGGTTGTACCCTAAAGAAAATGGAATCTTTCTTTTTAATGTCCATAAGCCTTTTCTGAAGGGCATGTCTCTTAATAACCTTCATTAACTTCTGTTTGGTTGCCTAAGAGTTGTCTCTTATCCAAAAAAAGTTTAACACAGTCTCAGTAGAGATTGTGTTTATTTAAGCTTGTTGGAAAAACATTCCTATCATTTCAAGAATGACTAAATATTTTTCATTCACATAGCTGGCATTCCAGACTCTGTTTTCCTGCCTCTGTTGATTAGATGAAAATTAGCAGGCCCAAGTCTGAACTATTAGATTCGATTATGATCTTAGTAGGAAAATTATGAGACTCCTGGCAGTAATGCCCATTTAGGTATGGGAAGTAAACAGCAGAGGAAATAAAGAGGAACCTGCCCCTCGCAGGCCACTTCCACAGGGAAATACTTAATAGCTGGGACTGCCAAATGCTGGAAAATCAGAGGCAAAGGTTTCTCTAATCAAGTGTTTCAGAATCAGCTCTGAACCATACCATTCTAATGTTATTGGAAATACCTAAAGATATTTTAAATCCCCAGAGAAAATAAAAATACTATGAAATTCATTCATGAACAATTTTGGATGCTTAGGTTAAAGGACACCTAGGTTGACACATGGTCATCTGCTATGCATTTGTTACCCCACATATGACCTTATTTGGACAAGCCAAAAAACACACTGTGCTATATTTTAATTTCCATTTATGGAACTAGTTTCCAGGACACTTAGAGTTAAAGGATGAAACAACATGCCTAACAGTCTTTGAAATATTACGAATATTTTATTATTCTTGGCCTACTAATAATAGCATAGTATATGGCACTGAAGCAGTACCACCCATAAACTGAGTTTTGATCCCTGTTATGTACCAGAACATTAATATCATGTGACCCTGTGGCATCTTTGACTTCACTGCCTCTGGGGTCAGCCAAACTATGTTTGATTCCTTGCCACAGAAGCAGTAGCTTAATCGTTTGAGATACTGTTTGGTGAGGAAGTATTATGGGCAGGGCTGGAAACATATTTTCTTGTTTCAAGGAATTCCCACCCAGATATGTGCCTGGTACAGACTTTTCCAGCAGCCCAGTAGAAACCTCATTTGAAGGGTGGCTTGATTCAAACCATATCAGAATTTATGGAAAGGATATAGTGCTCCCATAAAATTAGTATTGACGATGAGGAGGACAGTCTATTTCACAGCTCAAAGACCTCCAGCTCCTTAGAGGACCACAGCGTATGATCTATTGGGTGAGCTGATGCTGAAGTGGCGCATTAAATCCACATGGTCAAGAAATGCCTCATGGCTTCTCTTCAACACTGTCCCAAGTAGGACCAGGATTTCCCAAGTAAGGGATCCAAGAAAGCCAGTCGGCAGGAAGACAGTTGATAGCACAGCTATCACATTCCATCCTAAGTCCAGAGAATTAGAAAGACTCCATGGACAGGGAGTCAATTTTTATTCCTCCACTTCAAGAGTTGGCTAAGTCCAGGTTAGCAGAATCACAAGGCCTGCCTGAAACTCAGCTCAGTTTCAGACAATAACTCTGCAAATAACTTTCATTTGAAGTTCTTATTATGGAAAACGTCTTTAAAACACTGAAGTAGATAGAATAACATGATGGACCCTCATATACCCGTTACTCAGCTGTGACAATCTACAAATAACTCTTTTATTTCCTGTGTGAATTTGGAAATGGATTTTGCTTTTGTTTCAGAGAAACAGAAATAGTACAAAGGAAAGTACCCATTGTGGTTGGAAAGTACCCAACCACAAGCATGGAATTTATTTACTAGCAACTCAAATCCTAATATTGACTGCTAACTTGTAGAATATTACCTATGTTGTTTCTAGTTCTTGAAAAGTGATACTCTTGGCGTTGGCTCTGAAAGCCCCAGGGTCATCAAAACCATCAACTCATCTCAGCTGTAGACTCTGCACGTACTGGGCCTAAAGAACACTCAGGTCACAGTGGCCACCTGGGCAGGGTCCAGCCACAGCCCAAGATGAGACAGCAGATCAGATCTGACATCAAGACTAATCAGGGATGATGAAATTCTTATCTCCTGCATCAGGTGGAGATGGCCTCACACTTGTCCACATACCTTGCATTTTTCTTGTTGCGTCATCACGGTCATGTCATTACATCATGCAGCCAGTATTTCCCTCCCCAACACCTTATCTTACTTTTAATTATAAAACAAACATATTTTTTTTTCATGGAAAATGGCACCCTGTCCTCAGGGTCCCTCTGACATTAAGAATCAACTTAGATAGGATTTATACCTGGCATTACTGGGAAATCAACTAGCAAATTATTCTCAATACCTAACTGTGATATTAAAAAAAAAAAAAAAGTCTAGCTGAAAACAAGGCAGTGGCACTTACACACTCTCAGGGCAGGTCTTAAAAGCAGTACATTAAATGTGACAGTGAGCATTAGCCTTGGAGGGTCTGGAGAAGGCCCACTTTAATTCTGCGATTCTGGACTTCAGGGGCTGAACTGAGAGAGGATAAACCACAGTTTACAAACCAGTCTTGGAAGGCTGCCCCTGGGTGGGAGTCGAGAGCTAAGTGCTCATCAGGAGGGTGAGGAGTCAATCTGAAGCTAACTGGTCCAACTCACCTGTAGGCATCTGGACCCACCGTGTCCCAAACATACTTCGTATAACACTCTGCTTTCTGTTCTCAAAGTGCACTTTCAAATAGAAGCATTTACACATTAATCTTTCTTCAGTTCACCAGAGGTCAGCATCTGACCCCTTTAACAGCATTGGTTAAGGAAACCCTCTATCAGGGTCTGCTGTCTTACTCCAGTCTTTTCCCCCTTCGCTAACTCACTCACTCATCATCCATTCATTAACCATTTTTGAGCACCTACTTACATGACAGGTGCTGTTTTAGGGATTCAAAAGCATATGGTAAATCCTAGCTCATGGGGGACGTAGCTACTGGTCAGTAAGTGCACTTTGTCTCAGAGGCAGAATCCTTGCAGGGGTCCAGAGCCAGGGCTCTGGAGATACACTGCTCTGCCACTTCCGAGCTGTAGGCCCTTGGGCAAGTTACATGACTTCTGAACTTTGGGTTCTGTGATCATAAATTGGGATGGCAGTACCTGCACAAGAGGGCAGTTGTGAGGACCAAATGGGCTGATGCTCTCAAAGCACTGAGGCCTGGCTCCCAGTCACAGTGTGCGAGAAATGTCAGCTACTCTCATTAAGGGCTACAAAGAAGATGATGCAAATGGTGCTAGATGCCGAGGAAGACAATTCTGCTGCCCTCCTTTTTTGTTTTTAGTTTGTAAGAAAATAAGGACGTATCTCCCATATAGATGCTTAAACTGCAAACTTTATCTGCTATTCCATGTGTTTCCATTCTAGCTTTTTACAAGGGCCAGAAAATAAAAATAATGCAATTGATGAGCAAGAGGAGATGTAGAGAAAAGCCAACGGCACAAAACATAAGAATACAATCCGTTATAGACTTACAGACCGGGATGGCTTATCTGTATACCTGAATTGGGTGTTGACACTAACTTGCTAAGACTTAATCAAGAGAGTACTTAAGTGCCAATTTAAACAGCACTCAGGTACTTGTGAATTGAGTTAGCTGTCAAGTAACAGCATAGTCTTTAAGGGCCCCCAGGTTCACATTCCCAGTCCTCCAGGAGTAACCAAGCACATTATGTTGTCATTTGGAAGGTATGTATCTCTAATAACAACAGCAGTCACAACAAGGTTCTTCCTCCCTGAAGGTCCAAACACACTATATTTGGTGATGCAGTAATTTATTTAGGAAGAATCTAAACCCACAATCCTCGTGTGGGGTCCCTTTCATCAAATTTCAGACTCTGACTATGTACCTTGGGACTGTAGCTAATAAGGGTGAGAGCCAACATTTGTTATGCAATTGTGTACAGAGGAATTTACTGTGTATAAACTGCATAAATACCAGTCTTTCTGTTTCCTCCAAATAATTCTGGCTGATTATTTATTACACAACAATGCCTTGCTTTTTTCTTATTTTGTCTAATCCTTTGGCTCTTCGGAAATCACTTGAAATTCTATTTAAATAGGCTACTGAATAACTGCTGAGAAAAATATTTTTGAATACTTCCAGAGTCTTTCTTGGATCCTGAAAACTAAGCAATAAGATTTATTTGCCTTGCATTATTTTGCAAGTTTATTATTATTAATAAAAAAGTTTATTACAATATTATTCATAGATAATAATAAGCTTTTACAATCATTATCCTAAGCTGTACACTGTTTTTTTTTATCCCCATGCCAAAAGAATCTTTTGTCTTCTGAACACATCTTAAAATGAGGGTGTCACTGGAGAGTAAATGCAGTCTTACGTGAAACTTATTATTTAACTGACTTTAAAACAAAAACAAGAAACAGAAGATAAATTAGTTCTCTGAGAACTAAACAATGGAACTTTCTGCAAGGCTGAGACCAGCAGAGCCTTACAGCTTGGAATAAAGATGCCGAGCCTGGTGAAGTGAAGGAGACAACCTGAATGTGAGGCCTGAGAAGCAAATCGAGGATGGGTCTCAAAGGCATCCTTCCCCCGAGGTCCTCAAATTCAGGGGAGAGGGCAGGTGGGAGATCACATCAAAAACACCTGGAGTAGTTGTCAAACTGCAAATGATCTCCTCCCCTGTCATCAAACTCCTGTGTGTCCCAACACAGGGCCAAAAGCCAGAGATGAAGAGAGATGTAAGGGAACTAGAAATAGGGGCAGGAGGAAACTGAGATGACCTCTGGGAGCAGAGGAAGCAGACAAAAATGTAGTTGAATCTGACAGACTTCAGTTGATCCCAGCTCAGCCACATATTGACAACTGACCTTGGGAAAAATTATCTAAGTCTCTCTAAACCCTAATTTCTTCATCTTTAAAATGGTATAATAAGGCCTTTGGCAGAGTGTTGATGCGAGGATTAAATGAAATCAGGTACAAATAAAAAGCACTTACCCCACAGCACCTGAATGCAGACATTCTGTTTTTCCTGGTTTAATTTAAAACAGCCTAAATAGTTTCTTTGACGTTTACTAGGAATTGTCCCTTATTTAGCTTTGTGTCCGATGTGGTATCTGGATTACGGAAGGTTCTTAATAAATTTTTTGGAATTAATGGCTGACCCAAACTGTCACTCTTTTCTCAAACAGTGGAAGATAAGATTACAACATGACCCATGTTGCAGAGACCAAACTCTAAGTAATCAAACTAACATCTACTTCCTACCCGAACATCTATATGACATAAGAATAAATCAGTTTCTCATACATATAATATATATTTTTGTCAATTCACCAACTGCTTCCCTTCTCTACTCACCACAATGGATATGCTAATGATGGCCAAAGATGAGCGCAAAGGATTTTCCTTTCTTACTTTTAGAAAAAAGGCCCTATTTTTTTTTAACAAGTTTTTCAAAGTCTTATTTTCAATCTAGACTCAAGACTCATGAAGTTAAAAGGGTTACTGTTTACTGGATTTATATGTATGCTTTTAATTTTTCTTACATTATCATGCACATACATATACTTAAATATTTCAAACCAATAACAGATTGCCCTTAATTCTCAGGGATAGATGTTCCCATCTTTATCTGCTTCAGCAGGGCATCTTTCCTTGTAAAGCTGACCGTACATCATCAAACATATCATCGCACACTCCTTTTTCCAGCACTGAAAGGCTGCCTTTAGGGGATAGGAGGAGTGTATGCGTGAGGTGGGTGGGTGATTTCCACAAAATTGGTCATCTGGAAGCTATAAAGTTTTGGAGTGTGGCAGCTGCATTCTGAGTAGAGTAATGGTGAGGGAATTGGTGATGTCAATAGAACCAGAATCCTCCAGCTTAAATTTTTATATGATTTTTAAGGTCTTTAATAATTCTAACCCCTTAGAAGTTAATGAAGCCAGTCAGGCAAACTCTGAAGTCTGAGTTGATTAAAATTTTGGTAGAAGAAAAAAGACTTCTTGATAGAGGACTCAGTCTACTTGACTGAATTTCTGAAAAGACCTGTCAGTTCCTTAATAGCTGTTTTAAAAAATTCTAGAAGGATCCATCTTCCACAAGGACTAATTTTTGACCCACTTTAGTTCATTTCACTATGCAAATGTGCTTCTTAATGACAGACACTCTCTATTGGACCTGTCAGTATAGATATTCAATCTCTTGTTCGTAGTAACAGACGTGGACCAAGGATTAAGGCTGACTTGAGTAACTGTGCAAAGAATCTTCCCAGGATGGGGGAAGTGGCCTGGAATAGCGGTTGGGATGGAAAGACTAGTCCAGGATATCTCAGGATCTCTCCATTAAACAGGAAGAGAGGTAGTGAATGCAGGTAACCAAGACATAAGAAAAAGCCCGAGAGGAACTGCAAAGCCACAGCCATCGAGATATTAGAAGCAGAATGGATGCTCAGGGTGAGGTCTCCAGGCAGTGAAAACCACCTTTGATGGCTCCAAGTTTTTCTTCTAGCTGCCAGGACTCTTGGGTTTATGGAAGCATTACAAGTTGAACAAGCTATGCTTTGAGTCATGGGTCTTATTTCCAATTTCATTTCATTTCATTGTGTTGACCTTTGGATGTTAATCAGGCTTGCGGTGAACTGAATTAAAATGTATATATACTTCGACCGTAAAGTATTCAGATAAGCATTATCTGCAGTGGCAAAATAAAGACCACACTATTCTCACTGTAAATGTGTAACATTTCCCCCAAATGATTAGTTTGGGCTGTATAATAAATTCATCTGCAACTGGTAACAGCATGAAGCAGACATTATGCCTGAGGAAACAGAAAACAAGCAAGCACATACTGGTAGAAGCTTATCCAACACGAGATATTCGCCAGGGGCTCGTTAGAATCTACGAGGGTTACCTTCACACACGGGGCAACACTCCCCAGGCACTTTGACGGGGTTCATGCAGCTCTGTCCGCAGGCCGTCGCGACACAGTGGGGTTCTCCGTTGATGCATTGGCAGAACGTGCAGTCGTCCTCCCGCCACCGGTCCCCGTGGGCACGGATCTGACCATTGGCATAGCAGCCAGCGGGATTATTGAAAGGATACACAGGATCTAAATTAAAACGTGAGTTCAGAGTAAGACTGAGGGCATTCTACATCTTATCTCTGCCCGCACCTAGAGACATTTTTTTCCCCAGGTTCTCGTCATCAGCAGTTCTTTCCCAGCTGTGCTCAGCAGCAGCTCAGGGCTGCAGGAGGTGTCTCTAGGGGGACATGCAAAAGCAGCTGTCATGCTGAATTTCTGTCCACCCATCCTGACACGGCACACAGGGCAGGGGATCTGAGGCATAAAAACCAATGTGCAGGTGTTATCATTTCATAAAGGTGAAAAACTTCGTGGATGGAGCTGTGGGCTGGTCGTGAGAAAAAAATGCTGATCTGTTTTAGGCTCTGATGATGCCTTCTGAGTTGCCAGCTTAAATGTTTATTACACCTGCATTTTACCTCCTGTAAAGTGGAAAGAATAATGCCCCATCTAACTTATAGTGAGCCTGTTATTTCTAGGACTAACTGAAGTCTATCTCACGGTGCCTGGGGGCACAGTGAGGTGTATACAGTCCCCTGCTGTGGCCTTACTCAGGACAGGGCTGACACAGCTTCTCTAAACCATACATGGCACTGCTTGTGCCCTGGAGGGAAAGCTGCGAACCTACGCCATTTTTCTCCCCCAAGCTGAGCAGTCAAGCAGCAGCTGAGGCTGGGGAACGTAGGTAGCCGAGGATAGTGTAAAAAAGTTTTCTGAGGTTGCTGACAAGCACATAAATTAAAAAACCCCAAATATCCTTATAAATGAAAGCAACTAGATAAATCACTCAATGTTCTTTTTCAGAAACATAAAATCTGGCCTCAAGAAGCAAGTGCTGCTGTGCTGGAAGCAAAGTCCAGGCAGTTCCGAGTTTGGTCCTCTTTATTCCAAAGAGGTAGTAGGGCATTACAAGAGAGTTAGAAGGCCAAAACTGAAAAGCATGCAGTCACAGCTTCAGAAGGGCAGTCTGCCAGAGATGCAAGCAGCCAAGAGACCTGAGTTAGATAAGACTTTATAAAATTTCTTTATAAAAAATATTACACTGCATACTTCATTTCTACTTTGAGCCTGGATCTGAATTCCAGGGAGTGAGACATAACCGGATCTATGCCCAGACAACTCATTATGATTATTACACAGAGGTCCATATCTATGTTTTTACACGACCAACTAGCTAGGGAACAAATCAACTGGGAAGGTTAAAAGTTTGATGTGACTTTCTTAAAATCCCTGATGACACCTAAAAAGTGAACCACCTTTCTCCTATGTTAGCAAAAATAATTTCTAACAGGGAAGACGGCCTCCCTGTTATGAACCACTGTTCAATGTTAGGAATGTAGTTTGCATACTCTAAGCAATTTCATATCTTCAGTATTATGTGGTAAACAGAGCTCAAATATTGAAAAGAAATGGATTTAGAAAACAGAAAAAGTTACGGAACATGGCATGAAATTCTGTCCTCCCATTTCACGTGCGGAGGTAAGGGCAGGGTGAGTGTCAGACGTGAGACGGATGTGCCTGACTCCAGACTGAAGGTCTGTGGTCCGGGCAGCACAAGAAAGCTCACGCGATCCTCCTTTCTGGGGAAACAGTGTAGGGCAGTTAGACCAGAGACACGATCAGGCACTCACTGCTCCTGGCTTCACTGGAAACTCAGACAAGTGACTACTTTTCTGATTATCCTGATCGTTAAAATGTGTGGATTGTAGTACATGATATTCAGAGTTATCATTCTGAAATGTTTATTGTTTCTGAATAGGAGAGACAGGAGGGTCGAGCCTGTTGGAGGAACATGGACCTATTATTTCTTGGAGGGAAAAGGGGAATAAAGAGAAAGCAGGCCCTGGGGATCCTTCTGCCCAGGGCCACAGTGGACACTTGTCTGGGCCTTGCCCTGGTGTCACCACCGTGCCACACCATGACCCCACTCTCACCACCACACGTTTTCAAAAGACGGGGAGCCCTGCCCTCACCGGGACTGGCGTGGGTATCGGAAAGGAAACAGGGTCGGTTCCTTTCTGAGCTGACTGGCTGAGGTGGTCAGTGATGAGGGCGGTCCTGTCCTAGCTGAGCAATCTGAGGGGAGCAGGGTGGGTGGAATTCTAATGTCAGGATGAAGAGAAAGTCCCAGGACTTGCCAGGGAACTGCTGGAACCACAGAGGAGGAACAGAAAGCACCTCCGGGAAACCTCAGGTCGATCTGTGGAAACAGGTGACCGCTGTCTACACCCAGGGTGTAACTTCCCTCAGGGAAGTATTGACAGTTTCACACAGTCTACCTAGCATTACCCAAGTCCTAAAAGGTAGACCACGATGACAAAAAACGGGAACTTCTTCAATCTTCCTCTATTTTGGAGTGAGATTGAAGTAGGTCAATTTTGATATTAAGTCCCTAAACCATGTCTCTTCTTCTTATTCTCTGATTGGCACCTGTCCTTACCTTCACACACAGGGCAGCACTCCCCTTCGGGCACATAGTATCTCTCGCAGTTCAGCTCACCACACTGGGCGGTGAAGCAGATGGAAACACCCCCTTGGCATCGACAGAACCGACAGTTGTCCATTCGAAACATATCCCCATCGCTATACTCCACATTGTTGAATACACAGGCTGGCTTTGTTTCTAAAGGAGTTAAAACAAACAAGGCAGATTCAAAGTCATTTCTGAGTGGTGTCCTTTCATACTTTTCAAACAGCCTCTAGAAAATACTGTCTGACAGCAGGTTAAAATTTGATGGAAATTTACTACACTCAATATAATTTTTTACAACAGAAGCGACAAAGCAATGCAAAGTAAAGTAGAATAAAGTAAATAAAACACATCACTATTCTCATTATACTAAGGAATAGAAATTCCTCTTAGTAAAATCTATACTGGCGTCTCCTTATCCCAAATAAAAGTAACCATGTGACCATGAAACTCACATTTCTGATTTGTGCTTTAAAAAGATTTTTTGTTAAACAAAACTTTTTTTTGTTAAATCGTTCTCTACCCTCAAGTAAATGATCCTGCCTCCACATTAGGTTTTGGTCTGCCTCAAAAAATTTATTTAGGCCTTTTAAGAGGTTATGTTCTTCTGTTTCTCCAGTGTTTTCTCCTAAATTCTTTTTTCTATCCTGTTTAATAATCTGTAATTATAATAGTGCTTGGCCTTTAAAAAAACACTTTCTACATGCATTGCCTCACTTAATCCCAATAACAAAGGTCTGATGTAGAAATTCTTATCCTGAGTGCAGAAGTGAGGAAATCCTGGGTAATTTGCTCAAAGTCACACATTTAGTAAATGATAGAAGCAAAAACAGTAGCTCTTCAACTAAAACCTTGTACTCCTTCCATTGTGTTTCAAGGCCATGTTCTGCTAAGGACTCAAAGCCCTGCACTTACAATTCTCATAATGACACCAATGATTTAAAATCTTTTCTCTGCCCTAAAACAGTCTCCCTAAATCCATTTCTTAACTCTAATTTTGGTTGACTTAAAAGAACTCCCACCAGACAAAGACATCACAAGAAAAAGAAAACTATCTCTTATAAATACAGACATAAAAAATCCTCAAAAAAAACCCCAAAAAACTAGCTGACTGAATCCAGCAACATACAAAAAAGATTATATACCAAGTGGGATTTATTCCAAGAATGCAAGGTTGGTTTAACATCCAAAAATCAATTAATGTAATACAGCATGTCTACAGAATAAAGGAAAAAAAAACACAGGATCATCTCAGTAGACATAGAAAAGATATTTGACAGAATTCAACACCCTTTCATGATAAAAACTTTCAATAACTTAGGAGTAGAAGTTGTTAAACAGCAACTTGATAAGTGGCAATCTATGAAAAACCCACAGCTAACATCATACTTAATAGTGAAAGGGTGAATGCTTTTCCCTTTAAATCAGGAACAAGACAACAAAGTCCACTCTCACCACTTCGATTCAACTTTGTACTGGAGGCTCCAGCCAGGGCACTTAGGCAACAAAAAGACATAAAAAGCACCCATATGAGAAAGTAAGTAGGAAAACTCTCTCTACTTGCAGACGACATGATCTTGAATTTTAAAAGATTCTAAAGAATCTACTAAAAAACTAGTGAACAAAAAGTTCAGCAAGATTTCAGGGTACAACTGCAACTCAAATAAATTGTATATCTACACACTAGCAAAGAACAATCTGAAAATGAAGTTTAAAAAAATTCCATTCACAGTAGCATTAAAAAGAATAAAATATTTAGTAATAAATTTAATAAATGAAGCACAAAACTTGTACTTTAAAAACTAAAAAACATTGTTCAAAGTAAAGAAGGCCTAAATAAATGAAAATATATTCCATGTTCATGGATTGAAAGATAATATTGTTAAGGTGAAAATATTCCCCAAATTGATCTATATTTTCATTGCAATCTCTATCAAAATCCTACTTGGTTCTTTTGTAAAAACTGACAAGCCAATCCTAAAACTCATATGGAAATGTGAGGAACCCAGAACTGCCAAAACAACCTTGAAAAGAAGAACAAAGCTAGAGGACTCACACTTTCTGATTTCAAGACATACTACAATGCTACAGTAATCAAGACACTGTAGTACTGACATCAGGATAAATATACAGTTCAGTGGAATTGATTAAGAGTTCAGAAACAAACTCTCATATTTAGTGATTTTTAACAGGGTGTCAGGATAATTCATTGAGGGAAAGAATAGTCTTTTCAACAAATGGTGCTGGAGCAACTGGATATCCATGTGCAAAAGAATAAGAATGGACCACTATCATACCATATACAAAAAATAACTCAAAATGAATTACAGAACTATGATCTAAATGTAATAGCCCCAACTACAGAGCTCTTAGAAGATAACAGGAGTAAATCTTTGAGACTTTGTGATTAGGCAATGGTTTCTTAGATACGACACCAAAAGCATAAGCAACAGAAGAAAAAATAGTTAAACTGGACTTCTACTTTTGTGCCTCAAAGAACACCATAAAGAAAGAAAAAGATAACCCCCAGATTAAAAATATTTGTAAATATCTGATAAAGGACTTGTATCAGAATATATAAAGAACAACAATAAAAACAACCCAATTGAAAAATAGCAAATATTTGAATAGAAATTTCTCCAAATAAGATACAGAAATGACCAAGAAGCAGATGAAAAGATGCTTAACATCATTACCTATTAAGGGAATACAAATCAAAGCCACAATGAGACATCACTTCATATCCTAGGATGGCTAAAATGAAAAACATATAGATAATAACAAATGTTGATGAGGATGTGGAGAAACTGAAACTCTCATACATCGCTGGTGAGGATGTATATGAAACCCAGAGTTACCGGAGGATCCAGCAATTCTACTCTTAGGTATAATCTTATCCAAGAGAAATGAAAACATCTATTCACATAAAAACTTGTACACAAATGTTTATAGCAGTGCTATTCATAATAACCAAAAAACAGAAACAATCTAAACGTCTATCAACTGATGTATGAATGAACAAAATGTGGTATATCCATGTAATGAAATATTTCTTGGCCATAAAAAGGAATGAAATTCTGATATATACTAAAACATAAATGAACCTGGGGAACATTATGCTAAGTGAAAGAAGCCAGTCAAAAAATACCACATACTGTATATGATTCTATTTATATGAAATGTCCATAATAGGCACATGTATAGAGACAGAAAGTAGATTAGTGGTTGCCAAGTACTGGAGGGTTTGGGGGAAATGGGGAGTGACCGTTAATGAGTCTGGGAATTTTGGGGGGATTGATGTAAGTGTTCTAAAATTGATTGCGAGGATCAAACAATTCTGTGACTACATTAAAAACAGTGAATTGTGCAACTTCACTTGGTGAAGTGCATAGTATGTATCTCAATAAAGCTGGTAAAATAAAAGTACTTCCAAGCTAAAGAAAGTTCTCCTGAGCTAATGCACCCTGTTTAATAAGATGGGAAAAACCAGATCATGATACACACAACTCTCATGGGCTCTGCTGTCCTAACGTCATTTCTCCATGTCACCTTGGATATTTGAAATATTTGAGACTTTCACTGCATTTTAATTTGAGTATATTTACATTTGTTTTGTACTTGGACAAACAAGTACTTTCTCAGTTGATTTTATAACAATTCTGTCAAGAAGACAGAACAAATATTAATAGCCACTTCTTCAATGAGGAAAATGAAATTTAAGGAGATCAGGTAACTTGTCTAAAGTCACATAACTAGTGTGAGATGAGATGTGTGTATATATTTACACAAGCAGTAAATGTGCATGTCTGAACCTCTTCCCTAGTGCTCGCTGGATATACTATTTCTTTTTTCAGAAAACTCATGTCAGAAAGAATCATCTTATTACAGCTCAGAATTTATTATACTTTTAGCTAACACACTAAACTGAGCTGGGATTGGAAGAAACTGGGCAGCTGGACCACAAGTTCCAAAGTGTAGAAAATGGAGTGCTTTTTATCAATCAAATTTGCATGCTGTGGAAGGAGGCAAAATACTGCATTCTAACAAAATGCTGAGCTTCCATTCAAACTGAAGAAAAAAAATATTTTAGAAACCAATCAATATTAATTATCAATACTTATTTGCCTTAATCAACCACAGCTACCATCTGGGTGAAGCCACAAATCTTGGTGTGAGATTTGAAGGAGTGAGAAGGGAAGGCTGTGGTTATGAATAAAGCGGCTCCAGATGAACTCGCTTTTACGGTGGGTTGTGCAGAAACGTGAGCGGGAGGGGATGGGATTGACAAGAGTTACATTTCACTAGCTAAGGCACAGAGAGCAAGGGAATGGAATTTAGAGAGATGGAGAGTCCCAGAAAACATAGCCTTGAAAACACAATCGATTCTTTAGGATTAAAAAAAAAAAAAAATCACACAACATAATGAAATCCCTATTTGATGCTGAGACAAATTTATAGAAGCTCTTCAGAAAAGTGCATGATAAAAATGGCTGGCAGTGGTCTTTGAGGAGCAATGACCAATTACTTCTTCACCTGCTGGGCATACATGTGAATCTTCGAACCCTATGGAGTTTACCACTACCTCTATAAGAGGACATTTTCCATGGACAGAGAAAAGAATAATATTATAAATAAAATAATTTACTGTGTAACTTGTACTTATCAATGCATAAAAGTGCATATGCATTGACATGCACAAAAGTGTCTTTTTAGGTATTTTTGCACGTTTTTTGTGTCTGTTAAATTTTATGTTTCTCAGTTCTGGAATATTCTCTTCCCTCTTTAACATATTCCAGAACTCCTGAAAAAGAACCTTATAGACTGTTAATAACTTCTGCTGCCTGCCAAATTACACTGATTGGCAGACGGTGATAGGTATATAATTTTAGCAAAGGAAAAGACTAAAATGTAGAACTTCACATCAAATGTGAAAATGGAGAAAAAATCCAAATAGGTATACTTCTGTTGCTTTTTCTCTTTAATATCTCAGTAGGAAATGGCTAATGTCTTGCCTCTGGTCTCCTTTCACTGGGGGTAAGCTGTAGAGGAAGCAAGTGGGCAGACTTAAGAAGTCAAAAGAGAGACAACTGTATGACAGATGAGAAATGTCTGAAAATTTCTCCATAAATCAGCAACAAACTGATGTAATCACAAAGACAGGGTACATGAGCTTCCAGATAGCTGAAGGAGGAAAACACCTTTTCTATGGGGGGGAAGCAGGGTGTGTGAGCTAGAGAATACCAGGCAGATACTACTTCAGGATAAGGGAAGGGGAACAATACTTACAAAATAGGACTGCAAAAGACTGTATCACTCTTAAGCAAAATTAGCTTGATAAGACCCCAGGAACACAACAGATGCTCAATAAATGCATACTGAGTGGAATATTTCTTTCAAAGTGCCATATTCTCTCCATCACTGTAGAAGTAGACATTATGTCCCTAGAAATATTACTGAGTATTACTGCTAAACAGACAATGGGTTATCATTAGACGTTTTTGTACTAATTTTCTTAACAAACTGCAGGTCTTAGTTTTCTAGGCCCAAATTTTACATGAGGGGCAAGCTGACTTTGGGTATGGCTCTCCTGTGACTGATGGATTTGACATGTGAGTGTGTCTGATGCTGGAAGAGTCAGTTAGTGGCTACAACATTCAAACCATGATGTTCTAGTTTGGATTTCTGTGCATGTACATTGGACAGCTGATCATATCTAAGCAACCATATGACTGTTTCCATATTCTGTATGTGGATGACTTCCCTATTCAAACCCAAATGCCTCTAGAAATGAGCGAGCTGGGCCAGTGTAAGGCAATAGGGTGTATTGTAACCAAATGGAGAACACATGTCCATCTAAAAGTAGAGGCCATCACTCAGCTCCAGCTGACTAATGACAAAAGTTTTGCTTATGAGCAGGAGCAGACACAGAACTGTTTCTTGAAGAAGATCTGGGATTATTCAACACTGCTGTGGAGGTCGTACTTCTAGGGGATGATACTGATGTCTTCTACGTTTACACAAAAGGAGCTCAATCATACCACTTGTTCCTTTGGTTTCTAAACAACAGGGTTCTCATTCAGCCAATACCCTTAGTCACAGGGCTGAAATCCGATGGGCAACTCTCCCATCCTCCCCCCGCAAAATAAAACCAAACCCAACAGAAAAGAGAACGAATATTTATGGAGAATGTTCTTTCCATCTATTCATCTAGGCTAATGTTTTCAAAACTCAGGAGTTCTTGAATTCTGTGAATATTTTTTAACCTTCTGTGTTCACTATAACGCTTGTCTTAAAAAAATAACATAAGCATATGGATCACCTGGATGGCAGCTTAGGAGCCGAGTGCTGGCAGGCAATCTCTGTTTCTGCACATGGGGTTAGTTAACATGCAACCCACTGTCTCCTGAACTGGGGTTCCCAGATCTATTCCTACGTGTTCCTACATGTTTGGGGGTTTCTCAAAATCAATCAGTAGTCCTCTAAGCACCCAGGTTCCAGCTGGGTGTCAAACTCACCTCTGAAAACTGCTTTTGCTGAGGTGTATTTTAATATTTTGCTTTTGCTTTTTATTGAGAAGAGTAGCCAGAGGAAATCTGTTTCTGCATTTAAGGGATTAAAGCAACTAAGGATAGGATCTATTGTGTCATCCAGCGCTCTCTTTTCAAGCTTCCATACGAGCAGAGTATTGCCCTGTTCAGCAGGCTTCTTGTCTCTAAATATAAGAACTGCAGATCTGATTCTATCTCCTTTTTCACTTTGATGGCCAGGACGCTGGGGGCCTAACTTGACATTTAACTCCAACAATTAAACAGACAGATGCTATGGCCTGCATACCTGTAGGCACTTTCTTTTTGCTTTTCATTTTCAACTTTTACATACAAGTCTACGGTTCTGATTCTCTTTTCTCATTAATATTTTACCACTATGTTATTGTATCTGTTCTCAGTGTAAAGTTGCCTCAAATCCTTTGTGCATAAGCAAGGCTTTCTATATATATATATATAATATATATATATATATTATATATATATTATATATATAAAATATATATATACACACACACATATATATATATATTTTAAAAAGTCATATATATATGGCTTTTTAAAATATGTATATATAAAATAGACCTCTGCTCATCTGGGCAATGATAATGAATTTTTGATATGTAATATCCTCTAATGGTGACCTTATGACAACAGTATGATTTTCCCAGGGCACCAGTTGCCAAATAAACAAACAAACACATACACTTACATACGAATATGTGTACATGTGGAGGGGAGGTGTGTGTATGTGTGTATGTATATGACAAAAAAAGTGAAATACAGGCTTTGAGACAGAATTCCATAAACACTATTCTGTGGGATTTTGAATCTTCAGAGTACTGTAGTTTCTAGTCTCATCTACAATTGAATGACTAATAGAAATAGACACACTATAGCAGGACACGAAATAAAGCAAAGATCACCCAACCAATTTATGGTGGCAAGAAAGAGGCAAACACCAGAAATCCTGTGACTGCTTTGTCATCTCAACATTTTCTCACAGCTGAAGGCAAGTCCTGTTCCTGAAGTCAGGGCTCTATAAATGGGGGCAAGGCCACTGAGGTGGCGGGGGGCAGTTATCAGCTGTCCAAACCGTATCACACTGGGGAGAGATGTAAAGTTAATGTCTTGATGAGAAAGTCATGACACTTGGGTTTCTATAATCAAGAAGCAAGGAAAGAAGAAAGGAACTCCTCTTCCTCACCCAGAGGATACAACGGCAAACTGTATTACTAGAGGTGATATTTCCTGGGGACAAGAGACTTAAGATTAAAGTGTAGGGCAGTAAAAGATGGCAAATTCCCATAAAGTAAGCCCTCTATGGGCTGATAATTAACAGCCACTCTAGAGGGAACTAAGATGATATGAATCAGATCACTTGCTCACTCACCCACCCAACTACCCATCAGAACCTGGGTGCACTCTGAGAGGCAAGCAATGTGCTAATAACACAGACACAAGGATAGATTCTCTGTTCTCTGGCAGTTCAGATTCTAGCATGAGAGACAGACGTGCAGAGGGATGAATACTGGAAGGAAGTACATCTAAGATGCTGGAAGCCCAGGACAAGGACCAACTATTTCTGTCTCAATGGTACAAGTTAAATATTCACAAAATGTCACCTACAATCAATTCACTTCAGCAGTACCAGAGGCTTGGCCATTTGCTGGTGGTTAACAGACATTACTACCGGCTGGATAATAATACGGGTGGAGAGAAGCACTGAGAAGAGGTTTATGCACATGGAACTTTTCCTGCACTTCTCCCTGCATGCCTGTATTTATAAAGGTCTTTAAGTCAGGAGGCTCCCCTCACCTTCTCCATCCCCTTGCAATGTCCAGAACAGCATCTTTGGATATGAACAGAAGGTGGGCACACAAAATTATAAAGACTATTTGCTCTTGAGGCACAATTTCAAGTGCTTCACATATAAAACCTCATTTAATTTACTGTTATTCACTCCATTTGACAGATGTGGCAACTGAGGCCCAGGGAGACCAAGGGATGCCCAAAGTTACACAGCTACTAAGTGGAGGAACTAGTTTTCAAACTGAAGTCATTTAGTTGTAGTCTATGTTCTTTTTTAACCACAAAGCCATACTACAAGTGTTTCTTCAAAGCAAAGCAAAGCAAAACAAAACAAAATATGCAGCCACTGGACTACAAACTACAGGACTCGGTGAAACAGGTCTGGACTTTAATATAACCTTTTCTTGTGGGGGAGGGGCAGCTTGGGAGGAGGGCAGAAAAGCTTCTGAACCCCGATTTCTTGTAGGCGGCAAATATGGACGCTTCTATATGCGTAATTTTGTTATATTTGTCCAAATCCAAAATCATTTTCCTTGTGTGTCTAGATGTTGACTAAATAACGTCCTCTAAAATTACTGACATTTCACTTGCTTGAGTTTATTCTTTGTTTTTCTTCTGAAAATTCTGATGGAGGGACATGTTTTAGGCTCTCCTCCCTTCTAGCATCTAAATTCAATAAACGCCAGGCCATCACACACCAAGGGAGAAAGGTGGATTCTATTTGAAGTAATCTTATGACTGAAGGATTGTTTTTCTGGTCCACAAGGTTCCAGCTCCAACTAGGCCAATATCCAACTAGGCCAATATAATGGCCAGAGGTGTTTCCTCTAAGTAGGAAAATGCTAAACTAGAGGAACAGTGTCTTTTCTCTTTCAAATTGTGGACACTCCAATGTGGTGTTAGTTACAAAGATACCTCTGACAATAATGCAATGAGATCTTGAATGATAGGAGGGATATGACCACATTTTCCATGATCCTTTTCTTGCAATCCTAAAATTTCTGAACTACTGAAACACAGCAGAATATGATGGCTACATGCAGTCTGTGATTACACTTCCAAAATGCTCTTTCTAATGGATGGAATGATGATTCCTTTCCTAACTTTCTCTACTGCCTAGTGGGATCTTAAACAAATATTCTTTCTGAGTTTCATCAAGTCCCTGAGTATATTCTCTGCCTTTTAAAAGACAGAAACAGCTAGATTGAACCCTCCCTCCTCCTCCTGCACAAATGTATACTCTCTGAGAACAAGAGAAACCCCACGTACCATTAACACATTCAAAGACATCACAGCACTTTCCAGGTGTCCCATCTCCACGAGAGACTATGCGGGGAGTGGATCCCACCTCACACACGGGGAAACCACATAAGCCAGAGAGACACTCGCATCTGAAACCAAAGAAAAGGGAAGGAAAACCCCATGAATAAACAACAACACAGAAGTCGGGAGACCACAGACAAAGTGGCTGTGGAAAACTATTCACCCCTCTCTATGACACTGTCCTGTTTATCTGGTGTCGCTGGGGAATGGGGAGCGTGTCCTAACATAATTGGCATTCCAGATAACTAAGGCTCATCTCCTCAGTATACGCCCAGATATTTAACGTTAACCATTTTGACAGAAATATTCCTAAAATGCATTACTTCATTTCTTACTTAACCAGACTGGTATTGAGCATAACAAACATTTTCTTGATGACTCAGGGCCATCTTTACATGCATACATTATCCTGTTACTCCAGATATCAGTGACGCTTGCACGGTCTGACACAGAATGATGCTCCTGTGTTAAACGATTCTATGTTGCTGCTTGGCTGCTGTTGACCTTTAGGTGTTTTTCAGCAAATTTTCTGACTCTTCTTTCAACTAATAGGTTATTAGTGTTGGCTTTTTTTTTTTTTTTTGTAATCTGTGTGATTGTGTCTAGTAGCATCCTCCTCTGGAGCTACATTAATTAATTTATAATTGTGTATAATAAAAGAAATAGATTCTGATTGAAGACCGAGGAGCTTTGTAAATAAAGGGCATAAGCTTTAGCAAATGGAGTTTGTGACAGCTATCTGGAAGCTGAAGGTCTTAATGTTTTGGACCTTCTAAGCTGCATGTATGCACTTCTCTGAATGCAAACTACCTCTGTTGGCTCTCACCCTTAACTTCAACTCCGCTGCAAAACTTGCCTGGCTATAGGAAAAGAAGAGGCAGGTAAATATAAGAGGAAAAAAGATATTGTCAACTGCCTGATGTTGATGTGTTATAATGAAATAAGAGGCAGGAAATGAGAAGCTCAGGGCAGCAGGGTGTCAGGATGTAAATGTAATACAAGGAAGGAGCAGCTAGACTCTGCCCTGGGACTCCCCTGGCAATGGAAGCGTGGGTCAGAGGGTAGAGAGGATGACTAAGGGAGTTCCCAGGTTGGCAGGAGTGAAAGGAAGACATCCTAAAAAGAGACATCCTTGCTGGAAGTATGTGGGTATTTATGTACCAGAAAGGACAAGATTAGGGGAGGGTAACATTCCCAGCAGGGAAGAACCATTAGCACATTAATTCTGTTTTTTCCCTCTTCTTATTTGATTGTTTTGTTCTCCTATTTTTCTTTGGATCTTTCATAAATTAAAATATGATTGTTGTCCACAAGTACTTCCATAATCAGGCCTAGAGGTTTAATGACATTTATAGTTAACTGTGGAACTAAAAAGGAAATGAATTAAGTTAAAATTTGCACCAAACACCATTAAAGCCACTGGAAAGGTGTGAATATCCCCTCTCAGGCTTCTTCCATGTGGGGAGATGGTTATATATGGATTATATTGGAGAAGAGGGTGTTAGGTAATTAAAGTTTTGCTGCAATGGTATTTCTGACTATGGTTTAAAATAAATGTTTGGCTGTTTTGTGTGAGCAAAGCCGGGAGCTCTTGATTCATAATCTCTATTCCTACCGGACAATCACCTTCTACAGCTGAGTAAATATGAACTGAGTTTTTAGTCCCTGGTAAGGTTATCCCACAGTCTCTCATTTGTATGTGCCTAGGCACTGCAGTTTTAAGCAGATGATCATATCCCTGTGACATTACAGTAACAATAGCTCATTTACATTTATTGCACTTCATACTCTGTACAACTTAAACTCTTCAGAGTTTACAGATTAATGGGGGTAGAGTACTGAGAGGCCCCACCCTGATCGCAATATCTGGATGTCATTACAGTGAAAGCATCCTGCAAGAATAGCTGACTAACCTTTTTCCACATCTTTGGGAATTCCCCTTCTCTCCCACTGACGTGTTCTAGGAAATTACTTTAGGTTAAACACCAGGAAGCCCACGATCAACCAATAAATACCTCCTCTGATGCCTTTCAACCCTTCAGAGACCTTTCCTCAACACGTGTGTGCACTTGCGTGCCAGGCTTTCTGCTGGGCCGACAGAAATCACACCAACCTGAAAACCATGACTGAGTTTGCCCTTTTTTTCCGCTTTTTACATTTGATCTATTTCCCAACATTTAAACATCTCTCTTGTTTTCTCAGAGACCCATACAGGTTGTCTCCAGCATGTCGCAGAAGATCTAAAACTGCACAACTGCCTAGTGACCCACTTAGGAAAGGAAAACCCTTTAGGTTGAATTTTTATTTCTAAACCCAGAATGATTGCACACTAAAGATCCAAGGATTCAGATGCCCTGGTTTTGGCCGGCAGGCTGGCTCCCAGCTCCTTCCCCTTCTTTACCAGCCCCTTGGCAAGCCCTCCCTACTTACTGCCACCTTTTGATTCTTCACAGCTTCCCCGAACCTGAGACTAGCAGATGTTCAAGACCATTAGCACCTTAATAAAGAAGGAACTTATGAAGGAATCAGAAAAGGTTAAAATCTGGGCTCACATCAGATATCTATCGAGCAAGTATCTATTAGGTTGAGACTTCACGAAACTGCTTTCTTTGCAGATCAAAAATAGTCAAATAGCAATTTCACAGAGTTCAACATAATACAACTCATGTGAGTTATTTTTCGACAGATACGTCTACACACACTCTCAGGTAACAAACGGGGGCCTCATCAGGACCCTTATTTGCCAAGGAAATGTATTATGTCTATACATAATAAATCAAAATCAAACAAGGCTTCCTATCCTGTATTTTCCACTAGAAGAGCCTAGAGTCTTCTTGTAGTGAGTCACTGAATTACGGAACAACTGAAGCACTCAAACAGAATCTTGCCCTCATCACCTTTTCTCTTCATTCTGATTCTTTTTTTGGTCCCTCCTCCCAATCTCCCTCTTACCCTTTACCCCAATGCCTGGATAAAGAGCAAGCAATGGAATGGAGAAAACATGTGGATTAGCGGCTGAGGAAACAGACTGACTTCTGAGTAAATCGATGTCCACACTTACCCCTCACTTCTAAAACCTTCCCTCCTCCAACTTCCAGGTTCCGACCTGGTCTCCTCTCACCAAAGTCTCCCCTTCTCCCAGTTCACGCCACGCGTATCCTACGGCTCAGTTCCTGTACTTCTGGAGTCAAAAACCTTCAGTTACTCTTCATTTAACTGATCAACTTCTCAGCCTAGCATTCAACACTCTCAAGTCCACAGATCTTTATTCGAATTCAATCTCGCAGTATTTCTCTTCATTCTCCTGATGCTACAGTCACCTTCTATTCTCCAAACAAGCCCTCCCTTTGCTGTCTTTCCACTGCTCACCCTACTGTCTCCTGAACATTCCTTATCTAGTCCTCATCTCCAGCTGTCTGTCTAGATACCATCTGTCTTTCCAGGCCAACCTCAGGTAATAGCTCCTCTCTGAAACCCCGAATACCACACTTTCTTAGGACACCTGGAGCAGAAGTGCTAAGGGTTTTTAAAGAAAACAAATAAATAAAATAACAGTTTTACTGAGATACAATTCACATACTGTAAAATTCACCCTTTTAAAGTATACAATTCAATGGTCTTTATATTTCCAGGGTTGTGCTACCATCACCGCTACCTAATTTTAGAACATTTTCATCATCTCATAAAGAAACCCTGTACTTCCCATTTCTCCTCTCCCAGCCCCCGGCAACCACGAATCTCTGTTCTTTCTCTATGGACCTACCTATTTTGGTCAGTTCACATAAACAGAATCATGCGCTAAGGGCTTTTTAACCTCCAACCAGAAGCAACTTGTATTTGCCATTTGCCTGAAAAATCAAGCCTTTAATGTTATCCTCAGTATTAAGATAATCATCAATCAAGGTACCAAACTAATAAATGTTTGCATAATGTAATCACAGCTGCAGCCAGGTAGGCTGGTGAAGCTGTCTTTTTTCCTCTCTCCAGCAGGTAATGGATTCAGCTTAGTGGGCATGTGGGTGGCTGAGTACAAAGACGAACAGCACTCAGAAAAACCATCTAAGCCCCTAGAGGGCACTCCCCTCCTTAGGAGGCCCATGCTGGCTGCTCTGCGGGCTCAGAGGCAGTGCACACTCATGCATTCCCTTCTGGTCCTTTGTTTCCTGGTCTACACAGACAGTCCCAGAGTCCCAGCACAGCTTACAAGGTGCTCCCAAGTCTAGGCTCTACTTCTCCTCTAGCTTCCACATTCTACTGGCCCCTCTACATGCTCCTGCACACGTGAGTAACAATGGCAATCTGCCATTCCCTGAACCCCTACACCCACTCCCGTCACTCAGTGCCACAGCTCAGCGTCCACTCCGCCTCAAATCCCTGCCTCTCTTGTGCCCCAGGTGAATTCCACACAGCCTTAAGGCCACCGCCCTACAAGGCTTTCTCCGACCAAAAAAGCAACCAGGATTAGTCTTCTCTCCTCTTGGAGTGGACCTGTTCCTCCTATGAAGTCAAAATCCTACTGTTTCTCCTGTGAATTCCCCTAGTGCAGGGGCATGTCTTATTTGTCTTGTAAATGAAAAAATGAATGACATGAAGACATCCAAACAATAATCTAGAATAAACATTTTTTTTTCATGGCTAGTAAGTCAGAGGTTAGGCCATGCATTGTTTTTACAGTTTTTATGTTTATAAATTTTAAACTCAGGGCTAATTGGTGCAGTGCTTTTCAAAATCAGTCTGTGGAGGGAAAGACTATGGAATTTGTTTAGAATGCAGATTCCAGGGTACCACAGTCAAGGACTGTTTCTCAGAGTCTGGGGCAGGGCTCCAGAATCTGCCTGTATAATAAGCTCTCCAGGAGACTCCACTGGAGGGAATCTGGGACCCACTTTCTGAACAACTTGCTCCTAAAGGTGCAGTGTCTCAATCATCACAGTTTAATTTGCACTTTCCATTGGAAAAAGCTGTGTACAACTAGTTTTATCATTTTAATTAGTAGCGCATTTTTATTAGTAGCACTTGCTCCTGCCTGAATACAGTTGCCTATGAGTGAGAGACACATAGAGCGAAGAAAACAGTAACTTTATTTACTATCCAATACCATCCATCATCCACCAGAAAATGGATGACTGCTAGCAAGCCACTTAAACTCTGGGATGCTCAGTTTTCTTGTCCATAAAACAAGATGGCTGGACCTTAATGAGCTTTCTCCAAACTATAAAATCCTGTGATTCCATCACAGCCACAGTCTGATCCCGGCGCATCCCCTTCTGCAGCTTCTCCTCGTCTGCACTCTGTCCTTGGAGCACATCACCATCTCGCCCTTCCACACCCACCTCCTCCTTACCAAGCACCTCAACCTTCAGGCCTGGCTCAACATGGGCCTTGTCTCTGACGTTGTGTTGTTTTGTTTTGTTTTGTTTTGTTTTGTTTTGGAGGGGAATGCAGGAAAAGAAACAATATACTCAACAAGTTGAAGAATCAATAGTTTGTTTCACCAGAGTGACTAGAGAAACTGTAAAGGATGCTAAACGATAGGGAGTTAGAAGAAGACACCGTGGGGCGAGGAATCCTCTTTGCCACTCCCACCACCACTCAGCAAAGCAGCAAACTGTCAGCCTCCTCATCTTCCCCAAGCAGATCCTTATTCCCTGCCCCTTCCTGGAGGGAAAACGACTCAGTGAGGCCCCTGCAAACATGTCTCCCAACCCTGCATTTATTCCACATCCAAACTGAGTGTTGAGCCCTTTGAAAGGGGAGAAACACTGTATATAAATCAAAAACAGCTCTATTCAGGTGGGAAGGAAGGCTCCCTTCACACAAGAATAAATGTGGAATTAAAAGGGCAAAGCATGTGTACTACTAGGATTCCACACAGGGTAACAATGAAACTGTCAGCAAAGGAAGTTACAATGACACACAAAACATATTCTTATCCTATAAAAAGTATTTTCAACTTTAATTAAATCTGATGTACTATCTTTCTATGGATTAAATTTCTTACCTCTTTCTAGGTATGGGTAAGTTTAAAAAAGAAAAGAAGACTGCAAATTAAACATCCAAAAAGAAATGGGTTTCCCACCTGAATGGGTTTCCATCAACTATCCTGATGGAAAACTGCACTCCTCCCTACGGAAGTTTCTTAGGACCACCATGTTTCTCCTGCCTCATTATAAGATTTACTGCTAAGTAACAAACCCTCCTTCACCCTTTCTCCTGCTCATTCCTCCTGTGATGCCTTACATTTCCACCACCCAGGGGGTTAGGCACGTGCCTTAGTTGCAGCAGCAAGCACACGACCCAGCTCTAAGGATCACATGTGCCTCCTTCCAGAAGCCTCCCTGCTCCTCTTTTCACCTGTAAAACCAGAAACCCCATGTTCTTCACCACTTTCCCTTCAGAGACAACAGCAAACTCACTCTGCATTTTTGGTTGCTGTTGTCATGTTTTGCTTTTTTCTGCGGGGAGCAACTGAAGGATATGCTCCAGTACAGGGACGGTATCAATTGAGGGCAAGTAGGTAAGATATTCCTCTGCATTTCTTACTACGCAGTATTGGCAATAATGATAAGGTCCACTGCAAGCCCTTAATGACGTAGTCATTTTAGCTGCCCTCTTCCCAGCTTTCTCAAGGAGCAGATGATTATGGCTGGATCCTCAAGGCTGGCCTGTGGCTCAGGAAACTTATCCTTAGGTGCTAAGTTTGAGAGAAAAGTGGTATAAACTGTAAGAAAATAGAGGCAGTGGGCCCACATGGTTCCTGGAAGATCTATAAATTATCTTTCAGAGTCAAGCCCCACAGTAAGCAGGTGAGGTCAGGAGAAAGCAAGGGCACTTCACCTCAGGTACCGCCTCCACGTGACTGCTTAAAGAAGAGGAGAGTTGGGGCAGTTCCCAAGAGACTCCCTCCTGCAAGGGAGCCAGAGGCACAGACACACAGCTGGGAAGCACCCCCAGGGCCCGTGCCCCTGTAGAACCGTGAGAGCTGGGATCTGGCAGGCATCCTAACTGCTCTCAGTTCAGCCCAACAAGCTGATAACAACCACGTCCCAGGACAGGTAGGCTCTCTGCCTTCACCTCCCCAGGCCCGGGGGAAAGACACTGGCGTGTGCTCCCACGGTGGGCAGGACGGCCGCAGAGGGGGACAGGAGAGGTGCATGGAGACCCAGGCGGGAAAAGCAGGAAGGAGGGGAAACCGGCACGTGGCACTCTGAGAAGGAGAAGGAGTGGGTCTGGTGGGGACAGGACCTTGTAACAGAAACACCAGGTGTTTCCATTTCAGGGCTGGATTCGCCGACCGTATTAGAAATGGATGCTTTGGAACATGGAATCAGCTTGTTGGTGAACATGCAGTGATCCCGTAACTATCGGCCGAGTGTGTGCGTGTGGTAGGCACTCAGCTGGGTAGGGCTGGGGATACACGGGGTCCTGACCCTCCGTTTAGGAAGTCTGGTTTAGGGAGGTGTCAGATATACATAATCACACACCAGAACACAATCGGATGGGGACTATTCTGTCTCCTCCCCGGAGCACGTGACGCACAAACACTAACGACATCAGGACTGAACCTCCTATTTGAGAATCTGGACAAATCCTCCACGGCCTGGGCTGGGCGGCTAACGCTCCTTCTGCAGCCTGAGCTGGTGCTGAAAGAGCTGACTCTGAGCACACGTCCACGGGCTCCCTGTGGGCTGTCGACTCCCAGACCTCTCATCCTTGTCATCAGTGCAAAGTGCAAGGTCCTCTGGTCTCCCGTCCTCAAGGGAATGCACATCCCCACAGAGAATCGCTCTGCTTCCCAAGGACTCATCCTCCCACGCCCACTGCTCTGCCTTCCCCACCCTTTCCTCTCTCAGCATCTGATCACCATCACAGAGTACACCATCAAATCTGTCCTAACCTGGCTCGCCTGAAAACACTACTTCCTTACTGTGAGACCATGAATTTCCCCACACTCACTCTTCACCTGGGGTGGAAGGGAGGCTGACCGTCCCCAAGCTGACCACCGTGGGCTAGCCCAAGGAAAGCTGTTGCTTTCCTCCCTCATGCAGGCCCTCCCTCTCTGTGGCTTTGTCTCCTGCCCATTTCCTACGGGGGTGGAGGTTCAGAGAATGTACTCTGACATCCGGCGGTCTTAGGTTTGAGTTCTGGCCACTTAGGAGCTGTATGACCTTGGGCATCACATCACCCCTCTAAGCCTCACTTGTACCGCATGTAGGACGAGGGTGATTAAAGTACCCATATCTCACAGGACTGCTATGTGGATTAAATAAACTGATATGTGAAAAGTAACCAGGATAGTGCCTGGAACACAGAAGTCCTCAACACCTGTTAGCTATTTTATATATATCATTATTATCTGGAAGCTTCCGGGTCTATGTGGAGGAAGCAGTTTCAACATCCTGACCTCGCTTGATCTTTTGGAATCCAGTGACCCTTGCTGCCCCTCCACTTCAGCCACTTTCTTTACTAGCCACAGCAATCTCAAATTTCAAGTCAGATATCCTAGTCGCTGAGCACAACAGTTCATCCTTCCTTCCAGGTCTCTCAGGCCCAAGCTCCCACCACACCAACTCTTCAACCTCCCAGTGCCATCTACTCCCAAATCTCTCCCTTTTCTTCTTAGCGTGGGCCTCATCCTGATGGTACCTCCTTAACAATACAGCCCAAACCCATGGCGTTTTACCTGAGTCACCACCTTCATGATACTTCTAAATTTCCTGCCCCTTTAACCTCCATCCATATCTTCTCTCTACACACCAACCCCAAGTCAGTTACACCCAGAGCTGGCAAACCTGTATTCATTCAAAGGGAAGTGGGATGTTGCAGACAACTCTAGAGGGTCTGTGTCCTCTGAAGGGGCTTCACTACTCACTCCGTGCAGAAACGTAGAGTGTTGCTATACCTTTCAACTGCTCAAGAGAAGCCAGAGTTTTACGTCAAGCATCCCAGTTTTTAAATGCTGATGACTAATTTAAAGATGGCGGGCTTCCCTGGTGGCGCAGTGGTTGAGAATCTGCCTGCCAATGCAGGGGACACAGGTTCGAGCCCTGGTCTGGGAAGATCCCACATGCCGCGGAGCAACTGGGCCCGTGAGCCACAACTACTGAGCCTGAGCGTATGGAGCCTCTGCTCCGCAACAAGAGAGGCCGCGATAGTGACAGGCCCGCGCACCGCGATGAAGAGTGGCCTCCACTCGCCGCAACTGGAGAAAGCCCTCACACAAAAACGAAGACCCAACACAGCCAAAAATAAACATAATAAATAAATAATAAATAAAAATTTAAAAAAAATAAAAATAAAAATAAAGATGGCAAAAAAAAAAAAAAGGCAAATCAAAGAAAACATGTCTTGGGGTCAAATTCAGCCCAAAGGCTGCCAACTGCAAATACGCAAGCTGTTGATGACTGGTGGAGAGAAAAAAAAAAAAAGGGTATACACTCAGCAGTAGCTATTCCACCTCTTCAACACTGGAGTCCCTCACGTGTCCAAAGACTTCCATTCATCCCTAAGGATCATTCTTCCAACTAGAGGCACAAAGAGCTGATGCTGTGTGTATATGTGTGAGTAGGGGAGTGTGAGTGGGCACAGATGGGAAGTGTCCAGCAAACAAGGGGAAGTGGAGATGGAGGGAAAGACATTCCAGGAGGAGGAAAGAACCTACTCACATATACAGGGAAAGAAAGAATAGAGTGTTTTAGGTTGGAGCAAATGGTTCAGCCACCAGAAGCATATTCTGTGCTGGGATTGGGACTGGAGGATACTGTGGGGAACTTGCAGGAGGCATGGCTAGTGAGATAGGCCAGAGCTGGGTAACAAGGGGCCTTGCATACCATACTAAGAAGTATCTTTAATTGAAAGCAATAAGAAAGTAATAAATATCTTGAACAAGTGATGGAGTCTTGCAAAGAGATGATTATCTAAGAAAAAAAACCAACGCTGTCATGAATTCCATTTTTCTTGAATCATAAAGATAGGCAGGATTAGTCGTAATGTTTTTTATTTTTTCTTTTTCTTTTTTGTACTGAAGTGTAGTTGACTTTTTTCTTTTTTAAACATCTTTATTGGAGTATAATTGCTTTACAATGGCGTGTTAGTTTCTGCTGTATAACAAAGTGAGTCAGCTATACGTATACATATCTCCCCATATCCCCTCCCTCTTCCATCTCCCTCCCGTCCTCCCTATCCCACCCCTCTAGGTGGTCACAAAGCACCGAGCTGATCTCCCTGTGCTATGCAGCTGCTTCCTACTAGCTATCTATTTTATATTTGGTAGTGTATATATGTCCATGCCACTCTCTCACTTTGTCCCAGCTTACCCTTCCCCCTCCCCGTGTCCTCGAGTCCATTCTCTACGTCTGTGTCTTTATTCCTGTCCTGCCCCTATGTTCTTCAGAGCCTTTTTTTTTTTTTTTTAGATTCCATATATATGTGTTAGCATACGGTATTTGTTTTTCTCTTTCCGACTTACTTCACTTGTATGACAGACTCTAGGTCCATCCACCTCACTACAAATAACTCAATTTTGTTTCTTTTTATGGCTGAGTAATATTCCATTGGATATATGTGTCACATCTTCTTTATGCATTCATCTGTCAGTGGACACTTAGGTTGCTTCCATGTCCTGGCTATTGTAAATAGTGCTGCAATGAACACTGTGGTACATGACTCTTTCTGAAGTATGGTTTTCTCAGGGTATATGCCCAGTAGTGGGATTGCTGGGTTGTATGGTAGTTCTACTTTTAGTTTTTTAAGGAAACTCCATACTGTTCTCCATAGTGGCTATATCAATTTACATTCCCACCAATGGTGCAAGAGGGTTCCCTTTTCTAGTGGTAATGTTTTAAGTTGTAAGACACATTAAAAGTTTAAAAATCAATGACCACAATAGCCTAGAATGCCCTTTCCTCTTTCTCCATCTAGTGAACTCTGACTCATTCTTAAAGACTGAGCTCAGAAGTCAAATCCAACAGTTTTCCAAATAGGATCTCTTTGCTCTGTGAGCTTACTGTTCTTTGCACACTTCTATTTCTAAAGCACATAGCCCTCTAAATTGCATTGTTTTCTACATGTTTGCCTTTCCTTTATTTATTTTAACATCTTTATTGGAGTATAATTGCTTTACAATGGTGTGTTAGTTTCTGCTTTATAACAAAGTGAATCAGCTATACATATACGTATATCCCCATATCTCCTCCCTCTTGTGTCTCCCTCCCACCCTCCCTATCCCACCCTTCTAAGTGGTCACAAAGCACCGAGCTGATCTCTCTGTGCTATGCAGCTGCTTCCCACTAGCTATCTATTTTACATTTGGTAGTATATATAAGTCCATGCCACTCTCTCACTTCGTCCCAGCTTACCCTTCCCCCTCCCCGTGTCCTCAAGTCCATTCTCTATGTCTGCGTCTTTATTCCTGTCCTGCCCCTAGGTTCTTCAGAACCACTTTTTTTTTTTTTTTAAGATTCCATATATATGTGTTAGCATACGGTATTTGTTTTTCTTTCTGACTTACTTCACTCTGTATGGCAGACTCTAGGTCCATCCACCTCACTACAAATAACACAATTTCGTTTTTTTAATGGCTGAGTAATATTCCATTGTATATATGTGCCACATCTTCTTTCTCCAAAGAAGATATACAGATTGCCAACAAACACCTGAAAGAATGCTCAACATCACTAATCATTAGAGAAATACAAATCAAAACTACTATGAGGTATCACCTCACACTGGTCAGAATGGCCATCATCAAAAAATCTACAAACAATAAATGGTGGAGAGGGTGTGGAGAAAAGGGAACCCTCTTGCACTGTTGGTGGGAATGTAAATTGATACAGCCACTATGAAGAACAGTATGGAGGTTCCTTAAAAAACTAAAAATAGAACTACCATACGACCCAGCAATCCCACTACTGGGCATATACCCTGAGAAAACCATAATTCAAAAAGAGTCATGTAGCACAATGTTCACTGCAGCTCTATTTACAGTAGCCAGGACATGGAAGCAACCTAAGTGTCCACTGACAGATGAATGCATAAAGACGACGTGGCATGTATATGCCTTTCCTTTAGATGGTAAGCTCCTTGACATCAGTGTCTACGTCTTATTCCTACAAGGTTAGCATAACATCCAGCACATGATAAACACTCGAATATTTCTTCTCCACACAGACTAAAAACACTATGGGATTCAGATGCTAGGACTTGCCACAGCTTAACTATCTATAAATTTAACCAGAAGCATATACTGTGGGAGGCAATGATGAGATTGAGACTTACAAGGTGCATGCCTGTCCTCAAAAAAGTACACAATTTAATGTCTTAGGAAGTGTCATAAGAGTCTTCAAGAATCCATGATCTAGTTATGAAGATCAAAGTACTCCATCATCTTATCATAAGAGTCATGACATACAAACAAAGGCAAAAATCACGAAAGGATCTTTTAAAATGCACTTGTCTGCATGATACATTCACAACAGATTAACTGGGCATCAAGTCCAAGAGAAGCCAGCTGTCTCCACCTTCAGGGTTGCAGTCAAGCAGTTAAACATCTGCTGGGCAAATATAACCCTGAACCCTCTGCACTCTGTGTCTACACAGTGGTGAGTCTTATCACTTACATCCTATGTAAAGGTGCAAATGAAGAGTAAAATATAGTCCACCAAATTTGGGGTTGCTTCTGGCATTTCCAGAAGAGGTAGGATTTTAATATGTTAGATTTGCTTATTAGTTACGTAAACAGCTTCACAACATTTTTGCAGAACTGTCTGGAGCTGTTCTTCCGTTCAGCTGTGTCATGATGGTGATGATTTCAAAGGAGGGTGGGTGGGGAAAGCCCTCTGAGGTTCAATATTATCCGGGCTGTGGATTCCACTTTCCAACTTAATTGAAAGTCTTATGGAATTCAGCTGAGTTACTCTCTTTGAGCGAGAGTCAGAAGGCCATGTCTTCATCATCTGGTGATGGCCAGGCTCACTCAGATCAAACTGAAAGCCTCTGAGTGAGAGCCCTGAGCTTTGTTTCAGGACTGAAACAAATATAAACTAAGATGAGACACTGGTCAAATGCATGGTGAAACGCAAAAGACATAAGGCACTAGTATAGGAAGTGCAGGGCTTACACATCTGAAGTGAATTATTGACAAATTAAACTCTCTACTAGGGAGATAGTTCATCTCCAATGGGCAAGGGCTTTATTTCTAGGAAAGCATGTTTTCTTCATTCTGGGGATAAGTCCAATAATAACATGGAATTCCTACAATTATTTTGTTTTAAAAACATCAGAGTTTAATATAGACTCTGGCTTTTTTCGTCATGAGTTGACTTGCTCTTTTGGGCCAAAAATTACTGTGACAGAGGGCAACAGAATAGACGTTCTTTTCTTAGTTGAGAAAGAAGGGCTTCAAATATATTTCCAAATTTTTCTGCATGTGTTTAGAAACAGAGAGAATGCTACCATGATAGCATGTCAAGAGTCAGGAATGTTTTAAATCTGTGCTATGCTAATCCATATTTTACATATTGGATAACTTAATTTTATTTATTCCCCAAAAGCAGCTGGATAAATTATTCAAATTAAAGGGAGCAACCAAAAAGTGAACTGAATTAGAGATACTTGTCTACTAAAAGATTAATCTTACCAAAAAAACCCCAAAACTGTTATTAAGTGCCATCTTCTTCAAGACAAGGTCTTGGGAACAGATGGACATGATAATTAATTACAAGATTCTTAATTTGATAAAGTCCTTTTGAAAATGAATATTCAGGGATAATTTCCACTGGTTAGTTTCCATAAGCATGGTACATGCAACTTAATTACCTAGCACACTGTTAAGAGCATAGGGATCTACAATAACTGTTATTTGATGATCTAAAGAACTTAACACCGTCTCAAAGAACTAAGGGGGGGGGGTCCCTGAGCTTTGAGAAGGAACCTGCCTTTTCTGAGCCACCTGCAGGAAGTTTCTGGCTTTGACATCCGTGTCTGGTTGGGCTGATGTGCCCTGTGATGACTGTCTCGTCCTCCGTGTTCCTGACCCTTGTGTAATCCTCCCGCCCACCCTCCAGGCCCTCAACACCCTCCTAAAGGCGTCAACCAGCAGAATGATAGGCTGAGGCTCTGGAGTCAAGACTTGACTGGGGAGCTCTGGAAAGCTGAATCACCCAAGTGTAAGTGTAGCAGCAAAGTCTTGACACTGTCCCTCCAAGACTATTACTCAAAAGTGGAGAGATGTTAATGGAGCAGAGGGATACAATGGGACTTCTCTGTAAGATCATACCTGTAGATTCCAAGCTTTGAAACTACAGGCAAATATGGAGGGATATGAAAAATGATCATCAGTGATTGTGTGTGTGTGTGTGTGTGTGTGTGTGTGTATGTGTGTGTGTGTTCCCTTATTACCTTCCAAAGGTCTGAGACTTTTCTGAGACTGGCAGAGGTGATATTTGTTAGGTACTGAGTTCCTTCAAGCCTTGTCCCTATCTTATTCATTACCACCAAGCCCAGTGTTCTCTGTCTTCCATGAGGTTCTCAATGAGTCTTGGCCATTTAACTGAGCATTTCCAAATCTGCACCTTGTTTTCACTCACTGTAGCTTTGTGGTTAGATTAAGTTTGATGTAACTCAAGCGCTTCTGAAAGGAAAAGACAACCTGCCAAAGATTCCATTCTGTTGGCTTCAGCTGGGATGAGTCAATTTCAGGCTATAAATTCTGAAACCCCGGAAAGCTTCTTTTCTAAATATCTACATCCAGTCACAAGAAACAGCGTGCAGCAATCTGCTAAGACTCTATTATTGTAATACAATACAGTACCAACAAGACAAATTTTCTTGAGAGCACAGAGAAATCAGGATGGAGGAATGGGAACTAAGCATCCTAGATTTTCAACCTGAAGCAGCAGAGTATGACTATCTAGATGTTGTGGTAAAGGAAAAAAAATTCATGACCTTCGTTCTGGTCATGGGCTGTATATCTGATGTATCTTTCTGATACAGTAGGGTTGGGCATCCTTCCTTTTTTCTTGTTTCCTTTCCTGGAATTACAGTGTTTGGAGCTGTTATGATATGACACGGTATGAGTGAGAAACTGTCTTCTAAGGTCAGTGTCTTACAAGACAGAAATAAAACTGAGGCTCAAACAAAGAAAAGGGAACTTAACTCAGTAGACCATTTTTTATTTTAAGAGACAGAGAAAGAAATGGTGTAATCATAAAGTTAGGAACAGAGAATCTAAACCTCTTCCACAAATATAATGCCCTCTGTGTGTATACACAAGTTAGTGTGAAATAAAGAAAAATGCAATAAAAATATGGAGACGCTGGATAAAGAGGAGTGACAGGGAAGAGAGACAAGACAGACTTTATCTTAAGGAAAGTGGGGTAGCAACAGCTGGGGAGAGACAGGTACAAATACTGGTGTGGGAGCTAGCCGGCAGCCATGCACAGGCTGATGGGAGTTCATGGTGGTGAGCGTGCAGGGGTTCGAGGATGCCACACCCAGCACGCTCCCCACGATGTACCCAGAAAGGCAGGCGGACAGGCAGAGATATCCACATTCTATGAGAAAGCACTTTAACACAGTAAGTCCTTATCTTATGGATTCAGCCTTTGGCCACACAGTCTCTGCTCCTGCTATATAAGGGGCTATCTATTTACAGATATTTAAAAAAAAAACACAACTAACTAGCAGTATTCAACTAGCCATTAACCAACAGCCAATCTATTTTGTTGGATTACCAACTCAGCTTTCACAATTCAACCAGTTCTGAGTATCCTGGTTTAAATTATTAGTCTAAGAAAAAATTATTATTATTATTTCATTTTGCCTTTCCTATTCTTTTAAAAAGAAAATGGAAAAAAAGAAAAAGTAACCGTAATTCTTTTATGACTTCCTTTGGACTTTACCCCTTCCTATCATGATGAAAACCATATATTTCTCCCATTATCTTCTGAGTTCTGGGATTTTCTAAAATTTTCCTTCTCATTTCTTTCTCAGGAGTCTCCTATCACCAGCAGATTGGGGTTATTTCCCCCCCCCCCATAGGGTTTGGGAAAAGTCAAAAAATTTAAATTTAAGTAGAAGTTACTTTTGAGATCATCAAATCCCTCCTCCCCTCCTTCTCTCTCAGGTAAGAAAACAGACTCAGATGATGTGAGAGGCTTGTCCAGATTCATGCAGAAGTGGACCTGGATTCTAGAACTCAGCATCCAGGCACAGGCTCTTTCTGCACAGCACCAGGTGACGTGTGAAGGAGTATTCTTTAGCTGCTGAACGGTCTACTCACATGTACACATTTGCCCACAGACTACACTGTAAAAGAAAGTGTATGACATGGAATGTTAGGTCCCCTGAGCGGTGGGGCCGGAGAGGGGCTATGGGGAGTGAGCTCAGGACCACAGCAGTACGGTGCTAGCTTGTGATTTGTGCTCACAAAGCCTGGCTCTGCCACTCAGCGGGCAGGACCCTTCCTGAAACGGGAGAGCCATACAACCTGCGTCCTGTGGGTGGGGCAGCGCTGGGATTCAGGTTCAGCTACATTTTCACTGGAACTGTACTCAGAATCTAATGTGCTCAAGACATTCTATTAAACGTTTTAGAGAAAACCAAAGTCACATATTAGTCAACCTTTTAGCCTACAGATAATCTAAAATTTTTAATTACTTTGGACTAAGAAGAAAAAGTTAAAAATGCTTCCAAATCTTGATTTAAAAATAAAAGAGGATTTTCAGTATAGTCTCCGAAAGCAAGAGATATAAATGTTCTGGATATAGGTTCTGGAAGAGAATCAGACCCTTTAGTCAGAGAGAGGCTGCAGCCAGGAGGGAGCTTGGGAACCTGGCTTGATACACTGCACACAACCCAGGAGAAACCCTATTTTAAGTTTTTCAACATTATAAACACTGACTTAATTTATTTCCACCTCAAAATAACTGGATTGGATTTTTCTAAATAACTATTAAGGAATGGATATTTAGAGACAGAAATTGACAACAGAATGTTTCAGAACAAAAAGTTGTGGAAAAATCTCATTAAAATAAATTTAGAATGGGTGACTGTCAATAACATATTATATTCATTCATCTTCTTAATAAAAACATAAGAATAGTTACATAACAAAGCAAAAGGCATAAGGGTATTGAAACACTCATTTGACTTACAGTAAAAGGGAATACAGTAAAGGTATTACTTCTTAGATTTTTAACTAGTTAATTTCTCCCCTGTGAACCTGTATCTAAAAAGCCTGGTGAAAAATTACAGAGGCAAAGGGAAAACTCTGTAAAATGCAGCACATACATCGGGGATAGCAAAGGGTGAGGAGTGCAGAGAAAAAACAAAACAAAACATGATCTGGGAGCTTTCTTCTTAATAAATAGTCTAAGCTGGCCGACACAGGAGGACATGGGATGCACAGAGGTACAGCCCAGGCTGGATCTACCCTCCAACCAGACCTGGTGGGTCTATTTCTCTCAGACAACTATCCATTCCAGAATCAACCATTACCGAGGGAATTACTATGTACGTCTTTGAAAGTTTTTTTTTTTTTTCTGTTTGTTTTAAAAATTGACCTGGTTTTACCAGGCAGATCTTATGGCGTCCAAAAATGGCACTCCCTGTTGCGTGATGAGAGAAAACCAAGATCAACTAGATAGTCACAACATTCCATAAGGAGAGGAGTTAAAAATAATGATTGGCTAAATGATGCTTAAAGTCGAGGTGGTGCTCAGAGGCTCCTAAACCATGTATCTACTCCCAGGTGAACTGCTGACTGGCAAGTGAAGGGAGAAGCAGAAACAGAGCAGCTGAGAGAAAGGAGGGCCCTGAGTCCCACGGCCAGAAGGACATCAGTCTTTGGAAAGAAGGTCGCAGAGCTGCAACACTCCACCAACTTTCGACCATTAGAAAATGAAACCTAAGGGGGCCCCTATTTTGATGACATTATGTTATGGTGGATTAAAAATGGTCACAAATTCTTTGCAGCTTCGCCCATCAAGAGGTGGAATCCACTGCCCCACTCTTTGAACCAAGGTTCTCCCTGTGAATTGCTTACACTATCAGAATGCAGTGGAGGTCATGCTGTGTGACTTCCAAGTTCTTGGTCTCTTTTAAGGTTTTGCTACTTCCTCCCTTGCTTCTGCCATCACATAAAGGAGCCAGGATGAAGGACCACACAGGGGGTGACAGGCCTTTCCAGCCAGACATGTGAGAATGATGCCACCGTAGACCACCTAGCCCCAGATGACCCACCAGCTGGCTACAGAAGAACCTCCCAGTTAAAACACTGAGGCATGAGAAATAATAAATCTTCATTGTTTTAAGCAACTACTTTTGGGGGTGCCTTGTTACACAGCAATGTGTAACTGAAACATGGGCATATTGCATTAATATGTACTATGCTGATATAAACAAACATAATGGTGAGATATAAATTCATATTCTTTGATATATTTCCTGAACTTAAAAACAACAACAAAACATGGTATTAAAAAAAAAAAACTGCACTGGAAAGTATAGGGCTTTGAATCAAAGAACCTAGGCTGAAGACTTGGACCTGCTCTGTCCCTTGTACCAAAAAACATTTGTGATCTTGCACAAGTCACTTATTCTCTCAACCTCTGTTTTCATATCCATAAATTTCTCATGGAGTCAGAAAGATGACAAAATGAGGGCAGCAAAGGTAAAAAATGCTTCGTAAACAGCAAGGTACACTACAAGTTTAAGCTGTCACTGTTACTGCCACCTAGATGTTACTTAAACACTTTCCTGTTTCTCCTTCCCTGCAAAGACATCATTTGATCAAAGCATCTGACATAACTTTCTCTTTGTAAGTTTCCTTTTGCATGGAGGCAATGGCATGCACACATGTACAAAGGGTCTTGCAGAGACCATGAGGTGTCATGAGTCCCATGGACAGTCCCATTTTTCCTTTTTGTCATCATGCAGGGTTCAGGCCCAGTTTAAGGCCCAGAGCCACTAAATCTCATTCTTTTTCACTATCTCCTGAAAGGTACGATGAGCTGCCGTATACCTCACAACATACTCTAGCACCAACAGAAGAGAAGAGGATGAAAAGAATTAGCGGAGTGCTTGGACACATAAACCAAGCTGAGGGAAGGAAGAATTAAAAATGATAGGGCTTCCCTGGTGGTGCAGTGGTTGAGAGTCTGCCTGCCAGTGCACGGCACGCGGGTTCGAGCCCTGGTCTGGGAGGATCCCACATGCCGCGGAGCAACTGAGCCTGTGTGTCACAACCGCTGAGCCTGCGCGTCTGGGGCCTGTGCTCCGCAACAAGAGAGCCTGCGATAGTGAGAGGCCCGCGCACCACGATGAAGAGTGGCCCCCGCTTGCCGCAACTGGAGAAAGCCCATGCACAGCAACGAGGACCCAACACAGCCATAGGTAAATAAATAAATAAAAATTTAAAAGGGAGGAAGCCTAACGGCCTGTGCACGTAAATGAAAAAAAAAATGATAATTATATCACAAAGAATGATATCTAAACAGGATGAAGTTCAGGAGAAAAGACAGCAAAAGAGGGGACAATGAAGGATGGGTCATTAAGAAAAAGCAGAGACTCAGCAAGGGGAGAAGGACTAATGTATCCTTAGAAAGGGCAGAGGTGGGTGGGAGAACCAGTACTTGTCAGGCATGCAAGTGGAAAGAGATATCCATGCACCAAAAGGACATCTGGAGGGGAGTATCTATCACTTGGAAGAGCTCAGCTCATGTTCCATGAATGAATGAATAACTGAATGAATAAGTGAACTGAGAACAGGCAACTCAAAAGAAAATTCACAAAGTGAGCAAGTACTTACACCCATACAGGGCAGTCAGGGGCCTTAATGGGTGACACAGTCTCACTGAGAATGGCAATTCCATTTGGATGGTAATGAAGGAGGGAGGGATTTATTCTTTACGATGAGGGCAGAATGTCCACAAATTCCTTTTTTAGTCTATGCAAGTATAATAAGTCCTACACAAAAGGGGCTGTGACTTCCACCTAAGGTAAACCTCTACTGCTAAAGTTTCCAATATTTTACCTTACTCTGTCCTGACTGTAAAGGGCTTTTCCCCCTGAATTCGCCACACAATCAGTTTTGATCTCAAATGGCTCTAATTTCTTAACAGTGCTCTTTATCAATATGCTGGTAAAGGTCAAGTCATCATAACAGGGTTTTGCATATTCTAAAATGCTCTTCTTTATACCTAATCATGGTCTCAAAGAGAAAACCTTTGACGTGGATCACACACAAGGATAAAGTTAGGTAGTTTTCTTCTCTTAAAATACTACCACTATTACAACATATTAGGCTCTCTTCTTTTTATTTCCACTTTCACGTGATTGTTTGGGTTTTTATTCTCTTATCAAAGTATGACCTGTCTGTCATCCTCCTTAATAAGCGGGAACCCATTTAATATGCTCAACTAGGTTAAGTCACAGTCTGAGTGTATTCTGCATTACTGATTCATTCGGAATTAATGCATACACAGAGGAAAAGAAAGAAGACACAATCACTGACCTGTAGAAATGTCTTTTAGCTGGTGAGACAAGACTTTACCCATGTTAACAGTTACATAACAATGCAAGGAAGTATATGATTAATTGGAAACATGGACAGGATATGTTGGGAGTACCTAGGGAGTGAGACGGGTGTTGGCTGAAGAACAAAGACCTTGTGGATAAAGTAGAATTGAACTGGGAGTCCTGCAGGATGAACAATACTATTAGAAAAGGTAGAATGGAGAGACAAAGGCATCTCATGCTTTGAGAGGTGAGCCCATTACTTGGAGTGGAGGATTTTTGCAATACTGAGAATTGGCTATAAAGAGGGGGGTTGGGGGGAAACTGCAAGGGTTTTATAGCGAGACAAGGAGTAGTATTACCACCTAATGGCAGGAAGATAATTTTTCTCTTCTTCAACATATAAGTCATCATGGTCAATAGTGGGCCTGTTCATTCATTCATTCATTCATTCACTCATTCATAAATGTAGGTTACCATTTTATATCAAGTCCTGTTCTATGTACTAGAGGCTATAAAATACTCCCTTCCCTTGAGAAGCACACAGAGTAGGAGAGACTGACCCAAAAAAATCAATGATTTCCATGTATTATGAAAAGGGCTATGATAAAGAGATACATGGGAATTAGATTACAAGGGAGCAGAGGAGAGACACCTAGGTCATCTTTAGGGGCCGAAGACTGAAAAACACTGCAAACAGAAGGAAATGTAGTCCTGAAAGAGGAGAAGTTTGTAGAAGGGGAAGGCAATCAGGGAAGAGCCCACTGCAAATGCAAAGGCCCAGAGCCCGAGACAGCTTGGGGGGTGGGGGGGATCCAGTTCAGGTGGGAACACAGGATGCATGTGGAGAAGGGGCAGCAGGGGAGGAAGGGTCACTGACTATTTAAAATACAGGAAACCAAAGAGCTGTGAGAACTTATCCCTCCCTGCAAATAATTTACCCTGGGATTTTTGGATGGCTTCCTTCTCCATGCTTCCAATTTCTTCATTAGAGCCACCTTTAACTGAATATCCTTTGGTTCTGAATGCCAAAGTCAAAATTAGGTCAATACGTAATAATCACCCTAAGGTTTATGTTTACCAGACTCACGGAAGCTTGGGGATAAAAACGGAAGGCTTCTACTTGAACCTCCTTTCCAAGGTAACATTTCTTCTAAGCATTCCTGGAAGGTGGTCATCCAGACGGAAAGAAGTCTCTCCGGCCCCCGGGAGCTCAGTTTATCTCAGGAAGCAGCCCAGTGCATGACTGTACATCATTAGTTGTAAGAAATATTTTTTCCCTTAAATTGAAATTAAGTATGTCTTCCTGTTGCTTCTATCCATTTCAACCCCTTAGAGTGAAAAAAATAGCCTACTGTGCCTCCTATATGCAAATGGTGCTACATTACATTTGTAACAGTGAACTGAGAAATGTCCCTTTTGCTCTCTAAAGGGCTTGTTAATTGACAACTGGCTTAGTTTTGATTAATTAGGTGGTCTAATATCATGTGCCACCTTCCTTTTCATGAAGACCTTGAAGGGACCTCTGTCACTGTTAGTAATACTCCATTTTCCTCCTTTACTGATTAGTAATACCTTATGTTTGCACAATACTTCAACCCCTTCCAAACATCTTCACATAAATTATCACAACGTAGTGTCGTAAGAAAGTGCTACGCCACTGTATGTTACCTTCACAAAAATCTCTGCACCTGTTTTATGATGCACTATAAAGGATAGGGCAAGTCCTGTAAAATATGTCTGAGAGAATCCTATGGTTTCTGACACAACAATGGCTAGTAAATGTCAAAGAATTAACATGTTTTAAGAGAAGGAAGAAGAAAAAAGTAGTTATCAGAACAAACTCTGGATGTCTACTTCAATCATGGACAAATGACTGATACTTTCCTTAACTACAGACCATACACATTCCTACCTTAGCAACCCATTTGTTTAATCACAATTACTCATGCAACAAACACAGATGCTAAGTGCCTGGCACAGGGACTGAGGGAGACAGAGCTTAGATGTGGGGGGTTAAGGAAGGTACCACGTTAACTCTGGATATTAAATGTAAAGCAAAAGTTGAAAGAAATGAGATGACTTAGTCAAAATCATGACTTAGTGACCTGGGAAAGATGGAGGGGAGGACCTGGTAGGGAAGAGGGGAGGGCACTCAGCAGGGGAACGTAAATCCCGTGATTCCAAGCACGGTCTTTCCCAAAGCAAAACACAAAGTACCAGCTCTGTGGTGGTGCTATGAAGATGGTCAAGGATGGGGCCTGGGGACCCTTGCGTTCTGGAGTAAGTCTGGCCCTGCAGGGTTAAGGGCATGTCCTGCTACTAAGACTAAACTGACAGCAGCTTTTTCCCCACCAAGCCAAAGAGAGATGTGCTTGTTCCTCCAGAAAGCATTATAGGAATTTAAACTCCTTGTTGCCTCAGCAAGTTATAGGTCTGGGTAGATGTGTGATTGCAAACATCAAGGATCCCTGGGGAGCAATTCTATGATGCATGCAGTGTTTCACCCCATTGAACACAATGGTTAAACACCTGTAAGATTCACTGCACAGGATCAAATGACATGCCTACTATGGATCGATACCTTGCTGCCTTCCCGGCTCCAGACTGAGGGACACACGTGCCTGTTTAGTTTGCAGCCTGCAAAAGTGCACAGGCACCCCGACCTGAGGAACCTCTAAGGATTAGGGACTTAACCTGAGGACAGCTGACTTTGGCCCCAGGAACGATACATGGAACTACCAAGTCATAGTAACCGTTCAGTGACTTCTCCATAGAAACAGGAGGATATTAGGGTTCTCTGACCCTTGGGGAAAACAAACGGCATGCCTGAAACTGTGCCTTTCGTGATGCTAACACACAGGACAGAGGAGAAAGCGTAAAAAACGAATGACGGACCGACCTTGTTGGCAGGGTGCAGCAACCATCCGCTGTGAGTCTGACCTGAGTTTCGTAGCTGTCCAGGGGGCACACGGCCTGCTGAACGGAGGGACACTCCACAGTGCTGCAGTCCACGCTGAAAACTGGGGGGCAAACAGAGGCACCATTCACCGTTACGTTTCCTTGCATTTTGAGTCCCCAAATGAAACACTGGCTCTTCAAATTTCTGTAGTTTCCTTGCTTCCTGGAAACCCTGTCTTAGCACTGGCATTTTCATTTCCATCAATGTTAGAGAACTGTAATATGACCCAAATCTTCTGTTCAAGAAAAGAAGGGAACAAGACACTGAAGAGTTAAGATGCAGACACAGAGAAAGACAGAGTTAAACCAGTGGTGGTTCTGTGGATGGTGACGATCAGCCCGAGGCATTTCTGATGAAACAGTTCAAGAGACGAACAAGGGCTTGCTTGGCTTGAGCATTTACCTAGCAGTTAAAAAAAATCTGACCCATGGTTAGAAACTTTGGAAGAGGAAATCTCTGCAGTCCAGACCTATTCACAGACCACATTAGAAATGCAGCCACGAGAACAAAGATGTTAAAAATACCATAGATCCAGAAACAGCTGGGACATGACTACAAAATAAATGTGGCAGAGAAGTTGAGTAAACAGTCAAAGATGACTTAGCACATGCTATAAAGCTAAAGGACGGATGGTGGGGAGCTGGCAAGGAGGAAGACTGGGGCTGAGTATTTCATTATAAAATGTCTGGCATTTTGATGCCTATATTTATCTAAAAATAACTTTCTGTTTTATGTATGATGATTGTTTTTAAATGTAATACTTTAAAGTGACAGATATATCTGCAAATGAGGATGATGACCTCCTCTGGGGGAATGAAGCGGGCAACCACAGTACCGTAAATTTTAACCCTACTGCCCCCATCAAGCATACTTTGAAGGAAGAAAAAAGAAGGAGAAAAGAGAAAAAGACAGGGTCCCTCTCTGAAGGCACTTCTGTACCAGTGGATTATCTGGTTCTCTGACTGGAGGGCAGAAGCCAGGCTGCCATTAAGAGGAACAGGTTTGCAGCGCCCCACTGTCAAGCGGTCAGGGTGGGGCGGGGCACGCGGGACGGCTGGCTGCTGCCGCCCTCTGACGCAAAGCAGCGAGGCTGCGGGGGCCAAGCCCGTGCATACCTGGTTTGCACTCATAGAGGTCGCAGCACTCTCCCGGCTTCCCTGACGCTTTGGACACAAGTATGTTCAGGTATCCTGGCTGGCAGACTTTCCGCAGGCAGCCCGCGGGGTCGCACACGCAGCGGCTGGGGAGGGGGCAGCACTCCCCGGGGGGCGCGTAACCCTCGATCAGAACGGAGTCTTCAGGACAACGCGGAGAGAACTGGACTTCACAGCGGGCCTTGGAGCAATCTGGCTTCTCTTCTAAATGGGAGAGAAAGAGTTTAGCACGGGCCCAGGGGCAGCATGGGGCACTCTCCCCGTAAGTGCAGGCAGCCCTGATGACAGACTAACTAACAAAGAGTACGGCAGGGACAGAAATCTGGTGAGAACCCTCAAACACAGCTAAGCCTCCCATGGAAATCTTTCCTGAGACCTGCTCATGACACCAGAGCGAGAGGTGGAAGCTGCCTTCTCCATCGGCCCGTCCCGTCCCCTCCCTTGTGTTGAACAATCCATGTCCAGCACATGGATCAGGTGAAGAAAGGCGGAGGGAAGATGCCTATGTGACGTGGAGACTCTGAAAACGGGACTCAGTCACTGACCAAGGGAAAAATCTTTAAGTTTAAGAGGAGTTTTAAGGGCCGTTCTTTGAAAACAGTGTCCATTTAAACACCAAAACAGGCCCACAAATACCTAATGGCTGTTTTGGGGACTGAAGACAAGATGGATGACAATCACCACGGAGGAACTCGATCTCCAAGCTCTGAAATTTGAGGAGATGAACAGACTAAGATGATAGGAAAGCTTTAGCAAGATGGATATTGAGCCAAATTCCCATGTAATTTCCCGAAATGGCATCTGGTGTGTTTCTATCCCTAGCAGAAATCCATCAAATGTACCTTATTCTCCTTTCTCCTGTATTATGTCACCAACCTATTGCTGCACTTCCATTTTTACAGGTAAGAAAAATAAATCAAGCAAAGCCCTAGCTTCTGGAGCCCCAGTGCGCAGCTCAGTTTCTTGGTTTAAGCTTTTAAGAAACTTATAGCCACATTAGGCCCTTGTCAATTGCATTATTATGAACTTTCATCAAATCTTTAACCGTGGTCATTTTTAAGTCTTTTGTCATTTACAGACAGTTCTGGGTGTACTCTGATGCTTCTGCAAAAATGTTCCTATAAAAGGGTTTCATCTTCAAGGAATTCATGGAAAAGACTCTGACAAGTACAGGTTTCTGATAACTGACTATCGTGCTGAACTGAATGAAGAAGCATTTTCAGAACTCTAATGGAAAACTGATGAACTCATAAAAGTGCTAACAAAAGATCAAGATGAAAAAAAAATTAATTACATGGGACTGAGTGAACTCATGAGGATGATTATAATTTTTGTGACTTTCTGTTTGAATAAAAAAAAAATCCCACAAGGACTCAGAGGCAAAAAATATACAAATCAATTTTCACTGCAAAGTAAAGGAGCTGTTACAGTGGACGATTACTGGACTGAATGTCAATATCATGACATAGTATGAGTGTGTTTCATGTTTGGTAATTGCAATCATTGTTGCTTTTGTTGTGATCATCCATTTACAATGCTTGGTGTCAGTTTATTTATCTCTTGTAAAAATAAAATACAGTGTGTGTGTGTGTGTGTGTGTGTGGAAAAAAAAAAAAGAAAAACGTTCTGGAGGTGGATGGTGGTGATGGTTGCACAAACAATGGGAATGTACTTAATGCCACTGAACTGTACACTTAAATATAGTGAAGATGGTAAGTTTTACATTATGTATATTTTATCACTATTTCTTAAAATAAAGAATAATACCTTTTTAAACTCAAAAAAAAAAAAAAGTCTGAAATAAACCAAAAGCACATCATCATGGCCTCATGACCTTGAGTGGAAAGAGTTCGGAAAATGTTGGGTGAAAATAATGCCATGTAGTATTGGGGTATGTTCATAAGTTCTGTCTTTCCTAAAGTAAAACCCACAATCACAAAGCAGGGTTAGATGCAAGAGGTCTCCTAGTTCAGCCTTCTAAACTAAAAATTTTAGTCTATTTTGTACATAAAGAACCTGAGGCCCGAAAATTCAAGCGATGTGTCTAAGGTCAGTGGTAAAATTAAAGCAAGAATCCAAGCTTCCTGACTTTCAGTCCACTTAGCTCTTTATATTACAAAAGTAGGTCTATTTCCAAAATCAAGTGTCCCTCAGGTCATTTCTACCTTGATTGCTGTATCTTTCATTTCACCATCCATCTTCCTTGTGTAACTATTTCTTGTCTAATCAGAAGATAGCACAGGAGAGCCTTCATACTCATAGTTCTGGTAAATTCATTCAAAAATATTTCTTGAGTGCCCGCTGTTCCAGCAGCCTGGGACACACCACAAGGAAAACAAACAGAGATCCTGGCCCTTATATAGTTTACAATGCACTGGAGGGTGATATAAAATAAACAATAAATATTATAAATAAGCAAACTATATAGGAGCAGAGGGTGGTAAGTGCTGGGTGGGGGAATAGAACAGAGCAAGGGGGAATTAGTGCATGGAAGAAGTGGGGGGCAGTTACAGTTTGGTCGGGGGACTTCCCCGGTGGCGCAGTGGTTAAGAATCCACCTGCCAATGCAGGGTACATAGGTTCGAGCCCTGGTCTGGGACGGTCCCACATGCTGTGGAGCAACTAAGCCCGTGCGCCACAACTACTGAGCCCGCGTGCCACAACTACTGAAGCCCGCGCACCTAGAGCCTGTGCTCTGCAACAAGAGAATCCACTGCAATGAGAAGCCCGCGCACTGCAATGAAGAGTAGCCCCAGCTCGCCGCAACTAGAGAAAGCCTGCGTGCAGCAGTGAAGACCCAACACAGCCAAAGATAAATTGAAAAAAAAAAACCAAAAAACAAAGCAATTTGGTCGGAATAGGCATCACTGGGAAGCTGATGTTCGAACAGATCTGAAGGAGTGAGGGGTGGGCTGTGGAGATACCTGGGAGAAGAGCACCCCAGCAGAGGGCACAGCGACTGCACTCCTGCGTGTCCCAGGAGGAGCAAGAGGCCAGTGTGGCTGCAGCAGGATATGCAGAGGATACATACACCCAATTTTCCTATTACAAGCCCAAGCAACTGTCTTCAGAAGAGAACATAATTAAGAGGAATTCCACTCCTGGATCCCCGTCAGCGTGGGCAGAACAAATCAAAGAGCTGAGGAGGAGAAAGCGAACCTTGGCTGTATGGGAGATGGGAGTGTGGAAAGCACACTGAGTAGATGTCTTATCTGTCAAACACAAACACGTGGTCTCATAAGTAATAAGAGTGCTATGACTTTAACTGCAAACTGCACTTACTTTCTACTCTTGTTAATGTGCTGCAATTAACTTATTCTGTATCACATTCTATTACATTCTTATTCTAGAAAATATTCGGTATGCATAATCAGACTTTTAAAACATAAGCTTCGGGGCTTCCCCGGTGGCACAGTGGTTGAGAACCTGCCTGCCAATGCAGGGGACACGGGTTCGAGCCCTGGTCTGGGAAGATGCCACATGCCGCGGAGCAACTGGGCCCGTGAGCCACAATTACTGAGCCTGCGCGTCTGGAGCCTGTGCTCCGCAACAAGAGAGGGCGCGATAGTGAGGGGCCCGCGCATCGCGATGAAGAGTGGCCCCCGCTTGCCGCAACTGGAGAAAGCCCTCGCACAGGAACTAAGACCCAACACAGCCATAAATAAATAAATAAAATTAAAAAAAAACAAAAACAAACAAAAAAACATAAGCTTCAAAGAAAGATGTTTTCATGAAAACCCAACATATTAGATCTTCCTAGTTATTCTGCTCTTTAAGTTTCTTTTAACAGTCCCAACATTGTCACTGACTGGTATGTATTTTGTAGCTCAAGTCCTGAGAGATTTACTTACTTCTGAAGACCTGCCTTAGTAACACACGCGGCATAAGGTAGGCTACCACAGACACTGTCTGAACCACAGTCTGAAATGATTTAAGAATGTTAAAAATGAGGATTACATCTTATTATTAATGCTTTTTCAACTTTTCTCAAGATTCATATTGGCTTTCCCTTTAATTTACTAATATAATCAATTAGTAGATTTTAAACCAGCCTGGTTTTCTTAGAATAAACCCTCTTTCTAAAGATCCAGCTGGGTGTGACTTCCTAACATATTAAGACTTTTAGATTAATAAGCTTGAGTAATATTAGCCTGCGGCTCTCTCTTTTTGTGTGTGTGTGTGTGCTGGCCTCATCCGGTCTTAGCTCCAGAGTTATACTAACTTTTTCAATGACCTGTTTATCATTCTACCTCTTTCTTGGCTGTAAAGCAGTTCAAATACCACAGGAATTATCTATTCTTTGATGTTTTCATATAACTCATGAACCTCTCTGAACTCAGTATATTTTTAAAGGAGGAAAGGACAGATTTCTTTGTTGGTTATTAGATTATTCAGGTGTTCCACCTTTTGTAGAATTATCTATACTAACATATATTTATATATATTAAGAAATACCTCATTCATCTAGAGTTACAAACTCATTTCAGGCTTTATGGAGCAAGCTTTCTTTTTTGTGGTTTATGTGTTCATGGGTTCTCTCAAGTTTTTGAATCTCTTCCTTCTTTGTCTTTCAGATTGTTTAACTGGCTTTTCTCTAGGTTTAAAATTGATGCTTAGTTCACTTCTATTTTCTCAGAAGTGTAACTTTTTTTGAATAACTTTAATTATGATTTTAATACTTTAGCCAAATATTGCTTTGGTTATATTCTAATTTTTGATACGTACTACTCTCAATGTAACTCATTTCTAATTCAATTTTGATCTCTTCTTTAAAGACTTTTTAGGACAGTGCTAATAAATTTCTGCATGGCTTTTCTTTTTCCTTTCCTTCTCCTTGGCTTTCCTTTTCAGTTTAATTTATGGTTTCACTGCCCTGTTGCCAGAAAATGTAGGCTATACAATTTTCTACTTCTGTTAATTTCTTGAGTTTATCTTTTGTTTTTGTTTTTTTGGCACACGTGTATGTACATGTGGCCTATGGCCAACTTTTTGAATACATGAGTATTTGAAAAGGACATGTATTCTCTGTTTATTGAATCCAAACTTGCGCATCTATTAAATCAAGCTTAATTATGACATTCTGCTCACTTACATCTTACATTTTTAAACTGATTTCCAAGAAGGATCTATAAAAAAATCTCCCACTATGAACCAGCAACTTCTCCACATATTTCTAACAGTTTTCACTTTAATTTTTGAAGGATGTGTGGTTAAGTTCATGACTAGCAGGCAGAAGATTCAAGCCTGTTATACTGACTTGGCAAATTGTAAAGTGATGCTTTCAAAGAATTTAGATTTCTAAGATCTAAATCTTTCTTTTTATTTTGTAATCGTTAAGTGTCTTAGCTTTATTCTCCTCTTCATTCTACCCTCTATTCACTTTTCAACAGATTATCTAGAACACTCACCCAGCATCCTTCCCTTCCCCCATCATCAGCCTGTCACTTGAACCCAACTATGGTTACCATAGCACCAGGAATTGTTTTTCTAAAACCTTCTTTCTCAGCCTGTTTCTAAATAATTCTTGCAGTCGATTTCATTTATTCATCTGTGTCTCCATCTCTCCTCCATGGAGAAAATAAGGAGAAAACTACAGACACACCATATATTTTCTATCATTTAGAAGGCTTTTCTGACATTACCTCTGAATTTTTAATTTTATCCATTTGAAGAGAAGCCTCTCCTTACTCTTTCCCTATGGTGTCTAACAAGTCTATATATAGTACTTAACTTAATTAACAAGCTCTTCAGTCTGGTTGCCCGGGCAACACTTTGCAACTGGCATCTTAAAACAAAAACAAAAACAAAAAAACTGCCCCAGATATAGAAAGTCTAAAGTGACAGGATCACTTGCAACAGAGGTAATTAAGGGAAATAAGCTGGTTTCATCATATTAATTATCTCCCTTTAAGAGGTTAGCCCTCAAAATATTGACAGGGTCACCCAGTATTAAAGTGACTTTACAATAATAATGGCAAGTTTGTATCAATCCTAGTCACTTTAACCTGCATCTTGGCCAGTTGTAGACTTTTTCCAGGTCCATATGTCAACAGGAAAAGTAAAATCATGATCTACAAGCAACAAATGCATTCAAGGGTTTTCTGCTTTAAACACAGATTTAAAGAAAACCAAAGACGAATGAAAAACTACTAAATGGAAAAAGAAAAAAAAAAGAGAAAAATTATACTGCCAGATTCTCATTCTAGCTATTTAATTTCTGTAGAGTCTCACACATCTGACACTGAAGCATTCTTCCTCTTTCAAAACCTCTTAAAATGGCCACTTAAAAATAACAGCAGATATGCTGCACACTTATTAATGGAAAAACAGGCCACATAAAATGGACCAGTAAATTTAGATAGGCAAATACAAAGTCAGTGCTGCTGGGTACTCTGTGCTTTGCTGAAATCTATCCCAATTCTCACGTATACAATATACATGCACACAGGCAACCCATCATCATTCTGAGACAATTCTTGGGAGTTCCAACTATGGAGCTATTTCAAGGGACCCCAAATTTGGATTAGAACTAATATCACAGAATTTAGTAGATAGAACATAGAGTTAAGAGGGGAAGAGTTTGGGATCACTGTTTTCCCCATACCTTACTCTGGTAATCTCCCTCCTTTATAACCTCACTCCTTTAGAATGTGAAGTCCTGCAGTAGCTATGGCATCGGCCTAGGGTATCACAGTGGCCACTAGGTGGTCCTGGGAGACACACCTCATGGTACCAGCTGAGATGCAATCTATGAATCCTTCCTTCACCCATTCATTCAGCACATATCTACTGAATGAGTTCCATGTGACAAGGATTCTAGGCACAGGGCTTGGAGCAGGGAATAAAACAAAGTCCTTGCTTGCCTTCCTGGATTTACCATTCTAGAGGAGTTACATAATAAACAAAGAACTACACAGCATAATGCCAGACGGTGACCAATTCTTTGAAGCAGAATCGACAATACGACTGTAATGCATTGGCCAGGTGGGTGACGCAGGTCTCTCTTGAGGACGTGGCACCTGCACAGAGACTTGAAGGAAAGAAGGGGGAAGGCAGGCAAACTGCAGGGCAGGGGTGTCCCAGGTGCAGGGAACAGCAAGAATAAAGGCTCCGAGGCAAGAACAAACCTACTCGCCACGTAGAAAATATCTGTCTCATGACTGTTAAGAAGAAATCTGAATTAGTGTAATTCACAGGTAGAAAATACCAGTAAAGACTTATAAGAAAAACATTTTGCTGGATGAGGTTTCTTATTAAGGATTCAATTCTCGTGATCACGCTAGAGCAGTGAAAGAATATCTACCAACTAGGCACCTTCTCCGTGTGAGGTGCCATGCCTCGCCTCGTGCCCACACCCCTTCCCACTCCTGTGTGAAAGACATGAAATCGGCGTTGCTACTTGGCAGATGAGGAGACAGGAGCAGAGAGACTAAGAAACTTGGCCAAGGTCACAAAGTAAGTGGCAGAGCCTCCAAAGCACGATCTTCACACTAGTCCACAATGCCAAGAGCAAAAGTAACTTCAGCTTTCCTGGTATTTGTATGCTGAGTCAATGGCTACATTTTTTGCTCAAGTATAGAATGCAAAAGTCATTTGCAGAGACTTCCCTGGTGGCACAGAGGTGAAGAATCCGCCTGCCAATACAGGGCACACGGGTTCAAGCCCTGGCCCGGGAAGGTCCCACATGCCGCGGAGCAACTAAGCCCGTGTGCCACAACTACTGAGCCTGCGCTCTAGAGCCCATGAGCCACAACTGCTGAGCCCGTGTGCTGCAACTACTGAAGCCTGCGCGCCTAGAGCCCGTGCTCTGCAAGAAGAGAGGACACCACGATGAGAAGCCTGCATGCCGCAACAAAGAGTAGCCCCTGCTCTCCACGACTAGAGAAAGCCTGCGCACAGCAACGAAGACCCAACGCAGACAAAAATAAATTTAAAAAAAAGTCATTTGCAAAGATAAAGAGGTCCAGGGTCTTCAGCTGTGTCCTCATCACTTTCTGGTTGGCCACCCTCCCCATCTCATTTGCTTCTTGGCCATACAGACATAAAGGAGGAGCTCTCTTATACCCAGCACTATTTTGTTCTGAAGACTTCTACTACAAGTGCAAGACACATGTCATCCCTGCATTTTTAAATTTAGAGGCTGACTCCTTTAAAGTTACACTGTGAATTCTTTTCATTCACATTCCATGATTTTATCATAACCTTTTTTGGCAAGCTTCGTGGTGAAGACTTGTTCCACACAACCATAACCCCGAGGGGAAAAAATTAGGCTTGTTGATACAGTCCCAGAAATATTTCATATTTCAGCTCGTTCAGAAACACCAGCTGTACTTTCCCAGCACTTTCTTTTACTCTGAATTTAGGATTTAACAGTGATGGCATCTACATAGGGCCTTTCCCTGGTGGTTTGTTAAACATGTCACATTAAATTGTTTTCAGAAACCTAATAAAGTTAGTTTGTACCAGAGTGGGATATAAATTAGCCCAATATAAAGAAAAATAATTAAATGATCTGTAAGACCACAACATGCGGTCCTTGAACTCAGTGGTTCTCAACCCTGGCTGTGCATTAGGATCACTTACAAAGCTTTTAAGAATGCCACTGTCTGGATTCCACCTCCAATCAATTATAGCAGAATTTCTGGGGAAGGAGCCTGGGAATTAATATCTGTTTCTATAGCTCCCTAGGTGATTCCATTGTGTGATTGGGGTTGAGGACCACTGTGTTATTCCTCCAAGCAAAATGGGAATCTTTACAATGAAGTTCTCTACTGACAACAGAGCTTCACCAGGGGCATGTTCAAACATCCTGGCAAATGGCAGCTGGCCAAATGCCAAAGCAGCACTAAGCCCTCCAGATCTCTGCCTGCCTCCAAGTGGTCCAAGCTGTATGCTGAGCCCATGGTACCTCCAGGAATCTCACAGACCACACATCTTTTCTAGGCAGGATGTTACTGAATTGGGTTGAAAACGATGCTTTCCATTAGAGCTTTGCTGGACCAGCGTCAGTATCCGCTGGGAGCCTGTTGGAGCTACAGAAGCGTAGACCCCGTGCCAAGCCTACTGAATCAGAATCTGCATTTTAGCAAGATTCCCAGATGAGACAAACTGCCCTAGGTTGGTGGTTCTCAAACAGCAGTCCGTGGACCAGCACATCAGCCATTTCCTGGGAACTTGCTAGAGAGGCAACTCTAAGGCCCACATCAGACCTGCAGAATCAGAAACTCTGAGGGTGGGGCCCAGGAGTCTGTGCTTGAACAAATCCTCCAGGAGATTTTTCATGCATACTATCGTTTGAAAACCACAATGCTAGAATTTTGATTCTCAACCCTGGCAGCACATTAGAATCCCCTGAGGAACTTTAAAAGTTCAAAAGCTCAGAATACATCCCAGACCAATTAAATCAGAATTACTAGAAGTGGGACCCCAGCATCAGTATCTTTTAAAGTCTCCCTGATGACTCCAATGTACAGTAAGGGTTTATTCACTGTTCTAGCCACCTGCCACCCCTGCAGTCCCCTATACTCCCAGGGGACCGGAAGCCGCTTTAAATCTTAGGAAATCTGAATCAACAAGTTCTCTGGAATCTTCCTGGGAGAAATGAGAAAAGCTGAAAGGGGTTTCCAGCATCTGCCTCTGGTGGTAGGTGCTGGGGTAGAAGGAGTAGGGAGTGGGAGAGAGATTAGCTCCCAAACGAGACCTGTGTGCATCCTCCAGGATTTAAAATCCTAACTTATTAAAGTTTATTAGAATTTTGAGTCCAGAGACATTTTATCTCATCATCTGTTAATTCACACCAGGAATATGTATTCAGTTTACTCCCAGAAGGATTTGTCATTCAAATAATTATATTCATGTCTTCATACACGGTAACAAGCTTTCAAAATGTAACAATGAATTTATTTTTTTTAAATCTGGCAATAAAGTAAGGCCTAAGGATAGTTTGGATAAATGTAAAAGACCTGAAGATTGGTTTCAAAAAGATTAATTTTACCTAATAAACTATAGCCTTCTCTGAAAACCTCGTGTCCCCTTCTGGCCATAAACACAAGCCCACAAAAAATGAGTGAAGGGACTTCTCTGGTGGCACAGCAGTTAAGAATCCGCCTGCCAATGCAGGGGAAGCAGGTTCGAGCCCTGGTCCGGGAAGATCCCATGTGCCGCAGAGCAACTAAGCCCGTGCGCCACAACTACTGAGCCTGCACTCCAGAGCCCGTGAGCCACAACTACTGAGCCTGCGTGCCACAACTACTGAAGCCCGCACGCCTAGAGCCTGTGCTCTGCAACAAGAGAAGCCACTGCAATAAGAAGCTTGCGCACTGCAACAAAGAGTAGCCCCTGCTCGCCGCACTAGAGAAAGCCGGCGTGAAGCAATGAAGACCCAACTCAGCCAAAAAAAAAAAAAAAAAGAATGAAAATTATTAAAGAATGGGACAAATGACTAATGATGAAAACTTAAATGAACTGAAGTTTGTATAGTCAGTTCAGCAACATCTTAAGAGGAATCTTCATAACAGCTTGAAAATGTCATAGAGGCATAAACATTAGAAATGAAGAATTCCCCAGGGTAGCGTTTAAACGGAAGGCAACATCCATTATAGAACACAAACAAAGCCTCTATTGTGCTGAATGATTCTGTGTCTTTGGGTGGGTCACTTTCCATACTTCAAGTTTTCCTCCACAGAGGAAAGGATACTGCTACTAACTTGGTTGTTACTTTCTTTAATCCTGACATGGATATGAGAAAATGTACTAAAATGTCCGATGTGAAGGAGGTGAAATGAAGGGTCTGGTGTTCCGCATCTGTAAAATGAGGGGCTGGCCCCTGTGGGCATCTTATGAACGTGCTCCAGCCAGAAGCCCTGGGAGCCCTTCCTACACAGTCAGGTTCCAGGGGCTCTTGGCTTCTGCTCAGCTAAGGAAGACCAATAAATGACTGTTCCATTAAGGGAGGGGCCAGTCTTTTTCTTTCAGAACTCCAGTATTTGTTACCACTGTAGAGTTTTAGCAGTACAGTAGGAAATGTGATCTTATATGATTTTATTTATTTATTTATTTATTTATGGCTGTGCTGGGTCTTCGTTTCTGCGCGAGGGCTTTCTCTAGTTGCGGTGAGCGGGGGCCACTCTTCATCGCAGTGTGCGGGCCTCTCATCACGGCCTCTCCTGTTGCGGAGCACAGGCTCCAGACGCGCAGGCTCAGCAGTTGTGGCTCACGGGCCCAGCTGCTCCGCGGCATGTGGGATCTTCCCAGACCAGGGCTCAAACCCGTGTCCCCTGCACTGGCAGGCAGATTCTCAACCACTGCGCCACCAGGGAAGCCCCTTATATGATTTAAAAAAAAAAAAAAAGAACAGTAAACCAAGGTTCTGTCAGTAATACTGTCAATAACTTCCTGAGTCCCAGAGGTGGCATATGGATCTCAAAAGTCTCCAGAAGGACCCCAAAAAATATTATGTGCTGACCTAACGTCTTCAAAGTTTCCTCAAAGTGACTATACTTAATGCAGTTAAAATGATCGACAATAAAAGGCAGATGAATGAAGGACGGGTAGAGTCTGCAGAACACGGCTGCTGCTGTCTTTGCTGACGGTAGCAGGGCAAATAAAGAAGAGCAGGCTCTCTTACTGTTCAACTGGTAGTTCTCATGAGGGTCTGCACATTATGGGGGGGGGGAAAAAAAAACCCGTGTGGCTACAATTACAGAAAGAGAGTTGTGAAAAAATATTTTGGCCATTTATTTTTTTCTTCCTCTTCCTCCCTTTCTTATTTCTGTCTTGCTAAAGATAAACTACTTGTTTGCAACACTTACTTGTCATTTAACAGAGGTTACTTTTTATCTCTCTTACATGGGGGTCAGTATAGCTACCGGTGTACCACAAAGATTTGAGAGCCAGAAAGAACTAGGCTCAAATCTTGGCTCTTCTACAGCTAGCTGTGTGCTCTCAGGCAGGTTTTTTGACCTCTCTGGGTCATAACTGCCTCAGGGTTGTTTTAAGTGTCAAGTGAGATAATAAATATTGCAAGTAGCCCCGTGCCTGGCACATCTAAGTGCCCAAGTGATAGTAGTTCTTATCATCACCATCATTAATCATTAGAAAAAGTCTGAGCTTTGAGTCAGACCTCAGAATACTCAGTATACCATTGTGTTAAACAGGGCATAAAAATACTTATTCTACAAGTCTGTTTGGAGACTAAAAGAATATATACATTCTTTCATATATAAAATATTATATACATGTAAAAGAATATTTCACGTATTTTATATGTATACGTGTATGTATGTGTATAAACATACACACACACACACACACACACACAGAGGACACTCACAGGCCCTATTGTTAGTTCACTTACCTTCTCAGTTTGTTTTAAACCTAATGCCCAACATGATGACTGGGCATAATGAACACAGATGTGATCATTAAATGTTTGCTATTATTGACAAAGGTAAAGATGACTATGAGGGGCTTCCCTGGTGGCACAGTGGTTAAGAATCCACCTGCCAATGCAGGGGACAGGCGTTCGAGCCCTGGTCCGGGAAGATCCCACATGCCGCGGAGCAACTAAGCCCGTGTGCCACAACTACTGAGCCTGAGCTCTAGAGCCCATGCTCTGCAACAAGAGAAGCCACCGCAATGAGAAGCCCGCGCACCACAACGAAGAGTAGCCCCCGCCCTCCACAACTAGAGAAAGCCCGCGCGCAGCAATGAAGAACCAATGCAGCCAAAAATAAATAAATAAAATAAATTTTAAAAAAAAGATGACTATGAAACACACACAAATATGCCCTATATCACATACATATCTTAGCATGCCCAGCACACATCGTCACACTACTATGCTAAAAGTTGTGCCCAAGTGCTGTTTCTCTGCCAGTTTCCATTTACTTTAATTCCTTTTTTTAAAATGCTGCCTTTTGAGAGACCGGTCCTCACTCTGGAGAGAAGGAAGGAAGCTACCTTATTCAGGTTGTTTTCCCTAGAGAGTCTTCCCAGCTATTTCTGCATTCAGGATGTGTGATGGGCCTGCCTACAAAGCTACCAGATTGACGGGATGGCATATATGGTAATGAGTGCCCCCCCACAGACAAACAAAGGCCTCCTGGACATTTACCCCTGTACCATGAAGGAAGGCCCTCCCGGGTAAGAAGCTGCCGCTTCCTTGCAGCCCACCTTTGATGGTCAGCACCTCTCTAAACAGCCTCACTCCCTTCCCATGACTTTCTCTGAAGGCTTCTCCACCTTTCTGACCGTTCCTTCGGCTCCAGCACCAACTTTCTAATCAGACATGCGCCGGGCCGAGCCCCTGAGAGGGCCCCACGTTTCTATGCTGTCTTTGTATCCTTTGTGTACCCACGGCGTAAACCCTCGTCCACTGCAACCGCTGAGAGGGCACCCGGAGACTACAAATATGTGAGCTGCAGCTGAGCAAAGGGACATGTTTACTTTCCATCCTGAACTACAACTTGACCTGCAGCAAAAACAAAAATACTGCAATGTGTATTTTTTCCCAGAAATGATAATTATAGTACTCCAAACATTTTTCCAACTTCAACTACCAAAATGGAAAAGGCATTTCAAAAAATAATTTATTAAATAGGCACTTCGATTCTTGGTAGCCCTTACATGGAAATTCTACTTTTTTTCCTCCATAGCCATGAAAGGGCTTAGCTCTTGGCTCAAAACCTCTTCCAGGCTAAGGTGGAGCTCAGCCTGCCGGGCTGAGAGGTAAGTGGCTGAAGAGCCTTCCCCATTCATTGCAGTCAGCATGGGTTTATAGCACCTTTTTCCACTTCAAAAATACCGGCGATTTAAGAAGCACAGTTTGTACATAGGGTGATACAAAGGCACTTCTGCACATCTGGCTGATGATATTCCTGAACCAGAAGCAGGAGGCCAGATGGGCTCCTGGTACCAAACTCAGGAGGTACAGTATTTAGACCCCTTACAGGAGCATCACATGAATCCCAGCTTATTTTTACTCCTCTCTCTGAAGAGAATGCTTCCTCACCTCATTCCCCACCTGGTCCTTTTCCTCTAGCCACGTTTTTTTTGGACCCGGTAACTCTCATTGGGATACAGCCATTGTAACTACTGCTCTCAGCTTTTCAACACCCTTTAGACCCCCGATTCTCACTTGAACATGCTAGAGGGCTTTTGAAAGCACAGACTGTGAACCTTATCTCCAGAGCTGCTGATTTAGTTCAGATGGGTTGGGGCCTAAGGATGTGTATTTCTAACAAATTCAAAGTTTACTGATGCTGCTGTCTGGGTACCGCTGCTTTAGATCACATCTGTTCGGAAATTTTAGTCTCCCGTAAGCTCAGCCGCCCCTTTCTCCTGCCCCTAGGCCAAGCTATTTCTCTACCTTTGTCTCTGGCTGTCCCTATATAGACACGTGGTAGAGCTGGCTTTAGGTACAAGAGGATAGTGACATACACTAGATGGACTTGATGGATCTGAACAACAGAGGTCCTAGCCAATCTCACCCTCTTCCATATTAAATAGCAACCCGCATGGAGCTACCATCTCAGGCCTGAGGCAGAATTCAGACATAGCCGCTCGTGGAGAGAGCAGACACACTGCTCAGGCCTATATGTTGGATGGCAAGAGAGGGTAGGGCTGCTGCCAAAGTAAACACCGTGCTTAGTGCTGGGGCTGCTCCCACCTTTCAGGGACACAGCTTATTTCCAAATATTTTCAAATATAACACAGGACACAATGATTCCATTAATAAGTCTAAGCAGAACGAATTAAAGGGGACACAGCCGTTTAGGATGCAGCAACTCTCACAAATTCACACTCCAATAATTGGGATTTGTGGCAATTAGGAATAAGAGTGCCATGAAATTTAAGTGTACGTGTATTGTGGGGCCCAGGCTCCACAAAGCTGCTCAGGACCTAAGTTCCTTTTATTTTTTTGGCTCTTCAAAACCTGCTGTGTTAGCCCTTGTCTAAAGAGTCTTCCCACCGGTGGGAAGAGAAGAAAGTGGAAGGGAGTCACAACCCTAAGGGGCATAATGTGAGAAGTTACACTATCGCTTCTGCTCCCTTTACGTGGCCAGGACTTAGTCACATGCCACACCTACCTGCAAGGGAGTCTGGAAATGTAGTCTTTATTCTGGGTGGCCGTATCTCTAGTTAAAATTGTATATCTATGGGAGAACAGGGGAATGGACACACGGACATGAGGACAATGAGAAACCTCGACAGTAAGTTTCCAATGAAAGTAAACTGTATAAACAAGGGAAGTATCTTGCCCTTTGAAGAATGAAAGTAAAAAAAAAAGCATTCTGAAAAATCACTTGGGAAACACTCAAATAAGCAATACATGAGCTTCTTACCAAAGATCCACATCTAGGTGTTAAAAGTACCAGGAAGGTTCTTATTCATTCAGCAAATCCACAAATATTTAATCATCAACTACCATGTATAACACACTGCAGTAAGTTGTATATTTTAATAAGAGCAAGGAGATATATATAAATAGAAAACCCTTAGCTATCAGTGAGCCTAGATTTTCCATACATATAAACTTGAAGCAGAAAGCCTGGGCTTCTTTTGCAATGTTCTATAACTCAGAATTTTCAACAAATCAATCTAATCCTTTCTACAACTAAGGTATGAAAAAAAAGATGGATTGGAGATTTGAAGGTTTAATTGCAGAAGGAATTAATAGGCTTGTTCTTGCATAAAAACATGGGGATTTTTTTTTACATCTTTATTGGAGTATAATTGCTTTACAATGGTGTGTTAGTTTCTGCTGTATAACAAAGTGAATCAGCTATACACATACATATATCCCCGTATCTCCTCCCTCTTGCATCTCCCTCCCACCCTCCCTATCCCACCACCCCTCTAGGTGGTCACAAAGCACCGAGCTGATCTCCCTGTGCGATGCAGCTGCTTCCCACTAGCTATCTATTTTACATTTGGTAGTGTATATATGTCCATGCCACTCTCTCACTTCGTCCCAGCTTACCCTTCCCCCTCCCCGTGTCCTCAAGTCCATTCTCTACGTCTGAGTCTTTATTCCTGTCCTGCCCCTAGGTTCTTCAGAACCTTTTTTTTTTTTAGATTCCATATATATGTGTTAGCATACGGTATTTGTTTTTCTCTTTCTGACTTACTTCACTCTGTATGACAGTCTCTAGGTCCATCCACCTCACTACAAATAACTCAATTTTGTTTCTTTTTATGGCTGAGTAATATTCCATTGTATATATGTGCCACATCTTCTTTATCCATTCATCTGTCGATGGACACTTAGGTTGCTTCCATGTCCTGGCTACTGTAAATAGAGCAGCAATGAACACTGTGGTACATGACTCTTTTTGAATTATGGTTTTCTCAGGGTATATGCCCAGTAGTGGGATTGCTGGGTCGTATGGTAGTTCTATTTTTAGTTTTTTAAGGAACCTCCATACTGTTCTCCATAGTGGCTGTATCAATTTACATTCCATGGGAATGGTTTTATCCACAGGACTTACTTGCCAAAGGAGAAGAAAAGTTTTCTTCATCAGAAATTCTTAGAGATAAGTAGAGAAAACAGTGGCCTGGAGAAGCCAAGTGACTTGCCCAGGTCACTCGACCTGGAAGGGCCAGAAGCCAGGTCTCCTGGGGAATCCCACACTGGTTCCACCAAGACACACAATCATCATCCTAGCTTCCTCATCCTTCAGTCTGCAGTCTGATATTCATCTCTTCCGTAACACTTAAGACTGCTTAGATTCTAGCTTAAAAATCTGATCACAGGGACTTCCCTGGTGGCGCAGTGGTTAAGAATCTGGTTGCCAATGCAGGGGACACGGGTTCGAGCCCTGGTCTGGGAAGACCCCATATGCCACAGAGCAACTAAGCCCGTGTGCCACAACTACTGCGCCTGCGCTCTAGAGCCCGCGAGCCACCGCTACTGAGCTTGCGTGTCTCAGCTACTGAAGCCCACGTGCCTGGAGCCCGTGCTCCGCAACAAGAGAAACCACTGCAATGAGAAGCCTGCGCACTGCAACGAAGAGTAGCCCCTGCTCACCGCAACCAGAGAAAAGCCCTCGCGCAGCAATGAAGACCCAACGCAGCCAAAAATTAATTAATTAATTAATTAATTTTAAAAAGTCTGATCACAAAACTTTATCATGAAATCAGCTAAATATACAAATCAAACCAAACCAAAAGTAACCTTTACAAGTGGAATGGCTAAGAAAGGTCAGAAGAGCAACCTCTGGTCACAGGGTGGCTGGGGTGCTGTCCACCACCCAGGTGCTGATAGGCTACACACACACACAGGCAGAGCCTCGCCCTCTGAGACACAGAGAACAGATATGCTGGGAATGGGAGGGATGGCAGGCCTGCCAAGATTGACTACAAGGACAATCTGCATGCACACCAAAGGCCTTGGGACTGGGCCCTGGACGGAGTTGGCTCCCATGAGGAACACCCTAGTGCCGCTATACCACAGGGGCTTCTCTGTAACAATCTAATCCCTAGGAAACCTGGAACTCTGGCAATTTCCCCCAGCTCATTCAGAAGATGAGGCCCAGCCAGAAAAAAAGTGGAAACTCTAAGACCAGAGGAGCTGGTGATACCAGACAGGGTGTCTCAGCATTAGAGATGGTAGAAAGCCTCATGTGGAAGGTAGAGATCACTTCCAGGGCCTTGGCCTGGTGTAGCCTCCACCTCTGGGAGCTTTTCTGTCTGTAAAATCCCTTTAGGTGGCCATGGCTTCCTCACATTTTCAGCAGTGCTTCTCTGCTCTTGTTCTGCTCCTTGGTTTTGTGATAGACCAGACTTATCTGGACATCTGCTCCTGGTGAAATCCTACTGATGCATATCCCACGATATTGAGACTCGGTCTTATGCTTCTGCCTGACCAGTCCTGTCACAGCACCGTGGATCCCTTGTCGAGCAACGAGGCCAGAGCCAGCTTCTCTATTCCCTCCCCTTTTCTCCTCTTCTTTTCCTTACTAATTTCCTGTTTTGAAGTCACAGCTATCCTTATCCCTAGGAAAGCCACTTTTTAAAATTCAGGGTTTATGTCAATACTATCCTTTGTCCATGCTATAACTGACAGTTTAAAAACTTGCCTTGGAAGGAGACTGGATATGAACAAGGAGGGGAGGTAATCCCACAAGTTTACTGTAGGGATACTGGGAGCTTGTGGGCTTGCTGTATGTGAATTTCTATTCTAAGTATTTTTCAGCAACAGAGTAAGATGCTACCTTTCTCCCTGACTTGATGCCCAATCTTGGACCTCCAGGATCTAGGGAGACTACTGCCCCAATTTCCAGTTCTACTTGGAGATGCACCGTTTCACTGCCCTCCCTATTCAAGATGATTTCCTCCTAGGAGGCTAGAACAATCTGATCAGCCAGACATTCTTTCAAAAAACATAGCCAGTGTTTGATACAAGTGGCTACTAATATATGCTAGGAATTTTACCTGATCTTAAAGGCTTCAACAACAAGAGATTTAAGAACATCGCAGTTGACCTGCAAGATTAACGGTGTAATTTAAAAAGGCTGTTTAGTCACCATATCATTACTGGGCCTCCTATAAAAAACAGATGGAAATATAGTAGACTCAGAATTTCCACAAGAGAGTTCCCAAGGTCTTTGCAAACACTCTAATTGGTGCATGATGCCACAGATTACAGGTGCCCCAGAAAGTGCAATCTTACACACTGGCCGGTATACTCACTGAGGTATTTCTAGAAATTGCTCATTTTTGAACCATGTATTTTAGAGATTCAATCTACTGCCAAACACAGCACACCAGCTTTTTAATTTGTCCCAGATTTGTTTTCTGGTTAAAAAAAAAAAAAAAAGCCGTCACTCTAGGACCTCTTTACTCCCCTTCAGTCTTTATCACCAGCCCTAGCAGCTGCTTTCTTTCATAAAGAAAAAAAATTTTGACCAGTTCATGACTTGCTACATATGTGATAATGAGCTAAAAACAACTGGGCAGTTGGCTTGTCACCAGCTAAGTGATCCGCTCCTGCAGAGGTATTTCAAGCACACCTGATTCAAATTACAAATTATTACATGTCACGGATCTTCTGGGTCATTGTTTCATGAATAATTGAATTCGTGAATGTTAAATCAATGAATCGCAAGGGTCTGTTGTGTTGATTTCTCTGTAATGAATCTTGCGTAAGTCATGGTTGTTCCTATTTAGCAATAACCTTGTACCTAGCTCTCCTCCTCCCCAATGCCCACTTAAGAACGCATTCAGAAGGCTCCTCCTCATCTGAGCCTCTAATGAGAATGTTGGGGACAATAGTTTGTCCCAGTAAGCCTCCTTTTGAGTCAGAGAAGAATTTCTCACTTAGCAATTTCAAGGGCACTGTGAGGTCTAATTTCCATCCTTAATTATGTCAATAGGAAGCAAATATTCCTAAATTAAGAAAATTACTTTTTTTATACTGGAAAATAACGTAGACTAACTTACAATCACAACTTAAACATAAGCAACCTAAGTTTAAACTGCCAGAAATACATAAAGCTGACTTAGTTCAAGTGAGTTTTAAGTAATGAATAGAACAGCCACCTTTAACAGTATTCCTGGTGAAATTAACAGAAAACCTCTGCCCAGCAGATGATCTTCTGAAACTAATTCTGAATGAACGTATCTTATGGTTGAGGTCTTATTCTCTGTATGTTTAATGCCCTAGTTGCCACTTTTAAAGCTGAGAACCACACCATTTTTATGTTAGCCAGAATGCCAAAGTGGTATTCATTCTTTCACTTACAAAAGTTTCTGCAGCAACTATGCGACCCACAGTTAAGTGTGATACACGGTTCCTCACCTCCACAAACTCACTACGGGGTTTGGGAGAAAGAACGGAGCACCAGCAAGCACAGACTGGGCTGTGGCCATAGACTCGGGCCTGTCACTGACTGCTTATGTGATCTTGTGTAATTCTTTGCATCTCTATGGGCTTTCTGTTTCCTCCTCTATCAACGGGAAGATCAGCAGATGATCCTCAAGGTTTTTTCCACTCCAAGAAGCAGAGAACAATACAGGAAAAGTTAAACAACAACACAAAACAGTAATCAGAGGTGACCCAAGGCAGTATGTTATTAAGTGTCAAAGGAGTGCTGGAGACAAGGAGGACTCTGACTTTAGAGACAGGAGACAGTATTGCTGCTGGCAGCTGTGGAGAAAGCTCTCTGGAGGAAGTGTCATTTTTATCAAGGCCTTGAGATACGGGCAGGATGGAATGCAGGTGTAGCAGGGAGGTTGGGCACAGGGCCTCCTGCTAGCCTGGGACGTGGTGAAAGGAGAGTGATGTGTGGTATAGCAGCCAGGCACACTCCCATCCATTCCACTTCCCAGTGACACACAGCCCCAGTGCTGAAGAGCACCCCATGCCCTTACCTGCCCCTGTGCTCTCACCTGGGGTAGCCATTCCCTCCAGTGCTCTTTCCCCATACTCACCACTAGCCAGAAGCCACTATCTACCCATCCAACAATTGCTGAGCACTCATTACATCCTGGGTACTTTGCTAAGGATTCGGAGTTACAAAGTGAAAACACACGGTCCCTGTTCTCAGAGAAACCTGGCTGTTTTCAAACAAAAGTCATCTCCTCTGTAAAATACCCCTTCACCTCTGTTTCCCCCATAAGTCTGATTCCTTCCTCTATTTTTACAGACTTTGTATATATATCAGTTTTACAAAATGTTCACACTGTATCATTAATTATCTATATTTATACCTTGGCATTCTATGATCAACTGTGATTTCAATGAGGGCTGGACTCGAGTCTTGTACTCCTTTGTTTTCCTACTGCCCAAAATAATGCCTAGACCACAGCAGTCAGCCAATTAACTCTTATATGTCTCACTAATTAATATCCTCTACTACTCCTAGTGTCTCTACTTCTTCCCGTCTGTCTATCTACTTGCCTACCTACCTACCTATTGAGTTCTACTACTTACTACTAGTGTATGACCCTGGGTAACCTCTCTTAGCCTTAGTTTCCTCATCTGTAAAATAAGGATAATAAGTTTCTACCCCAATGGTTTGTTGAGAGGTTTAAGTAACACATGTCAAGAGCTTACACTAATACCTGGCACATAAGTAAGCACCCTCTTGTTAGCTCTGATTATCATTAGCTGCTGATCTTAAAATAGTTACAAAAGGTTCTGGTATCTTTTTAGAAGTCATGGAACCAAACCAACAAAGGAAAGTCAAAGCATCAAATGATACAAGGGCAAAGGACTCAAATAATTTAGCACAACAGTCAGTAGCATCAACGCAAAGCACAAGCCTCTGATCTTAGCTCTACAATAGCAAAGGCCTGGACTCTTTAATAACTGTGTAATTATTACTATTATCTTCCTTTCGAAATGTCTGCATACAATGAACTGCATATTCCTAGAATACTGTATTTCAGCCACATTGATTTTGTTAACAAAGAACACTGTAAAATTGATACAGTGCTTAAGCAATTGAGCAGAGGCTGTGTCTCAAGTTGTAATTAACTTTATGGACTTTTCAAAGGTCTCCAGATCTAGGCTGGTAATTATTTTAAAGCATTAAAAACATGTTCTATCAAAAGCCTCAAATGGATGTGCAATTCAGTGAGTCCTGGCGGACTGTGGCTTAGGGACCCCCCAGTATGACACTAGTTGCCTTAAGAAATACAACGAAATTCTCAAAATCAGTTCTGAAAATAAACGACCTAAATTTATTTGTAATTTTTAAAAGGCTAAAGAGCATTGAACTGAATTCTGAAGTACTCAAGAATCTCTGATGTAGACAATTCAGAGATTCCATGGTGAGAGTTGTAAAATATTCTAGCATGGAAGTAATTCCTTTCTCATCCAGCACTCTAATATTGTTTCTGTTATATATACTATTTATATTCTTGAAAGCCCATTTGAAAGAAAAAAGGCTTTAGACTGGATAATGCATTGTGGTATTTCTGTAACTAGTCCTTGGGTCTGACATATTTAAGGCAGCTGAGAAAATATGACAAGGAGAGACAATGGACAAGAATCAAGAGAACAAACTTTAGCCCCAGACCCATCACTGACTCAGCAATAACAGGACAGATAGATCCTGGTGAGAACAACCATTTCCAAGGGATTAAATGGAGCATTTAGGGAGTTGCAATGAGAACATTACAAAAATAAAACTGGCATCATTACCTCTGGGGGGAGGAGGCAGGGAGGGGCAGCAGATAATTTAAGTCAAGAAAGCAGCTGACATATACCACAGTATTTAAAATTTTTTAACCATAGGTATCACATCAGAGTCCCTGACAAACCATACCTTTAGTATAATAATAACAGCCTCAGGAGCAGAACTTACTCCTTTCCAGATGGGGAAGTTACTACTTAAATTAAGGGTGAATTGAAGGAGGGATAAGTAGTGAAATAACTTGTATAGAATAAACCCTGGCAGTTACTGAGAGCAAAGCTTCTCAGAAACAATGTTTTGGATATTCAGAACTTCAAATGACGCAACCGTTCAATTACACAGGGGAAAGAAAAAGGGTTTGCCTTACTGCATTCTATTTGCTCTGTTTGCTGGAACCTCTATTAATTGGTGCAAGTATATTCCCACATATACAGTAATATACTAACTAATGTTCTTTTTGAATTAAAAGATATTAATTACATTTAATGTATAAGATATGACAGCAAAAAAGGGAACAAAGCCCCCAAGAAACAAAATAATAGAACTTAACACATTCAGATCATGTTATTCTACGAAGTCACCTTTATGAAGTTATATAGTTATTCCAATTCTGCCATTTCTCAACACCTTTCTGTAATGTTCCTTGTGACATTTTCTTTAAAGGCAGTTCATGAGATTTACAACAAAATCAGCCTTGGTGCCTCATAGTTCTACCTTATATTTTAACAAAAATAGAATTCCCCGAAGTGCTCACCTATTTTATTAATCAGCTATGACTCCATATGCCTTTTGGCTATTTCCCCAAATCAAGTCCACGTTATAAAGAATGAAAGTTTTTCATTACCAAAGGCATTCAAAAGAAAAGTGCTACAAATGCTGAAGGCAACTAAAAACAAAAGAAGGAAGGAAGGAAAGGAGAAAAGGGAGAGAGGAAAACATTCATCCTTGTTCAAGGACAGCCTCACTAAAACAAGCACATGGGCTTCTAAGGTAATGACTGTGAACATCTTCTAGATTTTAAAATATGTTTGGAATTCGGTTCAAATAGTCCCCACCTAAGAATCTTAATATGAGGTATATCTTACTATTACATTGTATTCTACTCTTTTGGCCAGTAGGTAATTCCCTTTCCCTGAGTAAGGTAAGACAATACTTTTGCAACCTGATTGAAACGTTATTATCTTCTCTTTAGTTTTCTGACTGAAAATAGAAAAGAAAAATGGGTTTAAAATGAAAAAACAGCAACTGGGTTCATATCTAGTCATCTTGTTAAGACCAGAAAAATGACTAATAAAAATGTTTTTTGGAAAAAAATTGCCATCAAGAAATATGTTGTTTGCTTTATGAAGGTTAATTTTTTTTGTTTTGTTTTTGTTTTTGTTTTTTTTCCACACACACACACTGTATTTTATTTTTACAAGAGATAGATAGACTGACACCAAGCATTGTACATGGATGACCACAACAAAAGCAACAATGATTGCAATTACCAAACATGAAACACACTTATACTATGTCATAACATTGACATTCAGTCCAGTAATCCTCCACTGTAACAGCTATGAAGGTTAATTTTAAACAGTATTTAACAGAAGTAAATAAGCATTTTAAACAGCATTGATTACAACTCTTCAACAAAGTCCAAATGCTTCTTCATATAGCATCATGTAAATGTGTAATTTCTTCCCCCAAATTTTAATTTAATTAGGAAAAACAAACCACTGTTGCATAAAAACCATACATTTAAGCTTACATAAAAACTTCTTTGGAAAATATCTCTGTATTAATCTTAACAGTTAAGAATATAAGCACTGAAATTAAGCTGTTTATAGCTTTGGATTTAATTTAATTCATAGTTGCATAGGTCCAAGGATCAAAAGGTTGTATGAAACACTAGTTTTTACAATGCTACGGCAATAAAATTTCCTCTAGCTTCTTCACTCAGTGCTCTCAGCTACTGATGTTAAATACCACAGAGCTCCCAGGCTTTCCAGCGGCTTCTATGGAATGAGGTAGCTCAGGCAGGAGGGATCTGAGAAGGGAAACATGGTATGGGCACACCAGCCCCCTAGGGACTGAAGAATAGAGTCCAAACTATACCACAGCACTTGGAGCCCCTGGCATCTGGGCCTGACCAATCCCATGACTCATTGCCACCAACTACCCCCTTTCTCCACTCTTGTAGGACCCATGCATGTTCCAGTTACAGTGAGAGACGCTGCTTCCTCAACTGTCCCATATTCTCTCGTTTCTCATGTCTTTATGCCTTCTCCTCCTTCCTAGCTGGCAAACTCTTTCTTATCCTTCAAACTTCAGCTCCTTAGACATGAAGACTTCCCTGACTTTTGAAAAGAGTCAGGCACTGGCAGGAAAAGTGTAATGGAAGTACCCACACCTGCCTCTCAAACGACACCTGGGACCCAGTCCTGCAAGAGGAAGGGGGGCCTTTGCTACAGTTCTAGCATTTATGTGTCTAGTGTGGTGCAGTGACATCACTGGTAACCTTTAAATCTTGATGGACTGAATAGTTGAGAAAAAGTAACAACTAATTAAGAACATGGGCTCCAGAATGATACCACTGGGTTCCAATCTTAGCTCTACCTCTACCTGGCTGTGCGACCTTGGGCACGTTACTTCACCTCTTTAAAACTTACTTCATGGGGTTCTTGTGTTTATTAAATAAAATAAGCCATATAAAGTGCCTGGTGACAGCCGGTACATGGTAAGCATGCTAGAAATGTTAGTTATTATTACACCACAGTCCCACTCTCAGAAATAAGAGACTTTTGTTTTTTTTTTTCTTTTTTTTGGATGCGCCGCGTGGCTTGTGGGATCTTAGTTCCCTGACCAGGGATGGAATCTGGGCCCTCAGCAGTGAAAACATGGAGTCCTAACCACTGGACCGCCAGGGAATTCCCAAGAGACTTATTTTTAAACAAATGAATTAAGCTAATATAGTTTGCTGGCAAGAGAACATTTTAACCATGGAAGGTCTGAAAAACGAGATATAAGGAGAAAGAGGGCAGGAAGTTGGAGAGAGAATTAAATATGTGAGTTAAGAGCTCAAACAAATACAAAGACAGGAGACAATAAGACTAAGAGGAAATAAGAGTCAGAAGTAAGAGATGAACGTTGAAAATGAGCAGAGAATGGAACAGGATTTTTAAGTTGCAGGGTCAGTAGAACAAAGAAAACAATCACCTCATTGGGCCTTAATGCTATCAATTTGGTATGAATTTATTTATGAGCTGTCATCATTTCTTAATCTCACCACCAGATATGACCACTGTATATGACCACATCCGAGGTATTTTAGATGTGCTGCACAGAGCACCCGTGTCAGAGTATTTCTAGAAGTCCTTCTTTGATTTATTTACTCATGCATTTCTCATCTTTAAATAATAATTGGCTCCAGAGAAAATAAAATGAAACCTTATGCTCAGATTCTAACTTAAGCTTCAGGAATAAGAAAAGTAATATTAAAAGAGCTAGCCGCTCCCGTGGCATGAGACCTCTGTCTTAAAATCAGTGCATTCAGTCTCTTCAACATGATAAATAAGTATACCAAGAACTTGGCACATTACAGAGAACATGGAACGTCAATGCCCTGCGTGCAGCTTTAACAAGTTGCCAATATCAAAACTACCTTTTCTGGGATGCCAGGGAATCTATCTTAAGTGGCAATAAAATGTACTCTTGTTAATAATGCAAATAGGGGACTATAATGTTAACCTAAGTACTTCAAGGAGCTGCAGTTTTTACTGAATCAGGAGCTCATCCTGACATCAATCTCAACTTTCCAAAGAGGTACTAGATGTAAATCAAAAGGACAAAGCTATTAATGAAACTGACTAACGTATATGTACATTTCAATGCTGCAGAGTCAACAGGGCCTCTCTCAACAAAATTACCATGTCTCCTAATAACAAAGAGCTGTATGTATGACCAGAAGTCTAATTTTAAACTTTAGGATACCTTCTTAGACATGAAGCCTATCAACCACTTTATTGAATCGTCAGAAAATTTCCTTAAACATGTTAGTGTTGAATTAGCAACATCCACTTATATTTATCACAGGGATAATGTCAGGATAAATCAGCTTAATAATTACAACAGGAGAGAGGAAGGGAAGTGAGGAGGAGAAGAGATAGAAAGGAGAGCCTGGATTTGTATCCGACTTTAAACAGTAATGGTCTAGGACACAAGTCCAGGATCACCATCTTGCTTTAACAGATAAAGGCAAGGAAGGCTCTGAGAGGATAAATGACTTACCCAAGGTCACAAATCCATGACGACTTGAGGACTGAGACCCAAGAGAAACAAAACTTTCAATCAAGGCAATCTACCGCAGTTCTCTGAATCCTCTCAACCTAGTTGCAGAGAGTTGTGGACGCGACTTCCTATCGAGAGAAGGTAACTTTACCTCATTTTGGGGGCTGATTCCTTGGTTTAGCGGCTTTACCACCTTCGCATAGTAAAGGGGGCCTGGACACGGCAGAACAGGAGCCAACGCGTGGAAAGTCTAAACATCAGTACTTAAAGTCTGTTGTGCCATCTGGGGCCTTGCACTCTTGTTTTGTGCCTTGAATTTCTCCCTCCCTTCTGTTTATAAGCATGCTTAAATTTCTAAAATTCAGAAAGTAGAAACCACTCTTCTTTTAGATCTTATATTACCTTCTGGCGACAATTCTAACCTACTCCTGTTCCTTTCGTCACTGTTTGGTACTCACTCACAGCAATGTGCCGGCCACTGCGAGCCCTACGGGAAGATCCGCACTGCCCCTGCACACGTGGGTGCTTCTCCATTCCCACCCCACCTCCTGGGTCTGGAGGGCCCTTTGTCCTTCTCCATCTATTGAATCCCGTCCATTCTTCAAGGTTCAAATAAAATGCTACCTTCTCTGGGAAGGAATCTTATCCCTGACTTTCCCAGTCAGAATATCAATCAGCACCCTAGGAGACTTTTTCCTGTACCTCCAAACTATGAAAATACTTACTTCATTCCACTTTCTATTCTAGTGAATTGTTTTCATGCCTGCCTCCCCAAGAAAACTGGAAGTATCTGAGCTAGGGCTACATGTTATTTACTGTTGTGAATGTGAATGTTCACTGCAGTAAAATCTTCTTGGTAAGAATTTGTGGCAAATTTATTTTGGGTCTTCCTATTACTGTTTTTAAGATATCATAGATGCAGTGGAGACTGTTTACCTTTGAAGACCCTGGAAGGATCCCAAACTCCAACCACCTAAACAACAGACCCCTGAAATAAAATAGATGGAATCCAGAATAAGGAAAACAAGAGAGAAAGGTAAATTAAATATATGATCTGCTATAATAGAATTTTATTATTTCAGGCTACCAATTCTTCCATAAACTGTATTAACTTTGTTAAATGGGTAAATATTTTAGGTTAGCAAAAAAAAAAAAAAAATGAGGTGCGTTAATATTGCTGGAAATAGGCCAACATACAAGGCTATTTCAGTGTAATAGCAGAAATGCAATGATAGAGGTAGATAGAAGAGAAACAAATTAGAAGTATGGAGGAAGAGATGATAAGGGAAGAAAGAAGAGAGGTGAGGAAAAGGCTGTCAGGAAAAGTTACAGAGCAAATTAATCACTGTAGACACAGGAGCTAAGTGGCCTGGATAGGAGTCAAGAACAAAAGAATAAAGGAAGAATTACAACATCTACATTGAGGAGAATGATATGCTTCTGCAGGGGACACAGTGTCCAATGTGAGTGAAGGGATTCTGATTAGAGGCTGTTGTGTCTTTGTTATCAGCTGAAATGTCTAAATTGATTTGGATTCTCTTCCTACCTCTCTGCTCCCTAACCCGCCCACCAACGTCTGACATGCTGAAGGTGGAATCAGAAACAGAGCCCTGGCAATGACTTTTGCTGTGCAGCTGGCCACGCTCTGAAGCCAGGACAGACTGGGCTCAGGAAAGAGGATTTTCAGCTACAGAACAGATTCTCCCATTAATCAGGAATGGTCATGGGAGGAAGAATCTGAGCCAGTCAGCTACTGGTTTGGATATTGCTAATAATTTCTCTCTTTGGTTTCTGGAGGATCTGTGCCAGGGTTTCTTCCAACTACACAGAGCAAGTATGATTTTGCCTTTGTATTTGAAAAAATTGGCAGCAATAATACCGAAAAGAAATGTGACTAGGGCCAAAAGGGTAAGCTTAAATGAAATTAGGCATAAGTAAAATCAAGTGACAGGTCAAAAAATACTAAACCTATTATGTCTCTTCCTTTCAAAGGATAAATAGAGTATTACAGTATGAGTTGGTGTCCTCTTTTCTATCACCTGGAAATCCCTAGTAATCACATCCTTCTCTCCTTATCAGGTCAATGGCAATTTATATTCATGATCATGACCCTAAATTTTTCCAAATTCTGAATATCTTTTATACTTGAGGATACTTTCTGACAACCAACCTGTTTCTACTATCTCTTTATTAACTTTCTATTCTTAACCCCTCTCCTTATAAGCCTGCAATGGATCCACAATGGCTATAAGATAAAGTCTAACTTTTAAAAGTATGTCATGAGTGATCTTTTATAATTTAGTTTTCATCCATTTTTTCAGAATCATCAGACATTTATTAATTACCCTCTAGGTGCCAAGCACTGTCTCTGCCTTCAGGGGATATGGGCAGGCATGCAGGAGAGCAAAATGTGGTATAAGTACACAGCCTAAGAAAGTATAACAAGGTCCTACCACATTCAAACACAGGTCCTCGGCTAGGGGATTGGGAGAATGGTTTAAACAGCATGGGGCCTCCTCCTGAGCTCACGAGTGTGCATGAAAAGGAACACACATGCACTTGCATTTCCCTAGGTGGCCTTGGTTCCCTCTGGGAGCCTAGTGTCAGATAAATCATGCCTGAGACAGGAGATGCATGTTGTCAGAAACGTACAGAAAGAATCTGTGAACAATTTTAAAGAGAAGCTAAGCAAACTGGGGTGTGGGTTGTACTGACACTCCTGGGGAAGAAATAGAAGCATTCACCAAAGATCAGAGAGGAACACTGCCTGTGGAAGAGCCAGAGGATTAGACAGTCGGCAGAAGACCAAGCTGAGGAACCACAACCAAGATGGAGTCTTAGAATTTTGCTCTTGTGTTGCAGACAGTGATACACGTTAATGACTTAATTTCCAAACACCATCACTATATGAAGAGAAGGACTCAAAATCACCCCTACTTTGGTGTATTTGTTGCATTTCAAAGGGTAACTTTGACTCCACCCAGCTGTTGCCCAGTCTTCCCCATCTCAGGAAACGGCACCAACTGTTGAAGCCAGCAGCGTGGGGTCAGTCTGGAGCCCACCTCTTAACCTGACCCTCAAATCCAATCACTTTGAGACTTTCTAACTGTACCTCTAAATGACACACAGAAACCACTCCCTTCTCTCCATCTCCTCTGCCAACACCCCACCTGGCCACGTAGCACCCTCTGGGCTCTCCCTCAGTGCCCTCCCCAGCCCCCTGGTTCCACCTACCTCCTGCTACAAGACACTTTCCTCAGAGCAGCCAGAGTTCACCTTCTTAAAAAGGGCATCCTATCAATCTCCACCTGAAGCTCAAAACCCTTTAATGGCTTCTGATCACACTTAGAGTAAAATCCAAACTCCTTATCTTAGAGTCTCTGTGATTTAGTCCCTCCCTAATCTTCCACTTCCTCTCCTGCCGCTCTCCCCACCCCACTCGCTACAACTTCAGCCCCTAAACCTTTCATCCCCCAGCACACAGAGCTCGTTCCTTCACTGGGCTTGCTGGGTATGGGTTCACACTGCCTAGAATGTTCTTCCCTAGGCTCCTCGCACAGCTACTTCCTTCTTAACTTTTGGTACCACTTAAACATCATCTCTTCAGAGACTTTTCTCAAGCCGTCCTATCTTGGTCTCGGCATTCTGTTATCCAACCGCGCTTATTATACTTCTGTTTATGGCTTTTATTTATTTTCCCCATAAGACTGGAAGCTCGGTGTTACTGGGACCTTGTCTGTCTTGTTCACTCTGTATCTACCACAATGTCTGACACAGAGCAAGTGCTCCACAAATATTTGTAAAATGAATGCATGAATGAATAAATTAGGGGAAACTACAGAGGCATCTGCTAAGGGCAGATGACTATCCCCTTCAACTTGAGTTTATAGGATAAATATATTCAATACATAAACTTCAGACAAAACAAGCTTTTGTGAGTCAGACGGCTTTGAAAACTACTTTTAAAGCTACTTTTTTTTTTTTAACATCTTTATTGGAGTATAAGTAAGGCTACTTTTAATTTTAAGTCTGTTAACATCTCTGCATACTAGTACTGCTCCCTAACTTTTCCATCTCAGAACTACACAAATGGCCCACAAGCACTGGCGATGCCAAAGCCAGAGGGTCTTCAGCAGTGAGTGGCTAAGGTGACCACTGTAAAGAAAGACATATGTTACCAAACTCAACTCCTATGAAAAAAAGAACACCTAGGGGATGCTGCTTCATATTATTCAAGATCTCAAGGAAAGCTCACACACACAGAAGCTTATTGGATGTAAAGCTGAGAAAACATGAAAATATGAAGATGTTCACAGCTTACTGTTTTGATATGAGTATTTAAATCAATGGGAAATTAGATGCCATTGCTTCATTCCCTAAAGTTTTAAGTGACCTTTCCTTAGTGATAAATGATACACATGGCTGAAGAGTACTAACAGAGCTGAAATAAAGCACCCATGTCAAAATACATACACTTTATAAGAATTTTAATTAAACTAGGTTCTCTTCTCAAGCTACCGGAGAAACTGCTGAAAGAAGCAGCTTCAAGCAGCTAAAAATCCAGATGCAGATCCTCAAACCATATACAGATGAAATACTTCGAACAGTGGCAACGACTCAAGAAGCTCAAAAAAAAAGAACACTGACTGCTCATATGAAGTCTTGAGTATGTATACATATGTTTATGTGCACATGTGGAGGTACCTAACTTTATACAAAATTTGTATTTGTGTGGGATTCTGTTTGTTTGTTTTCCGGTTCTAGGCTCCCTGTGAAACAACAAGCCATTCAATGAGGCCCTGCCACGGAGGGCAGAGCAGAAACATTGCTTTTGGCCTCACAACTGTCCTTTCCCGCTTGTGTGAGAAGCCTGTGTTGACTGTACTGTGAAAAAAATTTAAGGAAAGAAAAGCTCTACTGTTGTAACTGTGCCAAAAAAGTATAAAGAAACAAACCCAGATGCTAGAATGTGAGGCATTTCCTCTGCTGTGTGACTATGTCCTTTAACTGAAGGTCAAAAGAACATTAAAGGACTTCAATATTTTAAAGCCCGAAGTGGATATTTTTGTGGCCCTCTCAGTTTCTACATGCCAGTGACACACGTTTAACTGACATTAAACGAGCAGAATTTATTCAGAAGCATTCAAGGGAAATCCTGGTATCGCTTTCAAACACGATTTACTTAAATTTCTAATGCTCTCTATTAATACAGATTGGCTCATTTCCCTGACTGCTTAAGTTTTTCCAAAATGCCACTAAGTGAATAAAGTCATTTTTAAGCCCATTTCACAGTTACTACCTCCCAGTCCCTCAATATGTCTATGTGCTGTAATTTCATAACACTTTTTTCTGGGGACATTCATTTATTTCTGATGCTACAGATAACAGTAAATAAATGCAAGATAGAATCACTTTATTTCTCTTCTTAGGAAGTACTTAACATCACATTTGATAAAGACTTCAAATGTGTTTTCTGGTAATAGAAAACAGTACCTCAGCCCATGGGAAATACAACAAAATCAACCATGTTTCATTATGTTCAGAAAATGTTTATCAAATGGGCCACCCCATTTGGTTATATCACTCGTATCAGTCAAAGTCTCCAAAACATATCTGAAAGAAAGGAATCTTTAAGAGCTGGCAAAAATCTTGATGGAAAGGTTAATATGATTGAGGAATAGACTAGTAACTCAAAACCATGAAGCATCAACTCAGTATGTGATTTAATTAAAATCTCTCTGAACCGAGCAGTGATACAACTATAAGATGTGGCAAAGATGGTATAGAGGTCTCACATCAATCAATAGAGCAGTAAAACACAGCAAAGAACTCCCACTGCAGAGCTCTGAACGGCCATATGTGGAGGCTCCTGAGAAACACTATTTCACTTGGGGTGATCCAGAATCACCTAACCTCAGAAATGTGGAGACTTCTATTTTCTGTTGATCTTTACCTTCTCCCCTAGTAGTCTCCTTCCCATATATAGAAAATTGAAACAGTTTGTCAGTTAACAACCACTCCCCTTTTGTTTACCAGAATTCTGAGTTATTCACTGGAATGTTTTAAATAATTCTGTTGGGAGTCATCACGGTTACTAATGGACATACCATCTAATCATGACCCGTAGCCTCTTGTCTACCCAGAGGGAGACAAGCTTTCTGACTTGTTGCTCTCGAAATGTCAACAGAAGGAAGACAATTTTCAACGTTATCTCTCATATTTCCTTTGCTGTTCAAAGGGTCAGCTTCACTAGCGTGTGGGAAGCAGATAGACAACACGGTTTAATAGCAAAGTTGGGTGTGGTTGTTATGGTGATAAGGGAAATGAAAGTGGAAGGAGTTTGAATAATATTTATTTGAAGACTCTTGCCTTGTCCTCTATAAGCTATTCACAAAGTGCATAATATTACACCAATTCTTAAGAAAAACTGTTGGAATGTAGAGCTGGGGCTTAGATTGTACGACTAATAGATGAGCAAAATTTTCAGAAAACTCTTAATGAGAGAAGGTAACACCATTATCAGCACTGTCATATTTAATAACATATAAGTAAATACAGACATATACATATCAGGTAAGATAAAAAATAATCCTATGGTTTCATTTATTTCCATGTATTAACTATTATGCCACGATGTGTGTACATGTGCTTACATACATCTAGCTATAGATTCATATATGCACATGGGACATATGTGTATAGATCGCACTTTCTGGCACAGAAAATACACAAGTGCACATGTGACATGTATAATTTTTTTAATAGAAAAAACATGTTTCCTATGCACATAAACACACTATTATAGATCCATATGGGATATACTCTCTGAATTAAAGATGTCAGCTTAGTTATTGATATATCTAAAAGACCCTCAAGGAAAACACTATAATACAGCCTGAATTTAGGTAGACACAAAGTCAGGCCAGGAGGCATGAGAGAACACATAAAATTTTGGGGAGTTCCATGTCACACTGAGGTGTGACACCACGGCCTAATTTGTCTGAAAAATTCCTGATGGAAAAAAAATAAGTTGGCTCTCAATTAGAAAACATTCAGAAGGTTCCACTGTGATTAGCAACCCGAACACCAAAAGGCACCAGGAACATATAAATAGGATCATATTATATTTTCCTTTTACTGCCATAGAGATAAATATCACTTTATATATTATAGGTAAGGTATTTAGAAAGTTTAAAAACCTCACTAATTGCCCAGATCTGGGTCAGAAACAATTGAGATTGTTAGATTTTGTTTCATGCTTTAGAAGTAAGCCAGCCAGGTCCTCTGAGGCCATAGCAGGACCACCATGGGACAGGTCACCAGTGCCCTTGCTCAATGTGGTTTCAAGGATACTTGAGGAAGCCACTTTAAATGCACCTCTGCCATGAACTCAAACTGCATCAAAACACTGAAACAAGCTTCCTTTCATGTCCACTGTTGCAAAAATACACCCCTGATATTTATAAAAGCTCTGTGAAGCAGATTGGACTTTATTTTTGCCAAAACAGCAAAGAGAGTAAATAACAGTCTTTTATATAATTAAATACATAAACAAGATCAGAATGTTTTCCAGACACCTTTGAAACGCCCTTCTATTAAGGGAACAACAACTGGTCTTACCTATCTTTCTAACTTCCAGGACTTTGTGACTCTTAACAACAGACCATGGGAACAGATTTTGATGAGGAAAAAAAATCCCTTATTTCATTTTCCAAACTGGGTAAAAGGAAAAAAAAATGAGAAGGACACGATAAAATATGAGCTCATTTTACCGACACGCAGCTTTTCTCTATGTCTATAAAACCTGGATTTTATCTATAGACAAATACACGGATATATTCAGAAAAAGGGGTATCAATTTTTTAACATTATTAAATTCCTGTATTGTTCTTTTGTTATTGCAACAGGAAAAGAAAGGCTACTGATAAGGAGAAAGCACTTTACTTGCTTTTCGGGAAATTAAAAAAAAAAAAGAATCCCAGCAGCAGAGAAAAGAATAATGAAGTGTAGGAAAACCAGGAAGTTATCAGCCAGAAATGAAAAACACATCCACAATTTAAAGGAACATTCCAGTCTCTGAAAAACTCACACAAATATTAATTCATTACATGTTAATTCCTTCCCTCTTCCAACTTTACAGGCACTACTTATACTGTTACTTCCTCCTGATGCAAAGAACACTTAGAAACAGAGACCGAAAATCAAAAGCAGGAAGGCACCCTATAAAAGGTGTATCCCCAGCTTTAGATGTTTCAACAACCAATGTGAATCCACTATCCTTATCTTAGAGACTATGCACCATTAGAAGAATGGTCTCATAAGTTTCAAAATAAATTATTCAAATCCTCAGAACAATATCTTAGTGGTCAATATGAACTAAGGAATGAGTCAAATTTTCCTTTTATTAGAGCATTTCTAATTTAAAAAAACCCCCAATACTGAATTTTAGTGCTCTTAAATAACTTTCCTGAGAAAGTATACATTTCACAAAGAAGATATAGCACCAGCTCTGGAAGTAAATATAGTAGTTCTATAAATCACAAAATAGCTTGTAAACTGATTAAGCTTTGATTTATTTTTTATCAGTATCTTCTAGAATGCCAACCATGTACAACACGATTCAGACCAGGAATGGCCAATCTGCCCTTATTACAACTGCCTGTGTGCCCATCTCATCTCTCCCACTAGAGGCGACATCCTTTCCATGTCGCCTTGAATGCCCTGGTACAGCTGGGCTGGACCCAGGTCCATGCTCCCCCGGTGTGCAGGACACAGTCAGGAAGGGGCAGGATTAACTTTAGGGATTCTTGCTCCATGCTAAAGAGTTCTCCTCCTTCTGGGCTGAATTCCTTCGATAGGAATTTCACAATTAGCAAGGATTATAATGCGAATGCTGGATGAAGCAACATTCTAGAGTGTAATCGATCAATAAGAGGTAAGTATTTAAACATTTTCCTAGATTACTGGTGCTGGTGGTAAAGAGAGAAAGGATGCTGGGCTTTTGAGGTGGGAAAAACCTGAAAGAACAGAATGGGGTGGGCTTAGGGGAGAAAAGACAAATTTGGCAGTCTTCACCATTTTCTCCTAAATTAGCTCTGTTAGCCTACAGGAAGAAGTGGAGGAAATTGTAGTTTTGCCTAGAGGTATATCTTTATGCGTGATTATATGCATTCATGGCTGTCTCCTTCCATTAATAAAGATTTTCATGTTTTTTTAAAAATTAAAACCCTCTCTATTCAAAAATGTTTTTTTTGTTGTTGTTGCTTTTTCCTGGAGGATCTCTTAATCAAGGTACTAGGTAAATACTGGCAAGGCTGGGAAATGGAAAAAACACACTACCTACCAGAGAATCCTTACCTATATTGATAAAATTATCAGAACATCTGAAATGACCACTTTTTGATGCAATGCAAATTCCTGCTAAAGCGTTCATGCTCCCAAACTCTTTCTTGAACTTCCCTCTGAACAGACTTTTTTTTTTTTTTTTTTTTTTTTGCATAAGCAGAACAAATACAATCCACCAAGCTTGCCTGAATTATCCAAAACCCCAGGTTATGGTATGGGAATACTGATTACACTAATTAATGAGGTTTTAATGGCTTGAGTTTGGGAATGACAACTCCTGATGGTCCACACCCTCTGCGACTCTGATGGAGACAGCTGGCCTGAGGCCGGAGGACACAGAAGGGGCAGCTGTAACTCCTCTCAGAGAGGCCGTGCTCTGGGAAGTGGTCCCCACTCGGCTCCCTTTGCAGCGGCTCAGAAGGCCTCCTGGGCTGGGATTCCAGACCCTTTGCTCATGTCAGGAAAAGCCTTTGTGGGGGCCAGCGTTGAGACAGACACAGCTGGGCAAAGCAGCAACTCAGCAGCTCTGTGTGATAGAGCACACGCCAAGCCCTGGGAATAACTGAGAGGTCACCTACAGCCAAGTCAGAAACCACAAATTCGCAAGGGACTACTCAGCGCTACCCAGAAGCTAAAACGTTAACCTGCTAAAGGCCAGCTTTAGATGAATGTTTCTTAAGCATCCCTGGTAGGTGGAAATACAGTTTTCAGCATGGTCCCCAAAGAATACCATTTCTCTGGCTAAAGGTGTCAGGTTGTTTTTTGGCCTTTTAACAGTGAGTGTGTTTTTTAAAACAGTATTACTAAGCATATGGTATTTAATCTTGAAACAAGCATACACTTGTAGCAAAAACTGTTCACCTACAATTTCTGGTACTCCTGTCACTAACCTGGGAGAAGGTATAGGAAGAGGACAGACAGATGGTTGAGCTACACACAGCTTGGGACAGAAGAGATGGGCTGAAAGTACAGATAAAGAGCTAAAGCAAACAAAGGGGAAGGACATCAATAAACAGAACAAAGTAGTACTGCCAATTTACCTGTAACTGTACAGCAAGCATCCTCTAAGGGTCAGATTGAAAAAAATTTTTACACCATTTATTGTAACCCCAAAATGATTGAATGAAATGCCCCTCTAAACACACACACACACACACACACACACACACACACACACACTCCTATCTTAGCACAAGGATATAACAAATTTAATCATGACTTTTTTTCCTGCTAGGCACAAGAAATCACAACCACCAGAAGGTCACCGCATGACTTCCAACAGTTAAAATGCAGGTATGATTATATAATTATTCAGCCAACTGCTCCTCTCCAACTGGGCTTATGCAAGTTCCCCGAGTTTCCTGTTTTGATTTCCCAGATACTCGAAACTGGTTTCCGCCTCTTGGTAGATGTTTTGGTTTTTTTTTTTTTTTCCTCTGTACCAGTTATCAAGACATCAAAATAACAATTTGTACCCAAAACATAAAACTCTAAAATACTGACTTGGTTGTCAACGTAAATAAAATACTTATGAAAATAAATAACTTTGTCTACACTTTCTCCGGGATGCTGCTGGAATTTAAAGTAAAACACGTGTATTTAGATTTCAAAATCATTTTACATATATGAACCAAACAAGGAAAGATAATCACATTATCAACATGACTTTTTATAGAGGGTAACAGCAATACAGATGTAAAGTTGCATAAAAGCCTTACTGCCTTAATTAAACAAGTACCTTAATGGCACTTGGCCAGCTAAAGCAAAAATCAAAATCAGGGGAACCTCGATGGTAAGGAGGTGAAGGTAAGGTTAAATGTGTTTCTTATTTGGTTAAGGGAAGGGTTAGTGTTTCTAAACTTGGTAAGCAATGTTAACTTAATTCCTCAAAAATATATTTTTAAATTAGATAATCTAAAGCAATATATTCACAAGCATAACATTGATTTCAGATGTACCTAGCCTAAGAAAAATAGAATCTGTGATGAGTAATTTTAATGAAGTAAATGACTAACTTAAGAATTGTGAATCGGTGCATATGAATGTCTGGAAGCAGAGAAGGCACAGTCCCTGCAACACAGAATGCCTGGCTTCAAAAATAAGTAAGGATCAGAGTTTGAGAGATTCTCTCTCTTTTTTTTTTTTTTTTTTGGTAGTTCAGTACATATATTTTATTATCAAGGATTATGTAACAGCAGTTTTGAAGGGCCAAGTGCTTCCCAAAGTTCCCTAAACTTCATAAACCTTGTAAAATGTACAACACCTATCTCCGTTTCTATCCGCCCTCCAATGGAATAATTACAGTACTGATAATTTGTAAGGACTGTATAAATTTAATGCTGCTGTATCATAATCTTACAGTACACAGCAGTTATATTTTGAGAGAACATTTAATTTGACTCTCAGTATGTCTAAGCCTGTGAATGAATGATTACACTGGATCATTTTTACTATAGTCAATACTATATTATGAAAGATTCGGGGATAGTGATATTTAATACCATGCAGATAAATATAACTAAAAAAAATTCATAGATATAAGGTCTTAGACATATTTCTAAAGTTTAGCAAAGGTCAAAAAGGTAAAGTTATATAGAGAATCATCTCTACTAAAAACAAAACAATTTCCCCAGCATCCAAAGTTTGGGAATTTGTTTGTTCCTCACCATGTGATCTCACACATGCAGTATGAAATGCCTCAGTGGGGTTTTAATTTCTTTTTAATATTTACTTGGAAAAAAGTTTTTAAAGTCATATAATAAAACCATTACTATGTATTAATATTTGAAGTAAAGCAATTTATACATAGGCTCCGTTTTTAAAAACAAAAATGTATTAGAAAGTAAGTCCAATGATTGATTACTTAAAGACAAGATGTTCTCTCACAGCAGTACAGCAAATCCAGGGAGGCAGATTCACATAAACCCTCTATGACTTTGCTACTCAAAGTGTGGTGAAAAACCAGCCGTAACAGCTCCTCCTGAGGGGTGGCTGGAAATGCAGACTCGCCCATCCTGGTCCAGTCCCGGTAAATCAAAATCTCTGTATGACGGTCAAGCTCTCTCAACTTTAAGAAACCTATGCGATTTCCTGTGCGTGATACCCAGGGCTCACCGTGGACCTCAAGCCCCATGTGGGAATTCGGGATGGGACAGAGTTGGGTGTACCTGTCATCTCTGTACTTGTATTATGGGATGGCAGCAGATTTCTTGCTACAGATGAAAGTGCCTCCATCCAGCACTGTTCCAGTGGCTAGAGGGTCAAGAGGGAATTCTGCTGCACTACCTCAAAGATGGACTGGATACTAAGTAATATGCCCAGCTCTCTTTGATCATATTTTCTTGGGGTACTTTTTTGTGAGCATCCCACCCCCAGAAAAAACCAAAAAACTTTTAAGTAAAAAAGTTCTGTGAATAAAAGCAGAGAGAATCGTAATTCTTTCTACATACTAATTAAATGTGTGTCTACTGACAAACATTACAGATGGCATTAAGAGCCAGAATATCTGATTAGGCCACACAGCACAGGTTGTACTGTAGGCTACAGACCAAGAGAAAGATAATAACCAAGAATAACATTTAGCACTTACACTTTACTTGTGTGAAAAAAAGTGCAATGTAGAAAACTAAAAATGGAGTAAGAAGCTCACGTAATAGTTAACATTTCCTTAGGCAGGACTGAAATAGTAAATTTAGGGCACAGAATAATTAATAAAACTTAAGGCTCTGAAGCAACTGCTATTTGGATTTTTAAAAACTGAAAGAAAAGTCTACTAAACAGAAGCCATTTGTGTCATAATTAGTTTAGCTTCAGAGGATACATCTTACAATGTAAAAATCAAACTTCCCTTTGCTTTAAGCAGCAGAAAAAATACAGATATGAAAGCCCATATAAACATATTCTTTCTAATCCTTAATTTCTGCTTAAGCATACATATCATGCAATGTAAGTTTCCGAGATAGGACAAATGCTTATAAATATCATTTAAGACATTTATAAAATATCTTTAAAAAAAAATCAAGGGCTTCCCAGGTGGCGCAGTGGTTGAGAATCTGCCTGCCAATGCAGGGGACACGGGTTCGAGCCCTGGTCTGGGAAGATCCCACATGCCGTGGAGCAACTGGGCCCGTGAGCCACAATTACTGAGCCTGCGCGTCTGGAGCCTGTGCTCCGCAACAAGAAAGGCCGCGATAGTTAGGCCCGCGCACCAGGATGAAGAGTGGCCCCCGCTTGCCACAACTAGACAAAGCCCTTGCACAGAAACGAAGACCCAACACAGTCAAAAATAAATATATAAATAATAAAAATAAAGGAATTCCTTTAAAAAAAAAATCAAAAGCCAATTTCCACAGTGGATCTAAAATGTGAGTCAATTTATGCACCTGACCTTTCAGGCAATTTAGAAAATGGTCTTTCAGTTAAAGGCAAAACAAAGTCAAACTGGTGGCATCTGAGGTTCAGTGACTCATAGCATGTGCTCGATACATACTTTTTGAGTGAACAAATGAATGAATGAATAAAGAATTAAAGCATGGGCTTCCCTGGTGGCGCAGTGGTTGAGAGTCTGCCTGCCAATGCAGGGGACACGGGTTCGAGCCCTGGTCTGGGAGGATCCCACGTGCCGCGGAGCAACTGGGCCCGTGAGCCACAACTACTGAGCCTGAGCGTCTGGAGCCTCTGCTCCGCAACGGGAGAGGCCGCGATAGTGACAGGCCCGCGCACCGCGATGAAGAGTGGCCCCCACTTGCCGCAGCTGGAGAAAGCCCTCGCGCAGAGGCGAAGACCCAACACAGCCAAAAATAAACATAATAAATAAATAATAAATAAAAATTTAAAAAAAAAAAAAAGAATTAAAGCAGCTCTAAAATGAAAGGAGCAGCCTCAGAAGGCACTTGTACAGAATGCTGAGGAGAGGATCCTTCTGGACTCAAAGAGTCTACGACTACAACGCTATCTCTTCACCTTCCTATCCCATTATTTCATCATCTTCGCGCTCCTACTCTGAATGGCTCTAATCTCAGGTGGGTCTGACCTCCTAGACTCAAACACTTGTAAAGGCTTTCTTGAATAAGGGGGTACAAATCAATGAAGTAACCGATCAGTTAATTAAAATGATATATTGTTTTATGCATCCCACTATGTTGGGTGCCAACAGCTGTGTTTTAGGCTAACTTTCAGTCTGCTGACGTTAACAGTTCTGAGGCTTCCTTCCACTATACTAACAGAGCACTCGATGCTTCCTGCACCACCGTCGCTGCACAGGTCATTTCGTCTTGATTTTGGTGTGTTAACACTTACTTTAGGCGCTTTTTCCTCCATTAAGCACGTTACTGACACATTAATCTTCCTAAAAGTGCTCATACTCCTCCCATCACTTATAAACTCCAAGGTCACTGACAGCACCATACTCTCCCTGGGAGGATGACTCATGAATCCTTATCTCCAGCCCAGATCTCTAAGTTCCAGACCCATAACTCCCATTTTTCCCATGATTCGCCACAGATACTTCAAACATAACAAAACAGACTCAATATCCAGCTCATCCTGCCTCCCATAAGGCTGCTTTCCTTGTATTCCACATCCTAGTATATGACACCACTATACATAGCCTGACTATCATGCCCCTGCCAAGCATCTATCTTTTTTTTTTTTTTAATAAATTTATTTATTTATTTATTTATTTGGCTGTGTTGGGTCTTCGTTTCTGTGCGAGGGCTTTCTCTAGTTGTGGCAAGCAGGGGCCACTCTTCATTGCGGTGCGCGGGCCTCTCACTGTCATGGCCTCTCCCGTTGCGGGGCACATGCTCCAGACGCGCAGGCTCAGTAGTTGTGGCTCACGGGCCCAGTTGCTGCGCGGCATGTGGGATCTTCCCGGACCGGGGCAGGAACCCGTGTCCCCTGCATTGGCAGGCGGATTCTCAACCACTGCGCCACCAGGGAAGCCCCTCTTTTTTTTTTTTTTAAAGCTTGATTTTTTTTTTTTTTTTAGTTATTTATTTTATTTATTTATTTATGTGGGATCTTCCCGGACCAGGGCTCGAACCCGTGTCCCCTGCATTAGCAGATGGATTCCCAACCACTGCGCCACCAGGGAAGCCCCTCAAGCATCTATCTTGACAATCACCCCTCACCCCCAAATCTAGGAGTCTTCCTCTTCCTCACCCTCCAAAGTCAATCAGCCACTAAAGCCCACTGACTTGCCACCTTTATCCCTTCCATCTGGCTCCCTCTGTCCATCCTCTCTTGTCTATCTCCAATGCTGCTCTTCAATTCTCCTTTCCCTTCTGTTGAACCACTCAATGCATTTCTCCGAGTTGGACTCGGTTCCCAATTCCTCCACAAAGCCTTCCTTTACCCCTCCTATGAATGTATAGCAGTTCTTATTTCTTATTTGTCCACTCAACATAAGACAATGATATAAAATACCTCATGACAATTTTTGACTATCTTGTCTCTAAAATATCTTATAGAGAAAAAATAATTAAATACAGCCTGAAATTAGAAAACTTTAAACATTACCTCTAAGTGCTTTCAGCTAAAACAAAGGAGGACTTTCTTAAGTCCCAAGTGTCTTCTTCCTTTTGCAAAATGTTCACTGCATAGCTCCAAACAGGAATAAGTTCCACAGCACCCAAACTATTCCAGTAATCCACGTGATGTGTGATGTCAAACAAGTATATTTAAGAACATATTTTATGGATCCCACACAGATATCCCTTTGGCTAGACTCTGCCTAGTGACAGATCAGTGTGAATTTGGGTTGATTTTATTTTTCTCTAGAATCTCCCAACAAGGTCAGACCTCCTTGTGGAAAGGGCTGACTTTTCCTCAAGGATGTATGTCTGTCTTTGTAGCCCTCAGTATACTTATCATGAAGCTATATATATGAACGCTACTTAATGAGTTAATTACATCAAAAATTACTTAAATGACAAACAGCTCTACTTCGGTGTCAAATTTAATTTATCCAAAACAAAGCTCTTGAGTCCTCCTTAAATCTGCTCTTGCTCCTAGTAAAGAACACTACAGTTTGCTTAAACCCCAAATCTAAGAGTGCTCCTGGATTCCTCTTTCTCTCACCCCCACATGTCTACAAGTCTACAACAAGTCATCAAGTCAACAAGTCATCAACAAGTCTAGTTCCAAATCATCTCAAACCCACCCATCTCTCCATCTCCAGCTCTCAGGTCTGAGTCCCCCTTATCTCTTACCTGAACACTACCTGTGGACAATTTCCCATTCTTGCATCTTTCCAGCCTCCTCCCAAGTCTCTTCTCTACCATGCTCATTTTTTAGAACACATACCAAATTACATTACACCCTTGTTCACAATCCTTTAACAGCTTCCTATGTACTCATCACAAAATCCACACACCTCGTCATTATCTAATACAAGGCGTTGTGTGACCTGGCCCTTACCCACCCCTCACACCCCATGACATTCCAGCCACACTGACCTTCTTGCTTTTTCTCGACATTCTTTCAACACACCAAGCTCTCTCTCAACTCAGAGCTTTCGCACTTGCAGTATCCTCTGCGTGGACTTCTCTCCCCTCAGATCAGCACAAGTTCGACTCCTGCTTACAGTCAGATTTCAGGTCAAATGCTCTTCCTTCATGGAAAACTCCCCTGACATCCTTATCTAAAACAACTTCCCCAGTCAACCCAGTAATTCTCTATCACATCATCCTGACAATTACTCTTCATAGCTCTTATCATACTCCATGATACTTTCCTGCTCACTTTTGTGTTTATTGTCACCCCTCCCCTTCTGAATGTGAGCTCCACGAAAGCTGTATCCTCAGCAACTGGAACCGTGACTAGTACATGTTTGGCACTCAATGAATATCTGATGGATGGATCGACAGACGAATGTTTTCTAGGGTGTTTTACATCCTTCTCTGAATCTGGCATGATTTCATATTTCTGATTACTTCTCGACTTTATTACCACCACTCTGAATTATAGTAATTTTTTTAGAAAACAAAAGCTACTTACCCCAACCTGTAGTCACATGCAAACTTAAAAGTCCAACCTATTCACTGTATCATGGAAGTCTTTCGTATCAACTTTAACTACCATTACCAAGCCCAGAGAGGCCCCTCAAGAAAACCCTTGTGGCAGCCACAGAGGCTGGTACTGTTTTTGTTAGTGTGGTCCCCTCTTCTGGTGGTGTATCAATTTAACTTTTGTGGAGCTCGGTACAGCATGTACCAAACCGATGATAAATAGGTAGTATGGCATAAAACTAAAAGCTTTGTTAAGATCAAGGTGGGATGACTTGCAGTTCATTCCCTTTATCAGTCTTTCTCTTCTTCCTCAGAGAAACAAAGATGATTCTGACAAATTATTCCGTACAAAGGCATGGCCGCCTGTTTATCCAGTATCCTATTTCCTCTAAATTTGTGACAAACTGACTTTATGATGATGTGTTCATTAAAATCCAGGACCAATACCCTCCCTTTTAAAAAAGTATAATACACAAGAACTTTTTTAAAATACCCTGAAACTGCCATTGTTCTCTATAAATTTATAAATATGGTATTGAAATGCTTTGCAATGACTTCCACACATTCTAAAAATGTTGTTGTAATTATGCTTAAAATTCATGTTCAGAATTCACTCACAAAACGTAGTAATGGGGACCCACATTTTCCCATTATGCTCTGGCAAGAACACTAGTCCTTCTGCCCCACCCCCAACTGCATACATACCTTCACATTACAAAATGCCCCAGAGAGCAGTCCTCAAAGGAAGTCTTTTAACTAGAACTAACTATTCACCTTCTCATAACAAACCTCAAGAACTAAGTCTAAACTTACCAGGTACATCCATCATCTCTGGACTCAATCTTCCTTGGCTCTGCAAAATCACCCATGCTCTGCACAACCCTCCCATCCGAATCCTTCTACTGTGCCTTCTAGAACTCGTGGATTGTCATCACCAAAATCCCCTTTGCTGTCATTCTCCCTTCCAGATGGTTGCCTTCACCTCTGTGCTCTAATGGAAACCTGGGTCCTCCTCCCCAACTGCTCTCTGTTCCCTGAAGTCCTCTCAAGTGGGGACGGCTTCACCGCCCACATGCCATAAATCCTGGGGGTGGGGTAGGGGTCCTCTTTGTTCTCATCACTAATTTCAGATCATTCTTCCTCTTCCCCTTAAAAAAATAACACCTTGTTTGCATAAAGCACATGCAATCACATGATGTACCAACTACATGTAGGTGTTGCATTTATCTACAGAACTTCTGCCTCTGTTCCTTCCCTACTGACTGCTGCTGTATCCTTCCCAGCAGCAATGGCATGGCCAGTCACCATAAGCACTCTCTTGCATAACTCTCAATCTCAGTGCCCTTCTCTTTGTATCAGACTCATCAGGAAAAATCCTAACCCTGGTTAAAGCCACCTCTCCACCTCCACTGCATGCACCAGAGCTGGGGAAAAGCGCACAACTGTGCTGGCTGGTCTCCCTTCAAATTTATAACCTCAAGTAAGCTATCAGCACTAGCAGGTGACCCTAATACATTTCCCTACTTAGTTCACTCGTCCTCTCTCTAAGATGTCTATTTTCCATTTCCTCTCCCTCCCCAATTTTTCACACCCCTTCTTACGCCTCAATGTCAGCTGATGGCCTTGTTTTACACATCTCTGAGAAAGAGGAACAATTTTGCTCCTCTCCCTCCTCAAAGACTTTGCTCCTGCAGTCATCACCTTGCTTACATTATCAGTTTCTCCCTTTTTACTAGATCATTCTTGTCGTCATTCAAACATGCTGTAATATCTTCCACATTTTTAAAGTGCCTCTTGACCCTAAATCTCTCTAAAACAACCACCTCATTTTTCAGTTCCACCTTTTGAGATGTTTTCCCATTTCTGTTACTCGTACTATCATTCTTCTACTCTTTCACGTCAGGAACCCCAGAATCATCTTTGTATTTTCATCCCTCCCTTGTCTGTTAGCAGATACTGCACGTTCTTCCATCAAAATGGCGTGTTTCCATCTCTTCCTTGCTTTTCCCCTGCCATCCCCTAGACCAGTCTCTTGTGACACCACATCTAAATAATGGAAACAGCTCTCCAACAAGCTCCACCAAGCTCTCCAACAGAACCTCCACCTGCAAATTCCTTCCACGCCCCACAACCCCAATCTGCCTAACACTGATTTCTCCACGCTCTGCTGCTGTCGGCTCATAAACCTACAGTGATTTCCGATAGCTCTTATCACCAGGCCTAACCTCCCTGAGCCATGTGGAAGACATTTCATCATCTGGTCCTGTCCTGCCTCCCCATCTTTAGTTCCTATCACCTATCAACATAAAAACTTGCTCTTTTACAGGAGTTCCCTGGTGGTCTTGTGGTTAGGATTTGGCACTTTTATTGCCATGGCAAAAAAAAAATAAACTTGCTCTTTTAGATTCATTTCCCAAGTGTCTTTCATGTAAGTCATGCAACTCTCACTTGTACATTTTATTCTTTTGTCCATATCATTCTTCTTCCTGGAATCCATCACCATCCAAATTCCAAATTGTTCAGACTCCTCCTCCTCCACAATACCTTATCATATAATGCCAGGTCACATTTTTTTGGCCCTAAATTCCTATAGCATCCCAAGTCTTCATTGCGTTTATTAATGATTTAATTATATACAGTGATATACCATCACTAACTCTTTCATTTGCAATATATACTTGAATAGAAGTAGAGCTTTTTCTTCAAAATTATCTCACAGTAAAGGGAAATCCCCCAATATTGATTTCTTACAAGGCCTCAAATATTACAGGGTGCTTTATTTTAAAAAAAACAAGTACGATTTGTGGAAGATACATAAACCTTAAATGACCTCAACCAGTCCTACTTTCGGATTATAAAGAGGCCATCAGACAGAATCTGTTAAAAAAAACAAGGGGAGGGGGGGCATAGAGAAATTTAATCAGCCACAGTAATTATTCCTGAGGGAATGATGTCAAAATTGGAAGTGCTGGATCTTGTAAACAGCCTTTTCAGAAACACCTGAAAAATCAATGCAGTCAATCTCCACACTGTAAAGATCATAAATATACACCTCACTAATTAAAAATGTAACTGTCCTAGTTTTATGTGAAAAGACACCGTGTTTTGGAACAAAACTTCTTGTGATAACTTGGATTCAAAATCTGCTGCATCTCCAACAACTTAGATGGCAATAAAGAGGGTGTGCTCAGGAAACAGTGTTAAATGACACGGAAATCAGCTCCAGCAAAGACAATGACAGTGACAGTGAGGCATTTGAAATAGGACTAAAACAGTTTTGTGAAATGTAAGAACAGCAAAAAGTAATACTCTAAATTGCTGTATTATTTTATATGACGTGATAAAATCTGTATGAATAATTAAATTAATTTAATAGACATTTGACCGCTTCATCTCTACCCCTACAAGTTTATACACTGAAGTTGGCAAAATATACTATTTTTTTAGCGGACAACGGGGGTGAAGACGGGGGGAGTAAAGAGCCGCAAGACAATAAAAACGAGTTTGGTAACTGTGTTGTCTATGGCATAATGTGATTCAAAAAAGACTTTACACGGTTAGAACTTGGCTTGTCAGTCATCCACCGTGTAGAGCTGAGTTTTTCAATTTTCAAATGCAAGGACTAGAATAAATGTTATCTAAGACTCTCTGTGTTTCCAAAATTTTATTTCTGTTGTCTTCTATTGTACTCTCTTTTAAAGATTCAGCAGCATTGGTAAACACAAAGAGTAATGCTATTTTAGAGGCTACTGCACATTTCCCATTCTTTACTGCCATTTAATATGTCTGAGAAACTGAATACAATTCAAAAACTTCAGCCCTTGCTCTACTGCCCTTATAAGCTTGATTTTGGACTTGGAAAATCCTGGGTATTCCAAACTATATTACCAACTTCTCCATCTTTGAGCAGCATCATTGTAAAGACAAAAGGTATACTTAAAGTCTCATTCAGTTTTCTTTTTTCCTTGAGCAGAACCTGGGGCTCAGCAAGAGTTCAATGCTGATCAGGGGCAGGGCTGAGACTCAAGCCCATGCCACACCCTCTGTTAATTCTGGTGGCGAGGCACAGCACTCAGCTCTGGGCATGCCACTCCTAATTACTTGATTACTTGATATTTTCAATTCCTAAATTTCTTTTCTAGGTTTTATGCATGAATGTATAAAAGTTATGGGCCACGTTATTTTCTTGTTATTTTAATGTGATTTCTGACTTCATTCCAGAGGGGAAGCACCCAATGACCCATCCACACCTATATGATTTTCAGCCAGTCTCAGCCTCCGATCGCCACTGCACAAATCTCCCACCTCTTCTAAAGAGATGCACGTTCTTGCCAGATGAGCTGCATTTCTAATTAGCGCTCTCCTCATGGAGCACCATCTTATGGTAAATCACGCAGAATGGACATGGTAACAACAGATGCTGACCTCAAGCATGCCACGTGTGAAATCAACCATTATGCAGAGATGACCTAGGCAGGCTGGCACAAACTACCCTGGCCGTACTACCGCAGCATGATCATTCCACCGCTTTCAGGAAACACACACGTGCGTGGACACACAGGCACACATACGCCATCACGTCCGTACCTAGTCAACTCTCTGCATCTTGTTTGAGATTATCAAAGCTACCAATCTCTGTAAGCTTGTCTTTGCCCTTTCCAGCTCAAATACCATCACTGCTCAGAGTTACACAATGCTAACGCTTATGACTGAAAATGTGTACTTACCTTCAATCCTCTTTAAAGCTGAAAGGCACATATCCTTCCTTGGAAACTCAAAGGGATTGTTACAGGTTCGAATGGTGTCACACTCACATTTCCCATTGATTATATTGCAGCCAGAGACAAGGTTTTCATTGCATGGTTCAAAACCAAGCAGTTGGTCGTCATCCCAGTTCTCATCTGTAAAACAATTAACAACCACATAACGTTTGCTTGTTAGCTTCATTCAAAGGCCTGTCTGAAAGCAAAAATGTGCGAGGATGTCAAGATTAACATCCGATTTTGACACCTCAATTTACGAAAGGCAGTTTGGCTGCGATTTTACAAATGAATGAAACCCAACCTCCTAATAAATGAGAAGACTGAAATATAGCCATACACGTCAACATTAACTAGCTATATATACAAACGTTTCTGATCAAAAACCACTACTCCTCTGATGTGTTATTACAGAAACAATTGAGATTCCTTTAAATTTCTTCATTTTAAACAAAGATTCCAGGATTTTCCCATGTTCAATAAAACTACATCTGTCAATCTACAAAATTATTCCAAAAAAACCCCCAAATTTTTTACCCCATCTGGTAGAGACCAGCTTCAGGTTTAAAACAGCTCTGCAACTTCATATATCAAGGCAGTGCTAATAAATGTAAACAGACACCACCCAAGGAGTCAGGAATGGGATACAACGGAGGAGATGCCCTCCAATGCACTTCATTACAAATGCTAATGTCCATTACTGCCCACAACCAAAGCCAGAAACAACAACAAACAAAACTAAGGACTATAGCCTAGTGAGAGGCTGAGGTCCTCAAATTCTGCGGCTGAGACCATATCAGTATCCTGGGCCATGGAATGGAGTTGACTGTAAGAAATCAAGTAGATTTTAAAACCAACTTTCATGGGAACCAGTTCAGACAAATGAAACAAACATGACAGAACCACAGCAAGACTCAATCCTTAATAATATTCCTCATAGTTGAAATGCCTCTTGTAGGAAACCAGACTATTTCTCTGAGTCTCTGTGATGTTATGAGTTTTTCCCCCCTCTTAACATTATCTTTAATAGATACTTTATCACACCTTAACTGGGTACTGACTATTAAATAGTAAACATGTTTCTGATAACCATATCTGGAGAGAATCTTTTAAAAGTGCTTGAATTTAAGATACTTAAACTTGTTGCTCAAAGTAAGGCAGGTATAAAGACATCTTAAGAATGTGTTTTCACAAAAGACAGCGCAAACAAATGGCTATAATTTTTATAAGGCTAACTTTTCCTTCTGGTGACATGGCTGACTTACTGCCTAAGTCAGGAAAAGACTGTTCTCCCTCACTGAAATAAATAATTTTCTTGTCAAGGGGTCTTTAGAAGGATATCATTTACAAAATAAAGAGCTTCAGGGTGATTATTTGAAAAGGGAGAATAGAAAATCTCCTGTGTTTTGATTTCAGAAGATCAGGCTCTCTTATTTGATCAAAGCTTCATCTCTTAGTAAAACAATTTTAGAAGTTTAAACAAAAACACAAGTTATCTGTTTTAAGATTTATTTTCCTATTTAGACTGCATTTGGTCTTTAGAAATAACAGGTATATAACATGTATACACACAAAGGGACATTCCTATCTTCAAGACGACAGTGAAATTACTAAATTATTTTGAAAGGAAAACCAGAATAGAATATACTGAAACAACTCAACACAGTAAAGTAGGTGATAATTTAGTCTTTGGTTATAACACATGACAAAATGGCTCACGTAAACAATTTCTTATCTCTATATTTAATTGTTGACATGTTATTAGTACCACCAGCCTAATACAGTTCAGCAAAATTTACCGTAAAGAAATTCTTTTGACCGTATATTCAAATTTGTAATTCAAAATTAGTTCAACCCTAGGAACCTAAAAATCAGTAAGAAACTCAAGTAACATTTGAACTACTGAAAAACTGTATTTCTCCTCTTTCCCACCCCATATTCCAAGAAGAAATCTTTATTACTATCTTTGTAAATATATGCAGTTAATGTATCACCAAATCAAGTGGATTCTGATGCAGATTTTTTCTTCCACAATAAACATCCCTTCCCTCCATCATAACTGGAACTCCCTGAAGACATCACTCTCCTGAACCACTGCAGCATCCTCTAACCTGTCTCCTTGCACTACCCCATTTCCCACACGGTCAACCAGAATCATCTTCCTCAAAAGACAAGCCTGCTCATTGGTTCTCTCTTGCCAACAAGAAAAAGTCCAAACTTCTTATTGTATAATACAAGGTTCTTCATGATACAGCTTGTACCTACTTGTACAGACTCATCGTGCACCAATGCCTCACACATCCTAATGCTCCAATAAGCACACAGATTCTCACTACAAACCCTCAATAAATGCTCCCATGCCTTTGCTCACAGAGTATCATCGCCTGGAACACCTCCTTCTAGCCTTCCTCTGATAACTCCTATTCATTTTTCAAGACCCGAGTCAAATGTTACCTCTTTGAGAAGTCTTCTCCAACTCTGAGCTCTCTATCCTCCACGCTCCTACAAACACCTGTGCACACCTCTTACCCTTTCTAATAATGGTTTCATGCAAGTCTAACTTCCCTATTAGACAAAGAGGCCTCACGTGCAGGAGGAGCCAGGTCTTATCCAACTTTGAACCCCCTTAACCCCAGGACTTAGTACAAGCGTTCAGTAACTCTATCTAGTTTTCCATGTCACTGGTATGGTCAATGCTGTTGACTATGCTTTTTTTTTTTTTTTTTTTTTAACAGAAAATGTCTTGTAAACAAATGCATAGACGTATAACAAGGAAAACATGTTTCATTATAATGAACATGTTTACATAATAAAAATCTTATTCAAAAACCTTATTAGTGAAGCATTAATGAGGCAGGCATTTTGAAGAAATGCTCAGATATACTTTGGTACCTTTCTCTCTAGGCATCAACTGTCATTAGTCTCTTTCCCAGTTCAGCTCTAGACTTCAGCCTCTTATCAGCCGGCTGGCATCAACAGCCCCTCCAAGGAGTCCATCTCAGGGCCAATTTGTTTTCACTGCCAGATGTTTTTCTCTGCCCCCCCACAGGAAGACCATTTCCCCTGAGTGTGGAATCAGAACTAAAAGGCAACTTCCCTTAATGCCCTCTCCAGCTCCTGACTGTTCTCAGCAGAAGCCTCTCGGCAACAGCGACAGGCTGCACCTGATGGTGCCCAGCTAAGCCTGACCATCCCCTCAGGAAATGTCACGGTCACCCGGTCCAGTCAGGAGGCCTCTGACTCTAAAGCCAAAAATGTCTTACATGCCTTTATTTTCTTTTTTGAGAGGAAACCCTTTCCATTCTATGCCCCCCATCCTAATCAATACCTTGTTTTTCTTCTTGGCAAATAGTTCCCTTAGCAACCACTGCTTTATAGGATCAAGTACAACATGTTTATGAGACAAATGCTTTTATGTTTTTCTATTACAGAACATTATACTTTAATGTAACAGCCATCCAACAGGGACTGAAAGCAAAAATTTAGTGAAGTCTGACTATACAGAAATCAAATCTGAGCCCAATACTGCCGCTGACAGCACTTGGCAAATTTGATGTTTCAAAATTTCTTTTCTTAAGTAAATCCACATATACAGCACAAGGATCAAGGTTCTGATTCTGATATAGTTTCTGATTTCTCCTTGGACTGGTCAGGACTTTAAAAACAAGGAGGGGGGGTGATTAAAAACAGGAGTACTGCCCTTTAACTATTTATATCAAGTAGTTTTTTCCTAGTGCTCTCCATGGGACAAGATGTAGTCTCCGAGCCTGAAAGGTCAAGATAATTGAGATACCTCTGCAAATGTATTTTTAAGTTTGTAACTTCTGCAAGATACCAAATCCGAATGTGATTTTCTCTATATACAAAATGAAAGAAATGTGATAATTTCATGTATGAATTAGAATTCATGCATGTTCAAATATATGCAAATATGTGAGTACTCCAGTGAAGAGTCAGTTATAACTAACTGCTAACCTGACATCTCCACTTGGGTATTTAGAAGAAACCAGGAAATGATATTTTACCTCAAGACAACTGGGGGACTTCAGTAGGCAGGATTATTTCATGCATTCTTCCCATTTCATTCCAGAGAATATTCACAAGATGTATAATCAAGGGTTGAAATTTAATAAAATTAATAACCTGTACTGCTTCAATAAAGGGCATTCTTAAAGGAAACTGATTTTTTTTTCCAACATCTTTATTGGACTATAATTACTCTACAATGGTGCGTTAGCTTCTACTGTATAACACAGTGAGTCAGCCATACGTATACACATATCCCCATATCCCCTCCCTCGTGCATCTCCCTCCCACCCTCCCTACCCCACCTCTCTACGTGGTCACAAAGCACCAAGCTGATCTCCCTGTGCTATGCAGCTGCTTCCCATCAGCCAGCCATCCTACATGTGGTAGAGTATGTTCATGCCACACTCTCACCTCGTCCCAGCCCACCCCTACCCCTCCCCGTGTCCCCAAGTCCACTCTCCACATCTGGGTCTTTATTCCTGTCCTGCACATAGGTTCTACAGAACCATTTTTTTCTTTTTAGACTCCATATATATATGTTAGCATACGGTACTTGTTTTTCTCTTTCTCACTTACTTCACTCTGTATGACAGCCTCTAGGTCCATCCACCTCACTACAAATAACTCAATTTCATTTCTTTTTACGGCTGAGTAATATTTCATTGTATACATGTGACACATCTTCTTTATCCATTCATCATCAAGTGTCGATAGACACTTAGATTGCTTCCATGTCTTGGTTATTGTAAATAGTGCAGCAATGAACATTGTGGTACGTGATTCTGTTTGAAGTATGGTTTTCTCAGGGTATATGCCCAGTAGTGGGACTGCTGGGTCATATGGTAGTTCTATTTTTAGTTTTTTAAGGAACCTCCAAACTGTTCTCCATAGTGGCTGTATCAATATACATTCCCACCAACAGTGCAAAAGGGTACCCTTTTCTCCACACCCTCTCCAGCATTTATTGTTCGTAGACTTTTTGATGATGGCCATTCTGACTGGTGTGAGGTGATACCTCACTGCAGTTTTGACTTGCATTTCTCTAATGATTAGTGATGTTGAGCATCCTTTCATGTGTTTGTTGGCAATCTATATATCTTCTTTGGAGAAATGTCCACTTAGGTCTTCTGCCCATTTTTGGATTGGGTTGTTTTTTTCATATTGAGCGGAATGAGCTGCTTGTATATTTTGGAGATTAATCCTTTGTCAGTTGCTTCGTTGGCAAATATTTTCTCCCATTCTGAGGGTTGTCTTTTCGTCTTGTTTATGACTTCCTTAGCTGTGCAAAAGCTTTTAAGTTTCATTAGCTCCCATTTGTTTATTTTTGTTTTTATTTCCCTTTCTCTAGGAGGTGGATCAAAAAGGATCTTGCTGTGATTTATGTCATAGAGTGTTCTGCCTATGTTTTCCTCTAAGAGTTTTATAGTGTCTGGTCTTACATTTAGGTCTTTAATCCATTATGAGTTGATTCTGTGTATGGTGTGAGGAAGTATTCTAATTTCATTCTTTTACATGTAGCCGTCCAGTTTTCCCAGCACCACTTACTGAAGAGGCTGTCTTTTCTCCATTGTATATTCTTGCCTCCTTTATCAAAGATAAGGTAACCATATGTGTGTGGGCTTATCTCTGGGCTTTCTATACTGTTCCATAGATGTATATTTCTGCTTTTCTGCCAGTACCAGACTGTCTTGATTACTGTAGCTTTGTAGTATAGTCTGAAGTCTGGGAGCCTGACTCCTCCAGCTCTGTTTTTTTTTCTCAAGATTGCTTTGGCTATTCAGGGTCTTTTGTGTTTCCATACAAATTGTGAACTTTTTTGTTCTAGTTCTGTGGAAAATGCCATTGGTAGTTTGAATAGCGATTGCATTGAATCTGTAGATTGCTTTGGGTAGTAGAGTCATTTTCACAATGTTGATTTTTCCAATCCAAGAACATGGTATATCTCTCCTTCTGTCTGTATCACCTTTAATTTCTTTCACCAGTGTCTTACAGTTTTCTGCATTCAGGTCATTTGTCTCCTTAGGTAGGTTTATTCCTAGGTATTTTATTTTTTTTGTTGCAACGGTAAATGGGAGTATTTCCTTAATTTCTCTTTCAGATTTTTCATCATTAGTGTACAGGAATGCAAGAGATTTCTGTGCATTAATTTTGTATCCTGCTACTTTACCAAGTTCATTGTTTAGCTCTAGGAGTTTTCTGGTAGCATCTTTAGGATCCTCTATGCATAGTATCATGTCATCTGCAAAACTGTGACAGCTTTACTTCTTCTTTTCTGATTTGGATTCTTTTTATATCTTTTTCTTCTCTGATTGCTGTGGCTAAAACGTCCAAAACTATGTTGAATAATAGTGGTGAGAGTGGGCAACCTTGTCTTGTTCCTAATCTTAGTGGAAATGGTTTCAGTTTTTCACCACTGAGAACGATGTTGGCTGTGGGTCTGTCATATATGGTTTTATTATGTTGAGGTAAGTTCCCTCCATGCCTACTTTCTGGAGGGTTTTTATCATAAATGGGTGTTGAATTTTCTTAAAAGCTTTTTCTGCATCTATTGAGATGATCACATGGTTTTGCTCCTTCAATTTGCTAATATGGTTTATCACATTGATTGATTTGTGTATATTGAGGAATCTTTGCATTCTGGGGATAAACCTCACTTGATCATGGTGTATGATCCTTTTAATGTGCTGTTGGATTCTGTTTGCTAGTATTTTGTTGAGGATTTTTGCATCTATGTTCAACAGTGATATTGGCCTGTAGTTTTCTTTTTTTGTGACATCTTTGTCTGGTTTTGATATCAGGGTGATGGTGGCCTCGTAGAATGAGTTTGGGAGTGTTCCTCCCTCTGCTATATTTTGGAAGAGTTTCAGAAGGATAGGTGTTAGCTCTTCTCTAAATGTTTCATAGAATTCACCTGTGAAGCCATCTGGTCCTGTGCTTTTTGTTTGTTGGAAGATTTTTAAATCAGTTTCAATTTCAGTGCTTGTGATTGGTCTGTTTGTTTATATTCTCTATTTCTGCCTGGTTCAGTCTCAGAAGGTTGTGCTTTTCTAAGAATTTGTCCATTTCTTCCAGGTTGTCCATTTTATTGGTATATAGTTGCTTGTAGTAATCTCTCATGATCCTTTATACTTCTGCAGGGTCAGTTGTTACTTCTCCTTTTTCATTTCTAATTCTGTTGATTTGAGCCTTCTGCCTTTTTTGCTTGATGAGTCTGGCTAATGGTTTATGAATTGTGTTTATCTTCTCAAAGAACCAGCTTTTGGTTTTATTGGTTTTTGCTATCATTTCCTTCATTTCTTTTTATTTCTGATCTATGATTTCTTTCCTTCTGCTAACTTTGGGGTTTTTTTGTTCTTCTTCCTCTAATTGCTTTAGGTATAAGGTTAGGTTGTTTATTTGAGATGTTTCTTGTTTCTTGAGGTGGGACTGTATTGCTATAAACCTCGCTCTTAGAACTGCTTTTGCTGCGCCCCATAGGTTTTGGGTCGTCGTGTTTTCATTGTCATTTCTTTCTAGGTATTGTTTGATTTCCTCTTTGATTTCTTCAGTGATCTCTTGGTTATTTAGTAGTGTATTGTTTAGCCTCCATGTGTTTGTATTTTTTACAGTTTTTTTCCTGTAATTGATATCTAGTCTTATAGCATTGTGGTCGGAAAAGATACTTGATATGATTTCAATTTTCTTAAATTTACCAAGGCTTGATTTGTGACCCAGGATATGATCTATCCTGGAGAATGTTCCATGAGCACTTGAGAATAAAGTGTATTCTGTTGTTTTTGGTTGGAATGTCTTATAAATATCAATTAAGTCCACCTTGTTTAATGTATCATTTAACGCTTGTGTTTCCTTATTTATTTTCACTTTGGATGATCTGTCCATTGGTGAAAGTCAGTGTTAAAGTCTCCCACTATGATTGTGTTACTGTCGATTTCCTCTTTTATGGCTGTTAGCATTTGCCTTATGTATTGACGTGCTCCTATGTTGGGTGCATAAAGATTTACAATTGTTATATCTTCTTCTTGGATTGATCCCTTGATTATTATGTAGTGTCCTTGTTTGTCTCTTGTAATAATCTTTATTTTAAAGTCTATTTTGTTTGATATGAGAATTGCTACTCCAGCTTTCTTTTGATTTCCATTTGCATGGAATATCTTTTTCCATCCCCTCACTTTCAATCTGTATGTGTTCCTAGGTCTGAAGTGGGTGTCTTGTAGACAGCATATATACGGGTCTTCTTTTTGCATCCATTCAGCCAGTCTATGTCTTTTGGTTGGAGCCTTTAATTCATTTACATTTAAGGTAATTATCGATATATATGTTCCTATTACCATTCTCTTAATTGTTTTGGGTTTGTTATTGTAGGTCTTTTCCTTCTCTTGTGTTTCCTGCCTAGAGAAGTTCCTTTAGCGTTTGCTGTAATGCTGGTTTGGTGATGCTGAATTCTCTTAGCTTTTGCTTGTCTGTAAAAGTTTTAATTTCTCTGTCGAATCTGAATGAGATCCTTGCTGGGTAGAGTAATCTTGGTTGTAGGTTTTTCCCTTTCATCACTTTAAATATGTCCTTCCACTTCCTTCTGGCTTGCAGAATTTCTGCTCAAAGATCAGCTGTTAACCTTATGGGGATTCCCTTGTACGTTATTTGTTGCTTTTCCCTTGCTGCTTTTAATATTTTTTCTCTGTATTTAATTTTTGATAGTTTGATTAGTATGTGTCTTGGCGTGTTTCTCCTTGGATTTATCCTGTATGGGACTCTCTCTGCTTCCTGTACTTGACTGACTATTTCCTTTCCCATATTAGGGAAGTTTTCAACTATAAGCTCTTCAAATATTTTCTCAGTCCCTTTCTTTTTCTCTTCTTCTTCTCGGACCCCTATAATTCGAATGTTGGCGCATTTAATGTTGTCCCAGAAGTCTCTGAGACTGTCCTCAATTCTTTTCATTCGTTTTTCTTTATTCTGCTCTGCAGTAGTTATTTCCACTATTTTATCTTCCAGGTCACTTATCCGTTCTTCTGCCTCAGTTATTCTGCTATTGATTCCTTCTAGAGAATTTTTAATTTCATTGATTGTGTTGTTCATCATTGTTTGTTTGCTCTTTAGTTCTTCTAGGTCCTTGTTAAATGTTTCTTGTATTTTCTCCATTCTATTTCCAAGATTTTGGATCATCTTTACTATCATTACTCTGAATTCTTTTTCAGGTAGACTACCTATTTCCTCGTCATTTGTTTGGTCTGGCGGGTTTTTACCTTGCTCCTTCATCTGCTGTGTATTTCTCTGTCTTCTCATTTTGCTTAACTTACTGTGTTTGGGGTCTCCTTTTCACAGGCTGCAGGTTTGTAGTTCCCTTGTTTTTGGTGTCTGCCCCCAGTGGCTAAGGTTGTTTCAGTGGGTTGTGTAGGCTTCCTGGTGGAGGGGACTGGTGCCTGTGTTGTGGTGGATGAGGCTGGATCTTGTCTTCCTGGTGGGCAAGACCGAGTGCAGTGGTGTGTTTTGGGGTATCTGTGAACTTATTATGATTTTAGGCAGCCTCTCTACTAATGGGTGGGGTTGTGTTCCTGTCTTGCTAGTTGTTTGGCATGGGGTGTCCACCACTGGAGCTTGCTGGTCGTTGAGTGGAGCTGGGTCTTACGTGTTGAGACAAGACCTCTGGGAGGGCTCTCACCGATTGATATCACGTGGGGCCGGGAGGTCTCTGTTGGACCAATGTCCTGAATTCAGCTCTCCCACCTCAGAGGCTTAGGCCTGACAGCCGGCCGGGGCACCAAGACCTTGTCAGCCACACGGCTGGAGAAGATGGGCTATGAATTGATTGCCTGCCACTGCCCTGTCATAGCTCTGTCTCAGCTGTCTCCAAAGGTCACCCAGATACATTGGGTTATTCCACCATTCCTCAGAACTTACACATGCCAGACTGGGATTTGCAGATGTCCTCCTGATACTCTTCATTGAAATATGTTGCATTCATGGTGGTGAGAGATATGCTAATAGTGTTGGCTCTCTTCAGTTCAGAGACTGGGACAGTCTGAGCCTTCATGTGGCCAAGTCAGGAGCAGCTGGCCAACAGTCCCAAAGTGATGTCATGTCAGATTCCAAGAAGGCTTTCTGCACCGCCGGAGCAGTAGTCCCAAGCAGACGCTCCGCTCAGCTGTAGCACTCTTGGGAACTTGGTGGTACCCCCAAACAAGGATTTCTGCCGGCCCTAGAGCCTGACTTGCCCACCCAGGCAAGGAGCCGAGGAGAGCATCTCCCGGCCCTGTCTCACCAGAGAAGCAGACCGGAAACTGATTTTTTATTTGGTTTGTTATTTGGTTATTAATATTTACTTTACTGCAAGTGCATAGCGGTGACTAACACAGTTTGGGGCCATAGCCTCTGCTCATGCTAAGATGCCAGCAGTTTTACCAGAATTGTTTTTGCACCAGCAGTGCAAATGTTGACACAGAATAAAAGCAAATAATATGTTAATATTACTGTGAAAATAACTTTGACCTCATGTACTACTTGAAAAGGTCTCAGTGCCCCCCAGGGGTCTGTGGTCCACACTTTGAGAACTGCTGTTCTAAAGAGCATGTCTTGCTGGTACACTTAGGCCAAGACAGGAAAGGACCCAGGTTTGAGAAATAACAAAAGATACTGGGTACCTCTTCTCCTAACAGTTACTACTGAACCATAAAAACACGTTTCTCTAACGTGATTTTAGTTATACATAATTTGGAACAAAATGATGTCAGTATAATGCAGAAGGTGTGTTGGTTCATGTGTGATTTCCCCCAGCACATTAATGTTATAAAAACATCAGGAGCAAGTTTTCTCACAATAAAAGGAAAAGTCTTCGCAGTTAAATGAACACCTTAAGAAAAGGCTTATAATCTTGTTTAAATTCCTTCCTTTAGTGCAAGAAATGGCTGCTCTAGTGGTTGAACTTTCCACTACATTTAACTGTCCGGGGAGGTTGAATGCACAAATGAGAAAGCTAGAGATATTCTCCCGTTTTAAAAAAATCATGATGAAGAAACTACGCCTGGGGACTTCCCTGGTAGCGCAGTGGTTAAGAATCTGCCTACCAATGCAGGAGACACGGGCTCGATCCCTGGTCCGGGAAGTTCCCACATGCCACGGAGCAGCTAAGCCCGTGTGCCACAACTACTGAGCCTGCTCTCTAGAGCCCATGAACCACAACTACTGAGCCTGCACGCCACAACTACTGAAGCCCGCGCACCCAGAGCCTGTGCTCCACAACAAGAAAAGCCCCCACTCGCCACAACTAGAGAAAAGCCCACGCGCAGCAATGAAGACCCAACGCAGCCAAAAAAACAAAAAAAACACAAAAAACTACCCCTGGATCTTATATTTAATTCTGATGAAACTAGTCTCCATTCAGAGTAAGTATCTGTGAGGTCCCATGCCCTGAAGGAAGCAGCCTGAGCTCAGGAGTGTGTAAGGCTGCAAAGGATGGGCTGCCCAGGCTGCAGATGCAAATGTTAAGAGCAGCTTACCTGAGCCAGGAGCTTTATTTGGATTCTTATTGTTTATATTTATCCTCTGTGTTCACAGTTCCATAGGTTTTGAGTGACCTGCCCCATCCCTATTTTTCCCAACAGCTCTATTACCTTTAGTGTAGTGAATGATTTTGCAAAAACAAAATTTGTAAGAGCGTACATGTGGTACCAAAGCAAAAACACCTGAAACACCTGCACTTCCAACAGTCACCTTCAGTCTAACCCTGGACTTGGTCTTTCTGTTCCACAGACTACTTTCCAATATTCTTGATGATGCCTGAAATTCCTTCTTTCCACAGTTGATATAACAGATTCTAAGTGCAAAGGCTACTGAGAAAGGAGTTGTGATCCTCAGGGTAGGAGAGGGGAAAAGGACGAGAAAGAAGAGGAGTCTTGGAAGATGTACAGAGACACAGCCAGCTCCAGATCTGGGAAGCAGCAGCCCCGGGGGCTACACCCGCTCTGTGCCCAGGAGCTCAAGGAACCAGCCAGGGCAACCCTGGCCCAACTGGTTCCAGATTCTCTGCTTGTCAAAATATATTTCCATCTGCTTGCTGGTGCCTGAAATTCCAGTAACATGGAATAAAATGTTTCAGGTATGACCGCACTTATTGGACAAAGTACTGTGTGTTCATCTGAAATGTCCAACTTCCTGAAGGCAGAAGGCATTTGTAGACTCAGAGCCTTACCTTTTCTACCTCATATCAGCTTAGGGTAATGGAGTTTACTCCAAACCAAGATACGGCTACACCCCATTGTGTGGTATTCCACTTACCAGAAACACACTATAGCAGATATTAAAAAGCAAGACACAAATTCGTGGTACACACTCAGAAGCTCACAGTAATGGAATTCTGTTGGCAGAAGAGAGGCTGCTGGGAATATATATCAAATTAATTCTCCAGCTGTTCACATATCCCTGTGGCTACAGTAAGATGCAAATAGCTAGTACTGGCATCTCTTTCCATGCCAGCCTAGAAACTCCAGTGTAATGTAAAATTGCTGCTCTTAACTCCCCCAGCTCCCGGCTGGCTGTTATCGTGCATTCAGCTCTGCTCAAGGAGGAATCTGATGCAGTGAGCTTTCATTCTCTCTCCTTCCAGCTTAAGGCGGATGTTCCAAAAGCTGGTGCTTCCCTTTCCCTCTCTTCCTCATGCTGTAATCAGTGCACAGCAAGAAGGGCAAAATTATGGTTATCAGTAGAAATGATTCATGACATAAAAATTTGTTTTATAGGCATTTCCACAAAGTAAAACTCTGTGAGGCATATGTAACTATGTATCAGAGTAGACCAAGCCTTAATCTAAAACAATGGAAATACTAAAATATGCACACAATTTTTTTTGGAGGACTCTTAAACTGATGCAAACCTCTAAATATATAACAAACAAACATGACCACTGATTCATATTATGTCCAAGTGGGGAAGTCTTTGAAAAACAAACAGTACTGAACCAATTTACTAAACCAATTTATAGTAAAACATTTATGAATGATAAGCAAATGTTCCATTGCTGTAACTGTTGTCAACACCTCAGCAATACACCTATCAGAGGAGGACCAGGGACGAACTGTAGCATGTAAAGTCATTTGTTCATTCATTCTTTCTTTCAAACATTCATTCCTCAATCAGTTATTGGTATCTATTATACATCAAGAACTGAGCAAGGTACTAAGGATTTAAAATGCTAGGAAAGAGGAGTTTACAGTATAATTTCCCACTACTCTAACCAAAATCATACGAAGTATGTGAATAAAATGTTCCTAGGAATCTTGAAACAGAGGAAAAGATTAAGTAAGGGAAGGATAATTTCCTTTTTGATAACAGGAAGCTGGTGGGGACAGAGAAGAAGTTAAGAAAAGATAAGCAGTATTTCTAGAAGGAATTCATGAAACAAGATGAGGAGAGGAGAAACCAGGGCTACAGAACACAACTCTCCTATTTCACAATTCTGCCTAAATTAGGGACTATCTACCCTCAATTGCATATAGAAAATCAGATAGCCCAGAGGTCTGTTCTCATGGAGAGGCCCCGGTCCAGGGGACCACAACCTTAGCTTTGTCATTAGAGTGACCCTGAACAAGGCATTTGGCCCCCTCGGCTCCAATTTATTTCATCACTAAAACGGAGGTGAGATGGATAATCTGTGAGGTCCCTTTAGACTTCCTCCTTGTGTTTCCTTGATTCTGGCATCTTAGTTGAAACTGTACAATGCTAACAATTTACTGGTCACAGTGTCAGAGAATCACACGCTTATGGTGGTCACAATTTAAATTTAAAATAATTTCCCATTTATCAGACCAGTTTAAGGTCTGGAAAACAATCACTGTGCAGAGTAAGGCAAGCCAAAGGTGCTTTTAACATAACAAATATCACTTTGCAGGACCTTTCTAGCACCTCCAATCCTAGAGGATTTACTGGCTGAGGTCTCAACAGATTAAAACAGGATTGGCCTTGACGCGATAGTGAGAGGCCCGTGCACCGCGATGAAGAGTGGCCCCCGCTTGCCGCAACTAGAGAAAGCCCTCGCACAGAAACGAAGACCCAACACAACCAAAAAAATAAAAAAAATAAAAGTGTTTGACATTTAATAACCATTAAAATAGATTTAAAAAAAAAAAAAAACAGGATTGGCCTTGAATTGATAACTACCGAAGCACTGAGTCATTACACAGTTGCCTCTACTTCTGTATATATTTGAAAACTTCTATGATAAAAAGGTTTTTTTTAATGGGAGGGGATTATGGGAAAATTAATCAAATACTTAAAAATGAAGAACAGTAGATATGTCACATGTCAACATTGATGGGACACAGCTAAGGCAGTGTTTAAAGGGAAATTTCACAGGAAATAAGAAAGGTTAAAAAAAAATGAGCTAAGCATTCAACTGAAATTAGAAAAAGATCAACAAAGCAAATCCAAAGAAACAAGAAAGATGAAGTTAATAAATACATGGAGAAAATCAATGTAACAGAGATAAAAGCAACAGAAGTGATTAACATAATAAAAACTAATTCTTCAAAAAGATTATTAAGATATCTCATAAATGGCTTATGACTAACAGTCCCATATAGCATGTCACCTCATCCAGGTACTTGGACCTATAAATATATTTTTTCAATCAGTTTCTCTTTGGTGTGGTTTTACCAGGAAGTTACTCAAAGTCAGACACTAAATGGTTACATTTCTGAAATTTTTTAAAATAATCAAAACAGGATACTTGATTGCTCATGGAAACTCTTCCCTAGCTACAACTAGTCTGACTGAACCCAATGGTGTAGAACTCAACCCCCTTTCATTTCCCCTACTTTGAGACTGAATCTCAATATTTTAAAAGGAAAATCTCAGGCCTTCTCCACTGGCCCATGCTTATGCAGTGCTGGACTGGCCTTCTGGCCAGGCACATGTCATTATTAAGCAACACAGTCTTCTCTGAGCATGAATGTCCGCTAAAACATGTAACCCCTTGTTTAACCAGCTTCAAAGAATATTGGTTTTGTTATCAAATGTACTGCTGCTGGGCTTCCCTGGTGGCGCAGTGGTTGAGAATCTGCCTGCCAATGCAGGGGACACGGGTTCGAGCCCTGGTCTGGGAGGATCCCACATGCCGCGGAGCAACTGGGCCCGTGAGCCACAACTACTGAGCCTGCGCGTCTGGAGCCTGTGCTCCGCAACGAGAGGCCGCGATAGTGAGAGGCCCGCGCACCGCGATGAAGAGTGGCCCCCGCTTGCCGCAACTAGAGAAAGCCCTCACACAGAAACGAAGACCCAACACAGCCAAAAATAAATAAATAAATTAATTAATTAATTAATTTTTTAAAAATGGATGCCATTATTAAAAAAAATGTACTGCTGCTTAAAAATGGATACATCTTAGTTGAGGGAAAAATTATCTTGGAGAAGTACCTAATTCTTTCACATTTCCTCTCTTCATCTAGATTCTCTAAAAGCCGTCCTTAAAGCCAGGTGATTAGCTATCCCTTAGGTACCTGGCTCACAGTGTTTTATTCTCCTACAGAGGTGCTTTGGTGTAAATAACACCTAGTGAGGGTGTTATAAGAATAGCCCTATCAAACTTCTTAAGGATATGGAATTGGGAAGCAACGGTCTCCAAAGAAAGTCCACCATCTGGCCATTCCAGTCTCTGGCACAGAACATGAAGCCTGTTTAGATTTGACCCCAGTCCACTTCTCCACCCTCATCTCTTCCACTCTTCCCCACTTACTACAGCAATACTTCATAATGATGTGCTCCCAAATGACCCACACTGTTCCTGACCCCTGGGCTTCGCACAAGGTGTTCTCTCTGGCTAGAAAGCTGCTTCTCTTTACCTGCTTTGAAAGCTCCTATTTAGTCTTTAATACTTTCTCCAGGTTTCATCTACTCTATAGGGACTAAATCAAGAATTGTCTCCTCTGTAGGAGTTCTGTTATACATCCATTAAAATTATTTCACTTACGGCAGTATAATGAAATTGCTCATCTAATCTCCACCAGAAAGTGGGTTCTTTTTATCATTGGGCTATCATAGGGCTTGCAAATAGTAGCTCAGCAAAATAAACATCTGCAGAGGGAATAAACAGGAACAGGAGGAGTTGAACTTAAGCAAAGCAATCTGAATCTTTAAGTGCCAAACTTTTTCTGGAAAGTAAGTTTGGTGGTAGGAAAAAGTCAATTATTCAGAAATAACTGAGAAACATCTTTGGATCTTGGTCTTCCTACTTTTGAAATATTAATACTAACTCAAATTTTCTTTTAGCCTCAACATTTTATTACCCAACATGTCCACATATCACATATTTACATGTCAAATGAGAGAAAAAGTGTAATATTCCTCAACCATGTTGGATAAATAATAACTTAAATAATAAACTCTATTATCTCCCTTCCTACCACTTTTGTCTATCATGACCATAATTAGATAACGTGACACAAGTTAATGCTTCTTGCCAGAAAGGTACTTGTGGATATGAATAATACACAGTATCATTTTATAAATATTAATGTATGCTCTAGCCTAAAATCTGTTAGTCAAATGACCAAGAGTCAAACAGAAGGCTAGATGTGGGAATGCCTTTTTTCTTGACTGTACTCATCCAACAGTGTAAATCACGACAGGGAGAAGAAGAAATGTGACCAGAGTTTCAAACAACAAGAAAAACAAAATGAGCCTGATATTCTGAAAATAACCACTTTGAAAGATACAAATTTTTCATTATACTAGCTGAACAGTTAGCACAGATAATGAAGCACATTTCACACCCACCCTGCCAGTCAAATCTTCTTTCTGATAACAGCTAACAATTCCTAAGCCAGGGACCTTACTAGGTGCTTTCCATAGACTTACACATTTAGCTGAGGAGGAAAGCTAAGCAACCAGGTCTGAATTCCACACAGACATATCACCAAGCAGGCAGGCAACAAGAGGAACTGAAGAAATAGGGAAGTAAGGTGGTCGAATGGTTGGACAAAATGTCAAGTCCAAGTGAGTCGAAAGAACCCAAGCACCAGGGAAAAGAAAGAGAGGAACACTGCTATTTTTCCATCTCACACTGGAGATGCCCATCTCGAGTGAATATGGCCTAGAGACCCATGGCTGACGGTCATCACCACAAGGGCTGGCACAGCCGCTCTGACACCTTCTCAGCCAAGACAATGGAGTTGCTGGAGAACCTCTGGAAACATCCAAGAACAGAAAACCCAACAATATAAACATGACCTCAACTATTCTATCATCCAGGAAACAAAGGCTTCCTTGTGAAAGCAGTAATGCCTCCACATAAAGCAATACTCCTGAGGCAAAAGTAATGATTTCTAAAAGGTGTAATGATCTGTAAGTAGCACTAAGGAATCTTTTCAGGATAATGAATTAGTGAAATCAGTTAGCAATCATTTTGAAGGAAATGTCTTTGCAAATCAACTTGGGCCCTGCTGTGAACCCCACCTTAGTAATTTATCTGAATTCTTCAAAGTGAACAAAGTAGAAGATGATAAGAAGTGAAAGAGTGATCACCTTTAATTCCAACAATTATATTTCTAACTGATCCTTACCACTAACTCTGATACTGTTCTACAAAGAAATATCATCCCTAAATATCACGCCCTCAATCCCAAACCTTTATATTTTTGTGAGCAAAATTATCTCTATGTGTGATCTCATTTATCCCTATACACTCCATGGATCTCCTGCTATCTGGTCCTGGCAACAAAGCACAAGTTGCCAGCAATATTCAATGAACATTTTTTTTATGTGCCCAGTTTCGTGGTAAGTGAAAGTTTGATGTGTATGTCCAGATCTTTTCTTTTCTCGAAACATCATTAAAATCCACATTGCTACTGTATGTTTATATGGGAAGAAGTGTTATAAATTAGATACCAGAATCAGGGAATTCCCTGGCAGTACAGTGGTTAGGACTCGGTGACGGCAGGGGCCCGGGTTCAATCCCTAGTCAGGGAACTAGGATCCCGCAAGGCACACAGCATGGCCCAAAAAAAAAAAAGAAATGAGAATCAGAGAGCTGTGGCCTATTTAGAAACCTCATGCCACACAGGGCCTGTCTGATACATTGATTCTTAAAGGCATCAAGTCCTTGAAATTCAACCTGAAACTCTCCTCCTAGAAGCAAATGTAGATAAGGGGACAATGAAAAGCAGGACTCTTGCCTTAGGGTATGTCAAGAAATGAATATTAATCGCTTGGGAGAACTTTGATTTGTACAGCAATGATTTAATCCCTAAGATTCACGTGATATAGACCATACAAGCAAATATAACGAGACCATAAAAAGATTAAGCAACCTTAAGAACATGTTTGAAAAATACATTTGCACACTTCCCACAACACTGGAGTTTCCTTTGCGTAGTAATCAAACATCTACACCTAACAGATGCCAAGCTCTGAGACCCTGGGGGTCTCAGCCATGACACCAACACTATCCCCCAGTCTTCAATGGCTCCCACCTGCCTCCACAGTCAAGTCTAACCCCTCACACTGATAAAAGAGGCTTGTCCCCGGCCCCAGCTAGCCTCCCAGTTACGTCCCACTTTGAGGCCAGCACCTCTTCCCTCCCCAGCACTAAAGCCTCAGGGCCTGGGAACCCACGTACCCCCCCACCCAGAACATCGTCCCTCCACCCGAGTTCTGCGCCCATTCACTCCCCCACCCCTTCAGGATTCTGATCAATCTGAACTTCTCGGCATGACTTTCCATGATCACTCTAAACTGCAACCACTTCCCCTTCTCGGCTTTATTTTTTCTGCACAAACTGTATATCCCTCTGGCACGGTATATGTTTTACTTACTGACATTATTCATTTTGTCTCTCTCTACTGGAAAGCTCCAGGTAGGTAAAGATTTTTGTCTGTCTTGTTCATAGCTCTATCTTTCACACCTAGAGCAGGGCTTAGCACACAGTAGGTCCTCCATAAATATTTACTGAATCAATTCTCTGAGTATTTTGCTGATTGCACGTCCTCTGCAAGGCACGAGCTTTCTTGCACTGTTTAACTGGAAATCTGCTACCATCTTACTGTGTGTGGCTTAAATGTTTTCTCCTCAAAGTTAACTTGATTTTCTCCCACCCACTTCACTTATCCAAAGACACTGCAGCTGTCTGTTTGCAGCTGGATTCTGAGCTGCTGGGGGGATAGGGTCCCAACCGCCACTTACTGAATGGAGAAAATGAAAGTGAAACTGGACTAAGGGACTACTCCATTAATAATATCCTGTGGGGGGAAAAAAAGCAGCAGCTTCAAAGATATTCCGTGGGTATCTAAGATTTAGGTTTACTTATGTTCTTCAATACTTATGCATTTATATTTAACATCTTTCTGGAATGTCTGAGATGCAAAAAAATATACTTTATAGTAATTCATGCCTTCCAGGGGTTTAGGAAGCAAGTACCTTTTGGGTATTTTAAAACACTGCAAAGAAACTTTAACTTTCTTTCAAAGTTAAAGAAAACAGTTGATAAATTTCTACATTTCAAATTTGAACGCATGCATGCATAAACATACACATATAGAGAATAACTAATTTGCTTCCAAAAAGAAACGTAAATAAAAACCACATGAATCACCCAGTCCTTTTTCCACATGCTACAGCAGCATGTATTCCCACATGCAATTAGGTACGTGAATTTTGCAAGAGCTCGACTCTGCAATGTTATTCTATTCAAACTTAGTCTTTATAGTGTAAAAGAAGTCATCAGTAAATTGTTCAAATGATAAAACTCACAATTTCTGGAAATATAGCTACCTTAACTCCTACCTGAAAGGTTAAAAATTACCATCTATTTTATTAGGTTCAATATACCTTTCAAGAACTAATGGTTGGGGCTTCCCTGGTGGCGCAGTGATTGAGAATCTGCCTGCCAATGCAGGGGACACGGGTTCGAGCCCTGGTCTGGGAAGATCCCACATGCCGCGGAGCAACTGGGCCCGTGGGCCACAACTACTGAGCCTGCGCGTCTGGAGCCTGTGCTCCGCAATAAGAGGGGCCGCCATAGTGAGAAGCCCGCACACCGCGATGAAGAGTGGCCCCCACTTGCCGCAACTAGAGAAAGCCCTCGCACAGAAACGAAGACCCAACACAGCCAAAAATAAATAAATAAAAATAAATAAATAAAAATAAAGGAATTCCTTTAAAAAAAAAAAAACTAATGGTTGTTAGAATATAAAAGAAAATACCAAATATAGACCATTCCCAAAGGATGCTCTGCTCAAATCCATAACCTATTTAACTAACAAGGATCACCAATTTTCGAAGGATTAGAATATACAGAGATATGTAGTGTTGAACGTATATACAAGCACTTAACACGCTCTTTAATAATTCTGTTGTTTTAAACTTCCAAGTGCCCCCACTCCATCACTCTCTATTCCTTTACCCTGCTCTATTTTTTTTTACAACATTCATTTATCTAGCAGTGTATCATAGAACTGTTTGCTTTTTTGGTTAGTGACTCCCCTCTGTAAGTTCTCTGAGGCAGGGGTTTCTCTGGTTTAACCACATCACAGTGACTGCCATGTAGCAAGTGCCTGATTAATATCTGTTGAAATAAATCATCACAACAGGCTATATGATCGGTGCTTAAATGTGAGGCATATCCAATGTGCTGGGGGTCAGAGAGGAGGGATGGCTTCTAGGAGGAGGTATTGTCTGGGTACAGTCTTGATATCATCAAAGACTGGAGGAAAGGCAAAAATTAAATCATTTGGAGAGATGTTTAGGTTTCAATCTAGATAGTCTAAAGTAACGTTTAATGAAAATAAATGGCTTTTTCAGTCATTAAAAAAAAAAAAATAAACTCTCAAGTTTATAGAGGATTGCTAGGTTCTCAGGGAAGTCCTAAGATGCACACCTTGAGTAAGATGCTTACCTGCTGCACTGCCTGCAGCATCCCTATGGGCCTCACCTGGTGGCTTTCGGTATCAATTAGGTGGAGGAAGGGCGCCACATACCCTGGTTGGCAGGACCAATGAATGAGTCTGATAACCAAGACATTTCCACTTAGCATCAGGGCCACTACTCCTAGGACTCTGTACAATGTCACACGAGAAAGAAGAAAAGGAGACGAGCGCCCTCACTTCAGTGGGATGTAGCATGACCACGGAACACTAATTATCATTCAAGACAACCCTGGGCACGGGAAGAATGAACTGACTCAGCTTGGAGAGATTCCAGCTACAAACGAAACCCAACCCCTTCAGGTACGGGCGGCAGCTCTCCTCTTAAACAGGTGTTTCAGAGACGCTCTGCCACCTCTCGTTTCTATTCCTTCCCCACGAGCATGGAATTTACCTGTAAACCGCCCCCCACCCCCAACGAAAAGCTGGCTTGCCATCCTGGCAGACCTCACGTGCAGTCTGGCAAGATGTTCATGGTTTCACAAGGGTCGGCACGAGGCACCTCCAAGCCCTTGCTGTGCATCCTGCAAAGTGCTTTCACGGGGAAGAAGCTGAGGACACGAGGTGCCCTTATCCGGGAACAAGGCAAGGAGCTGGTGTGGACTTCATGACCAAGGCTCGACCTCACGGTTTTTGAAAATCTCTCTGAGGGAGGTAACTGACCAGAGCATGCGCAAGGCGGGGGGGGCGGGGGGGCATCACTGACAGAACCCAGAAAGGACAGCTAAGTGCCAGTCAGCCTCACACCTGAACGGGCAACCACCCGCTTCACTAACTCTGTCTTGCGAAGGGTGAGCATGTTAAAAAGCTCTGGAGTCTCAAAATGAGACGGAAACTTCTTTAGAAAGGTCTTTCCCACCTTTTAACATATTTGGCTTCTAAAGTGAGAATGTGTCCATCTGCACAGGGGCTGGACATCCCTTCTCTCCTCCACCCACCACCCTCAGGTCCGTCATCTCCTGCAACAGTTTCCTCTGCCTCTGGTCTGCTCCTCCCTTTCCCCCTCAAACCCTTTCTTCCTCACCCCAAGTGCTCTGGCAGTGCACCCCCTGACCCAGCACTGAGGAAACCTACCCCCCAGCGCCCCTGCTGCCTGGTCTCCCGTGTTGGGGGAGTCAACTGGGCCGACTTGGGGAAGCGACACTGCCCAGCACTTCCTTTCCCTCCGTCCCACCCCAAGGCCAAGGAGCACTCTTCCCCGCCTCCCCTGAGTCCTTCCTGTTTCCCAGGCCAGGTCCATCCAGGACACTCAACTGCCAGAGGTCAGAGTGCCACATTCCAGGGCCTTCACAGCCCCACGGGGAGGGCTCGGATTCCTGCATGGGGGGTAGGGGTGGGGCAGGGAAGCGGGCAGGGACCGAAAAGTTCAGCAGAGGCTGATTCGGCCGCCGTGCCCACTACTCTGAGACCAAGGTCAAGGGGTGGGGAGGGCAACAGGGGTCCGAAGAGCTCCCTCCAGAGTGGGCAAGAAGAAGCCTCTCAACCTCTTTGGGCTTGGAAGGAAGAGGCAGGTGCTGTAGAAACTGTAAAAATGCATTAAGATAACATGACAAAGTGTTATGGGCCTCGGTCCCTTAATCTGTAAAACGAGGGGCTGACCTAGAGATGCTTTTCTAAGGGCCCTTCCAACTCCATAATTCTCACTCCTGGTACAGCTCTCTGGCCTCAGACATTTCCAGGGTCTGATGTATTTCTGGCTAACAAATAGAATGCCATTCTCACTCAGAAGGCAACCAAACCTCTTTAACCTCCCAAAGCAAAATTCTCCTCTTGCAATGTCGGATTCCTCTGCCTCCAACTCAGTGTCTCCCAGATTCTCTTGGTGTCTTCCTTGTGATCTCTGTGTCCTTCGGGTTTTAACTCAAACCCTCAAGTCCTGGCTTCTCAAGGGCTTCCCAATTTCCCCTGATTGTAGAGCCCAAGGAAATCAGAGCCCCAAGAGAAATCAGGCTCCTGGATGTGCATCCCATCACAGAGATCTAAGGGCCACAGCATCATGGGACTTGAAAACTCAGGCCCCACCTGGACCTAAGGGGGTGGGGAGTGGCGCTGGGAGGCATGGTGCCCAGTGCTGAGTCCCTCAAACACAGAAGTTCCACTCCACTGCCGTCAGAAGCTGTGCAGGAATGAAGACGTGGAAGCCCAAAGCAACACTGTGTGAACAGATGAAATAAGCAGACTTCAGTCTGGGCTTGGGACCTCCTAACTCCCTCCCAAGACGGTCAAGATGACTTCCTCTCCTGGAGGATGGGGGAGCAGGGCTAGCGTTTGACCTACTTGGGACAGGAGTCAGCCTGCTCATCAGCTACCTGATTGATGGGAACAGAATTTGGGAGGGAAGGAAAAAAACATACGGTGCTGGGGCTTCCCTGGTGGTGCAGTGGTTGAGAATCTGCCTGCTAATGCAGGGGACACGGGTTTGAGTCCTGGTCTGGGAAGATCCCACATGCCGCGGAGCAACTAGACCCATGAGCCACAGCTACTGAGCCTGCGCGTCTGGAGCCTGTGCTCCGCAACGAGAGGCCGCGATAGTGAGAGGTCCGCGCACCGCGATGAAGAGTGGCCCCCGCATGCCACAACTAGAGAAAGCCCTCGCACAGAAACGAAGACCCAACACAGCCAAAAATAAATAAATTAATTAATTAAAAAAAAAAATACGGTGCTGAGGAGACTGGGCAGGGGAAATAACAAAAGAGGAACCCACTTAGGGCTGCCATTCATATGATAGACAAAGTCATAAATAGCATTCGTTAGCCAGGTTCTGCCTCTATAACATGCTCTGTGGACAAAAACACTCCCACGTGGTCAAAATCCACCAACTGTACTTCAACCAAATGTCTATCTTTCCCCTTTTTTGAAACCAACCATCGTTTTTAATAAATCCCTATGAGTAAAGTCTGACGGCAAAGACTAAGTCTGCAGATAAGATGATAAAAAACAATCCTGCGAAAGGTATCCTGATGTAGAGTCATCTCATTCTAAGCTATCGCTTTTAGTGGGGGGAAAATAACAACCCCCCCTCCCCCAGAATCCCTGATCAATTATCACTTCCTTCTGGTCAAGCCAAGATTCAACACAGAACACTCCCTTTATTCACTAAGACCCAAACACTAGTGAGAGAATATGCATTCTGTGTGGTGAATCATCTGGAACTAACTAGAATTTGGACTTCTTCTCCCCCACGTAGACACTACCGTTCATAAGAAAATGGTTCAGAGTTCTGCTCAGTACAATCTGTACGTCACCACCACGTGCTGCTCTCCCTGTACTGTTGGGGCTGCTCCGCTGCCAGGGCTGACGGTCGCACACGAGCTCAGCGTGGAGCTGCACCAGCAGTGCTCAGACGGTCAGAAAGTGCGTCCTTTCACCAAGATCAGGTTTTATGAATGGCGGCTTCAGTGTGGGTGAGACAGACAGAGACAGGCGGATGGCAATCATACACACCTGTTCTTTTTATAAAACTATGAATCCTGATGACCCACCTGTGAAATAATCTTGCCACACAAGAAACATACCGCACTCATTTACACTGAAATAAATTTATTTTTTTTTTTAAGTTGGGTACTGGGGAGGATTTAACAGTTTAAAAAAAAAGTCTGGAATACACGGAGACATTAAAAAAAAAGGGGGGGGACCGTTATTAAAAATGACAACAGACAACAGAAATGACATTTAAAAAGTCTGTTTAAAGCTCTTCCAATTTCTCCATAAGGAAAAAGGACTGTTGCAATCTTTTTGCATAAATCGTTTTTTGAATCAATAAATATTTTTAGAACGAAAAGATGCACTTACAAACCACTGACAAAGAACTTCAGGATCATGTTCTTGTCACCTTTATGGATATGACCGGTTTTCTGAAACCATCTTTTCCAAATTGTAATCTCCAGGTCCTGGGTCAGAAACTGCTGTCCTTGTGATCACCGTCCCTACTAACACAAGGATGTATATTCTTTAGTCCCCGCCACGGGAAATACTATCAGCATAAACTTTTAAAACCAACTTTTTTAACTTAAAAAACAATGACTCACCTCTTTCTGTCAGAGCTGCGATCTTCACCCTGAGGACGGCCCAGACACCTCATCAAAGACGAGTGGTAGTGACCTTTCCCCCACCATCTCATCGAGACCATTTGGGAACCATTTGTTCCTCTCATAGTAGATGAGCAGGAACTCTGAGAGCAGCCCTCAATTCAATACCCCAACAATAAGACAGAAACACTCATATTAGGTGGCAACAGCCGAGGGGGAAAATCATAAACAAAATCTCCTTAAAAGCACCTTCCAGGCATCGGTGTGATGTAAGGTACAGAAAAATGTCCCATGATTTACTTATTAACTGAAAACATTATTTACGGAACAACTGCCACTTGCATGGCCCCATGCTAGGTGCTGAGTGGGCTACAGAGAGGTAAGAACCTATTCAATTAAAGAGCACCTTGCTACCCATCTCCACCGTAAAAGCAAACGTAAGTTAGAACGTAGAGTGAACCCATAAAGAAAGAGCAGAGCCTTGTTTTAATACAGCCATCAAATATGCTGGAGTTTGAAATCTTCCAATAACAATGCTTTCTGGAAATAAATCACCTGATTAAGCTATTTTACCCTTTCAAAATTACCTTGGGAGTCAGTAAACATGAATCAAACTTCGACGTACTGAGTGTGTTAGGTCTGATGAACATATATCATAGGTACATGGTTACTGAAAATGAATTTGGAACATTCTACTACTCTATCCCCAACCAGAGGATAAATGTCTCCATGCCTACAATGCTTTATTGCAACCAAACATTACTACTTTTATTTTATGGTAAGAGATGAGGAAATCATTCTTCCTCTTTCTGAATGCTACAACTATTCAATAAAATATTTAATGAGTACCTATTATGTACAAACCACCGCGTTCAATGCCGATGATACAATGACAACTATCATTCAGTTATGTGCTTACTATGTATAAGCCACTCTTCAAGTGCTTTACACAAATGAGTCTACTTAGTTGTTCCTCATAACAACCCTATAGATTCCTCGTAACAATCCTATTTTACAGATGGAAACTGTGCACAGAGGTCAAGGAGCTTGGCCAGGGTAACGCATCAGGCAATTCCCTAGGCGGGACTATGAACTGACTTCAGAGCCAGAACTCCCTCTAGTATACAATACTGCCTTCCATTAATAAAACATGGTTTCTCCTTAAGGAACTTATTATCTAAATTTCTCCTGAGGAAGTCATTTCCTCCGGGCAGTGTTTAAGACTGCATCCCTAAAGCTCCCTGACAAATGGAAGCAATGCATGCTAGCCCTTCAGGCGGGTAAAATGCCCCAAGTCTAGGGTGATTCACAGTCTGGCGAGTAAGCAACAGGGCTGAGGAGGCAGGGCCAGAACAGGGAGCGAGGCCAGTGCCACCAGAGAAGGCAGGCAAGTTGCCCCAGGATGAGGAGGGCTGTGGCCGGGCTGGCTGGGCAGTGTCCCCAAGTTCCTGACAGCAGAGAGCACCTGTGTGCAAGGCGGGGGGTGGACCCAGGGCAGCAGCTGGATGTGAGCCTTCCTGAACCCACATGGCTGGATGCAAGGGAAAAGGATTCAGAACCTGCACGGAGGGAATCAGTGACCAATCCACAAAGAGACAAAAGACTCAGGAGGAGCTCAGGGGCTCCGGAGCTGCCGCCCTTGCTCTCTCTGGGTGCACTGGAGATGGTGATATATACACAGAGACATACACACACAGCCATAAAGCCCCACATCCCACCACTCCTGCCCCAAATGCTATATGTGTCTAGTATTTACGCAACCGTCTTTTCCCAAGATGCTTAGTGTTCTTACTTAAAAAAAAAAAAAAAATCAAGTCGCATGGCAGGTCGGGAAGTTAGTTATTTCACTACAAGTACAGAAAGAAAGGGAACAGAGTGGCCATGACTGGTGCACTGGGGGAGACTTTCGAGACACCCACCCAACGAGATCCAGACACTGAGCTTCGCCCCTTGGAAGCACCAACTCTGAGAGGTAAAAGCGTGAAGCAGCTATAAACAGACCTATCCATAAACAAATATATCCAGCGTTTACCCCTGGCGAGAACACCTGAGTCTACAACCTCCCTCAAAGTCTATTTATGACTTCTCCCACAGTCTCACATCGCAATAGCCAGAAATAAACCCAGGGCTCTCAAACCCAAACCTGTCCTCCTCCCACTCATCCAAGCTGGCCAAGCTCCAGGGCTCTGTGAGCAAGGAAACGCAGCCCAGCGACACTGTGCTAGCACTCACGCATTGCTGGAACATTCCTCTGAACACAGAGGCTTACTCTCTACCATATGACGACAAGGAGCACACAGGTCAATTTCATTATCCACTGATTTAAACATTTGCAATCATACTGTTAGGAAGCTTCTGAAAAGAAAACACAAGCAGTTTTGGCTGATAATAAAGACCAACTGATTAATAATTAACTGTTTAGCCCTGGAGGCAATCTATTGATTCCCACCTTCAAATAAAGTTCTATAAATTGGTTACGACAGGAGCTACCTGTCCCCCTCCCCTGTCCCAAACCTTTTCCCCAAGAGTAGTCAGCCTTCCCACACCTCTTTATATTCATCCTGGAGACACGATTTCAGCACACATATTCTGGTGGTGGTAGCAGATCTCAAGTAATTGCTTATTATTGTTGAATGTAAATGTCTATTAAACTTTGTGCTCTAATTGTTTAAAAAATTTTACACACTTCTTGACTTTAGTTGTTATTGTCCCATGATATAACTAAAATTCCACAAATATCCAAAGGTTAAACTTTTAAATTCGATGTGATTTCACCTTCAAATTACTTTTTCAATACAAAGTGTACTCTTTTATTTTAAATCAATATGACCATACAAAAAGTATTTGTTAAATTCTAGTTGTGCACATGCATTGGTTTGCTATATGTTGTGGCTTAAAGAAGACTGAACAGGTACTCTCTCCAACTAACAAGCAGTCAGGTAAATGTCCAGTGCTTTCTGGATTGAAATATGTTGACTGGTATATACCATGCATGATTTACAAATTTTCAAAAAGTTGTAATTCAGAAACTGTAATTTAATATTAAAGAAGTAATCCAATTTTTGTCTTCCTTTTGATGATCTAAGAAGCACTTAAAATTTATATAAAATATATCTGAAGACTGGTGATTTGATTCTGCATACTGCTTGCACAACTGAAAATTTTTAGTTTTAAATTTAAAAAATTACAGAAATGAATCTGAAATATTATGACAGATGTTATCTGTACCTTTCGAATGTGAAACCAATATCTGAGTTGCAAAAACTATTTATTAATATTATATCATCAGTAATAATACAAGGGAAAAAAATAATAATAATAGAAGGGAAAAAAAGTCTGTTTCCCTGATAGAATTTCAACAAACTTAATTGAGAAAATGATCCAAGTTTTTTGAAGTGTTATATGTGTGCCTTGCTGGATAACTTCTAGTACCTCTGGTAGAAGTGGGCAACTATTTCAAATCCTCAGATAAAATCATCAGTAACAAGAGCCTATGTCACAGGCATGCAAAGCACAAAGGCTGCAAATTCATCTTGGAGTAAATATCTAGTCCCTACTTAGGGCATAGTTAATTATATCCATTTTTCACACTAAATAAACAGTTGTAATCCAATAATGCACTACCAAAAAAGCAACAGAATTAAAATGTCTCTACCCAGTGGGCTGGTTATTTGCACAAAACCAAGTCATTACCAAACGTTACAGAGCTTCAGTGTCCTCAGAGTCAGCACAGCCCTGGTGGCAGCAAGGACCTAAGACAGAACAATGAAGGGCCACGGTCCTCATGCCACAAGCCTGAGACAACAAAGGACGGGACGCACAGGGAGCAAGTGGTCAGACCCTTAGGAAGGGGACAAGAGGCAATCGTGGTCATCTGCTTGGAGAACCTAGGCACTCATGAAAACAAATTAAGATTACAAAGAATTTTCCGTTAAATTCACCTTGAATGACTATTTTTTTTCCCCTTCTTGCCTTTTATATAGTCCTGAAAAAAGGGGGAAAAGGAAGTGAAGTAGAAAACTGTAGTCAGTATATCTGATTAATCTGCTGACACTGTAATAATAGGGTCTATACAGCAACATAGGAAGATATACTTGGTATAATTTTAAGTGGAAACAAGCAAAACATAAGATGTGTGATAACAGACACAGAGAACAAATGTATGGATACCAAGGGAGAAAGGGGCAGGGTGGAGGAACTGGGAGACTGGGATTGACACATATACATTACTGGTACGATGTATAAAATAGACCACTGATGGGAACATGCTGTATAGCACAGGGAACTCCACCTAACGCACTGTGGTGTCCTAAATGGGAAGGAAGTCTGTATGGGAGGGGATATCTGTATGTGTATGGCTGATTCACTTTGTTGTGCAATGGAAACTAAAACAACATTGTAAAGCAACCATACTCCAATAAAAATTTTTAAAAAGATGTGTGATTAAAACATTATGTATATAGAAGAATACCAGACTGGGTTTTAAGTGGAAAGAAGCAAGATATAAGATGTATGATAAAATATATATATATAGAGAGAGGAAGACTAGACAGGGTATACATATAAAAACACACAACTAGTTCTTCTATTTGTAATAAGAGCATTTTGGGTCACTGTTTCTCTTCTCTGTTTCCCAACTGTCTAGTAAAGTTATGTTGCCTTTATAATACTTTTCTTAAAAAGAAAGCAAAGGACCTAATATTTGGTCCCAACACACGTAGCTTAGTTACGGGAAATAAGATGTGCAAGAAATAAAACTACAGAGAGGAAATTTAGGTAACACCTCTGAGTGATCATTAAAGGGATCTGGGTCTCTTTTTACAAGACAAGACCTTTTCCCCCATGTAACTAAGCTCCAAGAATCTCTGAGTATGAAAAGTTCTAGGGAATTTCTGCATCAGCCCTTTTGATGGTCTAACCTTTCTTGACACATGGCAAGGGCAGGACATCAGCTACCATAAACCTGACGAGGACCTTATTAACTGCAGAAGAGAAGACACAGGGGCGAGATGCCCACAGCTTTATGTAAGTTGCTAAGGAGTCAATCTACAAATATTTATTTATATAAATTAACTAATAATGTCCACACACAGAATTTTTTTTTTCTGTTGGAATTAACAGAACCTAACAGCTCCAATTAGAAGAAAATGCTATCATCAAAGAAGAATGGACATAGAGACTATCAGAACACGAACACTGACCCCATGAGGATGTTTTTTACATGTTTGCACATTGCATGTATGGATGTATGTGCACATATAATTTGCAATGTCTGCACAGCTGTCCACTGCAATGACAGTTTTCTACTGTAACAAGAGACAGGAAGACTCTGTTTCCATTAACACTAAATTACACTCACGCTAGCAGCCTGCCCACTGAACGCCGTCAGTCCACGGGCTCCCCTGCAAGGCTCCCCTAGGTCACAGATGACTTAGTCTCTACCCCTCAAAGAGCCCCATCTGCTTGCTTTCTCTAGCACAAATGTGACCTTTTCTCCCCAAGTGCTGTCTCTGGGTCCAGCTATAGGCATGACAGCCGGTGAGAGTCTGGTTCAAGAAACTGATTTCTCTCCAATAGCTCTGCAAGGTTCTTTTCAGGACTCGGAGCAACACAGCTATCTATATGGCTGAAAATGGTACTTGCTGGTTGCACTTCACACCCTCTTCTCTGGTTCTTGCCTTCCAGGAAGTCTACTTTTCAGTTACAAGGACTGTTTACCTTGGCTTATGACCAGAGGGGCACTCCCCTCCTTCAAGTGTGTTTCCTAGTCCTCTGGCCTCCATTCATTTATTTTGATAAAGACTGAGGGTAAATGTGTCATTCTAGCATCAAGAACAGCTCTGGGTCCTTCACCCACCACCTCACATTAACCGAGGAACCACAGGTTTTGAGAGGCACACATCTCTGATTTGAGCAGCATCCACCATTAGGTCAAATACTCCCCCTGCTGATAACGTGGAAGAGAAGACAACACTCAAGGAGAACATACTTGCCCCCAGGGTCTGGGAGCTGACTTCTAAACTTTCAACAGTAATGAAGCCATATGAAAGTTAAAAAGAATATTTTTAAAGAGCTAGAGGAAAATCAACTGGACCCTCAAAAAACTACCTTGGTTCGAATCTTTGCTTTTCATTGCCAGCTAAGCCTTATAACTTCACTTAGCAATCAGTTCCAGCTTGCCCTCCTCCCCGTTCCACCACTGTATAACAACCAGTGGTGAAGAACAAAAGGCTCTAAAGTGAGTTACTGGAAAGCCACCAATTCATGACACCTGCATTATAAACAATTACCATCAGGCTGTGAGATGAGAATCTTAAAGGCGGGAAAGTTGAAGGGACACGCCACAGCAGAGACATCAAAATTAAACCTGCCCTCAGAGAATGGAGCTCTCTGGGCACATTCACTAAAGTGATAAAAGGGCTTGGGGGCCCGAGCTTATACCCAAGATAATTCTGTATATATGTTGTCTAGGACCCTGTATACTTTATCTCGGCCAAACCTCTCTTCTCTCCCAGTTGAAAAGTTTAGTGCCAAATGTATCACCCAAAGGTTGTAATATGCTGTTGTAACTTTAAGTGTCTCCTGTTGCACTGTCTGAATTTACAAAGCACTTTCAGACCTTTAGAAAAGTAAACAAACAAACAATGAGTTCATGGCTAGCGCTGAAGGAAAAAACAACTCCACTCTGCTCAATAACAAGTTGGGACTCCAGCCATTAGTCATCAAGAATTCCTCAGTCCCTGAAGTCATAGGGTTTGGAGTAAATCCAAATGGGATTCTGCTTTTTTAAATTCCTTATATTGCATTCCTACAGACTTCCTGTGCAAAACCACTGTGAGGCATTTTTATTATTCACAGTCACACACTTCCACCCTCATGTTGTTGGCTTAGGAGTTCCTTCCTCAAAGAAGCTGTACAGTTAAATTCCTGAGGACATGTGCAGATCACCTGGGGCAGTAAACAGGCTGTGTCATGCACTGGCACAGCTCACAGACTAAGTGTTCGATACATGTTTGTTAAATTAAACTCCCCTCATTCGTCAACATTCACGTCTTAGACGCAATCCTGGATTCGCTGAGAAATCGGAAGTCTGTTTTATCATCAATTATTCATATGGTCACTTGAACTGTGTCTATAAAGTAATTCATAATTGTTTATCAGTTGTTTACAAGCAGCTGATCACCATAACATCTCAACTGCTCCACGCACAAGATCCCTGGCAGTAAGAAGGTTATAAGCAGCCACCCATGAGGAAAATTCTTACAAGCGGATGAAGGTTTGGTGAATGAAAGATGACACCTTTATGACAAACTGGCAAGAAGTCCCCACAAATAAAAATTACTTTTAAGTATTTGCCAAAATAAATACAGCTGAAACTAACCCCTCGTAGCAAACTTTAAAAAAATAAATTCTAAGAATGATTTGGGGGAAAAGGGGAAGGAGAGGACATGGGGCAGTTTCGAGCTGCCTTCTGCCAATAATATGACTTCCCCCTGGGAGTCTCTTTACAGGTAAGTGTTATCTATTTCAGTTTCCACAATACAGACCAAATAGTTCAGATAGAAAAGTTTCTACAGAATATCTTGGATGACCTTGAGTCTAGATTTAGTCAACAAATGCTCATTGAGTTCTTCCTGTGTGCCAAGTGCTAGAATAACACACAATCCTGGCACTCAAGGGGATCAAAACGAGGCCGGGAGACAGAAATTGAACTCTAACAGTGTGAAAGGTGCTATAACAAGGGAAGGAGAAAGTGCTATTTACAGGCCCTGGGCAGGGGGGGAGGGCTGGGAGGATGGCATTATTTTTTCCTGGGCAGGGCAGGAAGGCTTCACAAAAGAAGCAGCATAAAATGGTAGAGGCTGAGGATGAGAACACATTTTGAAGGATGTTAAGATAACTCTGGGGAATCTGAAAGCCGACACCACATCAATTTTCCAGTGGCTGCTTTGCCTCCACACCTTTGGTGGCAATATATATTAGGAAGTACATGTCAAACATACCTCCTAATTTCCTGAGTTCTCAAAGGGTCTCTGTCCAAGATAAACTTGAAATAAACTATAGTCTGGTACTGAATTTAGGAGTCTAATTTTCCTTTACCTGTGGGCTTTTAGTAATAACATGCAAATTACTAAGGCTCTACGGGAAGTTAAATGCTTATTATACTAAGATTATTTAAAAAAAAAAAAGTAAAGTTGGCATCATTATGCATATGACAAGAAAAAAAGCTCACTGTTCCTTCTTTCCTGGTAGTCAACCTTCATGGTTTCTCTCTTGGTAGCTCTTGATACCTTCTACTTTTCCATTCTCTCAAGAAATAGTATCACCCAGGCATTTCTGACGCAAAGGTACACGCTCACACAGTCACACACAGTTTAAAAAATATAATACATGGACTATTTTCAGTGCCAAATGTAGCTGTAATTATATATTTCTTTTGGACATGTTTTATGTTATTAAAGCATGTAAATACTTTATCTCCCTCAAGTTTTCCAGAACTCTATTGGCAGAGAGTCTTTTTCCTTTCTCTTTCCAAAGCATCGAATACAATTTCCTGAAGAGATAGTCAAACTTGGTTTCTGAGGGCTCACCTTTTCCCAGCATAGCCTTTGGAAATATAATTTCATCTCCTTCCAACAAAACACACCTCTGGCTTCTTTTATCTCCCTTTTTTTTTCCCCTACAGAGGTGTTCCATTTCTTACCCTAAATTTCTGCTTTTCCTTCCTGCATCTAAACTTGCTGTGTAAGGCCAGAAACTATGTTTAGTGGTAATCTACTATAAATCACCCCACATTGCCTTAAGGATAATAAAACGTTTGTCCCAATCACCGAGAAATGAAGTCAGTCATTTTCCTGAGCTCCACTTGTCCACAGATAGCTATCCCAATTAACCAGGCAGTTTAAAAGCCAAAGCATTTTAATTAAAATTGTTTTTTTTTAATGTCATAAAACAATGCACCATCTTTATTTATTAAGAAGTCGTTTTCAGTTTGCTGATCTAGAGTAGATAATACACTTAATTTGCTTGAAGCGTGGAAGCTCTTCTCAGCATATCCGTAATACAGTGCAAAGTATTCTTTGTGTTGTGCCCTCAGCAACTGAACACACACACGCGCGCACACATACTACATCCAAAGGCATACAGGAGTTATCACAACTTCCTGTCTCTCAAAGTCACATCTGTAACTGGACCAGGGGCCAGTTGCTGATGCTACGGATATATTTTACCATCCTGGGCACAGCTTTTTAAGCCAGCAGGTCTACCACAACTTTGTAAAGAGCCTTGTTTTATGAAGTTTTATCACTTTCTGACCCACAGCACCATATTCCACAGTGTCAAATGAGTTTTATGTACTGGCAAACATTGCTCCCCCTCCAAACACTGCTACAGACGTCTCTGCCAGTCTGTTAGCACAGACACCATTACTGGAAGGGTCCTCACCGAGGAACTGACACTTGGCACCAACTTCTCTTAATAGCTGGATTATGTACAGAGAGCTGCATGCAGCCATGCTGGGGAGGGTGTGAAGGCAAATGGGAAGATGCTGGAACGCATTCCTTTCCAATGGCTTTCAGGGCACGTGAGACCCAGCCGCACTGGGTCGTGGCAGGGATTCACCAGGAAAGGAGGAGGGCCAAACCACGGCACAAAGACCTGGGCATGGGAGATACCAAATGGACCTTCTAGAACACTCTCACGGCAGCAGATGCACACTGAACCCTCCGGCTGCTTCCCAGAGAGAAGTGATGGGCCCCAGGCATTCAGAGTTTTCTTCCTGTCCCCACAATTTAAAAGTTTTTAAGCTAATATGCACCAACCAAGCAGGAAGAAAACCAAGTAAAGACCTATTGTTACAGCAAAGAAGAGTAAAGCAGAAGCTCTTTAGTCAAAAGCTCCCATTAGTAAATGAATACCCCACACCCCTCAATGGCTATTTCAGAGGCCACCACCACTAGCTATCCAGAAATCTACCCTGGGAGAGGAGACGACCTGGAACAGGATTTAACTTTTAATATTATCTTTAAAAAAGAAAAAAGAAGAAGGAAAGACAGAGCAAGCTATAGTACTCCACTAGAAGTGTTTTCCATTTAACAATATAAAATGTCTACCCAGTTATTAATAAACTTATAGAAGTTCTACAAATTAGAGCAAAAAGAAATCTTTGGGAGCAAAAAGCAAAATGTCATAGAAAACTAAAAATTAAATAAGTTCACATTGCTAGGGATTGGTGGCTTAGGTAATTGAAATTGAGAATCATGGAAGAGATCTACATAATAATTAGCTGCTGAGTTTTCTCCTGTCACATACTCCCAAATGGAGTATTTAGTGTTCAGCAGACTTATTAACGAATAAATGCCCGACTGGAATTAACTAGCACCTCATTCTGGAAGGCTGCTCTTGGCAAAAATGTAATATCTACAAGGCACAGCAAGTTGATTGCTAGTGCACACCGCGGGCTGGGCTGAGCATCGCATTCTTTAGAATCATACGTATTACATCAAGTTTCAGAACCACAGGTCCACACCACCTAACAGCACAACACCCTGCCACTGGACAACATGCATAGGAAGGGTGAAGTTTCTAGACCCCAAGAGACAACTTTCCAAGCTTCATGGTTGGCCTGAACCTGAAACATCTTTATTGAAGATCTGCCATCTTGCACACACGCAGAGAGCTTTCTGGTCCTGTGGCTCAGGGACACAGAGGGAAGGGAGCTGTGGTAGCAGCAGGTCCCTCTGCAGAGCCTCATTTGTTTCATCCTCCCAATATAAGGCACCCAAGTGCCCATGTGGCCAGGGCTCCTCCTTTCATGCATGATCACTGTTATGTTTCTTTAAATTCAGCTGCTCCTTAAGGAAACTCCCTGGCAAGTGAAAACAGCAGCAAAGGTAAAAGAATGCTGAGAATTTGGCTGCTGCCTGCAGTATTAGGAAGAACAGCAATTACTCAACTCTCTCTTAGTGTCAGAGGCAGAAATAAGCATGTGAATTTGGGCAAGTTTTGGCCTGTCTTTGCTCAAGCTTCTCCCTTTGTAGTATCTGTCACCTCCCTCAGTCATAATAACTAATGAAGTAAATGAGAAAATGGAGAAAGAGTGAAGGCAGCAGGTCAGCACAGACATGGAAGAGAGGCATAAACTCTACCTTGAATCCAGACTAGGCCACAGTTAATAAGGCTTAAAGATCGCTGGCATTCAAAAGATGTTACTAACTTCCCGATATCTATGTTTTGCTGTCTCCATTGCCTCACAATAAACATAACTGCGGGAGAACTCTTGATCTTTTCTTCCAAGCCCTTCCGTCTAGGGCACTTGGCAAAGAGTCATGTAGACACTACCACTTTTTTCTTCTCTGGCTTTGCAAACACAAGGTAATATTTGACTCTTGCCCAGCACTTCTAGGTCATAAAAACATTGATCTTATGACTAGAAGGGCCTTACAATATCATCTGGTTCAGTTCCCCTGCCTTTAGGTAGGTAACTATTTAATTCTCTTTTGACAAATTAAGGCAAAGTCAAGTCAAGGGAAGCTGAGGAGGTTTTATTTCAGTAACCGGGCTATTAGGGGATGAAGGAAGATCCAGAAGCCACGGCTATTTTTTTCTCCTTAATCATACTACTCTCATGTACAAGAATTTTGCAAAGTTTACTTTTCTGAGCAGCCCTAAATCCTTCCTGCAACAAGTGAGGATCTATACAAATCCATTCATTCTTTTGATGAAAATATGGAAATTTATTTGGCCTTTCATTTTAATGTCGTAGACATGGTAATAAATTTTCCTAAAACTTGTCTGAAACCTAAGAACTCAGTATTTCTGGACAACACACAGCATACCCAATCTTTCTCCAAACATTTAAAAATCTTTCAAAGACTTTGGCTTTCAGAGATAAAACTGTCTAAAATCTATCCCCTTTTCCTCCTTCAGAATGTAAATGCCCTTGCCTTTAAAAAGGCAAAGCTCCCAACTCTGGAAAGTGAGGGAAGGTTTTCAAGATCTGCATTTGACAAGATGATGGAATGCCCTGCCTCTGCACAATTATAAACACACACTCTGAGGGGACCAAGCCCACACATCCTGTATGCACGATTCCTCACACCTTATGGGTCTGAAGTAGTCCAACTAATTCTTAATACTGAAAGTCCAGTTCAGGCCACACTTTCTCAAGACAGTTTTACCTTATTTTGGCAGGTCTTTTGGAGTCTTAAAAAAAAGAGGTATCACAAGTCTCCAATGTTGAGATGCCTTTTGTTTTATCACAGTTGTGAACTGTTTTGCTTGTGGCCTTTGGATAAGATGCTAAATAAGTTACCTCTTGTAGACCAGGACTTTGCAGGCTCAGGTTTCATTGTGCCCTGCCAGAAATTCCTTTCTGTTTTGAATCTGAGATGTTTGTTTATGGTTTTTGTTTTGAAATGCTAAATAAGATAGGCACAGTTTCTAGTTACAGCCTATACCTTTTTTTTAAAAACCTTGCCATAGCCAGAGTGGCTGGTTGCTAAGGACTTAGCTAAAATTTCCAAAGAGCAGACTCTTCAGATTCTCTTCTGAGGAACCTGAAATGTAAAACGGCAACACCTTAAAATACAATGAACACTTAATTTTCTTTCTTAAATGTTCATAAAACCAGTGTTCCCAGGATATTTCAAAATGAAGGTGTTCTTTTTGGATGTGACAAACATACTTAAACAAAACTCTGAAATTTGGAAGTTTATCTCATCTTGTAGGTTACATGTTTGAATATCAACACTCTTGATGAAGCACTGCAATGAAAGGTACTAGAGAGTTTCTGTTTAAAAAAAAATTCAATTTCTACTGTGTGATAATAAGGTCTGGTTGTCAAGAAGAAAATAAAGAGTTGTAAACTACTGATTCCAAGGACTACATCATCATTATGTTTCTTTCTCCTTATTCCATAACAGCCAATATAAAGCATTTGCCTTATGAGTTCTCAGCCCATATTTACTGGATGAACATGATACTTAGTACCAGGTATGAAGGAAAAGTCACAGTTCTGTCTTCCTGAAGTGGGACCACACCTGTACTAGGAACCAGAGAGACAGGAACGTCAGGTGTTTTCATTCTAGGCGCTCTTTTCTAGCCTTCCACTGCAGCACACACAGACTCTCCAGAGAAACCACAATGCAAATCCACAGTAAAGCTGCAGTATTAGTCCACATGAAAGATGGATGGGACACAATGGATCAAGAAAAGCAACGCAGATGCACTCTGGGCTGCGCACCATCTCCTGCTCATTCCCATGCCTGCCCTGGTCTCTGAGCTGGCGGGCCTGCTGCTGCTTCCTTCTGGAACCTCAGGATCCCAACGTGCCTTGCCTTGGCGATGCTCCATGGGGCCTCTGATGTCTCCAGCCATGTCTGGAAACCCACACAAAACTTCTAACAGTAAAATGAAATTTAATGCACTTTCATGAAACCATATGCCATCCGTATTAAGACAGGTCACCTTTTAAAAAAATATTTATTTGAAATAGCTCTCTGGAAGTAAGGATTCAAACTGCAAAATAGAGCAGATGTCCACCTTCTCCTGAAGGACTAAAGAGACTGAGAATTACAGTCATACTGGATCAAACCAATGACGGTTTTTTTGGCCTAGAGACCCTGGACTCACGGCCCTCATTCTTAATGCTTCACAGTCCCTTTCTCTCTGACAAACACCGGAGACCATAGTTCTTGGAGTCCCCTGTCGAAGAGATTTAGTTAAGTGTGGTCAATGCACAAAGAAGATTTTTTTTTTAAACTTATAGAGAGAGAAAGCTAACAAAGAAAAAAATGAGAAAGGACAAAAAATAGAATGGAAATTAGAAAAATTAGAATATTAACTACCTTTTAAAAAATCTATTTGGTACCAGGTACTATACTGGCCATTACATATATTTTTGTGTGTATATACACATATACACAACACACATACATGTAATCATATATATATTTAATATAGGTCATAATTCTCTCCAACCCTAACTGTAATTACTTGATAAAAGCTATTAATATTCCATTTTCACAGATGAGGAAACTGAAGCCCAAAACAAGCCGGTTGTTCACAGTTGAACACAGTGGATTTAAACATAGGTTTGTGTGAGGACTTCCCTGGTGGTCCAGTGGTTAAGAACCCGTCTTCCAACGCAAGGGATGCGGTTCGATCCCTGGTCGGGGGACTAAGATCCCACATGTCGTGGGGCAACTAAGCCTGCGTGCCACAACTACTGAGCTCACGCACTCTGGAGCCCACGCGCCACAGCTAGAGAAAAGTCCACGCGCTGCAAGGAAGAGCCCACGGCTGCAAAGAAAGATCCTGCGTGCTGCAACAAAGAGCCCACGTGCCACAACTAAGACACAATGCAGCCAAATAAATAAATAAATATTAAAAAAAAAAAAAAACAAACCAAAAAAAACACAGAGGCTTGTCCGGCTCCAAGGCCTATTTTCTTTTTCCTACAACATCCTGCACAGATGAGTGAGAAGGAGGAGGGAAGAAAAGAGACCTCCAGGCCTGGCTTGCTGCTGCTCCCCCCTAAATCCTTCCTGGTAGTCACTGCTGGAGTCAGGGCCCCTCTTCGTTGCCCCCAAGATGCTCAGCACTTCCTATCTCAGGGCTTACCAGCTGTAAGGAACTGTCTTGGGCTACAATGGACTGTCCCAGTTGTCACTATCTACCTTCAGACCACAGCCTCTGTGAAAGCAGGGCCCCTATCCTATTTATTTTGGTTGAAAACGAATTATTAGACTAGCAGGTAACATTATCAGTTCTTATTATACGCCCTACTCGCGCTACATGCTTTACAGGCATTAGCTGTTTGCTACTTCAAGTGTGGTCCTGCGATCAGCAGCACTGGCATCACTTGGGATTTTATTAGAAATGCAGAATCTCAGGCCCCATCTGGACCTACTGCATCAGAACCTGTATGTTTAATGAGATCCCCCAGGTGATTTGTGTGCACATTAACATTTCAAAAGCACAGTTTTATCTCATTTAATCCTCAGAGAAAACATAGGTGGTACCTATTACTATTCACAGCTGGGAAACTCAGGCTTAGAGAAGTTCCCTGCTATCACTAGAGTTCAGCACAAAGACCAGAGCCACGGCAGCTGCTCAGTAAATATTCATGGAAGGAGGATGGCAGGGAAACAGGTAGGGCTAGAAAGAGAACGGAGGAATGGCCTGGTTAAACACCTGACCTCTGGTTTTGCCTAGTTTGTACCTACTGCCAGGACAGGTGAGCTGCAGCAATACAGGCTGTTTCCTTAGCTCCAGCCAGGCCAAATCCTGTGCTGACCAGCAGTATGGACACTTCAGGAGCTAGGAACAAAATCTTCTTCCAGAATAAAATGTGAAGGAAAATGCACATTGCTGATAAGTGTGAGTTTAGGTGCTCCTCCTTCCCCAAATGAAATATTAGTCCACAGATAAATGGTTAAATTAACAATTCTTACAACTTAATGCAAAAAATTTCAGATTCCTCCCTCTTTATTTTTACCCCAAATACACAAATTTTGTAGAAATTATTTAGACCAAGTGTAACAAATGGGCATCAGGAGGAAAGGTAGCAAATAGCTTCAGAGGCCTTTAAATAAGTTTTTTAACTCAATGCATTTACGGTGTTGGGGTAGGAGGGGACCTGAACTCAGTAATAATTCGCTTTCTTTCTAAGAGCCCAAACTCCTTGCGATCAGTTACTGAGGTAGATGAGGATTAAACCGAACAAGACAATGAGCCCATATCAGGTTATTTTACTTATTCTGGTTAGTAGCTTTGCTGTTTACCACGTGCTAGTCATTCTTCTAAGTGCTTCATAGGGATTCCTTCACTGATTCCTTATAGCAACCCTATTATTAACCCCACTAAACAGATGAGAAAACTTAAGATGCACGGAAGCAGAGTGCAGATTTGACCCCAGAAGCTAAGTTTCTAACCATTACATTCTTGGATCAAGGTATAAGCATTTCTCACAGAGAATTAATTGGGGTTGGGAGAGGGAGATAAGGAATTGAACCCTGTTCACTTAGTAACTGCAGAAGAAAAAGGAATCTCTTTTGAGTTTTTTTCATGTGGGCCCAAAATGAACACTTACCAGCATTTACCTCAAGGGCATTCTTAACTTTAAGTATATTCAACCACCCCTCTGTCCTGTCGGCAAGACCGACGAGGTCTTGTCCAAACACAGAGGTTTTCCATGATTTGATTAGGCTAACTGGCCAGGACAAGTAGCAGAGAGTGGGTGAAATCAGGAGATGCTGATAAACTGACACCTCTCAGTTCACTGCCCACGCTCATCTGACTAGTGGAACAAACTAGAACAAAGAGAAAATCAAAATCACTCCCAAAAGGAAACTTGCCATTTTGAACCACAGCTGGTAGAGCATTAAGAATGCAGCCTCATTCTTAGATGTTGGGAAACACCTGATATGTATCGCAAAAGCTCTGAGAATGGGTAGGATCCCTTCCCCCACCAAAAGGGAGCTCTGACTCCGAATTTTGAACCTAGTTGGAATTTGAATTCTCCTTTTCAGCTTTGCCACCAGAGCCTGAAAAGATCATCTCAGATCCTGTGATTCCTAGAACAAATTTTACCCACATACCTCACCAACTAATCATATACAGACCTGAGAAATCAGTTCTACTTGGCTTGAACTTATGTAGTCTTTTGAAGGTCTTGCCTCATTCTTTATCTTGATTAAAAGAGTATCTGGAAGGCTTCCCTGGTGGTGCAATGGTTAAGAATCCACCTGCCAATGCAGGGGACCCGGGTTCGAGCCCTGGTCCGGGAAGATCCCACATGCCGTAGAGCAACTAAGCCCGTGCGCCACAACTACTGAGCCCGCGTGCTGCAACTACCAACGCCTGCACACCTAGAGTCCGTGCTCTGCAACGAGAGAAGCCACCGCAATGAGAAGCCTGCGCACCGCAATGAAGAATAGCCCCCGTTCCCCGCAACTAGAGAGAGCCCACGCGCAGCAACGAAGACCCAACGCAGCCAAAAATAAATACATAAAATAAATAAGTTTATTAAAAAAAAAAGAGTATCTGGAGTAGGGCACAGGTCTGAGAGGTCCCCAGGCTTCCCAGCCCCCCACCCCCACCCCAGCAGAAGGCCTTGCACAGAGTAGATCAATGAATGAGTGAGTGATTTCTATGCACAGAGAAGTGAGAGCTTTAAAAATTCAGCTCTGGAGAATTCGACCTCTGAGAAGGAAGGCTTTCAGTTTGTTATTCATGCACGCTTCGCTAGTCCACTGTTTCTTCCTCAAATAATTAATTGAGCTTTACTGGGGGGTGTCTCCAAAGCCCTCACACTGCCTGTGCCTTGCGGAACACGGTGTTACAGGAACCCTGCTTCACCAAATATATTTACCTTCCAGTCATCTACCATCTCCTACCCAGTGGTATTTACACACTAAAGCGGCACTGCCATCTCTCATGTTAGTGCCATAGCCTGAAAGACGTTAAAACACACCCACATTTTTCAGGAATTTCACAATTAATGTCTGGAATGTGTTTTGGATTATTCTTCAAAGGATGACATAGTTGCCCTAAGATGAATTCAATATTTTTCCCTTCTCCCATTTGTCATTCTTTAGTCCTCCCACTCCATTATCTTTTTAGGGTCATCTGTTTTATCTATTTCCCCCCAACTTCAAAATTCCTGTCCCTTGCCTCCCCAAAATGTTCCCTTGTTCATCCAGATCATTGCATTTTAAGCAAGCCACACCAAACACAGAAACCTGGACCATATCACTAATACCTCCTACAACTGGTTGTGATGCCAGTTGTAATGTAAAGTCTAAGGATTATTCAGACAGTTTTCTTCATAAATTATTAATAATAAATAATATTATTTATTACAATAAATCAACCTGTATGTTCACCACTGCACTGCCAACATACTGCTTATAGATTTTCCCTGTCACTGTTAAATACGTGTTAATGGCAGCAAAATCTCCAGACTTGCTATTTTTGCCCTTCTGGTGCTATGCGATTCATCTGTCCTTTGCCAAGTGTTTTATGTGACTGGACTCCTCAACGACAGTGAGGGCTCTGTAAGCTCGACAGTCAAAGTGAAGGTCACGAAGTCCTGTCATTTGTATAAGTGCGGTGAATAGTCTCTCCATGTTTTGTCAATATTTACTTTGGGGAAGAACTAATTATTTCCTTGTTTACTTACACTGGTTCCTCTTCCCATACCGTATTAACGTGATTTTATAGGCCCTCTGCTTGCTTCCGTCCCTGGCATCTAAGAGCTCACTCTACCTAAAGACTTTTGAGATGGAAACTGGAACACCTTCCTCAAAAACAAGGAGCCCTGGTTTTTTAAATTTTTCTAACGCCAGTACAGGAGTATGAAACTTTTCCTGTCCCCTCTTCTATTTAATTAGTAAAAATTAAAATCCATGGACTCTTAACTCTAAGTCCTACGTTACAGAGGGATGAGAGGAGATCTGTGGCCAGTGCACAACCAAATGGTTTGGTGCATTCCCTGGCCTCCTAGAGCCTGCTCTCTGGGCCTTGCTCACCTCAGGTCCTCCACAAACCTTCTTCCAAGGAGCCACCAACTCCAGTGACTGAAAAGAAACCATAACCTTCTAACGCCAACAGTTTCAGAAAACAACATTCCATTCTTTGCTCTAAGTACCCAGCCCACATCCTCGGTTCTACTCACTGCCCCATGAGAAGTGGGTGGGAAGAAAAGTTAAAATACCTGGGGGAAATCAAAGGAGGGCTGTGTTTTGAAAGAGACAGTTCTTAGATGGCAGTACTGAAAACACGGAAAGTTCAGTTCCATAAACATGAAGCCACTGAGTAAATAATCACTGGGAGAAAAAAAAAAATTGGTGCTTATCTGTGATAGCGATCACCTGGCTCTAATACAAAGTTCTCAGAGCAGAGCTGCTCCATAGTGTCCACCAGGTTCCAAATCACTCTGTTCTCACAAACTGTCAAACTCAAGCCACTGCTGCCTTTTCATTACTTAGAGAAGGCTGGTCATGCTCCCCCAGCCCCACCCCACCCTTTACAAAAGCATACTGAACTATTCCACAGAGGAAGAAAAATGGTCCTCACCCCTCATCTCCAAATATAATCCTCATTGGCCAATCAAACATTCTTCCTAGAGGGGCTTCCCTGGTGGTGCAGTGGTTGAGAATCTGCCTGCCAATGCAGGGGACACGGGTTCGAGCCCTGGTCTGGGAAGATCCCACATGCCGCGGAGCGACTAGGCCCATGAGCCACAACTGCTGAGCCTGCGCGTCTGGAGCCTGTGCTCCGCAACAAGAGAGGCCGCGATAGTGAGAGGCCCGCGCACCGCGATGAGGAGTGGCCCCCGCTTGCCGCAACTAGAGAAAGCCCTCACACAGAAACGAAGACCCAACACAGCCATAAATAAATAAATAATTTTAAAAAACATTCTTCCTAGAAAAATCCCACTTCAGTAGTTTTTCAAAACTCTGTCTTTGATCTCCCAAAGAGGTCTCCCACCCAGTCTTCTCCCTCAGGAGTTCAGAATCCAAACTTATTTGTCTGGCTTCTAGGCGATTTACCTAGAGGCAGGCAGCCTAACCAAGGAGCAGGCCACTTAGGAAGCTGCAAAGGGCAACAGGAAGACTCACCAAATCAGTGGAAATGGGAAAGGGATCTGTACCTTCCCAGGGGCCAGAAAGCACTTTATAGACAGAGCAGAGAAGAACGTAGGTATCTGGCTCCCTGCTCAACTTTAAAAATGCATGTAGCCAAAAGTAATTTTTTAAAGGAATAAGTAAGTCAGGATTTACTTAGTAATGATCTAAATGATGCTGAAAAGAAGTCCAAGTGCATGTGTCACATGATTCACCCTTCACGTCATTTAACTTTCAGAAAATATTTTTTCTTCAGTGTTCTTTCTATGGAGAAGACTGTTCATCCATGTATTCAATGCACATTCACTGGGAGCCTACTATGGGCCAGTGTGCCTTAAAAACCTAAGGCAGGGAGCCACAATTTGGAAGGGGTTCATTTCTGCCCCAATTTACCTAACTCACTTTGTGAACTGCAGTTAAAACCATGTGTTTGTTGTGTTTTTTTTCCCCTCACAAAGCCAGTATGGGGAATGATACAAATAAAAATTACTGGTAATTACTGGCAAGTTGGTAAATAGAGCAATGTAATTTGTATTTAAATTACATCATCGAAAGCAGGTAGATTAGTCACGATAACACTTCTATACCATGCAATATGTTTTCTCAGTGTAGTCTATTAAATAAGAGGTTTCCAAAAGAGTTTTCATTAACAGATACAACCAGTAGGGGTCATTTTAGTGCAAAAATTGCAGCAAAAGAGACTTCAACATGAATAAAATGTATCAATTCCTATTTCTGTTAGTTATGTGTGAATTTCTGAATAAAAATGGAAACTGAGGGAACACTGGCCACTGAGAAATTTCTTGCCAATTAACAGAAAAACAAAAGAGAAAGCACCTTCTAGATTATTACTGCCATGGAATGACTCCTCTAATTCTTAAAAAGAAGGAAGAAAAAAGGCCACTGACTTATCCTGTTTTCCATAAATCTTGTAGTAAAGTGAAAACTCTTGGAATTTTAGGCACCCTATTGAAATAGCTGTCTAAATCCAACCATAATATCATGCTAGGTAACACTGCCCTTCTTTGGGTTCATGGATTTAGAGTGCAACTTGACTGCTGCTTTTAGAGTTCTAAAAAACAAAATAAAATAAGAAGCCCTCAGCACACAGTTTTGGTAGCTGAAAACAGACTGGCTAGATGGAAAGTGTTGCTAGAGAACACTAAATGAGATACCATCACGGTAATAAATACTTCCAAGCATTTTCAAGGCTAATACCAAGTGCGTGGGGTGTTACCAGAAGAAACAAAGCTATGAGGGATCGCATCATTTCAGAGGAATGAAACGCTCACCAACAAACTGCCAAAATAACTCTATACTATGATACCAGAATGTTGGTGCCAAAACACTTGATTACCGTGAATGTTCCCTGAGCTCCACACTTCCTTCACCAGAAATCTATCATGAAGAAACAACACAAGGGTTAGAGTCTTTAGAACCTTCCCAAGTCCTTCTCAGACCAGTTTCTACCACATTTAACCTTGTTTCAGGTTGCTTGTTCTTTTTAGATTTATAGGAGGCTGGCTTAAGTAAATTACACACTCCAAGTGGCAGGGTTCAAAGATGCATCTTTTCATCCAACTCATTCAGAATTCCCAAAGTCAAACACATAAAATAGTATCAGAAGTTAATCTCCTGGCCGTTTTTCTTCTTGTGAGAAATAAAAACGTTATGGGACTTAACACCAGGTGAGAGGCTTTTGTACTTGAGGCAAACAAACTCTTCTAACCCAAGGGTGCAGTGGTGCACTTCCCTCCAAGAGTTCCCTTCACTCATTACTGCCCACTAGCCTCCCACTAGCCTCCAAACCAGAAAGGCCTTCCTGACTTTCCAGAACTGTCCAAACTTTAAAAACTGCAGTTATCAATGAATATGCGTGTGTGTAAAGAAAACCACAGAATGGAAGCCTTTTAACAGACCCATTTTATCCTTAAGGCTGCTACCTCCTTTCTCAGTATCCCAGCACAATAAACACACATACACACATAAGGATGCTTCAGAATAAACCCCTCCCTGGTCTCCTGCGTGCAGGCTGTGAGTACTAAGGAAGGGACGGGGCAGAGGGCGCCTGTCCCTCCTCCTCTCCGTTCCTCCAGAAGTAAGGCTGCTGCGCTCTGCTCATACACCAGGATGCCCCAGAACAGCATCTCGTCCCAACGTCAGCCCAAGCAGGGATCCCACTTTTAACTGGTGCTGAGTCCTTTTAATTTGGTATAAGCCAAATAAAAAGAACTCACTGCGTCTCTCTAGACCCCAAACCTCACCAGGCACCCCGAGGCCGAGGCCGGCGGTCAGGGCTTAAGGCCGACACCCATCAACAGTGGTTCTCCCAAGGAGGGAGGCTCCACTAATCTAATCTTTCTCCCTCCGTCAGACACCATGGTGCACAATACTTAAGTGCAGCAACCAGCAGAACAATCCTCGTTATTAAACACACAAAAAGAAGGAACCGGCAACACGATTGGAAACACGCGGATATCTGATCTTAAAAAGCAGCAACTAATAGAAACAACTTTTCACTCCTAGGTGCCAGCCCCCCGCCCCCGCCCCTTCATTCATGAGAGAAAGCCTTTGACCGTTTTCAATAGGCAAACAAATGAGTAACCACCGTATGTAACTTCCCCTGGGCTGACATATTCCGGAGCTGAAATTGATTTATATGCGCAGGAGGAGGAAGGGGGTGAAGGAAAAGCGCAAGGAAAAAATAATAAAAGAGTCACACAGGGAGTGTGAGCTAGAGACACGTCTCCTCCGCCAGCAGAAAATGGACTTTCACGGACGCGGTGCAGCACTCGGTTCCACACTGCGCTAGTGCGGGGAGGGCGGCAGGGGCTGGACTCCCCGAGGGGCTCGCCACAGCCTCCGCAGTGCCCCCTGCCCGCGGCACCCTCACCTCCGGGCGCACGGCCGGGCCACCCCACCCAGCCCCAGCCGGATGGGCCACACGTGTGCGCGTCTGTGCGCGGCCAGGGGCGATCCCCCACTTGCCGGCCCCCACCCACGAAATCCAACCTCGCCCGCGGCTGGCCAGGCGTCAGGGGGAGCAGCGGGCGGGAACCAAGGGACGCCGGGCTCTCGCCCGGGGGTGGCGGGCGCCCCTCCTCCCGAGAAGCCCTCTCTCCTCGGGAAAGTCTCGGCCAAACTTTGTTCGGCGCAACCAGCGCCGAGGGGGCGGCGCGGGCCAGGTGGGAGGGGGCCAGCGGCTGGCGGCCGTACCTTCGCAGACGCCCACTTCATACTCGGTGATGGAGTCGCCATTGAGCGGGGGGCGGATGACACAGCGCAGCCCCCGGTCGCAGGCTCCGTGGAGCCCGTAGGCGCCGCCGCAGCTCTCGTTCCTCTGGCGGGCGCACATGTAGCAGCAGCCGCAGACGCCCTGCACGATGCTCCCGGGGCAGCTCCTGGGCTCTTCGCACTTGGACTCGTCGCAGGGCAGGCAGACCAGCGCCCGGGTGCCGGAGCGCGCCAGCAGCAGCAACAGCCCCAGCAGCGAGACCAGGAGGTGCCCGCAGCCGGCCAGCCCCCTGCCCCCCGCCACCAAGTACATCCTCCTGCGCCGCCGCCGCCTCCTCCTCGCAGCCGGGCCGGGAGCGGGGCGGGCGCCCTCCCCTGCGCGGGGCACACGCGCCGCCGCCGCCGCACCCGCAGCCCGCGGTCCTCGCCGCCCCCCTCGGGGCCCCCGGGGCGCGCCTCCCCTCGCGGGGCGAGGCCCCCGCCCCCCTTGCGGGCCGCGCCGACCCCGAGCCCACTAGCGTTGGCGCCAGCGGTGGCTTCCCCTCCTCCTCCTCCTCCCGGGAGGGAGGGGGAAAATAGAAAAAAAGTTTCCTCCCGGCAGCTCCGGTTCAACCCAAACTTCTGGCGGCGGCGGCGGCGGCTGCGCTCGGCTCCAGCCCCGGCTGGCGGCGCCTCCTCCCTGTCTTCCTCCGCGTCGGTCGGCCCCGCGGCGGTGGCGGCGGCGGCGCAGCCTCCGGGCCGGTCCCCGCCTCCCGAGCCGCCGAGTGGGCGCGGTGGCGCAGCAGAAGGTCCGCGGTGTCCGCTCCGCGCGCCCGGCTCGCCTCAGTCCTGCGCCGCTCCTCCGGGCGCTTGTTTATGGCTTGAGCCTCGGCCGCTCCGGCTGCGCCCTCCCCCATCCTACCTCATCCCCCAACCCGCGCCCCCCCCCACTCCGCGCCGCGCGCCGCTCATTGGCTGCCCCCCCACCCCCCCCGGTCCGGCCGGCCCCCTCCCCCCTCCTCCGCCCTCCCTCCCCGGCGGCCGGGCCCTTCCTCCCTCGCACGCCTCCTCCTCCAGGCCTCCCCCTCCTCCTTTTGCGCCTGCCGGAGCCCGGCGCACAGAGCCGGCCCTGCGGCCGAGTCTTCGCGCGCCTCTGCGGCTCGGGCATCGCCGGCGCGCTGCGGCTCCGGGCGCACCCGGCAAGCTGCGAAGAGTCGCGGCGTCCCGAGCGCCCGCCAGCCCCGGGGCCACCGTGGCTGGCCTGGGAGCCCCGAGGGCGAGACGGCTGCACCTCTGGGGCCGGCTTTGAGTTCGGAGAGTGGCGGGGAACCCGGAGCTCGGGGACGACGGGATTGCTGCAGCCCTTGGCTGGGGCACCCGCCGGATCGAACCCCGGGAAAGGGAAGCAAATGCATGGAACCTCCGCAAAACTGGATGAGAATCCATCTTCCACTCGAGCTGGGAATAGACTTTGTAAAAGATATTATGTAATGGAGTCTCGGGAAGCTCGAGACGCCTCCAGCGAAGCTGCTGGTGAATTAATTAAGTGCCTTAAATGGTCTAGGTAAATATTCCGGGGGGGCGGGGGTGGGGAGGACTGTTGGGGGCCGCTGTAGCTTGAGTTGCGTTTTAACTGTCCGCATCCTGTATGTTTTGTCGCTCTGCAGTCTGTGCCGAGGTGCTACGTTAAGGGAGGGGGCGAATGGAAAGTGGACGTAAATTTTTCTCCCTTGAGTAAGGCCGAATACTGGATTACTAGTCTTGACATGACTAGACCTGCATATCTCATGCATCATTAATGTCATCTGACATTGCCCCTTTTCTCCCCAAGCTCACGGACAAAAGTGGTGGGTTTTAATTTTTTCATTTATTGTGAATGTGCTAATAAAGAAGATGTTCTTTGTGTTAAACCAAGTAAAGAAGCAGCTGAAGTGATGCAAAATGCATCGTGTGGGGATTGTTTCTCATCTGTAGCTGTCAGAAAATCTTCTCGAAATGATAGGCTCTGTAATGGCTCACCATTCACAGGATGTGTTACAGGGTCAATAATATTAGTGAATTAACAAAAAGTGACTTGGATCAGTGTGGGAAAAAAAAAATCAGATCTTGTGGCAGGTGGGAAATGGGAATGGCCAGCCGACCTTTTGATCCAAGATGGTCTGGCTGCAGGAAGGTGGCAGCCAAGTGGATCTGAAAATCGTGACTAATGAACCCAAAGTTAATAGCAGGGTAGTGTAAGGAGAAAAGAAACAAAGATGCCTTTGACATCTTATGTTTGCAGAACTAATTTATACTTCTAAATATTTTGGTTTAACCACTCTAATCCTAAACGGAAAAGACAAAGATACCAGTGGAATATTCCCCAGTCACTGGCATCAGAAAACTAAGCGTTTCTCCAATCATATTTCTTTGTCCTGAGGAGGGGAAGAGGCTCATTAATTATCACTGATTATCAGAGGGTAATAGAGAAAACATTCAAAAGTGGAAAGGGGGTAGTCAGCACCCCATTTTCTGGAAGAATTTAAAGAGCTGTCGAGATGACTAGTTTCCAGGGAGGTTGTAGAAACAATTCCTGCATTTGTGTAGGACGTCAGGTTAGACGACCTCCAAAGTACCTCATACCCTAAAGTTCTACAATTATAAGTATTAAGTAGTAAAATCATTTAAAATGTGCTAGATATTCTATTAGCAAAATTCAAGAAAAATAAAACACAACACTGTTAAACATGATTGTTTCTTGTACCCCAACAAGGCACCAGAACTCCACTGTGGGATTTGCCAACAAACTGTCATCATTGAGCTGTGTTAAAAGGCCCTTTCCACTCTTGCAGAGGAGGTTATCTATATTTCTGTTCAAATGCAAGTATAAAGACATTATTAAAATGCAGCAGGTAACATTGTGGGACTCAACAGGAAAAGCCAAGGTCAGGCAATGGAAAAAAATACAGAAGTGAGAAAGCTACAGTAGGTTGAAAAAAGAGAGTAATAATCATTGCCATGGTCTTGCTTTTTTGTTTGTTTATTTTTAAAGGCAATATATTAAAGGTTAGGGAAAGCTAGAGATTGAACACAGGCAAGGGACAATGTAGACAATCCATCGTTCCTGGAGTTCCAGAGGTAGAACCTCCTGCAAGGTAGATAGATACAGGTGATAGTCTGACTTCTCATGGGAATTCAAGTCACTCTTAGACTAAGTTGGATGTAATAGCTGAGAAAATTTAAGTTACATGTGGTCCTTTGCCATAGAATTAATAGAGAAACAAAAGAGAAAACAAGCATAGTTCCTTAAAGCCTATAACTAGTGGCAAATAAGAAACCTGCAAGGGCCTGGCAGCTTATCTGAAACCAGTGTGTGAACTAGGAGCTCAGTTACGAAATAGCGGTTTTCTCTCTGGGATCTAGGAAGGACCATAGGTGGCCAGAAGCCAAGGCAATGAGATTGGGGCTCAAACACAAAAGGATTCCCTCATCTTCAGAAACCAGACTAAGGATACAGAAGAGGTTAGGTGGGCCCAACATTATGACCACTGGGGGTCAAGGGAGAAAGAGGACTGGGAGGGATTACATAGACCCTGAAAGGCATGTACAAATGTAAGAGTTAGAAGTATACACGGAATATGGTTTAATGCCTCCTCTTCTGGGAAGCATCTTGAGCTTATTCCCTTAGCCATTCTATAACATTTTATAAGTACTTCTGCTTATAACATTTACCATGTTATATTACAAATGTTTATATATATATAAATAAAATATATAAATAAATATGTTGTATTAAGTCTTTCTCTAAATAGCTCTGATTCACCCCCATTAGACTGTCAGCTCATTGGAGAGGCCAGGACTTATAAGAATGCACACATGCAGGAGTGAGTTGACAAAGAGAGGGATGGAAGAATTACAAACAAAAAGATATTTGAACATTTCTGTCTGTGGCCCTTCTCTCTTGGTTTTAGGAAATACCTCTTTTTTAAAAAAAGCACTATGGCTGGTTGGGGCAGGAGGGAGTCTTCCAAACAGGGGAAAAAACAAAAAACCCACAGGTCTGAAAGGAAAAGGAATCAGAATATGTGGCTGGTGGAGGTCTGGAAGAAGAGAAAGTCCGCCCTCTATTGGCCATTGTGGGGGTCGGATGGGAGGGGTTTGCTAAATTGTTGAAAATGTCTGAGAAGCAAAGTGCCCAGTTGGGGGCCTAGCAGTAAGTGGAAATGAGAGGGCAATAGACAGACTGCCAGCGTTAGAGCCCTCCTCCTTAGATACGATGTCTAGCCCAGCCTCTCTACTGTAGTCAACTCTGGGAGGTGCCTGCTGTGCGTGTTTTCTCTTCCTGAAACTAAAATAGAAATGTAGAAGTTATCTTTTGAGTCAGATACACAGACTCTTAGAATTGAGTTGCAAAAAAAGTGTCATTGTTTTATAAAGATGTTGCATACATACTAGAAAAATCTATGAAGAAACCAGGACAACAGCAAGTCTGACTCCTTTCACCCTCTTCCCCCCACCTCTCTGCTCCCCCTCAACTGGGATCAACTATGCATGGGTTCTCAGTTATCTAGGCTTAGGCAATTTCAGTGGCATAGAATCCCCAGTTTGGGGGCTAAGCGTCTGATCTTGGGCTCTGAACCTGGTACTTGGACTCATTTTTATTAAGGGGGGAGGCAGTTCCTGTCTTATCTGCCCCGCCCATGTATGGCAGCTGCTTCAGAGCTGGCAAGGATGTGCACAGAACAGAGGTTCTCTTTAAGGGTTGGCCTAGGATCCTGTCTCCCTTGCTCATCCCTTCTGAATCTGTTTCCCCTTCTGTAACATGGAGACCAGAATGCAGAGGACCAACCACACAGGGCACAGTGTGGGTAAAATTGCTGTTGTCCTTTTCTGTTGTTATTTTTAGAGTCCTTCTCCTTGAGTGTCTCCTCGGGCTTTATGCTTGAGCTGGGATCCCTGCTCTGTGATATCTCAGCACCTATTCCTATGTAGCATCTGCCTGACCAGATATTTGCTTTTCTTCTTCTTCTGATCGTTCAGTTGGTCCCACTTTGGCAGTCTGTCTAATCTTGGGCCGTTTGTGATATTTTCTCGGACTCATTCCAGTCAAAGACTTATTTTCAAGGGTAGTCATTAGCAGTAATGATAATAATAATAGCTAACCTTTATAGAGTGCTTGCTAATAAGCACTTCATATGGCTTATTTTAATTAATCTACAGAATAGCCCTATAAGGCCAAAGCCATATAGTATCTCCAATGCGTTATGTTTTCTCCACTTTATAGTTGAGGAATCGCAGACGCAGGAGGTTGTGTGATTTGCAAGGGCTCAGAGCTGTGTGAGTGGCTTTCTGGTTTGGAACCTAGTGTGTTAAACTGCCTCATGCAGTAAGTTGGGGAATGGCAAGTTGCTTTTCTTTGCAGTTTTATTGTTTTTTGTGGACCTACTTTAAATTGTTAATATCTATGAGGGTATCTTGCCTTCTTCGCTAATTTGCATACGAAAAATAGTGATTAGTGTTTTTCGAAAAATGGAAATAGCTCTATTGTTTTCCTAATTACTAAATTACAATATTTATATAGTGTTTACTTTATGCATATTGACTGATTGCCTGGGTATATTACCACTTCTAATCCTCACTCCAGCCTGATGAGGTAGGTCAAAATTACTTGCATTTTGCAGGTAGGGAACCAGAGACACAGAAAGGTTAAATAATATGCCCAATGTCATATTTATTTAAAAGGAACAATTGGGATTCAAAACCAGGCAGTATGGCTCCAGAATCCACATTATGCAATACTACTCCTAATATATATTCTTTACAAATACATGCCCATTGAGGGGGAGGTTGAGAAAATATAAGTTTTTTTTAAAAAGGAAAAAATACCACCCATAATCCCACCGTTGAGATATTAACCACTCTACTAACATTTGTTATACATCTTGAAGCCTTCTTTTCTCCTTTAAAGTATAAAATAAAAGATGGAATAGTCATCCTAATTTATAATTGCTTTTTCACTTATCTGTATACATGGCATATTGATCTTTAGGATCAATAACTGCATCCTTCTTACCACTGAATATTATTTCATTGAATGGGTGTACTATGTTATATTTAATCATGACATAATAATGTACTTTTAGGATTTATTGTTTGTTTGTTTTACATTTTCACTGTCATAAACAAAGCTGCAATGGGTTCCCACTTAGCCAAATTTTCAAATTGTCTAGTGATTTTCTTTGGCCAATTCCTAAATTGGAATTGATAATTGTGGGTCCAAAAGTATGCTCTTTTTTCACAGGCGTTGCCAGATTGCCTTCTACAAACTCTTATCAGCACACATTCCCTCCAACACTTAGTGAAAGTGCTCATCTCCCCAGTGCAGAGGGCCCTCGGGTTAAAAACCTTTCCCTGTTTCTTGGAAAGCACATTACATTGCAAAGCTTTCTTTTTTTTTTTAACGTAAAACATTTTTTTTGCTTTCATTATTTTATTAGATCTTTTAAAATGTTCAACATTTGAAGGCTTTAACTATGAATCATCAAATATTTTAACCTTACAAATTACCAGGTCATGTAACCTGGTAAATTATATGCAGTATGATTTTAAGGGAAAGTGTCATGTCCTTACTTAAAAATTTTCTCCCAAGAAAGGAGTGTTTTTATAAAACTGAACTAATGAAAGGGAATAAATGATTGAGACCCCTCCAAAAGGTAAGTCTATTTTAGTTGATATTCTGTGCTTATAAGCATTCTTCTCAATGGCTGGAAAAAACAAGAGTAAGAAAACTGAGAAGAGAGGACCTACGCCTGCACTATAGAGAAGAGGAGGGATTTCCACCTACTATAGTGCTACCCACGTCTGTCTTCTCTGTCTACCCAGCTGCCTGTTCATCTCCCTGCTTTCAATTGCCTGAAGATTCATAGATCCAAATTACAAATGCTTTTCCCCAAATCTAAATGGCATCTGTGTTAAGAAATACAGTTACAGTTTTTCCAACAATGATGTCATTACTCAACACATTCTTAAAATGTTTACTTTGGAATTGCCTTGTGTAATCTCATGAGAAAATAAAACTCATTGTTTAATCGTCATATCTGACCCAACATATTATAACTTACTTTTTACAATATCAAATTCATCCTCTAAAGATGGAGATTTGTTGTGAATATTTAAAAGAACCAACACATATTCCAGAGGAAACCTTTTTTAAAAAGTGTTTAAAAAATGGTGATCACTTCACAATATTTACAAATATTGAATCATTATGTTGTATACCTGAAACTTATATAATGTTATATGTCAATTTTATCTCAATAAAAAAAAGTGATAGGCATCGGTGGTTTTCACGGAACAAGTATACAGTTTTTCCAAGTAACTGCTGACAAGGAGACATCACTCATTTGAATGTAAATTCTGATATAATAATGTTCATCAGAATACTTATTTTTTATATTCACAGCCTATATATCATACAGCTGTTTTGTCATTGAAATGAGAATTTATTACCTATTTTCTGGGGATAATGGTAGTGCTTACCAATATCTATATTCCTTCTTTTATTCTGGACACACAACTAGACAACACTTACCACTTTCTTTTCAGTAGATGGGGGCCACAGAATATAGATGGAAGTGATGGGGATCTTGTCCAGACTGTCCTCTAATCCTGTGTACTTTCCAAAATCCTGTGTACTTTTTTCTTCTCTCTCAGCTGGCTGGCTGCAGAGCATACCACAGGGGACTCTGAAGCCCTACAAGTATTTAGAACCATTAAATGGATAGATCCTGGGTCCCTGAATCACTGCATGAAGCAGACCTCCTATACACAGACGCATTCACATACATCTACCTCATGGAATCTCAGGGGACTGTAATTTAGGTGAGAAATGAATCTTTACTGTGATAAGTCACTGAGATTTGGGGCTTATTTGTTACAGCAGTTAACCTATCCTAAATACTATTTTAGCTTAAACTGAAATAACATTAACCATTTATTCTTACCTTAGCTATTATTATACATTCTCAGACAAGATGCAATTTTGATGTGCACTCACAACTAACTTGCACTTGTTTGTAGACTATATAATGAATGTATAATGATTAGGTTACCAATCCTGGCATTTAAAATCTTTTCAATATTATAGTGTTCCAAGAAGACCTGAGCATTTTGTTAGTACTGATTAGTGGCAATAAAATAAGTAATATCAAAACTTTCCACTTATTCAAATGAGAGGGTGGCCATCTATATTATGTTACCCAGTGAGTTTTATTTCCTGAGCTTCCACAGTCTCAGACAATCTCTGCCCATGACTTTATTGTGGGTCACCAAGATCCTGTCCTGTGCAACTCAAAAAAGAATGAGGCTCTTCAAACCCTCATTTTCCTTCTTTCTTCCAAGTCCTTCAGAACATATTACTTCCTCTCCAAGCCTCTTTTGCAAGGCTGCCCAGGTGTGCTCCCCTTTGAAGCCTTCCCCACTAGTATCACCCTCATTGCATCAATATCCATAGGTTTATTATGGATTTTAAATCAGCACCTCCTTCTATTTCTCATTTGAACTTAAGGAATATTTTAATATTTTGATTTGATATTTGATATACTGATAGCATATCCATATTCTCTATCATTAATGTATCTTGATCATCTTACTGCCTGCATTATATGTTCTTCACTAGCTTTTTCAAACTCAAACTTAGGTTCATGGAACAAATCAAGTTCATTGACCAAATGCTAGTTGCCAGTAGGCTGTGACTGTGTAAGTGACTACTAGTCTGAGATTAACAAGAAAACTAGAAGATTGAGCTTGTAAGGCATGAAATGTCACAGGAAGAAAATATTCCACAGGAAGGAAAGAGATTCCAAGAGTGTCTTCGTCATCAACTGATTATTGCCAAAGACCATGTCATGTTTCATATTAGATTTGCCAGAGCTAGCCATTAATGCCATTATGCCATTAATGCCAATCACAGGTGTTTGAAGAAGAGGACTATCCATTTTTTCCCTTGACAAATTATTAACCAAATGAGAAATGTCTTCAATGATGATGAGGTATTGTGCCATAAAGTACTCTAATGGAAATAACTTTATCTTGGGAATCAGATTGATCTGGGATCAAATTCGGACTGTGTTAGTCACTTGTCTGCGTGACTTTGAATACGTAATTCAATAAGAGTTTCATTTTTCTCATCAGTCACTTGGGAAATTAGCACCTACAGGATTCAGAGCATATAATAAATTCTTAATAAGTCTTCTAGTATCTTTAATAATGGGATTTTTTTTCTTAACCTATAATAGGTTCAGATATTCACTAAAGGTTTGCTACTTGCAAAGCTTGTGAGATGGGGTCTGGTCTGTGGTTTACAGTAGTACTTCTGGCCTGTGTGAGGATCAAACCCAGGAACTTCGCCTCATAGTGATTGTACTTCCTAGCAGTCTGTACTTCCTCGAAATGTCACTTTTCATGTCTGTCTCCCCACTTAGGGTGCGTGATTTCCTATTAGGCAGGATAGGAACTTAGAAGCTAGGAAGCTGGATCTCACATTCTTAATCCCGATTCTAACTACAAAAATAAATGTCACTTTTTTGTGTGCTTGAGGGGCCCACTGTCTAGGATGGGCAACTGGTGAATCAACTGTTTCAACACAGTGTAATAGAAGCTTACAAAATTAAGTCTATATGAGGAAATTGGAGAAAGTTTCACAAAACTTTTTCATGAATGAGAAGATAGTTGGGTTGGATCGTCAAGGAAAAATAGATACCAGTTTTAGTGGGTAAGAGAGATTCCAAACAAAGAAAACAGTGAAATGCTTAGAATAGGGCTTGGTATATAGTAGATGTTTAGGAATGTTGAAGGAAGGAAGAGAACCTATGCTTTTGCAATTAAAAAAAAAAAAATTAAGTTGGAGGCAACTGGATGGCTGGTGGCATATGTTAGGAGAGAAGTCCAGTAAGGTTGGGCTGGATAGTGAAGGCCCAAAATCTGTAGCAAAGAATTTAGAGTTCATCCTACAGGGAGTGTTTGGAAACTTCAGAGGCAAGTGACCTTAGGGGATTCCTATTTTATGAACATACTATTTATTATTGATTTTAAGACACAGTTTTAAAATATTTTAACAACTCTGAAAGTGAGATGCAGCCCACCATTGATGGTGTGTCGTAGATTAATTGGCAGTTGTTTATTTTCTTTCTCAGTGGTATATAAAATAATGTGGTTGCTTACAAGTGATGGCACCTTATATTTAATAAAAAGTTTAAATTATGGCAGCAGAGTAAGAGAGGAACAATGAACGGAAGCAAGAAAACTAATTGGGAGGTGTACCAAATAGCATAGCGATAATGAACGGTAATGAGCTGTGACACAAAGCCAAACATGCCACAGTAGATTTTGAAAAATGCAAAATAAATTAGGAGTTCCTGAGTTTAATGGGTTAGACTTAGCTTCTGGTTTTCCATTTTGTTATTTTGCCACATGGTGAGAACCTGAAAACAAGCTTCTAGCTTTTCATTAAAACCATATTTTCTCAGATGAATAACAAGTATAAATAGTATTACTTAGCATCTATTAGGCATCAACACTTTGTGAGGAAGGTAAAAGACCGTTGAAACTGGAGGCCCCTTCAGTACTGAGATTTCTTTCTTTATAGAAATAAAGGCACTTAAAGAGGCTTGGAAGAGGCTTCAGAGATCCTGAAGTTCAACTCCTTCACTTTATCAATGAGGAAAATGAGGTCCTGAGTGCTAATGATCTTAAATGTGCTGACGCTTCGCCATCTCATACACACTGGGTCTAGCGTGGAAGCCTCCGCCACGCGCCTCTGGGCTAGCAGGTTACTCGCTTACCTCTGCATGTACTCTGACTCTAGTTATACTACAGAGCAGACAGTGTGAGAGGATCTTTTCCTCCAATTGCCACACTTAGAGCTAATAAATTTGTTATCAGTTCCCCTCTCTTTTTTTCTGACTCATTCTACAGTTGCAATCTTATTCCTTTTGCCTAAACACCCGGCTGTCTGTATCCTAACCTCTGCTGATGAGTGATGATGCCTGGGGTGGGGCTCTGTTGCCTGGGCATTTGGTGCCTGAGTTTCTGATGGGCACCAGCTGCTTTTCTGCGCAGCAGCTACTACCATACCACCCTGAGGCACTTCACCTGGTCCGAAAGTAGAGTCTCTAGAAAACAGAACTCCCCATATTACTGTTTTTTTCCCCTCCATCTGACTCTAGAGTGTTTGCTAGGTGGACCTGTTGAATATTTGCTCCTTTCTCCAAGCCCCCAACTCTGAAACCCTTATTTAATATGAAAACCACTTTCTTATCTCTAAGAAACAGTATAGGGGGCTTCCCTGGTGGCGCAGTGGTTGAGAATCTGCCTGCTAATGCAGGAGACACGGGTTCGAGCCCTGGTCTGGGAAGATCCCACATGCCGCCAGGCAACTAGGCCCGTGAGCCACAACTACCGAGCCTGCGCGTCTGGAGCCTGTGCTCCGCAACAAGAGAGGCCACGATAGTGAGAGGCCCGCGCACCGCGATAAAGAGTGGCCCCCGCTTGCTGCAACTAGAGGAAGCCCTCGCACAGAAACGACGACCCAACACAGCCAAAAAAAAAAATAAATAATAATTAAAGGTGCTAATAATTTTTGTTTAAAAAAAAGAAAGAAACAGTATATACCAGTAGGATGTGTGGGGCTGCATCCCTTCTTATTGGTTGGGCCAACTTCTCTGTTCACTGGGGACCCCTCCTAATTGTCCTCATTGGTCAGGCATTTGTTCTGATTAATCAATCAGTGCCCAGGCAGTTTAGATCCCAAATATTTTTAACAACTCTGCTTCCTTGTTAGGTTCTATTAATTAAGCACGTGGAACCGAGTAGATGCTAAATGCTTTTGATATCTTAACGATTTTAATCCTCATAGCAATCTCATTATAGGGTATGATCAAACATATTTTTACAGAAAAGGAACTGAGGCTCAGAGAAATTACCTGAATATCCCAAGGACATAAGCCATGTGCCTGAGTCAGGATTTAGATCCAAGTCCTGGTGACTTCTCGCATCACTATGACGCTGCAGTACCCTCTATCTAGTACCAACTCATCATACATTGAGTCTGATCTGTTTGTCTTATTCCAGGATCAGAACGTCTCGGCTAGGCTGCTTGGTGCTTCCATGTCATTACCTACAAAGATTAGAGAAGTGGCGACTTACCTATTCAGAGCCATGAGTTTACCCAAGCCTTCCAACCTAGCTTCTAGGTCTTTGCCACTGCCTCTGCATCCAACTCACCCTGGTCCTGATCCGCAACTTGCTAAATCCTGCTTAGGTGATGCCTAAACTGTTTATGTCACTGTCAGACCTGTGCAAGGATTTGAACGCCTTTCCTTATTCTCTTGTTGCGATATCCTAAAAGCCACCAGAGGACTAAGAAGAGAATTTCCTTTGGTTTCTGATTTGTTTCTTACTCTAGAACTCTCTTAAGTTTTAAGTTCCTAAACTGAAATTTGAGGAGTCTAATCACATCATCAGGACGGTTTACCTGCAAAGAGAGCAATAAAACATACATTTAAAAAATGTTTTAAAGTAGAACTGGTGGTTTAAGTTTGAGCAGGTCATGAAACCATACAGGATTGCACTTAATAATAGCTAATATTTATTGAGCACTTAAAATGTTCTCAGTTCAATTCTAAATACTTTATGTATCGATACATATTCTCATTGAATTCCCAAGAACTCTATGCAGTAGGGACTATTACCTTCATTTTATAGATGAGGAAACCAAGGCACAGAATAGTTAAGTAACATGACTTTGGTCACCCAGATTTTGAATGAAAGAGTCAGAATTTGAGGATAGGCAATCTGATTCCAAAGCACAGGCTCTTAGTCAAGCCTAAGGATTATAATGTTTTATTTAAACAAATACAGACGAATCAAATATACAAAAGAGTATTGTTTTTCAAAGCACTCATGTTGTCACCTTGGCAAAACAAACCCAATTTCTAAGAATGTTGCCATTTCTCAAAATATTTTTGGAACTGACCTCTGATCCAGTTAAAGTCTATGAGAAAACTAGACTCATTAGGCTCATACCTTGGTTTTGATTAAAAAACAGCCTTACCTTAGTATAAAAATTGTGCCATAAGTCAATAAAATTGATAACGTTGCCTCCCCAAACAGAAATATATAAGGACAGGTAACTCCCAAAAGAAGAAATATAAATAACCATAAACATATGAAAAGATGTTCAACCAAATATAGTCAAAGACATGCAAATTAAAATAGTGAGAAAACACTTTTCATCAATCAGATTGACAAATATTTTTAAAGATTGGCAATATCCAGGATTAGCAAAGATGGGAGTAAGGAATACTTTCATGAATTATTGGTGATAGCATAGCTTGGTACAATCTTTCTGGAAGGCAGTTTAACAATACACCTCAAAATATTAGCTGGGTGTATCCCTGATCCAGATTTGAGTTTATTCTAAGAAAATATTTCTTATTCTAAGAAAATTTATTATTTTAAGAACTCTTTCTAAGAAGAGAATAAGGTCAAGTGTACACGTAGTTAACAACCAGGATGTCCATCATAGTCTTGTTCATAGTTGAAATATTGAAAATAAACTAAATGTCCATGAATGGAGTGCTGATTAAATAAATCTATGTAATGGAAAATTATAGTTATTAAAATGATGATGTGGTTCTATATTTATTGTATTGGAGAGATATCCACAATCTAGTGTTGATTTTTTTTTTTAATACATTTATTTATTTATTGGCTGCGTTGGGTCTTTGTTGCAGTGCATGGGCTTTCTCTGGTTGCGGAGAGCAGGGGCTACTCTTCGTTGCGGTGCATGGGCTTCTCATGGCGGTGGCTTCTCTTGTTGCAGAGCACAGGCTCTAGGCACACGGGCTTCAGTAGCTGTGGCATGTGGGCTCAGTAGTTGTGGCTCGTGGGCTCTAGAGCGCAGGCTCAGTAGTTGTGGCGCACGGGCTCAGTTGCTCCGTGGCTTGTGGGATCTTCCCAGACCAGGGCTTGAACCCGTGTCCCCTGCATTGGCAGGTGGACTCTTAACCACTGCACCACCAGTGAAGTCCCTAGTGGTGATTTTTTTAAAAGCAAGTAATAATACAACGATTATGGTGGAATCTCATCTTATCTCATTTTGTTTATATCTGTATCTCCACTATCCATCTCTTAAGACACAAACACAATAGATAATATTCTGGAAAAGCTATTTACTGATATATTAAGAGTGATTATCTTTGTGTGTTAGGATTTTATGCAATTTTTTATGCCATTATTATTTAATGCAATTTATTTTTATATGTTATATTTTAATTTTACAATATTCTGTTTACATAATTAGGAAAAATTAATTTGTTTACATGGGGAAAAAATTACTATTACCTAGCTGGATCATTCACAATCTTTACCAAACATGGTCTTCAATAATTTTGGACTATATTCAAGACAGGAAATACACTCACAGATAAAGTGAGCTTGTCTCAACTAAAGACATTCTTTTGTTATGTGAAACACAGATCAATCTCAAAAGAGAATTTACAAAATTGTTTCATAATGTCATTGAAATAAGACTCTCCACATGGTGATGACAATTAAGTCTCAATATTTATTTGAAGATATAATTTTGGATTGTTTGTTAACAAAATCATCTCACCACTTTTATTGCTGTGCCTCATATACTCTGTTTATTTACACCAGTTTTCATAAAAAATTTGAGAGAGCTGAGCCCTAAAGAAATTATCTCACCTGGTGGATGAACAAGCTATAATTTCTTTAGCTTTGGCATGCATTGGTAAATGAATGCGTATTTTTACTTGCTTGACCAAGCTCAGGAATCTGCAAATCTGCTAACATTGCATTATGTGGATGGTGCCCTGAATAATACCATGTGCCCTGTCGCAAAAGCTGAGGCTGCGCTTGTGGAATTTATTTTATTCCGATTTATGAGGACTGCTGCACACAAATAGATTATTGTAGTGTCTGTGATTAATGGGACACCACATGGCTGCATGGACTTCATAAATCACTTGATGCAATGTCTGAGTGAATTTTACTTGCAAAATCAGTTTCAATCAGCTTGACTCCAAAACTGGGTAAAGCAGAAGGTTGTGTCCAGTTGTGGGAGGTATCGAGGTGGTGTAGCAGTCAGTGCTGGGTCAAGTTTTATGTCTTTTGTTATCAGTGATGTGGAAGAGTGAATAAGCAGCATGTTAATTAAATCTGCAGATGGAATTGGAAATGTCACAAATGCTGAGAAGGCCAGGGAAATGATACAAATTGGCCTAAAGTGATAAGTGGGGGTTGGAATAAAGGCCAAAAATACAACAGACCTGAGCATGCGTGCACACATGTACACACACATGAATCAATATGTGATTAAAGAAATCAGTTAATTTTATAACTCTCCTAAGATCCTGAACATCATAAGAAAACAGTTTGGGAATAATGAATATGAAAAAAGAATGACTGCAGGGTTTTATTCTAAGATCAATATTTAGCATTTGTTTTGTTTTTAAAATAATGATTTTATTGCTTTTCTGATACATGGTAACAAATATTCATCATAAAAAATCAGAAGCTACAGATCAGCAACAATAAAAAATATTCTCTATAATCCCATCATTCTGTGGGATATATAATCATATATACATATATATGTATAATAAATGAGAAAATTAGATCATATTGTATATTCAATTTTTTATCCAACTTTATTCATGTAAGAATACTTCTTTTTTTAAAAGGCCAGGTTCCTGAGAAACTTGCTCTACACCCACCTTTTTCTTGCTCATTGAATTTGTTCCCTTCAATCTTAGTAATTAGAAACTCAAAGAAAATGACAGAGGGCTAATATTTGTAAACACTAAAGCTGGAGAGGAAAAAAGAAGAAAAAGAATTTTCTTTGAATACTCTGCCCGCTCCTTAGAAATTCCTGACACCACCAGCTATCCATCTATTTCTTTTAGCCCTCATGGGTCAGCCTTTCACCAAGGGAACAGTCACAGAATTCCCCCCATCTTGCCTGACCTTGCAGGGAGGCTGGCCCTCTGATCCTGAGAATTTTTGGCATTTCAGCAGAATCACTATTATGAACTGAGGAACACTCCTATTTCCACAAACAATTTAAAAGGAGGAGAAAATTCTCTACAGTAAAGATTATTCACAAGGGTTGAGGAAGGTAGTTAATCTAAGACAAATGTCCTTCATAGGGTAGAGCTGGGGGAGGGGTGGAAGGAGGGGAGGAAGAGGAAGAGAGAGAAGGGAGGGTGGGAGGAAAGAAGAAAAACAGAAATGAAGAAAAGTCTGCTCCCCCCACCCCCGAAATATAGCTCTGAGCTTGCATGAATGTGTATTTAAGATGGAATTTCTTTGCTAAGGAAAACTGAATAAATGAAATAAAAGTCTAATTCAAACAAACATAAGCAGAATCTGAATCCTATTTTGAATCAGACCTGAAAGTGCAGGGAGAAGATTGTATCATCAAGGGAGGACAAAATCATCCTTGGAGTTAATTCTGGAGTCTTGAATTTGTTATCAGGTACTCTTAACAGGAAGTCAGCTTCCCCTTTCCCAGCTCTGGGTTCTTGGTGAGGAGGGTTGCACAGGCTGGCCTGAGCTAACCTGTCCTCACTCACAGTGGCCAGACAAAAGGGAAAGAGCCATGGTTGGAAGGCTATGTATACTGGGTTCCAGTTTTCTCACCAACTACCTGGTTGTCATTAAACAATTCCTATCACCTCTTTGGGTCTCAGTTTTCTCATTTGTGCAGTGAAATGTTCGCCCTGGATCATCTTTAACATCCTCTACAGTAGACCTGTGGTACTAAATCTTGGTTGCACGTTAGAACTACTTGGGAGTTTTCAAACCCCACCATGCAAAGTTCTCCCTCCAGATCATTTACATCAGAATCTCTGAAGTGGGACAGGTGTCAGTTGTTTTATGCTCCCTGGGCAATTCCAATGTGTTGCCAAGGTTGGAAATCTCTAAACAGTACTAGATAATTTTTTATTCTGAAAATAATAAGAAAAATAATAGCTAACTTTTATTGCATGTTCACAAGTGCCAGAAGTACTTTACGTACTTTGCCTCATGTAATCCTCACAAGGACCTCGGGAGTTAAAACTTACCATTTCTCCAATACTACAGGTACTGAAATTGAGGCTTAGAGTGGTTAGGTAATTTGTTGGAAGTTACCCAGCTAGGAAGTACACAATTTGATCCCAGAACCCAGGATCCTGCCTCCTAAGCAATACTGAACAGCCTCTTATAAGTGGAGTTAGGCTTTGGAAGTTTTGTAGAATTTCCATTTTATTTTCCATAAAATAAAACTGGTTGAGAATATTTCGTTCTGGTTCTGTTTCCTGTCTCTACTTCTAACTTTGTAATTCACTACCATTTTCACTCAAAGTGCTATAGGGGCTGGGTTCTAAACCATCTGTAACAAGTATTGCCATATATTCTTGTAACTAGTACTCACATATTCCTTACTATGTGATAGCCACTATCCTAAGTGTGTTTTGTGTTTTTGTATATTTTTCAAAACTGTCCACAATATGTTGAAGCTCCTCTCATCAAGAAGTAGTCTATTTCTTTACATCTTGATTCTGGACTTGGCCACATGTGTTGCTTTGGCCAAAGAGATATCAGCAAATATGGCACAAGAAAAGGCTTGGAGAGTGCTTGGGTACTTGTGTGTGATCTCACGTTTCCACCCTTAGAACCCAGATGCCACATGAAGAAGTCCAGACCAGCCTATTAAGTGCTAGAGATACACAACTGAGTCACCTACGCCAAGTACAAGACACACAAATGAGGCCAACCAGCCCCAGCTGACTGCCAGCTGACTGCCAGCTCATGAATGAGCCCGGGGAGACCAGCAGAAGAACCGCTTAGCTGAGCCCAGGGCAAATTTTCAACCCAAATAATCATGAGCTAATAATTGTTGTTACAAAGTATTACATTTTGGGGCAGTTTTTAATGCATCAAAAGCTAACCGATATACATATATTAACTCCTTTATTTCTCATACAAGACTGTGAGGTAGATTTTGTCTTTATCTCCATTTTGTAGATGAGGAAACTGAGGTGAAGGAAGGTTAAGTAATTTGTCCAAAGTCACTTAGCTGACAAGTAGTTGCACTCGGTTGTGAACCCAGATAGACTGGCTCTAGAATCCATGCTCTTAACCTCCATGCTATGCTATCCTATAAGTGTACATCTTATAAGTATATGCTTTCCTGCGTTCATTTTCAATGACTTAGAGAAGGAACAGCACCAAAAAGAGGAATTTATCACAATTTCCATCCCTTACATTATTATTCTAGTGTTTTGTTCTCTTTCTTTCCTTTACCCATTTGTTCTCTCAGTATTTATTAAGCTTCTACTATTTTCCTGTGCCAACCACTAGGGCTATAAATATGAATCAGACACATTCCATGCCCACAAGGAGATCACATTTTATTGGGGGAGACAACAATGTCAATAAATAATTGTAACACAAGATGAGGAGTGTTATTATATGGACCTTCAGAAAGCACTGTCATGGTGCAAAGGCGAGATGATTAGCTTTCTCTAAGGGGGATGAGGGAAGTCAAAGCTTGTCAACCATCATCATTACTTTTATTGTTTTTTTCATGTACTCTTCATGTATTCACTTTTTAAAAAGGGAAGACTTCTTTATTAACACTGATTTTTATTTTTCCTATCTTCCTCTCTTCCCCTTCCTTCCTTCCTTTCTTCCCTCCTTCCTTCCTTCGTCTTCTTTCCTTTCATTCTACCTCTTTCAAATATCTATTCAGTACCTACTTTGTTGCCAAGCACAATTTCTCAATGAACAAGACAGACAAGCTCTCTGCTTTCATGTAGCATATACTGAAGTGAATGGAGACAGATCATAAAGCAGCAAGAAAAATTTTTATTGGTAATAAGTACTTTACAGAGACTTAAAACGGATGATATGATGGTCATCTCAGATAGACCAAGTGGCTGCTTTAGATGGAATAGTTAGAGAAGATCTCTTTGAATAGGTAATCTTTAAACTGAAATATGAATGACTAGAAGTGAGTCATTCAAGTATGAGACATAAAAGTATTTCTGGCAGACAGAACAGCTAGTGCTAGTTCCTAGGCTGAGAACAAGCTTGAAGACTTGAGGGCATTGTGGGGGGATGGGTAGAGGAATGGGGGAAGAAAAGGGGGAATCAGATATAGTAGGAAGGGACAAGATTAATGGGTTGGAGGTCTCAATGAACTGCTGGGATGGGTGTTCTAGAGCAGGTGACTCTAAGGATAGAAGGCTGTGAGCAAAGAATAGAATGCTTGAAATTGAGATTTCAGACCTATAGCGATGACAAGGTGAAGAGTATGAACATGACAGTGAGTGGGTGAAAAGGGATGGAGAAATAGATCATTGGAGGCAAAGAGGTTATTAAAACTGAATTGGTGGCCCAAGATTTATTAAGAAAAATATTTAGAAAAATCAACAAAAAACTCATTAAGAGCAGTCAACTGAGAACTCCTAAAAGGTATTTTCATGTGGCACAATGATGTAATCTATCATGGCAGGTTGCAGACAAATCCTCATTCAAACTTGTACCTACTGTCTTCAGGACCCTTGTAGTTTAGCCTCAAATAAGAATTGGGAATAGTTTTTGGGGTTTAATTTCAATTCAAAAATTGAAAAAGATATGAGTTGGAACCAGTCAAGGTAGGGCTCTTTAAAAATTATTTTTTATGAGGCCACAATTTGAAGAGAGAAAGTATAACCTATGGCAGTCACTGTCAATCAATTCAGATCCCACTGCCCTTTTTAATAACAAATGTTTTGTAAGGCCCTCTTTATTTTCTTTGTGGGTAAATTATAGATAACCTGCATATACATATAATTTTAAAAATCAATATAATTCTCTAACTAAAATACAAGGAGTAATTAAAAGAAAACAATATACTACTCTATATTAATATTTCAATAAGTAAGTGCTTAGACACAATAACATTAGAAGACATAGTAAAATAGAAAGACATATACTTGTACTTAATACATAGGATCCCCTGTGAATTTAGCTACAAATGCAGATTGATATAGGTGTGTTATTTTAGTGACTTAAATTCCAGGAATAGCATTGCTTTGAGTGATTAATTTTTTTCTAAAATGACTAAGTGCTCTTGGTAAAGTTCTGAACTTAAAAGAGAACAATCTTCTATTTAATTGATGGCTGCTTTCCTAAAAAACTCAATATATATTAAAACTACAAAAATGCTTTTATATTTTTACATATATTTACATATGTTTATATGTAAAACAGATTCAGGTTCCAGGATGAGATCTTTAATAAAAAATTCTTTTCAGCAACATGAAAAATATAACAAGACATTAAAAAAATGATGCAAAACACAAGACAGTTCTTCATTTAAGGGACTGCATCATGAAGTGTAGGAGGCATATCATCCTTTGGCCCTGCCTACTGAACGCCAGGAGCGACACACTCCTATAATCATTGTAGCCACAAAAAATGATACCCATAAATTTTGAAAAACTGATATGTGGGTCGCACCCCAGAGAGTCTGTTTAATTGATCTAATGTGCAGCCAGAGTTAATCATTGATATGGAGAAAGCCCAAGTAAAAGCTAGGAGAGGGGCTTCCTTGGTGGTGCAATGGTTAAGAATCCTCCTGCCAATGCAGGGGACACGGGTTTGAGCCCTGGTTCGGGAAGATCCCACATGCCGTGAAGCAGTTAAGCCCATGTGCCACAACTACTGAGCCTGTGCTCTGGAGCCCACGAGCCACAACTGCTGAAGCCCGTGCGCCTAGAGCCCGTGCTCTGCAACAAGAGAAGCCACCAGGATGAGAAGCCCACGCACCTCAACGAAGAGTAGCCCCTGTTCGCAGCAAGTAGAGAAAGCCCGCACACAGCAACGAAGACCCAACGCAGCCAAAAATAAAATAAATGAAATAAATAAATTTATTAAAAAAAAAAAAAAAAGAAGAGCTAGGAGAGGAGTGTCTGTGCTGAAGGACAGACACTTTATTTTGCAACAAGGTCATCAAGAATGGTTGTGCAGGTTGTACACTGCATAGCCCTAGAGGGCACATGGTCACAAAGACTCTGAGGCACTCTTTTTTAAACCATATTCTTTTTTTTTTTTTAAAGCTTTTTCAAAAAAATTTATTTATTTTATTTTTGGCTGTGTTGGGTCTTTGTTGCTGTGTGCGGGCTTTCTCTAGTTGCAGCAAGCAAGGGCTACTCTTCGTTGCAGTGCCCAGGCTTCTCACAGCGGTGGCTCCTTTTGTTGCGGAGCACGGGCTCTAGGCGCACGGACTTCAGTAGTTGTGGCACACAGGCTTAGTTGCTCTGCAGCATGTGGGATCTTCCCGGACCAGGGCTCGAACCTGTGTCCCCTGCATTCGCAGGTGGATTCTTAACCACTGTGCCACCAGGGAAGCCCTGAGGCACTCTTCATCCATCCCCTAGAAACCACAAACTTGCTGGCTGGCTCAAGTAAAATCATATGTGAAGATATAAATATATTTTAGGTAACATGAATTTTTCTTTAAACAACTTTAATTGGGTAGTATTTTAAAATATTTTGAAGGTATCTTTTCTCATAAAAGCCTACAAAATTTTGTTGCATATGTTAAAGATTTATTACATTTATCAAAGATTTTTTTAAAAATCAAAAATCCCCCATACCCACAAACTCATAACCCACATATCATCTTTTGCCTTTTTCCAAGACACCTTATTCTATCAGAAGTCATAATAAAACAAATCTGGTGGTACTCGGAAGATTTTGACAAAGAACTTCCTGAATTAGAAAGACAGTTGAATTTCAGATATTCTTGGAAAAATTATGTGCAAATTACCATATTAGGACAATCATATATATGAAAACACTTCATAGAGAAAAAAGGGGTTGATTATTTGATACTACAAAGTATTGTGGGTGAATGTTTGGGTTCCCCCCCCACCCCCCAATTCATATGTTGAAGCCTTAACTCCCAATGTGATAGTGTTTGGAGATGAGGCCTTTGGGAGGTAATTAGGTTTAGATGAGGTCATGAGGGTAGGGCCCTTATTATGGAATTGGTGCCTTTGTAAGAAGAGGAAGAGAGACCAGAGCTCTCTCTCTGCCATGTGAACTCACAGTGAGAAGGCTGCTGTCTGCAACCTAGGGAGAGAGCCCTCACCAAGAATCAAATCTGCTGGCACCTGGATCTTGGACTTCCCAGGCTCCAGAACTGTGAGAAAAAAAAAAAAAAAAGTCTGTTGTTTAAGCCACCCTGTCTGTGGTATTTTACTATGGCAGCCCAAGCTGACTATGACACAAAGCAATTCTTTACTTTAGAAGATGAAACTCTTATTTACAAAAGGATTTATTTTATGCACCTTTATAAAGCAAGCTTCCTTAATACAGTGATACAGGTACTTGGTCTACAATATTCTTTGGGCCACACTTCTTAAGCATCTGAATATTCATTTGACAGTATTTTGACAGTATTTATTTCATTTCTACAATGTGCCCTCACTATGCTAGACTCTGGGTATTTCATTTAAGATGAGACACCATCTCTGCCCACAAACAGCTTTTGGTTTGTGAAGAAGATGATTAGCTGACAAGTCAAAAACAACATCACAAGTGGTGAAATAAGGGTTGTGAACAAAGTACCCAAAGGACAGTACAGGTAACTCAGCCTGAAGAAGGTAGAAAGAGCCTTACTGAAGGCATGGAAGTAGTTGGATTGAGTCTTGAAAGACTAGTTGACATTTGCCTGCTGGAGAAGCAGGAAAAAGAGTGATTCAGGCAGAGAAAATAGCAGGTGCAAAGGCACTGAAGTCAACAAGTAAATTGGCAGAAGTGTAAGGCTGGGGCTGAGATGGGCAACGTTGATGAAGTTCAGGATATAGATTAGTTACAGTCTGTGGTGGGTTTTGAATGTCATGCTAAGAAGTTTGCATTTTGTCCTGCAGAAAACTGGAAGTCTTCCAGAGTTATTAAGCAGAGGATAATATCAATTTTTTTCTTTAGGAAAATAACTGGCTGCTGTGTGGAAGATGGGCAGCAAGAGGGAAAGACAGATGGCACAGAGAACAGTGTGGAGACCTGTGCTAATGGGCACCATGCCTAGAGGTTTCATGTGTAGATTTTACCCTCTGCTGTCAGGGCAGGAGTTGCTGTAGGCAGGAAGGTAGGTTAGAAAGGAAGCATGAAGGTGGCTATCGTAAGTAAACAGGTCAGCGATTGAGCCCAGCAAAGTGGGTAAATACAGAATACAGTATGCAGGGATGGAGTCTGGTCCAGAGAGGCCAATGGAGGCTGGAATCAGGAACCTAACCTAGTAGAAAAGAAAATGACAGAGACAAAAAACAGTGGAACAGGAATCCAAGCCAGAGGGTCTGGGAGAGAGATGACCGGGGTTTAGGCAAGAGGTCTGACTTTTTTTTTTTTTTTTTTTTGAGTATTAGTCATTTTTTATTTTTATTTATTTATTTATTTATTTATGGCTGTGTTGGGTCTTCGTTTTTCTGTGCGAGGGCTTTCTCTAGTTGTGGCAAGCGGGGGCCACTCCTCATCGCGGTGCGCGGGCCTCTCACTATCGCGGCCTCTCTTGCTGCGGAGCACAGGCTCCAGACGCGCAGGCTCAGTAGTTGTGGCTCACGGGCCCAGTTGCTCCGCGGCATGTGGGATCCTCCCAGACCAGGGCTCGAACCCGTGTCTCTTGCATTGGCAAGCGGATTCTCAACCACTGCGCCACCAGGGAAGCCCCAAGAGGCCTGACTTTTAAAATGGCACCAGAGAATAAACATGCCAGGGCTTCTGAAAATTGAGTGTGCATCAGAATCACCTGGACAGCTTGTCACAATACAGATTCCTGGGCCCCACCCCAAGAAGTTCTGATTTTATAAAGATCTGGAGTAGGGTCTAATCTGCATCTCTACAGGTACCCATGAGATGCTGTTACTACTGGTCTATGGACTAAATTTTGAGTAACAAAGCTCTAAGGGGACTTCAAGTTCTAAAATTACCTTAATTGGTCTCAGGATTTAAAAACATCTGAACCTTCACAGGTAGACTTTAGCTACCAGACTGGAGAGAGGTCTGAGTGGGTGCAGAAAGGCCACTTCCTGACAGACCCAACATGTGATCTGAGAGGCACCACAGCAAAGTAGGCAGCTGTACATCAAGGCCAAATGAGACTTGATTAAAAAAATTTTTTTTTTGGTTCCTCTTCTCTGCAGGCAGCTGCTAGGAAATGAGACTAATGGTTGTTTAAGGAAAAGTGAGAGAAAGAGGCAGGACTAAGCAAGCACTACACAGAGCCTGTCTCTTTGGAAACTGGATCTGTCAGGCTGGGAGCTGTGGGTCCTGCCCGTCCAATCCTTCACTGCTCCAGCAACCCCACACTGGGAACATATGGGCCTCTCTGGGCTGACTGAACTCACCTTATTCTGAAGCACCTCCCCCAGCTTTCTGAGGCCTTAAAATGGGAATGAAGGGGTTTGTTGCATTATTAAAAAGAAAAAAATTAGGTGAAAATAATCAAATTCTTGAATTGATTAAATTATGGTGTATCTTTTACTATGACAGACTGAAGAGGCTTCCAGAAACTAGGCCAAATTTTCTGGAGAGTTGCCAGTAATCACATGGCATGAATACATATATACGCAAGATGTTAATGCTCAACAATTTTTTTTTCTCTCCTGACAAGCTGTGAAGGTAACAGTAACACTGAAGCCATAACCAGTACAACCCAAGCAACAGATGGCAACTTGCTTAAATTGCAAGATGGATTTGAAATTGGAATTGATTAAAATACTAGTGCCTATAGTAGATGAAAAGGAGTTGATTCATTTCCCAAGATCCTTCAAATATGGAAATTATTAATCAGTGAGTCAGCTACTTTATCACTAGGTATTAGCACGTACAAACACAAATTCCTCTAATGTTCCTACTTTTGTGACAAAAATTCCTTTAGTTGTGTAAGCAAACAAACACTCCACTTCTGCATCCTTGAATAAACATAAAAAGTAATCAGAGCAACAACAACTAGAACTGTGCAGGGTATGTACTAGGTACTGCTTATGTATTTGTTGAACAAAGGAATGCATGAATGAATGAATGCCAAAGCAGAAGGTGGAGGTAACTGTCAGCCTAGCACTAGACTGGGACTACAAAAATGGAGGAAGTGTTCATTGTTTGGCTACAGAGCTTCCAATTTAGAAAGAGGGAGATGAAGAAGGACAGGAGAGATGGAGGTAGCAGGGAGGGAAGGAGAATAGGAAAGCCTGGGTATACTGGTCAGGAGGGGCTGGGGAGACCAGGAAGTTCAGCACAACAGAGACTTGAATGACTGAACTCCTGATGAAAAACACTCTAGCAAAGTAGCTCTTTAGACAAAAAATGGAATACAATCAGCATTGATACAAACAAGCTCTTGGTTCTAAATATTTGGCAAGCAATAGCTGCAAATCTCAAAGGTGAGTGGGAAAAGCTGGACTGGCTGTATTGGAGGTTTGGGAGTCTATCTTGAAGGCTCCTAGGGAAAACTATGAAAGTTTGAAGTGTTGAGGATACCAATTTATTCAAAAAGTGTTTATTGATCTCCTACTACGTACAACTATTTTGCTTCGCACAGAAGTGGATAATATGGAATTCCTGTCCTCAAGCATCACACAGTCTATATGGGGAGAAAATATATGTTCAAGAATAATTATCTAACAGGACAAACTTTGATAAATGCCCAGAAGTATGCGGATAATTTAGAATATTCATCCAGGGGGAGGCCTTCAACATGGTGGAGGAGTAAGACGTGGAGATCACCTTCCTCCCCACAAGTACATCAGAAATACATCTACATGTGGAACAACTCCTACAGAACACCTACTGAATGCTCACAGAAGACCTAAGACTTCCCAAAAGGCAAGAAACTTCCCACGTACCTGGGTAGGGCAAAAGAGAAAAGAAAAAAAAAGAGACAAAAGAATAGGGACAGGACCTTGCACCTCTGGGAGGGAGCTGTGAAGGAGCAAAAGATTCCACACACTAGGAAGCCCCTTCACTGGGGGAGAGACGGGGTGGTGGGGGGGAAACTTCGGAGCCACGGAGGAGAGCGCAGCAACAGGGGTGCAGAGGGCAAAGTGGAGAGATTCCCACACAGAGGATCGGTGCCGACCAACACCCACCAGCCTGAGAGGCTTGTCTGCTCACCCGCTGGGGCAGGTGGGGGCTGGGAGCTGAGGCTCGGGCTTCGGAGGTCGGATCCCAGGGAGAGGACTGGGGTTGGCTGCGTGAACACAGCCTGAAGGGGGCTAGTGTGCCACAGCTAGCCAGGAGGGAGTCCGGGAAAAAGTCTGCATCTGCCTAAGAGGCAAGAGACCATTGTTTCGGGGTGCACGAGGAGAGGGGATCCAGAGCACTGCCTAAACGAGCTCCAGGGACCGGCGCAAGCCGCAGCGATCAGCGCAGACCCCAGAGACGGGCATGAAACGCTAAGGCTGCTGCTACGGCCATCAAGAAGCCTGTGTGCAAGCACAGGTCACTATCCACACCGCCCCTCCTGGGATCCTGTGCAGCCCACCCCTGCCAGGGTCCTGTGATCCAGGGACAACTTCCCCGGGAGAACACACGGCGTGCCTCAGGCTGGTGCAACGTCATGCTGGCCTCTGCCGCCCCAGGCTGGCCCCACATTCCGTACCCTCCCTCCCCCCGGCCTGAGTGAGCTAGACCCCCCTAACCAGCTGCTCCTTAAACCACGTCCTGTCTGAGTGAAGAACAGACGCCCTCAGGCGACCTACATGCAGAGGCGGGGGGCCAAATCCAATGCTGAACCCCGGGAGCTGTGCAAACAAAGAAGAGAAAGGGAAATTTCTCCCAGCAGCCTCAGGAGCAGTGGATTAAATCTCCACAATCAACTTAATGTATCCTGCATCTCTGGAATACCTGAATAGACAATGAATCATCCCACAATTGAGGCGGTGGACTTTGGGACAACTGTAGATGTGGTGTTTGCTTTCTGCATCTAATTTGGTTTTATGTTTATCTTAGTTTAGTATTTAGAGTTTATTATCATTGGTAGATTTGTTTATTGATTTGGTTGCTCTCTTCCTATGTTTTTTAATATACATATATATATATATATATATATATGTATATATACTTTTCTTTATCTCTTCGTGAGTGGTTATGTGTATGCTTCTTTGTGTGATTTTTTTCTGTATAGCTTTGTTTTTACCATTTGTCCTAGGGGTCTGTCTGTCTGTTATTTTTTTGTTCGTTTTTTTAAAAATTGCTTTTTAATTTTTAATAATTAAAATTTTTTAAATTTAATAATGTTTTAATTTTATTATTTTATTTTATTTTATTCTTTCTTTCTTTCTTTTTTTCTCCCTTCTCTTCTGAGCCATGTGGCTGACAGGGTCTTGGTGCTCCAGCCGGGTGTCATACCTGTGCCTCTGAGGTGGGAGAGCCGAGTACGGGACATTGGGCCACCAGAAATCTCCCAGCTCCATGTAATATCAAATGGCAAAAGCTCTCCCAAAGATCTCCATCTCAACGCTAAGACCCAGCACCACTCAACGACCAGCAAGCTACAATGCTGGACACCCTATGCCAAACAACTAGCAAGACAGGAACACAACCCCACCCATTAGCAGAGAGGCTGCCTAAAATCATAATAAGGTCACAGACACCCCCAAAACACACTACCAAACGTGGTCCTGCCCACCAGAAAGACAAGAACCAGCCTCATCCACCACAACACAGGCACCAGTCCCCTCCATCAGGAAGCCTACAAAACCCACTGAACAAACCTTAGCCACTGGGGGCAGACATCAAAAACAATGGGAAAACGAACCTGCAGCCTGGGAAAAGGAGACCCCAAACACAGTAAGTTAAGCAAAATGAGAAGACAGAGAAACACACAAATGAAGCAGCAAGGTAAAAACCCGTCAGACCAAAGAAGTGAAGAGGAAATAGGCAGTCTACCTGAAAAAGAATTCAGAGTAATGACAGTAAAGATGATGCAAAATCTTGGAAATAGAATGAAGAAAACACAAGAAACGTTTAACAAGGGCCTAGAAGAACTAAAGAGCAAACAAATAATGATGAACAACACAATAAAAGAAATTTAAAATTCTCTAGAAGGAATCAACAGCAGAATAACTGAGGCAGAAGAACGGATAAGTGCCCTGGAAAATAAAATAGTGGAAATAACTACTGCAGAGCAGAATATAGAAAAAAAAATGAAAAGAATTGAGGAGAGTCTCAGAGACTTCTGGGACAACATTAAACATAGCAACTTTCGAATTATAGGGGTCTGAGAAGAAGAAGATAAAAAGAAAGGGACTGAGATGGGGCTTCCCTGGTGGCGCAGTGGTTGAGAGTCTGCCTGCCAATGCAGGGGACACGGGTTCGAGCCCTGGTCTGGGAGGATCCCACATGCCACGGAGCGGCTGGGCCCGTGAGCCACAGTTGCTGAGCCTGCACGTCTGGAGCCTGTGCTCTGCAACAAGAGAGGCCGCGATAATGAGAGGCCTGTGCACCACGATGAAGAGTGGCCCCCGCTTGCCGCAACTAGAGAAAGCCCTCGCACAGAAACGAAGACCCAACACAGCCATAAATAAATAAATTAATTAATTAATTAATTTAAAAAAAAAGGGACTGAGAAAATATTTGAAGAGATTATAGTTGAAAACTTCCTTAATATGAGAAAGGAAATAGTTAATCAAGTCCAGGAAGCACCAAGAGTTCCATACAGGATAAATCCAAGGAGAAACATGCCAAGATACATATTAATCAAACTATCAAAAATTAAATACAAAGAAAAAATATTAAAAGCAGCAAGGGAAAAACAACAAATAACATGCAAGGGAATCCCCATAAGGTTAAGAGCTGATCTTTTAGCAGAAACTCTGCAAGCCAGAAGGGAGTGGCAGGACATATTTAAAGTGATGAAAGGGAAAAACCTACAACCAAGATTATTCTACCTAGCAAGGATCTCATTCAGATTTGACGGAGAAATTAAAACCTTTAATTTCAAAAACTAAGAGAATTCAGCACCACCATACCAGCTTTACAACAAATGCTAAAGGAACTTCTCTAGACAGGAAACACAAGAGAAGGAAAAGACCTACAATAACAAACCCAAAACAATGAAGAAAATGGTAATAGGAACTTACATATTGATAATTACCTTAAATGTAAATGGATTAAATTCTCCAACCAAAAGACATACACTGGCTGAATGGATACAAAAACAAGACCCATATATATGCTGTCTACAAGAGACCCACTTCAGACCTAGGGACACATACAAACTGAAAGTGAGGCAATGGAAAAAGATATTCCATGCAAACAGAAGTAAAAAGAAAGCTGAAGTAGCAATTCTCATATCAGATAAAATAGATTTTAAAATAAAGACTATTACAAAAGACAAAGAAGGACACTATATAATGATCAAGGGATCAATCCAAGAGGAAGATATAACAATTGTAAATATTTATACATCCAACATAGGAGCACCTCAATACATAAGGCAAATAATAACAGCCATAAAAGGGGAAATCGACAGTAACACAATCATCATAGGGGACTTTAACACCCCACTTTCACCAATGGACAGATCATCCAAAATGAAAATAAATAAGGAAACACAAGCTTTAAATGATACATTAAACAAGATGGACTTAATTGATATTTATAGGACATTCCATCCAAAAACAGCAGAATACACTTTCTTCTCAAGCGATCATGGAACATTTTCCAGGATAGATCATATCTTGGGTCACAAATCAAGCCTTGGCAAATTTAAGAAAATTGAAATCGTATCAAGTATCTTTTCCGACCTCAACGCTATGAGACTAGATATCCATTACAGGAAAAAATCTGTAAAAAATACAAACTGATGGAGGCTAAACAATACACTACTAAATAACCAAGAGATCACTGAAGAAATCAAAGAAGAAATCAAAAAATACCTAGAAACAAATGTCAATGAAAACACGATGACCCAAAACCTATGGGAGGCAGCAAAAGCAGTTCTAAGAAGGAAGTTTATAGCAATACAATCTTACCTCAAGAAACAAGAAAAATCTCAAATAAACAACCTAACCTTGCACCTAAAGCAATTAGAGAAAGAAGAAAAAAAAAAAACCCAAAGTTAGCAGAAGGAAAGAAATCAAAGATCAGATCAGAAATAAATGAAAAAGAAATGAAGGAAGTGATAGCAAAGATCAATAAAACCAAAAGCTGGTTCTTTGAGAAGATAAACAAAATTGATAAACCATTAGCCAGACTCATCAAGACAAAAAGGGAGATGACTCAAACCAATAGAATTAGAAATGAAAATGGTGAAGTAACAATTGACACTGCAGAAATATAAAGGATCATGAGAGATTACTACAAGCAACTATATGGCAATAAAATGGACAATCTGGAAGAAATGGACAAATTCTTAGAAAGGCACAACCTTCCGAGACTGAACCAGGAAGAAATAGAAAATATAAACAGACAAATCACAAGCACTGAAATTGAGACTGTGATTAAAAATCTTCCAACAAACAAAAGCCCAGGACCAGATGGCTTCACAGGTGAATTCTATCAAACATTTAGAGAAGAGCTAACACCTATCCTTCTCAAACTCTGCCAAAATATAGCAGAGGAGGAACACTCCCAAACTCATTCTACGAGGCCACCATCACCCTGATATCAAAACCAGACAAAGATGTCATAAAGAAAGAAAACTACAGACCAATATCACTGATGAACATAGATGCAAAAATCCTCAACAAAATACTAGCAAACAGAATCCAACAGCACATTAAAAGGATCATACACCATGATCAAGTGGGGTTTATCCCAGGAATGCAAGGATTCTTCAATATACGCAAATCAATCAATGTGACACACCACATTAACAAATTGAAGGAGAAAAACCATATGATCATCTCAGTTGGAGAGAAGAAGCTTTCTACAAAAGTCAACACCCATTTATGATAAAAACCCTCCAGAAAGTAGGCATAGAGGGAACTTACCTCAACATAATAAAGGCCATATATGACAAACCCACAGCCAACATCATTCTCAATGGTGAAAAACTGAAACCATTTCCACTAAGATCAGGAACAAGACAAGGTTGCCCACTCTCAGCACTATTATTTAACATAGTTTTGGAAGTTTTAGCCACAGCAGTCAGAGAAGAGAAAGAAATAAAAGGATTCCAAATTGGAAAAGAAGAAGTAAAGCTGTCACTGTTTGCAGATGACATGATACTATACATAGAGAATCCTAAAGATGCTACCAGAAAACTCCTAGAGCTAATCAATGAATTTGGTAAAGTAGCAGGATACAAAATTAAAGCACAGAAATCTCTTGCATTCCTATACACTAATGATGAAAAATCTGAAAGAAAAATTAAGGAAACACTCCCATTTACCATTGCAACAAAAAGAATGAAATACCTAGGAATAAACCTACCTAAGGAGATAAAAGACCTGTATGCAGAAAACTATGACACTGATGAAAGAAATTAAAGATGATACAAACAGATGGAGAGATATACTATGTTCTTGGACTGGAAGAATCAACATTGTGAAAATGACTATATTACCCAAAGCAATCTACAGGTTCAATGCAATCCCTATGAAACTACCAATGGCATTTTTCACAGAACTAGAACAAAAAATTTCACAATTTGTATGGAAACACAAAAGACCCCAAATAGCCAAAGCAATCTTGAGAAAGAAAAATAGAGTTGGAGCAATCAGGCTTCTGGATATCAGACTATACTACAAAGCTACAGTAATCAAGACAGTATGGTACTGGCACAAAAACAGAAATATAGATCAATGAAACAGGATAGAAAGCTCAGAGATAAACCCACGCACATATGGTCACCTTATCTTTGATAAAGAAGGCAAGAATATATAGTGGAGAAAAGACAGCCTCTTCAATAAGTGGTGCTGGGAAAACTGGACAGCTACATGTAAAAGAATGAAATTACAACACTCCTTAACACCATACACAAAAATAAACTCAAAATGGATTAAAGACCTAAATGTAAGGCCAGGCAGTATAAAACTCTTAGAGGAAAACATAGGCAGAACACTCTATGACATTAATGACAGCAAGATCCTTTTTGACCCACCTCCTAGAGAAATGGAAATAAAAATAAACAAATGGGACCTAATGAAACTTAAAAGCTTTTGCACAGCAAAGGAAAACATAAACAAGAAGAAAAGACAACCCTCAGAATGGGAGAAAATATTTACAAAGGAAGCAACTGACAAAGGATTAATCTCCAACATTTATAAGCAGCCCATGCAGCTCAATATCAAAAAACAAACAACCCAATGCAAAAATGCGCAGAAGACCTAAATAGACACTTCTCCAAAGAAGATGTACAGATTGCCAACAAACACATGAAAGAATGCTGAACATCACTAATCATTAGAGAAATGTAAATCAAAACTACAATGAGGTATCACCTCTCTCCAGTCAGAATGGGCATCCTCAGAAAATCTACAAACAGTAAATTCTGGAGAGGGTGTGGAGAAAAGGGAACCCTCTTGCACTGTTGGTGGGAATGTAAATTGATACAGCCACTATGGAGAACAGTATGGAAATTCCTTAAAAAACTAAAAATAGAACTACCATATGACCCAGCAATCCCACTACTGGGCATATACCCTGAGAAAACCATAATTCAAAAAGAGTCATGTACCACAATGTTCATTGCAGCTCTGTTTACAATAGCCAAGACATGGAAGCAACCTAAGTGTCCATCAACAGATGAATGGATAAAGAAGATGTGGCACATATATACAGTGGAATATTATGCAGCCGTAAAAAGAAATGCAATTGAGTTATTTGTAGTGAGGTGGATGCACCTAGAGTCTGTCATACAGAGTGAAGTAAGTCAGAAAGAGAAAAACAAATACCATATGTTAACACATATATTTGGAATCTAAAAAAAAAAAAAAAAAGGTTCTGAAGAACCTAGGAGCAGGACAAGAATAAGAGATGTAGAGAATGGACTTGAGGACACAGGGAGGGGGAAGGGTAAGCTGGGACGAAGTGAGAGAGTGGCATGGACATATATACACTACCAAATGTAAAATAGATAGCTAGTGGGAAGCATGGCACACTGAGATCAGCTTGGTGCTTTGTGTCCATCTAGATGGGTGGGATAGGGAGGGTGGGAGGGAGACGCAAGAGGGAGGAGATATGGGGATATACGTATATGTATAGCTGATTCACTTTGTTATAAAGTAGAAAGTAACACACCATTGTAAAGCAATTATACTCCAATAAGGATGTTAAAAAAAATTTAAAGAAAAAAGTCCAATTTCAAACTCAAAAAAACGAAAGAATATTCATCCGTCCATTCATTCATTCATTTCTTAGAAAGTGTGCAACTCTTGAATTTTTGTATATTCGTAAAAGTTTACAACCATCACCACTATGTATTTCCATAATATTTTCATCATCCAAAAAGGAATGCAGTAACCATGAAGAACAGTTGCTCTTCATCCTCTCCCCCGCCTCCATCTCTCTAGCCCCTGACAACTACTAATATATTTTCTGTCTCTGTGGAGTTCCCTATTCTCAATTGATTCCCCCAAATAAACTGTCCATAATGTAAGGTTTATTTCTGGACTCTGAAATATATTCCAGTGATGTTTATGTCTACCTTTATGCCAGTACCACACTGTCTTGATTACTGAAGATTTATAGTGAGTTTTGAAATCAGGAAATTTAATTTGAATTCTTCAATTATGTTGCTCTTTTTCCAATTGTTTTTGCCTATTTTGGGTCTTTTGCATTTCCGTGTAAATTTTAGGATCAGGTTGGCAATTTCTGCAAAAAGTCAGCTGGGATTTGACTATATCTGTAGATCAATTTGGAGAGTATTGGAATCTTAACAACATTAACCTTTCCAATCTATGATTGTGAGATTTCTTTCTGTTTATTTAGATATTCTTTAATTTCTTTCAACAGTATTTTTCACTTATTTTGTACTAAATTTATTTCTAGGTATTTTATTGTTTTTGATACTCTTGTAAGTGGTATTATTTTCTTAATTTCATTTTCAGATGATTTATTGCTTAATTATTTTCATAATTTCATTTTCAGATTATTTATTGCTAGTGTATAAAAATACAATTGACTTTTAAAAAAATAAATTTATTCATTTTATTTATTTATTTTTGGCTGCGTTGGGTCTTCATGCAGGCTTTCTCTAGTTGCAGCGAGTGGGGGCTGCTCTTTGTTGCAGTGCGCAGGCTTCTTATTGCGGTGGCTTCTCTAGCTGTGGAGCACAGGCTCTAGGCGCGCCGGCTTCAGTAGTTGTAGTTCGCGGGCTCTAGAGTGCAGGCTCAGTAGTTGTGGCGCATGGGCTTAGTTGCTCTGTGGCATGTGGGATCTTCCCGGACCAGGGCTTGAACCCATGTCTCATGCATTGGCAGGCAGATTCTTAACCACTATGCCACCAGGGAAGCCCCTGATTTATATTTTTAATTCCTCTTGTAAAATTGTATTTTCTAAATTTATTCAGTTTCATTTTTCCTAACTTAGTTTCTTGATTCAAGAAGTGGCCCATAAGTTTACCGAAGATTTTCCTATTAATATTGTTATCCTCAATGCAACTTTTGATAAATGTTGAGTAGCTCTGAGTTCAAATTACTCATCCTTAATGTGAAAAGGCAGAAGCATTTGTACATATTTTTTGGGGAATATTTTCAAATGTAATTTAATGTAATATTTAATCTTCATTCTAATCATGTTCTTCAGTTTCTTTTCTTTTCTTTTTTTTTTTGGCTGTGCTGCCCAGCTTGTGGGATCTTAGTTCCCCAAACCAGGGATTGAACCTGGGCCCCATGCAGTGGAAGAGCAGGGTTCTAACCACTGGACAACCAGGGAATTCCCAGGAACTGTGTTCTCTTCCACTCAGCAGTGCTGGGCCTAGGGTTTATGCCCTCTGGGGAAAGTTGAAGAACCAAAGAAAGACACATGTCCAGAATAAAAGACCATTCCTCTCCTGGTGCCTTCCCTGGAACCATGCACATCAAGATAAGGAGAGACAGTATCCCTGGGCTAGGCCAAAACTCCCCTAAAGAAGTAGTTTTGGGTGCATTATAGTTCATTGAAGAAGGATATTCAAGACCCTAAAACTTTGGTCTCTAATTATAGCCACAATAGTCTAGAAATATTTTATAATGGGTGTAACCAAATTCCCCATATGGGACACAAAATAATTCAGTAGAACACCAACAGAATGTATTGCTTTGGCAATCTAAGCATTACCTACAAAATACACCTAAATACTTGAATGAATTATGTTGTTCTTGAGGTTTTTAACCTTAAGCCAGTGAATGTTGGTGCTGTGGACCTCTTTCAAACATGGTGCCTGGGCTTCTGTTTGACTGTAAGTGTTTGGTGTAGAAAGTAGAGCCAACATCTATTAAGACCACTACATGCATGACAATAAAATGAAGCCATCTACATATGTGAAAATGCTTATCTTTATTATTTAATTAATTAACTAATTAATTAATTAACTGAAGAACGGGGAGTGAAGGAGTGCATGCACCCAGGTCATTAAAAAAAAAAAAACTTATTAAGATACTGATTAAAAATAAGGAAGGTCAGATATGTCCTTATTTTACTCCGTTTGAAATTATTATTTCTTTAAAAAGATTTTGCCAACAACCATATCCCTAACCACATGGTCAAATGCAGGCTCAATATTAGTTTTTAAAATGGGGAATCTCTATTGAGCTAATGCAGTATAGGCCATAATTGGCTGATCTTAGAGTCAAAAGTGCTCTACAGGACAAAATAGTACGTTGTTTTAAAAAGATTTTACTTTAAGGTGACAGGGAACATAAAACCGTAGAGAGTAGAGGAAGAAATGTATCTGAAGCTTTCTTGCTCTTTGGATTGAACAGGTTTGAAGTTCATCAAGAAGGGGTTGAACAACTTATAAGGTAATGGGTTAGGAGAGGTATATTCCAAGTCCGATTAGGTAGAGTTACACCTGTAGAAATTACAAAGAGAAACACATTTTTGCAAATCATTAGGGTCCATCATCCAATTTTGTGATAGAAAATATTCTGTGGATCCTCTTTGGACACAGTTCTTAAAAATCAACTACAAAATATAATGAAATGATACCAGGTCCCAGGTAAAAAAGGAGCCTGGGACCTGCAAAGTTTGGGGCCAGTTAACCTTTAGTTTATAAGTTGGGAAAACCAATTGGCCCAGGTTTTACTAGAATTTGAGCTACTTTAAATTCTCCCACAAAATTCTTTCCTTCAGTTATTATTTTCCAGAATTTTCTGCCATTACCTGCTTTGGTGGCCAAATTCAGTCATATTTATTGTATTTGACATTTTTAAATCCTCAAAATGGAGGTTTTTAAAAATTTTTTTCTTTTAATAAATTTATTTATTTTATCTTTGGTTGCATTGGGTCTTCGTTGCTGTACGTGGGCTTTCCTTTAGTTGCATTGAGCGGGGACTACTCTTCATTGCAGTGCGCGGGCTTCTCACTGCGGTTGCTTCTCTTGTTGCGGAGCACGGGCTCTAGGTGCATGGGCTTTAGTAGTTGTGGCACACAGGCTCAGTAGTTGTGGCTCGCGGGCTCTAGAGCACAGACTCAGTAGTTGTGGTGCATGGGCTTAGTTGCTCTGCGGCATGTGGGATCTTCCTGGACCAGAGCTTGAACCCCTGTCCCCTGCATTGGCAGGTGGATTCTTAACCACTGCGTCACCAGGGAAGCCCCAAAATGAAGCTTTAAGAAGATTTAAATTTGATAAATTCTAAAGGGCTTCCCTCAATTTTTACTTGTCAGGTTCCCCAAAAAGAAGTCCTTGTCAATTCAAGCCACAGGAGTCCAAATCCAAAATTTTCTGGAGCCCACTTCAGAGATAACCTATTGATAAAAGGAGGAAGTAGAAACTCCTTTCTTACAGCACAATGGAGGAATTTTAAATGTCTCCTGGATAGCAACAGGTCATCAGGATAAGCTGAAACGTCCTCATTCCATTATAAACTTCTTAGCCCCCTAAGTTCCCCAGTCCAATCAGGAATACAGATGGGCAACTGGAGAGGTCCACCCAGGTGAGGTTTTAAAGGCAGAGTGGGAACTACGTGGGAATTAACTCTGGCATGAACTCAGAAGAATCTAACCACAAAAGCCGTTGCTCCTTTGATATCTATTGGGTTGGATACTGTGTTTTGTTGTTGCCTTGCAGATTCCAGATTTGGACAAATCATTTTTCTTGCACATTGGAATCACTATGCCTTTCCACTCTGTGACTTCTACCCACTCCTCAAATATTAAATATTAATTTCCTCTATGATTTGACAATAAGTGGATATGTGGCCAGAAGGTCGTGGTATTGGAATCAAAACCAGTTAATGACTCAGTTTGTTCACAGCTTAGGGATGTGTGTGTGGGAAGGAAAAAAGGCTCTTTTACAGATGCTCAATCCACACACGTTCAGACTTCATTACTCTTGCTGCTAAAGGCGTTCTGGAGACCACTAGGTGTCACTCTGCACAGATCCCTACACTTGGAGACGCAAAGGCAAGAAAGAACTTGATTCCTTGGAAAGCTGTTCTCCTTTTCTTTAGGAGACAGAGAAAAAATTCTGCACACAAGGGGTTTAATTCCGCCTTTCTCATCAGGAAAAGTCTTTAACTTCTCTTTTATTTGGATCTGAAGGAAAACTTTCTTGAGTTCCCTCCCCTCATGTCTCTTTTTCTCTTAAGTTTAAAGCTAAGGAAAAGCTTTTTTTTTTTTAATTTTTATGAAGAAACACATATTGAAAGCTAATGAATCCCATGTTTTATGAGCATTGTGGAGGTGGGGGTCACATAGTCAAACATCTCCTGAGACTCATCAGCCTTTTTGGGCAGAGCAAGCTTTAAGAGAGGGGGCCACAATTATGGTGCGATTTGAAGCCATGACTGCATTTCCCCTTCCTCAAATATCCACTTCATTAGTGAGTCCTTCCTATCTGTAGCGCAGTTTGCACTAGTCTTACTCCGGGTTGGGCACATTATGTAAGTAAGAACATTGCTATTTAGATGTATATTTGTTCTATGACACCCCTTACAAGCACTTTAACATTAAATTATGTAAGTATATTGAGTTAAAATTATATTATCTATATGTCCTTTTGAAAGACACAGAGAATGTATATTTAAGGGTAATTGTTTCAAATAATGAAGAAAAAGGAAGAAGGGATAGGTCTTGATTAAGACAATTAAATTGGACAGGATTGGGCCATAGGAAATGTCGAGGCCAAGTAGATCAGGGAGCGTAGAGGGACATTATCTATCCTTGTTTCAAAATTACCTCTCTCTTTCTCTCTTTTTGCATTTTCTGGCTTGTTATAAAAGATACAACTCAGGAACAGCCAAATGGAAGCAACACATATGGCAAGATATGGGGCTGGTGGCATGCAGAACTTCTGTGCCCTCTCTGGGAGAACCACTCTCCCAGCACCTCAATATGTTCAGCAACCTGGGATCTCTCTGAACCCCATCATTTAGAGTCTTTATGGAATCTTCGTTACACACTCATGACTGATTACATCATTGGCCAATGATGATTAACTCAACTTCCAGCCCTTCTCCCTTCCCCCGAGATCCAGGGTGGGGTGAGGCTGAAAGTTCCAATCCTCTAATCAAGCCTTGGTCTTTTGGGGGACCAGCCCTCATCCTGAAGCTATCTAGAGGCTCCCAATCACCTTATTATCACACAAAAGACACTATCATCCTACCCTATTTCTCTCTTTTTATCACCATTCCATGAACATCCCTTTTCTCTCATCTAATTTGGAAGATACAAAAGGTTTGGGTTGTATTTCATAAAGTGCTCAAGAAAAGCAGAGTAATATATAAATTGTCTACCATGCTCTGGATGCATATTTTGTGCATTTTGAACATGAATGCATTTCAATTATCCTTCTGTAGTAGAGTAGGAAAATAAAATACAAAGTCTTAAGTAATTTTCCCAAGTTCCCATAGCTAGAATGAAGCAGAGCCAAGGCTAGAACAGAGTAGAACCTTTATTTGGCCTTAAGGGGATACTCTGTTTGGATAAACCTGCACAAGAACTTAATGATACATGTATGAGGGCATTTCTTGCAGCATTGTTAAATGGGAAACCTAGAAACAATCTCAGAGTCTGTGAGTTGGGTAATGGTTGAATACATTATATTCCTGTTATAAAGAATAACATAATTCTATAAGTACTTGAAGGGAAAATTTTCCAAGCTAGGTTATAAAATGAAATGGTAAGATGCAAAGGATTATATACAGTATCATCCTACTGATTTTAAAAAGAGGATACACACACACACACACACACACACACAATTGTATTCTCTCTGAAGGCAGACTTCTTTCCTTTTGCTCACTGATGTAATCTCATTGTCTAGAACGTTTCCTGGTGTGGTGACAGACCCTAAGGTGACCCCCCAGTTATTATTTTCTTAGCATTCACATCTTTGTGTAATCTCTTTCCCCTTGAGTGTGGATGGGACCTGTGACTTGCTTTTAATCAACAGAATATGGCAAATATGATGGGCTGTCAATCTCATGATTATATTTGATTAGGATACATTAAATGTAAGACTTTGTTAGCAAAGTGGAGCTAGAGATTCTTCTTGCAGTCTTGATGAAGTAGGTGGACATGTTAAGGAAGCCCAGGAGGTAAGGTTTATAATATCTATTCATGTTGTTGTATATGAGTTCAGTTCCTTTCTGTTGATTAGTATTCTATGATATGACTGCATTGTACTTTACGTAACCTTTCACCAGTGATGGACACCCAAGTTGCCTCTATTTCTATGCTATCGCAAGTGATATCTTGGTGAATATCTGTGCAAACATCACAGTATGGAATGTGGGCATATGGGATATATGTGCAGGACTGGGATTGCTGGGCCATATGTAATATGGTAATTAATTTTACTAGGTACTGCCAGGTTGTTTCTGGAATGGCTATACCTTATAGCAGTGCAGGATGGTCCTTGTTTTCTCATGTCCTCCCCAATACTTTTTATCTGACTGTGTAATTGTCATATTACTCTAAAACCCAAGTTTATTATCTTCAAAGTTCATGTGCTTATTATGTTTAAATAATATCTTAGTCATCCAAGTTTTGAAGACATTCAAAGATATGGTTTTAAAGATGAAAAATACAGGGCTTCCCTGGTGGCGCAGTGGTTAAGAATCTGCCTGCCAATGCAGGGGACACAGGTTTGAGCCCTGGTCTGGGAAGATCCCACATGCTGCGGAGCAACTAAGCCCGTGCACCACAACTACTGAGCCTGCACTGTAGAGCCCGTGAGCCACAACTACTGAAGCCTGCGTGCCTAGAGCCCGTGCTCTGCAACAAGAGAAGTCACCACCATGAGAAGGCCACGCACCGCAATGAAGAGTAGTCCCGGCTCACCGCAACTAGAGAAAGTCCGCGTACAGCAATGAAGACCCAATGCAGACAAAAATAAATAAATAAAATGAATAAATTTTAAAAAAAGATGAAAAATATAAATACTCAAAAGTTCCAGACATTATTGTACCCAAATTTAAAAGATAGGTTATTTGAATATTTTTTGGTCCACTTCTGTTTGCTGTTCTCCACTGACTTCTTTTCTGATTGTGAAAGAAAAATAGCGTTGTGAGAAGGGGGAAGTTTGAAATATTGCACTTAAGTGTCAGGGAAACAGGCATGTGTATGTGTGTATGTGTACATCCTGCACACACACACACAAAGGGGGAAAGGAAGAGAAGCTAAGAGATGAAAGTGGAAGGGAAACAAGAGTGACATGTAATAACAAAGGGAGATGTTTTTTCTTTAAAATGTTGATTGGAAGTGACGGTGATAAGGGTAGGGGATGATGAAGGAGATTCTTAATATGAGCTTGTATATATGTGTGGCATGATGGGGGAGGCAGGACCACTGACTAACTTCTGCTTCAGCCCGTTGCTTAAGCCATCTCCATATATAGAACAGAGCATTGGAGATTTACCTCATCTATAGAGCAGTAATCAGTGCCATTGTTCTTTTGTGCTTGGGGAGAGTAGGAAAAGGTAGAATACAATGACTGAATTAACCATTAGGGTCATGTCAGCATGACCAATTTCTTCCTTGCTTTTTTTCCTTTACAACTAAATGGTCCAGGTGCTGGAAAAGAAACTTGTAACCAGAACCTCCTCATCACCAAATATTATCTTTTAATTGCTAAACATGCCAGGTTTAAATAGTTACCACCCAATCTGCTTATCTGAAGCACATAAAACAGGTATTTAAAAGAAATTAAGGCCTATATAGGTTTTTCCTAACAAATTTTGCTTGAAGAATGAATTGAAGAATAGCAATTTCTCTTTTACCAATTATGACTGATTTAAGCATAGCTGTCTTATACAAATCAGCAGCAGGAAACATGCCTTTTGTATTTTGAATTTTATTTATTTATTTTTTATACAGCAGGTTCTTAATAGTTATCTATTTTATACATATTAGTGTATATATGTCAATCCCAATCTCCCAGTTCATCACACCCTCCACCCCCAATTTTCCCCCTTGGTGTCCATACGTTTGTTCTCTACATCTGTGTCTCAATTTCTGCCCTGCAAACTGGTTCATCTGTACCATTTTTCTAGCTTCCGCATATATGCGTTAATATATATTTGTTTCTCTCTTTCTGACTTACTTCACTCTGTATGACAGTCTTTAGATCCATCCACATCTCTACAAATGACCCAAATTCATTCCTTTTTATGGCGGAGTAATATTCCATTGTATATATGTACCACTTCTTCTTTATCCATTCATCTGTCAATGGGCATTTAGGTTGCTTCCATGACCTGGCTATTGTAAATAGTGCTGCAATGAACATTGGGGTGCATGTGTCTTTTTGAATTATGGTTTTCTCTTGGTATATGTCCAGTAGTGGGATTGCTGGGTCATATGGTAATTCTATTTTTAGTTTCTTAAGGAACCTCCATACTGTTCTACATAGTGGCTGTATCAATTTACATTCCCACTAACAGTGCAAGAGGGTTCCTTTCCCCACACCCTCTCCAGCATTTGTTGTTTGTAGATTTTCTGATGATGCCCATTCTAACTGGTGTGAGGTGATACCTCATTGTAGCTTCGATTTGCATTTCTCTAATAATTAGTGATGTTGAGCAGCTTTTCATGGGCTTCTTGGCCATCTGTATGTCTTCTTTGGAGAAATGTCTATTTAGGTCTTCTGCCCATTTTTCAATTGGGGTGTTTGTTTTTTAACATTGAGCTGCATGAGCTGTTTATATATTTTGGAGATTAATCCTTTGTCCGTTGATTCATTGGAAATATTTTCTCCCATTTGGAGGGTTGTCTTTTTGTCTTGTTTGTAGTTTCCTTTGCTTTGCAAAAGCTTTTAAGTTTCATTAGGTCCCATTTCTTTATTTTTGTTTTTATTTCCATTACTCTAGGAGGTGGATCAAAAAAGATCTTGCTGTGATTTATGTCAAAGAGTGTTCTTCCTATGTTTTTCTCTAAGAGTTTTATAGTGTCCGGTCTTACATTTAGGTCTCTAATCCATTTTGAGTTTATTTTTGTGTATGGTGTTAGGGAGCGTTCTAATTTCATTCTTTTACATGTAGCTGTCTAGTATTCCCAGCAACACTTATTGAAGAGACTGTCTTTTCTCCATTGTATATCCTTGCCTCCTTTGTCATATTTTAGTTGACCATAGGTGCGTGGGTTTATCTCTGGGCTTTCTATCTTGTTCCATTGATCTATGTTTCTATTTTTGTGCCAGTACCATATTCTCTTGACTACTGTAGCTTTGTAGTATAGTCTGAAGTCAGAGAGTCTGATCCCTCCTGTTCCGTTTTTTTCCCTGAAGACTGCTTTGGCTATTCGGGGTCATTTGTGTCTCCATACAAATTTTAAGATTTTTTGTTCTAGTTCTGTAAAAAATGCCACTGTTAATTTAATAGGGATTGCATTGAATCTGTAGATTGCTTTCGGTAGTATAGTCATTTTCACAGTATTGATTCTTCCAATCCAAGAACATAGTATATCTCTCCATCTGTTTGTGTCATCTTTGATTTCTCTCATCACTGTATTATAGTTTTCTGAGCACAGGTCTTTTACCTCCTTAGGTAGCTTTATTACTAGGTATTTTATTCTTTTTGTTGCAGTGGTGAATGGGATTGTTTCCTTAATTTCTCTTTCAGATTTTTCATCATTAGTGTATAAGAATGCAAGAGATTTCTGTGCATTAATTTTGTATCCTGCAACTTTACCAAATTCATTGGTTAGCTCTAGTAGTTTTCTGGTGGCAGCATCTTTAGGATTCTCTATGTATAGTATCATGTCATCTGCAAACAGTGACAGTTTTATTTCTTCTTTTCCAACCTGTATTCCTTTTATTTCTTTTTCTTCTCTGACTGCCGTGGCTAGGACTTCCAAAACGATGTTGAATAATAGTGGTGAGAGTGGACATCCTTGTCTTGTTCCTGATCTTAGAGGAAATGCTTTCAGATTTTCACCATTGAGAATGATGTTTGCTGTGAGTTTGTCGTATATGGCCTTTATTATGTTGAGGTAGGTTCCCTCTATGCCCACTTTCTGGAGAGTTTTTTATCATAAATGGGTGTTGAATTTTGTCAAAAGCTTTTTCTGCATCTATTGAGATGATCATATGGTTTTTATTCTTCAATTTGTTAATATGGTGGCTCACATTGATTGATTTGCATATATTGAAGAATCCTTGCATCCCTGGGATAAATCCCACTTGATCATGGTGTATGATCCTTTTATTGTGTTGTTGGATTGTGTTTGCTAGTATTTTGTTGAGGATTTTTGCATCTATATTCATCAGTGATATTGATCTGTAATTTTCTTTTTCTTCTTTTTTTAAAAATATATTTATTTATTTATTTATTTTTGGTTGCATTGGGTCTTCATTGCTGTGCACGGGCTTTTCTAGTTGCGGTGAGTGGTGGCCACTGTTCGTTGCAGTGCGCAGGCTTCTCACTGTGGTGGCTTCTCTTGTTTTGGAGCATGGGCTCTAGGCGCACGGGCTTCACTAGTTGTGGTTCACGGGCTCAGTAGCTGTGGCACGTGGGCTCAGTAGTTGTGGCTCATGGACTCTAGAGTGCAGGCTCAGCAGTTGTGACGTACAGGCTTAGTTGCTCTGCGGCATGTGGGATCTTCCCGGACCAGGGCTCGAACCCGTGTCCCCTGCATTGGCAGGCAGATTCCCAAACACTGTGCCACCAGGGAAGCCCTTTGATTTTCTTTTTTTGTAGTATCTTTGTCTGGTTTTGGTATCAGGGTGATGGTGGCCTCATAGAATGAGTTTGGGAGTGTTCCTCCCTCTGCAGTTTTTTGGAAGAGTTTGAGAAGGATGGGTGTTAGCTCTTCTCTAAATGTTTGATAGAATTCACCTGTGAAGCCATCTGGTCCTGGACTTTTGTTTGTTGGAAGATTTTAAATCACAGTTTCAATTTCATTACTCACAAGTCTGTTGGTCTGTTCATATTTCTATTTCTCCCTGGTTCAGTCTTGGAAGGTTATATCTTTCTAAGAATTTGTCCATTTCTTCCAGGTTGTCCATTTTATTGGCATAGAGTTGCTTGTAGTAATCTCTCATGATCCTTTGTATTTCTGCAGTGTCAGTTGTTACTTCTCCTTTTTCATTTCTAATTTTATTGATTTGATTCCTCTTCCTCTTTTTCTTGATGAGTCTGGCTAAAGGTTTATCAATTTTGTTTACCTTCTCAAAGAACTAGATTTTAGTTTTATTGATCTTCGCTATTGTTTTTTTTGTTTCTATTTCATTTATTTCTGCTGTGTTCTTTATGATTTCTTTCCTTCTACTAAATTTGGGTTTTGTTTGTTTTTCTTCCTCTAGTTCCTTTAGGTGTAAGTTTAGATTGTTTATGTGAGATTTTTCTCAAATTTGAGATGTTTCTTGAGGTAGGATTGTATTGCTATAAACTTCCGTCTTAGAACTGTTTTTTGCTGCACCCCATAGGTTTTGGATCGTTGTGTTTTCATTGTAACTTGTCTCTAGGTATGTTTTGAATTCCTCTTTGATTTATTCAGTGATCTCTTGGTTATTTAGTAGTGTATTGTTTAGCCTCCATGTGTTTGTGTTTTTTACATTTTTTCCCCTGTAATTGATTTCTAATCTCATAGCGTTGTGGTCAGAAAAGATGTTTGATATGATTTCAATTTTCTTAAATTTACTGAGGCTTGATTTGTGACCCAAGATGTGATCTATCCTGGAGAATGTTCCATGTGCACTTGAGAAGAAAGTGTAATCTGCTGTTTTTGGATGGAATGTCCTATGAATAACAATTAAATCTATCTGTCCTAATGTGTCATTTAAAGCTTGTGTTTCCTTATTAATTTTCTGTTTGGATGATCTGTCCACTGGTGTAAGTGAGGTGTTAAAGTCCCCCACTTTTACTGTGTTACTGTCAATTTCCACTTTTATAGCTGTTAGCAGTTGCCTTATGTATTGAGGTGCTCCTATGTTGGGTGCATATATATTTATAATTGTTATATCTTCTTCTTGCATTGATCCCTTGATCATTATGTAGTGTCCTTCTTTGTCTCTTGTAACGTTGTTTATTTTAAAGTCTATTTTATCTGATCTGAGTATTGCTACTCCAGCTTTCTTTTGATTTCCATTTGCATGGAATATCTTTTTCCATCCCCTCACTTTCAGTCTGTATGTGTCCCTAGGTCTGAAGTGGGTCTCTTGTAGACAGCATATATATGGGTCTTGTTTTTGTATCCATTCAGCGAGCCTGTGTCTTTTGGTTGGAGCATTTAATCCATTCACTTTTAAGGTAATTATCAATATGTATGCTCCTATTGCCATTTTCTTAATTGTTATGGGTTTGTTTTTGTAGGCCCTTTTCTTCTCTTGTGTTACCCACTTAGAAAATTTCCTTTAGCATTTGTTGTAGAGCTGGTTTGGTGGTGCTGAATTCTCTTAACTTTTGCTTGTCTGTAAAGCTTTTGATTTCTCCATCAAATCTGAATGAGATCCTTGCTGGGTAGAGTAATCTTGGTTGTAGGTTCTTCCTTTTCATCACATTAATTATATCGTGCCACTCCCTTCTGGCTTGTAGAGTTTCTGCTGAGAAATCAGCCATTAACCTTATGGGAGTTCCCTTGTATGTTATTTGTTGTTTTTCCCTTGCTGCTTTCAATAATTTTTCTTTGTCTTTAATTTTGTCAATTAGATTACTATGTGTCTCGGCATGTTTCTCCTTGGGTTTATCCTGCCTGGACTTGGGTGGCTTCCTGGACTTGGGTGGCTATTTCCTTTCCCATGTTAGGGAATTTTACGACTATAATCTCTTCAAATATTTTCTCTGGTCCTTCTCCTTCTGGGACCCCTCTAATGCGAATGTTGTTGCGTTTAATGTTGTCCCAGAGGTCTCTTAGGCTGTCTTCATTTCTTTTCATTCTTTTTTCTTTAGTCTGTTCCGCAGCAGTGACTTCCACCATTCTGTCTTCCAGGTCACTTATCCGTTCTTCTGCCTCAGTTATTCTGTTACTGATTCCTTCTAGTGTATTTTTCATTGCAGTTATTGTATTGTTCATCTCTCTTTGTTTGTTCTTTAATTCTTCTAGGTCTTTGTTAAACATTTCTTGCATCTTCTCAATCTTTGCTTCCATTCTTTTTCCGAGGTCCTGGATCATCTTCACTATCATTATTCTGAATTCTTTTTCTGGAAGGTTGCCCATCTCCACTTCATTTAGTTGTTTTTCTGGGGTTTTATCTTGTTCCTTCATCTGGTACAATGTCCTCTGCCTTTTCATTTTGTCTATCTTTCTGTGAATGTGGTTTTCCTTCCACAGGCTGTGGAATTGTAGTTCTTCTTGCTTCTGCTGTCTGCCCTCTGGTGGATGAGGCTATCTAAGAGGTTTGTGCATGTTTCCTGATCAGAGGGACTGGTGGTGGGTTGAGCTGGGTGTTGCTCTGGTGGGTAGAGGTCAGTAAAACTTTAATCTACTTTTCTGCTGATGAGTGGGGCTGGGTTCCCTCCCTGTTAGTTGTTTGGCCTGAGGCAACCCAGCACTGGAGCCTACCCGGCTCTTTGGTGGGGCTAATGGTGGACTCTGGGAGGGCTCAAGCCAAGGAGTACTTCCCAGAACTTCTACTGCCAGTGTTCTTGTCCCCACAGTGAGCCACAGCCACCCCTCGCCTCTGCAGGAGACCGTCCAACACTAGCAGGTAGGTCTGGTTCAGTCTCCTATGGGGTCACTGCTCCTTCCCCTGGGTCCCGATGCGCACACTACTTTGTGTGTGCCATCCAAGAGTGGAGTCTCTGTTTCTCCCAGTCCTGTCAAAGTCCTGCAGTCAAATCCCGGTAGCTTTCAAAGTCTGATTCTCTAGGAATTCCTCCTCCCGTTGTTCTCGGACCCCCAGGTTGGGAAGCCTGATGTGGGGCTCAGAACCTTCACTCCAGTGGATGGACTTCTGTGGTATAAGTGTTCTCCAGTTTGTGAGTCACCCACCCAGAGGTTATGGGATCTGATTTTATTGTGATTGCGCCCTTCCTACCATCTCATTGTGGCTTCTCCTTTGTCTTTGGATGTGGGGTATCTTTTTTGGTGAGTTCCAGTGTCTTCCTGTCGACGATTGTTCAGCAGTTAGCTGTGATTTCAGTGCTCTCGTGAGAGGGAGTGAGCGCACATCCTTCTACTCCGCCATCTTGAACCAATCTCCGGGAATATGCCTTATAGTTAAATGATAATCCATGGTAATAGAAGGGACTAAGATTTAGATAATGGAAACCAATGGTTAAAAAAAAGGTAGACAGATTTTTGAAATGCAGTCACCTAAACACAGACTCATACTTTGCAAACACCAACCTGCCTCTCTCTGGGGTGTGGTCTCCTCTCTGCCATTTGGGACCTGGGAATCAGGCCCACCTTCACCCTCCCCCACATTTGTGTTGGTGGTGGGGCAATAGGTAGACTAAAGGGGAAGGTTCAAATGTACCTTGAACATCATCCCGCTCCAGCCTCCATCTGGTGCTTGATTCTCCCCAACTTTGTGTCATGTGTCTGTCCAGATTCTATGTCAACATTTCCAAGGATTAAATACTGTCTATTCTACCCGTAGGCAATATAGTAGAAAGATCTAACTTTTGCTCTATTTAAGCACATATCTGCACTCATTTGGAATCCTCCTATTAGTCCTGTTTCTGACTTTTTTGATGACACAGGAAAAAAATTACTGCTTATTTATAGTGATAGCATTTGGAAGGCTTTCGTCATTTCAATCCCAACGGTTTCCCTTTGTAACGAAAAACCATTTCCAGTTTTCATGAATATTCTGTGTCACAGTTTGAACCTGTCTTGGTCATTATCCTCTGGACACCTTGTTTTCTAATAATCCTCAAAGCTTAGCACTCAAAACCAAGCATAATATGCAAAGAATAAGAGATTGAGGAGAAGGGGAAATCGCCTAGAATAAAATGTGGTCAGGCATGTTGGTAAGTATGTCTTGGGTGTTAAATTCTTTTAATGTGTATTTCAAAATCCAAGATGGTTGTTATAAATACACAGATAGAATGAGATTTTAAAATATAATGTTAATAGTGATGTTTAGGTACATGATAAGCAATTGACATTAATAGTAAGAAAAGTGGGTGTGGAAGGCTGTAGATGGCATCATGATGCTGAACAGGTTCCTGGGCCCCAGCTATTGGATGTTGGGGAAGAATTGATTTCCATGGCAGGCATGGGGGGTACCTGGGTGCCAGGGGGCTGGTGTGGGCCACTCACTGGCAGCTAATTCTGCACTGCTTGATTTATATCAATGGCAAATTTAAGAAGCAGGATTAATTAAGCTGCCCCTCCATGGTTCCCTTTGTTGGTGTTGGCTCCTCCCAGTTCAGCTCCTGCTGCATCTGGAATGGCAGAAGCCCTCAGGATAGATATTGAGGAAATCTACAATTCAACTTAAACCTTTATGTTTCTGAAAATAGTTTTGATATTTTAACGCACATAGCATTAAACTTCACTCTGAAACTAGATTACTCGTTTATTGTAAAAGGATACAACTCAGAAACAACCAAATGGAAAAAATGCATAGGGCAAGGTATGGGGGAAGGACTAGGGGACTTCCATGCTCTCTCCAGGCTCACCACCCTGCCAGCACCTCCACATGTTCACCAACCCAGAAGTTCTGAGATTTTTTTTTTAAAGGAAAAGTGATATAGGGCAGAATTAAAATGTTAAGGTCCTAAAAAACTAATAAATAATGCAATAATAATCAAACCATCTATAGAAAGAGGGAATAAAGTCATTCTGCCTATTACCTCTTGACTGCAATAGCCTCCTTGCTTTCACTCTGGTGCCTCCTCACTCCTTTTCCATGTTATAACCAGAGTGATCCCTTTCATCACTCTACTTAAATTCCTTCAGTGGCTTCCCATTTTTCTTGGGCCAATGACCAATGTTCTTAGTAGTTCCTACATGGTCTGCATCATCATTCCAGATTTACCCTGTGTCACTTTCCCTTGCCCTCTGCACACACACTGACCCTTGTCCAGTTATTTGAACACACCATGGGCCATTGCTATGCTTCCCCCCCGATCTTCATCTAATTAACTGCCACTTATCACTGAAAATTAAGCTTAAATGTCATTTCCTCAGGGGAACCCATTCCTGACCCTCCACTTTAGGTCAGATCCCTTTCTTAAGTGCTCTCAAAATTTCTTTCCTTCAGAGCACTTATCTCAGTTTGTAATTGTGTATTAGCACGATTATTAATTTAATGTCCGTGTAACAGGGGTGTGTTAATCACTGTCCCAGCTTGAGGAAGAATCTCACCAAGACTGGCCACGGACACTCTTCCCTTCCACACCTCTACCACTTTCTGTATTTCCAGGATCTCACTTTGCCTCTGATATGTGTGTATGTGGACAAGAGAGGGGTTATCCTCACAGGTTGTTGGAAGGGGACTGATCAGTTTTTCTTTATATGATCACAGGCTCTGTGCAATGGAAAGGTCTCCTGTTTCACTTGGCTCCCTGGTGCTGACAACAGATGGTGCTTCACTCACAAGGAAGGTGGGCAGAACTGGGAGGGTAACCCTTCCCTCTTGTCTGCAAGCTCCCTCTTGGTCTGATCCCGGCCCTATATCCCTGACTTTCCTTCAACATGCTTCCTCTCCCTTTCTTTCCCTCCTCACTTCCTCCTACTCCTATAACTCTATCTTGTGGGATGGAATTGGTGGGGGAGGGAATGCTAGAATAAAGTACTTCTTCCCAATCAATTTGGCTAATTGAAAAAAATCTTAAATCTGTGCTTCAGCTTTTAAAACTGGAGTAAGAATTTGGTTTCTGAGCTCTAGTTCTTTTGTGATAATACTTCCCTGAGGTAGTTAGATGCCTTGTGTCTAAGTGCCCGAACGAAGGAGGGTCACAGAGAAAAAGATTGAGTAGGTGATAAGCAGATCGGCCATTATACAAAATTATTACCCAATTACATGTCTCTTCCCATCAAACTGTGGAAACAGAGATGATGTCTCTTCTTATCCAACTTCATATCATCAGCATCTAAGGCAGTGTCTGGTTCATATTAGGGACCCAAAAACTACTTGTTGAGTAAATCAATAAGTGAATAATTGAAAGAGGAGATAAATAAAGTGACAGGCAAGAGCCAACATGACTGACTTTGAGATGAAGGGCCAGGAAAGCAGGACCTGATAGCCAAAGACAGAGACCCTGAGCCCAGAGGAGACAAGATAGATAAAAGCAGAAAGACCAAGTCTCTAGTGGATTAAGAAAAAAGAGTCTACCTAAGAAACAAATGGTCAAAAAAAAAAAAAAAAAAAAAAAAAGAAAAGAAACAAATGGTCTGTGGAGATAGGAAAATAGGCTACTCCGGAGTTAGAGGAAAATCCACACTTATTTTCTAGTAGAAGAAAATTTAAAAAAAAATTTGTTCATTTTTGCATAGAAGCTAAAAGTTCAATCTACAGACCCAGTAGGTATTAATAATGTTTTATAATAATGAATTTTAAAATACCAGACACTGTGCAAAGCACTTTATTCACATCATCACACTTAACTCATAATAAACCTATGAGATAGTATTTTTAATGCCAATTTTACAGATAAAGAAACTGAGGCTCATAAATGGAATACCACATCAATCAGCTGTAAAAAAAAAACCCATTTTTTTTAGTGGCAAAGAACATCTATGAATGGAAATGATCTATGATTAAGGGAAACATGTTCATTGTATTATGAAAATCTTATTCATCCTGATGATACTTTTTAGTCTGCTTGTCTTATTCCCCCATCATGACAGTGGATTTGCCTATTTTCCTTTGTAGTTCTGTAAATTTTTTACTTTATCTATTTTGAGGCTACATTATTAAGTCCATATAATCTTAGGATTACTTTATCTTTCTGTTGAATTGAACCTTCTATAAAATAAAGAAATTCTTTCACTAGAAAAAAAAAGGAAACTGAGGCTCAGAGGGTTATGATAATTTGCCCAAAGTCTCACGTTAATAAGTGGTAGAGGCAGGATTTAAATTCAGATCAGAGGAACCCCAGAGTCAGAGTTTTAGCCCCAGTGCTTATTCACATTCATAAAATGCTTTATAGTTTTTCAAAATGTTTTTTAACACTTATTTGTAGACACTATCCTAACAACCCCAAGAGCAGGCAGGGCAGATGCTACCATCCCCATCTTACAGGTGTCTAAAAAGAATAAAGGCAAAGTGTGCCTGTCCTACAACTTACTGATGGTTTAAAACCTGAGCTGCCACTATTTACAATAGCCAGGACATGGAAGCAACCTAAGTGTCCATCGACATGAATGGATAAAGAAGATTTGGCTCATATATACAATGGAATATTACTCAGCCATAAGAAGGAACAAAATTGAGTTATTTGTAATGAGGTGGATGGACCTAGAGTCTGTCATACAGAGTGAGGTAAGTCAGAAAGAGAAAAACAAATACTGTATGCTAATGCACATATATGAAATCTAAAAAACTGTACTGATGAACCCAGTGGCAGGGCAGGAATAAAGATGCAGATGTAGATAACAGACTTGAGGACACAGCGGGGGAAGGGGAAGCTGGGACGAAGTGAGAGAGTAGCATTGACAAATATATGCTAACAAATGTAAAATCCATGGCTAGTGGGAAGCTGCTGCATAGTACAGGGAGATCAGCTCAATGCTTTGTGACCACCTAGAGGGGTGGGATAGGGAGGGTGGGAGGGAGACACAAGAGGGAGGGGATATGGGTATATATATATATATACATATAGCTGATTCACTTTGTTATCAGAAACTAACACAACAATGTAAAGCAATTAAACTCCAATTAAGATATATATATATATATATAAACCTGAGCTGCACTGGTCAGGGAAATGGGATGGTAGTTAAAGATACTAAAATCTACATAACTTAAATTGATTGATTCTGATATTACTTAATTGCCTATACTCTGGAACCTCAAATATGTTACCCTGTGCAAACCACACTCTCTGTGGGTACACCTGATCTGCTCTATAATCATCATGACTTGTGAGAACTGCCCGCCCATCCACAGGGGCTGGCCTGGCTCCCATGTTCATAGCATGTGAAACTCTCCCATCCTTTCCCCACTGTCACTGATGAGAACAGGGTGCACGCCTGATTCAGAGAAGCCAGTTAATTTCTCTGTGTGGCCAGAACGGAGGGACATGGGAAAACTGAGCACTGGTGGGAGAGAGACGTGTAAGGGTGGGAAGGGAGTTTGGCAACTGAATTGAGAAACCGAGAAAGCAGGTCATGGAGAAGGAAGAATGAACAAATCAAGCAAGAAAAGAGAAGCAGAGCTGAGAAAAAGACAACACCTCTTCTGGATTCCTAAAGTATTTCCAGTTTCTGGTTCCAATTCTATCTGGAGGCCCGACGGCTTTCCTGGCACACTAGCTGGAGTTAGGTTTGGTTGTTTGCATCCCAAAGTGTCCTAAGTGAAGCTCCATTTCTAGCTGATGGAGGAGGACTGAGGAGTGGAAAGAGCTGGCCGACGCCAGGGTGATCATGTGTCTGGGGACGACCTGTGGAGGCCATGGGAGAAGTCTCTGCTTTGGAGTGATAGCCATTGTATAAGTAGAATGAGGCAATTGCTTGGGACTGCTAGGGATATAAAGACTTGTTAAATCATCACAGGACTCAGGTGGTAAAGGGGAGGAAGCTTTTGATCATCTACAAAGCACATGAATATAACAAAAAGCAATCAGGTGTGCACTGTACTCCTTTTCTGTTTTCCCTTCTTTGGTTACTATGGTAGTGGGACCAAGCTTTATGATGGCTTCTTGCTAGACACTTTTCTATATATTACAATTATGATGAGTCTAGAGAACACTGAAGTACCAGGATGAGGGGTAACGCTGTAACTAACATAGGTGTCATGCTCTACACCTTACGAAGTGCTTTTGCATTATTATAGTGTTGTGATTCATGGAGCATCTGTTGTATATCAGGTGCTCTGTCAGGGCTTTTTATATAATAGCTCTGATTCCCCCAACCACACCCAGAGGGAGGTATTCTCATCCTTAATTTACAAATCAGGAAACTGAGGATCACAGAACCTAAATGACCTGCCTGTGAATATTCAGACACCAAGGTTTGAAAAATGCCTTTGGGCTGCATTTGGCATTCCTATTGCCATGTAATGATACTTTCCCTCACTCTTCATTTCACTCCATTCATTCATAGAGATGAGAGGGAATACACTTGCATAAAAATATTCATGATTAGGTCATGGTAATGGCAAGGGAAGTATTCAAAAATAATTGAGAACTGTAACATAGAAATGTAGAACGACTCAATGAAGTCAAGGGTGAAAGTATCAGATCAATTCCATTCGATTCTCTCTGGCAGAGGTGAGAAATGAGACTCTCACCAATTTTAATTTATCTATTTAACAAATTCAACAAATACTTATTGAATGCTTGTCTACTCCATGCCAGGTATTGTGTAAGACACTGGAGATAGAAGTTGGAAATATATGGATACAATTCATAGTCCTAATGGGCTCTTGAACCAGTGGGGAGACAGATTTATAAACAATCCCAAAGTAGTCTCTTAAGAGCACTGAGGGAGGTAGGATATTTTACAGGGAGCAATAGGAATTTAAGTAAAATGTGTATAAAACGTTTGTTTTCACTGGGGGGTGCAGATCAGGGACACTGAATGTATCACAGAAGAGGTAGTGAGGGACTGGGGTGTCAAGGATGAGTAAGAATTTGTTGAGTGGACAAGGAAGTATTGTTAGCATGCAAAAGATCACCGTCTTTTTTTTTTTTTTAAACAGCATTTCTGTTCTTTCAGATGACTTTTTTTTTTTTTTTTTTTTTTGGTCGCACTGCCCAGCTTGCGGGATCTTAGTTCCCTGACCAGGCCAGGGATTGAACCTGGGCCACTGCAGTGAAAGCGCCAAGTCCTAACCACTGGACCGTCAGGGAATTTGCAAAAGATCACCGCCTTGTTTCAAGAATTCGTGTGAAGGAGCAGAGTTCGGAATTTTCAGAGCCGGTTCCTCTACTAGTCTGTGAATCCATTTTTTCTTGGGATGAACATGGGCTAGAAGAGGGAGGTGAACAGCAATGAAAGGTGCTTATTCAAACTCTGCTACTGTAGAATTTCCTGTCCTGAACTTACCACATGTAGCTCTTGTGCATGCAGGTGTGTGTGAGTGTGTGTGTGTGTGTGTGTGTGTACTCATCTTCTTGCGCTTTCCTTCCATCTGCTATTTGAGGAGGGAGTACAGCAACCACTGTGATGATATATAATCTGATAAAGTGCTAATTATATTTCTGGCTATATTTCTTTTTTTCTTGCCACGATTAATCCGTATTTCATTAGTAAATTTCACATTATATGTATGATACTTATAGATATTTTTGTTTACATGTTTAATTTCCATATCAGCTGTGTGTTCCTTTAAATGCATTTCTTTGGTTAAACAGTTGTTGTTTCCAGATGGAAACATATCCATCAGTACACTTTATTAGAAATTTAATTTGGTTGTGGATTTCATCCATCAGTAAATAAATGGTCAATTAATATTTAACAATTTAAAAATAACTGCATAATAATTGCACTAAAATGCTCAGTAGTATCTTGTTGCATACTCTGAGCATTGCTTAAAAGAACATTTATTCAGACAAGAAAGTTGTTGGGTGTTATAAAATATCTAGAACAATAGCATGAACTTTGTGATTTCTTAAACACTCAGGTTTTCCAGATCAGTGAGAGCATCTAATGCAAAACTGATTTAATGTGACATATTTTAATGAATGCATTATCAATTGGTGACCAAAGATCATGTGAATTGATTTGTCCATTTGCTCAACACATTACAGGGCAGGCTACTAAATGCATATAGATCATGCATTGGTAAAGACAGGCTGCTTTCTAGATGTGAAGGTTATATGTGTTGTGGCCAACATAGTCCCAGTGGGAACCATTCTTGGAAATTATAATTGAGTCATTGGGATATGTTATTAGTTTTAAAAGTAATTGATTTACATAAAGTCTCAGAAAAATATTGAATGCAATATAATGCAGAACCAAGGCTGCAGTGTTGTTAGATGTGAAAACAGCCCCTGGTAACTCAATTTGCACGGTTTGACACAAAAAGGCACCAGCAAAACTACATGCCTGTGATGTGGGATCATAAGTGAATAAATACTTTAATTGGTAAGTATGGGTAAGACCTGAAAATACTTCATGGTCATCCCAGTACTTCCGTGAATTGCTGATCATGTGAGAAGGCTTTAGTTTCCTTCGGGGAGAATACTGAGGGAGAAGGCAATACAGACAGCATAGTTGGATCTTGATGGGTTTCGTTTCATTCCTCATGGTATTAATACCAACAAGAAGTGTTTTTTATAGTAGTACTGACTTACTACTTATCCACCTGGGTTGACATTGTCAGTGGATGACACTGGATTAGTATTTTATCTTTTTAATCACTAACCTGGATAATGCAATTATGAGCATTATCAAGTTTGCAAACAGCACCAAGATGGCAGGGCTTAACACCTCAAAGCTCACACACAAAGAGCACAGTGTAATCTTTTGTGTCAAGGAGAGCACTTCCAAATCCTCTTCAATGATCTGACGATAGTCTGTGGCTTATCACTGAAATGAGAAAGTACAGGGTGCTACCTTCTGTAGAACCTGTTGAGCTGTAAGAGTTACCTGGATGACGTTTTGTTCCAACTCAACAGCTTTGCACTAGCCAACACACAATAGACAATAAAGCATTATCAAAAACTCTCGAACTGGCTCCAGGATGTTGGCTGTGTTTTAGCAGGCCTATGAAAATCTCCTCTCCCTCACAATTCACTTCATTCATAACACTTTGTCTTAGAAATTATAAATTTATTTGTTGAATTTACTAGTTCTATAAGCACAGGACTAAGTATATCTTTTAAAAAATTTATCAATATATTCCCAGTGTCCAACACTTAACATGTGTTCTGTATTACTTGGAGAATAAATGAACCAAATTTATATTTAGTGACTCTTCCACAGAAGTCCAGAATTCATCTTCATCAAGGGCTCCATTTTAAGCCTGAGCTGTGCCAGTTACTGGGTTCAGACACATCTGCACTTGTCCTTTTGGAGGGTGGGAGGCACAGAGGAATGTACATCTATTTTATTGAGTTAATGTGCATGGGAGGAAGAGGAATGAAAATATGGCCCCCAAACCTCCTGTGTGGAGCATGATGATGAAAGGGGGCAGGAAGTGAAGGACTGCTTTCCATGAGGGCTCTGTGAGTTATGCAGACACACATGGTGTATGACATAAGTGGATGAGAGAGGATCATCCCATTGCTCCTAGGGCCACCCTGGCATCTCAAGGGTTGGCATCTTTGGGAGGGCACAGGTGTCACAGACATGAATATACTCACGAGAGGAGCGGTACCATTGATAGAAGAGACACATTTAATGAAGTGGACATCAAATGGAGGGCAGAAGATAAGAAGAACGTGGCAGGATGTGTACTTCACTGACAGCTTCCTGATCCCAAGAGACACTTGGGCATTCCCAGATACAAGCAGAGAAGGATTTATCCCTTTTCAAGTAGATGGGGGTAAGAGCCAATGAGATGTGCATTACTGCTGCTTCAGTGATGCCACCTGCACCCATAGGTTCAAGAGGCCTGGAAAAGCTTAGGTTACATTTCTATCAGGAAATTTTTTATACTTCTCCAGCTCATTGATTGGCAACCCTTAGTTAATATCTCCAACTGACACGTTTAACTTTATCTAATTGTCTTTCAAGCTTCTGGTCAAAAACTAAGCTTCTGGGTTGGATATTCCATGAATCACAGAAAATCCATTCCTAATTTGTCAGGTGGATGTTCTGAAAGGAGAATTGATAGCTCTGGATTCATATTCATCTAGTCTGTAGACTGTGGGTGTGAACTCCTATCCTCAACTGGGAAGCCCCAGGGGGGCAATGTTTGTGTCTTATTCACTTCTGAGTCCTCAGGGCCTTGCCCCATGTCTGGCACAGAGGAGATGTTCAGGAAATATTTCATGAACAATGTTTTATTTAACTTGAAAGGGCAAAGTACACGTAAGTTGAATTTCAGATAAAATTATTATTTTCATGGACAAAGAGAAAGGAAAAGCAAGTGAGGGTCTCAACAGATCCCACAATGCAAGGTTTCTGAATTCTTCTTTTTCTTTCTTTTTTTTTTTTTTTAAAGGATTTTCTTATTTATTTATTTATTTATTTATTTATTTTATTTTTTTTTTGGCTGTGTTGGGTCTTCGGTTCGTGCGAGGGCTTTCTCCAGTTGCGGCAAGCGGGGGCCACTCTTCATCGCGGTGCGGGGACCGCTCTTCATCGCGGTGCGCGGGCCTTTCTCTATCGCGGCCCCTCCCGTCGCGGGGCACAGGCTCCAGATGCGCAGGCTCAGCAATTGTGGCTCACGGGCCCAGCTGCTCCGTGGCATGTGGGATCTTCCCAGACCAGGGCTCGAACCCGTGTCCCCTGCATTAGCAGGCAGATTCTCAACCACTGCGCCACCAGGGAAGCCCCTCTTCTTTTTCTTAATTCAATTTCTCACCTCTCAGCTTCCACTCTAACAGCTGCTACTCAGACCTGCTCCCACGTGTGGCCTTGAAGACACCATGCTACCCGTCAGCTGGGTTCCTGTTACCAGGCAATGCAGCTCAGGCAGGGTACATTCTGAAATGTGTTTGGTGTCCTTTTCCTCTAAGTGCCATTCTTCATATTAACAAGGTGAATTGCGTGGAACAAGCTCACTGAGATTTGTAGACTGAAATCTCTGGCAGGAGGTAGGGATGACACCTGACCACAGCACCCTGCTTATTCTCACTCAGTGTCATCTCCCTCCCTCAACATCACCCGAGCCTACATCTCCCGCTAACTTGATTCTTTTCTGAGAACATTGGAACATCACAGACTGCCTGATTCTGATGGATACTTTGAAGTCCTTCTAGAATTCAGATAATAATTGCTGGAAAGAGTAAGGAGTGAAATAACCATGCAAAACCCCATAGGTTTCATTGGCGTAGTTAAGCCTAAAGTATCAGTATAAGAAATGTGTCCATCTTCTTCCAAAATTGTGATGGTGTCATGCTGCCAACATGGTTGGTCAATGGGAAGGACCATATGGGCTGTATGCGCCACTGAATGCAGCACACATGGGCAGTCCCTCCAGAAGGAACACACCGTAAGGGGTTGACTGGGACTCAGTATTGACTAGTTCAATACTGGTTTTATTTTCTTCCCAGTGATGTGAGTATTCAGCCAGTGGTGCCATCCCAAGTTATGAGTGTCACGCTCCACTCTGAGCCAAGTATTGGATGAAGATTGACTTTTTTCTTATCTTCAGTGTCATAGTGTTTTCGCTGAATTAAATGGATAGTTCCCTGTTCCGTTTTTAGTTCTATTTACATAAAACATTTCAAGTAGGAACACTGTCATGTGATACTTTTCTTGATCAAGATATGTAAATTAATCCAATTAATTTATTTATCCAGTCAAGACATACTTATTGAGTGCCTACTATGTGCCAGATCCTCTTCTAGGCCCTGGGAACATGCCAGTGAGCAAATCTTTAAAAAGTTCACATTTCTTTAATTCAGGTTTATTCCAGTAAAGTTAAGTTTCCACTGTTTAAAGATATGTAGGCTCTTACAGATGGCCAACAGGCACATGAAGAGATGCTCAACATCGCTAATTATTAGAGAAAGGCAAATCAAAACTACAGTGAGGTACCACCTCACACCAGTCAGAATGGCTATCATTAAAAAGTCTACAAAGAACAAATGCTGGAGAGGGTGTGGAGAAAAGGGAACCCCAATACACTGTTAGTGGGAATGTAAGTTGGTATAGCCACTATGGAAAACAGTATGGAGGTTCCTCAGAAAACTAAAAATAGAGTTGCCATATGATCCAGCAATCCCACTCCTGGGTATATATTAGACAAAACTATAATTCAAAAAGATAATGTACCCCTATGTTCATAGCAGCACTATTCACGATAGCCAAGACATGGAAACAACCTAAATGTCCATTGACAGATGAATGGATAAAGAAGATGTGGTACATATATACAATGAAATAATACTCAGCCATAAAAAAGAATGAAATAATGCCATTTGCAGCAACATGGATGGACCTAAAGATTATCATACGAAGTGAAGTAAGTCAGAAAGAGAAAGACAAATACCATATGGTAGCACTTATATGTGGAATCTAAAATATGGCACAAATGAACTTATCTACAAAACAGAAACAGACTCACAGACATAGAGAACAGACTTGTGGTTGCCAAGGGGGAGTTGGGGAGGGGGAGGGATGGAGTGGGAGTTTGGGGTTAGCAGAATGGATAAAGAACAAGGTCATACCATAAATCATAGGGAACTATATTCAATATCCTGTAATAAACCATAATGGGAAAGTATACAAAAAAGAATGTATATGTATGTATAATACAGCAGAAATTAACACAACATTATAAATCAACAATATTTCAATAAAAAAAGATATGTAGGCTCTAATATAGCAGGGTCTTATATCATAATAGGGTTTTGGCTTTATTTTCTTATTGTTTACTGTTCCTGTAGAAATACTGACAATATCTTAGGTTTACCCCCTCCTCCTCCCTTCCCTTTCTTTCCTTTCTTTTACTTTTTTCTTTCCTCCCTCCCTCTCTCCCTTCTTTCCTTCTTCTTTTCTCTTTCTGGCAATATTAGTCTAAGTGTCATAAGCCCATAAAAGACAGTGACTGACAATTTAATAACAGAGAATTAAGGCCTTGAGATGTCACTAGAAAGTAGGAAAATAGGAAGTGAGGGATACAAGTGCATGCTCATGTAAAAACATCTCAATGGTCTTAATGACGTGGTAGCTGTTAAATGGAAGGGCCATCTGATCCTTCCTTTCTGAGATGTTCCTATCTTGAATCTGCCCGTCAATTAGCATCTAAAGAAACATGCATCTTTCTTGACAGAGAGCACGTGATATGGGGAGACGGATTGACAGGAACCAGGTCTGACTTTAATTGTAGGTGATGTTGCTATTGTATAGCCCTCTCCTGGGGTCGGGGGTGGCGAGGAACATGGACATGATTTGCAACATTGATTGATTCTGAGAAATTGCCCAATAAACCCTGACTACCACAGGTGGTATGCAGAAATATGTTTCCCTGATTTCTGGTTTCCGAATCATCATACCTTTCTACTCAGAATGCACGCTCTCCTTTCACTTGGTCCCTTTGTTGCCTCTGGAGTCCATCTGCAGAGCTGGCCATCGCTTTGGAGGAAGATGAGCAGCAGGATGCTAGGCTGTGTGTTTGCTTCCTGGAGAAACATGACCTGTAGAAGACATGGTCCGAGAGTAAGGAATTTGACTGCTCTCAAGGCCCAGAGGGACCAGAGGCTCTGCCTCCCGCTCTCCCTGGAAGTCCATTGACCAGATCCACCTCTTCCATGCTGTCGCCACTGCTGACTTGAGTCCTTCAACCACTGCAACAGCTGCTGGCTTGGCAGAAGTGACATAGGTTTTGCATACACTATTTGTGATTCTTGGTGAAGTTCATATTTCTTTACCATCATATTTTTTTTTGTTACTGTCTTTCCTCATTTAGTTTGAATACTACTTCAGGGTTGGGATTGTTTTAGTATTTGCACATTTTACCAAATATGAACTAAGCTGTCAGTCACAAGAGGAAGAAAATGAATCAGTTTCCGCCTATTTTCTTCATCTATTTACTTGTTCATTTGTCTTTAGTTCAGTCAGCAGATATGCATTGAGCACCTATTTCATGCCATCCATTGTTGTAGGTATGGGGATATAGCAGTGAACAAAATAGACATTTCCTGCTGTAGTATTCCAGAAAGGGGAGATAAATAATAAACAAATAAGCACACGATATGCCATATGGTGATAAGTGCTATGGAGAAAAATCCTGCAGGAACAGGCAGTTGCAATTTTAAGCAAAGAGGTCAGAATGACCTTTCTGGGAAGGTGATATTTAAGCTCAAAAATTGAATAAGTAACTGTACTTCCCATTCTGCCTGCAATTCATTGTCTCCAATCTCCAGAGCAATTCAGACTCTACCTTCTCTACAAAACCCAGCCCCATCAGTGGTCATGTTTATACTTACGCTAAGAAAAGTATTTTTTGATTAACTGAAATTCAAATTTAACTGGGAGTCCTGTGTTTTATCTGGCAAACTTAGCACCCCAATGCTTACCCCAAGCTGGAAATATTCCATCTCTCTTTTGAGCTGCCATGTCATTCTCTTCTTTTAAGGCACAACTTGGGCACTCATTATAACTCAGCAGTTACTTTATCAGGCCAGCTAAGCATTCCCTTGAAAGTCAGGGAGTAAAGGCAGAGAAAATGTGGTAAGATTCAAGACAGGGAGGTTCCAATTGCAGAAAATCGGGTCATAAAGGCCCAGAGTACAGCAAATTCCTAGGGAGATATTTGGAGAGCGCCAACATGAGGAAGTATTGCTAAATGGGGGCGGAGAAAGTGCCAAAGTCAATTTGAAAATTAGCTGGGGTTTTAGCAGATGAACAAGGATAGAGCTTGATACCGAGGCAGAAAGTTTGCTTTTTCTTTCTTTAAGGAGCTGACCTTGCCAGAGCTGGGGTGAAGCATTTATTTCACCCTCTTTCTTCCCCCCAGCAGGGACCTGACACATATGCTCAACTACCAGGAACAGTGGCAAGTGCACACACCTGCTGGCCCTGCTAATTACCAAACGCCCCCCAGGATGAGGGCATGGGCTTAACATTTGGGCAGAGGTAGCTGACTGTTAGAACCAGAGAATGTTGGCGTTGCAGTTCTTGCAGATACCTGGATCATTAATCAGAGAAATATTGCTTTGTACCTGGGAAGCAGGGCCAGAGAGAGTCTTTTACTTTCGATTAGTGGGTGTTTGTTACAAAAAGAACATAAACAGATTTTCTTAGCTTTCCTGCAGTAGAGAACATTCGCACCTTGGATGAGCCTGATGTGAACTCATCTATGTTTAGGTAAAATTTGTTGCCTGAAACGTTAATGAAAGGTGCACTTGCCAGATTGCTTCCTCTATAAATGACCTTAGTACTTCTATCTGATCATATTGTGCACCTATTGATTTTAAACCCAGGCACTTTGATAATGTGGGCAAAGCAGCGACTGTTAAAAGGCTTCCAGAGAACACTATTTAACTATTTCCCTTTCCTTTTTACTATGCCCTATAGGCTTGTCAGGTCTTTTCAAATTTATTTACTGTTGGAGGCATAATAATGGCAAAATTTTAAAGCATTTTCTCCATGCCATTGTCTCAGGCAGTGTGTTAAGGACTCCATAAAAATGATCTCATTTAACAACTCTATGAGGAAGGAAATTCCTCCCCCAAATTTACATAGGAGGAAACTGAGGCTTAGAAAGATGAAGAGATTTGACTAAGGTCTTGCCTCTTTCCATTGGTCTGGCCAGCCTGCCCGTTTTGATGCTTTTGCAGTTATACAGGAATGACATGCAGAAGGAGGCTGTTTCTTTTTTTTTTTTTTAATATTTTATTTATTTATTTATTTATTTATGGCTGTGTTGGGTCTTCGTTTCTGTGCGAGGGCTTTCTCCAGTTGCGGCAAGCGGGGGCCACTCCTCATCGCGGTGCGCGGGCCTCTCACTATCGCGGCCTCTCTTGTTGCGGAGCACAGGCTCCAGACGCACAGGCTCAGTAGTTGTGGCTCACGGGCCCAGTCGCAACGCGGCATGTGGGATCCTCCCAGACCAGGGCGCGAACCCGTGTCCCCTGCATTGGCAGGCAGACTCCCAACCACTGCGCCACCAGGGAAGCCCGGAGGCTGTTTCTTGGCGCTAACCTCAGAAGAGGGATATTTTGACATTCCTCCAATTTTGACTGTTTGTCACACCTCAAGTTCTTTCCTCACTCAGCTGATTTGTGACTGGGACCTCCTCTGCCTCCCTGGGGCTATGGGTCAGACCTGTGGCCTGTGATTTCTAGGAAGAGCACTCATGTTCAGTGCCGTGGAACACATGCCCACTATCACCAGGTACAAGGGAGTCATATCAAGATCAGGTTTGAATTTTGAGGTTAAACGAAAGTCATTGTTTTTTTTTTGGTTCCATGCATACATTTCTTTATTGATATTCTTGTATGCTATATCATAAATATAGTAATTTTCTATTTGTCTACACCGCAGATATTTAAAGGATTTTGGTAGTTACTTTAGAATAAAGAAAAATGGGAACGTCTGTCTTCCATTCATGAACCTGAACATAATTTCCACTTTTAAGATAATTAAAAGGAAGTATATTTCATCTAGGTGTCATGGTTAGAAAACAAAAAGCAACAACAGCCCTTTTAAAACAATCCTCCTCAGAACAGTGTCTCTATTGAAGACATAATCCAAAAGGAACCTTGGTTATTTATCTGCTGCCCTCTGAGGTAACAACTAGAGTTTAAGATTTCCTTGGAGCAAGTGCTAATCACACAACTTTTATTCAAGTGTTTAAAAATCAACACAAAACTATCCTTTTAGAAAATATTTGGGACTTATTTAAACCTCTTAATATTCAGTGGGGCTGAAGAGATTTAAAATCAAGGTGTTAGAGGGACTTCCCGGGTGGTCCAGTGGTTAAGAATCCGCCTTCCAATGCAGGGGACACCGGTTTGAGCCCTGGTCGGAACTAAGATCCCACATGCTGCGGGGCAAGCCCATGGGCTCGAGGGCCGGTGCGCCGCAGCTAGAGGGAAGCCCACACATGGCGACGAGGATCCCGCGTGCTGCAACTAAAGACCTGACACAGCCAAATAAATAAATAAAAAATAAAATATATATAAAAAAAAAATCTATCGAAGTGTTAGACTACAGTACTGTAATGGTAGATACATGTCACTATACCTTTGTATATAATCCATAGAACGCCAAGAACGAATCCTAAAGTAAACTATGGACTTTGGGGGATAATGGCGTGTCAAGGTAGGTTCATCACTTATAACAAATGTATCCCTCTAGTGGGGGATGTTGATAATGGAGGAGGCTACACCTGGGGGAGGGGTGCAGGGGTTATATGGGAAATCTCTGTACCTTCCTCTCAATTGTTCTATGAACCTAAAACTGCTCAAAAAATAGTCTTTCAAAAAAAAAAAAGGAAAAAACTCAAGATGAGACATTGCACTGAGTAGTGCTTCCCCAAATGTGGGCTAAGACCACCAGCATTCAAATTATAGGGGCTGCCTGTTAATAATGCAGGTTTCTAAGCCCACCATGCCTACTGAACCAGAAGCTTTGTTTTTTAGGCCCAGAAATCCAAATTTTTAGAAATTTTTAAAGTTGATATTTTAAGGTTTTTTGTTGTTGTTGTTGTTACTGTTTTTTCCATTTCCCTACCATACTAATGTTTGAGAGCTACTGGAGTAGAGAAAGAGGCCTAAGCTTTATTGTCTGTCAGACCTGAACCTTGACGCTGTCATTTTGTAATAGTATGACCTTACGTAAATACTTAACTTCTTGGTATTCTGGTTTCCTCATCTGTAAAACGAGAATAATAGTATTTTCCTGGAAAGATTAGACATCATGTGTAAGAACCGCCTAGTATAGTCCTGGCATATTGTAAGCATTTAACTGTAACAGCTACTATTATTAGTCATGCATCGCCAGGGTAAAATAGCTTCTCCTGACGACAACAGAACTGAGTCTCATAATAAATCATTTAACACTTTCCATCAATTAACTTTCAAGGAGTTACTTGAAGTAGAAGAAAGCAATTGATTGAATGGAAGAATGAGTCACTTCAGAAAGGTCTTTCTTGAAGCTGTGGGCAGTTGTGGCTTGAGGGGTGCTGTCTCCTAGAGCAGTGCTTCCTAAACCTCAGAAACCACCAGAAACTCCCGGGGTGCTTGTTATCCATTCCCTGCTTGCCAGATCAGATCTCTGGGGTGGAGAACCAGAATCTGAATATATGATAAGCTCCTGAGTTGATTTTTAAGGAGCCAGGGAAGCTTCTGTTCATAGACCAACTCTGGGAAAGCACAGCCTGCCATACACAGTTGATGTACTGATGTTATATAACTCTTTTCTTCCTTCCAACTCAAACACTGAGCCCAGGGAATATGATTTCTAGTAGTAGTAGTAGTGGTAGTGGTAGTAGTAGTAGTACTACTGCTACTAATACTAATAATAACAACATTTACCAAGCCCTTCCTGTGTGTCAGGCATTGTTCTAAACTTTAAGTACATTAACTCTTTAATCCTCATAGCCATACTCAAAGATAAACATTATAATTATCTATATTTTACAGAAAAAAAATGTAGGCACCACTGTCAAGCACAGAGAAGGTCTGAAGTGAGAGGGCTTTACCTCTTCAGCTTAAATGAGCTTAAATGAGGATCACTTGAATGATCCTTCTGCCAGTTGGGACGAAGGGACAGGTCTGGAGCCAGGCCAGCCTCTGGGCAGATGAGTGTTGGGGACAGAGAGGCCTGGCAAACAGCATGTGGTCCTGGAGCAGTGTTATCAGGTAGTTTGGACTGGATGGTGGTTAGAGGCCCTCTCTCATCGCACTGTAACATGCTGGCGTGTTGTGGGAATCATGGGGAAAGCACCAGGTCTGTGCTGTGTTTAGTCCCTAAAAGCATGACTGTGAGGGAAACAAGTCTCTCAGGCTCAGCACTATACTCCTGTCAGGAAACACAAGGAACTTCCTGCCTGGAATCCCCCATAGCTCATTTCTCAGGCCTTGGAGGCCATTTCTTGGAAGTCCCGGGGCCCAAAACTCCCTTTTTTTCCCTATTACATGACTTCCCCTTCAAAAACGGTGGACACTGCGGATACACTATACAGCACAGAGAAATATAGCCATTATTTTGCAATAACTTTAATTGAAGCATGATTTAAATCTATAAATATATTGAATCACTATGTTGTATACCTGAAACTAATATAATATTATAAATCAACTATACTTCAATTTAAAAAATAGCAGGTATTCCCACCTTCAGTGTTCCTGAAGATAAGCACACAAACTCTTTTCATTATAACCTTTTTTATTAATCGTCAATAAAAGGAACTAGGAAATGGTAGAAATCAAATCTAATGAGCACAGTCACATTGCAAAGGGGTCAAGAATCTCAGGTTTTTCAACCCAGTTGATGTACCTGGGATTGTTCCTCTTTCTCGTAGACTCCCCAGATCAAGTTCTCCTCTTTTATTCATTATCTCACCAAACCTCTACAGTCCCTCAGCCTTCAGATGCTCTGGGAAATGGTTCTCCACCTTGAGTGTGTGGCAAAATCTCCTAGAGGTCTCAGTATAATTTCTGGGCTGGAGCAGGTCTGCAGTGGGGAATGAGAATTTGCACTTTAACAGCTTCCCAGGTGCAGCTGAGGCTGCTGAGGCAGGGATCACACTTTGCGAACTGTTTTCTGGTAGCTTAAAGCTCTTGGGCTTAAGGATATAATTCAGGCTGAAACATAGGTCATGTAAAGGGGGGAGGGATCACCAGAAAAAATAAAGAATGCTTAGTTAAATATGAATTTCAGGTAAACAAATAATCTTTTTAGTGTATGTCCCAAATACTGCATGGGACAGACTTAAAATTTAAAAAATATTTGTTGCTTACCTGAAAATTAAATTAATTGGAGTGCCTGTGTATCCTGCATTTTTATTTGGTAAGTCTGGCAACTCTATTTCAAGGACATCATGTTTGCAAGTTTTCTGATAGCATAATAGCTACTCTGTAACTCAAGCTATCTTCCTAGATATTTTCCTTCCACCACCTAGCTCTCAGGCTCCTGAAATGCATTTCCCAACTCTGAGATGGGTCCCTCTTGTCCCAACCTTCCACTGAGACACCCCTCTAGGACCTACCTGCTAACTTAGTCCAGGGGTTGACTGCATTATAGCCCCTTGGAGCTTACTATTGCCATTCCTCTTCTGTATCTGAGTCTTTCAATTTACTTTAATAGAGAGGATTTGGGGACAAGGCAGGAGAGAAAGTGGAGCCCACAAAGCACGCAGTCAGCTCCCTATTTTGCCGATGCCAAGACTGGCCAAGCTGGTGCACCTGAAAGGATTTCTTAGCAAGCTCAGAGGGGGGCAGTTCGTCTATCCAAGCAAGCAAACCTGGTGATATTGCCATGCAGAATAAATGTTAATAACACATAGTGTGTAAGTGCTGTTTCTAGGCAAGATAAGGATTGCAATTTGTGTTTAATTTTTAAATCCCATAATTGCTTCTGTAGAGGCATTTCTGAAGTTTGACAAGCTTCCTTGCTAGGATGTGTCAACTTCAGAGTACATTCCTAAAAGCAGCAGGAGATGTCTTTGCCACTGACTATAATAATGATGATAATGATGAGATGGATAAGGAAATTATTGAATGGAGATCAATCTTATGAGTCTTACATTTAGCTGGAGTTTAACATCCAATGACAATGGTCATTTCCAAAAAAGGAACACTATATTTGAACTCACAGCCCAGCATCTCTGTGAAGACTGCAAAGTTTGGGTCTTACAATTTTCTGCAAATTTCTGGAGTCCATATTTAGAGGACAACATACTTCTCTTCTTTCAAATACTAATAATTCTGCTTCAAAAAGCAGTGATTCCAAGTGCTTTTCCAGTAACGCAGTCCTATTTCCGGGTACTCTAATAATGCTAATCGGAACCCTTGGGTTTATTTTTGTTTTTCTCCGAGGAATGGATTTCTTGTATTATAATTCTAAAACCTACCCTTGTTTGAGAAACAGATGTTAGAAGAGAATGCAATCAAAAGCGAGAAGAAATGACTGTAGCTGAGAGCAAATATTTATTTTCACATGTATCTAGTGGCTTCCTATAATAAGTCATCAATGAATGAAAAGTCATATAACAAATGTCTGTTGTTTGTGTGCAAAAATGCTATTACTAACCCACCATTAGACACGACATGCATTCTGAGTGTTTTTCCATTAGTCCTGATGTATTTGGGCAATGTCACTCATAGCCTCTTGCCTCATCTTACTAGTAATCAGTAGCAGGCATCTGCCAAAAAAGATAGCCAAGATCTTCTGGTATTTTTTGTGGTCAAGGAAAACAGCGAGATTTCTGCTCCTAAGAAGAAGTGAGCCCATTTTCTCAATCTGACAGGAATATCAGAGATTTGGAGGGTTTAATAAAGGTCAAAGTTGAAAGGTAGTATACATTTTCCTACCAGGAAAGCCAATCTACTCTATTCCTGCTATACATTCCAAGTGCTAACGAAAGATCAAATATAGCAGCAGGGAAAGACAGTAGTCAGTTAATGAATTCTCTATTTACATTCCAAACCAATAAGCTAATTTTTTGTTTGTTTGTTTGGCTTAACAGATTGTGCTTTAATTACAAGCCATTAGCCAGTCATTAATAAATGGAACAGTTTGGATTTCATAAATATTTTTGAATTTTATACAACTCATTTAACATTTTAATATACGGAAATAATGCTTGATTTAGGAGAAATACTTAACTGAGATCATGTTACTTGCGGATAGCCCAGCTTTTCTGACTCCGTCCAGCAGAGGGAGCATTAGGGTAGGTGGGGGTTGGGGTGGAGGGATGGGGGGTGGGTCTCTGAAGTCACACTGTCTTTACTCAGGTCCTGACTCATTTATTAGTGCATGACCTTGGGCAAGCTACCTAAGTTCTCTGTGCCTCAGTTTCCTCATCAGTCAAATGGAGGCAATTTTATTACCAGCCTCTGAGAGATGTTTCCAACATTAAGTGGGATAAGGCATGTGAAGTGCCTAGCACAGAGTGAGCGCCCAATAAATATTAGCTAAAAACAGAATAAAATCAAACAAAATTTAAACTCTGTTCTGAGCTATACCTGGATAGTTCTCTTATTACATTTTGCAATTATTGCATGAAGCAGAGACTATGTTGCCTACCTAATGAAATTTAACCAACAAATATTTGAATTTTGGAATAAACCTATCTTATACACTGATTAGGGATTCACTGGATATTAAAAGTAAATGTATTAAGGACATGTTTAATAAAATCAAAGACCCCCTTGTATTTAAGTCATCATTCTAGAATAAATATTTGCTTACTGTCTAAAGCAATAAGAGAAGAGTACAAGGTAAATATAGTTTCATTTGGCATCATTAAAATGGTGTTTCTAATATTATTTTTTTACATTTATTAATAGGCTTTCATTTTTTAAAAAAAATTTTCTAGGTCTATGATTTTTGGACTTGGGCAGTAGCACCAAGTCATTGGAAAAGCAGTGAATGGAAACAGTGCTGTCTTCACGGATGTGGTTTCTGTGGTCTGGCTCTCTCTGCTGCAGCAGTCATGGCTTGATAGGGAGGGAGGGTAGGCATGGAACGAAGTTGGGCAAGGTAAGTGAGATGTGTCAGTGGGAATCTGGGTGGTTAGACCACTCAAACTGGGAAAATGGAGTGTTGGTGATTTCCTGACTATAACAGGTTTTTTGGGGATGTAACCCCCAGTTTCCATAACCAGAGAGGTCCAAGAATCAATAGATAGGAGTGTAGGGCAGGAAGGAGGTAAGCTAAGGGAACATGTAGAAGAGTGAGTCTTCTCTGTGCCCTATTTGCTCTCCCACTGTGCTAGAGGAACTTGGGAATATTTTGTTTTATAACTACCTTGACATTACTAATTGGAATGGGCACTCACTCCTCCTCCAATCTCGCCTTCTGTGGTTATAGATAAAGACTTTACCTTGGTGTCTCTTGCTTCCACCAGGGACTCTGTATAAGCTATGAACATTCTAAAAAATAATCTCTGCAAGAGTAAAATGGGTATTTGCTGGCTCACTTACTCTGCGAATTGATTTGATAAAATTGATTTCCGTTTTATATCTTAAATATTTTGTACAACCTAGAAGAGGCTGAAAAGCGTTGCATCACATCTAACACACAAGTCTGGGCTTTCCTCCGTATTCACAAAGGCACATGCTTATTACGTCTTGTACTGATTTATCTTGTCTTCTTTTTTTCAATTACTTGCTGATGTCATCTCTTTTGGCTATTCCTGAAAGGATAGCTAAACTTGCCTTCTTTACTTTTTTACCTTCTAGCACATATCAAGTCATACTCAACAGAACTACCGTTATCAAGCCCTTACTGTATATGCTCTATATACTGAGCCCTGTTCAGTAAGCCTTACATATGTTACTTCATTTAATTCTCGACTCAAGCCCACAAGGTAGATATTCCTTCATTTACAATCAGAGATTCTGAAACTCAAGAAAATTTAAATACTGTTCTCAAGGTTAAACATCTACTGAGTGGTACACACAACACTCACAACTAATTCAGTTCAACTCTAAAGTCCATTCTCTTTCACTAGGCTATGGTGACTAAGAACTTTGCCTATTGAGTGCTGGATTATTTCATGTAGAAGCCAACACTGTTCTTATATTATCTGGCTTTCTTGCCAGGCAATGCTATCCTTCCTACACTCTCAGTCAGTTTCAACATTGTTCAGCCTCTGCACAAATCAAGATAGCACAATCTCTGCACAGATCGAGATTCCTTTTTCTGTATTCCAAATATATAGTATTGACCATACTACTTGCAGCACAGTGCAAGGCACTGTAGGGGATACAAAAATACATGAGCCATGGCCTCTGACCTTAGGAGCTTCCATTTTAACGGCAAAGGGATAAACATGAGAAAAACTGCATGCAAATGTCTACAATATGAGGCAGAATAAAAGTACCATTATCGAGATTATAATCCATGATAAGAATTTACATGAAGGAGAAGGCAACCACAGAAGCCTCTCCTCTTTGGATCTTGGTCAAGGTTTGGCTTTTTTTGCTGTGGTTTATGGGGAGAGGGAACCAGAGAGAGAATTTGTCAGCCATATTTCAATGGTTCATTGTCACTGCCATTTTGTACAAACAGCTCATTTTTGGTGAGAAATAATAATCAATGCAAAAGAGGATGTAGGCAGGGCTCAGGTATGCAGACACTCCTTTATTTTATTGATATTTTCTCCAGGTTGTGACAGTGATGATAAACTCTAAGAGAGAGTGAAAAAAAAATTCTGCTGCTCTCACCACAATTATATTCAATCTGACAACCAACAATTCATTAATTAAATTTAATGTTAAATATGTGAAATTTATGGAGTTGGGATATACAAAGATAAACTGAAGTATATATTCTATAGAGAAAATAAGATGTCTATACAAATAAATATCCCATGGTAAGAAATGATAAAAATCATTAGAGAAGGACAGAGAAGTCATCATAGTATTTGAGAGGAGGAATTGGTTATTTTCACTGGAGGAATCAGGGGAGTCTACACGAAGGAGGTGCTAATAACCATTAAGAGCTAACCTGTTGGGCTTCCCTGGTGGCGCAGCGGTTGAGAATCCGCCTGCCAATGCAGGGGACATGGGTTTGAGCCCTGGTCTGGGAAGATCCCACATGCCGCGTAGCAACTAAGCCCGTGCACCACAACTACTGAGCCTGTGCTCTAGAACCCGTGAGTCACAACTACTGAGCCCGCGTGCCGCAACTACTGAAGCCCACGCACCTAGAGCCCGTGCTCTGCAACAGGAGAAGCCACTGCAATGAGAAGCCCGCGCACTGCAACGAAGAGTAGCCCCTGCTCATTGCAACTACAGAAAGCCCATGTGCAGCAACGAAGACCCAACACAGCCAAAAATAAATAAAATAAATAAATTTATTTAAAAAAAAAAAAAGAGCTAACCTCTTTTAATTGCTAACCAGGTACCAGGACTTAGGCATGTATTAACTTATTTAGTGCTCACAACAACTCTATGAGGTAGATGCAATCCACCCCCCCACCCCCCCGCATATTTTCCAGGAAAAGAAACTAAGGTATAGAGATTAAGTAACCTGCTAGCAAGCGACCTGCAGTTTGGCTTTAGAGGCTGGTCATTTAACCACAGCTCTATTCACCAGCCTGTGCCAGGAAGAATGGATAGGAGTGGTTTCCCACCAGAGCTAGAAGAACAAGTAGAGAGGCAGCAGCAGGAAAGGACAAGGAGGGTATGGGGAGGATGGCACATAAAGGGAGGTAATCATAAACAATAAAAAGGTAGGCTATGTAATGTTAGTTTAGAGTCAGGCCACGGAGAACATTGAGGAGCTATCTAAAGGGGTTGTACTTTAGTTTTTATGATTGACAGTTTTTGAAAAGCCTTGTCATATGACATAGGTGGGCCGCAGGAGAGCTAATCTGATAGCCATATACAAGATGAATACAAAGGTTGTCAAGAGGCAGGGAGAGCAGTTAGGAAGTTAAACTCCGTAACAGGGAACATAGCTTAGAGTGATGGGGTGATTAAACTGAGGATGACAATGAGGAATTGCAAAATTGAAAGTGAGAAATTAAGAATGGCAGTCATGGAAGTGTAAAATTGTGAGAGAGATGTTACTTCTTGAGGAGTCAAAAGAGATGCTTGAGTTTTGAGTTTGGGTTATTGCCAGGGCAGGGGTGTTATCCACACAGCTCTGGACCTTTGGGGAAGTGAAGTTTGAGTAGAAAATGAAGTTAATTTTGTATATATAGTTATGCAGATAAAATTTTCTGTTGGATAATCCTCTGACAGAAAGTTTGATAATAAGTGGATTTTTTAATTTTTAAATTTTTAGCTGTGTTGCTGCATGCGGGCTTTCTTTAGTTGTGGCGAGCGGGGGCTACTCTTCGTTGCAGTGCATGGGCTTCTCATTGTGGTGGCTTCTCTTGTTGTGGAGCATGGGCTCTAGAGCGCAGGCTCAGTAGTCATGCCGCACGGGCTTAGTTGCTCCGCAGCATGTGGGATCTTCCCGGACCAGGGATCGAACCTTTGTCCCCTGCATTGGCAGATGGATTCTTAACCACTGTGCCACCAGGGAAGTCCCAATAAGTGGATATTTGACTGCATTCTATAGGGTTTTAAAACTTTTAACCCCAAGCCAAAGTAAGGTCTTGGTAAGGAAAGGATGTACCCTCATATTTGAGATGGATATCTATGTAGATGCTTGAGAGCACTACCAGGTACATGAGAAGGTGTTCAGCACCTCTAATCATCAGAGAAATGCACGTTAGAACCACAATATGATATCATCTCACACCTGTGAGAATACCTATTGCCAAAAAGATAAGTGTTGGGAGGATGTGGAGAAAGGGAACCCTGTGTACTGTTGGTGGGAATGTAAATTTGTGCAGTCACGGTGAAAAACAGTATGGAGGGTCCTGAAAAAATGGAAAATAGAACTACTATATGATTCAGCAATCCTGCTTCTGAGTATATAGCCAGAGGAAATGAAATCACTATCTTGAAGAGATATCTGTTCATTGCAGCATTATTCACAATAGCCAAGACATGGAATCAACTTCAATGTCTCTTGACAGATGAATGGATAAAGAAGGATATATAATGGATGTATACATTATATATATATATATATATATATATATATATATATATATATATATATATATATATATAATTCAACCATAAAGAAAAGGAAATCTTGCCATTTGCAACAACATGGATGAAACAACTTGGGGGCATTATGCTAAGTGAAATAAGTCAGACAGAGAAAGACAAATACTGTATGATATCACTTATATGTGGAATCTTTAGAAAGCGGAACTCATAGAATCAGAGAGTAAATTGATGATTGCCAGGGGTTCAGGGGTTGCGGAGGGAGGTGTTGGGGGAAGTTAGGAGATGTTGGTCAAAGGGTATAAACTTCAGTCAGAAGATGAATTAAGTTTTGGAGATCTAATGTACAGCATGGTGACTCTACTTCATACTGTATTATATACTTGAAAGTTGCTAAGAAAGTAAATCTTTTTTTTTTTTTTAAAGGATTTTCTTATTTATTTATTTATTTATTTATTTTTGGCTGTGTTGGGTCTTCGGTTCGTGCGAGGGCTTTCTCCAGTTGCGGCAAGCGGGGGCCACTCTTCATCGCGGTGCGGGGACCGCCCTTCATCGCGGTGCGCGGGCCTTTCTCTATCGCGGCCCCTCCCGCTGCAGGGCACAGGCTCCAGACGCGCAGGCTCAGCAATTGTGGCTCACGGGCCCAGCTGCTCCGTGGCATGTGGGATCTTCCCAGACCAGGGCTCGAACCCGTGTCCCCTGCATTAGCAGGCAGATTCTCAACCACTGCGCCACCAGGGAAGCCCCGAAAGTAAATCTTAAATGTTTTCATGACTACCACTACAGCAAAGAATAGTAATTATATGAGGTGATAAATGTATTAACTAAACTTATTGTGGTAATCATTTTTCAAAATGTAAATGTATCAAATCATCACATGTGCACCTTAACAATGTTATATGTCAAATATGTCTCAATGAATCTGGAAAAATCAGGAAAAAGCTTCTTCCTTTCCTCTTTGGTCTTTCTTGACCTGTAATTTTGTTGTTGTTTTTATTTGCTATTTAAAGTGTGATTCCTTGGGCATGAGATATGTACTTGCAGGGTGATAGTAGACCCTTCCAGGTGTGCAGTGCATATGCCTGACCCCAGTCACCCCCATCTGTATTCAGGACCCTGCTGGGCATGGAAGGGGGCAGGGGTCACTAAGCAGGAAGAGTGCTTGGTCAAGAACTTGTCCTAGGGTGAGTGAAGTGATGGGAGCTGGAACCATATTTGATCCAAGGTTCCAAGTCCCTAGTGTATGCTTCGTGGTCCCATCAAATTTCACTTATAAAAGCAAATTCAAGATGGTGACAACAGAGCATTGAACTCCAAATATGGGGACCCTTCTGAGTGCAGGGCCCTGTGGGGCTGTGCTGGTTGAATGTCCATGAAACTGGCTCTGTTGAGCAGCAGTGGGAATGACAAAGATCTCAGAATAGCAGTGGCTATGTGGCAGCACTTAAAGGCAAGACATAAGGTGGGCTTAAGTACTATGATAGAAAATTTGAAATGGCAGCCAGGTGTCCTGAGACAGAGAGGTCTGTTGAGATGGCTAATATAACTTGGTACTTACAGAATGAAATAGATGGGCAGGCGAAAAGAATGCTGCTGCATATATAGTCAGAAGAGATCAAGAATGAGCAGAAGACTGGGGTCAGCCACTTCAGTGAAAAAGTCACAATTCCTTGTTCTGTTTCCAGACCTAAACCAAATCTCAGATTCATCAGCAGAGATAAAGTTCCTATGATGAAGGACCCTGAATAAACACAGAAGTTGTATAGTCTAGTAATTCCTTTAAATTACAAAGGGATTTATGGTCATTTACTCTGGTAACCATGTACTGGGCAGAGAGAAATACATAGAACTCTGAAGTGTTGTTAAATCCAGAGTCCAAACTGATTCTGATAATTGGGAGCCCCAAATCCCATTATGATTCCATTTTTATCTCTTGTAACAGTCTTTATTTTAAAGACTATCTATTTTGTCTAAGTCTTGCTATTCTGGCTTTCTTTTTTTTTGTAACAAAAATTGGTCATCAACCTTTATTATTGTCAACCCATCAATTTAATTCTAAACAAGCAGAGGACACCAGAAGGTAATTCACAGCCAGTAACTGAACACAGTAGAAATGTTCTCACTCACCAATAATCAACTGCTGCAAATTAAAATCAAATGTGCGGCTTTCTTTTGATTTCCATTTGCATGGAATACCTTTTTCCATTCCCTGACTTTCAGTATGTGTGTGTCTCTAGATCTGAACTGAACCTCTTGTAGGCAGCATATATACCAGTCTTGTTTTGTATTCATTTAGCCACTCTATGTCTTTTTGTTGGAGCACTTAGTACATTTACATTTAAGGTTATTATCAATATGTAGGTTCTTATTGCCATTTTGTTAATTGTTTTGGGTTTGTTTTTGTAGGTTTTCTTTTCCCTTTCTTCTTTTGTTCTCTTCTCTTATATTTTTGATAACTACCTTTAGTGTTGAGTGGATTTCTTTTTCTTTTTTATGTGTATATCTATTATAGGTTTTTGGTTTGTGGTTAGCATGGGGTTTTTATATAGCAGTCTATATATATACATGATTGTTTTAAGTTGCTGATCTCTTAATTTCAAATGCATTAAAATACACTGCAGTTGTAGTCTCCTCCCCTCATGATTACTGTTTTCAATATCATATTTTACATCTAATTGTTTTGTGTATCCCTTAAGTGCTTATTGTGGATATAGATGATTTTACTACTTTTGTCTTTTAATCTCCCTACCAGCTTTGTATGTGGATGATTTCCTACCTTTACTATATGTTTGCCTTTATTGGTGAATTTTTCATTTTGTAATTTTCTTGTTCTAGTTGTGGCCTTTTCTTTTTCTCCTAGGGAAGTTCCTTTAACACTTCTTGTGAAGCTGGTTTGGTAGTGCTGAACTCATCTATCTTTTGTATGTAAAGCTTTTGATTTCTCCGTTGAATCTGAATGAGAGCCTTGCTGGGTGGAATATTCTTGGTCATAGGGTTTTCCTTTTCATCACTTTAAATATCACGCCACTCCCTTCTGGCCTGCAGAGTTTCTGCTGAAAAATCAGCTGATAGCCTTACGGGAGTTCCCTTGTATGTTATTTGTTGCTTTTCCCTTGCTGCTTTTAATATTCTCTCTTTAATTTTTGTAATTTTTTTTTTTTAATAAATTTATTTATTTGTTTTTGGCTGTGTTGGGTCTTCGTTGCTGCACGCGGGCTTTTTCTAGTTGCAGTGAGCGGGGGCTACTCTTCATTGTGGTGCACGGGCTTCTCATTGCGGTGGCTTCTCTTGTTGCGGAGCACAGGCTCTAGGAGCACGGGCCTCAGTAGTTGTGGCATGTGGGCTCAGTAGTTGTGGCTCGTGGGTTCTAGAGTGCAGGCTTAGTAGTTGTGGCGCACAGGCTTAATTGCTCTGCGGCATGTGGGATCTTCCCGGCTCAGGGCTTGAACCTGTGTCCCCTGCATTGGCAGGCAGATTCTTAACCACTGTGCCACCAGGGAAGCCCAATTTTTGTAATTTTAATTACAATGTGTCTTTGGCGTGTTCCTCTTTGGGTTCATCCTGTATGGGACTCTCTGTGCTTCCTGGACTTGGATGACTGTTTCCTTTCCCAGGTTAGGGAAGTTTTCAGCTATTATGTTTTCAAATATGTTCTTGGTCCCCCTTCTCTCATGCTTCTCCTTCTGGGACCCCTATAATGTGAATATTAGTGCCCTTGATGTTGTCCCAGAGGTTTCTTAAACTGTCCTCATTTCTTTTTTTTCTGTTTAGCAGTTGTGATTTCTACCACTCTGTTTTCCGGCTCCCTGATTCGTTCTTCTGAGTCATTTAGTCTACTACTGATTCCTTCTATGTATTTTTCATTTCAGCTATTATATTTTTCATCTCTATTTGGTTGTTCTTTATATTTTCTCACTCTTTGCCAAAGGCTTCTAAGTTCTCGTTCTCTGCATCCATTCTCCTCCTGAGTTCTTTCATCATCTTTACAATCATTACTCTTAACTCCTTCTCAGGTACAGTGCCTATCTCCACTATACTTAGTTCTTCCTCTGGGGTTTTATCTTGTTCCTTCATCTGGAACATGTTCCTCTGCTGCCTCATTTTGTCTAAGTTGCTCTTTGTATTTTTATGTATGTGGTAGGTTATTTACGTTTCTCGACCTTGGAGAAGTGGCCTTCTGTAGGAGATGTCCTATGTGTCCCAGCAGTGTACTCCCCTCTCATCACCCAAGCTATATGTCTAGGGATTTCCTTTAAGAAGGCTGTGTGGGGTCTTCTGTTGCGGCAGGTTGACTATGTGTGTGATCTGTTATGCTTGGTTGCCCTCTAGTCTGGCGGGTTGCCAGGCCCTGCCTTGTGCAGATGCTGCTGCCCTTGCTGGTTGGTGGGGCCTGGTCACTAGCTGGCTGGCTGCAGAACCCTAGGGGGCCCCGGGGCTAGTGCGGGCTCACTGGTGGGTGGAGTCAGGGTCCAGAAGACTCTGGGGCTATTGCCCTCCCACTGGTGGGTGAAGCCAGGTCCTGGGGTTAGTGCTGGACTAAGGGCAGGCAGGGCCAGGTCCTGAATCCAGATGCAGTGCCCAGGGATCCCAGAGCTGGTGTCAGATTGCTGGGGTGTGTGTGAGTTCCCGACACAGCTGGGTATGGGGTCCGGGGTGTCCCAAAGCTTGTGTTGGCCTGCTAGTGGGCAGGGCTGGGGTCCAGCTTGTCCCAGGGTAGGGTCTGGCCGGCTGTGGGATTGTGGTTTTCTGCCCACTGGTGGGTGGAGCTGTTGTCTGGCCCGCCGGTGGGCAGGGCCGTGTGTAGCGGTTTGTCTAGAGGTGACTGTGGGCTCTGGAAGCTGCTGAGTGGGGCTGTGCCCGTGTCCGCTTAGTCGTTTGGCCTGAGGCGGGCGTCCCAGCTCTGGGGTCTGCAGGCTGGTGGGCGGGGCCCGGTCTGGCCTGAGGCGGGCGTCCCAGCTCTGGGGTCTGCAGGCTGGTGGGCGGGGCCCGGTCTGGCCTGAGGCGGGCGTCCCAGCTCTGGCGGCTGCAGGCTGCTGGGCGGGGCCCGGTCTGGTCTGAGGTGGGCGTCCCAGCTCTGGGGTCTGCAGGCTGGTGGGCGGGGCCCGGTCTGGTCTGAGGCGGGCGTCCCAGCTCTGGGGTCTGCAGGCTGGTGGGCGGGGCCCGGTCTGGTCTGAGGCGGGCGTCCCAGCTCTGGGGTCTGCAGGCTGCTGGGCGGGGCCAGGTCTGGCGCAAACGAGCGAGAGGGAGGAGCCCCCCCAGTGGCGCCAGCTGGAGCCGGCTTGTTGCGGTAGAATGAGCGCCTAGATATTTCTGCCCCAGCATGAGCCGAAGCTGCCCTCCGCCTCTTTAGGAGACTCTCCAAGACCAGCAGGTAGGTCTGGCCTCGGCTCCTATCAAATTACTACTTTTGCCCTGGGTCTCGGTGTGCGTGACATTTGGTGTGTGCCTTTAAGAGTGAAGTTTCTGTTTCCCTCAGTCCGTTGGGACTCCCGAAATTAAGCCCCACTGGCCTTGGAAGCCAAATGCTCTGGGGGCTCGTTTTCCCGGTGCAGGACCCTCAGGCTGGGGAGCCCAATGTGGGGCTCAGAACTCTCACTCCTGTGGGAGAACTTCGGTCACCCACCCTGGGGGCGGTATGGAACTTGATTATACCGTGAGTCCGCCCCTCTTACCTGTCTTTATGTTTTCACTTGCAGAAAATCTTTTCTGGTAGGTTTCGGTCTTTTTCATAGATGGTTGTTCTGCAGATAGCTGAGGTTTTGGTGTGCTCGTGAGAGGAGACGAACTCAGGGTCCTTTCTCCTCCGCCATCTTGGCTGCTCTCATGACTGACTTTTAGATGATGGCTGATTAAGTGGCTTCAAAAACCACTACACTTTCCTTCTTTTAAGCTGCCTGGCAAAGCTATAAATGTAGCTGAAGAAGCTGCAAAGACATTTTCTCTCTGCATTATATTTCCATTTTTAGGATAAAGGAATATGGGCGTGAGGTAATACCTGCAATTCTAGCCCAGATCATTCTTCCCTGGGTCCACTGGGTTCATGGACCCACCAAGTCCATGACTACTATGTCATTCCCCAGGTTCAAAAAATGGCATTGGAATGGACCTAGTAGTTGACAGCAGTTGCAGGCATTGTGGTTCCCTTATTTCCCCATTTTAATCAATAATCTGGTCTCTACTAAAACCAAATGGATCATGGTCGGTGAGAGAGGCCCATTACAAACTTAACCAAGTAGGAAGCTCAATTGCAATAGTTGTGTTAGATGTGGCATCTTTGTTAGAGCAAATTAACAAAACCGTGGGTACGTGGTATGTGGTTATTGATCTGCCAAATGTGTTTTCCGTATTCATCAGGAAGAAATATCAGAAGCAGTTCCTCTGTACAATGACATTATACCATCAGGATATTGCCCTGGGGTTATGTGAATTCTTCCTTTCTCTGTCATAATATGGTCTAAAGGGACCTGGAACATTTAGATATTCTGTGGAACATCACATTGTTCTTTTATATTGATGACATCAATATGTTTTTATATGTCAACGTCAATATTTTGTATCAATATAATTTTATATTGATAAATTGCATGTGAGGAGCTACAAGTGGCGAGTACTCTGAAAGCCTTAGTAAGAGAAGTGAGGTCCAGAGGGTAGGAGATAAACCCTATAGATTCAGGGGCCCACCACAGGCCTAAAGAAGAAGTAATAAAACTTGGTAAACCTCCTCAACTTTTGGTGGGCAGCATACTTTGCACTTGGAAATATTGCTCCAATCATTTGCTGAATGACGTTGTAAAATACTGCTAACTTTAAGCGAGACCCAGAAAGCACTCTGTAGCATACCTAGACTGTGATGCAAGCAGTCCTGTGGCTTGGACCAGATGACTTGGCCAATCCCACAGTACTGGAGATATCAGTCGGAGGAAAGAATGTTGCAATGGCACTTGTGCCAAGCCACAATAGGAGAGTCTGAGAGTAAAGTCCTAACTTCCTGGAGTAAGTAGTGCCATCTGCAGCAGAGAACTATATATTATTTGAAAATCAGATCCTGTCATGCTACTACCCCAGCAGACTGAATGGGATGGCCATAACTGCCCATCATGAACTAGATACTGTCCGAGCCACCAAATTGGGTCCATCAATAATCTAACTTAGTAGGGTTTGAAGTAGTAAATCTGGAAGTGGGCTCGAGCAGGTATAGAGGGTACAGGTAAACTACAAGAACGGAAGCCCCAAGTCCCATATCACCCATCACAGTTGTACCAGTACCTTGAATTTTGCTCACACCTAGGTCTTATGGTGTGGGCTGGGGTTCCTTATAACTAGCTGACAGAGGAGGGAAAAAAATCCAAGCTTGGTTCATGAATGGGTTGGCCTGGCATGTTTGTGCATATCAATTTTGACTGCTGTGAATATCCACGTTGACTGTTGGTACACTACAACCCCATTCTGAGGTGGCCCTGAAAGACAATGGAGAAGGGAAATTCTCCCAGTGGACACAACTTTGGATATTGTACTTGGTAGTCCACTTTATTTGGAGAGAGAAATTGCCTGAGGTAAAGATAAATGTGGACGATGGGCAATGGCAAAACGGCTTAGCTGATTGATCTTGTTCTGGAAGGAGCAAGATGAGCATATTGGGGACAGATATGTCTGGACAAGAGGAGAGCAGATGGACCTATCAGAGTAGGCACAGAGGGTAAAGATACTTGTATCACCTGTTAACATATACCAGGGAGTTCTCCCTGTGGAAGAGACACTGACCAACCAAATGGATGACTCAGCCAGTTTATGTCAGTCGTGGATGTATTTTGAAGTTAGAGGGGAAAGAATTTCCTGATGGATTAGATGGAGGTATGACAGAGAAGAGTCAAGGAGGACTCCAAGATTTTGGCCTGAGCAGTTGGGAAAATGGAGTTGCCATTCACTGAGATTGGGTGGAGCAGATTTTTGCATAAAGATCAGGAGTTCCCTGTGGGGCATGTTGGTTTGAGATCTCTTTTAGACACACAAGTGGAGATGCTAGTAGGCATTTGATAAACGAGTCTGAAGTGGAGGAGAGGAGTTCAACCCAGAGTAGAAGAGTCATGACCTGGTGGAAAAAATCACAGGAATGGTCAGAGAAGTCCTGTCTGGTGTGTTGAGGGACCCAGGACAAGGCCTTTCCCCTCCATTGCATTGCTCATGTGTATCATGAGGGACAGAAGCGTCAGGATAGTAAGGTTTCTGACAACTTTGCCAATCAAATTCTGAGCAAATTTTGCAGAGTAGGAAAGATTGAGAGCTTGGGCATTGTTTCAGTAGAGCCAGTATATAGAAACTTCTAGTGTTCATTTTTGACACTCCTCTTTTTCTGCACACATTGGGAGAATTACACTTTGCTGCATCCCTTGCAGTGAGGCAGGCTTATATGATTAGTTCTGGCCTTTGGGTTGTAAGATGGTTGTGGCTTCTCTACTGAGGCATTTGATTGCTAGTTCAAGTCTCTGACTCTCCAGTGCTCTCTTCCCCTGCTGTAGAGAGCGTGGAACACGTAGAGAGAGATGCAACAGACGGAGGGGGATGCCACTGAGGACTTGCAGCCCTGGATTGTGCAGGAGACTTTCGTGTTGGTTAAGCCATTGAGATTTTGGTGTTGCTTGTAATTGCAGCATTGCATGATCTATCCTGAGTGATATGGTCTGTGGTGGAAGTTTGTGGAAATAAGGATCTGGTCTTTATACTTGGAGTAGGGAGTATGATAAGAAGAGGAAGAGTCTAAGAAACCAAACTTCACTCATCACTATTTTCCTCAGGCCTGTGAAGAGCAAACATATCTTCTCTTGCGTAAATGTGTTTCAAGTTTTATTTTGGTTTGTACGTTGTTTTTCAATCAGTTCTCTCTTTTTTCCTTTCCTTTATGCTGCTATAGAGAACTATAAGACTTATTTTGATCACAATAAATCTATAAAGATGTACAACTAGACTTCACCAGTTTTAAATAACCAGACTTTTCAGTTGCTTAAAGATACCTCTCAGGGTGAAAGTTCACCTACTGAGCAATTAAACAATTAAGTCACGGATGGTTAATGGAGTTTCAGTGTACCTAACATTTATTAATGATAATATTGGACTTACGTTTTTAAAGCTAGTCAGTTAGACTTAAAATATACTAGACACATCTGTCTCAGTCCTTTTTATCCTTTGTGGGTTAGGCCTGAGAATAAAAATTTGTATGCATTTGGAGGAAAAAATAATTTATGATGCAGGGTTTTTACTTGTGTGGTGTCTTATGTTCACTTCTCATTTGTCTTCCTATAATGCTGTGGGGGAATATACCACTGAGGTTTGGATTAAACAAGTCAAGTATACGGTACTTTGTAGAGTTTGTATTTGATATTTGGTGAATATTGGTCTGAATCCAATTTATATAAAAAACTCAGCAAAAACAGTAAAATAAGTAACAACAACAAAAAAATTATAGAAACAAAAAAGCTACCCAATACATTTGTAGTTGCGAAATAATTTTGCACCAAGTTAAAGAAGCAAACTTAATATTACATGAGTTTGCTAGTCTTTCAACACCAACAGCTATGTTTACTTTGAAATCTGTGAAATAAGCCAGTTGATAATTAAAGAAAGCTCATTACCAAGCAAATACAAAAACAGTCATTCATCTTTGAAAGATGGCATTTTCATTACAGAAACAGCAGAAAAAGACTTAGGAAACTAATGAAAAAACATAAAATGCAGATTACTGCAGCTAATTGGTTGTGTCTTCAAACATATTAGGAATTATTAATTTATAAAAGAATAAATATTTTCCTTTAAATATAAGATGAAGAAATGATATCCTTCCCTCATGGTTAGCATTAAAATTATGTTTTATTCTTCTCTAGTATAGTTGTATCAAAATTTTGTTGAGAGGATGAAGAGTAAAACTCAAAGAATTCAGATTTTCTCCAAAGTTCTAAACTCATCTGTTGAATAGCTAGTTACATGTTAAATTCCCAGTCTCAACATACGGTTAATAAAGAACCAAACTGAAGACACACATATTAGCCAGTAAATTCTAAGAGAGAATATCACTTCTGCTTTGTTCACTGTGTCATACCAACCATTTTTCAATGTCTGGCACAGAGCCATTAAAATAGCTGTTATCAAGGTAATCAACAATTTCCAGCTTGACAAATCAGTACTAAGACCTCATCCTACTTGATATTTGACACAGCTGACCATTCTCTTCTTCTTGAAATGCCTTCTCCTCTTGGCTTCTGTGATATCACTTATTTTCTTCCTACTTCATTAGATATCTCTTTGCAGTCTAGTGGCTTCTTTGCCTCTTTTCAACATTGCAGGGCCCCAGGTGTCACTCACTCCCTCATTCTCCCTTTTGGTGGTATCATCTAATCCCATGCTTTTAAATATCATCTAGATGTTGAGACAATAGATCTGATCTTTTCCCTGAGTCCAGACTTGTATATCTAATTGCCGAGTCAACATTGCTTCTTAGATATCGAATAGGATTTCAAATCACCATGCAGCATCATGAATGAATCTCAAAAGCATTGTGCTAAGTATAAGAGGTCAGAAACAAAAGACTGCACACTGTATACTATATGATTTCATTTATATGACAAATTTATGGTGATTCCCAGTGGTTTGTGGTGGGGAATGGGATTGACTGAAAGGTAATTTGTGGAGTGATGGAAATATTCTATATCTTAATTACGTTAGTAGGGTGATGGTTACATGATTGTACACATTCGACAAACTCATTAAACTACATCCTTAAAATGGGCAAATTTTTTGCACAAATTGTTTGCATTAATTATTCTTCAATAAATCTGGTTTTAAAAACTGCCCAAATGTCTTTTCATTACAATTAAGATAAAATCAAAATATTTATCATTCTTGTTTCAATCACATTAGTCTTTGTTCCTCAAAATTACTACACTCATTCCCATTCCTGTACTTTTACCCTAACTCTTCTGTTTGCCCAGATATTTCTTTCTTCGGGTATTTCATTCGCTAACTAGATTTATTTCAGTAGCCAATCTTTCAGAGAGACTTTTCTTGTCTTTAGTTTCTAAAATAGGTCTTCCCTCTCCTTTAAGTCAAACTCTATCCCATTACTCTGTTTTAAGTACTTAGCACCAGTCTTTCTTACATATTTATTTGCTTCCTTGTTTATTTTCCCTCTCTCCTCACTGGTCTGCAAGTGCCTGAAGGAAATGGAGACTGTCAATTGGATTCACTGCTGAACTTCCCAAGATAAGGCCAGTATCTGGCGTATTGTAGGCATTGAATACAGTTTGTTGAATGAATGAATAAAAAAATGAATATCAGGAACTTAATAAGTGTTTGTTGACTGGCTGACTGAATGAACCCTAAACCACAATTATAAACACTGGCACTTCATGTTTAACTAACGCATCATGGTACAAAGAATGTGGATCAATGATGCTAATGGAGTGTGTACTTGAAACATACACATCCATCAACAGGCATTTATGAAGGACTTTCCATGTGAGTGGCACTGAGCTACAGGTGGCAGTCACTTATTTTGAAGAAAACATTCTGTCAATCATTTCCACCCAATTGTTTAAACTTTCTCAAGTGAATAATTTTCAGGGAAAACCTTCTTAGTTCACAGTTCAGCAAGAAACCTGTGGAAAGTGTGGAAATAACTTATTTTAGTCCTTTTTTTGTGTGTTTATGAAATTTTGCTCTTAAACCAGTTGTTAGGAGGGTTTTATGGATATTTTTGCTAGATTTGAGAAATTCTGAAACCAAGTATTATTCTAATAAATCACTCTTGGTATAGTAAAAAAATACACTTTGTTTTTGTAAATAGGTACATTAAAAAAAAATCGTGTAGCCAACTCTATTTTGAGGAACATAAAGGGTGGTCCTGCCTTGGATAGCTGAAAATATGAGTAACTGGGCAGTAACTGATCATACCACTGGCACTTAACCTAGTGATCATTTTGATAATGCTTATCAAAATACATCACAAATTAAATCTGAACACATGTGTTTTTGTGTGTAAACAAATTTGAACCCAGAGTAGAACACCTTGTGCTAATCTGAATGAATAGTACTTAGAGACAGAGCAGTGAAATCATCAATAAGAAACACAGACATGCACACACACACACACAGTGGAAAACAACTCTTCTTTATGATAGCTGTGGTCTAGTCTTAATTCTTGGACCTTATGCTATTTATTTATTTAATTTTTGTTTTGTTTTTGATGGACATATTAGTCCAAATGAATCAAGAGGACAAAAGCCTCTCCCTGGAACTTAGGTTTGTGCTGCACTGAACTCCAGTGACTCATTGCAGCAACATCACTCCTTTCTGGAAGAGGGTGAGGTGGAAGCAGGTGAAGATAGAGTGTAGGTGGGAGAGGAGTTCAGCAATGCTGTCTGTCATCTCTGCTCCAGATCCTCCAACTCTCCTTCTTCTAAAAAGTGAATCATTCATACTTAGTGATAGAGACAATCAAAGTTCCTGGTAATTATGTCTTCTAAAGTAGCACCAGGTCAAGGAAAGTAACAATAATTCAGCAGCTTCATGTATCAAATGATGGTATGTCAGTGAGAGACTTGAAAGTGTCAAATCCTGATCCTAAATGTTTTGCTGTAATTGATATTATACTGTTTTCTATAGTGTCTGGGTTTAGATTCATTTAGTAGCATCTGAAGAAAAACAAGTGCATGGTTTCATTTAATAATTAACATGTGATAATGTAAAATTGATTAATCTATGTCACTTTTCCTTTGCTTTTAAAGGTTACGTACTTTATGTTGAACCCTCAATAGGTACATTTTAAAGATTTCTATGCCCAGTGTTCTCAGATCTAAAAATTGTGGGGAAAGAGTAGTACCTTTGCTCCCCCTCCAAGCAACCATCTCTTGACTTCTGAACTTATAATTATCAAGATACAAGCTGAAAAAAAATAGTGAAAGCTCCTGTCACTATTTTTGAGAGTTCCCACCCCACCACCCCCCAAAAAAAACCCGGACACTGGCTTGTTAGGCCTCCTTTCTGGAGTTGGCATTGTTTATCCGTTTTGCTTCATGTCCTTGACTGAAGGAGTTTCTTTAACTCTGGATATATAGAGAAATCATAGCATTATTTAAAAGTAATTGAAATGACTCTACAGAATGAGAATCATGAAAGTGTCCTATTCATTTTTCTTAAAAGAAGAACAGCTAGAACAACAAGTGAGAGAAATAATAAAAATAGGCATTACTTGCTGTCCACCTGTAACCTGTCTAATGCCAGAGCAGGGGCTTTTAAAATAATCTCAGGATTTCCCTGGCATCCAGTGATTAGGACTCCGAGCTTTCACTGCCCTGCCGAGCGTCGGGGTTCAATCCCTGGTCGGGGTACTAAGATCCCAAAAGCCACTTGGTGGGCCATTTTCACAAAACATAAAAGTAAGTGCTACTGAGACTCTGAATGGTTAGTTTCCCATTCATTCCCAGGATCAAATAGATAGAAAATGCCAGGATCCGAGCCAAGTGTCTGCTCAGTTTATTCTACCCCCACTTCAGGATACTTATATGTGATGTACGATGATACACTTGTAATTATATTTTCATCTCTTTTCTGGTTGGGTTCAAATTTGTGTCTTTGTTTTAGGTGACCTTGTCTAGGATTGTCTTCAATGTCCTTTTTTTTTTTTTTTTGGGTTTATTTTATTTATTTATTTATTTATTTATGGCTGTGTTGGGTCTTTGTTTCTGTGCGAGGGCTTTCTCTAGTTGCGGCAAGTGGGGGCCACTCTTCATCGCGGTGCGCGGGCCTCTCACTATCGCGGCCTCTCTTGTTGCGGAGCACAAGCTCCAGACGCGCAGGCTCAGTGGTTGTGGCTCACGGGCCTAGTTGCTCCGCGGCATGTGGGATCTTCCCAGACCAGGGCTCGAACCCGTGTCCCCTGCATTGGCAGGCAGATTCTCAACCACTGCGCCACCAGGGAAGCTCTGTCTTCAGTGTCTTAAACTATTCTTGTTCTGTGCTGTAATTCATGAGGCTTCTCCCTTCTCTGTATCAGGGCCCTCATTACTAATTGCTAAGTGGTCATTAAAAAATGACCACTCTCTGGGTCTACAATAGCTTGAAATTCAGAATGTAAAGATACTGTTCACTAACCTGTTGAAGGGATGCAGCTCTTTCTCTTCTATGCTTTCTTTCTGTTATCTCCTGACCTCCAGCACTTACCACCCTGGGAGTGACTTCTTTTTGGTTTTCAAGGTCCTAAAAATCTCGCTCTGTATCTGAGCTCACTGCTAGCTGTCCTTGGATTCCTCGTGGTCAACATTCTGCCTGCCTTAGGGGCTGGGGAGGATGTTTTGAAGGCAGAGGCTCTCCTAGGTTGGATCAGAGCTGAAAATGAATGGCTGCCATCACAGCTCTTGTGGAATGCAGCTATAGTCCTTGTCTGCACATAGCAGCTCTTGGTTCTGTGCTTCAGTCATTTTATGTCCACGAATTGTGTGAGCTACACAATAAATGTAGATTTTAAAACACTGCATACCATCTAAACTGGGTTGTCTATAATGTTTCAATTAAAAGTGTCTCTGTTACTAAGTATTTTTGTGTTTTTTCTCACACTGATAAAAATTAAAACCTCAAAGTCCTGAGACACACACTATGATGAAAATAAATATCTAAGGCATCATCTGAATAATCAAGATTAAGTTCAGGCTGCTACAATGTATTGTATTTTACTTTTCTGAAAGTCAGACCTCCTGAAAGACAACTTTTGATAAATTCTATCAGATATTTTATTAATCCTAATTCAATTTAACAAATATTTTTTAGACTATCTGCTATCCACTTTATTCTAAGCTGGAAACTGGCATTATGAAGTAAGTATAAAACAGTTTCTCTACTCAAGAAGTTTATAGTCTAATTAGAATATACTAATAGGGGTATGTATGTTTGTGTGTGTGTGTGTGTTTGTATGAAACAATTAGGTAAAATACAGCATAATATATGGTTATGTTTTAAAATATGATATTTAGATGATAAGTATGACAGGAAGTCATGGTATTGAAAACAATTTGAAAGTTTCTTCAGTGTGCTAGACCTTCTAGTCCTCTCAGCTGTGAAGTTTTGACTCAGTTTGGAAAAAAATAATATCCTCAACAAAACAATTTTAAACCTGTGGCTTTTTGGTATCCACTGTTATTGCTTTTCTCTCCATGTAATAAAGGGGCAATGTGTTCCTTTATCCTCTTCTTACTATGGAGTCACTGAGCCACTTTTTTACTGTCTTTTTTGTCTTCCTGCCAGTTGCATCTCTTTTCTTATTTTGGTTTTCCCGACTGTGCTCCAAAAGGCTGACCTAAAGTCAGATTATTTACTTTCCTGGGAAAAATATCTTCTTTCCTATTCTTATCACTTTGTTCTTCAGCTTTAAGTTTAAAGCTTAATTCACTGATTGGTATATTATTATCAAGTCCCCACTTAAGGATGATACAAGGTGACACATACCTCTTTTCTTCAAAAATATTTTTTACAATTTACAATTTTAGAATTGCAAGTTGCCAACATTCGTGTGTAACACATTTCTAAAAAAAAAAAAAAATCCATGGGGAAATTTGACACAAATCTACAAATATAATATTTAGACTGTGTACTGTAATAAAACCCAAAACTACATTTTTAGATGAAAACTGTTACTTTTTTTGATGAAGTCACAAAACTCCATCTCATACTATATTTAATGCTTTTATAAAGAGTAAACTTTGGAGAAATAATCTGAAAATGTGCCTCACTAGAATAATGGAAAAGTGTGGTACATCATGAATCGATATAAATTTATTTTTGAGGAAAGCAAAGTGACAAGGATGGACAATGAAATGTTCCAAGCACTATAAAATGTATTGAGTTCCAGAAACCAGACAATTTTGTATGAAATGCCTTTAGGATTGGTTTTCCCTAGGATAATAAACAGTGGGAAAATGTACTAAAAAAAAAAAAAAGAAAATGTACTAAAAATACAGAAAAAAATTATATTTTGAGAAGCATATTAAATCAGAGAAATGATAGTGTCATAATTGATTCCATAAAGACTCTCAGAAAAGCAAACCTGATACAACGAGTCTGAAGCTTAAAATGGTGAATCCAGCTATCAGTGGTCAATGAGAAACAACTTAAAAATTGCATCAAAAAGTTTGGAAAAAGTCTCCAAATAAAACCCCTAACAACAAACCCCCGAAACACACTGGCACATCTGATTAAGATGAGGTTTTATAGTGTGTACCCTTATTTATTCTGATACTGTGGCTACTGATGGTCTATGTATCCTCCAGGGCTCTGTTCAAAGCGACCCCTCCAAGAAGCCTAGAAGCTTCTACCTCTCTTGAGGCTTGATCTTTTACTCTACTTTAGATTTTCTTGGTCTTGACATTTTTTTATTGATATGTTGACTTTATTTCCGGAAAGCCACTTCACATCTTTGTATGAATAAATATTAACATATATAATACATGCATAAGATATGATGATGTATGGATTATAGCCTTAAGGTCTCAATGATCAGATCTTTCTGATGCCATTCAAGTTTTTTCTTATCTAGAAAAATAACCTAATTGGTAATTATAAGTATAAAAACAATAATTATACCCAAACTATTCTTTTAGAACATGGTTTAAAGTATAAAACAGACTAACAGACTAATTGTTGTCAATTAATCTAAGGGTTTAAGTAATAATTTTGAGGGTAGGTTAAATGATTTATCTGGAATCTTTTGCTCCTGTTTGGGAGGTGGCTCCTCCAAATGTTAGTTTTAGGCAATTTATTTAATCTATGCCTCTTTTCTTCTTATCTGAAATGGGAAAATTAATGGTGCCTACCTCATAGGATTGTTTTAAGGATTAAATGAATTAATATTTTTAAAGTGTTTGGAATAGTAAGCAAGTATTTAAACATTATCTAAGTGTTTGTGTATTATTATTCATCTCCCAATTCAATGACTAGCTGTAATAATTCTCTCTAGCTGTGTCAGATGTTATTAAACCTATCCATTATCCATTGTTTCAGATTTCATTATTGAATTTTTCTTTTATTGAAATTTTATTTATTTATTTATTTTTTAAAGGACACTTTAAAAAAAATTTTTTTATTTGTTTATTTATTTATGGCTGTGTTGGGTGTTCGTTTCTGTGCGAGGGCTTTCTCTAGTTGCGGCAAGCGGGGGCCACTCTTCATCGCAGTGCGCGGGCCTCTCACTATCGCAGCCTCTCTTGTTGCGGAGCACAGGCTCCAGACGTGCAGGCTCAGTAGTTGTGGCTCACGGGCCCAGCTGGTCCGTGGCATGTGGGATCTTCCCAGACCAGGGCTCGAACCCATGTCCCCTGCATTGGCAGGCAGATTCTCAACCACTGTGCCACCAGGGAAGCCTGAAATTTTATTTATTTTTAAATCTCATTGTTCATTTGTTTTTTGCTTGTTCATATTTTCAAAACAAAAAATTTCCTTAGATAAATTAAACATAATTATTTTATATTCTATGCTCATTAAAAGCCTCAAGTCTGATACCACTTGAATTTAAATTCTTGGCTTGAGGGGTTTTGGATCATCCAGGAAGAATGGATTTAGGCTGGGAACCCATACAAGGGCTGATTTTTGGTTGAGAATTTTCCAGGAAATTTTTCTTTTTGTTCTTCTTCACCCAGTGCCAAGGTTCAAGATGAGTGGTTTGACTTGCTATTGCTTGGAGCTGAGAGTGGGAACAGACTTATTTCTACTTTCATTCTTTTTCTGAGATCTGAGGATATAGTTCTTTACACAGGGCTCTTTTTTTTTTGTTTGTTTGTTTTTTTTTTTGTGCTAGGGCTTTCTCCAGTTGTGGCAAGTGGGGGCCACTCTTCATCGCGGTGCGCGGGCCTCTCACTATTGTGGCCTCTCTTGTTGCGGAGCACAGGCTCCAGACGCGCAGGCTCAGTAGTTGTGGCTCACGGGCCTAGTTGCTCCGCGGCATGTGGGTTCCTCCCAGACCAGGGCTCGAACCCGTGTTTCCTGCATTAGCAGGCAGATTCTCAACCACTGCGCCACCAGGAAGCCCCCAGGGCTCTTTTTTATACAGGGGTCTCCCCATCTTTTGGTGGACTTCTGTCTACTCAGCTCTCTCGGAGGCCTTGAAAAAAAAATCAAAGCTCAAGCGCCCCTGGATTCAGCAAATGCCCTTATCCTTAAATTTATTTCCTTTCTTTTCTTTTTTTTTTAAAATTGGGATTCAGAACACTGAACATGAGATGTATCCTCTTAAGTTTTTAAGTTTACAATACATTATTGTTGGCTATAAGCACTCTGGTGCAAAGCAGCTCTCTAGAACTGTTCATCTTGCATAACTGAAACTTTATTACCTGTTGAACAGCTATTTCCCATTCTCCTCATCCCCTTCCCTGGCAACTCACTGTACTACTCTCTGCTTCTATGAATTTGACTATTTTCAATACCTCATGTAATTGGAATCATGCAGTATTTATCCTTTTTGTGACTGGTTTTTTTCACTTAGCATAATGTTCTCCAGGTTCATCTATATTGCTCCATATGGCAGAATTTCCTCCTTTTTAAAGGTTGAATAATATTCCATTGTATACCACATTTTCTTTCTCCTTTACCCATTGATGGACATTTAGGATGTTTCCTATCTTAGCTATTGTGAATAATGCTACAATAAACATGAGAGTGCAGATATCTCTTGAAGGTTCTGATTTCACTTCTTTTGAATACTATATACCCAGAAGTGGGATTTCTGGCTCATATGTTAGTTCCCTTTTTAATTTTTTGAGGAACCTCCATACTCTTTTGCATAGTGGCTGCACCATTTTACATTCTCACCAACAATGTACAAGAGTTCCAATTTCTCCATATTCTTGCCAATACTTTTTGTCTTTTGTTTTTTTGATAATAGCCATTCTAACAGGTGTGAGATGATATCTTACTGAGGTTTTGATTTGCATGTCCCAGGTGACTAGTGATGTTGAGCATCTTTTCATATACCTGTTGGCCACTTGTATATCTTCTTTGGAGACATGTCTTTTGCTCATTTTTAAGCAGGTTATTATTATTATTTTTTGATATTGAGTTGTATGAATTCCTTACATATTTTGGATATTAACCCCTTCTTAGATATGTGGAATAGATGTTAATTTATTTGCTGTATGCTCTTAGGGCCATTTCCAGAGACTTTAAATGTTTGTTCTTTTTACATAATTTTCCACCTGTTTCTCTGGGTGTGGGTGAGGGGTGAATCCATGGAGCTCTTCATGCTCTCCTGCCAGAAATGAAACCCATATGTTTATTTTTAAATGATATAATAGACACATGTGATAGAAATTATATAAACACATGAGAACTAGAGCATTGACACTCATTCAATCTGTATGTGCTCTTTGTTTATACCATCCCCTGCTTTCCTCACCCCTCAAAGTGACCAAATTTTAAAATTTTATATTGTTCCTTTTATCTTTAAAAATCATTTTACCAAATAATTATGCAGGCCTGAAATATGTAATATTTGGTATTAATTATTTTTAAAATTACACAAAGACTCTTTCCTAAATATAGCCTTCTGGGACTCAGTTTTTTCACTTACATTATATTATTAAGACTTCTCCATATTGCAGCATGTAGCTGTAATTTATTCAGTTTTATTTACAAATAAATTCACACCGTGGAATGTTATGTAGAAGTACTTTCTCCTTTTGATAGATACAGGGTTGTTCCCAGGTTTTCTTTTTATTCAGTGTTTAGCTCACTCTACCGTGACTTCCATCCCCAGCACTTGACTGAAACTGGTGATGGTAAGTCATTAATTACTTCTGTGAGGCCCAACTGAGTGGACACTTCTCAGTCCTCATGTTACAAGACCTCACTTTGCCATTCAGCTGAGTTGGCTTCTCCCTCCTTGAAAAGCTTGCTTTCTTGGTTTCCATGATACTTCTGTTATGGTTTCTTTCCTGCTTCTCTGATTCCTTCTTCATAATCTCCTTTGTCCTTTCCATCTTCCTTCCATAGTTTCTAATTGATATTTCTGACGGCCCGATCCTGGGAACTCTTCCCCCACTTGACTCTCTCTCCATTAATGTGGAGAAGTTATCACCTGAGGAACTTATTAAAATGCATATTTTGGAGTGTTCCCAAAGAGATTCTGATTTAGTAGGTATAGGAGAAGACACAAGAGTTTGCATTTTTAACAAGCGCCCATCTCTGAGTGGATTTAGGTAGTTCTCAGAATTTAGTCTACTGTCTCTTCTCCTGCAAAAATGTCTTTGCTTTGCTCAATTTGTTATGTCTTCTAGAGATTTTATAAAATTCAAAATTTTTAAGAGAAATCACTGGCACTAATAACACTTTAGAAAACCCTGGATTTAGAATTACATTTAAACAGAGCAGAGTAGGTGTCAAGTAGTTATATGATATTTTTTTCTTTGTTTTGGAGATGGCACCTAACAGAAGAGCTAGCTGTATGGCAGATCCACTTGTTACCAGGACTGGAGTATCTTTTATAGTCAGTGGTACTGGTCAAGCTAAACAATTCTTTGAAGTAAAGGGAACTAGAAAAGCACAAAAACCATAGCTACCTCATATGGAAAAGCTGACTAATAGAAATGCTTTCCTTGGTATCTATAGATTTGGGCAGTGTGGAGTCGATGTGCAAGATAGTGCTAATAGGTAGGTAGGGTTCAGAAAATTAGCATTTTGTAGGCCACATTAAGGATTTTTTTTCTTTACATTATTGGAACAAGATGCCACTGGAGTGTTTTAGATATAGTGATCAGGTGGAGGCAGAAGGTCCCATGATTTCAGATGTATACTTTGGAAAGCTCACTTTGGCTGTGTGTGGTTAATCAAATGAGTATGGGGTTCAAGTGTGCATATTGGTTGAGGGAAGCTAGTTAGAAGGTTACTGTTGAAGTCAAGGAGAGATAGACTGTGGCTTGAATTAGAATGGTAGCAATAGAGATGGAATTTGACTCTAAAGATCATTATAATTTATGGTCAACTGAGTTTGTAATTGGATTGGATACAGGAAATGAGAAAAAAGCAAGTTCAAGGAACTTCCAGATTCCTGACTACTACTACTGGATGAACAGAGGTGCTATTGACCGAGGAATGGAATGATGCTAAAAGAAGGCCACTTTTGTTGTCTTTAGATCTGAAAGAGAGTGATCTACATAGACAAGTCCTGTCTTGTGGTTTTCCTCTTTTAGTGGATGAACAACTAAGGAATGTCTCTTCTGTATATTTCACATTTATTAATCTCATCATTGGCAGTTATTCCCATATTGATGAAAAAATGGTGCTGACAGTTTCTGTCTCCTGAAGAGAGAGTGCTTTGGCTCTCTCTTGGGTTCCAAGTCCAAACATCCAAGGGAATGTGCTCATTGGCCCAACTTGCTCAGGTGGCTATCCTTGGGCTAATCAACAGTGGCCATGTAAGAGCATAGCAACTCCTGTGTGGTCCATGTGAATGGAACAGGGTGGGAAGAATTAGGGGCTTGTGGGCATATTCTATAGCAAGTGTCCATATCATACTTGCTGGGAAAAACAGAAAAAACAATTCACTCTCCACAGGCCGTTGCTGGTTTGGTAATGTTTGCCTGATCTTGTTTTGGATAGAACATAAGCACCCATAGTATTTTCCTTAATACCATAAAGTACTGTGAAGGCCTTGCCTTAGTACTTGTCTAAGCACTAGAAAGTAATATAACGAAGCTACAGTAATCAAGACAGTATGGTACTGGCACAAAAACAGAAAAATAGATCAATGGAACAGGATAGAAAGCCCAGAGATAAACCCATGCACATATGGTCACCTTATCTTTGATAAAAGAGGCAAGAATATACAATGGAGAAAAGACAGCTTCTTCAATAAGTGGTGCTGGGAAAACTGGACAGCTACATGTAAAAGAATGAAATTAGAACACTCCCTAACACCATACACAAAAATAATTCAAAATGGATTAAAGACCGAATTGTAAGGCCAGACACTATAAAACTCTTAGAGGGAAACATAGGCAGAACACTCTATGACATAAATCACAGCAAGATCCTTTTTGACCCACCTCCTAGAGAAATGGAAATAAAAACAAAAATAAACAAATGGGACCTAATGAAACTTAAAAGTTTTGCACAGCAAAGGAAACTATAAACAAGATGAAAAGACAGCCCTCAGAATGGGAGAAAATATTTGCAAATGAAACAACTGACAAAGGATTAATCTTCAAAATATACAAGCAGCTCATGCAGCTCAATATTAAAAAAAACCAAACAACCCAATCCAAAAATGGGCAGAAGACCTAAACAGACATTTCTCCAAAGAAGATATACAGATTACCAACAAACACATGAAAAGATGCTCAACATCACTAATCATTAGAGAAATGCAAATCAAAACTACCATGAGATATCACCTCAGACCAGTCAGAATGGCCATCATCAAAAAATCTACAAACAATTAATGCTGGAGAGGGTGTGGAGAAAAGGGAACCCTCTTGCACTGTTGGTGGGAATGTAAACTGATACAGCCACTATGGAGAACCATATGGAGGTTCCTTAAAAAACTAAAAATAGAACTACCATATGACCCAGCAATCCCACTACTGGGTATATACCCTGAGAAAACCATAATTCAAAAAGAGTCACGTACCACAGTATTCATTGCAGCTCTATTTACAATAGCCAGGACATGGAAGCAAACTAAGTGTCCATCAACAAATGAATGGATAAAGAAGATGTGGCACATGTGTACAATGGAATATTACTCTGCCATAAAAAGAAACGATATTGAGTTATTTGCAGTGAGGTTGATGGACCTAGAGACTGTCATACAGAGTGAAGTAAGTCAGAAAAACAAATACCGTATGCTAACACATATATATGGACTCTAAAAAAAAAAATGGTTCTGAAGAACCTAGGGGCAGGACAGGAATAAACATGCAGATGTAGAGAATGGACTTGAGGACACGGGGAGGGGGAAGGGTAAGCTGGGACGAAGTGAGAGAGTGGCATGTACATATATACACTACCAAATGTAAAATAGATAGCTAGTGGGAAGCAGCCACATAGCACAGGGAGATCAGCTCGGTGCTTTGTGTCCACCTAGAGGGGTGGGATAGGGAGGGTGGGAGGGAGATGCAAGAGGGAGGAGAAATGGGGATAAATGTATATGCACAGGTGATTCACTTTGTTATACAGCAGAAACTAACACACCATTCTAAAGCAATTATACTCCAATAAAGGTGTTAAAAAAAAAAGTAATATAAAGTACTCGCTTGGTGTACTGCAGTCTGGGATAAATTGTACTTTCTGGGTTATGGCACATAAAACATTTTATCTTCCTACATTATAATTTCCCTTCTGTAGTTCTCCATCCCTATAAAAAAAAGAAACTTGGTTATAGTAAATGTGGTATAATGTCATTTTACTGTACCAAGAAACTGTCAGTTTGTTCTATAAGACTATGGATTTTATGTACTTCCTATTGTGTGTATAAGGAACCCCCAGGGCTTCAGCCCCTTGTTCGAGTATAATCTGTGCCCTCCCTCACCCTAGCCTCTAAAATCTTACTTTATGTCGGGAAGTGTTAAATGATTTCTTTGATCCCAAACTGATTCACCTGGGTAATCATCCCATCATTCCCCTGGGGTTAAATGAGTATAAAGATTATGATAGTACTTAAGAAGGAACATGAAAAGATAAATTTATTATGACTAAGACGGACAAAATTGGGACACAATTGCTTGAACATAGATGACTTAGGCAAAGGGGAAAAGCCAATTATCCTATGTTGAAAGATGTTAGGCAGTAATTTAAAAGCTTTCCTATTTGCATAATCATTTTGCATCGGTGTAGGATTGTTTATCTTTCTTTATGGGCCCTTACTGATAAGTCGTAAATTGTGCTTCCTCTGAGAGTGACACAATAAGATATCCTTTCCTCTTCAAGTAAACACACTATTTTATGACTTTTTAAAAGGTAAGGGGGTTACTTATATCATTTTGTATTTTGATTTTTAATTACATATGTTGCTTATGTTTCCATCGCATTATGTTTTCTTTGAGAAACACAAGGTTGTGTTGGTTTACAGGAATGTTGAAATTATCATCAAGGGGATGTGACTACCCGTTGATCCTTGAGCTGCACCTGGGTAGCTGGGGGCTCTTCACCTCCTCCGCTGTCCGTAGAATCTACTTTCATTCCTACAGTGGGAGTTGTTCTCAAGGACGCAGCCTTGAGAGAGTAATGTGTTGTTGAGACCATCTGGACGGTGTGATTGATGTGATTGAGCCCAGTTAAAGCTCTATATAAACCTTTGAGAGATTCTGGTGGGCGGGTGCAGTGATCTCCTTATCTTGAGGTCGCCCAAGACATGCCTCCTCTGTAAGTTCCCTTGCTTATTAATACCGTCATCTACCAATCTGGAGTGGTCTCAATTTTTCTTTGATTTCTCCTTGCCGTCCATGTATGGGGGCTGGTTTCAGATTTCACCTGGGAAGCTGTCCAGGTTTGTGAATCAACAAAGAGATAAAAAATGTCTTGAGGTTTAGAAAAAATAGAACAGTGGAAGTCTCACATTTTTATGTGTTTTAAGCCATTTGAGATTTTTTTTCTGAACGATAGCAACTCCTAATTAGACACTATGACCTATTGTAATACAGCTGAATAACAAAAAAAGGAAAACGACTAGCTAGGATTACTTTGCTATCTCATTTTATCATGGAGTATCATCTGAATCTTTTCAAATGCCAGATTTAAATAAGTCATATTTCATGCTTCTCACTCTCCTATTTTTCATTCATTTTAGTTGCAGGGATATTTTGAGTCAATATTCTCTTAGATATTTTTGTTTGAAATTATCCCTTGAGTTAGAGGCAATGTTAAGAATAAGGAGAAACTTACAGACTCTCCTGTTATGTGCATTTCATGGGTACTGAGGAGAGAGTAATGGTGAGAAGAGAGGAGATTCAATACATATCTTTCTCACTGACCATGCTTTAAGTCTACTGTTCATTCATTTGTTCATTCATCAATATTTGTTGAATATCTATGATGTTTCTAGGAAAGAGGGAATAGCAAAGAAATGCAGCCATTGCCCGTGTAGAACTCCCAGAAAGAAAGGTATGCAAACTGGTTATTACAATATAGAGTGATTAATATGATGGGGTGGAATGGAGTACAGGGCAGCAGCACATGAGTATTGTAGGGTTTGAGGAGACAAGTCAGGGGAGTGTCTTGGGAGAAGTCTCATTTGAATTTAACATTAGGGGATAAATTGCTAGCTGAGTGGAACAAAGAGAAAGGATATTTCAGTTAGGAAGAATCACGTGCACAGGTGTGGAAAAGATAAGCTCATTGGGGATAATGTGCATGGCTTCCCATGGCTAAAACTTTGAATGCCTCTGAGGGGTGGCAGGTGAAACTGGAGAGAAGTACAGTAGCCAAACAATGTTTGAAGGTGATGGGAAACAGTCTGCCCTACCCACGAAACACCGTTATTAACTTTTTCTTAATTTTGTGAAATCTTTCCCAAAGCAATTTTCTACCTTGGAAGTCATCATAAGTCAGATTTGTACAGCTTTGAATTTTCCTGATTAACGACCAGTTCTCCACTTCACTTTGTAATTGTATGCTAGGCCTAAGTCCCATAACTATTTCTTTAAGTTGATAAGCCAAATACAAATCCTTTTCTTCCATGTTAAATACCAGTGAGTGCTATTGTGAATTGATGAACCCCTGTTATTTGTGAAATTACCTCTATTGTTAGAGTCTGACAAATTACTAACAGATACACATCACAAAAATGCCAGGCACTTCAGCTCATTTAACTGCTTTCATTGGCATTTTCTTCCTTCCCCCCCATGATTACTGTCATTTTTTTTAGCTCTGTGTTAAATCACCGTCTAATTATGCATCATCACAGCAACTCATAACAGTTGAGCATGTCTCGCTCCTAAATTCTAAAAGCAACTCTGTTGAGTCAGGCTCACAATGAGAGTGTTGTCACTTCTCTTGACCTTGCTTTACCCTCTGGGGCTTTGGGATTTTTGAGTTCCATGATTATGGTGAGAACCTGCTAGAGAGTGGTGTGCTTTGGAAAAGTTCATTGGTCACTTGGTAAGGTGAAGAATAAGGAACAAAGCAGGAAATCGTCTCCCAGCTGTTTCATTGCCACTTTGGATGACCTGATTTGTTTTCTTATTTCTAAGGTACCTTTTTAATAAAAAGACATTGACTGATGAGAAGCTGGAGATCGAATCTCACGTTTTTGGCCAAATGTGATCATTTTTGTATAAATGCTTAGTAGATCTTCAGGTCACTTAATTTCTGTTCCCTCATCTATTAAATTAGCATAGTCCTTCCTATCTCATAGAGAAGTTATGCGGATAAAATGTCCTAAATTATTGCTTGGTGCCCACTTGTTAAAGGCAGACTGTTCAACATGACTTTCAGGGAATGTTGCCTTTTCTTTATGTGTAGTTATGATTTGAATTTGAATCTTAGAAATTATTCTATTGTTACTAACTGGGAAATTTCAGGTAGTAGATTTAGGGAGTCCAGCAGAAAGTATCAGTTTTGATCCTATTTAATTCCCATTTAGAATGTGGAATCTAAGTTGACTGGGGCATGAGCGAGCCATTCTCCTGTGGTTCCCAGTGTATTTCAGGGGCTCCATGAACTCTATTTTCATTTCTCATATATTTTGATTTTGATGTCTATATAAAAATACCAAAGAATTTCAATAGGTTCATTTATAATCATAATCTCACCTGGGATCATCACCTGTTCTCATCAGCATTGCCAAGGAAATTATTTTTATTTAATGAAGAACCAGCTTCTTAAACAGATGTTTCATAAATTTAGAAGATGCCCTGCACTTCCCCATCAGTGAAGGAACACCTAGATGCTCTCGGCATATGCAGTAACTGATATAAGTATTTTGCTTGCTTGACCTTTAAATTTCTTATAATAAATTACAAATTATTCAACTCCCCAAATCAGTAATCAATATACAATGGCAGATTGCACAGGCCCATTTATCTTCCCCTTTGTGTTTTATCTTGAAGACCATTATTCAAAAATTGTTGGCTGCAATGTGTGATAATTGGTGCTTCTACAGACTAGCTTAATCTACAACCCATCAAAGTAAATATTATTTCCATTTAAAGCTGTAGAACCAGAGGCTTAGAGATGCTAAGGTCATTTAGCCGGAAATAGCAGAGTCAATATTCAAACTCAAGTCTCTCTGATTTCAAAACACATGTTCTTTTTATCCCTGCCTACCCTACCAGTCATGCATAGTTCCATGAAAATTTTCTGGTAAATGTATAAGAAATATTTTCTCATAATTCTCTGAAGAGATATACTATTCAAGGGACTCAAGAAAGTCCTCAATTACCTTAGATTATTGATATTGATTAAGAAAAGAAAGAATTGGGGCTTTTACAGAGACAAGAGAAACAAAGAGGATCTTATATTGTCGTATATCCTTAAGAAGGTAGTACGCAGTCAGAACACACTAGGCCGTGGGTCAGATTATCTGTGAAGGAGAAGGAATCTGAGAAGTGCTGGTGGGGGTGATCATTTAGTGTTAGAGGGTTCTGACGTGTTCTAGAATGAATTAAGGACTTGAAACATCATCTCTGATGTCTGGAAACATTCCCCCACTTAGAGTTCACTATGCTAAAGGTTAGACATTACTTTTCATGCTCAAATCTTCCAAGTTGCTCTGCATCTTTGAAGCACTAACTATGCTGTGAGGTGGGAAGTTAGAATATAGTTTACAGTTTAATTTGAGAAACTTTACCATTTTATTCCCAGTTAGCCTCACACGGACACTTGTTTTATTCAAGCAGTCATGAGTGTTTTGTTTTGTGAGAGGGGAAGCTTTTATTGATGCTTCCCACATTCTATTTCATTTTATTCTCTTCAAATTAATTAGAAGAGAAACAAAATTTGATTTCCAATTGTTTCCCTGAATGAGTTTTTTTTTTTTTTTTTTTTACTCTCAAAGCTGAGTTACTTTCCTGTTGTTGCCTTGATCATTTTATAGAACCAGGTAACCTTGTTTTCCCATTCCTCTTAAACATTTCTCGCCAGATATCTACTCACTCAGTATCCATCCATCCATCCATCCATCCATCCATCCACTCCTCCATTAATCCATCTAGCTATTAGTTCATTTTTCACTTAATTAAATCAGTCATCATTCATCATTCAACTTTCACTTCCTTTTTGGACATTGTGTTTATACTTTATTGAACTATTTTGTAAAAATACCGATAATTAAAATGACATGTTTTCTATGTGCAGGTATTTATTTTATTGTGATAATAAAGAGGATATTATAGAAAATTGGTAATATGCAGACATGTCTATACCCTGAATATGTGAGTATAAATTGATATACACTCATCAAATGTAATTTGGTAACATGTTTCAAAATTTATAATGTATCTGCTTTTTGACCCAGTGAATCTGTTACCAGTAATTCATCCTAGAGACATGCTTGTACAGATAAAGAGGTATGAATAAGATGAAAATAGAAACATTGTTAAACTGTAGATAACCTAAATGTCTACCAATAGAAGTCTGCTAGAAAATAGCTATTTCTTTTTAGTACTATTTTAAAACTCAATTTAAATTTTTCCCAGACTTGCTCCTTCAATATTAGTTTTGTGGGTTAATTAAATTTGATAACAAATAATGACTTCTCCTATTTGATAATTGACTCTCCTCTTTCCAAACAGGATACTTGTCTTCTCTATTCTTAAAATGAATTTATATATTCATTTAACAAGTGTTGGGACTTCCCCAGTGGTCCAGGGGGTAAGACTCCGCACTCCCAATACATGGGGCCCGGGTTCGACCCCTGGTCGGGGAACTAGATCCTGCATGCATGCTGCAACTAAGAGTCTGAATGCCGCAACTAAAGATCCCGCATGCCGCAACTAAAGATCCCACATGCCGCAACAAAGACCCGGCACAGCCAACATGAATGAATGAATGAATGAATGAATAAATAAATAAATAACAAGTGTTATACTGTACACTTACCATATGGCAGGCAACGTTTGAGGTGCTTGCACACAAAATTCCTTCCCTCATGGAACTTATGTTGCAGAGAAGGGAGACAGAAAATTTACAATAAATATAGTAAACAAATTATATGGAAGTCAATAAGTGGTTTAGAAAAAAATGAGCAAGACAAAGGGTGTTTGGAGCACTGGAGATGAGGAGAATGCTACAGGTTTAAACCAGATCATTAGGATAGATTTCATTACGAAGGTGACATCTGTGAACAGACTTAAAGGAGAAGAGAGAGTTAGCCAAGCAGATATCTGGAGTGTGTAAAGTCAGAGTAGTTGGACTAAGGGATGAGAGAAGAGTAATAGGAGATGAAGTTAGATGAATAATGAAAAGCGAGATCATATGGGACCTTGTAGAACATTTGAACAACTATGGCTTCTGAGTGAGATGGGGAACCCTTGGAGATTTTGAGCAGCAGAATGACACAATCTGATTTATATGTCAAATAGGTACTGTGTTGAAAAGAGATTGTAGGAGGAGATCCAGTTAGTAGATTATTATGCAGATCAGAGATGGTGGTGGCTTGAATGAGTGTGTAGTGAAGGTGGTAACAAGCAGATGAGGTTGAGAGTGGAGTTGTCTGAATTTCCCAACAGTAGATGATGGGATTTAAAAGAGAGGAGTCAAAGATAATTCCTCATCAGTTAAAATGAGAAAGGCTGTGGGTAGTCAGTTTGGGAAGGAGGATTACATGGTCAGTTTTGGATATCTTAAATTTGAGATGTCAGATATCTAACTGGAGACTTCAGCTAGGCAGTGAGGAATATAAATCTAGAGTTCAGAAGAGGTCAGGGCTGCAGTTTTAAATTTGGGAGTTATTGGCATGTGATGGGTATTTAAAGCCACGAGACCTGACGAGATCACAAAATGAGCGAGCATAAGCGTACCAACACTGTGAAGTTGGGCAGGAGAGGTGGAACTGGCAAAGACCATGAGGAACCACTAGTGAAGTAAGAAGAAAACAAAGAGAGTGTATCCTGGAAACCTAATGAAAAAATGAGTTTCAAGGAGGAGGGAGAGATCAGCTCTGCCAAATGCTATTGACAAGTCAAGTAAGCTAAGAACTGAGAGGTGGGTCATAGGGGTCATTGACAACCTTTAAAAGAGTAAACACTACAATCTTTTTTTTTTTTTTTAATTGGAGTACAGTTGTTTTACAATGTGTTAGTTTCTACTGTACGACAAAGTAAATTAGAGTTCCCAGTGCTATACAGCATGTTCTTAGTAGTTATTTTATACATATTAGTGTATATATGTCAATCCCAATCTCCCAATTCATCCCACACTACAATCTTAATAATGATTATGAAAGGATTTTTGTTTTAAAGTTGAAATCGAGGAAATCATGGTGAAGACATATTAAAAAGAGTGTATTAGCAGGATAACTTTAAGAAAAGTTATAGCCATTTTGAGCCAACAGATGTTTGGAAACATTTAAATAATAGTACAAAGCAGAATTATATAGATTAGATTATGTCACAGTTCTTTTTTATTGTTTCCAATTCTTTACATAAAAAGAATGTTTTTATAAACAACAAGGACTTAACTGTATAACAGAGGAAACTATATTCAATATCTTGTAATAACCTATAATGGAAAAGAATCTGAAAACGAATACATATATATATTTATATGTAAACTGAATCACCTTGCTGTACACCTGAAACATTGTAAATCAACTAACTTCAATTAAAAAAAGAAAAAAAAAGAATAAGTCCATGATTCAAATTAAAAAACTATATTTAAAAGTATACTTTGTGATGTCACTTTACGTCTGTGCTTCTTTAGTCTATTCCCTACCCCTATATTTTTTTGCATATACTTTCAGTATTATTGCAGATATTAGCAAATGCAAATATATACTTACCTTCCCTAATTCCTTACTCAGAGGGTAGCATACTATAAACACATTTTCATACTTTCTTTCTTTACTAAACAATATCTTAGAGGTCTTTCCACATCAGTATAAAGAGAGCTTCCTCATTACTTATGGTTGGGTAGTGTTTCATCATCATTTATTTAAACAGTTTTCTTTTGATGGGCACTTGGACTTTTTCCTAACTTTCAAAATTAGATACTGCTATGACCTTCTATGTTTCACATGTGTTCAAGTATATCTATAGGATAAATTCCCTGAAGTGAGATTGCCTGCTCAAATTTTTTGTAAATTTTATGTACACTGTCAAATTTCCCTCCATAGAGATTCTACTATTTTGCATTCCCACTGGCCAAGATATGTGAATTCCTGTTACCCTAAAGCCTTATCAACAGAATGTGTTGTCATATTTTTGAATTTTTGCCAATATGGTAGATGAAAACTGGTATCTCTTATGGTTGAGGCTGAGCACATTTGTATATGTCTAAGGATCATTTGTGGGTTTTTTTCCCTGTGAGGGTTCTGATCATATGTTTACCCATTTTCTATTGGATTGTCAATGGCTTTCTTTTAGATTTTTAGGAGCTTTTTATGTATTAGGAAGATGAACTCTTGACTATGAGTTGTAAATATATATTTTTTCTTATTTTCCATCTTGGATTTTTTTGACCACTTAGTATGCCATTTTTTTCTTTTAAATGCAACTATGCATTTGAATTTATAATTTGTTTTATAGCTTATAGATTTTAAGTCAGTTAAAATGTCTTCCCCATTCCAAGATCATAAAGGGATTTGATATGTTTTCTTCAAGTACATTTTTGAGCCATTGGAGTTTGGCCTGGTATGTGAATGGCCAGATAGCTACCCAGAGGCTCCAATGCCACTTATTAAAAAGTCCATTTTTACTTCCATTGATTGGAGGTTCAATCTTTATTATGCATCAAAATCCCACATATTTAGATCTATACTTAGCTTTTCTGTTCTGTTCTATTGGTCCACATAATCTTCTGCTATTTCACTGCTTTAATTATTGTGGCTCTAGACTATTCTTGAATTTAATAAGGTCCATTCTCATCCTCTTCTCTTTCAGAGTTCTCATGGCTATATACCATAATTTGAATACTTGGGGAATCATTGGTATACTTGTAATTATGACATTAAGTGAAATAAGCTTTAAGAATTATTTTTAGTTTGTAGTTATTGAAATCCATTTAATCTTCCATTTATCCCATTAATATTCCTTGAGCACTTATTATGTGCTTAGCACTTTCTACATACTTGGGAATGTCAGTGAGGGCAACAAACTTCTGCTCTCTTGTAGCTTTGTAGCCGTAAATTAGTTCTGAGTCTTTTAAGAAAAAGTTCTATTTGATTATTTTTCACATCACCTGAGATTGAATTAAGGCAGAGTGTCAACTTTGCCATCTCCATATTTTTTGAAGGAAATCATCTTCATCTTGTACAACATCTATAATAAATCATCTTTGATCCAGAATAGTAAAGAATATAAAGAGTGTGAAGAAAAGAAGAAAGTGCTAGAGAAAAATGAGATACCCAAGAGATATCTTGTTCTTTCACTTACCTCAGTTGAAATTAAGTATCTATTTGGTATCATAAATTTGCAGTATTGTGACCATAGGAACATTTCAGCAGTTGACAAGGCTAAGAAATGATTATTCATGCACTATATCAAGTGCTTAAAATTTGACTCCTAAACTGTTAATAATAAAATTGCAGTAGTAATTTTTTTGATTGAATTCAGGATTTATTCTCAAATACAGGAGCTATGATAAGATATCTGGCATCAGCCTTGGCTTTGGCTGAATATTGCTTTTAGCACTTGACCACTTAGTATGACATAAAAATAGATATTCTGAGGTCCTTTATCATATTTTTTTCCAAAGACAGAAGCCAAAAGATGGGAATAACAGAGGTATAATGCCTGCATATCAGTGGCATGTCAGGCTCATGACAATCTTTTCATTAGTTAGAAATGTTCTCAGCCCCAGATAAACTGTCCAGTGAGCAAAACACATGGAGGCAACTTACCTGGACTTTGCCCTTCTGCTCTATAGGGTATATCCCATAGTCCTTTAGCAACGACCACACATCTAGCATAAATTGTTTTAGGCCTTGGGAGTCGAAAAACCAGCTTATTTAAGGATGTAGTAAAAAAAAAAAACCACATTTAAATAGTATACAACAAACATTTAAAACTGATGTGCAAAATAATTTTTATAGGTCTTTATTTATGCTGTTGCTTTTGCCTGCAACCTCCATTTCACCTGCCTTACCTTTCACATCTCAAAAGTTGCCTCTGCAAGAGCACTAGAGCACTTTTCTTCCCCCAGAACTAGCTTCTAGGCAGTTAAGAACATTAGTTATCTATAGTATAGTGATTGTGTCATAGTGCTTGGATTAAGTCAGTGGCATCCGTTAGACTCACCTGGAGGGATTGTTAAACCACAGACTGGTGGGTTCTACCATCAGATTACTAACTAAGTCTGGGATGGGGTCCAAGAATTTACATTTCTGACAAGTTCCTGTATGATGCTAATGCTATTTATTAGCATCATTTTATTTTAGCAACAATTTTATTTCATCTGAAAGCAGCATTCTACTTTATTATTGGTTTGCAGAATAATGAGGTCCCCACTGAAGTTTCTATTCTCTTTTCATCAACACCTTCCCACCATCCCCCCCTTCCCAAGGCACTCTGGAAAGCAACAGCAAACTTTGCTGTGTTGGACCTTCCTTCACAAGGAAGGATACTCCAAATGGTCCTCTTGCCATGTGGAACTGAAGAAGCTGAGGGTAAGCCTGGGCAAAAATGTGGTCCACTGACTGCTGAGTCAAAATACATTACAGCTTAGGACACAAGACACCAGAAGCAAATATTTTGAAATATATCTGAAAGCAAAGGTTAAAAATGTTGACAACAACATACACACTTAGCTTTCTTCTCATTTCTGTTTCTTGCTTTAAAGGTTTTCTTATTCTCTGCCCGAATATTTGTTGACTTGGGAACTGATGAAAGGACAGAGATGAAAAAAAACCTTTGTCTGTGACCTTACTCTTTGGCTTATGTTCATTAAAATGATAAAACCGGATGAGGTAATTTTTATTCTGCTATTTTCTTTTCTTTTTTACTCTTCATTCTACTTTTAGATTGCTCTTTCTCTTACCTTACTTTCCCTAAATTCATCTTCCATTGTTAGCATTACCTGTAGTTCAAAGGTCTTTTCAGATGTAAAATTCTCTGCTGCATTTATTGTCTGGCTTTTAATTTTTAATGTCTTTCTTTTTTCCCCCCATACCTACCACTTCTATTTTTGTTTTCCTTGGATTTTATCTTGTTGGCAGCTGGCATTGTCTCCTATATTTCATCCTGCTCATGTAAATATTGTCGAAGCACTCACCTCTGTTTTACCCCAGAGGAGAAACTAGTGGATAAAGAATATGCCACACCTTTTCTTTCTTTCAAAGAACAGATAGCTGGGACTTCCCTGGTGGCCCAGTGGTAAAGAATCCGTCTTCCAATGCAGGGGATGCGGGTTCAGGTTCTATCCCTAGTCAGGGAACTAAGATCCCACATGCCTCGGGGCAACTAAGCCTGCGTGCCACAACTACTGAGCCTGAGTGTCTCAACTAGAGAGCCCGAGTGCTGCAAACTACAGAGCCCATGCACTCTGGAGCCTGCACGCCCCGACTAAAGAGAGAGAGAGAGAGAAGAAAAGAAAAAAAACGAACATGCCACAACTAGAGAGAAAACCCTCGTGCCACAACAAAGAGCCCACGCGCTGCAACGAAAGATCGTGCGTGCCACAACTAAGACCCAAGGCAGCCAAAAAAAAAAGAAAAAAAGGATAGCTATTTCATGTGAAATGTCTCTCTTGTAAATTTCTTTATATTTCCCTTTAATAGTTAATCTAGTTTTTTAAAAAAAATTTATTTATTAATTTATTTTTGGCTGCATTGGGTCTTTGTTGCTGCATATGGGCTTTCTCTAGCTGCGGTGAGCGGGGGGCACTCTTCGCTGCGGTGAGCAGGCTTCTCATTGTAGTGGCTTCTCTTGTTGCGGAGCATGGGCTCTAGGCACATGGGCTTCAGCAGTTGTGGCACACAGGCTCAGTAATTGTGGCTCACGGGCTCTAGAGCGCAGGCTCGGTAGTTGTGGCACACGGGCCTAGCCGCTCCGTGGCATGTGGAATATTCCCAGACCAGGGCTTGAACCCATGTCTCCTGCATTGGCAGGCGGATTCTTAACCACTGCACTAACAGGGAAGTCCTAGTTTTTGTTATTTAAAAAGCAGTGTCATTCCCTTCTAAAGATTTGTTCTATGTTAGAATCTTGTGAATTCTTACCACCCATAGAAAAGGAAAATATTATAAGGAATGGAGGAAGATCAAAAGTGAGGAAGAAAACACCATTTCACCTGTTGTACTCTCTCTTTAGGACAGTTGTGTAAGATTTCAAATTTTATATAAATGCTTTAATTATATATTGATATGATTCCCAGCCTTAAGTGCTTAAGTAGGTAATAATATTAGACTTTATTTCCTAAAATCTAAAAAATATCTGTTTTGAAAGTCACAATGGGGTTATCTCTAGGAGATATGTGTTCAATGTGTTAACTGCAAATTTTGGTCAGTGAAATTTTCTAGTTTTTTAAAAAAAATTTTTAAATTTTATTTTTTTGGCTGTGTTGGGTCTTCGTTGCTGCGCGCGGGCTTTCTCTAGTTGCGGTGAGCGGGGGCTACTCTTTGTTGTGCTCAGGCTTCTCATTGCGATGGTTTCTCTTGTTGTGGAGCATGGGCTCTAGGCGTGCGGGCTTCAGTAGTTGCAGCACTCGGGCTCGGTAGTTGTGGCGCATGGGCTCTAGGGCGTGTGGTCTTCAGTAGTTGTGGCTCATGGGCTCTAGAGCGCAGGCTCAGTAGTTGTGGCACACGGGCTTAGCTGCTCCGCAGCACGTAGGATCTTCCTGCACCAGGGTTTGAACCCCTGTCCCCTGCATTGGCAGGCAGATTCCTAACCACTGTGCCACCAGGGAGTTTCTTCTATTCTAGTTTTAATGATGGTTTTTGTTTCTGGCATGACTGGATATCTTGTTGACTCTGTACCTTCCTAGGATCCAATCAAATCATCTTTATATTAATTTTGTTAAGACTTTTCTAGCAGACGGGAAAAGGTAATATTAGTGACTTGTAAGATTTTGACCTTGTTGATGTAGTTTGTGGACCAGAATAACAAAAATATTCTTCATTTAGTGTAGTTGGTGTCAACTATCCCTGTGCCTCAGAACCATCTGGAGATTTAAATAAAAACTACAGATGCCAGGAGGGAGGATCAAGATGGTGGAGTAAAAGGACTCTGAGCTCACCTCCTCCTACAAACACATCAAAAATTATAGATGACAGAGCTTAACTCTCAAAAATTTAATTTCAGTTAGCTTTGGGGGAGGTGGCAAGGAGTGAGTATTTTAGAAAACGTCCGAGTTGATTCTAATATGCAGTTGGAATTGTGAACCATTGATTTATCATCAGATTGATAAACTGTGGAAATGTATACAGGTGCAAAAGCATGTTCATGGCACTAGGCAAACCACAGCTTCTCAACACGTGTCCTTTTTTTTGGTATATCCCTTGGAGTCCTAAGAGATGACTTGAACTCTGGCCTCACAATGGTTAAGTTTGCCCCTGCCTTTTCATCTGCAAGGCTATTATATGCCATTCCTTTGAGAATAAATATAAATGTCCAAATTATTGATGAAAATCAGGGTGAGGGGATTAAAGAGTGGGGAAGCATCCATTACAATGTGGGACAATGAAAGAAAGTGCGTGTGCTTTTGTTTCTGAATCTTGCATAGTGTGCTAGTAATCTAGTGATATCTGTCATGTCAACCTCGCCTGCAAACTTATTGTTGTCTGTCTATAGAGATGTGACATTAAGTAGCCCATATACTGTGTTATTTATTTGTTTATAGGTTAATTGTTCAGAATATTGATCTCCTGGGCTCATTTTCCCATTCTTTCTCAAACACCCTTTCAAATCAACAGACATAAACTAGGACAGATTCTTCCACACAGGGGACTCTTAAAATGATGCAGATTCTTTCTATTTGGTGCCTTTTAAAAAATCACTTTCGCAAGAAAGAATAATCCAGTATAAATATCAGTACCACTCTGGAAGTTACTGCAAGGTTTTAGGCCCTCATTTTTGGAGAGATGCAAGGAACTAACTGGAAGACACCAAATTTTGACCACTTGCCCTTTTGATTAATTTAGTGGTGAATATAGAGAGGGAGGACTCTAAGTTGCCAAAAAATTCTGTAAATTTTTAAAAGAAATAACTTGAGGATGTATTATTCAACTATGTGAGAGCTTCTGTGGGACTCTAAATCTGCCTTAAAAATGCAACAAAACATAAAAGCTTAATATGAACAGTGGGGATACAGACTGTCACTTGACCCCCCTTTTCTACTACCCATAGTTGTAATTACACTGTAACTTTTTTTTTAACATCTTTATTGGAGTATAATTGCTTTACAATAGTGTGTTAGTTTCTGCTGTATAACAAAGTGAATCAGCTATAAATATACATATATCCCCATATTTCCTCCCTCTTGCGTCGCCCTCTCACCCTCCCTATCCCAACCCTGTAGGTGGACACAAAGCACCGAGCTGATCTCCCTGTGCTATGCGGCTGCTTCCCACTAGCTATCTATTTTACATTTGGTAGTGTATATATGTCAATGCCACTCTCTCACTTCGTCCCAGCTTACCCTTCCCCCTCCATGTGTCCTTAAGTCCATTCTCTACGTCTGTGTCTTTATTCCTGTCCTGCCTCTAGGTTCTTCAGGTTCTTTTTTCTCTTTTAGATTGCATATATATGTGTTAACATATGGTATTTGTTTTTCTCTTTCTGACTTACTTCACTCTGTATGACAGTCTCTAGGCAGCACTATTTACACTAGCCAGGACATGGAAGCAACCTAAGTGTCCATCAACAGACGAATAGATAAAGAAGATGTGACACATATATACAATGGAATATTACTCAGCCATAAAAAGAAACGAAATTGAGTTATTTGCAGTGAGCTGGATGGACCTAGAGACTGTCATACACTGTGACTTCTGTCTTAATTTTGTAATGCATTTGTTTTTTTATTTAGCAAAAAATAAATTCAAAGCCTGCTGCTTGGCCAGTGGGTTGGTATGTGAAGAGAAGCTAGGTTAGGGGCTTACAGGGGGATTTTAATTCACTTGATGGGAGTGTGTGTAAACAGAACTGGGAGACTCAGGCTGGACGGTGCTACGTGGAGGCAGCACTTGAAGTAGAACCCTGATTTTGGCCTCTGGGCTCAAGAAATCAACCAGAATCCAAGATGACCTCTAAGAATGAGGGCAGAGAAACTGTTATAATCTAAGAACTAGAAACTGAATATGAAGAGAAGGAAGAATCCAAAACTGAGGACTCAGTAGCAAAGAGGGATCAAAAGCAGGAGATAGAAATGTCGACGCAGAAAGGACTTTGAGGAGCAAAGGTAGCTAACATAGGGATGGGAGTTGGCAGAGACATCAGAAGTGAAAAAGAATGGGAGGAGATGGGCCAGAGTCCTGGATTAATTCAGCCAGGCAAGAGCAGATTGCTTTAGTTGTCTGAATTCTGCTCTTGATTTTACTCTATTTTTTTATATCTTCTTTTTCCTTTGGTATTATTTGGTATTATGATTTAGAAGCATATTTTATTCTTACAGAATCTAATGATAAGATATTGGACAAAGACAGTTCTACAGGTGGATAATTTGTTTCTTGAAAGCATTGTTGCAGCCTCTGTCAGTTGAGGTTTTTTGGGACATTTTTTCTTAATTATAACTTCCAGTTACACACCTAAACATCTTGCGTTGTCTATATACGTATTAATCAAACTATCAATCAATTTCTTCCTGGGATTGTTCTGCCCTCTAGGTATATTTCATTTAGAAATTGATTAAAACTGAGTTAGTGACCTTCATTTAGCTTATTGGCTTCTAGCCTTTCTCTAGAACCTGCCTCTTCACTCTTTAATGTGGTCTTCCCTCTCTGTCTCTTCTTCCCTTGGAGACAATTACCTATTGGTAGAGAAATTCTAGAATGTATGTTAATGTTCATTCCCAGAGTGTTTTGCTACTGAGCCTCCTTACTGCAAACAGATTGCAAATAGGTTGTCTTCAGTATTCTCCTGCAGCATATTCATTTTGTGTGTCAGTTGGTAAATATTATTATGGAATAAGCATGGCATTGCTAATTAAATGTAATTGATAGTTTGGTCATTTTCCCCTGAAAAGTTAGAAGGAAGAAAAATACATTCTTATATTTTTGTTGATCTGTTACAATCAGGCTAATCATATGGAAACCAAGCACTTACATTTAATTTTAGAAGCCACTAATTCTTGCCTTCCTATTATTGAGTTGTTTCATGAGGTTAAGTCAACAGTGCTACATGAAACAAAAGTGTTGCATCCAAAAGGAAAGGCTTTTTGCATTTGCCTCATAGGTGTCTAGTAGTTGACCTTGAGCACTTTTTAAGATAGGGAAGAATTGAGCTCAAGAGGACCTCCATATTTTGAGTCAAATCCAGCAATATTTAACAAAAGAGGTTTGAACTTAGCTATCACTTATTGAGCGCATACTATGTAAGAAAGGGGATGTTGCTTTTTTTTGCTCATTCAAGAAAGATTATTTTTCGTCTCCACTGAGTAAAGAGTGAGGGGATGTGGTTAGGTTAAATGACAGAAAGAGTCTACTTCTGGCTAGGATTTCTTTTGTGGTTATAAGCTCTCTTTTCCACAAGGGAAGTGGTTTTCAGAGTGTAGAGCCACCAGCACACTCTTTCTTCAGGTGACTGTTTTATCTATAATATGAAAATGTCTGTATTCTGGGTTCTACTATGGATAAATAATTTACTTGCAATTTAAACGTTTTAGAACCGTGGTAAAATTTGGGGAACTAGCAAGTGAGAACAGATCGGGTAGATGACCTATAAGTTCTTTGAGACCTTTGATGAGAATGATGCCATGGTCCAACATATGAATAAAAATATTCTCTTAAAAGACTTCAATTTCTGCCTTAAAGTGAAGTTAGAAGATTTAAAAAGGCTGATTTATTTGTAAAAAATACAGTAAACAATAAAACTATGCATAATATACTAAAGAATCAGAATCCTTTATATCAGATATCACATGGGGACCCAGGACTGGAGTTCACTGGAAACTCAGTTTCTTCAAGTACTATGTGTCCCCCTCTTGCTGGAAAAGACTGGTGGATGGGGACCTAAGTATTGTCCATATCTGCTTTGGCTATTATCACATGGCTTGGAACAAAAACAGAAACCAATACAATTGTCTCACTTGTTTATTTTAATTAAGAAACATAAAGGGAAGTTGCCAGTTAGTGGTGGAATCTGAGGTCAAAGGGTCATGATCCTGAGAGTTGGAGCAAACTTATGAATCAGTATAAACCATGGGGGCTTCTCTTCAGTGAAGAGCTGAGAATGGAACAATCATCCATAGAGAAATTGAGATGCCCTAAGGGAGAGATTATAGGTCTTCTCTGCTTCTAGTTTCTAGAAACCTCTTAAAAATGCACCATTAGCCCTGAGATTCAAGATACTTATTGTATTTTTAAAATACATTTCACTTTACTTGCAATTTTATTTCTTCTCTTTGCAGCCAAACTAACCATACTAGAGTAATCAGTTTTACTTAAACACAAATAATTTTTGCAGGGATGTGTTCAAGAAGCGATGTTTTTCACATTCTTTATTTCATTGCTTCATTTTACTTCTACAGCAAATACATTTTTTTCCTGATATACAACATTTATTATTAGTGTGAATAATTTTAAAGGATATGTTAGTGACATAAAATTTTGGAAAACTGAATATAAAATGCATTTGTATATTTTGATCCAAACCAATTTTCTATGATCAATTTTTATTTTTAGTAATTCCAATATATGCTAGATGCTCTTTTCTGAGTTACAAGTCGTATTCAGTGGTTAATGAGGATGGTAATGAACAATTTAATGAGAAGGGAAAAAATACCAGCTTTGTAAATGTATAGAAGTAACTAGACATTTGATGCAACTTTTAAGTTTCTGTGTGTATAGATATTACCTCATTGACCTATACAAGAACTTGTTTTATTTTATTGAATAATGGCTTCCAATTGGAGACTTATATATGTTTACTTTAAAGCTTTTCTCTTACTCTTGATGGGATGTCATCTTCTCCCCAGCTGTGGCCATGGCAGCTGGATGTGGAGGAGGTGCAGGCTGACACCTGGCTCTGAGTCTTCCCTCCCCACCAAACCAATTTCTCTGGTGTTGTGGACAAGAAGGAAGCACATGGGAGGCATAAGTCTTTTGTCATGACCGCCCATGTATCAGAGGTGGATCAGTGTCTTCCCTTAGGCTTAGTCTGGTTTTAGCTGATGCTGGTGGTATCCGCTGGTATAAAGGTTTCTACCCAGATGGTGTACTTGGTTTTCTTTGAGTGGTATTTACCTTTACCTCAGCTCTGTCACTGAAGCATCCCTTAGAGGAGCAGATGTGTCTCCTCTGCTTTTTCCCCAGCAGAACCTACTTCAACTCCTCCTTTGGACTGGACATCCCATCAACTGGCCCAGCAACTGTCCAGGCATTCTCAGCCCATCTCTGTGCTCTTTTCTGTGGAGCTGAGACATTTATCTTTATGCTCTGAGGGTTGTGGGGAGTTGGGATGAGGTGTCTAGGAACATCAAACCTTAAGCTCCACTGGCATGGGCTGCTTCAGTGGTCTCCATCGTTCATAAATCTCTAAGCCAGAAAGAGGCATCATTCTTTATGTTCAAGATTGAGCTTTAAACTTTAAATCTGTGAAGCACTTACTTCCTTCCCTCCACAGTAGGGGAAATGTAACAAAAGTGATAATACAACAAACCTTTAGAGTTCTCCAAAGAACTCTCCCCCAAGAATCCCTTAGCATACTCCTTCCCAGAGTATTGTCAGCAAGGGCCTGAGGGCTCTGCAGCTCAGCAGCCTTCCAGCCAGAGAACTAGATGTTTTTAACTTTTTCTTTCTGGAAACTTCAGTCCTCAGAAATGGTAACCTTGACTTTTCAGAGGGGAAACATCCCTGATTTCAATATCTTTTCTTCACAAACACTGTAGTATCCATCTCATATGGCTCCCTGGTCTTCTTTTTGGATGTGAGGATTAGTAGGGGATCGACCACTTGGTGAAAACTCTGCACTGTGCCTCTCAACAAGTCCTGCAGGGAGCTTGCTGGCTCCAGCTTCAGCTGAGGACAGCTCCTTGTCAGTGGGGATAACTTTTGCCTTTTGTTCAGAATAACACAGAAAATCCCACTTTACCTATAAATTAGAGAAAATACTTGTCCCCATCTCAACATTTTATTCAGTGCTTTTCTTTCTTTTTTTTAAAAATTTTTTTTCAGTGCTTTTCAGATAATTGGAACTGAGTAAACATTTGTTAAAAAAGACAGGGACAGTTTGGATAAGTTCAACTTTAATTTCAAGAAAAAAATTTAAGAAGTTTCCAAGAGAGATGGAAAATGTTTGATAGAATGAAAGGCTATATAGAGGTTAGAATGGATTTATGAGAAGATATCAGGTCCAAGTAATCTGACATAATTCCCTGCTGACGTTCTCTGATGAAAATTAATGATTGGAAGATGATGTATTAAGATACTATATACAATTTAACTCAGGCAAAGTTGTGCATTTTATAAAATAGTAGTGAAAAGGGATTTGGGAATCAGTATTAAAACAAAAAGCCAACGAATAGAAATAAATATCAAGTTTTAGGCTATGCCTATACAGGATGAAGATATTAACTATTCCAGTTTGTCTTTTTTTAAAAACTCATTTGACTTTTATTTGACTGACTTGACCAAATTGACTTACTGTTTTGGAGCCATGGAAACAGAGTTGTATGTGCTATTGGATGAGATAAGATAAATGCAGATGGGCTTGGCTGTTTATGAAATTAAAAAAAATGTTTATATTGCTATTTGTGGGATTGACTTGTGTAATACAATTACTCGTTCACATTTCCTTTGAAGTTTCCCCATTTTTTTTTCAAATGGAGAATTATATTCAGAGTAGGGTAGATTTAAGGAAGATTTGGAAATAAGGAGTTGTCAGTTTCTGCTTACTGTAGGTACCCTGGCCTTTTGGAATTCCGTAAGGCCCTCATTCCTCTTCAGAAGCATCCCCTACCGAAATCATAGTGCATTGGCTCTTCACTGTCTCTCCCTCTAGACATAGTAAACTACTTAGAGACTATACCCTATTTATCTTTGCATTACCAGCAATTATCACAGAACCTAGAAGATAGTAGGCACATAATAATGGCTTAATGCATGAATGAATAATTATTAGAAACCCCCATACTAGTCTTACAACCTAACCCAGTTGCCCAGCATTCCTTGAAATGTTGGTTTCTCTCTAACCTCTGATATGGTTACTCAGTTGCTGATTCATGGATGAGTTCATAATTGGTATTAGGATTTTCTCCTGAAATGTATCTTGTTTGCTGGGACATTGCTAACTTCCCAGGCCTTGCCAGCCCACTAGCCAGCATGGAACCCCACCACCAGCCCTCAATTGCAGAGCTATTTCAAACTGATCATGTCTCCTGGGAACCATCACAAAACCTTTTGTGTGACCATGATCATTGTCTGAGGGAGGCTCCTGCTTCCATGTTTGTGACTGGAGTCTCAACCAGCTCAGAATTTTTGAATATTGATATCAGTAAAAAATGAGATCCACCTTCCCTGCTGCTTTGGATACTGGAATTTTTACTGCTGGGACCATTTCAGCTCATAGGAGGCTAGTTCTTAGTTTGAGTTTGTCCTGTGGCTCTAGAACAATTTGTCCCTGTGTTCTTCCCTTGTCCCACAAGCAGACAGGCAGATGAAATCACGTTCAAGCTGCTTCAAGCTAAGGTCATCCTGGAATGTAATAGCCTTTTGCATCCCTCTATTCTTATTTCAGCCACCCCTTCTGTCCACAAGAACTTGCTATCCATGCTGCTCTCAGAGACTGAGGGTCTTCCAGTGTACACTAATGTTATTGCCCTATTGACTAGAGTTTTCCCCTTGGACCAGTCACCTGCCTCTGTTTCATCCCCTCAGGACCATGGTCTCTACATCTACCTCTTGGATTGATCAGGGAAATTGGACAATAAATACTTAATACATACTGAAAATTTTGTAGGTCTCATGTATTGTATTGAAACACCCCCAAGATAAATAAAAGCATCCCCAGAAGTTATTGAACTATGTGGGGTTCTTCTGAATAAAATACATAGGAATGAGAACAAATGAAAAAAAATATTGGGCTTTGTATAAGCTATTAAATCTATTGATGCCTCTGAGTAACATGGTTGATGACTTGTGATAAAACACATTTTTTTTGTGGAAAATATTTCAAAGAATAGAAGCAGCCCCTTTTTTTTTTTTTTAGAAAAAAATTTTTTTAAATTAATGTATTTTTGGCTGCGTTGGGTTCTGGTTGCTGTGTGTGGGCTTTCTCTACTTGCAGCAAGTGGGCGCTACTCTTCATTGCAGTGCGTGGGCTTCTTATTGTGGTGGCTTCTCTTGTTGCGGAGCACCGGCTCTAGGTGCGTGGGCTTCAGTAGTTGTGGTGCACGGGCTTAGTTGCTCCTTGCCATTTGGGATCTTCCCGGACCAGGGCTCAAACCCGTGTCCCTTCCACTGGCAGGTGGATTCTTAACCACTGCGCCACCAGGGAAGTCCCTTTTTTTTTTTTTTAAATTGAGAAGCAGCCTTTTCATTTGAAAAGGAAAAGATAATTGTGAGATTTGGGCAACTTTAAAAAAGATGTATTCATCCCCTGTTGAGGACTTTCTGATAATTGATAATTTGAACTCTTTAAAGAAAGGCAATACCAGTCAATTAAGTTCACATTTATTGCATCCAAACTCTCTTATCCCTGTCCATTCATCTATGTGATACTCACCTTAAGATTTTGGAGGCTACCAAAAAAACCAACCCCTGATAATTTATTTTCTTTTCTGATTGTGTTTCCAATGACAGTTATCCCAAACTTGCCCCATTTCCTGCACTATCTCAAACACATTTTACTTCCTTTTCCCTTAGTAGATATCATTAAGCATTATATTACTGAAGCGATTAAAACCATCTGATAAACTATCTCTATTTAATATTTCTTCACATTTTGACCAAATTTTTCTATTTCTCTAAGATTTTGGAGGAAGAAATATCTCTTCTTGGCAAGGCTAATCCTCTGTTTTTGCATAGAATCTCATCCCCCAGCCTCCAGTAAGACAGTGCTACAGAGTCAGGTGCTATATCATTGCATGTATCATCAGGTCTCTTATAAAAAATAATCCTTCATTTTCTATCTTTATCACTTAATATTGTAGTCTTACATCTCTTCCCTTTTATTGCAAAACTCAGTAGACTAGCTTTTGAGTACTGCTTGCTATTCCTTACAATTTTAACCTAGCCTGCCCTTAACGAAGTTCCATTAGCCTTGAATGCTCATCATTCTACTCAAACTGTTTGTTTTTTTTTTCAGGATTGACAATAATCTCTCAATTAGTTCTATGCATTCTTCTTAGGCTTCGTCTTCCTCAACCTCCTTGCAATATATGATACAGTTAACCCCCTATCTCAGATAGCTCTCTTTGCTTTCATAGCACCATACTCTCTAAATCCTCTTTCTACATTAAAAAAAAAAATAACAGCTTTATTGATATATCATTCACATACCATATGAATGATTTTTAGCCAGTGGAATGTGAATGAAAGTTATGCATGCCAAGACTCTCCCATAGCCACTTGTAAAGCTATTTTTCATGCTATTCCCATTTTTGGCTTGATTGTGAGCTAATAAGCCACTATGTTGAAGGTGGTGGAGGCACCAGACGGAAGGAAAAAAGGAAGCAGACTGTCTCCGAGTCACTGGAAAGGAGCCTACTGCCACTATGAAGTGCTTCCTTGGACTTAGCGTGGGCAAGAAATACATGCATTTATGTTGAAGCTTTTGTTCACTTTCAGGTTTGTTGTGATAGCAGCTAGTGTAAACTCAACTAACATAAGAATGATAACAGCAACATATAAATGCCTATCACCATATGAAAGTCAGCTGTGCCAACATTCAATATTTTTATATGCCAAATTCATTATTGAAAAACAATGTTTAATTTTCTTTATTACTGTAAGTAAATATTTTAATATACTAATTTGCCATTTGTATTTATTTTTTTGTAAATTGCCCAATTGTTTCTTTGTTAACATTTCTCTGACGTGTTTGTATGTCCTGATGGATTCTTCGCATTTTAAGAATATAGCATTTTATCTGTCATATTGATTGCAAATTCTTTTTCACAATTTTTTCTTTTTGTCTTTAATGTTTGGTCCAAAATCTTACTCATAGTAGGTACTTAATAAATAATTGTTAAATTTAGTTGTCTCCTTTAAAAACTTAAGGTTGGATTAGATCAGTGGTTCTTACAGTGTAATCCTTAGACCATTATAATCAGCATCACCTGGGAACTTGTTAGAAATGCAGATTATTCAGCCCCACCCTAGACCTATGGAAGGCCCAGCAATCTGTGGTTTAACAAGCATCCAGGTGATTCTGCTGCAGGTTAAAGTTCACAGTCCCTGGAATGGAAAATGCATAAGGCTTCTTCCAGCCAAAATTTCTGAGAATTCATGTTTTTCCCTGTTAATAAAGCCCACTGCTGTGGAAACATGATTCTCCTCTTATTTTTAGCACAGTAAGAAATAGAGAAGAATATGTACAAAGGCTAGCCCTTCTGGGGCCTCCATTCTCCATGCTTCTGTTTGCCTCAGATGCCAGTTTCTCAGGAAGCTTTCTCCAGAACATCCCAGCAAATCTTTCCTTCCCATGCAGTACATTGCTCTGAATGTTTTCCAGTGCTCTTTCTCCTGCCTGCCTGTTCGAATCTGCAGTCATAGAGGAGGGTTCCCATCCACCAGGGCTCTCGGTGCAGAAGTATTGGGTACTCACAGTTAGACCTGCAACTCTGAATGGCTGCCCAGACCCCTGGTCTGTCCTGGGCAATCACGTGGTGCCCCGGCAGCAGTCCTCTCTCAGTCCTCATGCCCTAACCGTGGCGCCCCTGGACCTGGAGCTGTAAATCTCTGGGATTAAAGAACGCTTTTGATCATGGTCCAGTGATATTAGAGATCTTAGAGTCTAAGCAAGTATTCTTCATTTATTGTCCTCCAATCCTGCCTACACTTATCTACCAACTTGCAATTATCGTTCTTTCCTTTTGCTTATAGCAGCCCTGGAAGACTCATCAGGAAGAGTTTAATAGCCAGTAGACTGGGGTTCACGTTTTAATGCCATAATATTTATTTCTCTCCACCTTAAGGTTAGGATGGATCAATCTTCAGAAGGAACTCTTTGTCTCTATCTCCTGTAGAGCGGCTGGGGAAATGTTTCAGTGCTAACCTAGGGAATGGAATGGTGGGAGTGGCGGTGGTCATATTCCTTCAAAGATGGGCTAAAGGACTCCTTATTATGAAGCAAACAAACAAACAACTCACCAAGAATAGTTTAAGAATTCAAGCTCTTTCAGCATATCCTGGGCACATATTTCTCTGATATCAAAACTGATATTAACCATGTCAAAGATGTGATGGTGAGATTAAGTGCATTTGTGTAGAGGGTCATGGTGAGCAAGGTTTAGGTAGCAGGCATAGGGATTCAAGCAAGAGGAATAAGGGAATGTCACCCAGCCATAGACTAGGCCTAGTTATTTCTTTTGAGTGTGTGTGTGTGTGTGTGTGTGTATTCATACTTCAAAAAGTCCCAGGATGCGCTTTTGCTTTACTGGAAAACCAGAAATGCCAATCCCATTTCTTGAGGATAAGACATTGCTGCAGGACTGCTGACCTCGGAGAATTTTCTGACCTGGCCGACAGCGAGGGGAATGCCTAGGGCGTTGCTTTCCCACCAGGCTCTCCTTTGGAGAGGAATGTTAGACCTGACAACTTGATCACTGCTGCAATTTCCGGTGCTCTTACTACGAGGGAACGTGTATTTGGGGCTAGAGAGGGAGGGAGGTCCTTGGCAGGCTGAGTGTGCTGATCTTTTCACGCGCTCTACTGTCTCTTCCTCTCTGTTGCTGCAGTTGGGTTTGCTCGCTGTCTCCGACCCAACGAGCTGATGGGTGCTGCCTGCTGCGCGTGTCAAAGCCGCCTGGCGCAGGCAGCTGCATTCCCTGACTTGACATCTCATCCCTCATCCTTCCTCAGATCTCGTCAATCTACACGGTCTGCTCTGCCAACAGCTGATAGCGAAATGACTGAGGGGAAGGCAGTGACAGCAGTAGCTGTTCGGCATTCATTTTACCTTTGGTTTTTGCTGCACAGAAAATTCCGGGACTGATGAGGTCTGAGCTGCAGAGGAGACATAGAGGAGCATTGGGTTTGAGGAAGGTGGGACACTCAGACATCTGCCCTTTCTCCTCCTACAATACAATGAAAGTTGGGACAAGTGGTCTCTGGCAATGATTTAATGCCTCCTTTGTTTGGACATTTGTCCAGTAACATAGTAGTATTGACAGATGCATGGAGAGTTGTGTGTTGTCACCAAGACTCAGAGACTATATATTTCTGTTTCCTGCATATCATTCTTAGGACCTTTTATAAATTCAGAGGCAAAACAGGGAATTAGGCTCCTGCTATTATCGGCATTCTTGCTTCTTCCTTTTTCTCATTACCAAAATGACTTCCCATAGCACCTACTTACACAGCTCAGGGCTGTACAAGGAGAAGAAGGTGGGAACAGATGCCACCCTGCCCTCCAGGAGTTTGTAATCCAGGACAAATTGCCCAGATAGAGACAAACCTTATTTCTGTATATCCTTTTCTTCTTTGTTACCTGCCATATAGCTTGTCCTTGTGGATGGGTTACACAAACTTTATTCTCAGGCCTACATCCCAGTCCTAGCTTGATCATTCACTAGCTGTGTGACCTTGGGCAACTCATTTAACTCTTCTGAGTCTCTACTTCCTCATTTATAAAATGGGTGCAACAATGAAGCCCATTACAGGGATGTTGCAAGATTAGGGTTAGTGTTTATAAACTAAGCCTACAGTGAGTGTTCAATTCCTGGTAGTTGCTGACATTTTGGAAAGTGAATCTAATGATATGTGTGTGGATATCACATTTCTTGTGATGTGTATGGATGGATTCAGAGCCCTGGATGAGTACAAAGAAGTTAAGTTTTAGAAACTTATTACTACAGATTAGTAGTCCTCTCTTCCACTGCCCCATCTACATCCCTTCTCCACAGAATCAGGTTATGAAGCTAGCATAAAATGCTTAAGTTACCTGCATAGATATTGTCCATGTGATAGATTCATAACACATATTATCTGGATAGGTTAGCCTGAACATAACATTTCAATTAACCAAATTCTGCTTCTGAGTGATTTAAAGATACTGGATTTTGATTAATTCCCCTCAACTAAAGTTAGTAATGGTTACAGTTATTGAGTGATGTAGCTTATGGAGAGGGTTCCATATGGATACCTTTTTCTTTAATTAAAAATCATGACTTTAAATATCATGTTTTTTGCCGCATTTATGTATGTAATAGTTTAACTTGATAATTTGTTCATGTATACTAGGATTATCCACTATAATTAAATTGAAGAACACTGTTACAGATTAAATGATAATTATGTTTGATCCCTTTGCATGGTCAGTTAGTATTGGCTATGTTTATGTTGGATACAGCTCAAATAGAATGACTGATAGGTGAGGTGGATTTTTTTTCACATCAGTGTTTCACTAATCCTGTAACTCCATGGGCCAGTTTTCCATTACAGTCTCATCAGATAGGTGCTCCTTTGATTTCTTTTCTGAGCAGAAAAACGAGCCTTCTGATGTCTTCATGTTTTTGCCCTCAACCAGTTATGTAACAGTTTCCTACAGTACTTGCATAGAATTCGTACTTCTCAAAGTCCTTTCACTTGCACTCCATGACACTGACCCCATTTCTAGTTTCCTCCTTGATTCCTCCATATATGAAGAAAAATGCCAACTGCCAAATGATGTGTAGGAAAAGTGGGGATAATTCTTTGGAATGTTAAGCATTTTTCCTTAAGAGTTTGAAGGTCCAGTATATTTTGAAAGCATAGGGCCATTTTTGGAAGAAGAGAAGGAAGATGGAATTCACAGTCTTGGCATTCTTTCACATTCCAGAAGCTGGAGCATGTGTGTGTAGGGGGATTTCTTGGTTCTATCAATTATATTCTACCTCCTTTGTTGTCTGACCAATTGATGTATGAATTACCACAACAAGATTATAAGCAACTTTAAGTCAAAGAATCTTTTTTAGAAATTTATTTGCCTCAAGATGCTTAGCATAGTGTAGGGAAATTAAGTACTCAGTGGTTTTTTGCTGAATGGAATTTAGAGAGACTTTCTGCTTCTCACTGCCTGCCTAACATCAGGTTGCTTGAAGTTGGCTCATGGGAACTTGTTCATTATATCTGCTCCATGGATAGTAAGGCTAATGCATATAAGAAGAAGGGTCAATGAGATACAAACAGAGTCAGATTGGGATAAATGGACCATGCCCTTTTTTGATACTTTGTGACTCCAAATTACTTTCAGTAATAGAAGCTCATTAAATTTTCACAAAGTGGTGATGTGAAATCCGCCCCAAAATATGTGAATTGCTTAAAAATAATGTCTCATAGATGTTAAACTGAAAACAAGAAAAATTCCGAGACAGAGCTGATGTCTGTTGCATGGTAGCATGGGGCCAGTGGAGATCTGTTTCAAGAATGAACACCTTCCTAACCAGAGCTAGAGTCACAGATAAGTAAAACTGACTGTCAGCCAAATACATGCCCAAGAAACATACTTTGATACTGAGATTTGAGAATATTGCTGCAGCCCTACCACTGTTAATGTTATCACTTGGTGGCTAAAGAGTGTTGAAAAGCAAGGGGTTGTGGGAAAAGAGGTAGACCAAGTATTTAAAAATGAACACAATATCTCATTATTAAATATATTATATCCCTACTTATTGAGATAAATCCTCTTCTTTGAGCCAGGGATGGTCATGGAAATGGTAATTTCTCTTGTCCATGTGATTTATTTATTTTGTCCTTCTCCAGTTTCTCTAAGGTAGTCTGGATAAGCCTGATCACCTGGTAGAATTTGCTTGAAGCAATTGTTGTCATAGTCAGGGAGTGAACGAGGGATGTGCTGACTTGTTGAGTGTTTCGGTGGGCTTGGTAGAAAATGGCAACATCTTTGACATGTGATCCTTGGTTTCACCTCTCCTGATGCTTTGTTCATGACTGAAGCTTGGGGTACTTGTTTTCCTGACACAGTTTGCCACTGCCTAACTACAGTAGACCTCTCAGGGACATTCCCAAGAAAGGGAAGGCAGACAAATTCTGTTCTTGCATGAAAAAAAGGGTGGTTATGGACATTTGTGTGAAAAGCTGAAATGTGACATATTTATGACTAAAAATACAGGCTGGCAATGCCATCTCGAGTGGGAAAGTTTTATTTTGTAATTTCTTTTTTTTTTTTTGGCTATGTTTGGTCTTTGTTGCTGCACGTGGGCTTTATCTAGTTGCAGCAAGCGGGGGCTACTCTTCATTGTGGTGTGCTGGCTTCTCATTACGGTGGCTTCTCTTGTAGCGGAGCATGAGCTCTAGGCGCATGGTCTCAGTAGTTGTGGCACACGGGCTTAGTTGCTCCGCGACATGTGAGATCTTCCTGGACCAGGGCTCAAACCCGTGTCCCCTGCATTGGCAGGTGGATTCTTAACCACTGTACCACCAGGGAAGTCCCTATTTTGTAATTTCTATAACTCGAAAGACTTGGTGTTTTTGTCCTCTAAGTTTTAATTTATTGGTGTTCGATATCTGCTTGTAAAATATGTACTCTCTGGGAAGTAGTATTTTGATGCCAACTAACAGGTTAAAAACCAGAATTCATAATTTTCTAACTAGAGTCTTAAAAACCCTGTAGTTATAGTAACCTGCAGGAACAATGAGGTAACCAAGAACTTTGTGACTTCATAAATGGGGACTATAAATGATGGTTTAGGAACCCTATAATATCAGACCCTCTTGTTGGGGTTCCCTTTGGTTTGCTGGTACATCTGTGTGGTACATTTCAGGCATTTGGCAAAACTTAGCTCTTTAGCTTAAATATTAATGTACATTAAAAAAATGTTCCTGACTTTGGAACTTGATTATAAGTTCTAAATTTTGATTATAAAATATCATTCACTAAAAAATATAATGTTTTAAAAGTTATTTAACTTAAAACATTGTCCCTCACATCTTATGGATTTTTCAAAAAATTAAACTGTTTAATAAAAAAGTATACCTAAAAATCCTGTTTAGAAGATCGCCAATCTCTTATCATTTCACTGAGATTATTTCCCACTATTTCTTGTTAAAATTTATTTAGAGTGCCAGATTTCATCAGATCTTCACCATTTCATGTAAGCCTCTACCACACAAAAACAATGAACTGATTAATAAATGTTAAACAGTAAATTCATACATGAAAATATAAACCCTTATTGCTGAAGTTAAACAATATTAATACAGTTAGCCTCAAGAAATTCATGTTTCTGCAAGGACTCTATGGGTAATAGGTGTTAACCCATTCGTGAGTATATGGCTGTAAAGGCCCCCACCAGAGGGGCACAGCAGGTTTTTGAGACCCTCAGGTACCTGCTCTGTGGTTGGTTTGATTGTCCAATTTTACCTTCTTCTTTCTGAGGCTAGACCTGGAGTTTTCCCTTAATTCCTGGACTTTACTTCTGATTTAGGCTTCGTGACATTTGTCAGACTTCTAGGATTCCTGTACTGGTCTTTGAGCTGCTGCATCAGCTACCCTTCAGATTGCTAAAGCTAGATTTCTCAAGTCAGCAGGTGTCTGTACCTGAATTCTTTTTTGTCACTGCTTGACTTGACTAAGCTTGGAGTTGGCTGTGCTTTGTGTCCTAGTTTCAGTAAAACTCCATGAGAGCAGGGACTGACCCCTTTACAGTAACAGTCTAGCAATTTCAGAAATGAGCTATGGAAAGCAGAAGAGAGAGGTTCCAAAGGTATCCTAGAGTGAAAATTTTGGTATAGTCAATAACACCTACACGTTTTCTTAGTCTTTAATTTAAATATTAGTTGCTGGGTTTACTTAAAGAAAATTGCAGCTTCTTTCCTAATTTTCTTCTAGGCTTTATTTTTATTTTTTTATTTTTAAAATATATTTATTTGTTTATTTTTGTCTGTGTTGGTCTTTGTTGCTGCACGCAGGCTTTCTATAGTTGTGGAGAGCGGGGGCTACTGTTCGTTGTGGTGCATGGGCTTCTCATTGCCGTGGCTTCTCTTGTTGCGGAGCCCGGGCTCTAGGCACGCGGGCTTCAGTAGTTGTGCCTGGCGGGCTCTAGAGCGCAAGCTCAGTAGTTGTGGCGCACAGGCTTGGTTGCTCCACGGCATGTGGGATCTTCCTGGACTAGGGCTTGAACCCGTGTCCCCTGCATTGGCAGGCGGATTCTTAACCATTCCGCCACCAGGGAAGTCCTTCTTCTAGGCTTTAATTTGCAGAATGGAATGACATTCTTGCTCTTCACATTTTTGGGAAAGAATGGAATAGAGTGGTTGAATTACGAAAAAGAAGTAACATTGTGAAGTAACCCAGTGATTTGAAGCTATGTGGCTTTGATTGGAGCCTCATTTAAAAGAGGATGGCTCACTAAGTAACACAAGCAAATCAAATCAGTGGACATTTTATTAATTTGTCTCATAAAAAAAGAGTCAGTATCATACCTACAGGAATATTCACATAAAATCAGATTCAAATATGACTAATTAAAAGGAATTTCCAAGAGTAGCTCAGCGTAACGCCAAATTAAAGAGTGAATGCACCTGAGGAGCTAGAAGCACTAAGGGAATTCAGGAAGAAGCTGTGGTTGGTACCAGCAAGAGCCTTGGGGAGTGAGACTCAAGGTCAGAGATTAGAATCAAGAAAAGTTGGATGAATTTTACTAGTCCCAAAGAACAATGCTCAAAGAAGACAGAGTCAAAAATCAAGAAGAATCAGAAGAAGATGTATTAAGTGTGTTCTAAGGCTCTGGGTCCTGCTTGCATTGATGACCTGGTAGGAGCTACCTAGGGTAGCATATGAGACAGAAAGACCTGGAAGCCACAGGGGGCCAGGAAACTGGGAGAGAGGTGAAAATGTAGCCAGGAAAGGACTCCAGATTGAAAGCTGAGAGGAATTGAATTAGGTAATAATCTGGCAGGACCAGAAGAAGATGGAAATTTTGGTTGGGTATCAATGTTAGTATGTTGAGAAATGTAGGCTGAGGTTTGGGTGAACTCTGGGGTGAATCTTGAAGTAATCATGCAGAATAGACACTGAGCGTTCACTCTGAGTGAATTTACTAGTTCTGTTCACACATGTGTTTTGTGCATCTGTTGTGTAAGCCACACTAGAGTTGACATTATGGGAAAAAACGGAAGCAAATGAGACATGTCTCTTGTCCTTGTTTTAGTCAGTATGGTCAAGATGTAACCTGGTACCTCACAGGTACTTACTTTTTTTTTTTTTTTTTTTTAGTTAATTTATTTATTTTTGGCTGTGTTGGGTTTTCGTTTCTGTGCGAGGGCTTTCTCTAGTTGCGGCGAGCGGGGGCCACTCTTCATTGCGGTGCGTGGGCCCCTCACTGTCGCGGCCTCTCTTGTTGTGGAGCACAGGCTCCAGACGTGCAGGCTCAGTAGTTGTGACTCACGGGCCCAGTTGCTCCGCGGCATGTGGGATCTTCCCAGGCCAGGGCTCGAACCCGTGTCCCCTGCATTGGCAGGCAGATCCTCAACCACTGTGCCACCAGGGAAGCCCCCTTACATATTTTTTGACTGTCTTTTTTTGTGTCCTGGTCACAGTTGGGATACTGGAACCAGCTCATGTGGCACAAGAGCTGTTTGTTAGCATCTCTTCCCAACTCTATGTGATGACATGTTAGAAGCTTGAAATTGACCATGATGGTAGTATTTTCATCACAGGTGGAATTTTTGGATTAGTGATTATCTAGAGGATATGAATGGCTCTTTATTATTTTTCCTATGAAAAGTGGAAGCATTGTTTTTCTTTCTATCCTTAGAAAGGGTTCCTTTCATAAGTGCATGCAAACTGGGTCTTGGCCCACCATCTCTTAGGTTAGACATTCAGGGTCATTTTATATCTGCAATTTCAGATACACTAATTTGCTATCTTTGAGATTCGAGCAGGAATAACCTCAGTGCTCTGTTAATGCCAATTACCTCTGAAACAGCCAGACTAAAGACAGATAAGAGTCCCCTGATGACTGATTAAAATATGGTATCCTGAAAATTAAATGTCTAGTTTGAGCGCAGATGTAGCACAAAGATTTGTTATCTGAATTGACTCAGATTGAATGCTAACATTGGGAAAACTCACAAGGAATAATATAATTGTTATACTCCCCCAGTAGGAATAAAAAAGAAAGAACTTCATACTTCTGGGGCATGTTAAAGTCAAGAAAATTGGGATTGAAATCTTTTGTAATGAGCTTTTAAGTCATAAAACTTACTAATAAGGGGGCAGAAGTCAAAATAGCAGCACTAAGGATGTAATTAAAATTTCTATGATGATACCCTCTTAGTCTAATGTTACCATTTGATTTGTACTTTTCAAATAGTGTTATTTATAACTCACAGTTTTCATAAGAGAGCAAAAGAACTTTCTGTGGTGGGCTCATTTCGTTTTGGTCAATGCTTCTGTCTCCTGGTGCCATCTAGAATGTGGATAAGGACCTATTTTTTTTTTTTTTTTTTTAGGACCTATTTTTAAGGCATAAAATTGGAAAAGATTTCAAGAGATTAGAAGGTGATTGATCTAATGGAATTGATATCAGACTTGGCAGCAGGCTTTAAACATCCAGTTTTGTTTTAATTAATGAAATATCAACATATGGATAACTTTGAGGAATGGAATAAAGAATCAGGAAAGGCATATTTGAATTGTCACTTGTTGAAGCTATATCATAAATGCTAAAATGTAGGAAATAGCTGTATTCCTTGAAGGTTATAAAAATATCAAATGAATTTATTTTTTAAATTAACATTGTATTTTAAATTATTTGTTTATTTTTATTGAAGTGTAGTTGATTTACAGTATTTACAGTATTATATTAGTTTCAGGTGTACAACATGATTCAAAATTTTTATAGATTTATTCCATTTAAAGTTACTATAAAATATTGGCTATATTCCCTGTGCTGTACAATATATCCTTGTAGCTTATTTATTTTACACATAGGAGTTTGTACCTCTTAGTTCCTTACCCCTATCTTGCCCCTCCTTCCTACCTTCACCCCACTGATAACCACTAGTTTGTTCTTTATATCAGTGAGTCTGTTTCAGAGTATAGTTTGCTCCTGTTCAAGACCTAGAGGTCAAGTCTGTCTCCTTTAGATCACAGGTTTACTTAAATTATAGCCCCAGGTAGTTTTCACCTGCAGGGTTTTTTTTTTTTTTTTTTTTCAGGCTCCTCTCACAGTTAATTGGACCCTCATCCCAGTCTGAGCTTTAAGCAGTGAGGCTTAGTTTGGTCTATCACTCATGAGGCACTTCTGTTCTTTTATTCACCAGAATCTAAGACAACTGGCTACTTCTGCTAATTTCTACTCCTGAACTCTGAAGCACCAGAAATTCTTTAATATATTATATTTATATAATATGCAAAAATTTGTGTATTATATGGAACCATATATATATGAATCTGTAGCACTTAGCTTCTAGCAGAGTGCATGACATTAAGTAGCCACATATTAAATACTTATAAGGTTGAAGTTGATTGACTATATCATGAACTTGGTTACTAATTTATCATAGTAAAATTTTAAGCTATTATAATGTTTTTCCAAATGAGGTTTTCTTTGTTAAGCATTGTAATTCTGTGTTTAGCTAAAATTATACCGAAGCAAGTTTATTTTCATGAAAATAAATGTACTTTTATGTTAGCAATCCAAACTCCATTCTTTGGCTTTAAATGAATCAAAATGATTGTACTAGATTTTCAAGATCTTAAACAAGGTCTGAAAGAATCAACAAAGATACTAAATAGCACACTTACAGGATAAAATTTCCTTTCGGGAAAACATAAAATAAAAATTATTTTTTTAAGGAAGTCATCTGATAATTTTACACTAATGTGTTCATAGTTGGTGATCAAACTTGTGGAAATGTTCTGGAAAACTCAAAAATATGGTAAACAACATACTATTTATCTGAAAGTTAAAGGAGGTCATGTCAGAAAAAGAAAATACTTGTGAAGCCATAAGCTTTGCACATAGAGTTGCTCTTAATGGTCTAATATTAATTTAAAGCAAATTTAATTTAAACTTTGAACATATGGACTGTTATTTAATAAATTTTAGAAAAAAATAGATTAAAAGAATTGAGGAAAGGAAGGTAGTGGGAGATAAGGAAGCTCATAATAGCCTTTGACTCTCAAAAATAATTTGTGGTGCATGTTTTTATGTTAAATGAATGAATCAATGGAAACAATATGTTTATATTGATACCATCAGGAAAAGAGCAAGTGCTTCCAATACAATCACAAATACAGAATAGTCAATTAGAAACTCCATATGCCGAGAGTCATGAGAACATCACTGTATTAAAACCAAGTATGCTATCATATTTGTTTTCTGAGACTGCCATAACAATTAAACACAAACTTGGTGACTTAAAAGGACAGTTTATTTTCTCACAGTTCTGAAGGCTGGAAGTTGGGCAGGGCTGAACTCCCTCTAGAGCCGCTAGGAGAGATTCTGTTCCTTGCCTCTTTCAGCTTCTAGTGCCTATTGGCATTCCTTGGCTTGTGGCTGCATCATTTCACATCACCTCCTTCTCTGTGTGTCTCTAAACTCCATCTGCCTCTCTCTTATAAGAATATTTGTGATGGCATTTGGTGTTTACCCAGATAATCCAGGATAACCTCCTTTATTCAAGATTCTTAACTTAGTCACACCTTTTGCCCTATAAAGTAATATTCACTCTTTTGCCATGTAAGGTACTATTCATAGATTTTAGGGATTAGGACGTTGTATAGATTTGCTAGTGCTGCCATTACAAAGTACCACAGATTTGGTAACTTAAACAATAGAAGTTTATTGTTTCACAGTCCTGGAGGCTAGCAGCCTGAGATCAAGGTGTTGGCAGGTTTGATGTCTCCCAAGGCTCCCTCTTTGGCTTGTAGACTACCCCCTTCTCATTGTGCCCTCATGTGTTCTTTCCTCTCTGCACATGTGCCCCTGGTGTCTCTTTGTGTGTCCAAATTTCCTAGTCAGTTTGGTTCACCCTAAAGGCCTCATTTTAACTTAATTTCCTCCTTAAAGACCTTACCTCCACATACAGTCACATTCTGACATACTGGGAGTTAAGGCTTCAACGTGTTAATGTGGGGGGCACAATTCAGCCCATGCCATACATGAACATATATTTTTTGGGCCACCATTCAGCCCATTACAAATGTGTAACTTTTGATTGAAATCATAAGGGAAAAAAGCTAAATATAATTTATTATGCTCCATTCACCAATGCAGACAAATGTAATACATTTACGAGGTGGTCTCATTAATATAGTTAAAATTTCATGGATAAAGAACTCTATCCGGAGTTTCTGACAATTAACTAGAAAAATCACTTACACGGAACAGTCATTTCTCAATGAGGCAAGATTAAGTGTTAGCATATTGCAAAATCTCACACTGATATTTATTTGGGAATATAAAGAAAGTTTCCCCTTTCATTTATGGATTTATAGATACACTTGTGAAGATTACAATAGAAAAGAATTTCATTTATGGATTTATAGATACACTTGTGAAGATTACAATAGAAAAGAATTCTCCCTTGGCTAAAGGAAAACATGTAATTTAAGTTGAGGTGTAATTTATACTATATGCTGCAATTGCCCGACTTTAATGAGAAAATAAAGTAAATTCCAATATACTTTCCTGGGAATCATTCTAGCTCTCAATAATCTGTTGCAGTGGATGCCAGGAAGTGGCTGTTCATAGAAAGATGGCCCAAAGTCCACATCTATACACACAAATAGGTTGCTTTCATAGTAGCATTATCTTTGATTACAAAGAAAGTGAACTAATGTTATTATATATATTTGCAGAGATATATCATGCACGTACCATGTACATGCTACCAGGACATCTAAGAACATAAAAATTACAAATATAAAAAATCATACCAATATAGCAGAAGGAGTAACACTCCCAAACTCATTCTGTGAGACCACCATCACCCTGATACCAAAACCAGACAAAGATGTCACAAAGAAAGAAAACTACAGGCGAATATCACTGATGAACATAGATGCAAATATCGTCAACAAAATACTAGCAAACAGAATCCAATAGCACAGATCCAACAGATCCAATCCTAAAGGATCATATACCATGATCAAGTGGGGTTTATCCCAGGAATGCAAGGATTCTTCAATGTATGCAAATCATCAATGTGATACACCATATTAACAAATTGAAGGAGAAAAACCATATGATCATCTCAATAGATGCAGAAAAAGCTTTTGGCAAAATGCAACACCCATTTATGATAAAAACCCTCCAGAAAGTAGGCATAGAGGGAACTTACCTCAAAATAATAAAGGCCGTATATGACAAACCCACAGCCAACATCGTCCTCAATGGTGAAAAACTGAAACCATTTTCACTAAGATCAGGAACAAGACAAGGTTGCCCACTCTCACCACTATTATTCAACATAGTTTTGGAAGTTTTAGCCACAGCAGTCAGAGAAGAATAGGAAATAAAAGGAATCCAAATCAGAAAAGAAGAAGTAAAGCTGTCACTGTTTGCAGATGACATGATACTATACATAGAGAATCCTAAAGACTCTACCAGAAAACTCCTAGAGCTAATCAATGAATTTGGTAAAGTAGCAGGATACAAAATTAATGCACAGAAATCTCTTGCATTCCTATACACTAATGATGAAAACTCTGAAAGAGAAATTAAGGTAACACTCCCATTTACCATTGCAACAAAAAGAATGAAATACCTAGGAATAAATCTGCCTAAGGAGACAAAAGACCTGTATGCAGAAAACTATAAGACACTGATGAAAGAAACTAAAGATGATACAAACAGATGGAGAGATATACCATGTTCTTGGATTGGAAGAATCAACATTGTGAAAATGACTCTACTACCCAAAGCAATCTACAGATTCAATGCAATCCCTATCAAACTACCACTGGCATTTTTCACAGAACTAGAACAAAAAATTTCACAATTTGTATGGAAACACAAAAGACCTCGAATAGCCAAAGCAATCTTGAGAAAGAAAAATGGAGCTGGAGGAATCAGGCTCCCTGACTTAAGGCTATACTACAAAGCTACAGTAATCAAGATAGTCTGGTACTGGCACAAAAACAGAAATATAGATCAGTGGAACAGGATAGGAAGCCCAGAGATAAATGCACATATGGTCACCTTATTTTTGATAAAGGAGGCAAGAATATACAATGGAGAAGAGACAGCCTCTTCAGTAAGTGGTGTTGGGAAAACTGGCCAGCTACATGTAAAAGAATGAAATTAGAACACTCCCTAACACCATACACAAAAATAAACTCACAATGGATTAAAGACCTAAATGTAAGGCCAGACACCATCAATCTCTTAGAGGAAAACATAGGCAGGACACTCTATGACATAAATCACAGCAAGATCCTTTTTGACCCACCTCCTAGAGAAATGGAAATAAAAACAAAAATAAACAAGTGGGACCTAATGAAACTTCAAAGCTTTTGCACAGCAAAGGAAACCATAAAGAAGTCGAAAAGACAACCCTCAGAATGGGAGAAAATATTTGCAAACGAAGCAACTGACAAAGGATTAATCTCCAAAATTTACAAGCAGCTCATGCAGCTCAATATCAAAAAAAACCAAACAACCCAATCCAAAAATGGGCAAAAGGCCTAAATAGACATTTCTCCGATGAAGATATACAGATTGCCAACAAACACATGAAAGAATGCTCAACATCACTAATCATGAGAGAAATGCAAATCAAAACTACAATGAGGTATCACCTGACACCAGTCAGAATGGCCATCCTCAAAAAAATCTACAAACAGTAAATGCTGGAGAGGGTGTGGAGAAAAGGGAACCCTCTTGCACTGTTGGTGGGAATGTAAATTGATACATCCACTATGGAGAACAGTATGGAGGTTCCTTAAAAAACTAAAAGTAGAACTACCATATGACCCAGCAATCCCACTACTAGGCATATACCCTGAGAAAACCAGAACTCAAAAAGAGTCATGTATCACAATGTTCATTGCAGCTCTATTTACAATAGCCAAGACACGGAAGCAACCTACGTGTCCATCAACAGATGAATGGATAAAGAAGATGTGGCACATATATACAGTGGAATATTACTCAGCCATAAAAAGAAAGGAAATTGTGTTATTTGTAGTGAGGTGGATGGACCTAGAGGCTGTCATACAGAGTGAAGTAAGTCCAAAAGAGAAAAACAAATACCGTATACTAACACATATGTATAGAATAAAAAAAAAAAAAGGTTCTGAGGAACCTAGGGGCAGGACAGGAATAAAGACGCAGATGTAGAGAATGGACTTGAGGACACGGGGACGGGGAAGAGTAACCTGGGACAAAGTGAGAGAGCAGCATGGACATATATACACTACCAAATGTAAAATAGATAGCTAGTGGGAAGCAGCCGCATAGCACAGGGAGACCAGCTCCATGCTTTGTGACCACCTAGAGGGGTGGGACAGGGAGGGTGGCAGGGAAACGCAAGAGGGAGGAGATATGGGATATATGTATACGTATAACCGATTCACTTGGTTTTAAAGCAGAAACTGGTGCACCATTGTAAAGCAATTATACTCCAATAAAGATGTTAAAAAAAAATCATACCAGTTTTATAGAAGGTCCTTGTCTTTGTGCTTTGTTTCCTTTATATTCATTTATTCTTGCTCCAGACCTCAGGCTCTTCTGTACTGTGTATATGTAGTAGTTCCACTTTCCTTTTCATTTCTAATCTGTATGGTTCTTCTATTTACCTTCAGAATTATGGACACAGGCTTGGGCTTCAAGTATAGAACAAACTCATTGTGTCAAGGGTTTCAGAATTCATGATAATTTAAACATGGACTGGGTTGAAGAGTGTCCCCAACCCCCAAATGTCTACCTGGAACCTCAGATTGTAACCTTATTTGGAAATAAAGTCTTTGCAGGTGTAATTGGTTAAATCAACATGCAATCATACTGGATTAGGATAAATTCAATGACTGGGGTCCTTATAAGAAGAATAAACAGAGATACAGACACACTGGAGAGAAGGCCATGTGAAGACTGAGGCAGAGATCTGAGTGATGGATCTACAAGTCAAGGAATATGAAGGATTGACAGCAACTACAGGAATCATTCTTCCCTATAGCCTTTGGAGGGATGATGGTCCTGGTGATGCCTTGATTTCAGACTTCTAGCTTCTAGAACTGTGAGACCAATCAATTTCTGTTTTAAGCCACTCAGTTTGTGGTAGTTTTATATAGGACACCTAGAAAACTAATATAGAACATGAACATGATAATTTGAACCTATGAAGAAAGTGTACTCCAGATAAAATTTATTAGAGAGATGAATCTAGACAAACTATAATTAGTATTATGCTGAAGTAGAAGCATTCTTTTTGTAACATTTTTGTCAGATGGTCACCTAGCCCCATCCAGAGATGAAGGGCTGCATTTTGGGGAAGCTCTAATTGTTAGAATTTTTGTTAGTGATCTAGCATCTGCCTTCCTATACTTCCACTGATTCTAGTTGTGCCCTCGAGTTAAAACTCTTGACCCCTTTTTTGATGTAGTTTGAAATATTTTCAAAGTCTTCAATTGCCCCTTAACTTGTTCTTTTCTTTGTTAATCAGTTCAGTCTCTTCCAATATATGAAATGGATTCTCCGCTCCTAACCATTATGTTTTTCCTCCCCTGTGTATACCTTATTTTGGTAAACATTCTTCTGAGGATCAAATACATTTTTTCTGACTAGTTTGACTAGACCAGTGAAGCCTGGAACTAATTCTTTCTGTAATATGGGCGTAAAAGTTTTATCTTGAAGCCTAAGGTGAAATTCAAAGTTTTTAACCTGCACCTTATATACTTGGCTAATTAATCTTTTATTATACAATTAATACATGAATATACATTATTTTGGTAAAAGTTTCACACCATAGATGAATATATAAAATAAAATAAGAGAAACCCTTCTTCTCACCCCTCCCTCCTAAACACTCATCCCTAGAGACTAAGCATTCAAAAATTTAGGCCCTTATTTTATGTGTTTAAATACACACACACACATATATATTTGTGTGTGTGTGTACATATGTATATACACATCTGTAGTTGTATAAAAATAGGGTATTGCTTTGTGTATTTTCTACATCTCAATTTATTCCTTTGTACTTTTCTCAGTTAAATGGTTTGCCTAGAGCATTTTAAAACCACATATATTGCCATTGCAGTTTTGTTACTAAATTCAAGATTTTGATACTGAATGCAAGACATTTAAAAGTGTCATCTTTTCATGTTTTTATATTGTGTCAATCAATACCATTTAGTGCTTGCTTCGGCAGCACATATACTAAAATTGGAACAATACAGAGAAGATTAGCGTGACCCCTGTGCAAGGATGACACACAAATTCGTGAAGCGTTCCATGTTTTTTTAACAATAACCAGGTCATGGAAGCAACCTAAATGTCCATCAACAGAGTAATGGATAAAGAAGATGTAGTACATATATACAATGGAATGTTACTCAGTCATAAAAAGGAATGAAATTGGGTCATTTGTAGAGACATGGATGGACCTAGAGACTGTCATACAGACTGAAGTAAGTCAGAAAGAGAAAAACAAATATCATATATTAACACATATATGTGGAATCTGAAAAAATTGGTATAGATGATCTTATTTACAAAGCAGAAACAGAGACAGATGTAGAGAACAAATGTATGGATACCAAGGGGGAAGGAGGGATGGGATGAACTGGGAGATTGGGATTGACATATATACACTATTGATGCTGTGTATAAAATGGATAACTAATGAGAACCTACTGTGTAGCACAGGGAACTCTACTCAGTGCTCTGTGGTGACCTAAATGAGAAGGAAATCCAAAAAAGAGGTGATATATGTGTATGAATAGCTGATTCACTTTGCTGTACAGTATGAACTAACACAATATTATAAAGCAACTATACTCCAATTAAAAAAAATCAATACCATTTAAAATTTTAACTTGTATGTCTAACATATTGGTTATCTCTTTCAGTTTTGTGCTTGTTAAATTTGAAAAGCACACTTTCCTACTCTTTGCATAGGTCACTGCAAAAAATATTGACCAGAATTAGACCAAGGGTTGTTACCCTGTTAGAGATTTACTTTAGGTAGTACTGCATCATTCATCAATATTATTAACATGCAATTATTTAAATAGTGGCTAATCTGGGTACCATGCAGTTAGTTGTATCGGCTCAGGTTTTGAGATAATGTGATTTTATGCTTCTGGCCTCTGGTCTGAGGCTAGTACAGAAAGAGGTCTATTTGTGTTCTTCTTTCTCAAAATAGAAGGCCTGGAACCAAAAAACACAACCACTTAAATGCCACAGCAAATTGTGAAAAGTCTAGTTAGTTTCACAGATCTTTACCTGTGACTTGCTAAAGTCAAATTAGGAAGAAGGCAAGGGCAAATGTAGTACAATTTTAGTTTATAAAAAATGGTTAAATATTTGAAAAAGCAGGCATATTTTCTCTAACATAATAATTATGGGAAAATCTCTCTTAGTAGTAATGTCTCAAAATTTGCTTCTTAAACCATTCAAGAAGATTCTTTTTATACCTGCCTTCTGGAGTGATTTATTTTTGAAGGGTGGTAAATTATATATTTATATGTTTGTTACCCGAACAATGAACAGTTTCTCCATGCTGCGTTTTGCTGCCAAATTAATTTATTTAGTAATAGATAAACTTTCTGTGTCAGTTAGGAATCCTGGTTGAAGGATCAGACCCTGACTGGGGAATTTACTGGAATGATACTAGTGGGGAGGGAAATATTCATGAGAAGGGGGCAGGTGGTAGGTAGGTAGGGGTGCTGTCTGAAAAGTCAGGGGCATAGCAAGCTGTCCACAGCCAGAGTGACCAGAAGCAGCCATGAGTGACCGCCAACTGCACCTCTGTCTTCTCACCCTCCTCGGGATGGGATTCAGTGTCTTGAGAGTTGGCTTCTGATTGGCCAAGCTTACATCATGAGCTTTCTCCCAGCTATATCCTGGAGAAGAATCTGTTCCTCTTTTCTTTCATAGTGGGAAACAGAAGCCTGATTGTATGAATTTTCCAGGGCTGCAGTAACAAAATACCACAGACTGCGTGGCTTAAGCAACAGAAATTTATTTTCTTGCAGTTCTAGAGGCTAGAAATGCATCATTGAGGTGTCAGGAGGGTTGATTCCTTCTGAGGACTGTGACGGAAGAATCTTTTCCAGGCCTCTTTCCTTGGTTTGTAGATGGCCAGCTTCTCCATGTATCTTCACTTAGTCTCCCCTCTATAGGTGTCTGTGTCTAAATGTCCTCTTACAAAGACAGCATCATATTGGATTAGGGCTCACTCTAATCATGCTATTTTAATTTATATCTTTAAAGACCCTATCTCCAAATATAGTTACATTCTAAAGTACTAGGAATTAAGACATCAACACATGAATTTGTGTGGGTGTGTGTCGGAGGGGCACAATTCAGCTTATAACACTGGCATTGCTCTTCCATTGACACAGTACAATGTGCAGGAGAAGTAACTTTCCCAGAATAAAAACTGGGTTGCTCTTACAAAGAGGAATGGCTTTGGAGCAGCTAAAAACTGATAAACATCATTCTACATTTTATTTTTGTAACCATATTTATGGAAGTTAATTTTTATTTTTTTAAATTGCAAGAAAATACTATGTACAGAAAACTTGAAAATCTAAAAAAAATCAACCACATATAATATTCAAGGTTGGTAAAGGTACAAGAAAATGAACATGTCCTCTCTGCTGATGGGAATGCAGGCTTTTATACACCTTGCTATCATTCTACTTTTATACACTGCTGAAGTGGAGTTGTGTCACTTAAATCTCTCTTCAAGAAAAAATTTGCTATTCAGCTGCAAGGAGTGCAGTTAGCAGACAATTTCCTGCTGTTACTGGCTTCAGCTTTCAAGCTATGGCTCTGCTCTTTTCGGGCAGCCTCCAGCCAATGAGTGAGCATGGCGGGGGTACTAGGGCCTGGCCATTTCTGTCCAACCCTGACCTCCTCTAACAGGCACTCTTTGCTTCGGAGCTGCCTTTTAGTTTGTCTAAGACTTGGTCAAATCGACATAGTGATCTGAGCTTTGTTTTCTCGCTGTCTTTATTTTTCATAATCTTTGTTACTCCGTTCATGGGTTTGCAAATCTTTGTACTTTTCAATGATGTAAACCCTGTGGTTTTAATGTAATATTTGTTTTCTTTCACTATCTTATCCTTAATGACATGGAAATTTTGTTGTATATTTTTCTGAAATCGGTTAAATTATATTATTGGCAATTCACTATCTTCAAGCCTAATTTGGGACTCCTTAATTGAGTGACTCATTTAAGGCCCAGGTAGAAAGGAGGGGAGAGAGGTAGAGACAGAAAACAGGGAGATGTCTCCCTCTGAGTATTTGTATGGTAGAATATAAAACTGAGTGACTATTGGTGACCTGTGGTGGTCTGTGCTATGAACTTACGAGCAGAAGAAGGACTGCAGTTAGAAAGAAGAGTCAAGCAGATAGAGAAAAGTAGACTGAGAGAGGGAGAATCTGTTCTGGCTCCTTACAGAAGGACTAAAGGACTCTTTGGTCCGGTCTGGGATAGTGCATCCAGTCCCAGCTCCATTTCTGAGTCTAGGCTGATCTTCACTCTGGCGTTGGTGCAACCCTCTAGAAGTCTTCTAATGAATTCCCTTGACTTTGCATATATTAGTTTAAATTGGGTTGCCATGTTTTGCAACTCAAAGTTTTCACTATCACAGAGCGTCAGCACTTTGCATAACATAATAGGCACTCAGAAAATTTTAGTAAAATCTACATCTTGTTGCATTTTTTAGGTCTTTCAACTGTGTCTCTTGGTGGTCACAAAACTTATTGTTTGAATTTATACAGTCTGAAGCTGTAGATATGTGATAATGCTAAGCACAGTGTTCTGCAATCTGTTGTCACTTACGAAATATTACTTAGCCAAAATAATAACAGGGATGCGGGGGAGAGAGACTATTGGACTACTATTGGACTAAAGGAAAAAATTTCCTCTTCATTAAAGAATCAGATTTTAGGTAAAGAATTTTTGTTTATCTGAAGAGTTCATTTTCCAGTTATTCTTTGGTAGGGCAAGGTTTTAGGTTTACAGTGGGGCAGGGGAACTAGACAGAAACAGCTTCCCTAACTGAGCTCTGAATCTGTACATAGACCAGCAGAGAAATTGTCAATGCAGTTGTCAACTGTCAATGGAGTTTAAACTATCTGAGAAGGAGGGTGGCATTCTTTTATTTGGATGAGGTCCCTAGGTCACCTGAGAACATGGTTTTCTTCATGTAGTCCCAAAATGGGACGTAAAATTCCACAGAGAACGCTAGAGGCAAAAATTCAGAGGGATTAAAGTTGGTCGACGTGGATGAGTCTGTTCTTACAATGATCTAATGGCCCAAATATACTGAAACCTATAGGTCTCTGAGGATAAAAGTGCTTAGTTTGACCTCAGACACCATGAGAGCATCTTCTGTCCTAGGTAGCAATCCAGGGTATCTTTCCTTCCCTAGCCAATATCATGCTAGATTTCCTCTTCACTAAGAGATGAGCTTTGATTTTCGCCCTACTTTTTCCAGGTGTTTCACACTCATATGCTGATCTGGAGCCTTCATGTTGATCCCCGAGGGCAGGCCTCATCTTGAATATGATTTAGGGGATTGACTGGAAGTCCATGCTCTGACCATAGGTCTTGGAGTCACCTTCCAGGTTCTCTGAGATGGCTCCTCAGCATCTTGGCAGCAACATCTTACGCTTTTTAATCTTGCCACTCTCTGCAACAAGACATAGGGGTCCTGAACTTGTTCTCCTGATCATTTTGTTGCCCTTAGGAAATGAGTGAGCTCTGCCTTTCTGCCTTTTTTCAGCTGTTGTTTTTAATGATTCCCGACTTCCTCTCTGATCCTGGAACCTGTGAGTGGAAAATGTAAGACTATGAAGAATACAAGCTGGTGGTGTTTTCCAAGTGTGTGTGCAGGCTGTATTTCATCTATTAATTCATGATGATGGTGCCCACAAGGGCCAGAGGGATCTTCACATCATCTCCAAGCCCTTTTAACAGCTGACAAAAACCAGATCTTATAATTAACAAAGAAGATTGGGTTTTCCATATATAGCCCATGCAGCTCATACCCAGGGCCTGTGAGATTTCTGATGGAATTATCTCTCAATTATTATGATGAAGCTACATGGTTAATTCTGTCACTTGGACATTGATAGAAAAAAATGTGTGCTTGACTAGACTCTTAAGTGTAATGTCTAAGACAAGATAATTGCAAGCAAATTTTACTAATTCTTGATTACCTATTAATGGAAGAGAACAAGTAGATGGTTTATTTTGGAAAAAAGTGAGTAACACATCATTCTGCAGTGCCAATAGCTCATACAAGCAATGGGAAAGAGTGGTGGACACAGGGCTTTGGAGATCCTTAATAGTCTTACCTATCTCATAAGGTTTTTTTGCTAGAATTACATGTGATAATACCTACAATTTAAAAATATTTATAGTATTACATTATGAATCCAAATATTTGTAAAAATATCTTGCATATTGTTTGGTGCCTGATAGAGGGTAATTTATTCCTAAAAACTTCTTGAGCACCTACACTATATACAGGCAGTTTGCTAGTACGGGGGATGAGAGGACAGATAAGTCAAAGTTCTTGCTTCCAGAAGGTTACAGTCTAATCAGAGACAAAGATATATAAATAGACATTTTTAGTGCAATGTGGTGAGGGCAATCACAGAGAAAGACATAAGGAAGTTAGAAGCACAGAGGAGAGATGTGTAACAAGGCTGGAGGTGGAGGTAGGATCAGGGAAGGCTCTGGGAATAAATGCCTGAGCTGACAGTGAGCCAGAAAATAATGAATAAAGATGAGATATATACATTTTCAAGATGATATCACATTCAATATATATGAGTTTACTTTTTATTTTCTTTAATTCACATTGAATCACCACATTTTTCATATTTTTGGTCAATTATTGGTGGTTCCAGGACTGAATTTGTTGGTGTTAGGGAAGGAGGAACCAAATTTATGGACTATTGTGGGTTTATAACTGCATATTAAAATTCTTCACATTGGTCTTTAAAAGACCAGCCACCAAAAGACTAAGAAGAAAAAAATAAGACTAGAAAGACATTAAAAGTGGGAAATATCAGGTGTTATGAAATTAGACTCTGGGAAGTATAAACTGGAGGGAAAATTAAGGCAGTAAATATTACTGGTATGTCCACATGTTTTAATCTTGCTTTCTTGAGGTGGAAGCTGCCTAGCAACAGAGACACCACTAGGCCCACTCTCCACAACTGGTCAGCCCTTGAAGGCTGGAGTTGTTGAGATCAGGGGTTACAGTTTAGGCCCTCCCTGGTTTAGAGCAGTTTAGGGATTATTTATAACTAAGTACTTTAAAGTCCTGGGACCTGCAGAACCCAGAAGACTCAAGGCAGAGCTCTGGGAGTTGGTTAATAATATGCAGCTTTGTTGCCAGTTAAACAGATTTTTGTGGACTAACCTTGGAACTTTACCATCTTTATAACTTTTGACAATGGGTAAATTCATTCTAACTACCAACAGGCATTCAGAACACAATCCAGCCGTAAGATAGAGTAACTTAACCATGTCTTTTTCAGGCCTTGAGGTAAGAGTAACTTAACCGTGTCTTTTTCAGGCCTTGAGGTAAGTCTATGGAAGTCTGGAGTTTGTACCTAAAATTCATAAATGCCATTTAGTGATTGTTTCTTCATTTTTGTGCTCTGTTGTTAATACATTTCCTGAGTATTGCATCTCTAGAATCCTCTCAATGCCTTTTCAAATAACAATTTGGTTGAATAAAAAATCAAGTAGCATTTATGGGATTAAGTGTATAGGGCATTTTGCTGAGTAGGTTTATAAAATAGAGTTCTGAATTTCAAGATGCTTGCACCATAATATCATTCCAAGAACAAACCAACACTTGGGCCAGGCCTTCAGGAAATCCAAACATCTGGATTAAAAAATATGTCAGGAACAATCAATCATCCAGTTTTGTCAACATGATGCCAAAGACCTAGATTATTGAAAAGATTTCCAACCAGATGTTATGTAGTCTATGGATGTACCTAGAATCAAAACTAAAAACACAGACCAAGGAATAACATGCATCAACAGTTTTCCACTTGAGTCCATTGCATACATTTTTGCTTTTCGAGCTGGAACGAGGAGAAAGTTAAGTTCAGAATTTATGCAGATGATGGAGGTTTTTTTCCTTACAGTGACCTGTAAGATAGTCATTAAAGAATAAGTAAAGAATATTTAAATAGTATGTTGAAAACATACTAGGTACTAGCAAAAAGCAACATAGAATTTTGGCTGACTCTATGTAGACTATTTGGGATTGTACAAACTGAGAAGCATTTAGTCTTTTTTACAGGAAACAAATGGAATTTTTTGGGTTTTGTTTTAGTTTAAAACTATTTTTGAAATGTTTTAAAATAAATGTATTTATTTTATAATAAAGCAAAAGTACTTTTAAGTGCTAACAGCTACCATTTATTGAGCACTTACTAAGTGGCTTGCTCTGTACTAAGTACATTTCCTGAAATAAACTCAGGAAATATGTACTGTTGTTATCCTTCTCTTGCAGATTAGAAAACTGAGGCACTGAGAAGTTCAATAATTACTCAAGACTTCACAACTCTTAGATAGTAGAGTTGGGATTTGAAGTCAGGCAGTTCATCTCCAGAGTCTGCCTTATCCACTCAAGTAGACTGTATTCTAGCAGCCCTGCCCTGGGAATCTGGGGCAAATCTGAAGTAGGTTAACAAGGTCTTCAATAGAACAACAACTGGCAACAACAACAATGGCAATAGTAATGGTAAATAAATATTGAGGACTTAATATGTTATAGTGACTTTATCTTTATCTTTAATTTTCAGTACTCCTCTTACATTAATACATTGTACAGATAAGGATGCTGCAATGTGGAGAGGTTGGGTAATGACCGGTATCACCAGGTTCTTACGTGGTGGAGCCAGGAGTGATTCCTGGTCCGGGGTCAGATTATTAAAACACTAGGCTCATGTCTTCACTCCCTGCAGTTGTCACAAAGTTTTGGGGTCCTCTGTGACACAGGTACCCAAGAGATGTTCTGGGTATCTCCTTTGGTCACTCTTCTCAGTCCTCCTACATCCCTTTTAGGCAGCTCTTTCTCTTCCCGTTCATGGTCTAATTCTTAGGAGTGTCTTATTCCATTTCCTTAGGGCTCTGTTCTCGAGAACACTGTGGTTGCCTGGGCTTGGATTTTCCTTCAAGATAGAACTTGATGTTCAGCTGTGGGGAGTGCGGTCAGTTGACAGCCTCCAGCTGCTAATGCCTTCAGGATCCACTTCAGTTTTCCAGATGAAGCTATGCTCTTCCTGGGCAGTGACTAGCCAGCTACTGAGCACAGAGGTACTAGGACCTGGCCATTTCTACCTGATAAAGCGTTGTTCCACTGCTCCTCATTGTGTTGGCAAGACTTTGTCAGATCTGTGTGGTGATCTGATCTTTTCCCCATCCCATCCTGCTTCCTCTCCCTTTTTATTCCTCACAAGCATTAACCCACCCTTTTCTCCAGTCACAACACAGTAAACCTCTTGCACTCCTAACATCATCTCAGTGCCCACTTCCCAAGGGACCCATTGGTACTACAACTGAGTGGGTGATCTCTCCAAGGCAGAAGATGAGTTTAAGTGGGGGTAGTGTGCTACCCATCTGTGGTAACACATTATTCACTGACAGGAAGGATCTGTCATTAAGCATAGAGTTGGAAATATGAATGGGAACCTTAGGCGTGTGATAGGGGGAGAGAGAGAGAATGAGAGAGAGAACGAGAGAGAGAGAATAAACATGTGGGTGGTGAGCTCAAATGAAGACTTTTAGGTAGATATTTAGTCTATTTATCCATAGGTCTGTCATTTAGCCCTTCTTTATTTACTCTTAAGCTATAGTGTTGAAGAACATTGTAATTCATAGGTTGAAATAAGCACAAAAACCCTACCAAAAACACTACTTCGGGTTTTATTTTATTATCAATCTATAGTCAATTTTCAAGTACTCACAAAGTGCCTAGAACAATACCTGACACACAGTAGTGAGCTCTCAATAAATATTTATTGAATAAATGAAAGAATGAATAAAAATTTAAAAAATTCAACACATATACTTTTGAGCCAGTAAAAAGAGTTCTCCAGGATGGCTAATCATGACAGTTGTCAACAGATAGAAAATTTTCACGCTGAGTAAAAGGAAAACTTCATTTTGTACACAAAGCCATTTGCCCTAGCCAGACAGTATCCCACAGCATAGTTAACATCTGAAAGCCTGTATAAGGAAGTGGACTTAACTCCCACCCTCTGGGACTTGGATTGTAATAGGACTTCCTGGTCAAATGAAAAGTCAAGTCACTGTTGCAGCTGAGAAACCAAGGGATGGCTTATGACGAGGGGAACCCCCAAAACAATCTGAATGTTCATACAATCTAAGAAAAATAGCAAGTTTTCTATGTATCTGGCTTCAAGTTATATAACTACTTCTTCAAATCAGAGAGCTGCCCAGAAGCCCTTCCTATTCAGAAAATCTGGAGATGCCCCTGCATTCTTCTAAAAAGTGTATATGACCTGAATGGGTTAGAGGTTGTGTTGGCAGATTGGAGAACTCTCAGGGAAGCACCTTGAATTCTCAAAGGGAGGCAGTTATGGGATTGCAATTAAAGGTGGGAAGGGCTATGATTGGCTTACTTGGGAGACTCAGCTGACATTGGATTGAAGTTCTGAGACACAGCTGATACTAATGCTCCTTGTAAATTGTAATTGGTGTAGGAGTACTGCTATGCAAAATTCCTCATATAATCTCACTTTGTTTTAGTGTTTTGTGGTGTAACTTGGTGATGCAGTAGAAGACATAAGTATATCTCATCCCATTTGAGAAAGAATTTGGACAGCAATACAATTTCGTTAAAAATTGGAGCAAATTGCAGTTTGAGGAGGCCAATATAAAATGGTAGAGAGGATAAAAGATAATGGTGAGGGATTTCCCTGGTGGCACGGTGGTTAAGAATCCGCCTGCCAAGGCAAGGGACATGGGTTCGAGCCCTGGTCAGGGAAGATCCCACATGCCGCGGAGCAACTAAGCCCATGTGCCACAACTACTGAGCCTGCGCTCTAGAGCCCGCGAGCCACAACTACTGCAGCCCATGCACCTAGAGCCTGCGCACAGCAATGAACACCCAACGCAGCCAAAAATAAATAAATTAAAAAAAAAAAGGGGGGCTTCCCTGGTGGCGCAGTGGTTGGGAGTCTGCCTGCTAATGCAGGGGACACGGGTTCGAGCCCTGGTCTGGGAAGATCCCACATGCCACGGAGCAGCTGGGCCCGTGAGCCACAACTACTGAGCCTGCGCGTCTGGAGCCTGTGCCCCGCAACGGGAGGGGCCGCGATAGTGAGAGGCCCACGCACCGCGATGAAGAGCGGTCCCTGCACCGCGATGAAGAGTGGCCCCCACTTGCCGTAACTAGAGAAAGCCCTCGCAAGAACTGAAGACCCAACACAGCCAAAAATAAAGAAATAAATAAATAAAAAAGTAGCTATTAAAAAAAAAAAAAAAAGTGTTTAAAAAAAAAAAAAAGGAAGATAGTGGTGAGTAAAATAAATTGGAACAAGTATGTTTTCATTGTATCAGATTGAAAAATCACTAACGTAATACTAGTTCTCCTTATACATAATTAAATAAAATGTTCTTATATTAATTTATCAAATTGTAAGATTATTTTATGCAGTTTGAATGAAAGTGAAGGGTCTCACTGGTGAGGAAAAATGGAATATTTCAAAAGAAAAAACATTGGATAAAGAATATTAAAAAAGGATATGTGAACACTAACGAGGGATAGTCAACTATGGCAAATATTTCATTCTGATATAATACAACAAAGTTGATTTAAAGGAAATTGACAAGAATAAAATAAATTTAAATCTGAGATGTCAGTCTCTAAACACTGTAATTTTTAAGGTAATGCCAACTAAATCATTTGTTACTGATGTCAGAACATTCAGGTATTTGGGGAAAATGTCATTTTAAAAATTATGCTTCTACTACGTACTGGTTATGAATTATTCAGTAAATGTGTGGGGGTGATATTATTTACAGCACATTTCCTGCCAACTTCTGTTTTTCACTAAATTTTTCTTTTTTTAAACTTGAGGCAGCTTCACAGTGTAATTGGTAATAGAAGCAGATGGCACATCTTTGACCCTTCTAGGCAATCAGTTAATGTCAAGATACGGGGACAGACAGTATGCACTAAAATCAGCCCTATCTTTTTTAGCTGTCAAAGAGTAGACTTGGTCATAAAATTTGAGTAAAGAACCTGAGAGATCTTCTAGTCCAATTCTTGTATTTTATAGGTGAGAAAATGCTCGGTTAGAGAGGTAGTAAATTGATCAGCTCAAGGTCATGTAGGAAGTACACAGGACCAGATCTCAGCCACTTGACTTAGTGTTAGAGTTTCCTTGCCCCCACTTCTAGTATCAAGGCTGTCTTTTCTGTTTGGGGAGATTAGAATATTTATATATTATATAAAATTATAAAACATTTTAAGCATCCTGAAAATTAGCAAGAATAATATATAACTCTGGAGTACTTTCTCACTCAGTTCTGTCAAAACTTAAAACACTGCCATATTTTCATCAGCTTTTAAAATGTATATCATGATAGCCTTTGTCTTCTTTTATAGATCAGAACAACTACATTCAATTTACACTGAAATGGTAGCCATGGATTTTTTTGGTAACTTTAAAAATCAATTACATAAACACTCTCAAGACACTAAAAATAATAAATAATGAAAATGAAATATTATTACCGGTATTAGTAATAAGTAAACGTCATTGTTCTGCTTACTGTACGACAGGCACTTATTTACATGTATTGTATTATTTTATATAAAGTCACATTTTGTTATTCTCCGAGGGTTCAACTCATTTTCTTCTAGACAAAATTATCTATCTTTTGTTATTATTCTTTCTGGCTGAAATAGTAATGTGTTACGTAGGCCTGTTTTTTCTGTTGGGCCAAAAGGCCGCTAATAGCCTAAGCAGTTTATTTGTATGGGAGAAAAACAAGTGCTTTATTTTTGGGGTGATGCCACCTCCTGTTGAGCTCCTCAACTTCAGGAGCAGAACTGGTGCTAGATTTCTGTCTCTGCTAGTCCCCTTAGTTGGCCATTCTTGTTTAGGGCCAACACATACACTTTATGGTGGTGACTCTGATGGCCAGAAAGAGCACTCTCAAGGCTGGTGAGAAGTATTGTGAAAACATTTGAACCTGCTTTTGGATGGGTTTATTGAAATTATGTTTGAATACTGATTACACCCAACGACGTTCTGAAAATTCACATCAAAGAGAATGAGGAAAGCATGCTGTGAATGAAGGCCGGACAGAGGAGAAGCTGGGAACCCATCCAGATTTTTCTCACAGAAATCAAGCCTTCCTTGAAACAGATCCTGAATCAAAATGTTTGGATGTCAAAGCACATTCCTCCTGAGAATGAGATGGACTGAGAGCTAAAGCGACTGAGATGAAGGAAGTGTGATGTAAGGTAACAAAAAGTCTTATCTGCCTCCAATAATTTCTACATCTTCTCCCTCCTGAAGTTTTCCCCCGCAGAGTACAAGAAAGATGGCGACTTTGTCATCTTCACCCACCATGTCCATCACCTTATATTTCACCCATCTTATACTTCTCACCTTTCCCCAAATCAGGTAAAGACTTTCACATTTCCTGTCATTTATTCATGCCACTTATTTCCTGGCCTGAATTTCCTTTCTTTCCTTTACCTGGAAAACTTCTACTACAGTCAAGTTTCAGGAACGCAACTCAGGAATAGGGTAGTTAAATAGAGATAAACAAAACTACATATTTAGACTACTCTAATTTGGATCTCAAAAGTCTAAACTCAAAAAAGTGTCTGGTACATAGTATGAACTCAAGATATGTTAGTAGTTTTTCCTTATGGCAGCACACGGCGGCAAGATGGTGGTGCAGATTTCCAAGGAGAGGAAGTTTGTCACCGATAACATCTTCAAAGCTGAACTGAATGAGTTTCTCACTCAGGAGCTGGCTGAAGATGGATATTATGGAGTTCTGAGTTACACCAGCCATGACAGAAATCATTATCCTGGCCACCAGTATGCAGAATGTTCCTGGTGAGAAGGGCCAGCAGATCTGCAAACTGACTGCTGTGGTTCAGAAAAGATCTAGCTTCCCTGAGGGCAGTGTAGAGCTTTATATTGAAAAGGTGGCCACAAGAGGTCTGTGTGCTATTGCCCAGGAAGAGTCTCTGTATTACAGATTCCTAGGAGGACTTGCTGTGTGGAGGAGGGCCTGCTATGGTATGCTGCGGTTCATCATGGAATGTGGGGCTAAAGCCTGCATAGTCATGGTACTGGGAAACTCTGAGGACATAGGGCTAAATCCATGAAGTTTGTGGATGGCCTGATGATCTGGGACTCTGTTAACTACTATGTTGGCACTGCCATGTGCCACGTGCTACTCAGTCAGGATGTGCTGGGCATCAAAGTGAAGGTCATGCTGCCTTGGGACCCAAGTGGTAAGATTGGCCTTAAGAAGCCCCTTCCTGACCTCGTGAGCATTGTGGAACCCCAAAATGAGATACCACCCACCACTCCCATCTCTGAAGAGAAGTGTGGGAAGCTGGAGTCACTTACCATGCCCCAGCCAGTACTCATAGCATAATAGGGTATCCTTGGCAGCTGGATCTGGAGTCTGGATGTTACTCTGTAAAGACCTTGAATAAAATAAAATATTTTTAAAAGACCTGTGGACTGACTAGACTGTACATTCAGTGTTCAGACTGAGGGTCATGTTGCTCCATGGGAGCATTACTTTTTTTTTTTTACATCAGCTTTTATTTTTTTATTTTATTTTATTTTTTTAAACATCTTTATTGGAGTATAATTGCTTTACAATGGCATGGGAGCATTACTTGATTGATTCTTAGAGCTGTCTGGCTCACAGTGTTTCTTTGCTTTCAAATCCTCTTGGTTTTAACTGTATCTGTGAGGCAAGGGCCAGAACAGGAGGACCCAAGCAGAAGTAACCAGAGAAGTATCCTGTTGAGGGGTAAATCTGGTGATAGTGTAAGCTGATTGCTAACAGGAAAGCACCTTGATTAACTCATCTGTAGTTCAGGGTTATAGGTTTAGAAGAGGGATATGTTTAAGATGATTTTCTGTATTGCACATAGAAAATGAATATAATAACCATTTTATTTGGAGGTTATTCAGAAAAAGAGAAATATTAGTAGAATGAATGAAGTAGATAATGTTTTGTATGTTTAAGAGTCTTGATAATTTTTGTTGGACTATGAGGTCTTCTTCCGCAATATTTTATCTGCTGTTAGGTCCTTGTGTACAGTTTCATCCAAAAGCTTTTGAGCTGCCATGAACAGCACCTTACCTGAAGTGAGACTCATTGACCTGTGGATCATAGATTATATGTTTACCACGCTCTTAGCGTGGTATACTTAGCTAGGCCTGGGCGCACTTGGTTGTGTCCTACTCTTACCTCAGGGTGTAGATCACGGCCCTTTTCTATCTAGCCATGAGCCAAAGGTCCTGCTTCTACAGACTGGCACTGGAAATTGAGATGCTCCTGCCTTCTCTGACATGGAATGCTCCTGTCCTGCACCATAGTTCAGTGGTGAAGGACATGGGCCCTGGAGTCAGATAGGCTTGGGTGGGATTCTAGTTCCTTTATATCTAAGCTTAGTGAAGGTTCTCAACATCTCATTTGTAAATTAGAGCTAACAGTAAATTTCCATATTGTGAGCACTAAATAATAATGTAGAAACCACTCAGTATGGTGCACAAGGAAGTGATTAATACTTCTTTGACTTCTAAGATTCCCAATAGCCAATGTCCAAAGCCAGCTGAACATTGTCTATTGGGATGCCCTACTAGGATTCTGGTTATTGACCTTTACATGACAGACCTACTGTTGAGTAAGCAGTTCTCCTTGCAGTCTATCTTCCTTTTGTTTCTCTGTTCTCCTCTAGCAAGATCCTAACAAGGAAGGGATGGGAGGAGCACAGAAGCATCTCTCTGTCTCATAATTTGTCTTGGCTTTGGCCTCGGTAAGACAAAAGACATTGATTATTTTAGAACACAGTAATTAAGTAGGTAGGGTACAGACTGCCAATAATATCAAGAAAGCAATTCATTAATCAGAGTAGGTGCTGTTGGTTAATAAACTGGCTTTAAACAAAAATTTGCCATGAGTGAGCCAAAATCTTGTATAATTTGTCTAAAGATGAGGGAGAGTTGACCTCATTTCTCAAGTGTTTCCAGATATTGTCCATAAATGAACATAAAATAAATACTCTTGGAAATGAATCTAGGATTTTTTTAAAAAATTGTGACCCTTAAAATGATGCTCAAATCTTGAGGAAATTGCACTTGTGTTCAGCATATTTCATTGTCTCACTCCAGTGATGTGGTAAAATGACCATAAATTTTACAGTCAGACAGGCATGGTTTTTAATTCTACTCTGGTATTAACTTAATATCACTGAACCTTAGTTTTCTCTTAGGTGAAATAGCTTTAGTTTTCTCTATTTTTCAAGATGGCTGTACAGATTAAATGTGATAATGCCTGTCAAGTTCCTTGTGTCATGCCATGCCCAATTTCTATCTTTATCTTTGTCTTCCAGACCTATATGGAGAGCATACTTATGTTAAATGAACTTAGTGAAAACACACAACTTCTTATCTGAAAACTACTCTGCATTCATCCCCTCATACAAGAAACATCAATGTGATATAATGTTCTAAGATAGGACTTGCTGACTATCTCATCGTTTTTTACTTTGGGCAGTGCAGCTCAAGTTATGAATAGGGAGGAGGGAAGTGAAGTGATTGAATTCATTGACTTGGATAAATGGGAAAAGGAGTGTTACTGAGCATATGCTATCATGAGTGAAGTTGTTACCATGTACTATTCATGGCACAAATAATTATTGAATGGCTAGGGCAAGGAAGGCACTGTCCTAGGTGCTGGGGATATAACAGTGAATGAAACAGGTCAAGTTCCTGGCCTCATGAAACTTAAGTGCTAGTGAAGGGACACAGAAAATAAATAACTCAGTAAAAGATATAGTGCTATAGAGAGTGATCATGATGTTTAGAAAAATAAAGCAAAATAAGAGGGACAAGAAGTGCTGGGGTAGGTGTGGGATTTCTATCTTATATAGGGTGGCCAGAGAAGGACTTTTTGATAAGGTGACATTTGGGCAGGGGTATGAAGGGAGTGAAGGAGAGTTTGGAGATGTTAAGCCTCAGAGTGTTCATCCCAGAGAAATAAGTTGCAAAGACTCTTGAGGAAGGAGGAAACATGGACTGTTAAAAGAATATCAAGAAGATTGGTGTGATTGGTGCAAGAATGAGAGCTTAAAAGATGAGATCAGAGAAATGAAGCATGAATGGACTGCTGTTCCACAGGAGCAGTTTGTAAGTTTGTGGAGTGTTTTGTGTTGTCAGAATGATTGAGGTGTGCTACTGTTATAGAATGGGTGGAGGCCACAGATGCTAGATAGGTGGGATGGTTCTGCACAGTGAAGAATTGTCCTACATCTCACCCACTTTTCAAATATCTGAATGGGTATTTGTAGAGTGTAATGTAAGGCTGCCACATACAGTTGTGTGAGTTGTGGACTGCAGAATTTTTGGAAGCACAATTGACATGGGCCTGTTGGCATGGTGTCCCCATAGGACTGTGTTGTGCACAATCTGTACAGCTGTAAGTGGCATCCCTGCACATAGTAAAACTGTTTATAGTTTTTGGAGTCTAAAACCTAACTCCGTTTTACATATAGACATTAACCTGGAACGGAAGTTGTAGAGCAGATTTAAGTTTTGGGTGTGTGGTTGACCCTATGATCGTCCTGGAATGATGCTATGCTCTGCAAGTGAAGGTGTTTAAAATCATGACTACCTTGCTCAGTATTGGCATCTGCTGCTGGTTCAGCTGAAATGGAAAGGAGTTGAAGCTGAGAGCGGGGAAGGTGTGGAGAGGGAAAAGTTAGGAGGAAGAAAAGCAAGAAGGAATTCATGTTTCTGCACATGTGGGGTTGTGTTTTACTCATTTAAAACATAATTAAGTGACAGGACCAAGTTCTTTTATTAGGGATACCTTTGGAGTTGGGGCCACCTGCCCTCCCAGGTCAATGGGTTTGAGTGGTGGCCACGAAATTCACACTCATCATGTACCAACACTACAGCTTTGCAACAATGCTTCCTGTCATCTAACTTTGCTCATTCCAAACTCTGTCTGAGGACTTTCCTCTTGCATCACATTTTCTGGGACATTGTATTAGTTTCCTCTTGCTACTGGACATATTACCACAGATTTAGTGGTAATCTAAACAACACAATTTTATTCTCTTACTGTTCTGGAGTTCAGAAGTCTGAGACACACTGTGCTAAAATCAAGGTGTAGGTAGGGCCATGTTCTCTCTGGAAGCTCTAGTAGAGACTCTATTTCTTTCCCCTTTCCAGCTCCTAGAGACTGCCTGCATTCCTTGGCTTGTGGCCCCGTCCTCCATCTTCAAACCCAGCAGTGTAACATCCTCAAATCTCTTATTTTTCTCTGACGTACACTCCCGTCTCCCTCTTATAGGGGCCTCTGTGATTCCATTGGGTCCACCTGGGTAATCCATGATCATCTCTCCATCCCAAGATCCTTAACTTAATCACATCTGCAAAGTTACTTTTGCCATATAAAGTAACATATTCATAGATTCTAGGAATTAGGGCATGTGTGTGTTTGGGGCACCATTAATTCACCTATTACAGAAATTGACACCTAAAATACCCAGGTCAAGGAGAGGACTGAGGTGGGGGTTGGGTGGTGATGGTGGCAGTGCTGAGCTAGCACCACATATCCAGCAAACTGTGAACTGTTCAGACACACCATCATTTCAGACCAGCCCCCTCCCTTCCCATGGTCATGATACCATCTTAGTGAAGTAGACATTTTGGTAATCATTAGTGCTGATCATGAAATATTTTTAGTCCTCCTTTTGGGCACATGGACAACTTGCACTTCTCTGCCCTCTTAGGGTTAGGTGTGACCACATGACTTGCTGTGATCAATGAAATGAGAACAGAAATGACAAATGTCAACTGTGGGCTGAGTTTTAAGGGCTGGTGCATGATTTGCTGTGTTCTCATTTTCCTGCCAGAGCAAACATGGCAGCACACAGATTAAATCTCCCTTGCTGTGGGTTCCTGAGTGAAAGTAAATGGAGTAGGGCCCCCAGCAGATCCCTAAGGGACAAACACCCTGAATGATAAATGAAATTTCTTCTTTTAAGCCATTCAGATTTGGGGGTAATTTTTACTGCAGCATAACCTAGCCTGCCCTGACTGATATAGGCATCCTCCATAAGAAACCAATTTAGGGCTTACTCCCTATCCTGATCCTTCCCACCAGGGCACCATTCCCTGATACCCTCCCTATTTATCAAGGAGCTCGTTTAGGGCCTAATATAACCCGACCACTTAAATCCCAGTTTGGAGGAGGCTGTTCATCTATAGTTCCACTCACCTTTCCAAAATTTATAGACTGATGGTCAGAGTGAGCATGTCACTCTGGTCTGAGAGAAGTACACTCATAATTGTATCTTTTAAAGACCACACAACTGTTCTACTCAGTAGCTTAGTAGCTACTCAGTAGCTTGTGGATTTCCCATATAAAACTCCACTGCTTTCCTCCACCTGAAACACTGAGTCACTTCTTTCTGCACCTCCTGGTACCACCATTATTCTAGTAGTTGGTAGAATTTCAGCTTGCCCTGTGACCTCTTTCTTCTGACCTATGGATACCAGCTGCCTGGGAGGAGAACAATGGGATGAACTTGTGGCAGCCGACTCCATCAGTCTTATGTGTGTCCACACCAGCCCTGGCCTCTTTGCTGAAATTCCACCAGCTACACTAGAACCTAATAATTAGTGCTGATTTCCCTGAAACAGCCCAAATATGCTTGAAAGAGTTCCTCAGCTCCATTGGCCCCATTTCATGCATCAGCAGTAAAGGGTAGAGCCTGAAGAACAGTCATGAGGATGTACCTCTGACTTAGGAGTGCACCAGCCTTGGCAAACTCAGACCCAGCCCTGCTAGGGGAGGCATTCTCATGTGGTGAGGTCAGCTCCATCCATGGACGTTTAAATAAATCCTGCCCGTCCACCCAGTATATTACTGAGGATGTATAAAAACCTGTCTATGCAATTTCTCCAAACACCCTCCTGCTTACCTTGCTCTCTTTTCAATCCAGGCTCTGCTTCCTACCTCAGGATCTCCTTACATCAATGACCTATTCAGATGCATCTCTTTAGTTTTAACCTGAGTCATTTTACTTAGGATAGGAGCTTAGACTACTCTTCTGGCTCATGCACCTGCAGCTTTAGTAGAGAGGGGCTTTTGTCTCTAACCATCAGCCTGGGCGACCAGCTTGTGTGGACTCCCTCCCAGTGCATGGGTACCAGCTAGTGCCAATCTCTGAACTTAAAAACTCTCCTCAGTGGTGTCAGACCCGATCAGGGCTCACAAATAGGACAAGATTGAATTTCTCATTTTTTTAGGTTAGCTTGACCTGAAGTCAAGAGTTCAGACATGTACTCAAGTTTATACTCAGAACTATTAGCTTTTAGATGCATCTACTCTTTCTAAGAAAGTAACTCAGGACTTCCCTGAAAGAGAGGCAGGGAGACTAATACCTTCTGAGAACATTGAGGTCATGATGCTCATGTTTTAAATCATGTCGGAGCAGGGGGATTCTTACAAACTAATGGCTAAGAAATTGCTCTGCATCTCAGTGACTCTCCAGTGCCTTCCTAAAGCAAGCGCATAGAGGGAATCACGAGGAGATGTGACCACCCAGCACAGTTGTGCGTTCCTCATTTATTACAGAGCTTCCGTGCAAGGAGAGGGGGACAAGCAGGCAGGGATAAAAAGGGCAGCTTTCGTGTCCTTGAGCAACTCCTGGGAGTCGCTACCAACAAATTGGATAAAATTACAATTAAGACACTTGGGAAATTGAACCAGGAAAGTTCATCCTCCGATATTGAATTTTAAGGTGATTTCCAGTCATGGGACAGGATAAAAGGAGGTCATTTTGAAACTGTGATCACGTGGGAATATTGGTGTGAGGTTTGGGAACTTCTAAGAAACAGCAGGATGCCTTGAAGAATTGTATTAGTTTCTCCAATATTTGTTTTTGTGAAATTTATTCCATTGAACCTTCAAAACGAAAATAAAGGGAAATATATTTTTGCTTCATTTTCAGTCAGTTATCGAGACAGAAAAATTCAGATTTGAGCAATTCTAGATTCTTAACATCCAGAAATTCAGAAGTAATTTTGCTAGCCTCTGACTATAGAGAAACCAAATCAAATAATAAAATAAACTAAATCGCTAACTCGCCAATACACTGACTTCTGTTTTATCTTGTGATTTGCCTGGACACCAATAAACTACTTCTTTCCCCCAGTTTTGTGTGTGTTGATCCAGAATCATTTTTTGATTATTGTTAGATTGACTGAAGGCATGTGAAACATTTTCATTTAAAACACAAGAAAAAGAAAAGATGTGAGGATGCAGCAGGGGTGATAATAGAAAGCACTGGTATGGTGGTGCATTTTGTTTCAATTTAAAATAAAAAATTGAAAATAGTTTAATTCTAGTTTATATCTCTTGTCTTTACTACGTGGAGTGTAACCGAACAAATAGAGATGAGATGCTTTATTCATTATTAAATGACACTTTGGCTAAATTAAACTCTTTATATTAATAAATAACTCCTGTGTGTGTGTGTACAGAATTCAGTGACTTTGTACCATATGACCATGATGACATCATCTCTCCCTCCCCCCAGCAAATTACTCAACAAGATGGATTTTCTGTTGATAACAATTTCAGCTCTAATGGAAAGAAATACTTATCTGACAAACCACAGCACGTTAGGATTGCTAAAGGAGTAACAAGGATTTGTAAAGAGCCCTGAAACAGAGTCGAGATCAGGATTTGTGGGTTCAGGTCTCAGCTCTGACATTAACTGCTGCTAACCTTGCCCAAATCACTGAGACCACTGAACCTTAGTTTCTTTTATTTATTTATTTTTAACATCTTTATTGGAGTATAATTGCTTTACAATGGTGTGTTAGTTTCTGCTTTATAACAAAGTGAATCAGTTATACATATACATATATCCCCATATCTCTTCCCTCTTGTGTCTCCCTCCCTCCCACCCTCCCTGTCTCACCCCTCTAGGTGGTCACAAAGCACTGAGCTGATCTCCCTGTGCTATGTAGCTGCTTCACACTAGCTAGCTATTTTACCTTTGGTAGTGTGTGTAAGTCCATGCCACTCTCTCACTTTGTGCCAGCTTACCCTTCCCCCTCCCCGTATCCTCAAGTCCATTCTCTAGTAGGTCTGCGTCTTTATTCCCGTCTTGCCCCTAGGTTCTTCATGACCATTTTTCTTTGTTTGTTTTTTAGATTCCATATATATGTGTTAGCATACAGTATTTGTTTTTCTCTTTCTGACTTACTTCAATCTGTATGACAGCCTCTAGGTCCATCCACCTCACTACAAAAAACTCAAATTTCGTTTCTTTTTATGGCTGAGTAATATTCCATTGTATATATGTGCCACATCTTCTTTATCCATTCATCTGTTGATGGACACTTAGGTTGCTTCCATGTACTGGCTATTGTAAATAGAACTGCAATGAACATTGTGGTACATGACTCTTTTTGAATTATGGTTTTCTCAGGGTATATGCCCAGTAGTGGGATTGTTGGGTTGTATGGTAGTTCTATTTTTAGTTTTTTGAGGAACCTCCATACTGTTCTCCATGGTGGCAGTATCAATTTACATTCCCTCCAACGGTGCAAGAGAGTTCCCTTTTCTCCACACCCTCTCCAGCATTTACTGTTTGTAGATTTTTGGATGATGGCTATTCTGACAGGTGTGAGATGATATCTCATTGTAGTTTTGATTCACATTCTCTAATGATTAATGATGTTGAGCATTCTTTCATGTGTTTGTTGGCAATCTGTATATCTTCTTTGGAGAAATGTCTATTTAGGTCTTCTGCCCATTTTTGGATTGGGTTGTTTGTTTTTTTGATATTGAGCTGCATGAGCTGCTTGTAAATTTTGGAGATTAATCCTTTGTCAGTTGCTTCATTTGCAAATATTTTCTCCCATTCTGAGGGTTGTCTTTTCGTCTTGTTTATGGTTTCCTTTGCTGTGCAAAAACTTTTAACTTTCATTAGGTCCCATTTGTTTATTTGTGTTTTTATTTCTATTTCTCTAGGAGCTGGCTCAAAAAGGATCTTGCTGTGATGTATGTCATAGAATGTTCTGCCTATGTTTTCCTCTAAGAGTTTTATAGTGTCTGGCCTTACATTTAGGCCTTTAATCCATTTTGAGTTTATTTTTGTGTATGGTGTTAGGGAGTGTTCTAATTTCATTCTTTTACATGTAGCTGTCCAGTTTTCCCAGCACCGCGTATTGAAGAGGCTGTCTTTTCTCCACGGTATATTCTTGCCTCCTTTATCAAAGATAAGGTGACCATATGTGCGTGGGTTTATCTCTGGGCTTTCGATCCTGTTCCATTGATCTGTATTTCTGTTTTTGTGCCAGTACCATACTGTCTTGATTACTGTAGCTTTGTAGTATAGTGTTAAGTCAGGGAACCTGATTCCTCCAGCTCCGTTTTTCTTTCTCAAGATTACTTTGGCTATTCGGGGTCTTTTGTATTTCCATACAAATTGTGAACTTTTTTGTTCTAGTTCTGTGAAAAATGCCAGTGGTAGTTTGATAGGGATTGCATTGAATCTGTAGATTGCTTTGGGTAGTAGAGTCATTTTCACAATGTTGATTCTTCCAATCCAAGAACATGGTATATCTCTCCATCTGTTTGTATCATCTTTAATTTCTTTCATCAGTGTCTTATAATTTTCTGCATACAGGTCTTCTGTCTCCTCAGGTAGGTTTATTCCTAGATATTTTATTCATTTCGTTGCAGTGGTAAATGGGAGTGTTTTCTTAATTTCACTTTCAGATTATTCATCATTAGTGTATAGAAATGCTGGAGATTTCTGTGCATTAATTTTATATCCTGCTACTTTACCAAATTAATTGATTAGCTCTTGTAGTTTTCTGGTAGCATCTTTAGGATTCTCTATGTATAGTATCATGTCACCTGCAAACAGTGACAGCTTTACTTCTTCTTTTCCAATTTGGATTCCTTTTATTTCTTTTTCTTCTCTGATTGCTGTGGCTAAAACTTCCAAAACTATGTTGAATAATGGTGGTGAGAGTGGGCAATCTTGTCTCGTTCCTGATCTTAGTGGAAATGGTTTCAGTTTTTCACCATTGAGGATGATGTTGGCTGTGGGTTTGTCATATATGGCCTTTTTTATGTTGAGGTGAGTTCCCTCTATGCCTACTTTCTGGAAGGTTTTTATCATAAATGGGTGTTGAATTTTGTCAAAAGCTTTTTCTGCAGCTGTTGAGATGATCATACGGTTTTTCTCCTTCATTTTGTTAATATGGTTTATCACATTGATTTGCATATATTGAAGAATCCTGCATTCCTGGGGTAAACCCCACTTGATCATGTTATATGATCCTTTTAATGTGGTGCTTGATTCTGTTTGCTACTATTTTGTTGAGGATTTTTGCATCTGTGTTCATCAGTGATATTGGCCTGTAGTTTTCTTTTTTTTGTGGCATCTTTGTCTGGTTTTGGTATCAGGGTGATGGTGGCCTCGTAGAATGAGTTTGGGAGTGTTGCTCCCTCTGCCATATTTTGGCAGAGTTTGAGAAGGATAGGTGTTAGCTCTTCTCTAAATATTTGATAGAATTTGCCTGTGAAGCCATCTGGTCCTGGGCTTTTATTTGTTGGAAGATTTTAAATCACAGTTTCAATTTCAGTGCTTGTGATTGGTCTGTTCATATTTTCTATTTCTTCCTGGTACAGTCTTGGAAGGTTGTGCATTTCTAAGAATTTGTCCATTTCTTCCAGGTTGTCCATTTTATTGGCATATAGTTGCTTGTAGTAATCTCTCATGATCCTTTGTATTTCTTCAGTGTCAGTTGTTACTTCTCCTTTTTCATTTCTAATTCTATTGATTTGAGTCTTCTCCCTTTTTTTATTGATGAGTCTGGCTAATGGTTTATCAATTTTGTTTATCTTCTCAAAGAACCAGCTTTTAGTTTTATTGATCTTTGCTATCGTTTCCTTCATTTCTTTTTCATTTATTTCTGATCTGATCTTTATGATTTCTTTCCTTCTGCTAACTTCGGGGATTTTTTGTTCTTCTTTGTCTAATTGCTTTAGGTGTAAGGTTAGGTTGTTTATTTGAGATGTTTCTTGTTTCTTAAGGTAGGATTGTATTGCTATAATCTTCCCTCTTAGAACTTCTTTTCCTGCATCCCGTAGGTTTTGGGTCATTGTTTTCATTGTCATTTGTTTCTAGGAATTTTTTGATTTCCTCTTTGATTTTTTCAGTGATCTCTTGGTTATTTAGTAGTGTATTGTTTAGCCTCCATGTGTTTGTATTTTTTACAGATTTTTTCCTGTAATTGATATCTAGTCTCAGAGCATTGTGGTTGGAAAAGATACTTGATATGATTTCAATTTTCTTAAATTTTCCAAGGATTGATTTGTGACCCAAGATATGATCTATCCTGGAGAATGTTCTGTGAGCACTTGAGAAGAATGTGTATTCTGTTTTTTTTGTTTGGAATGTCCTATAAATATCAATTAAGTCCATCTTGTTTAATGTATCAGTTAAAGCTTGTATTTCCTTATTTATTTTCATTTTGGATGATCTGTCCATTGGTGAAAGTGGGGTGTTAAAGTCCCCTACTGTGATTGTGTTACTGTCGATTTCCCCTTTTATGGCTGTTAGTATTTGCCTTATGTATTGAGGTGCTCCTATGTTGGGTGCATAAATATTTACAATTGTTATATCTTGTTCTTGGATTGATCCCTTGGTCATTATGTAGTGTCCTTCTTTGTCTCTTGTAATAGTCTTTGTTTTAAAGTCTATTTTGTCTGATATGAGAATTGCTCCTCCAGCTTTCTTTTGATTTCCATTTGCGTGGAATATCTTTTTTCATCCCCTCACTTTCAGTCTGTTTGTGTCCCTAGGTCTGAAGTAGACAGCATATATATGGGTCTTATTTTTGTATCCATTCAGCCAGTCTGTGTCTTTTGGTTGGAGCATTTAATCTATTTACATTTAAAGTAGTTATCGATATGTATGTTTCTGTTACCATTTTCTTAATTGTTTGGGGTTTGTTATTGTAGATCTTTTCCTTCTCTTGTGTTTCCTGCCTAGAAGAGTTACTTTAGCATTTGTTGTAAAGCTGGTTTGGTGGTGCTGAATTCTCTTAGCTTTTGCTTGTCTGTAAAGGTTTTAATGTCTTCATCGAATCTGAATGAGATCCTTGCTGGGTAGAGTAATCTTGATTGTAGGTTTTTCCCCTTCATCACTTTAAATATGTCCTGCCACTTTCTTCTGGCTTGCAGAGTTTCTGCTGAAAGATCAGCTGTTAACCTTATGGGGATTCCCTTGTGTGTTATTTGTCGTTTTTCCCTTGCTGGTTTCAATATTTTTTCTTTGCATTTAATTTTTGATAGTTTGATTAATATGTGTCTTCGTGTGTTTCTCCTTGGTTTTATCATGTATGGGACTCTCTGTGCTTCCTGGACTTGATTGACTCTTTCCTTCCCCATATTAGGGAAGTTTTCAACTATAATCTCTTCAAATATTTTTTCAGTCCCTTTCTTTTTCTCTTCTTCTTTTGGGACCCCTGTAGTTCGAATGTTGGTGCGTTTAATGTTGTCCCATAGGTCTCTGAGATTGTCCTCAATTCTTTTCTTTCTTTTTTCTTTATTCTTCTCTGCAGTAGTTATTTCCACTATTTTATCTTCCAGGTCACTTATCCGTTCTTCTGCCTCAGTTATTCTCCTGTTGATCCCTTCAAGAGAATTTTTAATTTCATTTATTGTGTTGTTCATCACTGTTTGTTTGCTCTTTAGTTCTTCTAGGTGCTTGTTAAACATTTCTCGTATTTTCTCCATTCTATTTCCAAGATTTTGAATCATCTTTACTATCATTATTCTGAATTCTTTTTCAGGTAGACTGCCTATTTCCTCTTCATTTGTTAGGTCTGGTGGGTTTTTGCCTTGCTCCTTCATCTGCTGTGTGTTTCTCTGTCTTCTCATATTGCTTAACTTACTGTGTTTGGGGTCTCCTTTTTGCAGGCTGCAGGTTCGTAGTTCCCATTGTTTTTGGTGTCTGCCCTCAGTGGCTAAGGTTGGTTCAGTGGGTTGTGTAGGCTTCCTGGTGGAGGGGACTAGTGCCTGTGTTGTGGTGGATGAGGCTGGATCTTGTCTTTTTGATGGGCAGATCCATGTCTGGTGGTGTGTTTTGGGGGTGTCTGTCGCCTTATTATGATTTTAGGCAACCTCTCTGCTAATGGGTGGGGCTGTGTTCCTGTCTTGCTAGTTGTTTGACATAAGGTGTCCAGCACTGTAGCTTGCTGGTCATTGAGTGGATCTGGGTCTTGGCGTTGAGATGGAGATCTCAGGGAGATTTTCACCATTTGATATTACATGGAGCTGGGAGGTCTCTTGTGGACCAATGTCCTGAACTTGGCTCTCCCACCTCAGAGGCACAGCCCTGATGCCTGGCTGGAGCACCAAGAGCCTGTCATTTACATGGCTCAGAATAAAAGGGAGAAAAGAAGAGAAAGAAAGAAGAAGGTAAAATACAATACAGTACAATACAGTAAAGTTATTAAAAAAATAATTAAAAAGAATTTTTTTAAAGTAGTAAAAAAAAAAAAAAAGAAAGAATGAAAGAAGGAAGAGAGTAACCAGTATTTCCACAACCAAAAAACAAATACAGCAATGATAACAAGTGCCAAAAACTATACAAAAAAGCAAACAAACAAAAAAATGGACAGAGAGACCCCTAGGACAAATGGTAAAAGGAAAGCAATGCAGACAAAATCGCACACAGAAGCATACACGTACATACTCACAAAAAGAGGAAAAGGGAAAACAATATATATATCCTTGTTCCCAAAGTCCCCCTCCTCAATTTGGGATGATTGCTTGTCTATTCAGGTATTCCACAGATGCAGGGTACATTAAGTTGATTGTGGAGATTTAATCCGCTGCTCCTGAGACTGCTGGGAGAAATTTCCCTTTCTCTTCTTTGTTTGCACAGCTGCTGGGGTTCAGCTTTGGATCTGGCCCTGCCTCTGTGTGTAGGTCACCTGAGGGCATCTGTTCTTCGCTCAGACAGGACAGTGTTAAAGGAGAAGCTGATTCGGGGGCTCTGGCTCACTCAGGCCGGGGGGAGGGAGGGATACGGAGGCAGGGCGAGCCTGCAGCGGCAGAGGCCGGCGTGATATCGCACTAGCCTGATGTGTTCCATGTGTTCTCCCGGAGAAGTTGTCCCTGGATCACGGGACCCTGGCAGTGGCGGGCTGCACACGCTCCTAGGAGGGGAGGTGTGGAGAGTGACCTATGCTTGCACACAGGCTTCTTGGTGGCTGTAACAGCAGCCTTAGCGTCTCATGCCCGTCTCTGGGGTCTGCGCTGATAGCCGCAGCTCGCGCCCATCTCTGGAGCTCGTTTAAGCGGCGCTCTGAATCCCATCTCCTCGTGCACCAGTGGCGCTCTGAATCCCCTCTTCTCGTGCACCAGGAAACAAAGAGGCAAGAAAAAGTCTCTTGACTACATGTTGTTGTTTTGAAAACCACAAGAAAAGAGAGTTTGATATTTACAGAAATAATACTAATACTTTGAAAATATCTTTGCTGTTTCTGGATTTCTGCTTGCAGGGCTGTATGGATGGGTGATGGCAAATCTCACCATCTCTCAGTTTCAGATACAAGAATCTGGTGCAGTCATGTAGCGTTTTCTTTCAGGTTAAATAAGCTCCAATTCTTGTAGTCATGATTTATAGGCCCCATTTTCCATCTCTTTAATCATTTTCATTGCTTTTCTCTGGAACTACTCCAAGTTCTCCATTCACTTAAGTTTCAGGCTCCAAACTGGACATGGTATTGAAATACTGAGTGAAAGAATTATCCGCATGTTCCTATAGTCAATATTCTTATTTATACATAAATACTTTTTTCCCCTAATCAGTCTGCAAATATTAACTAGGCACTTACGCTGTACCTGGCACTGGGCTTCAAAGCTTTTGGCAATTTCCAACGATGTGATTCTTCTCTGTGAGATAGGCTTTCTTTGGTGGTAATACATGAAAAACATTATACTTATAAGCATCTGTATGGTAGTTATTTATGTAACAGTGGAGTGGCTTTCCGTGTCAATAAACATGCTGCCTCTTATCTGGTTTGTTTACATGAAATTAATTTAATAGCTCACCTGTTCCATGAGTATAACAAGTTTACTCCTCACCCCACATTACACTGTAAATTCAAGAAGCAGAAAATGATCTAGTGATTATTCTTTGCAGTATACACTTTTAATATGCTCAAATTTTATTCTAACTTGTCTATATTATTCTAATTCAGCTGTCCATTAAGGTTTTCTCTCTATTGTCATTAGAGAGATTTCAATTAATACTAAAATATTAATAACATTCAACAAAAACACTGTAAAATTTTATCACTACTGTATATTGCCTTATTTTTGAAAACATTTTTCATACCTCTTATCTCACTTGATCCTCATAAGAATCTTATTAATAAGGAAAGTTAGGAATTATCACCATCATTGTCCATTTGGTTACTCTGAGACACAAGCAGAGTCAAGGTTCAACCAGGATCATACAGGTGAATGGGGAGATATGTGTTCTGACATATGCAGGTGTTTCCATCAGAGTTTCTCAAAGCTTGAGAAAAAATAGAACCATTGCTATTGCGTAAGACCCCTACAGATTAAAACTTCTAGGGAAGGCAAAGTAAGGTTACAAACATTGTAGTGTATAATTTGTAAGGATTGTGGTCTGACAGAACAGCACAAAATTAAGGATGTGTATTAGTCAGGAATATCTATCTATCTAGTATCTCTCTCTCTCTCTCTCTCTCTCTCACTCTCATCTATGATTTATTATAAGGAATAGGCTCACATGATTATGGAGGCTGAGAATTGCCAAGACCTGAAGCTGGTAAGATGGAGACCCAGGGAGCCAATGGTTTAGTTCCTGTCTGAGTCCAAAGGCCTTAGAACCAGGAGAGCTGATGGTGGTATATGTTCCAGTCTAAAAGCCAGCAGGCTAGAGACCCACAAAAAGCCAATGTTTCAGCTGGAGTCTGAAGACTGGAAAAGACCAATGTCCCAGCTAAAAGAATCAGGCAGGAGGAAGTTCCTCTTATTCAGCCTTTTTGTTGTTTTCTCATCAGTTGATTGGATGAGGCTCACCCACATTTAGGGAGGGAAATCTGCTTTACTCAGACCCCTGATTCAAATGTGAATCTCATCCAGAAACACCCTCACAGACTCACCCACAATATTATTTGGCCAAGTGTCTGGGCACCGTATGGCCCAGTCAAGCTGACAAATAAAATTAACGGTCACAAAATACACAATGAACATTTTTTTAAACCCTAACAGTATGCCTGTGTACCTCTGTGACTGGGTTATAAACTCACCTGGAAGTAATGTCAAAATTCTCACTTTGAAGCCCTCTAAGAACATTAATCATGGGCCAACTGGTCTTTCTGATCTTGTACTCTGAAAGGCCCTGCTTTTCACTATACTATCTGGGGCCAAGTGATTCATTTCTCAAGATGGAGGTATAAGGAAGCTACAAGAAGTTTGACATAAACCGGACATTGTTGTTAACCTGCTATTTGCTGGTGTCATTGTGGGATCAATTTTCTTTGAATTATGTAACTCCTTTCATGCACTGAATCAAATATGCTTAAATATTTAAGAAATAAAAAATAAAGTTTTATTTTTGTGGTCAGTTTGTAAAAGATAAAGCCAATATATATTCCTTTCTTTGGTCTTCTGCAAAACTACTACAAATTTTGTTCATTTCTTTGAACAAGTATTTTTAAGTTGTGTAAAAAATTTACATCCTCAGGTTTAAAAATTTTTTTTAATATCCCAGATTTTAAAAAATAGCTTTATTGTGATGTAATTCACATACTATAAAGTTCACCAAAGTATACAATTTATGATTTTTAATATATCCACAGAGTTTTGTAGCCATCATCACGATCAATTTAAAACGTCGTCATCACTCCAAAAGGAAACCCCATATCCATTATCAGTTCACTCCTCATGTCTCCCCATCCCACCCACGAATCTATTCTATTTCTCTATCTCTCTATAAAGACCGCCTATTCTGAAAATTTCATATAAATGTAATCATAAAATATGTGGTCTTTTCTAACTGGGTTCTTTCACTTAGCATAATGTTTTCAAGATTCATCCATGTTATACCATGTATCAATACTTAATTATTTTTTACTGCTGATTCCACTGTATGGATATACCACATTTCATTCAACCATTCATCAGTTGATAGACATTGGCTTGTTTCCAGTTTGGGGATATTATGAGTAATGTTATCATGAACATTTGTGTGCAAGTATTTGGATGCACGTATGTTTTAATTTCCCTTGGGTACATACCTAGGACTGAATTGCTGCTTCATATGTTAACTCCATGTTTGACACTTTGAGGAACTACCAAACTGTACCATTTCCACATTCCACCAGCAATGTATGAGGGTTCCAATTTCTGATGTCCTTGTCAACACTTCTAATTATCTCTCTTTTTGATGATAGCCATCTTAGTGAGTGTGAAGTGGTTCCTCGTGGTTTTCAATTGAATTTCATTACGGCTAACAATGTTGAGCATGTCTTCATGTGCTATTGGTTATTTGTATATATTTTTTTGAGAAACGTATGTTCAAATACTCTCTCTCTTTTCATTTGGGTTATGAGTCTTTTTACTCTTAAGTTGTAAGAGTTCTTTATAGATTCTGGATATATACTTTATCATATACTGTATGTGATTTACCATTCTGTGGGTTGGCTTTGTTATTTCCCCCAGGTCAGTGCTCTGAAGTATTCAAGGTTGATCTCAATCCTGCCAGGTCAAGCCAGCTGGGGATATGTGTGTGCTGTCTGCAGGGGTTTGTACTTGCCCTCTGCAGAGGCTCCCAAACGCTGTCTGTGAAGGCTCACATGCACCATCTTGGGAGTTCACAAGTAGAGTGCTGGGGGCACATGCCATCCAGTTGGGGGAGGCTACCAGTGAGGTGACCCATGGGATTTGGGGGCAGGCCTCTTGGTGAAGTCTGCAAGCCAGTTAGTAGGATCTGTGGCCAGTTTTTGAGTTCTGCACAGTGGTTGCTGTGACCCCTGCCCTTTTGCCCTGCTCCTACTCCCCTCCAGATTATTCAGCCATGCTGATCCCCCCCACTGCTCTGGATACGGTAAGGCAGAAGCAGGCTGCTGGGGGCGATGTCCCACCAGGCTGGGGAAGTTGAGCGCTCACTCGGTTCTCACTTTCCCTTGTGGGAAAAATTGTGGGCTCAGGGGGTCTCTCCTGGCATTGAGCTGTGCTGCTGTGGAGGAGGGGTGACACAGGTAAAGTGAGACTCATATTCTTCAATACATCTATTCTTTTTTTAAAAAATTTTTATTGGAGTATAGTTGTTTTAAAATGTTGTGTTAGTTTTTGAATCGGTTACACATATACATATATCCACTCATTTTTAGATTCTTTTCCCATATAGGTCATTACAGAGTATTGAAAAGAGTTCCCTGTGCTATACAGTAGGTTCTTATTAGTTATTTATTTTATATATAGTAGTGTGTATAATGCATCTATTCTTGTTTGTTTGTTTGTTTGTCTTCTCAAATGAAGTGCTGTAAACTCTCCACTCGACTTCCAGGTTCCCACAGGGGTATTCCTGTCCATGGATGGTTGTTAAAATTGATGTTTTGGTGGGGGTATGAGAGCTTGAACCTCCTATTCTGCCATCTTGCTGACATCCTGCATCTGTATTTCCCCAGAGCAAATTTGATACACTTCTCCTCTCCCACACTGGTTGAGAACTGCTGGCTTTATCAAAGGCCTGTTAGTTCTTCCCACATGCGTGTGGGCTCAGGGTGGGAAACTGTGGACCTTTCTTCTTTCTAAGAGACGTGGCTGTAGTGAGATCAAGATTCTCTGGAGAACCCAGAGAGAAAAGGGGCCCCTCCCTCTGTGATGATACAAAGTGTAGAACTTTCTGGACATAAGAAGGAATGATGGGCTTCCCTGGTGGCACAGTGGTTAGGAATCCGCCTGCCAACGCAGGGGACACGGGTTCGAGCCCTGGTCCGGGAGGGTCCCACATGCCGTGGAGCAACTGGGCCCGTACGCCACAACTGCTGAGCCTGTGCCCTGGGGCCCGCGAGCCATAACTACTGAACCCCACACACCTGGAGCCCGTGCTCCGCAACGGGAGAGGCCGCCGCAGTGAGGGGCCTGCGCACCGCAGCGAAGAGTGGCCCCCGCTTGCCAAAACTAGAGAAAAGCCCATGCGCAGCGGCGAAGACCCAACGCAGCCAAAAATAAATAAATAAAATAAATAAATTTATTAAAAAAAAAAGAAGGAATGATGCAGACTTGCAGAGCTGTCCAACAGAACTTTCTGTGATGATAGAAATGTTTTATACCTATGGCATAGGATACTGTAGCTGCTAGCCACCCATGGTATTGAGCTCTTGAAATGTAGCCAGTATGAGTGTAGAACTGAATTCTTAATTTGAATTATGTTTGAGTTATTTAAATTTAGATAGCCATAGGTGGATAGTTTCTACTGTACTGGACAGTGCTAATCTAGAGAATCTTTTTCTTTGTGTGTATGTTGTAAGCAGTGGGTAACAGTTTGTATTGTTGAGTAAATATCTAGGTAAAATATTCTCTCAGGCAATTGAGTCCTCAGTGTCTTAAAAAAAGTTCTGGTGGTTGATCTAAAAAAAAAAAGAGTATTTTAAAAGATGTTCAAAGAATATTTTTTTTTAAAAAATTATTTTCCCTTTATTTATTTTTTTATTTATTTATTTTTGGCTGTGTTGGGTCTTCGGTTCGTGCGAGGGCTTTCTCTGGTTACGGCAAGTGGGGGCCACTCCTCATCGCGGTGCGGGGACCGCTCTTCATCGCGGTGCGCGGGCCTTTCACTATCGCGGCCCCTCCCGCTGCGGGGCACAGGCTCCAGACGCGCAGGCTCAGTAGTTGTGGCTCACGGGCCCAGCTGCTCCGTGGCATGTGGGATCTTCCCAGACCAGGGCTCGAACCCGTGTCCCCTGCATTAGCAGGCAGATTCTCAACCACTGCGCCACCAGGGAAGCCCTGTTCAAAGAATTTTAAAAGCACAGATCCTTATAAATCTATAAGCCTGATTTAATCTAATCATCAGTTCTCAAAATAAGTGAGCATAGCATTAAGCTTATTCGATTATACCGTCTTGAGTTTCAGATGTGTTGTCTTTGAGAGAAGGATGAAAGTCTGGAAATTTTGTCCTCTTTTTAACATTTAGAGGAGGTAGTCTCCAATACCATTTTTTTTCCCATTTTGCCTTGAGAAAACTGTATATAAATCTTATTTTTATTATTAGTTAATGGTTAATTTTTGATAAAGTTTTCAGGGATTTTGGTAAAAGAATTTTTGAATAGCCTCTTAGGGGGAATGAACATTGTGAGTTGATTTTTTTCCCATTTCTAAATTCCCTTGAGCATCTAAGGAGCGGCACTGCATGAGAAATGCCTTCCTTTGCAGGCAGTTTTTAGTCATTGGCCAATGTGAAGAGTTAAATGTCTACCTGGCTTTGGCAGCACAAGGTGGCGATCTCCTCTGAATTCTGCTATTCTTTGATTTCATCAAAAGGCATATTTGCATATGGACTGATAAGGCACCTTGGCACCGACATTCTGGATTTCATACAGGCACAGATTTGGCACAAGACCGATGAAAATTCAATTATGATTTACGTCTATGCAACAGAATTTCCTATTGATTACGTGCCAGAACCATGATAAAGCAATGTTAGGCCTGAAGCCAATTCTTCCCAGCCATAATCTTTCCTTAGGTTGTGTACTGTATGCCTTTGCTGGAGTTTTCTGAACATTTGTGAACCATAATCGTTCTCAAAAACGATCCTTGGATGTGCAAACTTGCCTGCAATAAAGGATTTTCTTCTTAGTGTTTAGGTTTACTTTGTATTTACCTTTCAACCATTTGGGGTTTATCCAGCACCTGCTTATGTGCATTATATTGTTCTGAGTTTTATAGGATGTAGAAGAAATGGAAAACGTGGAACTTGCCTATAGTAACCTGGAGGAGGTCAGTTGTCCAGAGATGAAGATAGTCCAAGAAGCAATTGCCTTCTATTATTGATACGTTGGTGAAATTGAACAACATGAGGCAATGATCAAAGTGAGCCAAAACTAGACTGAGAGGCTTCTTGGTACATTATTATTAATTGAGGAAAGGCATTAAAAATAGAAGAAATTACGACTAGACAGAGGGAATATGGAATGAGGGTCATAAAGGGGGTTCTTGTGGAAAATCTAGCTTCCTTGATAATCAGTCTCCTGTTGAGATGGTGAGCATTTTACTCCTCATACTTAAAAATAATACCTTTATTTTAAATATCTAACTGTAAAACAGCTTAAAATACTTAACATTAACATAGTGCTTCTGGGTGCTTGGCCCTGTTCTAAGTGCTTCATACATATTGACTCATTTCAATCTCAAAACATCCCCATGAGGAAGTTCTATTATTATCTCCATTTTACAGGCTAGTTAACTGCAGACCAGAGACAGTGAAAGACTTGTCTACAGTCCCACAGTTACAGGGGCTGGTGCTGGAATATGAACCCAGGCAGTGTGGCCCCAGGTTCTGTGCAGTCAAGCACCACCCCATACGGCCTCACATCTGGGGAGACCAACAGAGGGGCATATGCTACGGTTTATGTCCTGGCTCCTCAAAGAGTAAGAGAACTGTCCCTTTCTCATGATGAGGAATAGAAAGTTTACTTCTTTAGTTTCAAGGTCACTTACAGTTGGACAGGCAAGGTACCCTCATTACTGCTTAAAGCAGCCAGTTCTGAAGAACCTTCAATTCTGCAGAATAAGTTCAGTTAGGATTGTGTAATGGGCTGAATTGTGTCTCCCCAAAAAGATATGTCGAAGTTGTAACCCCCAGGATCTCAGAATATAACGTTATTTGTAAATAGTGACATTACAGAGGCAATGAAGTTACTTTGTTATGGCAGTCCTAGGAAACTAACACAGGTTGATGATGGTTTTCAGTTGTGTGAGGTGGCATCCTTTTAGCTAAGGACTATTTAAACTCTCAAGAGGGGATCTGCTTTCTGCATATCAGAGAGTAGAACAACTTAAACCCTCCACAGTATGGTTAATGAGATATCACATGAAACAAACAATCTCATGTGAATACTTAGAACTTCATCCACTTGAAAATTTATTTCAAATTTATCACTACCTTAAAAACATAATTCGCATCAGAATCTGAGTTAGGCTACTGTATTACATAATGTAGTTAGATTCTAGGGAAGTATTTTTTTCCCTCCAAAGCTATTCAAGGATCTCTCTCACCAACTTTCCCACCATTATTTATACTACAGGTACAGCCTTACTTGATTGGATGAATAGTATAATTAATTCTGTATTCTAAAAGGGACATACTTCCTATCCTAAACTATAGCCTTCCTTTATTGGACAATAGCCCTAAACTGTATGCCAGGTATTTGATTATCAAATTAAGAGTATAGTTTTCATAGACCAATGTTTTATATGTGGAACAGTAAACATCAAGCAAAGTTTATTCCTTTAAAGACCACTGCTAACTTCTTCATTCTCTCCTAGAGGAATATGTTAGTTAGAGATATCAAATTGTTGCTGCGCTTCTTGAAAACTCCTTGATCTTTATCCTTGTATATAAGATTTAGCTGTTTGAAGAGCTCAATCTAGACAGAGCCCAGGGAATGGATGTTCTTACAAAACTGGCCCTATTATGGTTCTGCTAGGATTAGAGCCAATAGGAACAGTCTTTTGACATGGCAGACCATTGCCTTTGGGGTTATAAAGGATTGTGTTTAGCTTTCCCTTCTTTAAAACTTGGCTCTTAATGATCTGGTTGAGCTGACTTCAACCCCTCCTTCTCCTGGCTATAGAGAAAAAAAGCACAAACATTCTTACATGAATATTATGGCTCTATTATTTCAAATAAGGAGTGGCCTGAACAAGCCTCTGACCCCGCTGGCCAATTATTGTCCAAAAGAAAGGCCACCGATAAGCCTTTTGCCTTTTCTTCTTTTTTTCTTTTTCCAAACAAGTTATTGTCTTTGCTAGATATTCGTATCTTCTAGCTGGCTTATAAATAAATAACAATCCCTTACAACTTGTTGCTGTTTCCTAGATGTGCATTTCATAATGCTTTGTCTTGGAATACACAGTAGGAAGTAGTCTGCTCAAAGCTAAAAATGCTTTCAGGGCTTTGTGGCTGTTTTATTTTGCCTGAAGTGGGTGTCTGGTTATCTTCGGCTAATTCAGACTAATACTATTTTGCCCATGCTAAACGGAGTAGAATTAGGGCCTCAACTGCCTGTTCATCTGTGTCTACAGTGGGTTCAAAATAATTTTCTAGGAATCATCCTGGCCTTTCTTGCTAGTGCCTCCTCTGCTCACCTTGTTGGGGGGGCGGGTGGCCTGGCCGTGCATCAGACATTTGCCTTGATGGCAAGTCTGCAAAGTGCCCACCTTCTGCAAAGGAAATGAACTCTAGCCCCATCTCTGGGCTCTGCTTGGATACTAGAGGATGAACTCAATGGCACAGAGAATACTACTCTCAGTGCATTTGCTGTCACCACGCAAGATTGATCAATAACTAGGAGGAACAATGTTTAGAGAGGATTGCCAGGTTCATCCACCTCCTGAAACTCTAAATTAAATCCCTGGGTCAAAGCTGATCAGCAGAGTCTGGAACACTGCTTTTGTTCTGTCGGTCATCCCTGCCTTCTCTTTCTCCCTCCCCAGAAGGGCACCTTTTCTCTGTATTGTGTCTGTGCATGTGCCACTAGCCTACATCGAGTCATTTTAATAAGCAGCCCTGTGGATCTTGTTGTATGAATTGTAAGAAAGTTATAGTGATTGCTCATTGCACCACCTATTTGTGAAGATCCCAGGGAAAGTTTCTGTCTGGTCTGAGTACCAAGAACAATTAGACTTTGCCAGGAAATTTGGATTGTTAGTATCTCAAGGACACTGTGAATTGAGTGACTGATAAGGTTTCTCTTTTCATGTTGGCTGCCAGAAAATTTAGGGCCAGATTTATGCCCACCTATTGCACATATGCAGGTTGTTGTGATATGCATTTTAAAACTCATTCCTGGCTATGCCTCATCTCCCCTCTTGTTTTACTTTCTTCTCTTGACTCACTTTTAATTGTTGCTATTAGGTCATCTTCTATGTGTCTTGTTATAGGCTGCTTCAAATCTTTTCAAGAATAGAGAAAAATATGAAAATAAATACATATACATAGATGAAATAATCTCAAATAGGGTTTTGAAGGAGGGTTACAGATTGGTTAGTGGAGAGAAAATAGGTGTTTTCAGATGCAGAGAGAAACATGAACAAACATATAAAGGTAGAGTGAATGGTTTTATCAAGGGATCTGATAAAAAATCTTCCTTATTACAGTTAAAGTGATGTAGCAAAGCTGCTTAACTGAGATCTCTAAACTAGAACGTGGATAAAAGATGCATGATACAAAAATGAAATTTCTTTTAAAATCTCTTTCAGCCTGATGTATTTTATTTCAGGAATAAATTTGTGGAAATATTTCAGTTACTATACGCTGGAATGAAACCTAGAAGCTCTCTGAGAAAATAAAGGGCATTGAGATAAGAAAATTCTATTAGTATATTTTAACTTAATACATCTTCCTATGTTATTTAAATACTTCAGAAAGAGTTAGCTGATGGCATTCTTCATTATTCATGCCTTCCAGAGGTCATGCCTACATCTGTTTGAAAAACAACATGGGAAAACACTAAACATTTTTTGGTGAGATTAGGTGTAAATTGGAAATTCAGATGAATAATAATGGCAATAATACAAATAATTTAAAGCTAAGAAACATTATGCCTACTTACTTTACCTGGAAATCTTCTAGTCTCAAGGCTCCATTTTCATTGATTAGTTCCATGAGGTTAAGGAATTTGTGTCTAGTTGATTACTGCTATATCCCAGGGATTCAACCCATTTACCAGAACATGATAGATGATCAGTACATATCTGTTGAATGAATGAATGAGTGAATGAATGAATGAATGAATGAAATGCGAGGCTTAGACTGTATTTGTACAATCAGGATGAAATTCCTTTGACCTTGGGGAGGCAATGACAGGGACTTGACTTTTGACCCATTTAGAGAATATAGTCTAAGGTAAAATTCCTTTTAGAGTTAATATCCCAGATATCTATTTAAATGTTACCATTTCTATGAGTATTTGAAGACCTGTTTTCCCTCCACAGTGTGGAGCCGACCCCAAGATGTTTGTTCTGTGAAATAATTGTCCTGTTGGTGATAGAATATTGAACACCGGTGCTGTGAGGACCTTAAAGATCGTGAGCCCCTCCCTGTGGAGGTGAGGGGACAGTGATTGGGAGGTGATACCTGTGGTCCAAACACTCAGCCCCACCCCCACGGAGACTACATGGCATGGCAGTTATGCATACTCACTCTGGAGATAGGCAAGTCCCCACTAGAATTAAGATGAGAATAGTAGCTCCTACTTCATAGGCTTGTTTGGAAAATATGATGAAATAATGAATGTTAAGTATTTAGAAGAGTGCTTGGTATTATTTAAATCAAGAGTTCCAAACTATGGCCAAGTTGTTGTGCTAGAAAGTAAAGAAGAATTAGCTTGAGAGTTCAAAGTCATCTTCCTATATTAAATTTTCTCTGACACCCAAGTGTAATGGATTACTTCCTTCTCTGTAACACCTCTTTAGTGTTTTACAGGCCTGCCACTCCTCACCTCTCAGATAGTAACCCTTGTAAAGGCAGGGTCTGCCTGCATGGTAGGCAGTTTGAAATTGTTAATTTTACTTGAATAATTATCAATATTATCCTTTTCAATGAAATTAATGCAGTGGTCTGAAACCAAGGCATTGTATACAGAGATGCCTTTAATGATTAGTCCAACTATTCAAATGACAAATCTTTTCCCCTTGCTCAACTGTTTCAGAAAGAAATAATTTAGTCACGCTGGCTATTTGTCTAGATAAGGGTTTTTCGACCTTGGCACTATTGACATTTTGGGCCGGATAATTGTTTGTTTTGTGGCAGTGTCCTGTGCATTGTAGGGTGTTCAGCAGCATCCCTGGCCCCCACCTACTAGACACAAGTAACACCTGCCTTTCTTACCAGGTGTGACCATAAAACATGTCTCCAGACATTGCCACAAGTGTCCCAGGCATCAGAATAATCCCCAGGTGAAGACCACTGGGATAGATTATAACAAATAATCTCTTCTCTTTATTACATTTTATAATAAATTTCTGGAATATGCTTTGAAATAAGGCCATGGAGTCTTCTTTCAGAGGCAATTTAAAAATAGAGAATGGTAATTCTCAGTTCTGGAATGTGCATAGGGTTGGAACATTTTGAGGTAGCTCTCGGTTCTCTGAAGTGAAGATGCAGAAGTCCCACAAGCCCCTGGGGCAGCCCTGCTTATGTGCCTATTTAAATAATTAGTGTACGATCTTCATGTTTGCCCTTCTGTGATGTATTATATAAAGACTCTCCAGTCAGAATTACTGGAGAATAGTTCCAAATCTGGCTTCCTTTAAAACATTTTTGCTTTGTCTGTCCATCAGTTTCCAATTTACCATATTTGCCTTGTCCTTCCCAGGGGCACAAAGCATTCATTCTGGGTCATTTTCTAGGTCTACTGAGTAGAGTAGGACAGGAGGTTTGCTGTGACTATGCCTGTACACACATCTCAGGGCCTCTCTGCACATCGGCAGTGGCTAACACACCTGGTGCTTGGAACATATACTAGCACGGCTGCGGGAGCAAACCCTCAGCACCCACTCCAGCGCTCCTCAGCTGCCCTGCCCCACAGACAATCAGAGCATTGTGCAGAACAATCCCAGAGCTGCTCAGAGAGCATAGCCCAGGGCCCAGGGGTTGCTGTTTATTTGTGGCACTAGATCAAGAATGATATGGTAGTAGCTTTGTGGATGTGCTTAGGAAAGACTTACATCAACAGCACCTGAGGCTCTGGCCTCTCTCTCAGCCCTCTGTTTCTGTTTCCACTGAAAACAATGCCATATGTATCTGAGGAGTTGGACCTGTTCTGGGAAAATATGCATTAGGAGTACACCCAAGCCCATGGTGGCCTCTGGGTCTGTTGTCACATCCCTTGGTATTCCTCTGTCTCATATGAGGGAGAGTAAGGTTGTGCATGCTTTGTTAGGTAGATGCCAGTTGGGCTTATTGATCAGACTGGGGATGGGGAGTGATGGGAGGATATGAGGAAGCTAAGATGGCTCTAAAAGAACCAGATGCCCCCTGTATCCATAAAGTGCCCCCTAGCTCCATCCAAAACATGTTTGAGTGAAGATTCTTTCCAAATTCTGATCATCCTTCAGTCATACATGTGATCGAATTAAAATAAATCACACTTAAGTGGTGGAGGTACAAACTTCGGTCTATCCAAACACAAAATACAAGGTGGAAAAATACTAGTAACAAGGAAGATTGGCTAAAGGATGGGGCAACAGTAAATGAACCATAACTTCTTCCAGATGCATGGTTCTGATTTAAACACAGATAAAGCAGAGTTGTGAACAAGGTTAAGGAGAAACGTACAAAAGAAATGTTCTCGCTTATTTAAGTGTTTTTTTTAGCATTAAGTTTATATGAAGCATGGAAGAAAATTTATTCTGAAATTAGTGACTTGTGTTGGCACAGTGTTTTTATTGACTATTATTCCAAGCTATGGCTTTTATATTTTCCTGTTCTGATATTTAATGAGCACATTTTAAAGAACATTTTTGCTATTTTATGGCCAGGGCGCTAGCTCTGACAACTGGAAATTTGTAAAACTGTACGATATAGCCCTTCCAACATGGTTCCATCAGTTATACACCAACAAATAACAGTGATTTCAAGGATGATTAATCATAATCATTATAAAGCACTTTGGCCAAGCCAACATCTGTTTCCATGGATACAGCAGCCGGCCATCCCGGTTTTGTAATTTATATGTTTTAGTTATTGTTCCCAGATGACTATGAGGACCATTCCACACAATATGACCTTTTAACTTTAGGTCCCAGTGGACTCTCTGGTTTACATGCAGCCTGTAGTCCTTTTGATAATTTTTTGTTGAGAATTTGTGGAGCTCTGAGGAAATAAAGCAGGATTTCAAATGTCTTCCCATTATTGCTTCCTTGAGGAGGCAAAGTGAAGCAAAGTACAGTGGTGACATCAGTAACAAGCAGCTAGTAGTGCTGATGATATTGTCAGTGAATCAGAGATGTAAAGACTCACGAGGCATCAGGTAAACTAGGCGTTGGAACTGCCCCCTCCATGTCACACTGAAATTGAGTGGAAAGCTGGTTCACAACCAGATCTCCTGACTCTCAGGGCTCATTTTTTCCCTCAATTATTTTATTTTTTCCCTCAAATATGTTTTATTCAGTTCTTTATTGAATGAATGTTTATTGAACCATACTATGTTCAAGGCTCAGTGCTGGCAAGTTAATGGCAAGTTAACAAAAAGTCAAAACCTGCTCTGGTTCCTACCCTTGTGGCTCAGAAAGAGGCTAGTGAAGGAGGCTTGCATTGAACTAATAGTCACAGAGGCCAGTGGACAGTTAAGGCTATGACAAGTGTTGAGTAGCTGAGAACTATCATACCCTGGGGGCCTGCCATCAGGCATTAGGTCTAGTTACAAAGGTAAGGACAGGCTTCTCTGGGGCAATGTCACCTAAGCTGAGATCTGAAGAAGGAATTAACTGTGTGAAAATTGGAGGAAATAATATGTCAGGGACCAGCATGTACAAATGCCCCATGGCAAGAGGAAGCACGGTGAATTCCAGCACTAAAAGAAGGTTGTGACAGGAGTGTAGAAATATGGAACAAAATGATCAGGGACTGGATTATGCAGGTCTTGTGTAGCCCATAATGAAAATTCTGTCTATTCTAGTTACAGAAAGGACTCACCTGCCGTAGCCTAACTTGATTGGGTTGCATCAGAATCAGGAAGAGTAGCTGGGGACTAGTGGTTGGAGTCTCTGTAGCTTGAAGGGTAGAACCATGCTTTGGTCCTTTGCCCCTCTAAATACTCTACTGTGACTTTTTTCCCCACTTACCTCTGCTGTGAAGTCCAGATGCTGAAAATGGCAGGAAAGCCCTGAAGTTTGTCTGTCATTGGCTAGTCTGGTTTCATACCCTGCAGGCTCAGGTGTCCAGGGTTCTGATCTCCTCTCAGCAGAGGAGAGAGGCCATGACCTGAACTATTGTCATGGAGCTGAAAGAATAGGCTTCGTGTAGACGTTTTCTGTGCATAGGATTCAAATTATTTCTCCCATACTGAATGTATAAAATACCACATATGAAGTGAACCTGCCTGGGTTAGTTTTACATGCTGTGTACCAAATAACCATATATAAAGCAGTATATATAAAACAACACACATCTATTATCTCACAGCTTTTTTAGGTCAGGAGTCTGAACACGGCTTAGTTGAGTCCTCTGCAAGGCTTTGATCAAGGTGTCGACCAGGGCTGCATTCTCATGTGGAAGCTTGACTGAGGAAAGGCTTGCTTCCATGCTCATTCTGGTTGTTGGCATAATTAATTTTCTTGTAGCTGTAGGACTTACAGCAGCTTGCTTCTTCATAGCCAGCAAGGAAAGCAAAACCCTAGAGCAAGTTGGCTAGCAAAGTAGAGTCTTGTGCAACATAATATAATCCTGGGAGTGACATCACATCACCTTTGCCATATTCCATTGGTTAGAATAAAGTCACAGGTACCTGCTTGTCCACACTCAGAGGGAGGGGATTATATGAGGGCATGAACACCGAGAATCCAGGATCATGGAACCAGTCTGTCTGCCACGCTATCCGTGCCCTAGCTTCACAGACATATACTCAGGGACTGTCTGTGTAATGCCTGGGTGAATTTTGTGCTCTACATGACTCACTGTGTCAGAGAGACCCCTGGATATGGTTTTATTGCCACCTAAGAGGAATATGGAAGCCCAATAGCAAGTGAAATTCCTCTGGTAGAAACCCCCTAGCCTGGTTCCTTGTGGAATGAATGACAGATGGAGCACCAAGTATTGTGAGTGACGAGGGGATGGAGGGGTTTTTCTCTAGTTCACCCTTTAGAAGGGAATCAGCAATTAGGTGGGTAGACTGACACCAAGGAAGGAGCAGGGAGCCTGTCTGTAAAGACAGGAGAAGGCAGGTTTGGGGTGGGAAAGGGCACTGGCTGAGTAGGATGGAGTTCTGGCTCTGCTGCCTCTGGTGGGTCATCCCCCTCCCATGAGATGTGCTAATAAAATGAAACAGGCAACTGGGAACAAGTGATTTCTCAGTCTCTAGAGTGGTAGTGTGTGTGTGTGTGTGTGTGTGTGAGAGAGAGAGAGAGAGAGAGAGAGACAGACAGAGACAGAGACACAGAGACACAGAGATACAGATAGAGAGAGAGAGATGGGGTGGAGGTCAGACAGAGCCAAATCCTAAGCTTCACTAGAGACTAAGGAAGGGAAAGCTAGAACATGAGAGGCTTCAAATCCTAGATTATGGCCTTTGGCATCACTTATCCTATAAGAAAGATAAGACTCAGCAGAAAAATGATTTGCCCAAAGTGTTGTGTTAGTTAGTTTACCAGCAGTGCTGGACCCAGAGTTGACATCTTCTGATTTCCAGTTTGTGCTTTATTACTTCACCATGAATTGCTAGGCTAAGGATGGAGGAGGATTCAGGATGCTTTCAGGTGGATAGAAAAAAAGGTAAGAGGAGAGGAACTCAAAAGAAAATTATAAGACCCCTAATTATAGACTACACCCATTCAGTGGGGCATGATATGGCCTTACTGCTTTGAACAGAAAATTTCTATTTTTAAAAATGTGACTCTTAGATAAACATTCTATCACACTTAGGCTGCTCTTTACCATGTCACATAAGAGGCAAGGAGTATTTTGCTGTGTGTTATTATGCAATACTGGAAGGCTTGCGAAGCATGGTGTATTGTGCAGGCCTTTTGTGGGGAGTTGATGATTTTACTCTGACCCCTCTTTGAGCCTTGTGAGAGACGGTTTGCAGCACTACCACAGCAAAAGTCCCTGCCAAGACAGGGCTGCCGACAGTGCTGTCACTTCTTTGTAGCTGAGGCCAGCCTCCCGCATGTGTCACAGCCGGGAGAATTTCACTCAGCCTTCCTTGCTCGTAATCTTGGGGATGCAGATGGAAACAACAATTAGTCGCAATTTTCACCCAACAGATTAGCAAAAATGAAAAAGACTGAAATAACCAGTGGGGTATAAATGATACAGCCACTTTGGAGAGCAATTTGGCAGTTTCCCAAAAAACTAACAGTGCACACACGTTTCATTTCTAAATTTAAAGCCCAAAGAGGTAACTCTTCTAACTGCACAAGCAGACCCGGGCAAACTGCTTCTCATTCTGCATTGTTTGTGAAAGTAAAATATTTGAAACAACCCAAATGAAAAAATACAATGAAATAGTCTAACAGAATAAATACAATGGGGTTCGTTTACACAATGGAACACAATCCAGTGGTAAAAAATGAACACAATCAGAGTAAACGTTGATAGATCTCAAAAACATAATATTAGGTGGAAATATTGCAGAACTATATGATTTTATGTTGCCATTTATTTAAGTGTGAAAAGCAACACAAAAATAACAGTGTGTATTATTTATGGATAGTTGTATATATATCCAAGTATCACAATGGATTGGAAGGTTGAATAGCAAAGTGCTGGTAGGAATTGCTTCTGAGAAGGAGGGAGAAAACTGGGTCAGAGGGTAGGAGATTAAGGAAACTTTAACTTGACTTATAATAATGTATTATTTCTTTAGAAAACACAAATTTAAAATGTCAGCATATCAATTTTTGTGTGTATGAGGTAGGAATAGGGTTTTTATTTTAGCCTTTGAGATTTTTCAAAAGTTCTCAAAAAACATCACGAATGAAGAAGATCACCATTCTTACCAACTGGAGGAATTTGAAAGATTGCAAATCTGCCTTCCTGTATGTCATGTGATAGAGGTACCCTGAGCTGAAAAGGGTGTCAGAGGGTTAGCTTCAGTAGAATTTGGGATAAGGGCATGCAAGTGTATATAATATGAAGCTACAAATGGGCAACAGTGTCCAGAAGTGACCTCTTTGCAAACACATTCAAATTCATTTGGAACAGCAAAGCTTTTAAAAAAACAATGTGCCCAAAGAAGGTTTTAAGTAAACACTTGCTGAATTGGATATGCATGATGATCATAGCTAATTGCATTTTTAATAGAATTATTCTTTGGTGTCTAGGAAAAAGAAGTTGATAAGCAGGAAATAAATTATTTTTTTTCATTAAGTTTAGATTTCAGATTGGTCCCAATTGTGGCAGAAATAGTCTTGTTGAAGGTTTTTCTGCTGTTCAGATGGGGGGCCGTGGAGCAAAAGCACTTAGTGAGTTAGAGGGGAACCAATAAATGTATAATTTTGAAAGCAAAGGCAAAATTTGCAGAAATAAACATTTCCATTCAATAATGTTCAGAAAACCAGACCCCTTGCTGCTTCAATTGCTAGAGTAAAGAAATCCAAAGACACTGCTGGACATCCTCTTTGATTTCTTTTAAACTGAAGTCATTGAGATGGTTAAATAATGATGTGATCATAGATTTTTATATCTCAGAAACCCATTATGGTTGCATATCATTAAAGCTAAGTTTCACTAGTAACTTATTCCAAGAGTTATTAGCAGTAATTCTGTGTGTGATTGTATTTGCAGTGTACATAATCAATGTAGAGTCAACACTTGCTGTTCAGTAAGGAGATGTTAAACTAATAGAAAACAGGATAAGTTATTTGTTTTTCAACTACCTCTTCTTCCCCAGCTCTAATCCATCCCTCATTTTGGTTCCAGATTATGCCTGTCAAGGAATCTCTGATGCCATCACTCCCCTTCTTGGAAGTGTTCAAGGATGACTCCCTTTCCACTGAATTAAAGACAAATTTATCAGCCTATGCTAATGTTCTTCCCTAGTGTTATTGCCCACCACTCTACAGTATGCCAGGCCAAGTGGTTTTGTTTTTGATTTTGTTTTCTTTTGTTTTTATCCCAACTTTATTGAGGCAGTCCAAATGGTTTACCTTTGGCACTGTTCCTGAATATTTTTTACCATTTGCTCATTCTTTTTTCCTAACCAGTCATACTTCTGTTCAGTTTACTTGCCAATATGATCTAGACATTACAGGAATTGTCTCAAAATTCATGGCCTCCATGAAACCTTTCTTAATTCCACCCAATAGGAGCTCTTTGTATTTCTTATATAGCATTTAGAGAATGGGTTATTGGCATAATATTGATGGACTTTTGAGTATTTAATTTAATTTATTTATTTTTATTTATTTTTTAAATTAATTTTTATTGGAGTATGGTTGCTTTACAATGTCGTGTTAGCCTCCACTGCACAACGAAATGAATCAGCCATACACATACAGATAATCCCCTCCCTTTTGGACTTCCCTCCCATTTAGGTTACCACAGTGCATTAGGTAGAGTGCTAATGCAGTATGTTCCCATCAGTCGTCTATTTTATACACAGTATCAATAATGTATATGTGTCAATCCCAGTCTTCCAGTTCCTCCCTCCCCACCCCGTTTCCCCTTGGTATCCATACATTTGTTCCCTATGTCTATGTCTCTATTTCTGCTTTGCAAATAAGATCATCTATACCATTTTTCTAGATTCCACATACTTGCGTTATTATACAATATTTGCTTTTCTCTTTCTGACTTACTTCACTCTGTATGACACTCTCTATGTCCATCCACATCTCTACAAATGACCCAATTTCGTTCCTTTTTATGGCTGAGTAATATTCCATTGTATGTATGTACCACATCATTTTTTTTTTATAAGCTTTCATTATTATTATTATTTTTATTTATTTTTGGCTGTGTTGGGTCTTAGTTTCTGTGCCAGGGCTTTCTCTAGTTGGCGGCAAGTGGGGGCCACTCTTCATCGCGGTGCGCGGGCCTCTCACTATCGCGGCCTCTCTTGTTGCGGAGCACAGGCTCCAGACGCGCAGGCTCAGTAATTGTGGCTCACGGGCCTAGTTGCTCCACAGCATGTGGGATCTTCCCAGACCAGGGCTTAAACCCGTGTCCCCTGCATTGGCAGGCAGATTCTCAACCATTGCACCACCAGGGAAACCTCCCACATCTTCTTTATCCATTCCTTTGTCGATGGATATTTGGGTTGCTTCCATGTGCTGGCAATTGTAAATAGTGCTGCTGTGTGCATTGGTGTGCATGTGTGGACTTTTGACTATTAATTTAGCCTTTCTCACTTTATTGCAAGCTTCTCAACCATTGGACTTCTCAATGCTTTCAAGACTTTCAACATTGACCAGTTCATATTTATGTCCCTATAGCAGCTAGCACTGTGCCTTACAAATAGTAGTTGCTTATCTAATGTTTAATTAATTATTACCTGATTGAGTACACAGTTGTATGGAAAAGTTGTCCTTAGTCAGCTATTAACTGACCTGAATTCAGTTGTCAACTTTTCAATTGTCTTAACAAACTGAAAACTAAGCAAGTGACTTTATAGTCTGGTACCTACATTGTATATGACAATCTTCCTGGAATAGGCTCAGGAACAAATGTGTGCTTGTTTTCTTGCTGCAATGACGTGGTGAAGCCAGAGGTCAATGACCTCCAAGAACTCTATGGGATTCTTCCAGTTTCCTTGGGAGAAAAAGGATTTTCTTTCCAGACAATGTTTCTAACTCCATGGAGTCAGGGAGATTCTACAAAGTGTTTTTTGTACAGGATCTGATTTACTGTGGCTTGGGAAGACCATATGCCTTCAGGACTGTTGTATCTGGATAGGCAGGTATGGTGTAGAATGAAATGGCCTTTAGACTCAGGGTCCTGAGAATACTTCAGACGTCCACACTTTGCCTGAATTATATATAATTTGGACCCTTATTTATTAATTTAATTTATTAATTTAATTTATTAATTTAATTATCTATTCTTTGTCTTCTTCTAGAGCTCATTTTAAGTTGCTTATGTTAACTTGTATATCAAAACGGTGATACATAAATAGAGAAAAATGATAAGACCAGAGCAAATATGCATTGGAGTCAGAAGAAAGCTAAGTCTGGGATTGGGAGATGAGAGGAATGAGGAAACCACAAGTGTTCACATTATCTGAGTCTTCATAGTTGCTAGAGATGAACAAGAAATTGGGCTCACCTTGGCAACCAATGTGAAAACAAAAGTTGGTCTGGAACATAGTTTTAAGGTCTAAGAAAAAAAATCATCAATTTTGGTGAGAAACAAATACTTCACTAGATTAAAATCTAAACTAAACTGCTCACATGGAACTTCCATTAAGGGCAGTGGAAGAAATTCTCAACACTGCATTAAACTGTGTGAAATTAGTATCATTCCTCAGTAAATGCCAGGCACAATTCTATACAAGACCCATCTCAAGGGCCAATATACCTCAGGACAACTGTGCACCTTTCTGAGGGATTAGCTTGATTTGAGGGTAAAACCTGAAATGCTAGGAAAAATGGAAAGACTATCAAAAATTCCTTCATAAATAGCTCCTTCTTCAAGTGAGCTTTGGATATGAGGTAAAAAGCATGGAGTTCATGATTGCATTTTTATGAGCCCATGAGGGATTCTTCATTATTATTATTTTTTTTAAGCATCTTTATTGAAGTATAATTGCCTTACAATAGTGTGTTAGCTTCTGCTTTATAACAAAGTGAATCAGTTATACATATACAATACGTTCCCATTTCTCTTCCCTCTTGCATCTCCCTCCCTCCCACCCTCCCCATCCCACCCCTCTAGGTGGTCACAAAGCACCGAGCTGATCTCCCTGTGCTATGCGGCTGCTTCCCACTAGTTATCTATTTTACATTTGGTAGTGTATATATGTCCATGACACTCTCTTACCCTATCACATCTCACCCCACCCCCTCCCCATATCCTCAAGTCCATTCTCTAGTAGGTCTGTGTCTTTATTCCCGTCTTGCCACTAGGTTCTTCATGGCCTTTTTTTTTTTTTTTCCTTTAGATTCCGTATATATGTGTTAGCATACTGTATTTGTTTTTCTCTTTCTGACTTACTTCACTCTGTATGACAGACTCTAACTCCATCCACCTCATTACAAATACCTCCATTTCATTTCTTTTTATGGCTGAGTAATATTCCATTGTATATATGTGCCACATCTTCTTCATCCATTCATCTGTCGATGGACATTTAGGTTGCTTCCATGTCCTGGCTATTGTAAATAGAGCTGCAATGAACATTTTGGTACATGACTCTTTTTGACTTATGGTTTTCTCAGGGTATATGCCCAGTAGTGGGATTGCTGGGTCGTATGGTAGTTCTATTTGTAGTTTTTTAAGGAACCTCCATACTGTTCTCCATAGTGGCTGTATCAATTTACATTCCCCCCAACAGTGCAAGAGTGTTCCCTTTCCTCCACACCCTCTCCAGCATTTATTGTTTCTAGATTTTTTGATGATGGCCATTCTGACTGGTGTGAGATGATATCTCATTGTAGTTTTGATTTGCATTTCTCTAATGATTAATGATGTTGAGCATTCTTTCATGTGTCTGTAGGCCATCTGTATATCTTCTTTGGAGAAATGTCTATTTAGATCTTCTGCCCATTTTTGGATTGGGTTGTTCGTTTTTTTGTTATTGAGCTGCATGAGCTGCTTGTAAATCTTGGAGATTAATCCTTTGTCAGTTGCTTCATTTGCAAATATTTTCTCCCATTCTGAGGGTTGTCTTTTGGTCTTGTTTATGGTTTCCTTTGCTGTGCAAAAGCTTTTCAGTTTCATTAGGTCCCATTTGTTTATTTGTGTTCTTATTTCCATTTCTCTGGGAGCTGGGTCAAAAAGAATCTTGCTGTGATGTATGTCATAGAGTGTTCTGCCTATGTTTTCCTCTAAGAGTTTGATAGTGTCTGCCCTTACACTTAGGTCTTTAATCCATTTTGAGTTTATTTTTGTGCATGGTGTCAGGGAGTGTTCTAATTTCATACTTTTACATGTTCCTGTCCAGTTTTCCCAGCACCACTTATTGAAGAGGCTGTCTTTTCTCCACTGTATATGCTTGCCTCCTTTATCAAAGATAAGTTGACCATATGTGTGTGGGTTTATCTCTGAGCTTTCTATCCTGTTCCATTGATCTATATTTCTGTTTTTGTGCCAGTACCAAACTGTCTTGATTACTGAAGCTTTGTAATATAGTCTGAAGTCAGGGAGCCTGATTCCCCCAGCTCCATTTTTCGTTCTCAAGATTGCTTTGGCTATTCGGGGTCTTTTGTGTTTCCATACAAATTGTGAAATTTTTTGTTCTAGTTCTGTGAAAAATGCCAGTGGTAGTTTGATAGGGATTGCATTGAATCTGTAGATTGCTTTGGGTAGTAGAGACATTTTCACAATGTTGATTCTTCCAATCCAGGAACATGGTATATCTCTCCATCTATTTGTATCATCTTTAATTTCTTTCATCAGTGTCTTATAATTTTCTGCATACAGGTCTTTTGTCTCCTTAGGCAGATTTATTCCTAGTTATTTCATTCTTTTTGTTGCAATGGTAAATAGGAGTGTTTCCTTAATTTCACTTTCAGATTTTTCATCATTAGTGTATAGGAATGCAAGAGATTTCTGTGCATTAATTTTGTATACTGCTACTTTACCAAATTCATTGATTAGCTCTAGTAGTTTTCTGGTAGCATCTTTAGGATTCTCTATGTATAGTATCATGTCACCTGCAAACAGTGACAGCTTTACTTCTTCTTTTCCGATTTGGATTCCTTTTATTTCTTTGTCTTCTCTGATTGCTGTGGCTAACACTTCCAAAACTATGTTGAATAATAGTGGTGAGAGTGGGCAACCTTGTCTTGTTCCTGATCTTAGTGGAAATAGTTTCAGTTTTTCACCATTGAGGACAATGTTGGCTGTGGGTTTGTCATTAATGGCCTTTATTATGTTGAGGAAAGTTCCCTCTATGCCTACTTTCTGCAGGGCTTTTATCATAAATGGGTGTTGAATTTTGTCGAAAGCTTTCTCTGCATCTGTTGAGATGATCATATGGTTTTTCTCCTTCAATTTGTTAATATGGTGTATCACATTGATTGATTTGCGTATATTGAAGAATCCTTGCATTTCTGGGATAAACCCCACTTGATCATGGTGTATGATCCTTTTAATGTGCTGTTGGATTCTGTTTGCTAGTATTTTGTTGAGGATTTTTGCATCTATGTTCATCAGTGATATTGGCCTGTAGTTTTCTTTCTTTGTGACATCTTTGTCTGGTTTTGGTATCAGGGTGATGGTGGCCTTGTAGAATGAGTTTGGGAGTGTTCCTCCCTCTGCAATATTTTGGAAGAGTTTGAGAAGGATAGGTGTTAGCTCTTCTCTAAATGTTTGATAGAATTCACCTGTGAAGCCATCTGGTCCTGGGCTTTTGTTTGTTGGAAGGTTTTTAATCACAGTTTCAATTTCAGTGCTTGTGATTGGTCTGTTCATATTTTCTATTTCTTCCTGGTTCAGTCTCGGCAGTTTGTGCATTTCTAAGAATCTGTCCATTTCTTCCAGGTTGTCCATTTTATTGGCATAGAGTTGCTTGTAGTAATCTCTCATGATCTTTTGTATTTCTGCAGTGTCAGTGGTTACTTCTCCTTTTTCATTTCTAATTCTATTGATCTGAGTCTTCTCCCTTTTTGTCTTGATGAGTCTGGCTAATGGTTTATCAATTTTGTTTATCTTCTCAAAGAACCAGCTTTTAGTTTCATTGATTTTTGCTATTGTTTCCTTCATTTCTTTTTCATTTATTTCTGACCTGATCTTTATAATTTCTTTCCTTCTGCTGGCTTTGGGGTTTTTTGTTCTTGTTTCTCTAATTGCTTTAGGTGCAAGGTTAGGTTGTTTATTCGAGATGTTTCCTGTTTCTTGAGGTAGGCTTGTATTGCTATAAACTTCCTTCTTAGCACTGCTTTTGCTGCGTCCCATAGGTTTTGGGTCGTCGTGTCTCCCTTGTCATTTGTTTCTAGGTATTTTTTGATTTCCCCTTTGATTTCTTCAGTAATCACTTCGTTATTAAGTAATGTATTGTGTAGCCTCCATGTGTTTGTATTTTTTACAGATCTTTTCCTGTAATTGATATCTAGTCTCATAGCGTTGTGGTCGGAAAAGATACTTGATACGATTTCAATTTTCTTAAATTTACCAAGGCTTGATTTGTGACCCAAGATATGATCTATCCTGGAGAATGTTCCATGAGCACTTGAGAAAAATGTGTATTCTGTTGTTTTTGGGTGGAATGTCCTATAAATATCAATTAAGTCCATATTGTTTAATGTATCATTTAAAGCTTGTGTTTCCTTATTTATTTTCATTTTGGATGATCTGTCCATTGGTGAAAGTGGGGTGTTAAAGTCCCCTACTATGATTGTGTTGCTGTCAATTTCCCCTTTTATGGCTGTTAGTATTTGCCTTATGTATTGAGGTGCTCCTATGTTGGGTGCATAAAGATTTACAATTGTTATACCTTCCTCTTGGATCGATCCCTTGATCATTATATAGTGTCCTTCTTTGTCTCTTGTAATAGTCTTTATTTTAAAGTCTATTTTGTCTGATATGAGAATTGCTACTCCAGCTTTCTTTTGATTTCCATTTGCATGGAATATCTTTTTCCATCCCCTCACTTTCAGTCTGTATGTGTCCCTAGGTCTGAAGTGGGTCTCTTGTAGACAGCATATATATGGGTCTTGTTTTTGTATCCATTCAGCCAGCCTGTGTCTTTTGGTGGGAGCATTTAATCCATTTACATTCAAGGTAATTATCGATATGTATGTTCCTATTCCCATTTTCTTAAATGTATTGGGTTTGTTATTGTAGGTGTTTTCCTTCTCTTGTGTTTCTTGCCTAGAGAAGTTCCTTTAGCATTTGTTGTAAAGCTGGTTTGGTGGTGCTGAACTCTCTCAGCTTTTGCTTGTCTGTAAAGGTTTTAATTTCTCCATCGAATCTGAATGAGATCCTTGCTGGGTAGAGTAATCTTGGTTGTAGGTTTTTCTCCTTCATCACTTTAAGTATATCCTGCCACTCCCTTCTGGCTTGCAGAGTTTCTGCTGATAGATCAGATGTTAACCTTATGGGGATTCCCTTGTGTGTTATTTGTTTTTTTTCCCTTGCTGCCTTTAATATGTTTTCCTTATATTTAATTTTTGACAGTTTGATTAATATGTGTCTTGGCGTGTTCCTCCTTGGGTTTATCCTGTATGGGACTCTCTGTGCTTCCAGGACTTGATTAACTATTTCCTTTCCCATATTAGGGAAGTTTTCAACTATAATCTCTTCAAAAATTTTCTCAGTCCCTTTCTTTTTCTCTTCTTCTTCTGGTACCCCTATAATTCGAATGTTGGTGCGTTTAATGTTGTCCCAGAGGTCCCTGAGACTGTCCTCAGTTCTTTTCATTCTTTTTTCTTTATCCTGCTCTGTAGTAGTTATTTCCACCATTTTATCTTCCAGGTCACTTATCCTTTCTTCTGCCTCAGTTATTCTACTATTGATCCCATCTAGAGTATTTTTAATTTCATTTATTGTGTTTTTCATCATTGCTTGGTTCCTCTTTAGTTCTTCTACATCCTTGTTAAATGTTTCTTGCATTTTGTCTATTCTATTTCCAAGATTTTGGATCATCCTTACTATCATTATTCTGAATTCTTTTTCAGGTAGACTACCTATTTCCTCTTCATTTGTTAGGTCTGGTGTGTTTTGAGCCTGCTCCTTCATCTGCTGTGTGTTTTTCTGTCGTCTCATTTTGCCTATCTTACTGTGTTTGGGGTCTCCTTTTCACAGGCTGCAGGTTCGTAGTTCCCATTGTTTTTGGTATCTGTCCCCAGTGGCTAAGGTTGGTTCAGTGGGTTGTGTAGGCTTCCTGGTGGAGGGAACTAGTGCCTGAGTTCTGGTGGATGAGGCTAGATCTTGTCTTTCTGGTGGGCACGTCCACGTCTGGTGGTGTATTTTGGGGTGTCTGTGGCCTTATTATGATTTTAGGCAGCCTCTCTGCTAATGGATGGGGTTGTGTTCCTGTCTAGCTAGTTGTTTGGCATAGGGTGTCCAGCACTGTAGCTTGCTGGTCATTGAGTGAAGCTGGGTCTTGATGTTGAGATGGAGATCTCTGGGAGATTTTTGCCGTTTGGTATTACGTGGAGCTGGGAGGTCTCTTGTGGACCAGTGTTCTGATGTTGGCTCTCCCACCTCAGAGGCACGGCCCTGATGCCTGGCTGGAGCACCAAGAGCCTTTCGTCCACACGGCTCAGAGTCAAAGGGAGAAAAAATAGAAAGAAAGAAAGAAAGAGGCTATAATATAGTGAAGCAAAATAAAGCTATTGTAAAGCAAAGCTATACAGACAAAATCTCACCCAGAAGCATATACATATACACTCACAAAAAAAAAGGAAAAGGGGAAAAATTAATATCTCCTGCTCCCAGAGTCCACCTCCTGAATTTGGGATGATTCGTTGTCTATTCAGGTATTCAACAGATGCAGGTACATCAAGTTGTTTGTGGAGTTTTAATCCGCTGCTTCTGAGGCTGCTGGGAGAGATTCCCCCTTCTCTTCCCTGTTTGCACAGCTCCTGTGGGGTTCAGCTTTGGATTTGGACCTGCCTCTGCGTGTAGGTCGCCTGAGGGCGTCTGTTCCCCGCCCAGACAGGACGGGGTTAAAGGAGCAGCTGCTTCGGGGGCTCTGGCTCACCCAGGCCGCGGGGAGGGAGGGGCACGGAGGAGGCGGGGCGAGCCTGCGGCGGCCGAGGCTGGCGTGACGTTGCACCAGCCCAAGGCGCGCAGTGCGTTCTCCCGGGGATGTTGTCCCCGGATCCTGGGACCCTGGCAGTGGCGGGCTGCACAGGCTACCGGGAGGGGCGGTGTGGAGAGTGACCTGTGCTCACGCACAGGCTTTTTGGAGGCGGCAGCAGCAGCCCCAGCGTCTCACGCCCGTCTCTGGGGTCCGCGCTGATCGCCGCGGCTCGTGCCCTTCTCTGGAGTTCGTTTAGGCGGCGCTCTGAATCCCCTCTCCTTGCGCGCAGCGAAACAAAGAGGCAAGAAAAAGTCTCTTGCCTCTTTGGCAGCTGCAGACCTTTTCCCGGTCTCCCTCCCGGCTAGCTGTGGTGCGCCAACCCCTTCAGGCTGTGTTCACGCCGCCAGCCCCAGTCCTCTCCCTGTGATTCGACCGAAGCCGAGCCTCAGCTCCCAGCCCCGCCCGCCCCGGCGGGTGAGCAGACAAGCCTCTCGGGCTGCTGAGTGCTACTCGGCGCTGAGCCTCTGTGCGGGAATCTCTCCGTCTTTTCCTCTGCGCCCCTGTTGCTGTGGGGTCCGCGCTGATAGCTGCGGCTCACGCCAGTCTCTGGAGTTCGTTTAGGCGGCGCTCTGAATCCCCTTTCCTTGCGCACCAGGAAACACAGAGGGAAGAAAAAGACTCTTGCCTCTTCGGCAGCTGCAGACTTTTCCCCCGGACTCCCTCCCGGCTAGCTGTGGTGCACTAACCCCTTCAGGCTGTGTTCACGCCGCCAGCCCTAGTCCTCTCTCCCTGCGATCCGACCGAAGCCAAGCCTCAGCTCCCAGCCCCGCCCGCCCCGGCGGGGGAGCAGACAAGCCTCTCGGACTGGTGAGTGCTGCTCGCCGCCGAGCCTCCGTGCGGGAACCTCTCCGCTTTGCCCTCCGCACCTCTGTGGCTGCGCTCTCCTCCGTGGCTCCAAAGCTTCCCCCCTCTGCCACCCGCAGTCTCCGCCCGCGAAGGGGCTTCCTAGTGCGTGGAAATCTTTCCTCCTTCACAGCTCCCTCCCACTGGTGCAGGTGCCGTCCCTATTCTTTTGTCTCTGTTATTTCTTTTTTCTTTTGCCCTACCCAAGTACGGGGGGAGTTTCTTGCCTTTTTGGAGGTCGGACGTTTTCTGCCAGCGTTCAGTGGGTGTTCTGTAGGAGCAGTTCCACGTGTAGATGTATTTCTACTGTATCTGTGGGAAGGAAGGTGATCTCCGCGTCTTACTCTTCCGCCATCTTCTCCAATTCCCCGGGATTCTTCATTATTAATCGAGGATACATTATTAATTATTGACTGGCCCTTAGTCACATTGTATGCTGAATGATTTTATTATTACTATCTCCACCAACCTCACCACCATCCTCAGAAAGTATCTTTTTAATGCCCGCAGCAATATGCGCATAGTTGGTGATTAATGAACATGAGTTGAATTAACTGCGCTAGCAGCCAGTTGAGAGTAAACGCCAGGTTTATTTCTCTTTGGAAACTGACCATTAAGGAAGCATGAAAGATGCATCGGAGATAAACAGAATTTTCCATAATCAAATGCATCAGCATGGATTACCTAGTTTGGAAGCCAATGGGATAATGGTCCTAAGAATTGTATCCAAGAGGTAAAGCTTCAGGAAATGTTAAAGTAAGGATGAAGGGATGGTTAGAAAATATATTCTAGACAAAGAGTAGTGTTTGGGAAAAGATTCAGTAGGGAAAGCAATTCTAACCTTATTTCCAGAAGCCCAAGGCCACAAAAATGATTAAAATGGACATTTCTATGAAGATTATTTTATTTTATCCAAAGCTGTCCCACCTAATAGAGACTAGTATATAGCGATCTATGGAAAGAGCCCAGAGTGGCTATAGAAAGACCTCAGGTTCACAAGGCCAGGACTAATAATGTTTTCTGACTTCAAACCCAAAGCTTTAAGAGATCTGTCTTCTGCCTTTCAAGCCTGCTAAAGATATATTTTAAAACTGTTGAATGTTAGACAAGGAAGAGCAAACCTTCCACTTGCCAGCTCTCCTCCTCCTCACCATCTTACCCAGCTATGTCATTTTTATTTGGCAGTTTCTTCTCATCTTGTTTTTTCTTCATGCCAATCCATAAAAGTAGAGCACAGGATAGAACATCTAGTGGGTGTTGGTAATTATGGATTAATTCTTCAATTTGGGGGATGAGGTAAAGAAACCCATACGATGGAGAATGTTACAACAGTTCCTGACAAAGCAAGAACGATGTAACATACATTTACTTGATATATCAGTTATGACTCGGCTTCGACTGTTAATGTCCAACACCAGAAATAATTATAGCTTAACCAGGATAGAAGATGTACAGTGGACATCTAGGGGTGGCCATCCAAAGCTGGGAGAGTAGACCCACGGTGTCATCAGGTTCTAAGATTTTTCCTGCTTCACCAGTCTTAGCACTGGCTGCTAGTCTCTGTGTACTATGAACTGAGATGGTTTTTGAAGGTCCAGGCCTTCACTACATCCAATGAAGGCGGCAGCAGAGGGAACTGAAGGAGGATGAAAGGCTGCTCATTTCTCTTTGTAAAGAATGGTCTTAAAGAGGGATCTAGTTGGGTAGTATAAGGCTTTGATTTACATCACATTGCAGAGAGCTTGACCACAGGCTGCAGAGGAGCTGGAAAATTAAGACCATTCTGGAGGCAATGTGCCCCACTGAAAGTGGAAGTTCTGCTACTGATGTGAGTAAGAGAGGGAAGATGCCGTAAATGATTCACAATAAATTATTGTCATTAGAATTTCTAGTTTCTGATGATTACAGGTTTAAGACTTTTTTTTCCACCTCAATTTGATTTCTCACTTAGGTCACTCTTTCTGGGTTGCATCTACTATTGATCTCAGATCTAAATAAATCTCATATCATACGTTCTTATAGAAAAAATAAAAGAAAAAGAATCGATTAACATCTCATTTCTTTTGTTAACTCTCTAACTATAGTTGATTAAAAAATCTCAAAATGCTTATACTAAATTTTACTTTTAATATTATATTTCTTTCTTTCCTAATATTGCTTCCCATTTTTTGCATTTACAGTCTTCACCATTTACTTGTAGTTAAAAAAATGAGGACTCTTTCTGGCCTCATGTGAATTTATATCATTTTTTTGCTTTTGGCAAGAATTTTTGTGTAAGATTAAAACAACTTACCTTCAAATTATTCATGCCAAATTTAATTATGTCTTAATTCAGAACCACTTTTTATTTATTTATTTATTTATTTATTTATTTATTTATTTATTTATGGCTACATTTGGGTCTTCGTTGCTGTGCTCGGGCTTTCTCTAGTTGCAGTGAGCAGGGGCTAATCTTCGTTGCGGTGTGCGGGCTTGTCATTGCGGTGGCTTCTCTTGTTGCAGAGCCCAGGCTCTAGGCACACAGGCTTCAGTAGTTGTGGCACGCAGGCTCCAGAGCACAGGCTCAGTAGTTGTGCCGCATGGGCTTAGTTGCTCTGCGGCATGTGGAATCTTCCCGGACCAGGGCTCGAACCCGTGTCCCCTGCATTGGCAGGTGGATTCTTAACCAATGTGCCACCAGGGAAGTCCCCAGAACCACTTTTAATGAAAGATGGTAACGAAGACAGCTACTTAGCTATTTTCAGTTTCTAAATTTTACTCCATGGCACTGAATTCCCGATCCTTTTGAAGTTAGACATAAAAGAAAACTGCATCCCGCAAATCATAATGTAGATTAGGAAACATTTTGAACCCCTTTCCCCTTCATTCGTTTTCTATTTTTTTTGTGTGGCAATCTTTAAAAAATTTTATTGAAATGTAGTTGATTCACAATGTTGTGTTTAATTTCTGTTATACAGCGAAGTGACTCAGTTATACATATATATTCTTTTTCATTAGGTTTATCACAGGATATTGAATAGTTCTCTGTGCTATACAGTAGGACCGTGTTGTTTATCCATCCTATACATAATAGTTTGCATCTGCTAATCCCAAACTCCCAATCTTTCCCTCTGCAACGCAAACACAAGTCTGTTCTCTATGTCTGTGAGTCTGTTGTTTTTCACAGATATGTTCATTTGTGTTGTATTTTAGATTCCACATATAAGTGACATCATATGGTATTTGTCTTTCTCTTTCTGACTTACTTTGCTTAGTATCTCTAGGTCCATCCATGCTGCTGCAAATGGTATTATTTTGTTCTTTTTTTATGGCTGAGTAATATTCCATTGTATATATGTACCACATCTTCTTTATGCATTCATGGACATTTAGGTTGCTTCCATGTCTTGGCTAATGTAATTAGTGCTGCTGTGAACACAAGAGTGCATGTATCTTTTTGAATTATAGTTTTGTCTGGGTATATGCCCAGGAGTGGGATTGCTGGATCCTATGGCAACTCGAGTTTTGTGAGGAACCTCCATACTGTTTTCCATAGTGGCTGCACTAATTTACATTCCCACCAATAGTGTAAGAGGGTTCCCTTCTCTGGGTGTGGCAAGTTTTGAGGGTTACCTCTAGGAAGTCAAGAAGTAAAGTGTGGTGCTTCGTAATGCAGCCTCCAGTTAGCCAGTGGTGGCCTTTGATCTCTAGAATCCCTTGTAACTTGATGTGGGCTGGGGCATCCAGACTTCCAGTGACTGTCCAAAGGTAAGCTTGTTAGCTTCTTCCATTAATAAAGTGGTGGCAGCTACTGCCCGAAGGCAGCCAGGACAACCTCGGGCCACAGAATCTAGTTGTTTGGAAAAATAACCTACCTTCTGTATTAGGATCCCCAGAGCTGTCCCCTGCTTTTCAGCCATGTACAAAATGAATGGCTTTTTAAAACTGGGGAGACCCAGAGCAGGAACATTAGTGAGGGCCTGTTTGATACTATTAAAAGCCTTTTCCTGTTCCCCAGTCCAAAGTAATGGTTCTGTATCTGGGCTTTTAGTGGTTTCATACAGGGGCTTACCCATTAGCCCAAATCCTGGGATCCAGAGTCTGCAAAACCCTGCCATGCCTAAAAATGTACGGAGATTTTGCTTTGTCTTTGGAACACTGAGGCCTAATACAGCTTGTGTTCCATCTTGAGACAGCTGTCTTCTTCCAGAGTTTATAATTAACCCAGGTATTTAACTTGTTGCTTTGAGATTTGTGCCTTTTTCTGGGAGACACTGTAACCCTGGGCCCAAAGGAAATTAAGAACTTCAATGATGTTCTCATCTGAGACCTCCATAGTGAGGCTACATATTAATATACTATCCACATACCGTAGAATAATCCTTTCTTTTATTTACTTATTTATTTTTTTAATAGATCTTTATTGGAGTATAACTGCTTCACAATACTGCACTAGCCTCTGTTGCACAACAAAGTGAATCAGCCACATGCATACATACATCCCCATATCCCCTCCCTCTTGAGCCTCCCTATCCCACCCCTCTAGGTGGTCGCAAAATGAGCCGATCTCCCTGTGCTATGCTGCTGCTTCCCACAAGCTAACTATTTTACATTCGGTAGTGTATATATGTTGATGCTACTCTCACTTCACTCCAGCTTCCTCCTCACCCTCCCCGTGTCCTCAAGTCCATTCTCTAAGTATTTATTCCTGTCCTGCCCCTAGGTTCTTCAGAACCATTTTTTTTTTTTTTTAGATTCTATATATATGTGTTAGCTTATGGTATTTGTTTTTCTCTTTCTGGCTTACTTCACTCTGTATGACAGTCTCTAGGTCCATCCACCTCACTACAAATAACTCAATTTTGTTTCTTTTTATGGCTGAGTAATATTCCATTGTATATATGTGCCACATTTTCTTTATCCATTCATATGTCGATGGACACCTAGCTTGCTTCCATGTCCTGACTATTGTAAATACTGCTGCAATGAATATTATGGTACATGACTTTTTTTTTTTTTTAACATCTTTATTGGAGTATAATTGCTTTACAATGGTGTGTTATTTTCCTTTTTTTAAAAACATCTTTACTGGAGTATAATTGCTTTACAATGGTGCATTAGTTTCTGCTTTATAACAAAGTGAATCAGCTATACATATACCCCATATCTCCTCCCTCTTGCGTCTCCCTCCCACCCTCCCTATCCCATCCCTCTGGGTGGTCACAAAGCACCGAGCTGATCTCCCTGTGCTATGTGGCTGCTTCCCACTAGCTATCTATTTTACATTTGGTAGTGTATATATGTCCATGCCACTCTCTCACTTCGTCCCAGCTTACCCTTCCCCCTCGCCGTGTCCTCAAGTCCATTCTCTACATCTGCATCTTTATTCCTGTCCTGCCTCTAGGTTCTTCAGAACCATTTTTTCTTTTTTTTAGATTCTATATATATGTGTTAGCATACAGTATTTGTTTTTCTCTTTCTGACTTACTTCACTTTGTATGACAGCCTCTAGGTCCAACCACCTCACTACAAATAGTTCAATTTCGTTTCTTTTTATGGCTGAGTAATATTCCATTATATATAAATGCCACGTCTTCTTTATTCATTCATCTGTTGATGGACAACTTAGGTTGCTTCCATGTCCTGGCTATTGTAAATAGAGCTGCAATGAACATTTTGGTACATGTCTCTTTTTGAATTATGGTTTTCTCAGGGTATATGCCCAGCAGTGGGATTGCTGGGTCGTATGGTAGTTCTATTTTTAGTTTTTAAAGGAACTTCCATACTGTTCTCCATAGTGGATGTATCAGTTTACATTCCCACCAACAGTGCAAGAGGGTTCCCTTTTCTCCACACCCTCTCCAGCATTTATTGTTTGTAGATTTTTTGATGATGGCCATTCTGACTGGTGTGAGGTGATACCTCATTGTAGTTTTGATTCACATTTCTCTAATGATTAATGATGTTGAGCATTCTTTCATCTGTTTGTTGGCAATCTGTATATCTTCTTTGGAGAAATGTCTATTTAGGTCTTCTGCCCCTTTTTGGATTGGGTTGTTTGGTTTTTTGATATTGAGCTGCATGAACTGCTTGTAAATTTTGGAGATTAATCCTTTGTCAGTTGCTTCATTTGCAAAAATATTCTCCCACTCTGAGGGTTGTCTTTTCATCTTGTTTATGTTTTCCGTTGCTGTGCAAAACTTTTAAGTTTATTAGGTCCCACTTGTTTGTTTTTATTTCCATTTCTCTAGGAGGTGGGTCAAAAAGGATCTTGCTGTGATTTATGTCATAGAATGTTCTGCCTATGTTTTCCTCTAAGAGTTTTATAGTGTCTGGCCTTACATTTAGATCGTTAATCCATTTTGAGTTGATTTTTGTGTATGGTGTTAGGGAGTGCTCTAATTACATTCTTTTACATGAAGCTGTCCAGTTTTCCCTGCCCCACTTATTGAAGATGCTGTCTTTTCTCCATTGTATATTCTTGCCACTTTTATCAAAGATAAGGTGACCATATGTGCGTGAGTTTATCTCTGGGCTTTCTATCCTGTTCCATTGATCTGTATTTCTGTTTTTGTGCCAGTACCATATTGATTGCCAGTGTATTGATTACTGTAGCTTTGTAGTATAGTCTGAAGTCAGAGAGCCTGATTTCTCCATCTCCTTTTTCCTTTTTCAAGATTGCTTTGGTTATTCGGGGTCTTTTGTGTTTCCATACAAATTGTGAACTTTTTTGTTCTAGTTCTGTGAAAAATGCCAGTGGTAGTTTGATAGGGATTGCATTGAATCTGTAGATTGCTTTGGGTAGTATAGTCATTTTCACAATGTTGATGATTCCAATCCAAGAACATGGTACATCTCCCCATCTGTTTGTATCATCTTTAATTTCTATCGTCAGTGTCTTATAGTTTTCTGCATACAGGTGTTTTGTCTCCTTAGGTAGGTATATTCCTAGGTATTTTATTCTTTTTGTTGCAATGGTAAATGGGAGTGTTTCCTTAATTTCTCTTTCAGATTTGTCGTCATTAGTGTATAGGAACGCAAGAGATTTCTGTGCATTAATTTTGTATCTTGCTACTCTACCAAATTCATTGAGTGGCTCTAGTAGTTTTCTGGTAGCATCTTTAGGATTCTCTATGTATAGCATCATGTCATCTGTAAACAGTGACAGTTGTACTTCTTTTCTGATTTGGATTCCTTTTATTTCTTTTTCTTCTCTGAATGCTGTGGCTAAATCTTCCAAAACTATGTTGAATAATAGTGGTGAGAGTGCACAACCTTGTCTTGTTCCTGATCTTAGTGGAAATAGTTTCAGCTTTTCACCATTAAGAATGATCTTGGCTGTGGGTTTGTCATATATGACCTTTATTATGTTGAGGTAAAATCCCTCTGTGACCACTTTCGGGAGGGTTTTTCTCATAAATGGGTGTTGAATTTTGTCAAAAGCTTTTTCTGCATCTGTTGAGATGATCATATGGTTTTTCTCCTTCATTTTGTTAATATGGTTTATCACATTGATTGATTTGCATATATTGAAGAATCCTTGCATTCCTGGGATAAACCCCACTTGATCATGGTTATGATCCTTTTAATGTGCTGTTGGATTCTGTTTGCTAGTATTTTGTTGAGGATTTTTGTATCTATGTTCATCAGTGATATTGGCCTGTAGTTTTCTTTTTTTGTGGCATCTTTGTCTGGTTTTGGTATCAGGGTGATGGTGGCATTGTAGAACGAGTTTGGGAGTGTTCCTCCTTCTGCTATATTTTGGAAGAGTTTGAGAAGGATAGGTGTTAGCTTTTCTGGAAAAGATGTTTGATAGAATTCGCCTGTGAAGCCATCTGGTCCTGGGCTTTTGTTTGTTGGAAGATTTTTAATCACAGTTTCAATTTCATTCCTTGTGATTGGTCTGTTTATGTTTTCTATTTCTTCCTGGTTCAGTCTCAGAAGGTTGTGCTTTTCTAAGAATTTGTTCATTTCTTCCAGGTTGTCCATTTTATTGGCATATAGTTGCTTGTAGTAATCTCTCATGATCCTTTGTATTTCTGCAGTGTCAGTTGTTACTTCTCCTTTTTCATTTCTAAGTCTATTGATTTGAGTCTTCTCCCTTTTTTTATTGATGAGTTTGGCTAATGGTTTATCAATTTTATCTTCTCAAAGAACCAGCTTTTAGCTTTATTGATCTTTGCTATCATTTTCTTCATTTCTTTTTCATTTATTTCTGATCTGATGTTTATGATTTCTTTCCTTCTGCTAACTTTGGGGTTTTTTTGTTCTTCTTTCTCTAATTGCTTTAGGTGTAAGGTTAAGTTGTTTATTTGAGATGTTTCTTGTTTCTTGAGGTAGGATTTTATTGCTATAAACTTCCCTCTTAGAACTGCTTTTGCTGCATCCCATAGGTTTTGGGTCATCGTGTTTTCATTGTCATTTGTTTCTAGGTATTTTTTGATTTCCTCTTTGATTTCTTCAGTAATCTCTTGGTTATTTAGTAGTGTATTGTTTAGCCTCCATATGTTTGCTGTTTTTTACAGATTTTTTCCTGTAATTGACATCTAGTCTCATAGCGTTTGTGGTCGGAAAAGATACTTGATATGATTTCAATTTTCTTAAGTTTACCAAGGCTTGATTTGTGACCCAGGATATGATCTATCCTGGAGAATGTTCCATAAGCACTTGAGAAGAAAGTGTATTCTGTTTTTTTTGGTTAGAATGTCCTATAAATATCAATTAAGTCCATCTTGTTTAATGTATCATTTAAAGCTTGTGTTTCCTTATTTATTTTCATTTTGGATGATCTGTCCATTGGTGAAAGTGGGGTGTCAAAGTCCCCTACTATGTTTGTGTTTTGTTGCTTTTTCCTTTTATGGCTGTTAACATTTGCCTTATGTATTCAGGTGCTCTTGTGTTGGGTGCATAAATATTTACAATTGTTATATCTTCTTCTAGGATTTATCCCTTGATCATTATGTAGTGTCCTTTTTCTCTTGTAATAGTCTTTCTTTTAAAGTCTATTTTGTCTGACCTGACAATTGTTACTCCAGCTTTCTTTTGATTTCCATTTGCATGGAATATCTTTTTCCATCCCCTCACTTTCAGCCTGTATGTGTCCCTAGGTCTGAAGTGGGTCTCTTGTAGACAGCATATGTATGGGTCTTGTTTTGTATCCATTCAACCAGTCTATGTCTTTTGGTTGGAGCATTTAATCCATTTACATTTAAGGTAGTTATCGATATGTATGTTCCTATTACCATTTTCTTAATTGTTTTGTGTTTTTTATTGTAATTCTTTTCCTTCTTTTGTGTTTTCTGCCTAGAGAAGTTCCTTTAGCATTTGTTGTAGAGCTGGTTTGGTGGTGCTGAATTCTGTTAGCTTTTGCTTATCTTTAAAGGTTTTAATTTGTCCATCAAATCTGAATGATATCCTTGCTGGGTAGTGTAATCTTGGTTGTAGGTTTTTCCCTTTCATCACCTTAAATATGTGCTGCCACTCCCTTCTGGCTTGCAGAGTTTCTGCTGAAAGATCAGCTGTTAACTGTATGGGGATTCCCTTGTATGTTATTTGTTTCTTTTCCCTTGCTGCTTTTAATATTTTTTCTTTGTGTTTAATTTTTGATAGTTTGATTAATGTGTGTCTTGGTGTGTTTCCTCTTGGATTTATCCTGTATGGAGCTCGCTGCACTTCCTGGACTTGATTGACTATTTCCTTATACATATTAGGGAAGTTTTCAACTATAGTCTCTTCAAATATTTTCTCAGTCCCTTTTTTTTTCCCTCTTCTTCTTTTGGGACTCCTGTAATTTGAATGTTGATGCATTTAATTTTGTCCCAGAGGTCTCTGAGATTGTCCTCAATTCTTTTCATTCTTTTCTCTTTATTCTGCTCTGCGGTAGTTATTTCCACTATTTTATCTTCCAGGTCACTTATCCATTCTTCTGCCACAGTTATTCTGCTATTGAATCCTTCTACAGAATTTTTAATTTCATTGATTGTGTTATTCATCATTGTTTGTTTGCTCTTTAGTTCTTCTAGGTCCTTGTCAAACGTTTCTTGTATTTTCTCCATTGTATTTCCAAGATTTTGGATCATCTTTACTATTATTACTCTGAATTCATTTTCAGGTAGACTACCTACTTTCTCTTCATTTGTTTGGTCTGGTGGGTATTTACCTTGCTGCATCATCTGCTGTGTATTTCTCTGTCTTCTCATTTTGCCTACTTACTGTGTTTGGAGTCTCCTTTTTACAGGCTTCAGGTTCGTAGTTCCTGTTGTATTTGATGTCTACCCCCAGTTGGTAAGGTTTGTTCAGTGGGTTGTGTAGGGTTCCTTGTGGAGGGGACTGGTGCCTGTGTTCTGGTGGATGAGGCTGGATCTTGTCTTTCTGGTGGGCTGGACCGAGTCTGGTGGTGTGTTTTGGGGTGTCTGTGACTTTATTATGATTTTAGGTAGCCTCTCTGCTAATGGGTGGGTTTGTGTTCCTGCCTTGCTAGTTGTTTGGCATAGGATGTCCAGCACTGTAGCTTTATGGTCGTTGAGTGGAGCTGGGTCTTAGCGTTGAGATGGAGATCTGTGGGAGAGCTTTTGCTGTTTGATATTACGTGGGGCCGGGAGGTCTCTGTTGGAGCAATGTTCTGAGCTTGGCTCTCCCACCTAAGAGGGTCAGGCCTGACACCTGGTCAGAGCACCAAGACCCCTTCAGCCACACGGCTCTGAAGAAAATGGAGAAAAAAGTTAGAAAGAAAGAAAGAAAAAATAAATAAAATAAAAGAAAGTCATTAAAATAGAAAAGAATTATTAAAAATAAAAAAATAAAAAAGTAATTAAAAAAAGGAAGAGAGAAAGAAAGAAGAGAGGAACTAAACCAAAAAACAAATCCTCCTATGATAACAAGTGCTAAAAGCTATACTAAAAGCAAAAAAAAAAAGGACAGTCTGAACCCTAGGACAAATGGCAAAAGCAAAGTTTTACAGACAAAATCACACAAAGAAGCATACACACACACACACCCACAAAAAGAGAAAAAGGAAAAAAAAATGTGTATATATATATATAAAAAAATAAAACAAAGGAAGAGAGCAGCGAAATTAATAAGGAAATCTACCAATGATAATAAGCTCTAAATACTAAACTAAGATAAACATAAAAGCAGAAACAGATTAGATGCAGAAAGCAAACCCCAAGTCTACAGTTGCTCCCAAAGTCCATAGCCTCAATTTTGGGATGATTGGCTGTCTATTCAGGTCTTCCACAGACGCAGGGTACATCAAGTTGATTGTGGAGATTTAATCTCCTGAGGCTGCACGGAGAAATTTCCCTTTCTCTTCTTTGTTCGCACAGATCCTGGGGTTCAGCTTTGGACTTGGCCCCACCTCTGCAGGTAGGTAGCCTGAGGGCATCTGTTTCCCACCCAGATAGGATGGGGTTAAAGGAGCAGCTGATTAGGGGCCTCTGGCTCACTCAGGCTTGGGGAGGGAAGGGTACAGAATGTGGGGCGAACCTGTGGCAGCAGAGGCCGGCATGACGTTGCAACAGCCTGTGGCGCCCCGTGTGTTCTCCCAGGGAAGTTGTCCCTTCTTAGGGGAAAACATAGGAAAAACACTCTTTAACATAAACCACAACAAGATCTTTTTTGACCCATGTCCTAGAGAAATGGAAACAAAAACAAAAATAAACGAATGGTACCTAATTAAACCTAAAAGCTTTTCCCCTTCATTATTCTTTATTTACTAAAAATAGATTCTTTCCTTCAGAATTCCTTCCATAGTCTTCCACCTCTTAAAATCTGGCTTATTCATTGCATATGAAAATTCCTTATAAATGTATCTACCCTAGAATTTTCCACCATTCATCAAAGCTCTTGTAATTTGTTATTCTTTTAAAATTATTATTGAAAAATAGTTTAATTGTGAACATAGACAAAATGAAACACTTAGAATCTCTCAATGTTAACACAGTAGTTTCATATTGGCATAGTTTCTAATAGTATCACTTTTCATTTAATCTAAGATCTACCATTATTTTATGTACCTCTAAAAAAAGGGGGCTTCTAATTGAAATGCAAGACAGTATTGATTAAAGGTGCATCCTGATTTTACAACTGTTGATATGTTAAAAATGTGCCTTTTAGAATTGAGAAAATTCTAAATTCACCATTTTAATAACTACATTGTTTTCTGTCAGATTGATGTACTATAATTCACTAAATCATTTTGTTATTGTTGTGCAGTTAGGGTATTTCTAGGTTTTTGATAATAACTACCTTATGCATGTAGCTTTTTTACACTGTTGAGCAATTTATTTGTCTCACTTCTTGGATTGTCTGGATCAAAAGATTCATGAAAATTCATATGGTTCTTGCTATTTTTCCATTGCTTTCCAAAAATGTTGTCCCATTGCCACTAGCAGTAAATGAGTATCCCAAATCCACAGGAAAATGTTGAGAGCTATTTAAAAAATCCCAACTTTTTGAAATTCTAATATCTTCATAAATATTTCTGTAATTTATATGTATTTGAAATAGTAAGAGTAAACATCTTTCCTCATGCTGTTTATTAAATTTTTCCTTAGTAAGGCTTATTTAGCAACCACCTATAGTTTTGGTTACTTTAATTTGCTTCCATTTGTCACTAGAACAGTTACTCTGTTGGTGTGATAGGAAAAAAAAAATCTAGTCTTTATTTTGAATAAGATCAAGATTGTGGTGGTGGCAGAGTGGGTGATATGGAAAGAGAGGTGCTGAGCCCCTTGTTTTAGCAGAAAGACTAGTAATTTCCTGAACCTTCATTTCCAGCATTTATAGGAACCCAGTGGTCTTTGCTTCCTTTTGTCTTTGAGGGATATAGGGTGATGGCTGTAGAGAGCACCCCTACTCTCTACAAAGAATAAAGACTTTGGTGTTAGGTCTACCAAGTTTTAACTTTAATTTTGATACTTAGTAGCTATATGGCATTGGGCAAATTACTTGAAGTCTAACCTAAATTAAGTGTGATATTAATGCTCACCTAGCAGGGTATTAAGAACTTTGAATAAGTTAATGTATGAAAAGCACCTAATATGCAGCCTGGTTTGCAATAGTCCACTTAATTCTCCTGTGGCCACTGTGGATGCTGGAGCAGGTCATACACAGCATGAGGATACCACATTTCAGGGGATGCTAGTTGTATAATAGTCATTGTGGATTTATATATATATTTATTACCATACAATAGACATTATAGGTTTTTATGTACTACTGTCTTGTTGTAACTAACTAAACTAAATCGATATATTATGACAACGTTTCATCAGATGGGAGTAAAGTTCCTTGAGAAAACGGTACTTTTTCTAATTTGCAGAGCAGAATACAGTTACTGGTTAGAAGAAATTTTCTGAACAACTAGTTTATCATTACTTAGGTGTTTTTCTTGTTACCAAGAAATTCACATTTGTAATAGGCAGACTAGTGTTCCCTCAACACTTCAAAGATGTCCAGGTCCCCAGAAACTGTGGATGTGTTACCTTACATGGCAAAGGGGAGTTAAGTTTGCAGATGGAATTAAGGTTGCTAATCAACTGTCCTTAAAAGTAGGGAGATTTTCCTGGGTTATCCAACTGGGCCCAATGTAATCACAAGGATCCTTAAAAGTGGAAGAAGGAGGCAGAACAGAGGTCACAGAGTTGCAACATGACAGGAACCTAGCCATTGTTGCTGGCTTTGAAGATGGAGAAAGGAGGCAATAAGCCAAGGAATGTGGACACTTTCTAGAAGCTAGAAAGAGCAAGAAAGTGGATTCTGTCCCCTGGAGTCTCCAGAAAGGAACACAGCCCTCTTGACCCCTTGACTTTGACCAGTGAGACCCATTAGGTACTTGTAAATTACAAACTGTAAGATAAAAGATTCGTGTTGTTTTAGGCACTCAGTTTGTGATAATTTGTCACAGCAGCGATAGAAAATGAATATAACATTGTTAGCAGGAAATTTAGAAAATATGGACAAGAAAAAAAAATAAAATAAAAGTCCCTTGTATTATTTCCTAGCTCTGTCTTCTGACCAGGTCCAGAAGCAGTGACATCCCAATAGCAACAAGCACCCCATCCCCAGATTTTGGTACAAAAAGGGACCAATAGTAACTACAGTGGAGATACCTGGCAGACTGTACTTTAACCAAAAGGTCAAGGTTGACATCACCAGTGATGTCATGTTGTTGTCATATACACCCTGATCTAATGTAACAAGAAAGGCACTTTTACCTCCATGGTATTTTTCTCAAAAACCTATAACCTCAGTCTAAGCATGAAAAATAAAATCAGAAGCATCCAAATTGAGGCACAGTGTGCAAAATATCTGGCCAGTGTACTTCAAAACTGTCAAGGTGATGATAAACAAAGAAAGACTAAGAAAGTGTCACAGACCAGGGACACTCAGGAGACATGATGCCTAGGGCAAAGTGGAATCCTGGAAAAGAAAAAGGACATCATTAGAAAAAACTGGTAGAATCTAAAAGAGTCTGGAATTTAGTTAATAGTAAGGTAGTACTATCAATCTCTCAATTTTAACAAATGTGCCATAGTTATATAAAATGTTGACTTTAGGGGAAACTGGATGACAGGTACATGGGAGCTCTCTCTATCTTTCCAACGTTTCTATAAATCTGAAGTTGTCTTGAAATAACAAAGTACCTTTCACATAATCCCATTGCTTGAAAATGGCTATTAATACTTTATAAAAATGAGATTAAACCCTGTAACTTTTGTTCCCCAGCTTTTTTTACTCATCAGCATATTAAGACATTATCTTTCAGGTCCTTTGGCTACTTAAAGGGAGACAGTGATTGGTCAGCAGCATCTCAGATTGTACTGGCCATATGACATTTTTCATATCATGGGAGGCAGGCTCTGCCAGCCTTGGTTTGGTCCAAACCTCAGTCCACCTGTGAAAGACAGAAGCTTTCACAAAGATTTCACAAGCTTTAATGTTCATAACACTTTAATATATTCTTGACTCTGTACTTCTTCTAACACTCACAGAACAAGAAAGGCACGAGGAGAGGTTCCTTGTTGCTTCAACACAAGAGCACTGTCTCCCTTTATAATCCATGATTTATGATGCCACCAATAGATTTGATATTGTACTTGAAAGGAAAAAAAACCCCAAATGACTATTTGCTGCTTGTCAGTCACTAAATGTTTTATGTGCATCATTTTATTTAATCCTCAAAGCAATGCTCCGAGGAAGGAAATATTCTCATCCCCATTTCAAACATTTATAGAAAGAGATTAAGTAACTTGCCCAGGGTCACACAGTAAGTGGTAGAGGTAAGTTTCAACCCAGGCAGTGTGGCTGTAGCCAGAATATTTGATCATTGTGCTGTACTGTCTTCTCAAGGGACAGTTACCTAAATTGTGATTTTGGGGAGAAATCACAGAATTTATTCTATGAAAAGCTATAGTTGTGCAACAGCAGCAACAGCAACAACAAAATTCTTTTGCAACTGTCTTGTGTTACCAAGCCGTTCTGCTCAGAGGAGACAGTGTCAAAGCAGGCAGTAGGAAAATTCGAGAAAGAGTAAACTGGAGAGCTCTCTGCTACTCTAAATGTCATTCCTACTCTAGTTGGTATTAAACCTCTGTATGATTGACTTTATTTTCAATATCTGTCCTATTTTTCTACAGCATCATTTTTGATGACATCATCACGTATCACATCAGTGTAATAGACCCTAAAACTTTTGCAAGTTCAGAAAAGGGAGTGTGGAAATATCTTTAAAATGCCTGTAAAAACTGTAAAATGCTATGTGAATATTACGCATTGTATTACAACCTATTTTTAAAATTAGAATTCTTCTGTATACAAATATTCCTATGTATCCATCTAGTAAGCTAATGCTAAAACTAAACAAAACTTACATGCAATTTTCCTTTTATCATTGTTTCTGTCTTGCACATTTCTTTGTGAGTAGAATTAAATTACAACCAAAAATAGAAATGCATTTGTTAGCACCTGGTACCATTGTTCTGAAAGAAAGATATTTTTTTTCCATGGTGGCAAACCTTCCCCACACAGAGTTATATAAATTGAATTTGCATGTTAAAAAAAGTGTGTGCACTGTTGTTTTATAATTAAAGATAAGATTAACCTGTGTGTTGAATTTTCCTCCAACAACTTGAGACGTTTTCATGTTAATTTTACTAAAAACAGGGTGAGAGTAATGGGGAATTATTTTCTGCTGACATTCTGTCCCGTTAGATTAAATGTGCATTTTGGGATTGAGCTGTCAGTTTTGATTTCAGCTTAGTTTTCATGCAGAGTTGGTGCATGGAGATTATTTCCCCATTATTGTTTAATATGTGCTTTTTTTATGGGAGTAGAAGTAATTTGTGGCCATCCTGTCAATCATTTCCTCACAATTTGGACACATACATGAGAAATATAGAAGGAAAGTCTTGAACCAACTGTTTCAAGCAGTCTAGCTTATTTACATATTTAAAACCCCTGCTTTTGTACCCTTTTTAGAACTGACCATGGTTTAAGTTAAATAATTTAATGAAAATCTATATAGTGCTAGCTAATGTCACAGACAAAAAGTTATTTTATTTGTTTATACAAATTAATCCGTTCATTCATTTTTAATGCCATGCTCCTATGTATATTACATTGACAGGATGGTATTTATTTAGGTAGCTCAGCATATAATTTCAGCTGATCTTTTCTTAGTCTTTTTGAAAATCTGCAGTTTTGGATCACTTGAAGAAATTCTGATTAATATAATTATTAATTAATAAGGAGAACTTTATTTTTATTTTATACACTGATGGTTTAGTAACAATGTTTTTTATTTGTTATTCATTCTTCAAACACTTATTATGTGCCTACTATCTATAATCACCCTGTTAGGTGGAAAGAGGGGTCTTAAGATATATGACAAATTCTCTGAGTTCAGGCATCAACGATTCAACAGCCTGTGAAGGTATGTTTGGGTTTTATTTGATAAGTTTTGGGGAACTAACAAATGTTTTTGATCAAGGGCATCAACATGGGGATCTAGAGAATTTAATTGACTGTGGTATATGGACTACACAACTTAGGGGATAGACTGGGGCACCTTGTGTGAGGATGTTACATTGGTACTGGAGGCAGATGAGGATGGTGGCATTTAGAAGCATGGGTAAAAGAGAAACAGATGTGCTTGAGGAGAGTCTAAATAACCTGACAGCTGACCGGCTACCTCCGAAGGTTTGCATCTGATTGAATGGACGAATTAATTTAGAGACATAGTCAAGTCCGGGAGAGACTCTGGCTCAGAGTGAAGGTTGTCTTTGTTTTTTTCTCCTCCAGTTTTATTGAGATGTAATTGACATACAGCACTGTATAAGTTTGAAGTGTACAGCATAATGATTTGACTTACATACATCATGAAGCGATTATCACAGTAAATTTAGTGAACATCCATCATCTCATACAAAAATATAGATACAAAATGAAAGAAATAGAAACATTTTTTTTTCTGATGAGAACTCTTAGGATTTACTCTCTTAACAATTTTCATATATAACATATAGCTAGTTGTTTTGAGCAACTTGAATTTAAGAGTTAGTGGGATATTCAGTAGGCAGGTGAGCATACAGGCTGAGACATGGGAGATAGGATGGGGAGGTACAGTTTCTGGAATCTATTTCCTATAAAAAGAATTTAGAATTCAGTAACTGTCCCTAGAGCAGTTGCTTTCAAACATTGTTGACTGTGATCCATAATATATTTTACATCATGACTTGTTATATGTGTGTATATAAATGTACATATTTCTACATGATGTGTACCCATATACATATTTTAAAATTAATTAATTAATTAATTAATTTTATTTTTGGCTACATTGGGTCTTGGTTGCTGCACACAGGCTTTCTCTAGTTGCAGTGAGCGGGGGCTACTTTTCGTTGCTGTGTGCGGGCTTCTCATTGCAGTGGCTTCTCTTGTTGTGGGGCACGGGCTCTAGGTGTGTGGGCTTCAGTAGTTGTGGCACGCGGGCTCAGTAGTTGTGGCTCACGGGCTCTAGAGCACAGGCTCAGTAGTTGTGGCACACAGGCTTAGTTTCTCCATGGCATGTAGGATCTTCCTGGACCAGGGCTCGAACCCATGTCCCCTACACTGGCAGGCAGATTCTTAACCACTGTGCCACCAGGGAAGCCCCCCCCCCACCATATACATTTATATATAATCTTCATATAAACTCATGTTTCCGGCCCAATTTTACCCTCATTACAGTTAATGAACCCTGATAATTTTCTACTCTATTTTTAAAATCCTTTATTTAAAAAAAAAAGTGCTGATCAAGACTCACTTAATTGATTTCACAATCTACGAATCAGGCATGACCTGCAGGTGACAGCTACCGCGCCGTGGATCCAGCTCCCGTGTGTTCTTTCTTGTCGTCATGCCCCTGCCCTCTGCAGGGAAGGATCAGCCAGGATTTTGAGCAGGCTGGTGTTGGGAGCAGCAGCAGCCCTGCTACTGCTGCTTCCGAATTTCCCAACCACCTGACATTGAACTAAGATGCAGCAGCACTCAACTGAGGATATGTCGTCTCGTTCTTAGGGATCCAGGATGTGTGGAATGTGGTTCTGTTTTATACATGGTGAAAAGAAAGTCAAGGAGAAAAGAGAAAAGGTAAAAGATAAGTGGATAAGAAAGGGATGAAGGAAAATTTACTTTTATGTTGTCTCCCAACTTTCTTCACATAAATATACGGTCAGATTATTGACAATTCACTATTTTTAAAGTCATCTGAAGAGCCAGAGCTCTTAAATCTGTTCTTATACTGAGCATAGGAAGGGTGGAGGGTAATGTGTGTTTATGTGTATGTATTTGTGTACTACATGCCATTTTATTACATTATTTTATGCAAACAGTGTGACCACCCTGACACAGGGTCTCTGGCATGCTTGCCTTGATTATACCATATGCTACTAACCCTCCATGTTGGAACCAACTGTTCCCCTCCCAGACACTCTCTGTAATTCCTCAAAGATGTAAGTACCTGGTATATCTTCTTTCTCCTACTAATTCTGTCATCAGTTTTTGGTAATAACACAAAATATTGACATGGACAATGCACTTCCATGCCCTACCTTCTGCCCAAGATGCTCCTTCAGGATCTTGCTTCCATCCTTGTTATCCAGTTACCACCGTACTCACAGAGTTATTCTCTCTTATCCAACCCCCATACTCCTTGACTCATTCTCTCTTAGCTGATGATCTTGCATCTTATTTCAATTATAGAAATAGAAGCTATTGATAGAGAGCTTCAACATTTTTCCTTACCTCATTTTCCAACCCACCCACATTTTTGCCACATGTGTTCTGTCTTCCTCCTGCCACAGTGGATGGACTATTACTGCTATTATCTACGTCCCACCTGGTACGCTGGATCCATGTACCCTCATCAACTCAAGGGTATTGCTCCTGTGGTTATATCTTTCCTCAACATGAAACCCTCTACTGGATTACTTACATCACACACAAACATGTTGAAATACTTTCCATCTTTAAAAAAAGTTCACTTCCTTAATAGAGTGGTCAATATTTGCTATCGTCACTTCTTAATCTCCTCTTAAATTCATTTCAGTTAGGCTTTCTTCCCCACTCCTGCACCAAAACTGTTCTTGGCACTTTTACCGGTGACCTCCATCTATTAAAATCCATTGGTCAGTTCGGAGTTCTCTACTTATTAAAATTCCAGCAGACTTTCACATCAGTAATTACTCCATTCTTCTGGAAACCCTTTCTTCACTTGGCTTCTAGGTTACACAGTATCCTGATTGTTCTGCCTCCCTGGATACTCTCTGTCAGGCTCTTTGCTGGACCTTCCTCTTTTCCAGACCTCTAAACATTGGAGAGTCCCGGGACTTGTTCCTCAGACCTCTTCTCTGTATTCTATATATAATTGTCTCACAAATCCTTTGGCTTTAAATGTCAATTAAATGCTAATGATGTTACAATTAATATTTCTAGACTCAAATTCCTCCCTTAGTTCAACATCTATGTCTCTCTTTAGATATTGAGCAGTCATTGCAAACTTAGCATGTCCAAAAAAGTACTCTGCACTTTTGCCCTCTTATAAACTACCCCTTCCTCAGTTTTCCTCATCCAATTAATAGAGGCATGATAAACTAAGGGGACTCAGGCCTAAGAATAAGGAGTCATCTTTGAGTCCTCCTTTTCACTAATACCCCACATCTGGTTTGCCAGAAAGCCCTGCTAACAATACTCCAAAATCTATGCTGAATTCAACCACTTTCCCTGCTAACAATACTCCAAAATCTATCCTGAATTCAACCACTTTTCACCATCTCCACAACAACTGTCCAAGACACCATCATTTCTCAACTGGACCTCTGCTGTAGCTGGTCAAATTACCTTCCTGCTTCTACCCTTAGCTTTAAAGTCTAGTATTCATACAGTGGCTAGAATGATCTTTTAAAAAATTTAATCAAGTCACTGTCTTTGCTTAAAACCATTTAAGGCTTCCCATCATAATTAGAAGAAAATCGAAAACAAATTTCCATGACGTTGCTAGTCCTTCATGATTCTCATTTTTTACTATCCTTTCCTCAGCCCCTCTCATGCTCCTCAAACACAACAAACTTGTTTTGGGCCATCATGCTTAACTTTTTCCCTCACAGGGGTGCTTTTCCCCCAGATCCTCATTTCTTTCAGATCTTTCCCAGAAGGTCATTTCGTCAGAAAGGCCGTTTTTTTTTTTCTGACCTCTATATCAAATAGCAGACTTCCCACCTCCTGCCAGTGCTTTCTCCTTAATTTGATTCTCTCTCTCTCTTTTTTAGAGCATTTATTTGCTGCTGCAACTGTAAGATGTATTGTTAGTCATTTTCTGTTCTTCTCACTCTCCACACCCACCCAAACCCAGAAAGCAAGTTCATGAAGGCAACAGCTTTACCTATCCATCTGTATCTGTAGCATCTAGAAAAGTGGTGCCTGGCATAAAAAGATGCTGTAATACTTGTGGAATTAAAACAAGTTAATTTTTAAAAGAGAATATCAATACATTGGAGTCTTATCATAGTTTGGTCTTCCCTGTAAGACCCTTCCATGTGTGCTTATCTTTAAAGAGGACTTCATTCTGTTTATACCTAGAGCTTCTCTTTAAGTCTACTTGAACTATAGGGCAGTGCCAAGGCCAGTCTTGGAGCTAAGTCAATATGTGAGCATTTGGGAAAAATCTTGATTTATTAAAATAATTATTTTTGCATTGTGTTTCTTTCAAGTGAATAGAAAGATGAATTGCAGCAAGTAAGTACAGATTCTGCCTCTGTCATTGAGTTTTACTGCTGAATGGCCTGAGACTGCATACGTTTTGCTGGCAGGAGTAGCAGAATGAGGACAGGAGTCAAGGAGATGTCCTTTCTAATCCTAGCACTAATTAGAAAATAGCAGGAGGAAGGTGGGTGATTGCCTAATTTCGTAATCTTTGGTGTTCAAGTTTCCTTTTCAAAATTAGGAATTGCACCAGGGGCTGGATGATATCTTTGCTCCCTTCCTGCTCTAATATCATACAGTTCTTCTGTCAAACAAGACACTCCCAAGTGAGCCTTAGCCATTGTTGTCAGATACTCTATTCAGCTACTTCATGTATAATGCAAACATAGACACAATCCCTGTGAACCATTTAGCTTCTTCTGAGAGACAGCAATCTGTGTCACACTGAGTGATCCCTTGCTGCTGTTTCCAAGAGCTGTTTGATAAATGCAGCCGTGAGCTGGAGCCAGTGCCCGAAAGCCAGCCCTGTGCATCTCTTCCCAGCTTATTGTTCAGTCACATCACTCTGTGTTGGTAGATTGAAATTGGCCATGGGGGTAGTATTTACACCAAGGGAGTGCTACAAATCAGGGTTTTCCCCCCTCTACTCCACTCCCTGACCAAGAGCCAGTTGTTAAGTTTATTTATCAGCATACCACCAGATAAGTGTGAATAGGTATCACCATCATTAGATGAATAAATCAAGGGAAGTCTGATTTATAGTGGTACATGGGGTACATGGTACCACTATGGGACATAGAAAACCCACAGGTACAACCACCACCACTACCATCCTTTTAACAAACCTGATTGAGAAATTACTTATTGCGGCACAACAATAAGGACTTTATATGACTTATTTAATACTGATGACGGTTCATGAAGTTATTATTATTACTATCATTTTTACCAACAAGGAAACAAAACTGATGAGGGGTTAAATAACCTACCCAAAATCATACTACTGGTAAGTGACAGAACCTGAACATGTGCCCAGGTTTCTCTGATTCCAATTGTGAGGCTGTACTGTCTCCCTGACACATAATATACACACAGACACATTCTTTTTTTTTTCTTTCATAAATTTATTTATTTATTTATTTATAGCTGCGTTGGGTCTTTGTTGCTGCACGTGGGCTTTCTCTAGTTGCGGCGAGCGGGGGTTGCTCTTCGTTGCGGTGCGTGGGCTTCTCATTGCGGTGGCTTCTCTTGTTGTGGAGCACAGGCTCTAGGTGCACGGGCTTCAGTAGTTGTGGCATGCAGGCTCAGTAGTTTTGGTGAATGGGCTTAGTTGCTCCGCAGCGACACATTCTTATCTATACATACATTTATGGATTTAAAGATACTTCTTTTCTCTCCACTGTGGTGACTGTTTCTCTCTTTCTTCACAAAGGGCAAAAATATCATAAATGCAAATACGACACCAGAGACTTGTTTGTTCTCAAAAACATTTAAAACCTTCCGTAAGGACTAGTTCAGAAATGGGACTGAGGATCCCATCTGAGTCAATATCATCAGAAAGGCACAGTGACATGGAAGATACCCACATTTTTGATCTTGAAAGCTTTATCTCTTCTTGTTGGCAAAATAGCTGAAAAGGAAACTGCTTAACCTAAGACAGGCACTTTATCCTCAAAGTAAAGTGCTTCTTAAAAAGTGGTTGCATAATCCTTGAATTAAAATTCCAAGTCCACAGAGAAAAACATTACCAGCACTGTGTTAGGTTTAAAGGAAAGTGTCCATTAGCTCCCAAAACATGCTAAGGAAGCTAATCTCAGGATGAGATGAAAGTCGCAGGAGTAATGATTATGCCTTTGATCCACTACCCATATGGCATTCTTGACAGGGTTATGTAAATGACCTTTAAAAAGTATTTTGGAGCCGGCAGACCTGGAAACATTTATAGATTTTCAAATCTGAGTATCTAATCAGATGAAAAGGAAATTAAGCTTTTCTCCATTAACTTCAACTAGAAGCTCCCTTTTCTAATTTTTCCTTACATAAGAGTCTTTAGAGATGACAGTTGCGATGCTGCTAGAGAAACCTCCGGAAGTAAAGAAGGGGAAAAGAGAATAGCTGCCATTTAACTAGTCAGTTTAAGCAGATTAATCAACTCCTTCTCTCAGGGGATTTGGTTGAAGTAGATGGCAAGGGGTTTGAGAAATTAGGTCAGGGATGTCCACCAGGCAGTAGCACTTGGACCAACTGTAACGTCTGTGTCAAAGGGTTTATAAGAAATTAAATATGCTAATGAATCTGGCTATTGTTCTGGGGAAATATGTGAAGTATTCCTCATCTCTCTGCACCTCTCTGTAAGATGGAGGAGGGCCATTTTCAGTGTGATCTTGAGTTGGTTACAGACTGATTCTGCTGGTCCAGACAGCAAACTTTTGAGAAACACTGGTCTATGGTTTTCAACTCCAGCTTTACATTAGAATCATTGCAGGTGAGAAGGAGAAAGAGAGAGACCGAAAGAGACAGAGAGAGAGAGAGAGCAAGAGAGAGAGAGAGATTGAGAGAGAGAGAGAGAGAGAAGCAAAGCTTGGAACCTATTTCAGACCAAAATCTCTAGGGTGGAGTTGGAACATCAGTGCTTTTGACAAGCTCCCTGGGTGATGCTCATGTACAGGCAGGGTTGAAAACTACGAATCTAGATCCACCTCTTCATTTTCAGGTTTAGAGACCTGACTTGTGCAAGGTTAAACTTAATTTAGTTCAATTCAGTGAATGTTTATTCAGTCCCAGCTGTGAGTTGGACTCTGCCTCTGAGCTCAGGGGCACAGAGATGAGGGCACTGCTCATGTGGAAAGAAGTAGATCTGTTCTTCCTCAACCTGCCTTTCCCTGAACTCCTCGCAGACCTCCCAGGGCTCTGTAGGATATTTTCATTATTTCAAAAATCCTATAGAAGGGCTTCCCTGATGGCGCAGTGGTTAGGAATCCGCCTGCCAATGCAGGGGCACGGGTTCGAGCCCTGGTCCAGGAAGATCCCACATGCTGCGGAGCAGCTAAGCCTGTGTGCCACAATTACTGAGCCTGAGCTCTAGAACCCGCAAACCACAACTACTGAGTCTGCATGTCTAGAGTCTGTGCTGCACAACAGGAGAAGCCACTGCAATGAGAAGCCTGCACACCACAACGAAGAGTAGCCCCCACTTGCCGCAACTAGAGAAAGCCCTCGCGCAGCAACGAAGACCCAACGCAGCCAAAAATAAATTAAATTAAATTAAAAAAAATCCTATAGAGGACTCCATGTTCTCCCATGATAAGTTGACACAGACTAACTACATGATCTAATTTATTTGCTATTCATTGGAATTCTATTAACTAGATGTGTGGCAACTCTGGTGTTGTCATGCTCACCAGGAGCTCTGATTCACGTAGTGGTTGTCAGTATTGACTGCTAGAATCAATCTGCTGCGTCAAGTCCCCGGCTCCTCTACTGACTAGTTTTTTGATTATGGTCAAATAATTTTTTTTCTCTGTGCCTCAGTTTCCTCAGATGGGGTGATGATAGCTTCTTAGGCGTAGGGTTGTTTTGAGAGTATCTGTAAAGAACTTACATTTTCAGGAAAATAGCACACCATCAATGTCAGCTATTGTTTACTATTGTTCCTTTCTTTTGAGCTTTTACTAAGCTCTGTATTGGCTCTATTGCTAGGGAATGAATGCATCAGATTGCCAATCACTGTACACCTCTAACTTTCAATTCTGGTAATTATCAAGGTGGGCTGGAAAAATATGAGCCACACATTGTATTTTTTCTCTTTGTTGAAAGCAGGCAATTAACTGAAGTGGTAGGGACTTTCTGATGCTTAGGTGGAACTGTGCTGGGGCTGGGTGGGTGGGGAAGGCTGATTTGCAAGGCGCAACAGTGGATTCAGTGACAGTAAAAGTGTACGTACTTTCCTTACTTTAAAGAAATGTTTGGTAATAGACATCTCCAACAGAGTATAATTAGCATAAGTGAAAACTGGCACAATAAATTGTTATTTTTATCATTGTCCCCATGCTATTGGGCAAATTAAAAAAAAATTATTATTTAGAATTTTGCATTCAGAAAGTAAATCTGGTAAAAAAGGTTAATAGGAATTGGATCATTTTGAGCAGGATTTGTTTGTCTGCTGATCCTTTTTCAAATTGACGTTAAGATCACACAATATGCAGCATATTCTTAACTCAAATAGTCCTCATCAATAATTAGTGATTACTTGTAATTCATACCTTCAGAATGAGGGAGTATAGTCTCAAGTGAGAAATCGTTTATGTGCTATGCTGTATGTGTATGTATGTGTGTGTAGAAGGAGCTGAATTCTCTCTCTCTCACAGAACCCATCTAGTAGTAACTTTTAACCTTTTCTTTTCCTGGATGTCTTTGATAAATCTTGTGAAGCCATAGACCTTATTCCAAGAAAAACGTGTTTCTAGAGGCATGTGCATGATTTTGCGTGCATCTATAGATCTTTCAAGTTAAAACAAACTATGAGGTTTTTCCTACCAAAGTTTATGTTTCCCAAATTCATATCTGCGTAAAAAAGGGGGGTGCTGGACATTTACTAGGTGAGAATCCACCTACATAACGTTCAGACTCTCCAGCTTCTCTGAAGTTTTGAGCAGATTTATACAGGCCCTGCTTCTTTGTAGTTACCATAGCAGACATGAGATGCTGGTCTGAACCATCACTCTTCCCCATCGAAAGTAATTTATTGAAATTTTATTAAATCTCAAGGTATAGTCAGGACAAGACCATGTGCAGAGAACTGTGGGAATGAGTTGCCTAGAAATCTGGCTTTTCTTAGTTTGGGACGACTTGGTGATCTGACCCCAATGTTGAAGCCAGATGTGGAGATGGCACAAGCAGCACTGGCTACATGGTTTGTGGGGCCCCGTGCAAGCTGAAAACGCTGGGCCTCTTGTTTAAAAAGAATTCAGAATTTCAAGATGGTCACAGCAGAGCATTGAATCATGTGGGAGACCCTTCTGAACATGGGGTCCTGTGCAGTTACACAGGACCATCATCCATGAAGATGGCCATGACCATAGAGACATAGAGACAGTGATGGGTCTCAGTAACAGATACAAAATTGAAATTTGCTTATAGGGGAAGAGGGGATTGGTCTCGTTTTTGGAGGGAGAGCAGAGTCAGGAAACAGAAAGAAGGATGGATGGGAGAAAACTTTATAATTCTGTCTCTTTTCTTTCCCCCATATTTTTTTCCAGGTGGGTCTGAAACTGGAAGTTCAGTATGTGTGGGTCACAGCAGTTTACCACCCCTGCTCACACAGCCCAGGTGAACAGGAGCCTGTGGGGATGGGGATCAGGCAGTGGTTTTCTGGGGTGGAGAGCTAATGGCTAGGGGAACGGGTGGACAAGCTGGAGTTTCTGTGTGCCCTTCATTCCTTCCCAATCTTTCTGCACTTGGCAATTATAGCCAAGGGTACTGCCCCACTGCTACTGAGAGCAGTGCCCAGGGCACAGGTCCCCTAAGATTAGGAGCAAGCAGGGAACTCAGGTAGGGGGGCTGGAATGGTGAGCATAGACTGCAGCACTAGAATTTTTCTGCCCCAAGATAGAATTTTTCTCCACTCCCTGAAGAGTGGGGCGGGGGCCGGGGCCACTGCCCTTAAAGGAATAAAGAATGTGCTCTCAGGGAAAAAAGATTAGATATTAGAGAAACATAAGCTCCAAATGAGAAAGAGAACGGAAATTAAAAGCCTTTCCAGAGGAAGCAGAGCTAATGAAACAGAATATGACTTTAAAATGGTCTTAATAAATATTCTTACAGAAGGATAAGGGAAGCTTTTGAAATCACAGAGCAGGAAAAAGAAGTAATTCAAAATTCGGGGTATTAAAACATAACTGTTGGGATTGAAAAAAAACCCAACCAACTAGTGAGACAGTTGGAATCACAGAATGCGTACAGCTGAAGTACAAACTAGTGAACCAAAAGGTTGTGTCACAGAACTTTCCCAGAAGACATCAGGAAGAGATGGAATCCGTGAAAAATGTTGAGAGTCATGAAACACAGGAATAAAAGTGTCAAACTCTATAAAAGAGAATTCCCAGAAGGTGAGAAAGGAGCCAACAGAGAAGAAGAAATATGAACAAAAATTTCCCAGAATTAAAGAAAGATATAAAAGCTCAGGATAAAAAGGCTAATGGAGTGCTGAACAGAACAGATAAGAAAACTAAAATCAATAGCCAGACAGCTAATAGTTTAACTGAAGAACATAAAGACAGAAAGAATAATTTTAAAGATTCCAGAGAGTAAGAAAAGACCTGAGCAAGTGCTGGCTGATGGCAGGGTTCTTAACAGCAGCAATGGATAATGTCTTCAAAGTTTTAAAGGCAAAGAAATTTGAGCTTAGAATTTTATATCCAGATAAACTACCATTTTAGCAAAGAAATTCTCTGCCTTACAAAGTTTAAACAGTTTCCCACTCAAAGATCATCTTTGAAATGCTCCCAAGAGGTGCTCTGCAAAAAGAAAAATCAATATGGAGGGATAAATGAGAATGGGAAATAAAAATTTGCAAAGAAGTAGATCACGTTTATAATGTCTAATGAAGCAATGATTTAAAAAAATTTATAATTTTAATGACGAAGAATTAATACTCTAGATGATACACCACCAAGGCTAGAGCAAAGCGTGTTTAAGGAAAAGTGTGCTCAAGTTTTTGCCTTGTTTGGGAGACATGGATGTTGATCAGTTTAAACACTGAGAGGGAAAACTAAGCATAACAATAAGTTTTGAAAAATTAGGAATTATATTCAGAAGATTAAAGAAAAATGGATAAAGTTCAAATGGCAGAGGAAAATTTTATCTAAACAAGGATTTGCTCTAGGTCATGGAGGTTAAAACACAGAGATTAAAAAAAAAACTTGTGTTCAAACATTGATCGTGTCACTAATCATTGTGTGACAACAGGCAAATAACCTCTGTGAATATTGATTTCCTATCTGTAAAACAGGAATGACAATGCCTACCAGGAAGCATTGATGTGTGTATGAAATAAGATACTGTTAGTATTGGGTTTAGCATGAGGCCAGGGAATAGTAAATGCTCAATAGAAGGCAGCTAGTACAGCCTTGGTTCATATTTCCAGTGCTGACCTAGCCCTGCCTGGTCCTTGGCACCAAGGACACTGAGTTTATTGCTGAGATTTTTTTCCCCTAAGACATCCGGGCTCCATCAATTAGAAAGATTGACTACCTTTCAATTTCCTTAATTATAAGAAAGCACTAAAAATGCCACTATTTCTTATAGTTATTATGAGAATTAAGTAAATTAATACATATAAAATACTTAGGATCTATTAAGTGCTTTAAATGTTAATTACTATAATTATTTTTATGCTTATTCTTAGATGGAAACTTCCAGAACATACCATCTGCTCCTTAGAAAATTCCCTCAATAGGGTTATAGTACGGATGTAATCAATCATAAAACATTTAAGGCACAAGGGCAGTGAACTTCTCTAGAACACTCAGGTAGTGTGGTCTCTCTGCCATGGCAGTCATTCATCAAAGAAACAACTGCAAGGTCCACTTTTGTGAAGAAGTATTCTTAGTCTTGAACTCTGGCATATGCTTCACTGGACTGAAGAATAAAACAGCTTTAAGAAAGATGATGGTTACCAGCTGGTTAAACTTACCAATTCCAAGATGTCTGCCTTGCAGAGCACATATATCATAGTAGGATTCTCACCAATAGCTCACTTTGGTGACGTAGCCTTGTGTATATTTACATGGCGCTCTCTCCATGAATTCAAAATGTTTCTATTGACTCACTGTTGGTAAACATGTGCTTTGAGGACTTTCCCCAGACACAATGAATTCATACCTTCCCTCAGAAAGACACAGATATAATAACCTAGCAGTTAAGGTGAGTGTTGGATCCAGCCTAATGGTTTTATGCTCCAGTTCACTGATATTGGCAAAGTCATTTAATGTTAATACACCTCTGTTTCCTTCTACTGTGGCCTGTACTGTGACACTACTGACAGAACCTCTCTGATTGTATGATTTTGATGATTAAATGAGATTAGACATATGAAATGTCAGAATCAGAACAAATGTTCAGTAATTGTTAGTGTTGATGACAATAAGATGGTGGTAACCATGGTCACAAGGACAGGATGTGGTGTATGGATGTGGGGCTCTTTCTCCTCTATCCTCCCTCCCATTCCTGTGAAGTTAAGAATAAGATATTGAAATTAAGCCTAACTATCTTAATCAGTTAATGTAAATACACCAAATGCTTATGAGCACAGCACAACATGTTTGTTTCTTTTCTTCCTCTAATAAAGGTTCATATAAATAATTTCAACTTCACAGTTAACTAAAACCTGCTAAGAGATTAGGGCAGGTTTTTTTCTGCTTTCAGACGGGGTGAGATGCCTTATCCAAGGACACAATACACAGGAAGAATGAAGATCATGTTCCTTATGAGACCTGGTAAATACCCTTTTCCCACAATTTCTTTAAGAAAAGGTGGCTCCATGTCAGTTTTCATGCAAGATTTATTAAATTGTCACAGAGACCCATGCATATTCTAGCAGAAGATACTAATGATGATTCTCAAGATGCATTCTATTGTAACCTTCAGGCAGTAATAGAAGAGAAACCAATGCCTGACATCAAACTCCCAAGAAGATACGGAGACAGAGCAATGTGTCAGTAAAAGTGAAGTTGCAGATTCATTTTGTCTGCTCTTTAACACTCTATTGTATGGAAGTGACTCTGAATAGTGAAAAGGGTCCTCAATGCATTTGGCCGGAGGCAACCTTATGAAAATACTGACAATGAAAAGGAACCAGCATATAAAGAATAATGGGGGGACAAAAATGCCTAGGCAATCACCAGGGCATAAAAAAAACCAGTCACATCAGCCAAGGGTGCTTAGATAGAAAGATGTATGACATGCAAATAGGATGGCCAAGTATTAACAAGTAGGCAAGGCTGAAAGGCGGAGCTCCTGGGGGTATATTCTCATGAAGGAAAAGGGTTATTATTAAAACAGCCAACAGATAATTGAGTGCTTATGATGTACCAGACCCTCTCATAATTATAATTATTAAGTCATTTTATTCTATAGAAACTTATGAGTCATTTTCAAATATTATCATCATTTTATAGATGAGGAAACTGAGACCCAGAAGGGTCTTTGCAAAGGTGCCATGTTTCTAAAAGGGAAGTGCTGGGATTTGAGCCCAGGTGGTCTGGTTCTACAGTTGCAAGATGGTAAGTTATCATTCAAAGATGGGGAGCAGGAAGTGGAGGAAGGCCAGAGCCCTTGTGCTCAACCACTACATCGCCTCCAGCTGATGCAGCATCAGTGGGCCTATTTTGTCAGTCCTCTGAGAGAAATGAATGTCCTGTGGGAGATTTTATAGTATCTGAGACACAAGAGCACGTTGCTCTGTTTTCAATTCCCAATAGTGTTATCATATGTCCTAGTTTGTCCAAGATAGCTATGGTTTATGCCGGCTGTCAAGGTGTAATCAATAAGAGTGCTTTAACAAGTGTCCCAATTTGGAAGATAAAGTATATAGTCACTCTGTGTTGACAGTCAAATGGTTAATCCCTGGGCAAAACTAAACCCACTAGAAAGCTGAAGTGCTGAGCTAATGATTTCTTATATACACAAGAGAGGGATGGGGTTGAGGAGGACTTGCTCTGTAGGAGGAATACTAAGGAGTAACATCCCTCACACCCAGGAAAAAAATAAAATAGAAACACCCAATAGAAAATAGCAGAATCCTCAAAGTAGGCAGCATAATTAGATTCCGTTAAAAAGTACTCCAAAGAGGGCATTTTCATCACGCTTACTCTGTCAAAGGCAAAGCTAGGATAAAAGACTGATTTCCTCAGAGAAAATTTGAGGTGAATTCCAATCATGTCTGGGTAGTTTTATTATCTATCCAGGTATTAGAACCCAGCCCTAAATGTCAGGAATTGGGGGATATGAGGTGGGTTAATTTATTAAAATTTGTTCCCAGCTTGTTGCAGTGAACCTGAATTCATTTTACCGAAGTTAATATGTTAATTCTCATAGGGAGTTCACATGTGAGGTTAGTCATCCCTAAATTTGTGTATGGCAGCTGTTAAATTAATGAACTGATTATTAAATTACCTCTTGTGGAGGAGTTAGTCCTTCCTTATACCTATCCTCTGTGTTTTGCCTTTTCATCCTTAAAATGACTACAAACACGTGGATGAAGATGAGCCCTTCTCGATAATCAGTGAGCTATGTTCTAGACCGTAAAGCTCAACGTTTCTTACCCATCCCCTGGGTGCCAGACCAGAGAAGGCAGGAAGCCACAGACTTTCTTACATAACTTGCCATAGTGAATATGGTAACATTTCTCCTCAGGCCCACCAAAGACTACTCACTCAGTGGTTGTAAGACGCAGAGCTACTAAATGTGAGAATTTTAGTTGGTAGGTCCAGAAGTTATGGGCAAATCCATTTTCTTTGCTGAGTAAATTCTCCATGAGTTTTTAAGGCCAGAGCAGGAAGCTTGTGTCTTTGCGACTCCCTTGAGCAGACAAGGGGAGAGGGAAGCTGGGAGGGATCTCTGTGTTGTCCACACATGAAACTTCACAGAAATAGATTTTCCATAAATAAGTCTCACTATACACTGAAAGTGTGGAAAAGAATATACTCAGTGAGTTATAAAATGTTGAGGTTTGATCATAAAAATTGAGGTCCTATTGTTAACATAGCAGAATGGGGCTTTTGGGGGATATATTGCAGTGGAAAAGCACCAATTCTTGATAAGTGATAGACATGCTGGAATTCATTCCTTTACAATTACCAGAGAGGCAATTTCTTAGAAAGCTATAGAAACCTGATCAAGTACCCCTATTTATTTTTCACTAAGTTTGATTATGCTTTATTTCCCATCTAACTTTCTATTAGTAAAGTTGGTGCTGAGATAAAAGGATTTCTGTGCTACTAATGTACACTGTGGTCTAGTTTCCAGAATACTTTGAATAATTGCTCTTATATTGGCTTAAAATTGTGAACCAGAAACCTCTTGGGAACTTTCACTTAATCTGGGCTGTTTTCAAGCCTATTGCTTCTGCAGCCATTTCTGGTAGAATTTTATCACCCCACCCCTTTATTTTTGCAGGTAATCTTTGTGACAACTTTGTAGGAAACCAGGTGCATTTAGTTGTACTATTCTTGCAAATTAACTTCCGCCCTGTAGCTCCGTGCCATTTTTCATTCTCTTCTTCTCCATCTTCAAAGGCATTCAGTTTCTCTTCTGCATATGAGACTGTGCTAGACCCTAGACAAACTATTTAATGGAAATAAATCCTGCCCTCTGGGGACTTCATGTCTGTGTTGATCAGGAGAACCTGATGGCTATTACAAATAAGCCCCAAATCCCAGTGGGTTAACACAACAGAATTTCATTTGTCATTTATTTCACAGTCTAGCAGGGGTTGGTAGGGGCTGGCTGTAGTCCATGCAACAATTTAGTGACCCAGATTCCATCTATCTAGTGCCGGCTGCATCCCATAAGGCTTCAGAGGCTTCCAGTGCAACCCCTAACTCCAGCTGGCAGAAAGGAGGAAAGACAGCATGGATGGAGCACACAGGAGGTTTTTAAGAGGCCAGGTCTGGAATTTGCGGTCTCATCTAACTATAGTGGAATGGAAAGTTTGATCTCCCCATGTATCAGGGAGGAAAAGCCAAAAATAAAGCAGGGTTTTGTGAACACAGAGCTGTCTCCCCATACTCCATACAGTCAGAGACATATCCTTATCTTAAACAACATGATTATATAGCATTGCTTTTTTCTTGTATGGTGATTATTCCATTTGTAAAGTTGGTGCTGAGATAAAGGGATATTCATGCTCTTAAGTATAAACCATGGTCTACTATCACAACTACTCAAAATAATTGTTCCTGTATTGTTACTGGTAGGCATATGGAATAGCTGTGATTTGATCAAGTACCAAGAGTATTTATAGGTTGGGTGATTGAAGTCAAACATTTATTTTGTCATGGCAGACGATTAAGGAACCCAGGGTAATGTATTTGGATATTGCCTCTAGGCATTTGGAGGGTTTCTGCTTCCTGTCTGAGAGCTCCACCCAAATAGCTTAAAATTGGGTGACTACAAATTCTTTAATAGAGCTTTGTCCAGGAAGGGAAGTTTTATTCCCCTTCTCTTCATTGTAGGCTGGGCTAATTAACTTGTTCCTAAGGAATAAAGTATTTAAAGGAAAAAAAATCATAACTTTTCAGCAGAGAAATCTGACAGATACCACCTTAACCAAGTGATCAAGGTGTTAATATCATCAGTAATGTCATGTTCCCCTGAAATGATGTAATGAGAAGGGCACTTCACCTCTGTTGTGTTCCCCCTCACCCCAAATCTATTACCCCAATATAATCATGAGAAAAAAGCAGACAAACCTCAACTGAGAGACATTCTACAAAAATACCTGACCATTACTCCTCAGAAGTGTTAAAGTTGTGTAAGATAAGGGGAGAATGAGAAATTGTCACAGATGGAAGAGATCAAGAAGATAGGATAACTAAATGTAATATGTGATCCCGGATTGGATCCTGGAAAACAAAAATGACATTAGTGAATAAGCTAGAAAAATCTGAATAAAACCTATAGTTTAGTTAATAGTATTATACCATCTTAATTTCCTAGTTTGGATAAATGTACTGTGGGTATGCAAAATGTTAACAATAGAGGAATCTTAGTGAAGGGTGTATGGAAACTCTATTATTTTTGAAATTTTCTGTAAATATAAAATTAATTATGATAGCTAAAATAAATAAAACTAGAAAAATGAGATGATAGCAGGAGTGGGGAAGCAAAGTTAACAATGATAAGAGACAGAATGTCAAGAGTAGAAAAGATATTTTAGATCATCTCAATTTACCAATGCACTTGGAAGAGGAAAATAAAGTGCAGAGACAAATCAAATAGCCAAATATTTCAGACAGAATAAACAGTACCTGCCTCAAAATGAAGGGTTTATTACTCTTAAGTCAATACTCTTGTCCCACGTTATTCCTGGGACCTTTTTTTGTGAAGAGAGGGGAGAATTCAGTCATAGTTGCAGTAATAACACAATAATACATTTATGTAACACATCCTAAGACTATTAATCTTAAATTTTCTGGTTAATTCCTAATCCATTATCTACAATCCCCCCATACACTACACACACACACACACACACACACACACAACATACACACAATGTACACACACACACCACACACACACACAACATACACACACCCAACATATACACACAACACACACACACAACATACACACACACAAAACATACACACACAGCATATACACACGCACACACAAAAATACCCTGCCCTTTCCTCCTCAACATGCTGCCCACAGTCTTACAAGGTAAATTTCATTATTCCTGGCTTGTAGATGAGTAGAATGAGACTCAATAAATTACGTAAACTGTAAAAGTTTCACGGCCAACAATTGGCAGAATCTGATTTGAAACCTCCATCGATCTAATAGCAAAGCTCAAGCTCTTTCCATTATACTCTGGTGCTTTCCTCCCTGAGAAGAGGAGAGGGAAAGCCCCTGAGAAAGATGAGAGAAGGAATATCTAGAAGCAGTCGGCTGAGTGGCAAAGGTTTATTATAAAATATTTCTCAGGGCACCAGGGAATTGTAATTTATGCCCCTGAATTTCTGAAGAGCTGCAGTTCTTGAGTGAGTCAGCCTGAGGTAAAATGGGCTTTTCTGTCTGTAATTTTAGGGTTTGTCCTTTGGAAAAAGGATTTAAATTGTTTATTTTATTCCATTTAGTAACTTTTTGCATGATCAAAATATTTAGTTAAATGGTATGTTAATCTGGTGAGACCATGGTACTCTGTGTTGCTTCAACCCCGAACTTATATAATAATAACGTTGACCATTGACTGTACCCTTCCTCTGTGCCTAGCAGTATATTACATTTATTATTTCTATTTCACACTACAACTTTGGAAGGGAAATATTTGCATTTTACAAAAGAGGAGACCGAGGACCTTTTACCTGTCCCATACCTCCAAGGTCAAATATAAAACAAATACAATGTATAAGAAGTAGTTAGTATAGAAATGTTTATATTAAACAGCACTGCCAAAGGCAGACTTGTCTCTTCTAATGGATTTCTATCACCAGTCCATTTCGTACATTTGTGCAGCCATTTCCAGGTATCCTATAACAAAATGTCTATTAAGTTGGAGACCTTTTCAACAATACATTTAGTTGCTACAAACCTAGTAGAAATATAAAGAAGGAAATGGACTGCAATTCAACTTCTTCACCTTTCCATTATTCATTCCATTTCTCCTTGATGTTGAGACTATGGTTTCTTTGTTCTCTTAGTGACCCTGTGAGCCTCTTAGTGTCTACTTTGACCCACCTGATGGTCCCTGATAAGAAGAGGTCTCACAGAGTGACACTGAGGCAACAGCTCTTTCACTTCCTGGTGAAAGCCTTAGCAACACCTAGTTGGACTAGGGTCTTTGGTCCATTAGCATTGAATAAGGCTCTTTGCCTTCTTCTCACCAACCAGAACTCCATCAGTTATCAGTGGAGCTGAATAGAAATCATAGCTGATCTCCACATTCTCTTACCAGGCCTATATTTTAAAGGCAGCTCTGAATCCATTAGTCTTGTTGATTCATTTATATCCACAAATGCGTCTTTCTTTGAGAGTGTATTAGCTGACAGGGTTTCCCATATGACGATGATGACGATTTGCGTAATGCTTTTTATACTTACATGAATATTATTGTTCTTTACCATAGGTAAGTAATGGAGGAAGCTTCTCTCAGTCAAATGTTAAATAGAAATAAAACAATCTATTCTAATAAAATGCAGACTGTTATTTTCTTTTGCCTCCCAGTCGACTGTTCAGCTTGAGTTCATTTCTTGCTGATAACAGCTGATGTAGAGTCTTGAGTATTTCATTGGCACAACTGTAAAAGGGAGCACACCAAATGAGAGAAATTAAACAAGGCATAACCAAGTTGACTGTTTCAGGTGCTTTAATGAAACTGTCTAATATATGTAAGATGGAATCAAGCTCTGAACAGTAGTGAGACACATATAGTCTATTCCTTTAGAGTTATTTGGCAGAAAACAAGCTACAGTGCAGGAAAAGGTAATGGCTGCTCCCATTTAATGACTAACATTCTTCTCCATTCCCCACAGTGTAGCTCATGCTTATAAATATTAAAAATATGGTATAACCAAGTATAATCAACCAACATTTATTCAGCTTCTACTGAATACCAATCATGCTAAGTGTTAGGGAAATGAATTAGACACATTTCCTGTCCCTTTTAAGAGCAAGAAACAGGTAAACAGAAAAGTGATACATCAATAGAAGTTCATACAAACTACAGAGAAGGGAGTAATTAACCGGAGACACTGGAACTTGAAGACTGGATAGGATTTCACCTACAAGGAGGGCACTTGTATACATTATTTATGCAAAAAGTACAGCATATATAGAGGCATAATGGTGAACCAATAGGGTATGTTCAGGGAGCTCTAAAGATTAGCTTCTTTTAATTGCTAGAGGGAAAAGGGCTGGAGTGAGGGTGGAGATGTGGTAGGAAACATAGCTGAAGAGGTCACCAGAGAGTAGATGGTGAGGAGACAGCCAGAATTCATTAGGTACTCAGCACTATGTTAGTTTTTTGTATCCCACTGTGTGGGATAGAAAAAACTTCTTAGACTTTTTGCTGCTCTTAAAGACTTTATGATCAAACTGAGATGAGAAACCAACATGAAGCAATTAAAACACAATTAAGAAGTCAATATGCGTTACTGATTCAAGTGCAGTTGGGATTCAAAGAAGGTACAGAAATCAATACAGTCTGGAATAATCAAAGAATTAAGAGAAGGTTGAATTTGAGCTGCCCCTTGAAGAATGGGAAGGCTTAGCTCAGTAGCTTTTAACCAACCAGTACTACCCCCTAGCGGACATTTGGAAAGGTGTAGGTTGATTTTTAAATGGTACAGTGGGGAGGTGGGAGGGTCACGTTAGGCATTGCCTTGAGATGCACACCAGAGACCTACTCAATGAAGAATTGTCCCTCTCAAAAGTTTAATAGTGCTCCCATTTAGAAGCACTAACTACATAAGTAGGGGGCAGAGAGAGTAGATTCCAAATGGTGAGAACAAAACAAATATAAGAATTATAGGGATGTATCATTCTGGGTCATTAACAAGATTTAATTAAATGATTTAGAAATAGATCCTATTCTATTTTTAAGTTGATTAACTTTTGCAATTTATATCAGAAACGACATGGTTAAATAGGTCTTTTTACAGGATTGTAATCTCAAGTACTATTAGGGGTTAGAGAACAGAAATAGTAAATCAGGGATTTAACCAGCACTCTCCCCTCTAATGCTGCAAGGTCATTCGGGATGCATGCAGGTCAGCACTGTGGCTGTATTATCCCTTCATCAAGCAGTATGTGCCCATTCTCCGTTTCTGATCATCCACCAGGGGGTGAATCAAACTGTCTCAGCTCAGCTGCTTGTGTCATTCTTCTGACATTATGGCTTCTGCCTGCCCTTGGCTTCTGTTTACTGCCCTCTCTCAGATTCTTCCTGCATCACGAACTGCCATATCTCTACATCTCCCTTTCAAACTCCCCAAGACTGGGTATCTGATCAGTTTGTTGCATGGCTCCTTCCCTGATAGGCAAACCCTTAGGCCACTTGGATTTGTGGGTCACTGGCTGACTTGTAGTTTGCTTGCTCTATAGCTTCAAGTCAGGTCATTCCCCATCAGCTGGCTGTGAAGGAACGATGTAGTCATAAGCACAGAGCAGGGGAATTCGTGCAAATAGAATAGGGCCACAGCCTTCACAACAAATGCAATGGCTTTTCTAAAATGACTCTGGCTATACTGAAATAAGGAGGTTCAATTAAAGTGGAACTACAGGATCTGCTACTCACAGTTGCAGTCAAAAAAAAAAAATCAAAGGCCATCTTTGATGAGCACACAGTATGTTGTTCACCATTTAGAACTTTTCCATCACATTTATGCATATAGATTGTGGTCACTTTCAAGTTCAGGTGATGCTATTTTCAAATATAAAGGTCATGGGCCTACTGTCACTTCAAAGTCAGCACCTAAAAATTTAACTCATAGATTTCTACCAACACTAAATTACCCTCCAAACTTCTCTACTTCCAACCATAGTAGTTGGAATTTTACAGGGAGTATAGAACTAATTGTTAAGGGGAATGGATCATGGCTGTGAATTGCAAGTGTTCTGGGCTCCACTTACTAAGAGTGCCCCAGGGTCAAGATTGATGGAGAGAAATATCTCAGTAACCACATAAAACAAAATTTATAACCTCGTGGCCTGCTAGCCAAATTGGGCCAAGAAATGTTTTTCATTTTGATGAGCACTGTGTACCATAAACATATGAAATTGAATGGCATGTGAAGTAGGATTTCAGCAGTCTCCACCAATCCAGAAGGGTGTAGCTAAAGAAGAAGAAAGAGACAAGTACCAATTTGCAGGAGATGAAATGCAGGTATAAGCAGGAGAAGGCCAGGTGATGAGGTCGGGTGGGTGACATTTTATTTGGAGTATAATTTTAAATGCTCACACTTCACTTCTTTTAAGGTGATCATGCTCACCAGCTACTGTCTGACACCTACAGTCGCACGGCTGTCTCTTTCACCTGCATGTAAGACTGGTCTAGTGGGAAAAATAAACGTGCACTTAGAAGTCTAATTAAAACACACACTATCAGCAACACCGTACTGAAAGCCCCATTAAGCACCTTATGAATGCCCAACAGCGCCCCTGCCCATGTTTGGAGTGACACATTTTGGCTTGGCTGGTGACAATTAGGATCAGGCCCAGGACACTGGAGAATATGTAGTGCATCCCATATGGCCTGGTGTGTAGGTAGATTGTTCCCTGGGTGCCTGCAACTCAATGAAAAAGCTTTGGGGAGGAATTAGAGGAAAATGATGGAGAATGCAGATTAGCACACTATGGATGAATCTGCATCATGTATGGCCGCATAATGGATTGGATTCAACTGTCAGATGGCTATGTATTATTCATGATCAAATTCAGGGTAAAGATACCAGATGGCAAAGTCATATTCATGGTCAGATCATAGTTGTTAATTATAAATCTACATAAGAATTGGATAATAATAATTTAGACTTCTCTCAAAAGGATACTCTGTAGATCATCTAATCAAAAGTTTTTTTAAAATAAGGCACATAGGTTATTAGGTGACATTAAATATTTTATGTTGCCATAAGTTATTTTCCAGAAACGGTGTCCAGTAGCATAAAACTTTTTTCAGATTTCACTAACCTGTGGCTTTGGTCTTAATGTTTGATAGAGCTGGTGGTAACAGTGCCATTTCTTTAAAGGACTGCAGATGATTTACACTAACCAGAATGTCAAGGGACCAGCAAAACTCTGTTAGACAATAAAAATGTTTCTGTCTGCATAGCTATGATTCATCGTGTACAAAAAGGCTCTCTGATTTCAGGTTCTATCTAAATGTCATCAGCATCATGCGGGCTGGACATTTTCTGTTTGCCCCTTTGGATTCCCTCTCTATCCTTCTACACCCTGCTTTGTGGTCAGTGAGGCTGACCTGTAAGAGTTGCATCAGTGAGCTCTCTTGTCCTCTGGATTCCAGTTGGTTGGTCCCTGAAGGGCATCAGTGGGAGATGGAGTGGGGCAGAGTGAATATTCTTTTAGGTCCCTCCCTGTGTTATCTCCTCTGCAAAGGCCAATACTCCTGTTAGGTGGTCCTCTCCACACATCTTTCTCTCTGGATTCTGGAAACTTCATGGATGGTTGTGGTTTTCTGTTACCAGTCTTGGGGGTTGCTCTACATTATCCTTTGTGGTTTCTCTATATCCTGCCCACACCTTTGTAAACAGTCCTTTTATTAAGTTCTCCTTAACTATCCACTTTGAACATGCCATCTGTTACATTTTGTGATCCAGACTGAAATACAGTTGACCCTGGAAACACAGGTTTGAACTGTGCTGGTCCACTTACACAAGGATTTTTTTTCAATAGTAAATACTACAGTACTGCATGATCTGCCATTGGTTGAATCCATAGAACCATGTATATGAAGGGCTGACTATAAATTATACAGACATTTTTTACTGTGTGGAGGGTTGCTGTCCCTATTCCTCAGGTTGTTCAAGGGTAAACTGTATACCCTAAACACAGAATCATAGAATCAAATAATACATTAGCTGCAAATAATGGACATGATCTATTCAATCTTTCTCATTTTACTGATGAAGAAACTGAGGTGGAGAGATGTCAAGGGATTTGCCCAAAGTCACCAGATACTATGTGACAGGCTGGGGGCCAGAACCCACAACAGAGTCCTCTGCAGAAGGTCTTGGGTATCACAATAGGTGTTCACTGAAGGTGTCTGTCTGGGACAGCTAGCCCCAGTGAGTTGGCCAGTAGGGAGATTTTTCTACCTACAGCAGCTTCTGGCAAAAATGTTATCAGCAGCTCCAGGAAGGGACTCAGTAAGGAGGCTGAAGGTATTGAAAATCCAGCGATCCATACGGTATTTTGGGGAGTGGTTTCCAAATATCCTAGCTAAACTTGGCTCTCAGAATTTTACCCCAGTCTATAGGGATAATAAAGGGGAAATTGCATCAATTGGAGCCTTTAGCTCTCAGTGCCCAGGTGTTCTCCACAGACAGGTGAAGGGGATGGGCAAGGGAGCGGTTGCAATTAGGTGAGACAGGTGTCACTACACAGGCATGAGAGAACAGAGTCGGGGTAAAATAATTACCATAAATTAAATGCCTAGGTGCCAGGAACTGCACTGGGGGTTTTCCATTCATTATTTTATATAATTCCCAACCCTAACCCTCATTTCACAGATGAGAACATTTATGCAAAAAAGAAGTTATACCTGTAGTGAGTGGGAAACAAGCCCCAGAGGAGACATAGAGTTCAAGACACATTGAGAACACAGATATGGTGGCAACAAAGATCATAAAATGTTTTTTATTGCCTGTCACTGAATCAGGTGCTGGGGATGAATGCGAACTGAAGATCAAGAAAGAAGCACTGTGAACTAGAGAGACTTAGTTGCTGTCATGGTGTCTGTACCCTATGGGCTGTGGGGCTGTGGGCATAGGAGAGAGTACAGATGACTAGGCTTTAGTTTGAAAAGCATTATGATTGGGAAGTACAGGGTTCCATGGGGACCCAGAGAAGGGGCAAGCATCACAGGCTGGGGAGGGAACAGGGCAATGAAGGTTTCACAGAGGAAGTGACCCGTGAGTTAAGAACTGAAGGATGAATAGGAATTGGCAGATGAAGTGGGAAGGAAATGTGGTTCAGGTAGAATGCATAGCATGTGCAAAGGCCTGCTCTTAAGAGAACTCCTGGAAAAGAAGTTCGTTGGAGTTGATCATAGATGTTAGAAGGAAGTAGAAGGAGGCAAGGCTGAAAAGCTATTTCAGGGTCATTATAAGTTGAGCCTGTAGACCACGTTAAGGAATTTGGATTTTTTCCCCCCTCTCAGAGCATTAGAGAGACACTGAGGACTTCAAATAGGGAGATGACATGACCCAATTTCAGGGGTCGCTGATCCTTGGACAGAGATTGCTGTCTGCTCTGGTTTTGTTGGATGAATGGAAAGACTGCACTCTGTGTTGGGTGGGTCTGTAAGGCAGCCAGCATGAGGTGGAGCTCACAGGGGCCCATGGATGTTAATTATCCCTGACTGAGAGCCAGGCCCCTCCAGGGATCTCTGTAGTTCGTGTCACTGACAGTGCTTGGCTGTTTTTGTCAGTCTATTTACACTCTTTGCCCAACTCCAAGTAATTTGTGTTCACTTTTTCATCTTGCTTCCTTTAGAGTTTTCTCCTGCTTTGAAAAAGAACCCAAAATGTTGTTCAGCAGAGATGGTGAATTTTCATTGTGTGATAGTATAAGTAGTTGGCATTTCTTTTTAACTAACTTCTCTGTTTTGTTTGCTTTTTCTTTTTCCATTCAATACATGCCAGCCCTGAGCTGAGACAATGGCTCAAGATATTTAGCTGCCATGGATAGATTTGGAAAACTTGACTTTGAATTTGGATCTGGCCATGTGATATAATCAGACCTTGCTGAACTTTGGGACCCACAGCATTCATAGGAAAGGTATTTACAGGCAGGAGGAAAGCAGGAAATACTGCCTTGTGAAATATGAATGAATACAGAACTCAGACCTAGGCTGTATCTGTATGTGCGTTAAACTGTCTAGAGAACTTGCTTAAAGTATGCTTACTGAATAAAAGAGGGAAGTGCTTGGCTATTCTTTATAACTGAAGTAAAATGTTCATGAAGTAATAGCTACCCATGCATGTGCATTGTCTCCTTTCCTTTACTCTCTTCTCTTTTTCTCTTCCATTCCACTCTATTTAAAAAAGAAAATGCTGGTTACAAACCACTAAAATGATTTCAGAACTCACTAATGATTGGGTTTTTAACCTGCAATTGGAGAAACACTGTTATAGAGGATTTAACCAAAATGTATTTTTCCTAGCATCTCACTGTGGCAAAGAAACTATTTCTACCTGAACTATGGAGTAACTAAGTCCTACCTAATTGTTGGGGTGTCTGAAGATTGGTGAAGGTCTCCACGGAGTCTCTTGCCTCATGGGAAGGGTGGCAATTTAATTTTTTTTCAAGCCCTATCTTTATGTGGTTATGAGATGGTAAACTCTTGAATCCCACTATATTCAGGAGTATGTTTAGTAATGTTTGATAGCTGTCTATTGGTTCTTTCCCACAAGGAATCTATTTTCAGTTCACACTTGAATCAGAGAGTTACTCCTCTGACTAAAATAAATGATATGGTGGACATATTGCTGATCACTAACTCTGAAACAGCTGGCTAGAATTCAGAATGCCAAGATCAGAGAGAGAAAGCTGTAGGACTAGGCACATAGAAAAAGCTGCCATTCCTGTGTTCTCAAGTAATTGGAAGCATGAATTTTAAAGATTCTATTGAAGGGAGCCATTCCACTTAGCATTATTGTTAATTGTATCTTAGACCTGAAAATAAGTGAATGAAGAAAGACTGAGAATTTTTCATGTGCCATGATGGAAACATAAAAACCTTTTCAGTCCCACCTGTTGTGGAATAAAACCATGGAAATGATGGGACCTTGGGAAGAGGATTGGAACAATAAAGGCAAGAAGAAAATAAACCTAGGTGGAAGAGACCAGAACAAAGACATCTTCTCTTAGCTTTCTGGGCTAAGAGGTTTCCTCCAATTATGTAGTGAAGGAAGATTAGAAATTGATATGAGAACCTCAGCGTAGGTGCTGGTTATGTGCAATCACACTTTTAATAAGTGAACACTCAACATTTCATGCCCCTCCTTCTGCACTGTGGACTCAGTCATTCTCCCAAACCATTTGTGTGGCATTTATAAATCATAAGTCTATGATCCAAATTAAAACAGACAAACCTATTCTCAACTGGTTCTATCCTGTCCTACATGAGTGTAGTTTTTGCTTTGCAGTCAGCAAATATAACTAAAAAAAAAAATTTTCCCTTTCTGCTATGGCCTGAATGTTTGTATACCACCAAAATTCATGTTGAAATCCTAACCCCCAAAGGTGATGGTATTAGCAGATGGGGCCTTTGGGAGGTGCTTAAGTGAAACCCTCATGAATGGGAGTAGTGCCTTATAAAAGAGACTCCAGAGAGATCCCTAACCCCTTCTGTCATCTGAGGACACAATGAGAGTGTGTGACCCAGGGGAGGATCCCTACCCAACCATTGCTGGTACCCCCTGATCTTGGACTTCCAACCTCCAGAACCATGAACAATAAATTTCTGTTGTTTATAAACTACCGTGTCTCTGATGTTTTTTATATAGCACCCAAATAGACTAAGATACTTCCCTTAGAACTTGAATTATTGGAGATTCTCAGCAACAGCTTTCAGGAGGGCATTCTCTATGCTTGTTCTCTGCAACATTGTGGAGTGGATTTGTGGAGTGGGCATTGTGTGTTTGCTTGCCAAGTCCCTTTGTTCTCTTTCTCCAGGGATCTCTTCCCTTTCAACCTTACCTTCCTCAGGAGCCCAGTTCTTGATGAGCTATTTCCCCTATGTGCTGGCTTTGGACTACTATTTTCCTCCAAAAGCATACCTCTATGTGTTTGTTGTAGTGTCTCAGAACTAGGGTTAATCTCTTTAGAATTTTTGCTAAGATGTTCATGAATTAAAGTTGACATTTCTTCTGGAAAACATCTTCACTTTAACTGAGCCCTTCTATGCCCTAACCCACAGGTTAGACATAATTAGGCCAACACTTTCATTTCTCAAACTTGATGAAAGAAGTTGTTAACTTGTCCTAGTTCCTCCTCAAAAGGAATATCCTACCAGCCAGAATTTTAAGTTCCTTGGTCCTTCATTAAGATATTATGTTTTTCTAGGAGGAAAAAAGGGCATGGTTGTTTTCTGAGCTTTATGGTTTTTCATAGTGTTTGCTGGTGAATTTATTCTGGTTTGTATCGGAGCACTAAAAGTTGGTTTGTAATGTATTGTGAGAATTAAAAGGAAACAAGACTGGAACACTTCAACTGAATATATTAAGTTTTGGTGCTGCTCCATATACATTGCTTATCTAGAGATTCTGTGAGATACTCAGATCAAAGAGGAGAAAATGGGAAAAACCAACATCTTCTGAAAGCTTACATATTTCATGGGCTTATGCACACCATCTCATTTAATTCTCAGTCAATATTTTAGTTGAGTATTGTCTACATTTTATGGAAGAGGAAACTGAGGCTCACGTACTATTTTGTTCATGGCCACATAGGTCATAGAAGTAGGATTTTAGTTTGTTTTTTGCTGTCTCTAAAGTTCATGCTCTTTCCATTAATCCATGAAAACTTTTAACTTCTACAAAGCTGACAATTCAGATGGGGAGTATTTCAGACATTAAAAAGGAGATAACATATATTATGAAGTAATATGTGTTAAATGTCTAAAAAATGAGAGATCAGTTGTATTGAGATAAGATTGGATAAGTAAGCCAGGGCTGATTTCACAAATAAAACTCTTCTAGTTCCCACTCAGAAATGTAAAGAGCTAGAAAGAGCATCTCTCACATTCTTACAATGAAAAAAAAAAACTACACAAATTGTAAGTCCGTGACTTTTTTGAACCTGTTAAAAGAATCGGTCACCTGGCTCAACATCTAAGGAGAGAGAGGCCACGACAGGGAGAGACACGACATGGGCACTTACCTGGTATAGACACAAGTGGACACTGGTTAGAAGAGTTCCACTAGGGAAATAGAGGATTGGTAGAGGCCAAGTTCACACTGTGAGAGAATGTGAAGCCCCTAGGGGCCGCAGAAATCGGATGAACCCGCAATCTTTTCTCCACAAACCTACTAAGCACTTGCAGAAAAGGTTGGAGAGAATCCTAAGAAAGTGTCCTAATATGGTGGGGTAAACAGGAGCTGCTGAAGAATGGCCCCAGGATTCAACCTGGACCCCTCTCACCAAATTTTATTAGGGAATGAAAACTTTAATCTGTATGGGGAAGGGCAAAAAACAGAGTTGTTTATAGTACACTAGTGAGAACCCATTGCAGCTGGGGGAAGGGAACTAGGTAAAAACACTATGCCATTAGGGGAGGGGCAGAAATAAGAGATATGTTGGGCCCGTAACTACGCCAGGGGAGGAGCAGAAGCACTGAGATGACCATATCCCTGAGAAGCTTAGTTTGCTGAGAGTAACTAGAAGCCATGACTCCCCAGTAACAGTGTACTTAATGATAATGTTCAGATACTGGTTTTTAAATACCATTCTTCAATAAAAGAAGTCAGGGTTCCTTAGAAAAGTGGTCCATTTCGGGGCTGAAGCAAGGAAAATACAGGATGATCATGGAGCATTTTGAGGTGTCAAAAAGCAAAGAAGTGAAAAAAAATAATTAGTTTCATTTCAGAAGGGCACAAGAGCCAAAAGAGCTCCTTTTGGCCAAATTTGTAATAATTTGAGCAATGAAATAAATAATGATAGTATTGGATTATAACCCAAAGAATGAAGTAAATATCCATGAGTCTATACTGATACAAATAAATAACTGAATAAATATATAAAGGGAAGAGTGATAAATTGTCCTTTTAGAACAATTCCAAATAATAAATGTTGAAGAAATGAGGGAAGTAGAAAAATCACCATTAGAATACAATAAAAATCACAATAAAAATTGCTACAGTCAAGTTCCACTGATGGGTGCAAAAAATCAGTGAATGAAAGTTTGAGGAGAAACAGAATATAACATCTCAAAGTATGTCTTCCTCTAAATATTTATTATTTAAAAGGGAAAACTAGTAACTTTAGAGTGGAGAAATCTGGAAAAACCACCTTAGCCAAGTGATCTCCAGTAATGTTTATCAACATCGTGTAGTCCCTGATACGATGCACTGAAGGGAGTACCCCCTCCTCAGTGGTATTCTTCCAAGTAGAACATGACCTCAATCAAATCATAGTGCATTTCTTAGCATCTCTAACTACATAAAATGTATATCTAAGCATATTACAAGCTATTTGAAGATTAGGATGTCGAATGTGTTTATTTTTTTTCATTTTCAGCCCTAAAAAGGAAATAAAATGGAATATAATCAAAGCTTCAAAAAAAAGAAAAAAAATATCAGCCATAAGTGCTAATATAATACTAGTTTTTGAATATGACATGCAGCTCTGAGCTTCCTTGCTCCCAAGGTAAAAAGAGAATCACAAGAAATAAACACCAAACTTCATGAAGACAAAGTTTTCCACCAATATATATGTATATATATATTTTGCACCACTCTAAGCCTGTATTTTGAAAGAGGGGAAAAAGGCACCTATAATTCCACTCTTAAATTTCCTTTGAATGTTCTTTCTTGTCCTGTTTGAATATATATTTTATATATCTGCAATCACAGTGTAAATGTCATTTTGTATTGATTTATTCACTTACGTCATAAACATTTTCCCTATTTCTATAGTCTTAAAAGTTATCATTTTAATGCCTGTATGATACTCTGTCATGTGAAAATGCCATAATTTACTTACATATTTCCCTATTGTTGGACATTTAGGCACTTCATATTTCTTGATACTAAATTCTGGAAGATGTTTTATATGGGGGTCCCCAAAAGGAACATGGGGCAATGAAACAGACAATGTCACTGATAGCACTTTTACACAGTACAGAAAAGAATTTCATGTGAATGTTGCACATAATCATTTTCCATCAGAGGTGAAGGTAGGATCCAAAAATGTAAACCAGTGAAGTAAATTTACCAGTGGCTCAGCTATTGCAGGATTGATTTATGGGGGTTGTATATTTTTGTCTGCCTTCCTGTGTTTAACACTGAACCTTTCACATAACTGAAGCTGAGTAAATGCACGTTGATGTAAACATACTCCCATCCTCATTATTCCATCTCTGTACCTGCCTTCACTTTGGAGGAAAATTTACCTCAAAACCGTATTATTTCTAAGCTTTAAAGACAGAGTCGTGTGGTGGTAAGAAACAAAGTACTTATATGCAAAAAAAGGAAATATGAGAATGCTTTTGGTTTTAGGGAAAAAAAGGAAAACAAAAGCAATCTCAAAGCTACATGCCACAAAGAATAAAAATATATTTAGTTGTGGAGCAAGTAATGTTCTTCAAGAACCCATGCTTTTCCAGTCCTTCTTTCAAAACTAGGTGAAAAATCAGCAAGCTTTTCAATGTTTTCATGTTGATTATGGGGATAATTAGAAATTATTTTACCGTTGGGATATGAGAAACTCAAGTCTAACAAAAAAAAAAAATCTTTGTGAAGAAATTAGCCTTTCTAAAGGGCCAGGTGTCTGCTCATTTATATAAAACTACATGTTTTAAACTCTGAGTTCATGAAGGAGTTCTTAATCTTCACTGATATGTTTTCCTTTTAAATATCTTACCCTTTTCTTTTCAATTATGTTCTTTGTGATTGGAGTGATGCTTAAAAGAAATTAGCAATATTCCAGTTTGGTAAATATTTTCATTTTTTGGTTTTCTAGCCACAAAATTATAATTTTCCCTTCTTCGGAAGTTTTATTTTTCTAAGTCCTAGAATTCACCTGTGACTCAAATCAAAATTTACATCTTTTTTACTATAATATATTCCAAGATGGTATGATAATGTCTTGGGTGTTCTGTAGTTTCAGTACTATATGTCTGATATAACACTGGTATGAATTCTTTCCATTTACCCTTCTTGTGAGTATGTGAGTTGTTCCATCTAATTATTGATATCTTTAATCAGCTCTGAAAAATTATCAGCTATTATGCCTTCAAATATTGCTTCTTTATTATTATTTATGTTCTATCCTTCTGGAACTCTGATTAAATAAACATAGAACATTTTCATCTGCCCCTTAGGTCTTTTAACTCCTCTTTCATATTTCCCAACTCTTTGTGGATAATTTCTTAACATCTATCTTCTGGGACACCAATTATTTTCTCAACTGTGTGTCATGTGCTAATCTGTCTGCACAATTTTATTCTTAATTATTATATTTTATTCTTCTCTTATGTATAATTTATAATTTATGTTTTATCTTGTCTTGCCATTTGCCTGAACCAATTTATTCAAAAAGTCTGTGTGTATGGACTATGTTATTATCAACTATTAATAATCTGGCTGCCTAAGTAAGCATATAAAATAAAAAATATTTTAAGGAACTGACAACGAATACTGTTTTAGTATTGAGCCATGAAATATCTGGAACATATTTATAAAAAGAAAGGCATTCGTTGTTTATCTGAAATTCCAATTAAACTGGGTATTTTGTATTTTTATTTGGTAAATCTGGCAACCCTAGGAAATGTTAAGGAGTACCATGCTGCGTAATGTGACATTCCTTACAGTAAAATCAAAGACATACTTTGTCAGTTTGCAGTAATCAGGTACTGTAGAATCTAGATATTTTGCCAATAGTATGTCCCAATTCTTCAGGTGTCCCCTGATTCATGAGCATGGAAATGTTTGCCCAGGTACCTGGCTTTCTCCCAGATCATATGTGTCTCATAAATCATGTATAACCTGAACATATTCTCATGCTTCTAAAAAGCTCACTTACCAGCTAAATGACTTGTTCCTGACAGTTTTGCAATGCAAGATTCAAATTAATACCTTAGAACATGACAAATTATTACTTGTCATAGACCTTTCAGTGGGTTGCAAACTGTCACAATCATAAATGTGAAGAAGATGTGATCATTGTAGCAAAGACTTTCATGCTGTGTTTTGTTGAGTCCTAGGGTTCCTGTGAGGTGTTTCTAAGGCCACCATGAGGGTAAAGTTCTCAGTCCCTGATCAAATCCAGGTGGCTCAGTTTTTATCTGTTATATGTATCTGGGCTCTCTACACATATTTTATTTGAATAAAGTGTTCTGCTGTTAATAAATAATATGAAAATTGATCATTTGGAGACATATAGGCTTTGGTGTGAGAAAAACTTGTCTTACCCTGGTTTGGGCACTTATATTCTATGTAAACTTAGACTGTTTACTTAACCTCTCTAAACCTAGTTCTCAAATGAGAAAAGGGATAATAATAAAACTTTCCTCATAGGTCTTTTTATTTTTTTCTTTTTGTTGTGTTAAGAACGCTTAGCATGAGATCTACCTTTTTAACAAACTTTTAAGTGCACAATACGGTATTGTTGACTTTAGATGCTATGCCGTACAAAGAATCTCTAGAACTTATTCATCTTGTATGTGTGAAATGTTATACCCATTGAACAGAGATTCCCCTTTTCTCTCTCCCCATAGCCTCTGGCAACCACCATTCTACTCTCTGTTTCTATGAGCTTGACTATTTTAGATACCTCATTTAAGTGAAATCATGCAGTATATGTCTTCTGTGACTGGTTTATTTCACTTAGCATAATGTCCTCCAGGTTCACCCAGGTTGTTGCATATGGCAGAATTTCCTTCTTTTTAAAGGCTGAATAATATTCTATTGTATATTTATGCCATATTTTATTTATCCATGCATTTGTTGATGAACATTTAGGTTGTTTCCATATCCTGGTTAGTGTGAAATAGTTTTGCAGTGAACATGGAAGTGCAGATATTTCTCTGAGATCCTGATTTTAATTCCTTTGAATATATACCCAGAAGTGGGATTGCTAGATCATATGGTAAGAAAAAAATGAAATAATTAATTTAAAATGTTTAGTACAGCAGCTGGTACATAGTAAATAAACAATTAATGTTAACTATTGTAATTATTATTTTGTTAAAAGTAATCTTTGACTCATTAATAATTCATTGAACTAATATTCAACTAATTGTAGCTTCTATTTTGAGCCAGTAATGAATATACTTTTTCTCATGTAACCTTCACAACATGCTGAGGTCATTGCATTCTCATTCTATGGGGAGGAAATTGAGACCTGGGAAGACTGGTGAGCTGCAGTGTTCATTCAGCTCTAAGTGGCAGACTGGAGTTTTGAAATTGGGTGGCCTGAATCCAAGTACAATATTTTTCTTCTTAAACCCAAACTATCTCCTCCAGAGTCAACAAGGAACACATTGATTATGATTTATAATATCACTTAGATTTTTAGATCTATGGATTTTGTAGATTTGCAGAAAAGTTGCATTATTAAATAATTGCCCTGTGTCTTCTTTCTATGCATCAATATTAATGTGATTAATGTAAATGATGAGAAGAATTTTTGAATGCCTTTGTGTCAGGTGCTCTCTGATTACTTACTTCCTAGATGCCGGAGGACTGACGTTTGCTGCATTAATTGATGTAGTCTTCAGGAGTGAAGGAAAGCCCTTTGTTACCTTACACTTTGGATAGCCTTGTATTACTTTCCTATAATTATTTCTTTTTTTTTCCATTTTTAATTTTTTAATTTTTTAACATCTTTATTGAAATATAATTGCTTTACAATGGTGTGTTAGTTTCTGCTTTATAACAAAGTGAATCAGTTATACATATACATATGTCCCCATATCTCTTCCCTCTTGCGTCTCCCTCCTTCCCACCCCTCTAGATGGTCACAAAGCACCAAGCTGATCTCCCTGTGCTATGTGGCTGCTTCCCACTAGCTATCTATTTTACGTTTGGTAGTGTATATATGTCCATGCCACTCTCTCACTTCGTCCCAGCTTACCCTTCCCCCTCCCTGTATCCTCAAGTCCATTCTCTAGTAGGTCTGTGTCTTTATTCCCGTCTTGCCTCTAGGTTCTTCATGACCATTTTTTTTTCTTTTTTAGATTCCATATATATGTGTCAGCATATGGTATTTGTTTTTCTCTTTCTGACTTATTTCACTCTGTATGACAGACTCTAGGTCCATCCACCTCACTACAAATAACTCAATTTCATTTCTTTTTTATGGCTGAGTAATATTCCATTGTATATATGTGCTGCTTCTTCTTTATCCATTCATCTGTTGATGGACACTTAGGTTGCTTCCATGTCCTGGCTATTGTAAATAGAGCTGCAATGAACATTGTGCTACATGACTCTTATTGAATTATGGTTTTCTCAGGGTATGTGCCCAGTAATGGGATTGCTGGGTCATATGGTAGTTCTGTTGTTTTTTTTTTAAGGAGCATCCATACTGTTCTCCATAGTGGCTGTATCAATTTACATTGCGACCGACAGTGCAAGAGGGTTCCCTTTTCTCCACACCCTCTCCAGCATCTATTGTTTGTAGATTTTTGGATGATGGCCATTCTGACCGGTGTGAGATGATATCTCATTGTAGTTTTGATTTGCATTTCTCTAATGATTAATGATGTTGAACATTCTTTCATGTGTTTGTTGGCAATCTGTATATCTTCTTTGGAGAAATGTCTATTTAGGTCTTTGGCCCATTTTTGGATTAGGTTGTTTGTTTTTTTGTTATTGAGCTGCATGAGCTACTTGTAAATTTTGGAGATTAATCCTTTGTCAGTTGCTTCATTTGCAAATATTTTCTCCCATTCTGAGGGTTGTCTTTTCATCTTGTTTATGGTTTCCTTTGCTGTGCAAAAGCTTTTAAGTTTCATTAGGTCCCATTTGTTTATTTTTGTTTTTATTTCCATTTCTCTAGGAGGTAGGTCAAAAAGGGTCTTGCTGTGATTTATGTCAAAGAGTGTTCTTCCTATGTTTTCCTCTAAGAGTTTTATAGTGTCCAGTCTTACATTTAGGTCTCGAATCCATTTTGAGTTTATTTTTGTGTATGGTGTTAGGGAGTATTCTAATTTCATTCTTTTACATGTAGCTGTCCAGTTTTCCCAGCACCACTTATTGAGGATGCTGTCTTTTCTCCACTGTATATTCTTGCCTCCTTTATCAAAGATAACGTGACCATATGTGCGTGGGTTTATCTCTGGGCTTTCTTTTTTTTTTTTTTTTTTTTTTTTTCCTTTTTTTTTTTTTTATTAAACATCTTTATTGAAGTATAATTGCCTTACAATAGTGCGTTAGCATCCGCTTTATAACAAAGTGAATCAGTTATACATATAAAATATGTTCCCATTTCTCTTCCCTCTTGCATCTCCCTCCCTCCCACCCTCCCCATCCCACCCCTCTAGGTGGTCACAAAGCACTGAGCTGATCTCCCTGTGCTACGTGGCTGCTTCCCACTAGCTATCTATTTTACATTTGGTAGTGTATATATGTCCATGACACTCTCTTACCCTGTCACATCTCACCCCACCCCCTCCCCATATCCTCAAGTCCATTCTCTAGTAGGTCTGTGTCCTTATTCCCGTCTTGCCACTAGGTTCTTCATGGCCTTTTTTTTTTTTCCCTTAGATTCCATATATATGTGTTAGCATACTGTATTTGTTTTTCTCTTTCTGACTTACTTCACTCTGTATGATAGATTCTAACTCCATCCACCTCATTACAAATACCTCCATTTCATTTCTTTTTATGGCTGAGTAATATTCCATTGTATACATGTGCCACATCTTCTTTATCCATTCATCTGTCGATGGACATTTAGGTTGCTTCCATGTCCTGGCTATTGTAAATAGAGCTGCAATGAACATTTTGGTACATGACTCTTTTTGACCTATGGTTTTCTCAGGGTATATGCCCAGTAGTGGGATTGCTGGGTCGTATGGTAGTTCTATTTGTAGTTTTTTAAGGAACCTCCATACTGTTCTCCATAGTGGCTGTATCAATTTACATTCCCACCAACAGTGCAAGAGTGTTCCCTTTCCTCCACACCCTCTCCAGCATTTATTGTTTCTAGATTTTTTGATGATGGCCATTCTGACCGGTGTGAGATGATATCTCATTGTAGTTTTGATTTGCATTTCTCTAATGATTAATGATGTTGAGCATTCTTTCATGTGTCTGTAGGCCATCTGTATATCTTCTTTGGAGAAATGTCTATTTAGATCTTCTGCCCATTTTTGGATTGGGTTGTTTGTTTTTTTGTTATTGAGCTGCATGAGCTGCTTGTAAATCTTGGAGATTAATCCTTTGTCAGTTGCTTCATTTGCAAATATTTTCTCCCATTCTGAGGGTTGTCTTTTGGTCTTGTTTATGGTTTCCTTTGCTGTGCAAAAGCTTTTCAGTTTCATTAGGTCCCATTTGTTTATTTGTGTTCTTATTTCCATTTCTCTGGGAGCTGGGTCAAAAAGAATCTTGCTGTGATGTATGTCATAGAGTGTTCTGCCTATGTTTTCCTCTAAGAGTTTGATAGTGTCTGCCCTTACACTTAGGTCTTTAATCCATTTTGAGTTTATTTTTGTGCATGGTGTCAGGGAGTGTTCTAATTTCATACTTTTACATGTTCCTGTCCAATTTTCCCAGCACCACTTATTGAGGATGCTGTCTTTTCTCCACTGTATATTCTTGCCTCCTTTATCAAAGATAAGGTGACCATATGTGCATGGGTTTATCTCTGGGCTTTCTATCCTGTTCCATTGATCTATATTTGTTTCTGTGCCAGGACCATACTCTCTTGATTACTGTAGCTTTGTAGTATAGTCTGAAGTCAGGGAGCCTGATTCCTCCGTCTCCGTTTTTCTTTCTCAAGATTGCTTTGGCTATTCGGGGTCTTTTGTGTTTCCATACAAATTGTGAAATTTTTTGTTCTAGTTCTGTGAAAAATGCCAGTGGTAGTTTGATAGGGATTGAATTGAATCTGTAGATTGCTTTGGGTAATATAGTCATTTTCACAATGTTGATTCTTCCAATGCAAGAACATGGTACATCTCCCCATCTGTTTGTATCATCTTTAATTTCTTTCATCAGTATCTTATAATTTTCTGCATACAGGTCTTCTGTCTCCTCAGGTAGGTTTATTCCTAGATATTTTATTCTTTTTGTTGCAGTGGTAAATGGGAGTGTTTTCTTAATTTCACTTTCAGATTATTCATCATTAGTGTATAGGAATGCAAGAGATTTCTGTGCATTAATTTTGTATCTTACTACTTTACCAAATTCATTGATTCGCTCTAGGAGTTTTCTGGTAGCATCTTTAGGATTCTCTATGTATAGTATCATGTCATCTGCAGACAGTGACAGCTTTACTTCTTCTTTTCCAATTTGGATTCCTTTTATTTCTTTTTCATCTCTGATTGCTGTGGCTAAAACTTCCAAACTATGTTGAATAATAGTGGTGAGAGTGGGCAACCTTGTCTTGTTCCTGATCTTAGTGGAAATAGTTTCAGTTTTTCACCATTGAGGACGATGTTGGCTGTGGGTTTGTCATATATGGTCTTTATTATGTTGAGGTAAGTTCCCTCTATGCCTACTTTCTGGAGGGTTTTTATATAAATGGGTGTTGAATTTTGTTGAAGGCTTTCTCTGCATCTATTGAGATGATCATATGGTATTTCTCCTTCAATTTTTTAACATGGTGTATCACATTGATTGATTTGCATATATTGAAGAATCCTTGCATTCCTGAGATAAACCCTACTTGATCATGGTGTATGATCCTTTTAATCTGCTATTGGATTCTGTTTGCTAGTATTTTGTTGAGGATTTTTGCATCTATGTTCATCAGTGATATTGGCCTGTAGTTTTCTTTCTCTGTGACATCTTTATCTGGTTTTGGTATCAGGGTGATGGTGGCCTCGTAGAATGAGTTTCGGAGTGTTCCTCCCTCTGCTATATTTTGGAAGAGTTTGAGAAGGATGATAGATGTTAGCTCTTCTCTAAATATTTGATAGAATTCGCCTGTGAAGCCATCTGGTCCTGGGCTTTTGTTTGTTGGAAGATTTTTAATCACAGTTTCAATTTCAGTGCTTGTGATTGGTCTGTTCATATTTTCTATTTCTTCCTGGTTCAGTGTTGGAAGGTTGTGCATTTGTAAGAATTTGTCCATTTCTTCCAGGTTGTCCATTTTATTGACATATAGTTGCCTGTAGTAATCTCTCATGATCCTTTGTATTTCTGCAGTGTCAGTTGTTACTTCTCCTTTTTCATTTCTAATTCTATTGACTTGAGTCTTCTCCCTTTTTTTGTTGATAAGTCTGGCTAATGGTTTATCAATTTTGGTTATCTTCTCAAAGAACCAGCTTTTAGTTTTGTTGATCTTTGCTATTGTTTCCTTCATTTCTTTTTCATTTATTTCTGATCTGATCTTTATGATTTCTTTCCTTCTGCTAACTTTGGGTTTTTTTTGTTCTTCTTTGTCTAATTGCTTTAGGTGTAAGGTTAGGTTGTTTATTTGAGATGTTTCTTGTTTCTTGTGGTAGGATTTTATTGCTATAAACTTCCCTCTTAGAACTGCTTTTGCTGCATCCCATAGATTTGGGGTCGTCGTGCTTTCATTGTCATTTGTTTCTAGGTATTTTTTGATTTCCTCTTTGATTTCTTCACTGATCGGTTGGTTATTAAGTAGTGTATTGTTTAGTCTCCATGTGTTTGTATTTTTTACAGATTTTCCCCTGTAATTGATATCTAGTCTTATAGTGCTGTGGTCAGAAAAGATACTTGATATGATTTCAATTTTCTTAAATTTACCAAGGCTTGATTTGTGACCCAAGATATGATCTATCCTGGAGAATGTTCCATGAGCACTTGAGAAGAATGTGTATTCTGTTTTGTTGGATGGAATGTCCTATAAATATCAATTAAGTCCATCTTGTTTAATGTATCATTTAAAGCTTGTGTTTCCTTATTTATTTTCATTTTGGATGATCTGTCCATTGGTGAAAGTGGGGTGTTAAAGTCTCCTACGATGATTGTGTTACTGTCTATTTCCCCTTTTATGGCTGTTAGTATTTGCCTTATGTACTGAGGTGCTCCTATGTTGGGTGCATAAATATTTACAATTGTTATATCTTCTTCTTGGATTGATCCCTTGATCATTATGGAGTGTCCTTCTTTGTCTCTTGTAATAGTCTTTGTTTTAAAGTCTATTTTGTCTGATACGAGAATTGCTACTCGAGCTTTCTTTTGATTTCCATTTGCATGGAATGTCTTTTTCCATCCCATCACTTTCAGTCTGTATGTGTCTCTGGGTCTCAAGTGGGTTTCTTATAGATAGCATATATACGGTCTTGTTTATGGATCCATTCAGCCAGTCTGTGTCTTTTAGTTGGAGCATTTAATCCATTTACATTTAAGGTAATTATCGATATGTATGTTCCTATTACCATTTTCTTAATTGTTCTGGGTTTGTTATTGTAGGTTTTCCTTCTCTTGTGTTTCCTGCCTAGAGAAGTTCCTTTAGCATTTGTTTTAAAGCCGGTTTGGTGGTGGTGAATTCTCTTAGCTTTTGCTTGTGTGTAAAGGTTTTAATTTCTCTGTCAAATCTGAATGAGATCCTTGCTGGGTAGAGTAATCTTGGTTGTAGGTTTTTCTCCTTCATCACTTTAAACATGTCCTGCCAGTCCCTTCTGGTTTACAGAGTTTCTGCTGAAAGATCAGCTGTTTACCTTATGGGGATTCCCTTGAGTGTTATTTGTTGTTTTTCCCTTACTGCTTTTAATATTTTTTCTTTGTATTTTGTTTTTGATAGTTTGATTAATATGTGTCTTGGCATGTTTCTCCTTGGATTTATCCTGTATGGGACTCTCTGTGCTTCCTGGACTTGATTGACTATTTCCTTTTCCATGTTAGGGAAGTTTTCAACTATACTCTCTTCAAATATTTTCTCAGTCCCTTTCTTTTTCCCTTCTTCTTCTGGGACCCCTATAATTCGAATGTTGGTGCATTTAATGTTGTCCCAGAAGTCTCTGAGACTGTCCTCAGTTCTTTTCATTCTTGTTTCTTTATTCTGCTCTGCAGTAGTTATTTCCAGTATTTTATCTTCCAGGTCACTTATCCATTCTTCTGCCTCAGTTATTCTGCTATTGATCCCTTCTAGAGAATTTTTAATTTCATTTATTGTTTTGTTCATCACTGTTTGTTTGCTCTTTAGTTCTTCTAGGTCCTTGTTAAATGTTTCTTGTATTTTCTCCATTTTATTTCCAGGATTTTGGATCATCTTTACTATCATTATTCTAAATTCTTTTTCAGGTAGACTGCCTATTTCCTCTTCATTTGTTAGGTCTGGTGGGTTTTTGTTTTGGTCCTTCTTCTGCTGTGTGTTTCTCTGTCTTCTCATTTTGCTTAACTTACTGTGTTTGGGGTCTTCTTTTTGCAGGCTGCAGGTTCGTATTTCCCGTTGTTTTTGGTGTCTGCCCCCAGTGGGTAAGGTTTGTTCAGTGGGTTGTGTAGGTTTCCTGGTGGAGGGGACTAGTGCCTGGATAAGGCTGGACCTTGTCTTTCTGGTGGGCATGTCCACATCTGGTGGTGTGTTTTGGGTTGTCTGTGGCCTTATTATGATCTTAGGCAGCATCTCTTCTAATGGATGGGGTTGTGTTCCAGTCTTGCTAGTTGGTTGGCATAGGGTGTCCAGCACTGTAGCTTGCTGGTCATTGAGTGGAGCTAGGTCTTGGCATTAAGATGGAGATCTCAGGGAGATTTTTGCCATTTGATATTACGTGTAGCTGGGAGGTCTCTTGTGGACCACTGTCCTGGACTTGGCTCTCCCACCTCAGAGGCACAGCCCTGACGCCTGGCTGGAGCACCAAGAGCCTGTCATCCACACGGCGATTTGGTGTGCGTTGTGTCAAATGGCTTCAACAGCAGAGATCAGTGGAAAACCCAGACCAGCAATCCTGGCCCTTGTGACAGCTAGCAAAGAGTTGCCTATAATTATTTCTGTAGGTTAATGACATCAAAGAGTATTTTGCAGCAGATAAAGTGAACTGCTTTTGATAAATATATCATTATGGCAAATCGTACCAAGTAGGGCTTCTTTTCTATGCTGCTGAAATACACAAATGCCTGTTTTTTCAAGTATTAAAATATTTTCTAATTAACCCACAAGGTTATCTCAAGTCACTGGGAATGACAACCTAGAATCAATTCATCAGGGATTTTTTGTCTGCTGGTGAACTGGCATCAATTAGAAATATTCTTTCTTCACCTGAATTTCCATTTTAATATATCCCAGTAAGTGATCAGTAGAACACTTGTCTCCTCTCTCTTTAGTTCCTATAAGATTGTTGCTGTTCATGAAACATCATTTTGTGTCTGGTGCTTTACACAGATTATTTCACTTAACCTTTATTACAACCCAGCAATGTAGGTCTTATTCCATCTTAAAGATGAGGAAACTGAAGCCAAGGAATTTACAACTGTCCACTTAAAGTTTCACTACCTGTACATGAAGCAGCTAGAATTGATTCTCGGGTTTGTTAACTCTAATGCTGAAACTCCTTCCTGATGTAAATACAGATAAATCCCAATGTTAAACAATTCCACAAATGATGTACATGATTACAAGTATATAGGAAAGCACCACTTAGGGTGCAGTGGACATCAATGGGATAAAATACAGTAATAGTGAACATTTTTTTGAGGGTTTATTATGAGCTAAGCATTGTGTAGCACATTACAGATATTAACTAACTTATGCACAAAATCCCTTGAGGTAAGTATGTTTTTATACCCAAATTACAGATGAGAAAATTGAGATGTAGATAATTGGGTCACTCTCACAACATCCACATTTAGTAAGTGGGGGAATCCTTGGGTTTTGAGTTGATTCTGTGTCATCAAAGGACTCGTCTTCACCCTTAGATGATACAGTGATTTTAGTTTTAGTCATTCCCTTCCTTAATTAATATCTTGCCAGGTTCTGAATCTGTGCCATATTTTGGATGCTGGCAGAAATTATGTATTGATTTAGCCTAGGGGGAGTGAAATGTGGTTTCTAATCCAGACTTCCCTTGTATCTTCTGGAAGTAAGGGAGAATGTCTTCCATGCTAATTCTCCCATTAATCAAGTAGCTTTGCTGCATGGGCTTGTAAATAATGCTTAGTTTTAGTTTGGAAAATGCATTTTCTATCATTTAAAAAAACCTTGATTCTCTTTTTAGAAATACATGTTATTTTCCAAATACTTTTCTTTGTATTTCTATGTATTATTTACAGATTTTTTTTTTAAAAAAAACCTCTTTGTGGGCAAGCTTCTGTATTTTAAAACTAGATTTTTGTCATAATTAAAAAAAATACAAATCATTAAATCTCTGTTCCATTACAAACATTTTTAACCATTTTTCTATATGTTACTTTTCATTTTGTTTTGGTCATTAAAAATTTAAATATATTTATGCATTAAACACTGTGCCACATAATTTTTTAATAAGCTTTTAAACAATATGGTCCACACTTGATGTTTCCATTGTACTTGAAATTCCTTATCTTTGGAATCTCTCCCTAATGATCAAGGGATTTTATAACCGCAAGGTTCTTGTTTAAATAAAAATATCACAAAATAATAATAAGTCTTACGTAGTGTTTCTGTAAGTTGCGTCAGGTGCCATTCTAAGAGATTTATACATATTGACTCATCCTCAACACAGCATACGACAGATGGAGAAAGAGAGGTACAGGGAAGGTAGTGGCTGCCCAAAGCATGCAGTGAATAAGGGGAGAGGCTGGATTTGAAACAAGACAGGCATCCTTTGGACTCTCTCCTCAACTGTTACATCATATAGCATCACATAGTAATGAATGTAACAATTGAAAACATTAAAAGCAGTTCATGATGTTTCCAGATTGTAAAAGGATAAACCTAATAGGATCTAGTTTATTGTTATAGCACCAATAAATCATTCATCCTTTGAACAAATATTTATTGAGCTCCTGCTGTGTGCTTGTTGCTGTGTGAAGCATAGATGGTGTAAATAGATAGGATCCCTGATCTCATGGAACATTCAGCCTGTTAAGGAACACCGACTTTTTAATGAGTGGTTGCAGGGGAGTAGCATGATGTGTGTGATATGACAGGGGTGTTCCAGGGGACAGACGACTTAGCCATGTCTGTGCCTCAGGGAGAGCTTCTTTGAGGAGGTAACATTCCCACTGACACCTGAAGGATGAGTTAGAAGTAAGTCAAGCAAGAGGAAATAGCAGAGGTATTTCTAGGTGTAGGTAGCAGGCGTTGGGGGAGGTTATAAGCCAGTCTTCAGGCTCCAGGCTCCATTTGGAGCCTGCAGAGAAGGTTCCGTGTGCAGAAACAGCAGAAGTGAGGCTGAAGAGGAGAGCAGGCCAGATCATGGATGGCTCTGAAGCCATGTTAGAGAGTTTCCTCTTTATCTCAAAGGCAAAAGGAACTCCCATGAAACAGTTAACATCTGGGGAGTGACGTGATTAGATTTGCATTAGAGAAAGAATATTCTGGCTACCATGTGGAGAGTAAATAGAAAGCTCGTGTGTGTGAAGGGGCAGGTCTTTAGTCAGGGAGGCCAGTTAGGAGGCTGTAGTCCAGTAATGATGGTGGTCAGGTCTAGAACGTTAGTGGAAATGTAGAGAATTGGGCAGACTTAAGAGATAAGAGGTAGAATCAGTTGGACTTAGTAAACGACTGGGTGTGAGGATGAGGAGTTGAGGGTCAGTTGATTCTGGCTCTGGACGAGAGGAAGATGCTCATGCCAATTCCTGAGATAAAGAACCCTGGATGTATGCAGAGACCATGAAGGAGAGGTGAAGATAATTGCATTCTCTCTGTGTGCTGAGTGTTAGGTGCCTCAGACACCTGAATGAAGATGTTAAGACCTACATCAGTGCACATAGTGCACAGTAGGTACTCAATAAATATTACTGAGTTGAATGAAAGTATGGTTGACAGTGGGGTGTATGTGTTTGGAGCTCAGAGTCAGGCTTGCAGAGAGATGATTTCTAAAATAATAGCATGTAGATGACAACCAGAGCCAAAGCAGTACGGAGATGTGTGAGTGTGATGAGTGAGAAGAGCAGAACGCTTGGGCCTGAGCCTTGGGCAGTGCCAACATTCAAGCACTAGGCAGAGGAAGAGGAGACTGTAAAGGAGAAGTAGCCAGTGAGAGAGGAGGAGTATCACAGGAGTGCTGTGCCATGAAAGCAGAGGGAATAGACTATTTTCAGAGGTCAAAGTGTCAAATGCCTCAAACAGATCAAGCAGCATGAAGACTGAAAAACATCTCTTAGATTTAGAAATAAGAAAGTCACTGATGACCTAGTAGCATCAGAAAGTGATGAAGGCTGAAGCCAGATGGGAGTGGGTTGAGAAAATGAAGACAGCAAATATGAACCACTTGTAAGAGAATATTGGCTGTGAATGGAGGAAGAGATAACAAAAAATAAGATCAATAAAAATAATACTACAACACTTTCATTTTCTTTTCCCGTTTTCCTTCCTGAATAAATCATTTTTAAAGGCATTGGGTGGGGTAAAGCATGAGAGTTGTCCACATGTGTGGATGGCTGGTGGGAGATGCTGGAGCCCAGGCAGGGTGAGGAGTGCATCCACACTGTGTGTGTGGGGGGACCCAGTTTGATGTCCTAAGTACAAGGGGGAAGATGGGGCTGAACAGGACGACTTTGCTGAAAAGTGGGCTGCATGGGCTATTGGAAACTGAGCAAGGTTAAGTGGGCATCTTAGTCTGGATTCTCCAGAAAAACCAAATCAATAGGAGATAGATAGATAGAGAGATAAAACAGCTGAGAAATATTTACTATAAGGAATTGGCTTGTGATTATGGAGGCTGAGAAGTCCAAGACATGCAACTGGCAAGCTGGAGACCCAGGAGAGCCAATTGGTGTAAGTTCCAATCTGAGTCCAAAGACCTAACAACTGGAAGAGCCAATGGTGTAAGTTCCAGGCCAAGTTTGAATGCACATCCAGGAGAAGTCTTATGTTCCAGCTCGAAGACAGTGAGGCAGAGAGCAAGAATTCTTTCTTACTCAGCCTTTTATTCTATTCAGGCCTTCAACAAATTGGGTGAGGCCCACCCACACAGAGAAGAGCAATCTGCTTTACTCAGTAAGTGAATTCAAATATTAATCTCATCCAGAAACTCCGTCACAGACACACACAGAAATAACGTTTAAACAAGTATCCAGGCACCCCATGGCCCAGTCAAGTTGATACATAAAATTAACATCACAGTGTCGGTATATGAGGGTGTTCTGGCTGGAATTTGAAAGTCCAAGTTGGGTGAGGATTGTATCTACGTGAGGGGGCAGGGAAAGAAGTCCTGGTGTGAGGTGCTAGAACCAAATGAGGTGAGAAGGGCATCCATTAATGGGGGCAGTCTGGTATAAGCGTCACAGCATGGCAGGGTGAACATGCTGTCCACACAGAGAAGTGGCTTATGAGGGGGATCAGAGCCCAAGCAGGAGGAGCAGAGTGTCTACACTGGGGAAGGCTCAGCATGTGGTGTAGGAACACAGAGTGATGTGGGATATGAGGAGGGTGTCATAGAGAGGAGAAGATGGCCATGGTGCTGGTCTATTGGTTACACACAGGAAGACTGATCAAATATGTGACATCTCAAACCGGGCTTTCCCCAGTGTGGACACGCTCTTTGTTCATCCTATTTGGCCTCTGACATCCAAACCAGGTCAGCCATCCATGTGGACAGCTCTCTTGCTTTGCCCCACCCAATGACTTTAGAATTGAGTTATTAGGAAGGGTAAAGGAAAAGGAAAAGAAATAATTGTATTTTTTTTTTTTAATTTTTAAATTTTATTTTATTTTTTTATACAGCAGGTTCTTATTAGTTATCCATTTTATACATATTAGTGTATATATGTCAATCCCAATCTCCCAATTGGGAGAAAACAATTGTATTGTTTTTTTTTTAATTTATTTATTTAATTTTGGCTGTGTTAGGTCTTCGTTTCTGTGTGAGGGCCTTCCCCAGTTGCGGCAAGCGGGGGCCACTCTTCATCGCGGTGCGCGGGCCTCTCACTATCGCTGCCTCTCTTGTTGCGGAGCACAGGCTCCAGATGCACAGGCTCAGTAGTTGTGGCTCACGGGCCCAGTTGCTCCACGGCATGTGGGATCTTCCCAGACCAGGGTTCGAACCCGTGTCCCCTGCATTGGCAGGCAGATTCTCAACCACTGCGCCACCAGGGAAGCCAATTGTATTGTTTTTATCAATCATTTTTCGTTATCTCTTCTTCCTTTCGCAGCCAATATTCTCTTACAAGCTGTCCATATTTGGTGTAAGTGTGTGTGTGTGTTTGTGTACACAGATTCATCCCCTAGCTCTCTTCAGGGGAAAGGTCATGGAGCAGCAACCCCCACTATAGCAAGGGGAACATCAAGAGCCTGCATCTTGGTCTCTAATACCAGCAACCTGGAAGGGTGGCAGGTTTGACAGAAAAATCTTTTCTAGAGTGGTAGAATCTACATACAGTAGATCTGCACACAGAAATCAGAGACAAGTAAAAGGGGAAAGGCTGAAGATGCAAGAAAGCAGGAGGTGGGATTACATTAAAGTGCTCTGAGTGCTTTTCTGGGGAGCCTGGTTTTAAGTCTATAACTGACTGGCAGCCACTTGAAACAGATGAAGGTTGTATTTAGGTAATGGAATGGAGTGGTTAAGAGCTTGGGCTAAGAAGTCAGGATGCTTGAATTCCTGTTCTGGTTCTGTTATATTTAGATGTGATATTGGGAAAGCAACTCGATCTCTCTGCCTTGATTCTTTATCTTTAAAATGAGGTATCATAAAAACACCTACCAAATGATTAAATGAATTTATACACATAAGAACCCTGGAAAATGCCTGACTCATGGTAACACTCGATAAATGTTGACTATTACCATTTTTGATGGGCTACTGTATAGAGGGCTGAAAAGCTTTTTCAGTAGTAAAAGTGAAAGGCAATGAACATTTGAACAAAGGTTTTGGTAAGGGGCTACATTGTTGTACTAACAAGGGGTTAAATTTGCGACGTTTGAGGAGCTAAACATGGGGAGACTTGGTAACTAGATAGGAGCAAGGGAGTGGATTTGTGGAAGTGGATGGGTGTTATTGCCATTCATTAAAATGGGAAATGGTGGGCTGAAGATAGTTAATTCAGTTTGATGTGTTAAGACTTAGGTGTCCAGGTGGAGGTGCCCCACAAATAGTTGGGTATCTGAGTCTGAATTCTGGAGAGAGGTAATCAGCTACAGCCTATTGCTAAACCATGAGACTGGGTGAGGGAGTTGGACAGAAAGTAGAGATGAATATTTGAGGGATGCGAGATGGGTTTGACACAGATTCTGTAAAAAACTCAAGAATAAACAACAGCAACAAAAAAGCCAAGTAGGGGGCATTTGTGGGTTAGGATGAAGCAGAACTCCAATTTATGTTGAGGGAAAGATTGTGTTCCAAGTTTGATGATAGTAAGGTGGCCCTGAGAGTGAAGAGGAAGGTCTTCAACACATGGTGAATGATTTTAGGAAAGTTAGATACAGCTTCCATCAGGTTGTCCAAAACACTAAGATTTTATAATTGATTATGTTCACATATGTTGGCCATAAAGATTTCCATTGAAGCATTTTGCCCAGAGCTAAACAGAAAGTCAGACTGGGCAGAACCATTGTTGCAATCAGCATGGTTTATGTTTGATCCCATCTTCGGTTGATTGTTATGCCTCAAAAGTCCTGGCCAGGCACCCTTATGTGGTACCGTGCCTTCCTAACAGATGGGAATGAGTGTAGTTATTCAGTGGTTTGGTATATGCATCAATTTTCATGATCAAAACAGGATTTTCTGTGCAGAGTGTCTAGGCATGAAGTTAAAAGGATAAAATATCATTATATCTCTAGCACAGAAATGGATAGTGCTGAAAACTTAACAATTGCTTATGCAAGTTAAAAGTCTGTTAAATTTCACTCTGGATTTGTGTTCATCTGGGAACTTATGAAAATGAAGCCTTTCAGTCCCAATTTGCCTCTCTAGAGGAAGAACACATACAAATCCAGTGAATAACCCAGACTGACTTTTATCTCTGAACAGGTGAGTCAGGTGCAAAAAAGTGGAATGTAGATCTTTGTGTGTGCCTTTCTTCACATTGCTTTTGCAGAAGACAGCACAATTTGGGAGTTGTTCTAAATGTAAGGAAGATCTAATGTACAGCATGGTAACTAATAATACTGTATTGTATACTTGAAATTTGCTAAGAGGGTAGATCTTAAGTATTCTCACGTCACACACAAAAAAATGATAACTTTGTGAGGTGATGAATGTGTTAATAACTTGATTGTGGTAATCATTTCACAATATATACATATATTAGAACATCACATTGTATGCTTTAAATATATACAATTTTTATTTGTCAAGTATACCTCAATAAAGCTGGAAAATAAAATAAAGGTAAGGGGAAATACAAAATTAAAGAAAATGTATCCTAAGATCAGGAACAAGACAAGGTTGCCCACTCTCACCACTATTATTCAACATAGTTTTGGAAGTGTTAGCCACAGCAATCAAAGAAGACAAAGAAATAAAAGGAATCCAAATCGGAAAAGAAGAAGTAAAGCTGTCACTATTTGCAGATGGCATGATACTATACATAGAGAATCCTAAAGATGCTACCAGAAAACTCCTAGAGCTAATCAATGAATTTGGTAAAGTAGCAGGATACAAAATTAATGCACAGAAATCTCTTGCATTTCTATACACTAATGACGAAAAATCTGAAAGTGAAATTAAGAAAACACTCCCATTTACCATTGCAACAAAAAGAATAAAAATATCTAGGAATAAACCTACCTAAGGAGACAAAAGACCTGTATGCAGAAAATTATAAGACACTGATGAAAGAAATTAAAGATGATACAAATAGATGGAGAGATATACCATGTTCCTGGATTGGAAGAATCAACATTGTGAAAATGTCTCTACTACCCAAAGCAATCTACAGATTCAATGCAATCCCTATCAAACTACCACTGGCATTTTTCACAGAACTAGAACAAAAAATTTCACAATTTGTATGGAAACACAAAAGACCCCGAATAGCCAAAGCAATCTTGAGAACGAAAAATGGAGCTGGGGGAATCAGGCTCCCTGACTTCAGACTATATTACAAAGCTTCAGTAATCAAGACAGTTTGGTATTGGCACAAAAACAGAAATATAGATCAATGGAACAGGATAGAAAGCCCAGAGATAAACCCACACACATATGGTCAACTTATCTTTGATAAAGGAGGCAAGCATATACAGTGGAGAAAAGATAGCCTCTTCAATAAGTGGTGCTGGGAAAATTGGACAGGAACATGTAAAAGTATGAAATTAGAACACTCCCTGACACCATGCACAAAAATAAACTCAAAATGGATTAAAGACCTAAGTGTAAGGGCAGACACTATCAAACTCTTAGAGGAAAACATAGGCAGAACACTCTATGACATACATCACAGCAAGATTCTTTTTGACCCAGCTCCCAGAGAAATGGAAATAAGAACACAAATAAACAAATGGGACCTAATGAAACTGAAAAGCTTTTGCACAGCAAAGGAAACCATAAACAAGACCAAAAGACAACCCTCAGAATGGGAGAAAATATTTGCAAATGAAGCAACTGACAAAGGATTAATCTCCAAGATTTACAAGCAGCTCATGCAGCTCAATAACAAAAAAACGAACAACCCAATCCAAAAATGGGCAGAAGATCTAAATAGACATTTCTCCAAAGAAGATATACAGATGGCCTACAGACACATGAAAGAATGCTCAACATCATTAATCATTAGAGAAATGCAAATCAAAACTACAATGAGATATCATCTCACACCGGTCAGAATGGCCATCATCAAAAAATCTAGAAACAATAAATGCTGGAGAGGGTGTGGAGGAAAGGGAACACTCTTGCACTGTTGGTGGGAATGTAAATTGATACAGCCACTATGGAGAACAGTATGGAGGTTCCTTAAAAAACTACAAATAGAACTACCATACGACCCAGCAATCCCAGTACTGGGCATATACCCTGAGAAAACCATAAGTCAAAAAGAGTCATGTACCAAAATGTTCATTGCAGCTCTATTTACAATAGCCAGGACATGGAAGCAACCTAAATGTCCATCGACAGATGAATGGATGAAGAAGATGTGGCACATATATACAATGGAATATTACTCAGCCATAAAAAGAAATGAAATGGAGGTATTTGTAATGAGGTGGATGGAGTTAGAGTCTGTCATACAGAGTGAAGTAAGTCAGAAAGAGAAAAACAAATACAGTATGCTAATACATATATATGGAATCTAAGGGAAAAAAAAAAAAAAAAAGGCCATGAAGAACCTAGTGGCAAGACGGGAATAAAGACACAGACCTACTAGAGAATGGACTTGAGGATATGGGGAGGGGGTGGGGTGAGATGTGACAGGGTAAGAGAGTGTCATGGACATATATACACTACCAAATGTAAAATAGATAGCTAGTGGGAAGCAGCCGCATAGCACGGGGAGATCAGCTCGGTGCTTTGTGACCACCTAGAGGGGTGGGATGGGGAGGGTGGGAGGGAGGGAGATGCAAGAGGGAAGAGAAATGGGAACATATTGTATATGTATAACTGATTCACTTTGTTATAAAGCAGATGCTAACACACTATTGTAAGGCAATTATACTTCAATAAAGATGTTTGAAAAAAAAAAAAAAAGAAAATGTATCAATAATTTCACTATATAAAATATTTTAAAGTTTAAAATATGTAAACAATAATAAAAATTTTCCCACAGAGTAAGAATGGTATGGCCATGTTTACACATTGAAAGTAAAAATGAGAATTCAAGAAAATTCTCAGATAATTACAGGAAAAGAAATTTTACTCAATTACCTTGAGTTTTGGTTAGAACTCCTTTCTGCATAAGGGTTTCAATGCTTTATTTTATATATCTAATTTTATAATTATATATATAATTATAATTTTGTATGGTAGTATATTTCAGTTTTCTACTACTCTGTAACAAACGAGTCCAAAACTTAGGGCTTGACATAAGCATTTAGTTTGCTCATGACTTTGTGGGTCAGGAATTCAGGAAGGACTCTGCTATATGGTTTATCTCTGCTGAGTGTGTTGTCCGCTAGGGTGACAGGGGCTGGAGGCTCCACTTACAAGGTGGCATCTTCGCTCATGTTTGGTGTGCCTTAGCACCTCTCTCTCATTCTCAACTTCTTTCTGTCTCTCTCTTTCATTACATGGTATCTCATCCTTCAGAGTCTTTCCACGTGACTTGGACTTCTTACAGCATGGTGATGTCAGGGTAGTCTCTTGGTTTAAAGAGGCAGGAAGCAAGTAATTCCTACTTAAGGGTTATACCTGCACATGGCACAGAGTCAGTTCTGTATTCTATTGGTCAAACAGACACAAGGCCTACTAGATTCAAGAGGATAGAGAAATAAATTCCACCCTCCTGGTGGGAATATGGAAAGAAAGGAGCATGTGTCGGTGATACTGCTGCTATCATCTTTAAAATATGCAGTAGGCCACAGAGCAGAACCAGGGGGACACTGCAAGGATTCCAGTGCTTCTCCTAAAGGGTGATCCGCAGACCACCCGCATTAGAATCACCTGGAGACGGGGTGCTTTTTAATACGTGGAGATCTGAGCCTCATTCCAGACTTTCTGGATCAGAATTGGAATCTCTGTGAGTGGAATTCTGTGGCTTTAACAAGCCTTCCGGGTATGGTTATGTGCACTAAGTCAGTGAAGAGTATTTCTGAGCATGGCTCTGGAGACAGAAAGACCTGGATTCAATGTGACTGCCACCAGCTAGCTGTGTGGGCTTCGAAATGCCTTCAGTCTCTCAGCAACAGTTTCCTCATCTGCAAATTGTGCCAAGTGATAGTACTTGCTTCCTTGTGCTGTTTCTGAGAATAAAATACATACCACATGGTCTGGAACACTGTCAGTACATTAATAATGAAGCTTTAGTGAGTTGGTGGGTTTCATTCTCCAAACAGATAATGACTCTTTAGCATGTAGTGAGGCATTATCCACATGAATGACCTGAACCTGTATTGTGGCCACAATTAAATTCACCAGTGTGCCAATCTGCCAATGTTGTGTGTATGTTTTCTCACTAGAAGCCAGCAGATGAACAAGTATGGACCTTTCCGTCTGTTTAGGGAGTTGAATTGATTCATGTATAAGAAAGAACTAATTTACTGAACAATAAGCAGCACACTAGCTGACAATAACCTTGAAGTTGTTTGAAAATGGTTCAGTGAAATGGTGGGTACACCTTGGACAGTAAGACACTCTTGGCATTCCATAACTGGGTGAATTTCAAATATGTGTTGAAATGGTCCCTACAAACTCGAGGCCTGCTATTAACATGACAGTGGGACTGAGGCATGTGGTGAGAGAAAATGGAGGGCTGATCTGGCAATTGAAACTAAAGGCTCAATTTCGTACAGTTGTTGACACTTTATTATAATAAGATTGTAGTTAAAAATATTAGGCATGGACAATTATGAATAAATTCTGAGAAACCTAAGATGTTGTTGGAAAGTTTCACAGTTAGACTGTCAACCAAAGCCTCAGAAAAGACTCTTAAAGTGTTTGATTCTCTTCTAGATGTGAGCTACAATGGATATGAAACTGTAGTGTCTGAAAAATGGTCACCGTATGTTTGTGACAGTGAAAGAAGAGTGTTCAGAAGAAGATAGAAAGCACCCAGGTTCTGTTTCTTGTCCCTGAAGAACTCTTGAAGTAACATTCTTCTTTAAAAGTCAGCATACTTGAAATCCTGTACTTAAATGTGTTTTGTACAGCTCAGAAAAAAATGAGAAAGGAGTCCTGGGAGAGGTCCATTTAGAATGATAGGCTGAATTTTCATGCACCCTGTGAATTTTCTGTGTTTTTGGTCCTTTTAGGAAAAAAAAAAAAAAGAAAAACCTCTTATTTATGCAGTACACGTTCTTCTAAAGCACTTTAGGCTTTGTGGCTGACAGTGATCTATATATACCTATCTAATAAAGTTCCAAAGCATTCCTAATTTCTATTTCTTTATGTTCCCTTGTTTATTCCTTCTCTACCTTTTTAAATTTTTCTAAAAATCATTCCTTACATTTGTTTATTTATCTTCTCTATCCATTTTGTTTTGACTTCTACCCATCCAGTTTATCCAATATTTGCCCTTGGAAATGATGACAGTCCAACAATGACCACGACAATGCCGACAGAATCAGTTAATATTTGTTGAGCATTTGCAATGTTTCATATGCTATGACTTCCTTTCTTCCTCTCCTTTCACCTGTGCTTCTCCCCCTGTACAGACACTTTTGTCTTATACTTTGAACTGTGGAAGTAAATTTTCCTCCTTTTGTGATATATCATACCTTCATCAGAGCCATAAACACAAGTTGTGGGCATACTCTATTATTCTGTTCCAATATTCAAAATATAGGAGGAAGAAACCACCTTGGAGCAAAGAACAAATACACTCACCATGTTCACACTTAATCTCAGGAAGCATATCTAATGGAGTCTATTAATTTATTGTTTCTTTTATTGTTAATATCTGTGACCAAGAAAGGGAGAAAATTTTCCTTTGGCTTCCCTCCTGCAGAATCAGGGGACCAGAAGAGTTAACTAGATAAAATGAAGCTTTTTTTATTTAGCTGAGGCTGAGATAAACACTCTCTGTGCCAGTAAAAGAGGAGATCTCAGTTATAGGATGAAGCGGCCTCAATGAGCACTTGAGCAAAGAGCTCCCTGATCACCTGTCTGCCATCTCCTGGGCCCCCCAGGTATCAGGAATTTGTGGGAGGAGGAACTGGGGAGGGAGATACCCTTCCTTTGTGCCTTGTGTCTGAGTGTGGTTGTTTTCATTCCCCCAAATCAGGCATAACCTTAGTATCATATTGGAGTGCAGACTGCAGAGGTGAGCAGAACTTTGCTTCTCTCTGGGAGAGTCCACCATTGATATTTCTTTCATGCCTAATATTTTTATGAAATCATTGTAGAGCTCAATAGCCAAAATATATCCTAAAGAAATCCATCTAGATTTCTTCTGTGCAAGTATGGATTAGGAGACTAACAAGAGGTTTTTGTTTTATCAAGCCTTTAAGAAATGAAACAGAGGAGGAAGAATTTTCAACAATTTTTGAAAATGGTAAAATTAAGCCAATTTAAGGAGTTGTATTTTCTGTGCTGTTGCTTGAGAACAACCCACTTCTCCATGAAACTTTTATCTTAGTTGTCAGGCCCAGGACACAAGCATGACTCAAGCCATTTGTATTCCAGGCAGACACATATATTCGTCTCTAAAGAGTCAGAAAATGGAAGGAAGCTGCAATGAAGGTGGCTTGAATGAAATGAACAAGGAACTGTGTGGGATGCCTGATAACACAGCTGTGCTCAGGACTAACTGCTGCCATAATTGATCTCTTTGGAGGCTGAAAGAGCCTTGACTTCAGAGGGAAAATGGGAAGGAAGGGAGACATAAGTTAGCATGAATTATGTCAGGTGTTTCTCACCTGTTACCTTTACTGTAGCCAATGAAGCCAGTAGTATTACCCAAAATTTACAATCAGTGAAGTCACATTGCTGCTAAGTGGTAAAGGCAGGATTTGAACTTGCATCTGTCTCTTAAGCGTGTGTTTATTCCGCTGCCTCTTGCTGCTTCCCTGAGAAACTACGTGCTTAGAATTTCTTCCTTAAATAATTGGAGTTACTAATAACATTGAACAGGTAATTTTCCAGGTCCAGTTTGAGCCTAGAGTAGTTCTACCTATCCTTTTTATGTATGTTTGACCCAATGCACTAGGCTTACTCATTATTAGATAAACAGTTAAATTGCACTATATCTTGCATAATTTTGCTAACCCACATAAACTTGAACATTCTTTATTCCTGTGTCTCTAGACTTAATGATTATTCTACAGAACTTTCATACGTTTTAAAGGCATTATTGGGGGGAATATTTGTTTAGTTATTGTTCTAGATATATTTTGTTCCGTCAGAAATTCCCATCTAGTGGAAACTTGATGGCCCCATCATGTCCTGCAGAAACTGTCAGCTTGCCTGAGCAGCTCTCTGCTCTCATGTCAGCATGGAGTTCCTACTCTTAAAGAGGGTACATCTTCATTTTGGTCCATTCCGATTCATGATGTAACAGCTCAAATAGAGTGTGGCTGTTCACTGGAATCTGTGCCAGCCCCTATCCATATCATGTGGTTACTCCATAATGATGCCCTGTCACTTAAAATGGGATTTTGCATGAGTGCATCATATAACTAAATTACCCTGTTGCAAACAGCTTATTTTCTCCAGATCCATAGTCCAAAAAAATGACATAAGAAATGACATATTAGATGCCTTAGTACCTTGATTTCATTTCTGACTTTGCCACAGCTTGCATACGATTACAGATGGCAGAAAATTAAAGTGCCCAGCCTTCAATTTTTTGACAATTACTATCTTATTTGTACAGAAAGGGGCTTACCAAGAAACCAGCTCTGGCAATTCCTTTTCCTCTCCTCTGCACGTCCTGAGAATGAATCAAAGGCCTGGGAGATAATCTGCAAGGCTGAGAAAACCTGGGCAGCTAAACCTGTTTACCACATCTACAGACTTTGGACTCTTTGCAGCACTTGAGTCTGGAGCTGTGGATAAGTTAATGTTAAAAATATGGTGTGATCTGTCGGCCTATGTTGTGATAAACTGCTATTGGAGGAATTGACAAACACTCCGAAAGCTTCCTTTCAGGATAAATTCCAGTGACTCTCCTCTATTTTAGCAACTCAACATTAGGCGTTTGGATTTAACTACATCCTTAACTCTCTGCTTTATATTTTCCTCTTTTTGTGTATTGATATTGTTTCTATTAGGAAAACATTTCTACCAATTTCTTCTGTCTGGAGGAGACTTTGTTTTTGCTTCTTCATTATTTCAAACTCACAGACGGGCAGATTCAGAGTCAAGGGAACAATTTGTAGGGCTCACTTTCTCTCCTGGCATTAGGAATGATCTAGCTGTGGTTTGTATCTACTGCTTTTCCATATGCGGTAACAGACACACACACCATGAAAAATTCTAATAAATGTTTGCTTTCAAAAAGATTCCTTGAAATCTGATTTCTTACAATATACACAGGGCATCGCTCCCTAAATTCAAGCAATCAACATGCTGCCTTTCAAAAACACTTTACAATCTGACCTCTAGTCTCCATCTTTACCCCTTTGTTCCTAACATCTCAATATCTTAGTTCAGTATTTGTCTGATTGTTGCCATAGCTCCTTATACCTCACCCCTCTTTCAATACTAATCCATCTTCCTTTATTGACCAGGTAACTTTCTAAGAAACAAATATGATAACGTTAGTCTCCTGCCTGAAATACTCACGAGGATCCCCTTTGCCTGTAGGATACATTGTGAACTTCATAGCATGACACTCATCATCTGACCACAACCTGCCTTCCTCTGATTGGTTTATTTATATTTTTATACCATTATATTTTGGTAGCACTTAGAAATGCATAAAATCTAATAAGCTAAAAATGAAAGCAGAGAGAAATCAAATCAAAGGGATTAATGATATTTTATTTTTCTTTTTGCTTTGCCAAGTCGATGAAATTGCCCTGTTAAAGTGGCATGAAAATCATTGCTATATTAATGGAGGCAGCCAAAGGAAATTTTACGTGAGTGTTCCGTAATTAAGTAGATAGGAGAATTTACCTGCCCATTCTCCCTTCTCAAATCCTATCTTTTCTGTCTTGGAATCTATTGATGTTATAGCACAGTTTACACTCAAATGTTTGTTTGTGTTAGTATAATGTCAGTATTAATATGCAAGCATTGCTTTTCTAGCAAATGAAGAAACGTATTTTAAAACTTGAAAAGTTTAAAAAGAATTTAGGCAATGTATTGCTTTCCCCGGTCTGGGTTAGGGCAGAACCAGAAATTACATTAGGCTAGTCGGTCTGATATAGATGCAGGGAAAATTAAGATGCACTATTTGATGGGTAGGCATAATCCATACAGAGCAGGGAATTTTAAGTATAAAGGGAACAGGGAACAGCATAAACAAATGCATAAAAATTGAAAAACACATTATACATTTAAATTATTGTGAATGAAAATGTTTGGATAAAAAGGAAATTATATGTCTGGAAATAGAAAGCAATATGGGCAGAAATAGTTTTGAGGACAGAGCACAGAAGATCTGAAATGCCAGAGTAAGGGGTCTGAACATGATTCAGTAGGCAATAAGGTGCTATTGGAAGAGTTTCTACACAGTTAGTTTGAGCTGCTCCTTGTACATACAGGTAGATGTGCGGATAGGATACTAGATATATGGGTTTGTCCTGACCCCAGTCCTTTCAAAGCCTCCATTTTTGATTTGTGGAGCTTTCCACTATGGAGAGAAATGGAATCTGCAAATTTGGACTCCTGAATGAACAGGGTCAGTAACTAAATGACACATGTGCAAATTCCACCTTAGATGATATGCCTTTGTGACCTTTGCCAGCAATCTCATCTGTGTTTTCATTCATAAAATGAACGAGTAGGAGGGATGTGAGTGGAATTTGTGAGCATGTCACAATATTGCAACTGAGGGGCTTTGCACAGCACAAGAAGCAGGTGTCAGAGGCTTCCCAGGAACTTTCATAGGCAAGCAGAAAACTGAGCCCTTAGAAGCGAGAATATTCTGGAGGAGGAGGTGATCATCATCAGTGGGAGGCTGAGCGGCACCCATGCTTAGGACCTTGATAGCTTTTATAATATGTACTGTATCAATTGGTTAGAAAATAAAAATAATCACTTGTGTTGGAAATTTGGAAATTGCAGAATAAGTGTTAAAAAGAAAATAAAAATCATTTGCAATCTAACCATCCAGTGGTAACCACTATCAACATTTTGGTGTATATATATATATATATAGAGAGAGAGAGAGAGAGAGAGACAGTTTTTCCCCCCATGCACTGAATGGCATAATCCTGTACGTACATAGGACTTTATAACCTGCCTTCTTTTTTAAAGTGTACAAGAATATTTTCCCAGATAAAACTTTTTTGTTTTCCTCAGAAACAATAGAATGAAAATCTGAGGTCAGCTTATTTCTGGCTTAGGCAACTGAGGACAAAATGGCATATGATTGCCATTGAGTATTTAGTGAATATTTTACCTTATTATAAAATCATAAGCTGGGGCATGCGAACTATACTGTTATAAATCACGCTGTGATAAACATAAATTCTTTCACATATTTATTTGCTTCCTTAAGATGAATTCCCAGAAGTAGAATTTCTAGGTCAAAAAGTTGTGAACAATTTTAAGGATGTTAATGAATATTTTCAAATTGTCTCCCAGGAGGTTTGTATAATTTACATTCCCCTCTTCCCTATGTATAGGTCAATCTTGAGATTTAGAGGATGATGTCTTAATGGATTGTTTGATTAATAAGTTCTGTGAATGTGCAACGGCACTGGAATGTATTAAACATCAGATCAGCCTGTTTGCAATAGCTGGATGTAGATTGTCACTCCCATTGATATTTTAGAAATATTTAAGCAGATGCTTAATAGACGATAAATAGCATGTATCATATCCTTTGATTAAACATAAAATATTTATTATAACTCTTGAAGGTATTGGAAAAATCAGCAAAGCATATGAAAATACTTAATCTGGCTATTTACACATTTATAATGTAAGAGGTACTTTTCATGTGTTCATTAAAGTGGAATCAGATTGCAGAATTCTCAATAATTTAAATGAAATGTTCCCATGGAAGGTACCATATGCTACCATCTGCATTTTGTATGTTTTATTAATTCAGGGGGAAAAAATCTTAAGAGCAGCTACAGGCAAAGTGTAGTCAAATTTAAATGAAGCATTTATTTGGTCATGTCATTAAGGGGATATATCCATATGGATGCAAAATAAGTATTATTGAATTACGTTTTTAAATCCATAAAGGACCCAACAGGGCAAGACCCATTTTCCAGATTGGAAAGGAATGCAAAGAGAACTTACTCTCTTTATCAAAAAGTATTGATAGATTCTATGGGAATGGGATTAAGTCAGCATTTTTTTTTTCATTTTATGTGATATTAGCTACAGACTGGTGCATTTGTCAAGAATACCTCATGACAAAATTGATGAATTTATTCCTATAAGTTGCTACCACTCGACTATCACTACCACTCCAGAAATCCCTAAAGTTTTTGAGAGAGCAAAGAAATAGTTGCCTTCTTTCCAGTGACAACATTTGGTAACAGAGTTTCTAGGAGTTGTGATCTAGTATAGGGAGTCTCATTTGTTTAAATACCAGATTTTAAACGTCTATCACCTGTCCAACTGTTGGGTTAATTGGCATACTTAATTTTAGTAAATGAGCCTTGCTGGATTTTAAGGGTCTTAAGAATACATACCTCATTTGGAAACTGGATTCTCATCATTATTTTATAATGAAAGTGGAGTGACCCTATGCACATAAAACTTCTAGAGCTGTACCTGTCTATTGCAAACTCTTAACAAATGTTAAGCTGTTTTTATATAAAAGTAATAATACTTGTTTTGATGTTGCTATGGCTGTTTTATTATTATTGCTATTATTACTACAATCAGGAAAATAGAGTCAACTTTTCTCTTCCACCTTTTCAGAGAATTGCTGACTGATACAAACTCCTGCAGGTCAGGAAACTTCTTCAAATGAGGGCAGGAAGTATCTGTTGAACACTGTTCTAGGAAATTTCATTACGTTGAGATCCACCCAATAGGTCTCTTCTGCTCTTTCACTTCTCAAAACAAAACAACAGAAACAACAACAACAGCACAAGACTGTCTCAAATGCTGATTCCTGTACTGGTTGTTGAAGCATGAATGACGCTTCTCTGGATGGTGTGACCAAGGGGGCTCCACACTCTCTCTCCTAGTCTATCTTTCCAGAATTGTGGCCAAGCAGAGATCAGTGACCCAACCTGTCCCTGTTCCTGCTTTGCCCTCCTGACAAGATAAAGTGAGGCTCACCAAGTCAAGAAAGAAAGGCCATATAAACACAGGTGTGTTGTGTTGTCTCTAAAAGTGGTTCAAATGTCCTCATTCTTTTCCCTCTAACTTTTAAATTATATAAAATAAGGAAATACTGTGTCTTTAATACACATCTGTTGGGGTTGTCCTCCTCTTTAAGGGGTAAAGCGGTCTTTGGTACTAGGTGACATTTAGAGTGAATGCTGAAAGGATATCTATGGAATTGTTTCTTCAGCAACCCCCTCTCTTTTTTTTTTTATTGTTTCACATATTGAATTAATTTTCCTGACTGTGCATTGTGTCTGTTTTATCATTTAAATTTTATTTTATTTATTTTTTATACAGCAGATTTTTATTAGTTATCCATTTTATACATATTAGTGTATACATGTCAATCCCAATCTCCCAGTTCATCCCACCACCACCACTCCCCCCACCACTTTCCCCCCTTGGTGTCCATACGTTTGTTCTCTACATCTGTGTCTCTATTTCTGCCCTGCAAACCAGTTCATCTGTACCATTTTTCTAGGTTCCACGTATATGCATTAATATACGATATTTGTTTTTCTCTTTCTGACTTACTTCACTCTGTATGACAGTCTCTAGATCCATCCACGTCTCTACAAATGACCCAGTTTCGTTCCTTTTTATGGCTGAGTAATATTCCATTGTATATATGTACCACATCTTCTTTCTCCATTCTTCTGTCGATGGGCATTTAGGTTGCTTCCATGACCTGGCTATTGTAAATAGTGCTGCAATGAACATTGGGGTGCATGTGTCTTTTTGAATTGTGGTTTTCTCTGGGTATATGCCCAGTAGTGGGATTGCTGGGTCATATGGTAATTCTATTTTTATTTTTTTAAGGAACTTCCACACTGTTCTCCATGGTGGCTGTATCAATTTACATTCCCACCAATAGTGCAAGAGGGTTCCCTTTTCTCCACACCCTCTCCAGAACTTGTTGTTTGTAGATTTTCTGATGATGCCCATTCTAACTGGTGTGAGGTGATATCTCATTGTAGTTTTTAACAAATTGCACTGAAAGGCTTTTTTTTTTTTTTTAATTTTTATTTATTTATTTATTTATTTATTTTTGGCTGTGTTGGGTCTTCGTTTTTGTGCGAGGGCTTTCTCTAGTTGTGGCAAGCGGGGGCCACTCTTCATCGCGGTGCGTGGGCCTCTCACTATCGCAGCCTCTCTTGTTGCGGAGCACAGGCTCCAGGCGCGCAGGCTCAGCAGTTGTGGCTCACGGGCCTAGTTGCTCCGCGGTATGTGGGACCTTCCCAGACCAGGGCTCAAACCCGTGTCTCCTGCATTGGCAGGCAGACTCTCAACCACTGCGCCACCAGGGAAGCCCCTCATTGTAGTTTTGATTTGCATTTCTCTAATAATTAGTGATGTTGAGCAGCTTTTCATGTACTTCTTGGCCATCTGTATGTCTTCTTTGGAGAAATGTCTATTTAGGTCTTCTGCCCAGTTTTTGATTGGGTTGTTTGTTTTTTTAATATTGAGCTACATGAGCTGTTTATATATTTTGGAGATTAATCCTTGTCCATTGATTCATTTGCAAATATTTTCACCCATTCTGAGGGCTGTCTTTTCATCTTGTTTGTAGTTTCCTTTGCTTTGCAAAAACTTTTAAGTTTCATTAGGTCCCATTTGTTTATTTTTGTTTTTATTTCAATTACTGTAGGAGGTAGATCAAAAAATATCTTGCTGTGATTTATGTCAAAGAGTGTTCTTCCTATGTTTTCCTCTAAGAGTTTCATAGTGTCTGGTCTTACATATAGGTCTCTAATCCATTTTGAGTTTATTTTTGTGTATGGAACAACACCCTCTCTTGTCTACTCTCTTCTCCATGTGATTCCATATGGCTGTTTCAGGGGCAGTCATTTTCTCACCTGACTCTGTCCTCCTGGCTAAATTTCTTACTATTTGGAGAAAGGTGGTCTGTGGGGCAGAGAAGGAATCCAGAATGAGAAGAACACAAAGAAAAGGGAGGGAGAGAGAGAGAGTGAGAGAGAAAGAGAGAGAGAAAGATTCATCACCTGGGTCCTAGCCCTAGTTCTTCCTGAGGCTCATTTACATCCTTGACCTTTTGTTTTTATGATGATTCAACTGTAAGTTGGATTTCTTGAGCCAATCAGCTTCTCTTTGACATTTAAGCTGGTTTGGGTTTGCCTTGGGTTTCCAATAGTGCAATAAAGTAAGTTCTGACTTCTCACCGTTACTGTCCTCTCTGACTTCTCATAGTCACGCAAGCTCTTGAGAGACTCAGAATTGTCCATCAGATGGGCTGTACTTACTGTGCCAAGCATTAGACCCGACAGTCTCAGCCTGAGCATCATTTCACTGTAACATAAGATGGGTACCATTGATCAGCCCTTGGTGCTGGCAGAGTTAAGTGCCCTAATATAAACACCATTATTTATCCAAAAGAGAAGGTGCATTTTAATCTAGTCTGTATTTCAAAAGCTGAAAAACTGCATGTTCTAGCAAATGATCATATGTGACATGTGTCCTACTCATTTATGCCAGTTCTCCCACTTACTTATTACACTCCTCCATTTGTCATGTGGCAATAACACTGAGCAGCTTTTCTCTTTTTTAAGACAATTACAACTTCTGTAACTCAGAGAGCAAATTGTATTTCGAATTAAATTAAAAACCCATAGGAGAGGGGACTTCCCTGGTGGTGCAGTGGTTAAGAATCCACCTGCCAATGCAGGGGACATGGGTTTGAGCCCTGGTCTGGGAAGATCCCACATGCCGCGGAGCAACCAAGCCCATGCGCAACAACTACTGAGCCTGCGCTCTAGAGCCCACGAGCCACAACTACTGAGCCCGCGAGTCACAGCTACTGAGCCTGCATGACACAACTACTGAAGCCCGTGCACCTAGAGCCTGTGGTCCGCAACAAGGGAAGCCACCTCAATGAGAAGTCCATGCACAGCAACGAAGAGTAGCCCCTGCTCGCTGCAACTAGAGAAAGCCCGCATGCAGCAATGAAGACCCAACGTAGCCAAAAAAAAAAACCACCAAAAAACAAAAAAAACCCATAGGAGAGATACTGATGTCTGGACACATCTAAAATCAGTCTGCTGAAGATATTGTGATTATTTTGGGTTTGGAATCCTTTAACACACTAACATTAACTATATGTATTTCATAGTTATAGGTGCTTCATCTCTGTTTTGCTAATGTAATCATTATGCAGGAAAAGATCATGAATTCAGTTAGCCATTCATTTTATGTGTCTATTTTTTTTGGCTCATTATCTGAATAACAGGCTCCCTGATTCTCTATCTTCACCTGTATTATAAATAAATCAGGCAACACAGTCAACATTGTTGGAGTTGTTGAAATGCAGGGCTGGGTCTAAAGTGAGATGAGTGAGGCAGTAAGGGTGCAAAATGCAAGGAGACACTCTCAGGATTGTGTCAGGCGTCTCTCCTACCTCACCTTGTCCTGGCCCTGTTGAAAGGCTACAAGCTGGTTTAGGAGATGTTCACATGTGTCGCATTAGAAAATTAGCCAGTATTGTATTTGTACCAAATGTGGGATTAATAAAAAGCCGAAAAAAAGAGAACTGATTTATTAGTAGAGCTGCCAAGTTTACCTTTTTTCTTTCTTTCCTCCATCAGGAAAGGCATCCCCCACCAGCTTTCAGCACAGATCTGTCCCAGGAAGCATCATGTGACATTAGGAAGACCACCTGGGACTCAAGCTCACATCTTTGAGTGAGTTTCTCTTGACTATAAAAAATCAAAATAGCCAGATGATCTCTGATGTTCTTTTCAGCCAGGTGGTTCTGGGGCTAAGATATTTCCTCACTGGTGATTTTACTCAGTAGGTTCTTGATTAGTTGTTGGGACAGAGTAGAAGACTGCCCTGGGCAACGAGGATCTGAGTGATGTTTGTTTTTAGTTGCCCTATCCTGTTTATCGCGCCCTCCTTTTTCTTATTTATGGTCCATCTTCCCAGCTCTTTGAAGCTCCAGGTGCTCTTGGGCTCCCTTACCCATAGGGTGGGACCTGAATCCTGTTTTTACAGTGTGGGAATGACTAGTGACAATTTGAAACAATAGTCCTCTACAGGGAATGTGCAACTGGTAAGGCACCAGCAAGACTTGAGTTCTTAGTAAGTAGGCAGAGATGTGGGCATATTGGACATGAATTTAGGACAGATGAGCCAGGACAGGTAAGCTCAAAGTTTAGCTCCAAAGAATGGTAACCTTTGATCTAAGGACAAAGACCAGATCCTCTCTGACCCTATTCCAAGGTTTGGCAAAAGGGGGCTGATAGTGAGAGAGGCAAGCCTTGCCTCAAATCTCCATAAGGATTTGTTGCAACTTATTTGGATAGAGTTGCTGAGATTACCCCAATTATTTCACATTTTGGCAATACACTGTTCAATTTTAGCTCTGTTTTATGCATTTAAAATTTGATTCCTTCAACTAAGATTATAATTGAGGTCATGTATCTCCCATTTCACCCAACATAATGCAAGGAAGGTGGTCAGTATTTGCTCACTTTAATTGAATTCTGTCACATGCAGGGTCTATTTCTCTCACATACATATGTGACCCTCATGTTGTATACTATTAATGTTGGTACCGCTTGTAAAGATCACAATATCATTATTTTAACATTTATTTTTCTGTTAAGGAAGTTATATTTGAATCTCCATCTCCTTTTGTTTCAATAACTGTATTCAGAGAACTCTCCCAGCACTTAATCCTATGTGATTTAATTGAATACTCAAGAGACTTCATTCTCCATCCTGAGATGATCTGCTGTGTCTTTTCCAGCTCTTTCTATCTGCATTAGCTGATATAGAATTTTTTTAATAGCAATCTGAGTTCTTCAAAAGCTTTGCTTGGGCCAGACTTCAGACATCACCACCAATTGGCAGTTTCAGTTATCAGCAGAGTGATTCTCAATAGCTCCCCCAGCTACACCCCTCCCTTGCCAAATCAAATTTAAAAAAACAAAAACAAAACACTAACAAAGGCATCTCCTAACTTAGGGCTTCGGTTACTTTTAAAGCACCACGTGCTGATAATATAACCACATGACCAAATGTTCCCTCCAGTAAAGTGCCTGCAGCAGGATTGAGTTCTGCATGTTTGTTTTAACCATGCAATGCATATGCCATCTGGCATATTTCGCATAAAAATGAAACTGCTTTCGTGGTTGAGTAGATGCCAAAATGGAATTGTATAACAGTAATAAGGCCTTTTCTGGTTCATGAATATACCTTAGGTGATGTCTCAAGCATGAAACTATAGATGATGCTAAAATAGTCACTTTTTTTCTCTTCAGAGGTGAAGAATATACCGAGTGAAGTCACTCACTTCTCTGAGCTTAGAACCTAGCCACGATTTTTAATGTAGAGAAAAATAGTTGCAAATTCTTCGTCTATGATTTTTGAAATGTATTTCCAGGCTTTAATTTAGCTCTGGGTTTATGCCTCTCCAAAATAACAAATTCAGGACTAGAGACTGGATCTTTTGCCTTCATAATGAAAAAAAAGTGTCTGAATGTCTAGAGGTTTGGGTTTTCTAGAATATATCCAATACATAGATGATTGACAGAATTTGCTCCTCCTTTTCCATTACTTTAGTATCATACTGCCAAATCCCAAGCCATGCCCCCTTTTCCACTTTCCCTAAGTACTCTATATACCTTAAGAAAATGAGTCTTACCCATGCCAACCTCGAGGGTGCTGAGGCAGGTTTAAGGAACTTTAGAACACTGTATCAATTCCAGTGGAACATATTGCACTGGTTGAGGAGGTGTCAGGGATGGAGATAATCCTTCATGGTTAAAGGTATTTGTAGAAAATCTTGTGCATCTCTGCCACGTCGTACATGGTCCTCTGTCTATAATAATTTATTTTCTGGCAAACTTGGGACTCAACATTTGTCATGCTTGTTGTTCAGATTTACACAAGAGTTCTCTTAATACAGCTTTATGAATCTCATACGTATATGTATCTCTTTCCAGCATAATTTTAGGCCCAGTAGAGTTTAGTAATAAGCCGTTCCCTTTGTTATCAGGACCCAGTATTGATTGCATCTAAGCAATTTTCAAGTCTTTGAATACATTTGCCTCAAGAACTTGCTGCAATACAAGCGTAAGTGCCATCAGAAATAAGGCATGCATCTGCTTATCTGGTCAACTTATCTCCAGTATGTATATACCTTTGCATGCACCTGTGGAGTCATTTATATTTCAAATGGCACATTCTTATACCACATGATGGAACTTGGTGAGAGAGGAGCTATGAGAGATGCTTGGAAACTTGTGCTTGCAAACTAGGTCTCTTATTTGCTTCGTAATCTAACACTGGGAAGCTGGTTGAGAGATCTCCCCACTGCCCTTATCTGTCGCTTTCAAGAGGGGATATTTTACCCTTAAGCCTGCAGGCATTTTCTGATAACAAAGTGCCACATGTTGGCATAGGGTTTTTGTTCACACAGGGTTTGTGATTATAATTGTTATTAAAAATAAGTGTCTGTGAGCCAAATACAAATGTACTGAGGCTCCGCTTCACTCGCAATCAAATTGCAAACTGCATGAGGCAACTGGGCTGGAGATGAGTGAGGGATTAGAATTTCGTAAACATTCTGCAGGAACTGGTTTCAACCTCAGAGGTCTTTGAAGAACTATCACTTGGATTCTAGAATGTCTGTTCTTTCTTCCAAAACATGCTGTGCAGGAAAGAGAACATTCTCCTGCCTATAGTATCTAGAAAAGGATGAGACATTGTGTAGGTTTCTTGCATAGGCTTTTATAACTGGAGATGAAAGCTTATAGCAATACTAACCTTTTAGTAATTTAGTTACAAGCTTGTCATTCACATGTGACTTCTGATTATTGCTCTGAGTTTTCTAGTTCAATTAGGCTTTCAGGGTATAAAGATTATAGCCGACTGGCAGATTCTAGTCATCATCTTGTTTTGCTAGGCTTCCATCCGTTTTAGAAAATCTATTTCACGCCTGCGAACAGAAGTGACCCTGCTTGAAAGGAGCAGCACAGAGACCCCAGTGAGACGTGCGCGTGGAGCCGCCATTTTGTCCGTGTCACCACTTGTAGATGGCCTCGTAGATGAAATGCCCAGTTTGAATTTGATCCTGTGAGGATGGCATAATATCTGTGGATTTGTAGATTGCCTTGTAGATGAAATGGCTGCTTTTTCAGCTGACTTTTTCATTGATGGAATCACATCTGCCTGAGAGCCAGAAACAAGTCATTGTGGACAGGGGAGAATACACATGTGATACGCAATGTGGCACAGGCTGAAAGAGATTCAGCAGTGAAAATTATTTACTTATGTTTTTCCCCTGCCACTTCCTCAATTGATATACTGCATTAAAGATAAGCTTGGGATAATCTGCGAGGATTAATAAAGAGTTTTGAAATTCTGAAGACTACATCAGCACCTCATTGGCTGGCATTTTAAAGTTTTAAATTCACTGTCTCAAAATGTTCAGGGAGAATAGAGAATGGAACAGAGATTGCAGAGATGGGAGTATTGCTTGGGTTTTGTCAGCACAACATCCAAATAAGAGGATGCTAAGAGAGAACCATTGCCAACCATCCAATGTTGTACAGAAACCCAAATCTCTCTTTAGATGGCAACATCTGGGCATTTGGCACTGGGCACAAAATATTTTCTAATGAACTGAATTTTGTATTTATTTTTTCAGATTCTTTAGAGTTGTGTAGACCCAGAGTTAGACTAACACCTCCAAATAGCATTGCAGGATTTCTACCAACTATTATTAGATACACCATTATTCATTCATTAAGTCAGTTAACACATGTGTATTGAGCCCTTACCAAGGATTATTTCAAATTCTATAGATCCGCTGGTGAATAAGTTACACTGGGTCCTTCTTTCTTGGAGCTCACACTTGTCTCTGAGTAGAAGGCTGAAGGGAGAATTTCTGCCCTGAGAGAATGCTTGATAGGGTCACCTCTCTTTTCTCTAACACTCCATTGGCAGTAATCAGGGGCAGCTGGCTTTATATGCATAATCTATAGACCTCTAACTTTATCAAGTACTTTGCATTTAGTCCAGCAAAGTCTTTTACATGTGTTTTCCCAATTGTGTCTCATCTGCTGTTTAATCCAATAGTTGACTTTCTAATTTCATTATTAAAATTTAAAAAAAATTTTTTCTATGAACTCTATTTAATTCTTACCCAAGTATATCTCATTATTTTCACAGTCTCCTGTCTCTTTTTAATATTTAGACAAATACTCTTATTTCTGTAACCATATTAAACATAATTATTTTAGGCTAAACGTTTGATACTTCTAATATTTGCAGTCTTTCTGGGTCTGTTTCTTTTTTAAAATTATGAGCACATATTTTATGGAGCATAATTTGTGGAAATTCTTTTGAGGACAAGTTTTAAGATGTTTTCCTCTAAAGAGGATTTTCATTTGCTTATGAGAAGTAAACACTCATTCTAAACTAATTTTTAGGCTCCACATCCCTCCCCCATGTGAGTAGTGTAAATTCTGGCTGTAACCATGTGAGTTTAGGCTCATAATTATAAATTCCCAGGTGGACAGTTCTACCTCTCCCTCTCCTCCATCCAGAGCCAAGATGAGATGCCAAGTGTTTTCACTGTCTCCTTCACCAGAGATTTCTTTCCTAGTTTATCTCCTTTCATGAAGGTGTTGCTTTCTGCAGGTTCTGGCTTTATGTGAGATTGTGCTCTAAAGGTATAGCTTCCCTTTGCTGGTTTTAGTGTCATTATGCCTCAGCTCAGATGTAACCTCTTCAAAGAGTACTTTTCTGACTGTCTGAAGTAGACTTCCTGGTCATGCCATCCTATTTTATTGTCTTCATACCCTTATCAACACCCAAAATGCTCTAGTTATCTAGTTTATTATTATTATTAAAATCATCTTTCCCAGTTGAGACTGTAAATTGCACAAGTATGAGAACTTCCTCTTTTATTCACTGCTGCATCCTCAGTGTCTGAGATGGTGCTCTGCCCAAAGTAGGCTCTCAAAGAATTTATATTGAATAAGAAATTGATGGAATGAGCTAATAGAATAGGTTAATGTTATGGACCACCATACCACTCACTACAGAAAAGTTAACTCCCTTCTGGTCTTCATACCCAGATTGTATCTAGCTTCTAGATACAGTCAAAATAACTGTTGTGCTTTGTAATTGTTACTTTGGTTCAATTGCCCTTTCCTCTATTCCTTCCACTTTGACCTGGAGGCACCCTCACATCTAAGTTGGATTGAGTGAGGGCTGAGAGCAGTCAGGCTTCCACTGCATGATAAAGTGAGGGATGAGATTCAGGTATGGCTGTCCCATGACTTGAATCCCGTAATAACTGTAACATGGCCCTGCTGCCAGATGTCCTTCCTCAAGGAGGTGAGGGTAGGCTATGGTGCTAACCCCCTCTGTGGCTATAGGTCTTGGGTGGTGCTTAGTTCACTCCAGAGTCAGAGAGTATGGGGAACTCCAGTAGTTACACATGAGATGGCCCATGATATGTCAGCGTATTGCTGCCTATCCCTGTCTCCTTTTTTCTGGCTTTAAATCTGGGTTTCTGTTCCTCTTTCCTTTTCTAAGTGGACCAGTCCCAGTTTGTAAATTTGACCTCTAACAATAAACCTACAACTGTGCCTTGTTGATTTCTTACCTCTTTACAGTAGTTTCCGTACCTAATCCCAGGTTCCCAACTCAAATCTCTGCTTCCTGTTTTTTTTTGTTTTTTTTTTTTTACCACTGCTATGCTTTGCCTTTGTCCTCTCTCATTTGAAAAAAAGTAAAAGATGAAAAAAAGTAAAATCAGCCTTCTTGTTAAATACTTTAAAATACGAGCATACTCTATTAAAATAGCATAATCTTATTAAAGCAGATGTTGAAAATAAATAGAAAAATAGAAGAAAAAATCATCTGTAATCAAGCCACTCAGTCTCAGTTATTGGTATTATATCTTTTTGGTACTTTTTGGTCCTAATTTTATTTTTCCTCACTGTATGTATATATATATATATATATATATATATATATATATATATATATATATGCAATTTTTAATTCTGACTTTTTCATTTATTATGATTATATCTTTAAAAACACTTTTGAATACAGCCTGTCATGGCTGTGTAGTATTCCAGTTCATGGGTACACATGTTTCCTCAGGCATTCACCTACTATGAACATTTGCATTGTTTCACAAGTCATATGTTCATATAAATGTTTTTAGACCCATTACGTAATCCATATCATGGGTTATGTCAGATCCCACTCTGAGAAAATGAATTAACCCAGTAAAACTTGTTATTAGTTGAGGCCAGAGTTGGCTGCAAGGTGCTCTAAGGAACTGTGCTCTGTATTGGATCACATTTTGGGAGGCAGACCGAGGACTTAGGCTGGGTGTGTGCAAACATAAGCATATGCATCGTGTCTGGAAGGCTTCCTCTATGGAGATCCATTTGGGGGATGTAATCTTACAAAGTATGGTGGGGATCCGTTCTTTGGTGCATGGAAAACACACATCTATACTTTTCTAAATAAAATTTTATAATTCAAGAAAATTCCAAAATTTTTTCCAGTTTTATTGAGAAATAATTGACATACATCACTGTATAAATTTAAGGCTGGAATATTGAAATGGAAATGAAGATAAACATAAAAGTAAATGGAAATTCCTTTTATATCTTTAATGAGATCCAGAAGCGTTATGTTCAGATTTGCAAATTCATGAAGGAAAGCAATATTTTTTTTTGTTTGTTTGTGGTTTTTTTTTTTTTTTTATAGCTACTTTATTTATTTATTTCTTTAATTTTTTTTTTGGCTGTGTTGGGTCTTCGGTTCGTGCGAGGGCTTTCTCTAGTTACGGCAAGTGGGGGCCACTCTTCATCGCGGTGCAGGGACCGCTCTTCATCGCGGTGCGCGGGCCTTTCACTATCGCGGCCCCTCCCGTTGCGGGGCACAGGCTCCAGACGCGCAGGCTCAGTAGTTGTGGCTCACGGGCCCAGCTGGTCCGTGGCATGTGGGATCTTCCCAGACCAGGGCTCGAACCCGTGTCCCCTGCATTAGCAGGCAGACTCTCAACCACTGCGCCACCAGGGAAGCCCAGGAAAGCAATATTTTAAAGTGACGTTGCTTCTGTGTCAGGGATGTCATCATTGCTTGGATGCTCATTAAAAAAATTAAAGATTTATGGTGCTTAAAAGTGTGAGATCAGAAGTGGCACTGATTCCCCACTATATGATGCATATATTTCAGAGACTGAACTTAAGTTGGAAGTAAATATCTTCATGTGACACATATCATGAAAGTAAGTTTGGATTAGTTTATTTTTATCCTGGGAATCTTCTTAAGGGTGTTCTAAGTAAGCCATGATTCTTTTTAAACAAAATCACTTCAGCATTTCTCTGTGAAACTCATGCTAAAAAATAAAAAATGAAAAAAGAAAGAAGAAAAATTAAATCTGTAGGGGGCAGTAATCTGGTCCTGATGGTAAAAGGAGTACAGCTATGTTTTATGAAATATCTTTGCTCTACTGACATGGAAGTGACATCATGTTCCTTTCAAAATATCCTTCCGGAGTAGTATAAATGAAAATATACTTTCCTCTGACTTCCTTCCTTCTAACTGCTCTTTGCCCTGTCTTTGGTCTTTCTGCTCTTATCTGCCATTTCTTTTGTCCCTTCTTCGCCCCTCAACCCAATCACTTTGATCTGCATTTCCTTACAATTTCCACTCCATTCTTCTTTAATTTGAAACTTCCTTCTTTATTTCTATAGCATCATTACTGCACTTGAATCCTTCTTTTGAATCAAATAGTCACATTGATTATGAAAAAAGGAAAAGAGTGTCAGATGTTGCCCTCTCCCCATAAATAACAAAAAACCCCACAGATATAAGTATTAAAATGTTTTTCTCATTTTAAGAAAAGAGTTTTGCTGGATGTCTTTGATCTGTGTGGCTTTATGGTAGACTATCTGCCTTTGAAGAATAGGAAGGATAATGATGTATAGTGCTGTTTGCACTTATTGATTGATATTTTTATTCAAATAACTTCTCATTGAGTGGGTAAATTTACAGAACTGACTTCTCCTTCAAATTAAGGGAGCAGATTGGTTAGGTTCAATCAGTCAAGGCTTCATGGAGGAAAGTGATGACACCCAAGATGTTCTCTTGAAAGTTAAGTAATAAATAATACCTTATATCAGGGAAGTCATTTATGTGTTGTTCCTACTTCCACTGCTGCACTTGGCTCTCATGATAGACATCACTAATCAACCAGATCATTCTTTCCTGTTTGAACCTGGATATGGTCCCACACTCCTTCTAAGCATTACAGTTAGTCACTATAGCTTAACTGGATGTGTTACTTAAGTTGAAATCGATTTGCCTTCTTTGCTTTAGACAAGGTCATTGTATATGCCTAATGACCTCCCATCTCACAGATGCTACAGTACATATAACCTATGAGGTAGGTATTATTTTAAGGATTTTATAGGAGGAAATGCTGTGACTCAGAAGGATTTAAGTAACTCCCCAAGGTCATGCAGTTGGTAATAGGAATAATTTGGTTCTTCTTATGAAAAGATTAGTATTCTGTTCTCTATAGTTACTTAAATAGCTAACTGTGGACGTGTGCTTCAGAAGTCCTAAAAAGTAGTTAGCAAATGGTAAAAGAAAATTCTAGTTGTTTTGGGGGAAATTCTTGTTCCAGGGTCATAGCAAGGTGGCATTGAGGGTCAGTGTTGAGTGTAAGTAAAATAGGCTGCCATCTACTTGGGGTGGATGGGAAATACCAAAAGTGGAACCTAATATTCCTCTGAAACTTCATCCCCCATCAACACTTCCATGAAGACACATCTCACCTCCATAGTGCTTGGAATCCCAGTGATATTTCTTTAGATTTAGGGAGTCCTTTTTTTTTTTTTTTTTAAAGCTAGTTACCACTGATGAACCAAGAAACCAATTTGTAGCTCTTAATGGAAGAAGATACATCAGATCCTTTACTGTTACACTGGAAATCCACAACAGTGCTTACAGGTAGAAAGAATCAGAAAAAAGACATTACTTTAAAGCTTGGAGGGTTACCGAGGAGGGGCAGGCTTAAATGTGGATGATCCAAAAAAGGCCACTACATGCATTGAAGAGAAACATTAGCTTTTCAGTTTAAAAGGAGACTGGTCCTACAGCAACCCAGGGAAGACTCCCCTCTCCTGATCCTGTCTCTTCCAGGTCCAAAACTTCCCCCCGCCTTTATCACATAGTTAGTGAGTAGCAGAAGGACACTACTTTTTCTAGACCAACTGGGCAAAAATTCCACCCCCCCCCCACCCTGCCAAATCAGCATTTAGAAGATTAGATGTACATTCTTTTGAAATATTTTAGCAGATATTCCATAGTTTTGCATATGTGATTAATGATAAAATTCACTCTTTAGTTATTTTCCTTAACAAGCTGAAAAATGCAGTACAAACATAAAGTGGATTCAGCAAGGGGCTAACGTATATTGCCAATTTGATCTTCCCTATACTTCATCAAGTTACTTCTCCCGAATCCTCGTCCAAAGCACTTTTCATCTCCATTGTCACAAATCAAAAACCAATGTCTTAGAGTAAATATGATATTTCAAGAGGTATCCTATTATTCTTCATAATAGAATACACTTCCTTTCTCATGCTACTTTCTTAATGTGAACTCTGGCTAGGAAAAAAAGCCCCATGATCAACAACCCATCCTCCTAAAGCACAATGTAGAGCTCTGAGTCTGTGTTCATTGGATCATAGTTATTTGACTCTACAATTGTGTATCGAACCTGTAGTTTTAAAATTTTTTATCTTGAAGAGAATAACACTTATGTAAGAGTGCAAAATATGGTATACACCATATTTTTATGCTGATGAGTCAGTATTATTTCCATATAATTGCAATGAATCTTTTCTTGAAGAATTATTTTGTAGAAATGGGTGGTTTAAAAATCAATTATGTGAAAATTAAGATCCTCTCTGCATTTCATTCTGCTAGAAATCAACAAATTTGAAAATTAATATCTATATTATTCACAATCTTCTTCCCTTAAAGAGATGGAAACGGAAATTTAATTTTAGAAGATGAGATTTGCTAACTGATCTCTCTAGAGTGAACTACTGAGGAAATGAGAATATAAATAGGTTAAAGAAAAAGGACATGCTGTAATACAAATTTATGAAAATGCATATTATCCACAGCTCTATTACATATTCTAAGAACTTGCATTAATTCATTCCTGTGGCTTTTAAGACCTCTTTCAAAGTAAAAATCATATTTGCTTATGTCACAATTATTATGTTTATTAGTTGTTATGTGAACATTGGAATTAAACATTCTTTTGAAATAAATGTTAGTTTTTCCCATGTCCAAAAATCCTAGTACAAGGAAATAAAATCCAAAGCTTCGTATGTTCATGAGGGCATATAAGTCTTTAATTTCTGGGGGACAACAATTGCGAGGGATATGCTGTTACTGAGCTAATGGTTAGTGTGTTCTTTCAGGGTCCCTAGCTGGGGAGCTGGCATATATTCCTCAGAATCAGAAACATCTTAATCTCTCCGTTAGAGGAGCTCTAGTTCTTAAAGATCAGAGGGGAGAGAAGTAAACATGCAATATTCACACGTAACTGGAGAGCTACAAAACTATGTTTTAAGCAGCAGGTAAATCAGTAAATGTTTCCTTTGTTGAAGAATAGATTAGCTTTCATATTTACTCTCCAGATCCATTGAGAAAAAACCAAACCAAACCAAACAAACAAACGAAAAACCACCCACACCCAAGCTATGGCTGCTTGAGTCTCATCATCTTCTTGATCCTATTGAGAGTTTGTATGCTTACTTTCAAAGACTCTCTAGCTTTCTATTCTTATGTACCACTTTGAGGATCTGTAAAGCAGATGTTCTTCTGGGATAAATCCATGTGCCTTGAATTATTTTAGCCGCTCTCAGGAAATCATTCCTCTCCAACCCCTTTCCAGGAAGCACTCCTTTTGGGAAATGTGAACACAGTTGATGACTATACACTGGGGAGTAGGATGGAGGGAATCAGCAGTAGGGCATTTGCCGTCCTCAGTGTCCCCACTAGCACCACACAAATCTTTGATCTTTGAGATGAATTAATAAAAAAAAAAATGTCTTTCACAGTGAAAGAAAAGAAGAGAAAGAACTTTAGATGCTAAGCGACTCATCCAGGGTACCTTAGGACAGAGTTCACAACTGGTCTGTTTTGAGGTGAAAGCTGCTGTCACCTGTGTCCCCCCTGTACCTCCCAGGCACTTTCAGTAGAAGGGACATGTGCTGGCAGCTGCCATCATTGCCCCTCACCCAGGGGGACTGATGAAGAAGGAATGTCTTGCTCATCCTTGTCTTGCACTACCATCAGCCTCTCCATCCCTTTGATCACACAGCCACCCCAGTCATACATAACAGGGAATTTTCCTTTAGGGCATAAAATGGATATTGTCTGCTGAAGATTTTAGAACTTGTGGGAACAAGGTCACTCTCTGGGTTGGCCAGTTACACTCCTCACTTGCTAGAAAATGATGTGACTTTCACAGCGTGACCTCACTTGCTAGAAAATGAGTCACTTTCACAGCGTGACTCTTGCCACTGTCTGCTGGGTGCCCTGGAAAACCTAATTAGACACAGGGGTGAACATTTTACTTTCACTCAAGAGAATATTCCTCCTGGATAAATCACTCTGAGACCCTGAAAAATAATTTGACTGGCTTGATTTTAAAAGGACTGAATGAGCCCTCAGATTGTTTGGATTTATTTGATACTTTAACACAGGATAAAATCTATAAGATATATGGTTGGAAAATCTCTTTCTTTCTTGAGGGCAATTTTTGTTTTAAACAAGTTTTCTAAACAACAAGGCTAGGTTTGCAAAATTAGAGTGCAACTATGTATCCTATCCCAGTTTTCTATAGTTCCTTTTATATGATGAGAGGATCAATTTTCCCTCTTCCCTCCTTACAAGATGAATGTTTTGAAGATGATCCTGTCCTTTAGCAAGAAAGACCCAGGACACATTATTTGGAAAGCTAGCTTATATCTTTGTTTGCCCAAATCTTACTGTATATTCATTTCATGTAGATCTCTTCCATGTGAGTGGGTACTTAGGAATAATTATAGTTGGGGTGGCCACAGAAACTCTCTAATCTAACTCGCTGTTTCTGCTTTGTACCCACCCTTCTCTTGTGTGGCTATGGACCCTGCTTGGCAGAACCTGACCTCTCTAGCCCTGCCCAGCTGTGGACAGAGACAGCTCCTTTGCTTAGGCTCAGCCCTCCCCAGCATCTGATCTGGTGCTGAACACACCAGAGTTCACATGGGGAGTCTCATTCTCCAGCAGTGAGTAGGGTCTAAGTTAGATATGTTTATTCAGACTGGTGTTCAGTGTGATCGATATAAGCTCACAGCTAAAACTTCATGGGGTCTCAGCCTTTCCCTAAGCCCAGGCTTGTTGGTCCGGACTCAGGTTTTGGTTTAGTATCTCAGTTCCCCTGCAGGGATTGGAAGCCTGGTTCAGCTCTAGTTTGCTTAGCTGGAGCTCTTACTTTCTCTAGTGATTGTCTCAGTGAGGAGCCTGACCTCTGTCCTCAGCATCACCTAATCCAGAGCTCAGTGAATTGATCTCCACCTCCTGTCTGCCCTGCACTGAATGATGATGCTTTCATCCCAACTGTCTTCAAAAATTGCTTGGAACCTATGTTTGAGCCTTTGAACTTTGTGCATCAAATTGAATTGACTTAGATTTTGATGCCAAACTTTGTGGAGTCCAAGCTCACCCACACTCAGCCAAGTGTGTTGGGCTGGTGGATGACCCTCTTACTCACCTCTTCAGGCTGATCATACATGGTCTGCCCTTCTTCCTGTTTTCAAACTCTGACATCCCAGTGTACATGGAGGGCAAATCCTCCTAGCTTTACTGATTCTTTGATATTTTTTTGTGCACACATCTGATCTTGCCTCAGTGTCTAGGATGAGCTCAGTTGTGGACAGGCTGGTGTTGATAAGAAAGGGGAAGAAATACAAGTGATTTTATCTAGAGAGCATCACAGTGGAGCTAGGAAAAGTAGGTTCTTATCTCATGTCTTCTACTTAATAATAAGGAACCCTGGGCATATAGTGGGTGGGCCCCTCACTTGCAAAGCTGCTCTCATTAGCTGCAAACATGATACTTATCTAATTGCCTCACCATGTTTGGAGAGAGTGACAAACATGATTTTGTTCTGTAGTACTATTCAGGCAGTACTATACTATGGGTATATTATGAGTTGAAAGGCCTTCATTGGGGACATGAGGAACACTGTCTCTCAACTTACGCTGACTGACGTACCAACCCAGCCACTTTTGCACAGGGACTCTGTGCTGGGCATTGCAGGTAGGCAGCTGACTGATCCAAATCATTCATCAGCTGAGTCATACCCCAGCTGCTGAGCAGTTCCAATAGGGATGCTTGATATTGTTTTCCCACTTGCATGATCTGTGCAGATTTTGTTCTGGTGATTATTCTATTTTTATTACTTCTCTGCTCCCAGGGAAATTTCACTGCTTGTAGGCATGAGTAAAACTCAGCCATATATTGTAAAGTAGATGTAGCCTGCTTTCAACTCCTTCCTCTCCAACATTCTCCTGCAGCAGCCAGCCAGAAGAAACTTCAGGTTCCTCTGAATTACCATTGCACTCAGTCAGCAGTTTAAATTGTGTAGGGTCTTCCATGTGCATTATTCATCTTTGGGTTCTCAATGCCTGGCATAGTGGCTGGAACAATGTGAGCATTTAATAAATGTCTGTTGAATGAGTGAATGAATGAATAGTCTGTTTTTAAAATAAGCTTTTCATTTTAGATCTACAGAAAAATTGAGAAGACAGTTCAGAAAGACCGTGTACCAGCACCCAGTTTCTGCTATTATTGATATCTTACATTAATATGTTACATTTGTCACACTTAATGAAATGATAGCAATAGATAATTATTAGTAAAAGTCCATACTTTATTCAGATGTCTTTAGTTTTTATCTAATGTCCTTTTTCTGTTCTAAAATCCCACCCAAGATACCACATTACATACACTCATCATGTCTGCTTAGGCTCCTCTTGACTCTGATGGTTTCTCAGACTTTCCTTGCTTTTTATGACCTTGAGGGCTTTGAGGAGTACCTGTCAGGTATTTTGTAGAATGACCCTCAATTTTGGTTTGTCTTCTCTTTCACTTGTGGTTAGTCTAGGGTTATGGGCTTCTGAGAGGAAGACCACAAAGGTTAAGTACCATTTTTCATCACATCATGACAACACAGTGTCAACATGACTTATCACTTGATGTTGACCCTGATAATCTGTTTGAGATAGTGTTTGTCAGGTTTCTCCACTGTAAAGTTACTCTTTTCAGCCTCATCTTTTCATACTGTACTCTTTGGAAGGAAGTCACTGTGTATAGCCCACACTTAAGGGGTGGAGAGCTATGCCTACCTCCTTGAGGGTAAGTATGAAAGAATTTGAAATTCTCCTGCGTGAGAGAATTATCTGTTATCCTCATTTATTTCTTTATTCAGTAATTTACTTAAATAATATGGATTTATGTGTGTTTTCCACTTTTATCCAATCTACTACTTTTTTTCACAACTAGATTGAACATTCCTAAGGGAGCAGAACTGATTCTTGTTCCTATCTGTCTCTCTAATTGCCTGACACAGAAAAGATGATGCCCCTCAAATAGACACTTGTTAATTAATAGAACTAAAATAAGAATTAAGCTGTCTGTAATGTCTGTAATGATATCCCAAAGCAGCCTAACTGGTCTTTTGACATTATCTTATTATATTTAACTGTCCTGAAAAAGTTGGCAGAAATTGAAAGATCCTGAGAAATAATCTAATAATGCAACACTCACATTTACAGATGGTGAAATTTAGGACCTGAGAGAAACTTTATGGACCTATATATGGGATGAGAACCTAATTTTCCTAACTTCCAGTGTGATGCTCTTTAGACCCACTAGAATGTCTAACGAGTCTGATGTACTCAACAGGTTGGTTGAATTTGTATCTGTAGGCAAAAGCGAGCCATCAAAGAGATTTTCTCTGTTCTGTATTTGTTCTGCAAAGTGAATTTTTACTTTTAACTGATCTCTGAGGTAGAAATGCAATGAGTGTGAATGAGCATAAGAATGATGATGGGATGATCAGCTAGTAAAGTAGACCAAGTGAGAGACTCTAAAGGCCTGTGCTACACCATCGGCAGTGGAAAGAGAAGAGTCGATATATTGAGAGGCATTTTAGAAGCAGAATTGGTGTAATCTGTTAACAGTTAATGTGGAGGGTGAGGAAGTAGAAGATGCCAAAAGTGACTTCTGGGTCCTTGGCTTGGGCACCTAGGCAGAAGGTGATGCCACTAATCAAGACATAGTGGGTTTGGAGGGGAAAATGAACTCGTTAGGTGTGAGATAGTTGTTAGGCTTTTCATACTTCCAGTAGGTAGCAGGAAGGCTGTGTGGATCTTAGAAGAGAAATTAAAGTCCAAGGTACTGATCTAAGAGTTAATGTCACTTGACTGATGAAGCCAATGGAGGTAGTGAGATCACCTAAGAAAATCAGAGAAAAGACAGGACTGACACCTGAGTTCAGTAGGAATAGAAGACAGTAGAGGCAGTAGGAAATAAGAAGAAACTATCAGAGAAGCAAATGTAGAGTGGCATGAGGAAGCTGGGTAAAGAGGTGTGGTGAGGTGGTTAAATTCTGCAGTGACATCAAATCAGATGAGGCTTTAAAAGCAGCTATGGTGAATGACAGTAATCAAGTCATGGGTGACCTTAGCAAGAGTCATTCCAGTGGAGAGGTGGAGGGCTTTATGTGAAAGAACAGGCACTGCAGAAATAGAGGGCTAAATCGATACACAGCATTTTCATTTTCATTTGTCCTGACTCAAACTCCCTTCATTTTCAAAGGTTACAGACAATTACATGAGAAAGGATTCAAGTTAAATAAGAAGAATATATTAATTGTTTTTAAGAGACATAGGAATAGGTTAATGGGGTTTTTGAATCTCTCATTGTAAGAAAGTTTTAAGAGTAAAGATGTAGCTATTTTGAACTGGAATAAGTTAGTCTTACATGAATGAGAAATGCCTCTGAATTCCTCTTTAAGTCTTTGGCTCTTATTCCATAAGGCTGAACATATTAAAACTTCAAGGAGAGAGTTTTTAGTTTTGCAGTGTACTTAAAGGATAAATTTGCCCTGTGTGAAAATATTGAATTTGCTAACTAGTTGATTTATTCAGAGGTCTCTGAATATTTTAGTATGCAATCAGTTGTACTTTTAATAAGCCATAAACCATGTTTACTGCCTTATTTATTGAACTTAATCAAAGTGACTTGATGGCTAACTAACACAGTGCTCTCAACAGGCCTCAGATACTGGGTCTGATTACTGGAGACAATAATACAACAAGAGGATAAGAAGATTTTATTCTTGAAAAATGGAAGAAAACAGAGCCAAGTAAACAATCTTTTGTTTGTCTGTTTGGGGGCAGAGTTGGTCTGGAAGATAGAAGGCCAACTTTGTGAAAACTTTCCTGTGGCTCTTCCTCTCTTTTAAGCAGGTGCAAGTGACACAAGATTCCTATTAAAGAATAGCCTTCACAGCTCCTCTCAGCCTCACTGCTGTGTTTGCCCAGAGGTGTAAATAGATTCAAAGGTCATCTGCCTCTTAATATCCCATTTCTCTCCTCTTGGAGCCGTTTCAGTTGAAATTACAGGCATTAAGATGAGGCAGCTCCCCAGTCAATCTGAGAGAATCAGAAGAGCCCTCATACCTCCTACAGAGCCCTTCACAATCCTCTGGGTCTTCACACTCCAAATGATTTGATTATGTTTGGTTATAGTTGCAATATTGGTGGGAGTTAGAGGTGGCCAGGAACAGTCAAACTGTGCTTTATGTCTCCTGGTAGTCACATAGATCAGAGTCTGTGACGTCCATATCACCTGCAGGAAAGAATCGTTGTCATCTTTCTAAAAACAAAATGCACTGCAAAAACTTTTATGGACCCAAAGAGAGCTTTGAAAAAATGAGTTGGCACAGTAATAATTTGGTTTTCATGAAACAGTTTTCGTTGGTGAATAAATAACACTGTGTTTACACACAGAATGAAGATCACTGAAAATCCCTTTATTTGGTTTTGATAAGTTCACTGAAAAATTGATAAGAGAAACATTTATTTTAGACAATGCTGACCAATCCAATAAAGATCCTGCTGAACTAAATTTTTAGGTTTTATTTCAAACACAATGTAGATCTACAGACTGGAGAAAGGGGAGTTGTTTTCAGTACTTTTTAATGTTTACATAGCAAATGCCCATAGATGAATTGCTTTCTGAAATATATAAGCTTTGGGTTAGAGAAGACTCTAGCATGAAGGGTCAAGTTGGTATTGGGAGGATATCACATCATGTACTTGGTGTGAGCCCATCAATAGCAGGATAATACATACCCTAGTGAACACCGAGCACTGTACCCCTCCCACAATGCAACCATGCAATTCCGCGTTCTAGAAAAAAGTTCATTGAAAAGAAGCCATGGCATCTAGAGTGTGATGATTAAGTGATGCACAGCTTCTCCATTTCTAGGGATTTCACACTGTGTGTCATCCCCATATCACTCACTATCTCTGGAGAAGGAGCAGAAGACATACATGGTCCTGAACCTTGAGGTTTCCTGTGAAAGTGTCCACAACTGGATTGCCTTTGATTCCAGATAAGCCTCTGTGTCTGCCTTTGGCATGTATCTGTCCTTGTGTATAGGGAAGGGAGAGACAGGCAATATGGCAAGAAAAATTAAGGGTTCCCCCACTCAAAATGTAGTGCTTTGTTGGGAGATCCATACTTTCTTAGGGAAAGTAGAAAGATAAAATGGAAATGAGTTTTATGTCATTTTAGTCTGAAAACAAAATTTTGTTTATGTTTACTAACTTCTGTAATAATACAATAACTTTGACATGACAGTTATATTGTATAGAAGCAAATGTGATTTAACTAAAATGGCATTGTACTAGCTTTGAACAAAGCAAACATTTGACAAAAGATAGAGGAAAGAGAAAATCCTTTTTTGTTGTCCCACATAAATAACACATGGGAAATAGAAAATGCCTTTATCAAGAAAAGTAATGAACTACTAAATGAAAAAAAAAATCTCCATTTAATTGCAAGATCTTTTATGAATACAAGTATTCCAAAAACAGGAATTATATCTAAGCTCTTCTTACGTTCCACAGTGCTAGCCTTTGGTGTGTATTCAATAAATACTTTTTGAATGAATAAAATGCATTCCAAAGTGTTAATGACGTTTTACTTGCTTAGGGGAACTTTCAGAACAAATTCCTTTCACATGCCAAAAGAGAGTTGGGAAGGAGATTACAGGGTGCAATGGAACTGAGGTCAAACAGGGAAAGAAGGTCAAGGGCAGGGAGTATACAGGAAGCAAGGTGTTCCAGGAGGTTTGTTTTTTTGGTGAGGTGGCTCAGGTCCAAGAACCTCATGGTGTGAAACAAGATGCCTCTTGAAGACGTGATGCCCAGTAGCTCCAGCACATAGATGGTCCTTTGGCCCCATTTCATCCCGAAGAGCCCTCTTTAAGCCCTGAGCTTTCTGATGGTAAAATCAATTTTGGGATCTTACCTAATCTACCAACCCCCACAATGCCTGAACTTCAGCATTGGCTTGGGAAAAATAAGATTTCAGGCTCAAGGGGGAGTTTTCCAGCAAGGTCCCCAAATGTCTGCAATTTTGAAAAACTTTTCTCTGGCATTTAAATTTTATTCAGTAGGACTTCATGAAAGTTAAAGATCTGGCAAAAACAAACTTGTCTGGGTGGAGTGAAGGCTGTATTGTTTCATTGCAGCCACATGCATAAGTGATGCTTATGAGATCATTTACAGGTTTTATAAGGGAGGGTGTAAAAGAACCTAAGGATCTTCGGATTCGAGGAATGGCAGATGAAATTTGAGGGCTTAAAAAACCTGAAGCCTTGGAAGTTTTGCCTTCAAATCTCACTTAGGGAGATAACAAGACAAATGAGGAGGAAGCATTTATGTAGAGCAGAGACAGCAGTACAGGACTTGTGTGCACTACACTATACACTACACTAATGTGCTCCAGATTTCTTAAAATCTCTGCTGACTTAATCAAGAAACATGAGTCTGCTTTATTCTCCAGGTAGGTGCTTGTAAAAGAGAGAAAAGGCTTTTCATGTCTGTCTTCTAGCTACAACCTTCCCTTCCTTCCTTCCGCCTTCCTTCCCCTTTTCTCTTCCTGTCTCCTTTCCTGCCTTTCATTCATTCCTAAACATTTTCCAAGAACCTATTGTGAAGTTGTTAGATGATCTGAGGTATATGGGAGACAATCCCTGCCTTCATGGAAACAATGATGCAAATGAACATTCAAATGAGACCAGAATGTGTTCTGTCCTTCATGTGCACTGGGGCTTGTAGAGAGGGCAGTTGAGGGGGTGGGAGCACCTGGTGAAAGAGCTCTAACCTCAAGGGTGGGCACATGGAGAGTGTGGGCAAGGGAGCAGCTGGACATTCTGTGTGCATGACGTAGGGTATTCTTAACAAAGAAATGAAGAGGAATGCTAAGTTCATGACTCTGGCATCCTGTATGGACTAAGAAGGCTTATGTTGAGTATATTTCAAAGGAAAGAAATTCAACATACAAAAGAGGAGAAGCTAACTTTGTGTTAAGGGTTGTGCAAATTTCATCTTTATTATTTCAGTTAGCTCTCGCAATAACCCTAAAAAGCATGCATTTTCCATATTTCTTTTCAGTGGTAGAAACGAAGGCTTAGGGAAAGATTTACACATTGTCTAAATTAGACTGTGACTGTAAACACAGGTCTGTCTGACTCTCACATTTCTTTGGGATTAGGGAGGTTACAAAAGGTGATAGGGGAATCTGGAAAAAAAAAGATTAGACAAGGATCTCTTTTGTGTATCATCTCATAATGCTAGGAATATGATAGAAATGACTTTCTTATTTCTAGTGTTCTACTGCAAACAACAAATCCCATTATAATAAAAATTAGGCACTTTCCTCTAGTATCTTTTAGAGTAGTCAGTTACTTTTCCATGGCAGTCTTCAAACTTATCCAAATCCCAACCATCCCAGAGCAGATTCAGATATAACCAGATAGCCCCCAAATTAAAAATAGATCATAACCAGTCTAAGAAACACAGTTATGAATCCAATCTAAATGAAATTTCATATATGCCTTTTACCAATAAATAAGGTGAACCATTTACTACTTTTCCAAATAGTTAACTGAATATTTTAGAAGAATTTCTGATTGCAATGTCATTGTCTTGCCTTTCCTTAGTGCTTAGCCCTCTAATTTGAGATCTACTGGAGGGCAACATTTGCAAATTAGAAACATAATTGAAATCTACTGCTGAATAAATTGATGTTTACCACGACATAAAATTAGTGGAATCATTTCAAATGGTATGGAATCTATTTATTTATTTATTTATTTATTTATTTATTATTTTTGGCTGCATTGGGTCTTCGTTGCTGCGCGCGGGCTTTTCTCTAGTTGCAGTGAGCGGGGGCTACTCTTCGTTGAGGTGTGCGGGCTTCTCATTGTGGTGGCTTCTCTTGTTGCGGAGCTCGGGCTCTAGGCGCGCGGGTTTCAGTCCTTGTGGCTTGCAGGCTCTAGAGCGCAGGCTCAGTAGTTGTGGCGCACGGGCTTAGTTGCTCCGCAGCATGTGGAATCTTCCCGGACCAGGGCTCGAACGTGTGTTCCCTGCACTGGCAGGCAGATTCTTAACCACTGCGCCACCAGGGAAGTCCTGGAATCTATTTTTTTTCACTTCACTGGCTTCTTGTTTTTCTTTGACGGAATTGTGGTTGGAGATGATCCTCAGAAAAAGCAAGTTTTCTGCTTTAATGTACTCCCAAATGAGCAGTAGGAGGAAAGGAATGGGGACATTGCTGGGGAATCACAGAATATTGTAGTCTTCCACAATGAAGTCCTCACTTCCCTGAATTTTGAACCAATCTGAGTTAAAGATATTGTTAAGACACTAACTCCATCTGAACAGACTTTTAAAAATTTGGTGATTGAAAGAGGTGAACAAAGAGTAATTTTACACTTAGACCAGTACAAAAACAAGGCTGAATTCACTGGTGTTGAGTTATTAAACTCAAAGTTTTAAAAACAAGTGAAGTCTGCAAAACACTGTTAAGAGAAGAAAAGACAAATGACTGGGAGAAAATATTTGCAAATCATATATTTGATAAATATCCAGACTATCCAGAACATACATATCCAGAACACACACAAAAAAACTTTAGCAACTGAACAAAAAGAAAACAAACAACCCAAGGAAAAATGGGCAAAGATCTGAATAGACATCTCAGCTAAGATGATATATAGATGGAAAATAAGTGTATGAGAAAATGCCCAACATCATTTGTTGTTAGGGAACTGCAAATTAAAACAGTCACTATGCATATATACTAGTACTGAACAAACTCGTAAATGAATGTATGGATTGTGGGAGCTACTGATGGAGTAGGAGGTTATAGATATGCAGAAGGAGAAGGCGAGAATAAATCATTTAGTACTGGATTATAGGGGGATTCATCAATATGGACTCATGTTTAGTTTCATATAAATACAGGTGGCTAAATATAGAAATAATTATAGATATGTGTGTATACATGGGTTAGTATATATACATATATTTCTAAGCTCTGTTTGCTGAGAGGGCCTGGAAGCAATGACACCCCAGTAGCAATGAGCACACCCAGGGTCCATATATTGATTTCTAATAACATTCTCCAGTAAAAGGAATCAGGGCTTCTTGGAGAAATGGCTAAGTCTAGGGCAGGTGCAGTGAATACACAAGATGAGCTTGGACCACATTGTAGTGCCAAAAAGTAAAAAAGTGCTCATAAAAAAATCTGATGGGAGTATTTCAAAGGGGTGCAAGAACCAACCAAAAGAGCTCCCAAATGGCTAAAATTGGAACAATTTGAGCAACAAAATAAATAAATAGTATTGGATTATAATCCAAAATATAAAATGAGTAGCCATGAGTCTATTCTGATATAAAGATTTGATTGAATAAATAATTGAGGGGAAATAGACAAATCTCCTCTGCAGAATTCCAAATAATTTGTGTAGCTACTTTACTCTTAAAAAGGTAAAGCGTAACTCTGTCCCCTCTCCCAACGATCTCTTAAGCGTGATCTAAACATAGTGACTTCCTTCCAAAGTATGTGGTATGAAAACAGGTGAAGAACAAGAACTTTACAGTACGGAAATGTGAGAAACACTACCTCAGCCATGTGATGATGCTTAATGTCAATAGTGGATAGTATGTACCTTTGATATGATGTGATAAAAATGGCACTTTACTTCTGTGCTCTTTCTTTCCAAAACTCATAACCCCAGTCTAATCATGAGAAAACTATCAGACAGACATAAATTGAGGGACATTCTATTGTACAGAATGTCTGACTACTACTCCTTGAAGTCATCGAAAACAAGGAAAGTCTGAGAAACTGTCACAACATAGAGGAGCCTAAGTAGACATGACAGCTAAATATAATGTGGTACCCTGGATGGGATTCTAGAATAGAAAAATGATATTAGGTTAAAACTAAATAAATCTGAAAAATGTATGGACTTCAGTAAGTAATAATGAGTTAGTATTAGTTGTGACATTTGTTGTGACAAACGTACCACACTAACATAAGATCTTAACGTTAGAGGAAACTGGTTGCTGTGTATGTGGGAACTTTCTGTACTATCTTTGCAAACTTTTCTGTATATCTAAAACAAGCCTAAAAAGAAACACTTATTTTAAAAACAAAGAAACAAAAAACAAGTGTGCATGTGAGTATAACCTGAATCTAGGACATAAAATGTTTAGGAAGTAATTGTGATAGTATTAACTCAAAGGCAAAGGAAGACAGAAAAATATCAAGATGGAAAAATCTACAAAATTGTGGAATGACTATGAACACTTTGGTTTTACATTGGCTTGGGAACATACTACAAGTTTGAGAATTGTCTTTCACATGTGTGAAAATAGAGTTTTATTTCGATTTTTACCACCAATTCACTAGTTCTAGTTTCTTTTACCTTATATATTCCAAAATTACCTTTCCATTTTCATTTCCCACTCAGTTAAACAAATCTGTCCTCCAGGAAAATTGGTCTACTCACCACCTGCTAAATATGCACAAAAAGGACCTTATGCTCAAAGTTGTTCTCACTTGAATGCACTTTCCTCTTGCAGTTCTAACCATCTATCCTGAAGTTCTAACCATCCAGTAAGACATCTTTGGCTTTCCTTGGTTTCCTCAGCTGAAAGAGATCCCATCTTCTTCTAATCCACAAAGTTGCTCTCTACTTCTCAAGTCAATCATATACTACATTGTATCATGGTATTTATAAGTAGCTTCCCTATTGACTATTAAATACTTAGAGGATGGAGCCCTGATTTGTGCATCTTTGCATTTCGCATGGACTCCTTCTTAGAAATATACAGAAGTTTGATCTAATGAATTTGAACAATGTTGAACAGTCATTTTAGTTAAGGAAAAAATTTCAGACCTAAATCAATTGGACTGAACTGGACTGAATAAAATTTTAATTATTCATTGTAAAAGTCATTTGATGGAAAGGGACTTCTACATTTTCCCAACATCTGTTATTATTGTAGTTTCTCCCTTTGTGGTGGATGATGCACTGAGTCAATGCATATCAGATAATGCCTCTTGTGTGTGAGCCATTATTACAGTAATTAATAACAATGGCAGCTCAGTTGATAGGAACTTGGCAATGTGTGTATCCTTATCTTCAAAGTTCCCAATGGTTTGGAATATAGCTTTTTGTGAAACCATTTAATAGGAACGTGTGTATTTAGAATTTGTTCCCAGCTCAAAGACTGACCCTTATCTCTGAAGTCCTTAATGAGAAAGCATGTGACAAATTGACTGGCACACTCCACTCCTCCAAGTAATTTCCCTTCCTGCCAAAAGAGTCCCTTGTAGCCTCCACTTCTAACTTAGAAACTGTTGAATGATGAACAGTCTGAAGCCAATGTCTGAAGCTTCAGAAAGCACTCTTTAAAAGGTGTTTGCAAAGAAAAATTAACTTATTGAGAAGGTGGGAAATCAATCAATCTTTTTTCATTGTGCCAATTAACTACTTGATGAGTTTGACTTGGCTAAATTGACTGATGGGTTTAGTACTCCATAGCTGCCCAAAAAGGAATCTTCATGATGACTGTCTTGGAGTTCTTTTGTTTAATGAAATACAGTCCCACAGAACAGCATTGCCAATAAACAAAAATCAGATGTATTATAAATCTTCACAAGTTTTATTTGAATCTGTTCATAAGGGCTTCCTAATTAGGATTTCTTTTTTTTTATTGGAGTATAATTGCTTTACAATGTTGTGTTAGTTTCTGTTGTACAATGAAGTGAATCAGCCACATGTGTACATTTATCCCCTCCCTCTTGGACCTCCCTCCCCCATGCCCCATCCCACCCATCTAGGTCATCACAGAGTACTGAGCTGAGGTCCCTGTGTTATACCACAGCTTTCCACTAGCTATCTATTTTACACATGGTAGTGTATTTATGACAAACCTAATCTCCCAATTCATCCCACCCTCCCTTTCCCTCTCTGTGTCCACACGTCCGTTCTCTACATCTGCGTCAATATTCCTGCCTTGCAAATTGGTTCATCTGTACCATTTTTCTAGATTCCACATTTATTTATAAACTAATTTGTTAAACTAAACAAATACTCAATAAATAGCTAAAGTGGGTAGAAATAATACTGTGACAAAAATGCAAAAGAAAATAGCTGGCCTTATTTCGTTGAAATTAAAGTAGAAAATAAAAGTAAAAATTTTCAAGTGAAAAGAAGTCACCAAAATGAGACTAGAAAAACTATAATCACTGACTCCACTGTCCTTATCAAGGGAAATAATTAGTAGTTTGTTACACCAAAAAATATCTCTATTGTGTGAGTAATTTCAAAACAATATGGAAATTTGGAAAATTTTATGTAACCTTTAAATCATGTGTTCAGAATATTATTTATGGAAAACACTCAAAATATAAGTTTAAACAATTAAAAATTTAGTAGGGAATCAAGAATTGATAACGTGATATGCCACTACTCTTTCAAGAAGCTTGGCTGAAAAGAATGAGATCACAAGGACAGTATGTAAATGGAATCACAGAGTAAAGGGAATTTTAAAAAAAGCCTATAGGAAGGATATGCATGATTATTTTAATAAGCTGAGGAATAGTATCAGTAATGAAGAAGAGACTGAAGATTAGGAGAGAGAAGGAGTAATTGATCAGAGTGGGTCAACAGCAAAGACATACAAGTTGTCCTGGAATAAAATGATGATTCTTCATCCTCGAGACGGAAGGAGGAGGAAAATGTGGGTAAATACATGGGTACTTTTGAGGTCAAGTGCTTGAGGGAAGGGTGGTGATTTGGAAAAAGGGTTAACAAAATGAGAGGGGCAGATAACTAAGGATCAATAAACACATTGCTGAGCAAGACTGGAGGGCTCACACTTTGTAGGTGCCCTAATATGTGTGGTGGTTTTATGATATTCTTTTGCTGTGCCCAACAATTTGGATATAATAACAATAGTAATACTTTATTGTGATAAGCACTTTACTTAGATTAGCTTATTTCATCTTCATAGGTAGCCTCTGAAATAAACATAACTGCTATTTCAGTGAGGAAACAAAGGCTTTGAGGCTAAGAAATTTGCCCATTGTGTTAAAACCAATATTAATTGAACCCAGGCAGTGTGAACTAGAGACTGAGCTCATGCTGGGCTGCTTAGGTTTGGAGGAGTATTGTTTTAAATCAGAAGCTTCTCTGGTTAAAGGCCATAAACAACAAGAAATTTCAGTAATGCAAGGGGATTGAACTGTTCTTTTGGGTTTTAAGATCTGTTCATGGGAATGGCCATGCAGCCAGGCTGAAAAAGGAAGTGAGACCAGGAAGGATGGCCGACTGGTAATACTCGGAGGACCAAGGAAGTGAAGGTCCATGTCTGGGGAGAAGTTGTAAAGGGGATGAAGGCACAACATCTCTACAGGAAGAGGAGATTATGAGTAGAGGACAGGATGCTAGAGGTTTCTGAGGTGGTATATGTCTTGAGTGATGACAGGGTTCAAGTTGTGGCCATTGGTTTGAGTGGCTGGAGTGGATGAAGCAGAGAGGAAATGAAGGACTCAGGATCATATGAGAAGTTAAGAAGTGATGGTGGATTCCAAGAACTGTGTCTTGAGGGATGTTTATTTTTGAATGATAGTTTTCACTCTACAGGTATTTATGTCCCTGCTATAAGATAGGCAGAGTTCCAGGCTGTCAGGTATAGCAGTGGGCAAAACAGACAAACTTGCTTCCCTCAGAAGTTTACATTCTAGTGTCTATATGACAGGCAGTGATGAGTACCTAAGAGAAAAATTAAGCTGGGAAGGAGAATAGGTATTTTCAGGGAAGGGGTGTAATTGCTATAAAGGGTGGTCAGGAACAAGTGAGGAACCAGTGTGGCCAAAAAGATTGAGTGATCATTTACAGAGATGGAGAAGAGTGTGTGAGAGGTGTCAAATTTTGTTAGGGTCTGAGAATAAGGAGTTAGACTTTTGACCAGTTAATTCTGAGATGCTCATCAAACATCAAGAGGAGAAACGAGTATTAAGTAAAGATTGAATATAAGATTCTGGATTTCATAGAGAAATCAGAAACCTGGGCTAGATATATAAATTTGAGAATTATATAGATGATGCAAAAAATGAATGGGATCATTAAGGACAAGAGGATAAGTAAAGACATGAAATACTCAGATGACTCTATGCAGGGACACTACTAAAAGATCAGGATATGAGAAAAATCCAGCAAAGAGACTGAGAAAAAGTGACCAGAGGAAAAGGAGGAGAACCAAAAGAGTGATGCCATGTGAAGCATGTGTTTCAAGATGGAGGAATTATCAATTGAGTCAAATATTGCTGAGGACTAAAAGAAAATGAAGATTGAGAACTGGCCATTGGATTTAGCAATGGGTAGGTAATTAGCAGCTGTGATAGAGCAGCCTGGTTGGCGATGGTTCAATAGAGAAGGGAGGAAATGAAATGGAGAAGGTGAATATCAACATACCTTCCTAGTTTTTCTATCAAACAGAGCGGAAATATAATGACAGTTGGGGAAAGATGTGGGATCAAAATGAATTTTTAGTGTTTAAGGTGGAAAAATTTGCAGCATCTTTGTAGGTTGTTGGAAGCTAACCAGCAGAGAAGAAGAAATTGATGATTCAGGAGAGAGAGGGACAATCGTTGGAGCATTGCTGAGAAATAAGTGAGAGGAGATGAGATACAGGTACAGGTGGAGAGGTTGTTTTGGGGAGCACAAGCAGTCCATCCATGCTGCAACTCTAAAGTTAAGAGGCTAGAATGATAGCTGATTGGTGGCAGAGGCACTGTTTATTCTGGTTGTTTTTGGAATATATATAACATATATTTATTTATTTATTTATTTTTAACATCTTTATTGGAGTATAATTGCTTTACAATGATGTGTTAGTTTCTGCTTTATAACAAAGTGAATCAGCTATACATATACATATATCCCCATATCTTCTCCCTCTTGCGTCTCCCTCCCACCCTCCCTATCCCACCCCTCTAGGTGGTCACAAAGCACAGAGCTGATCTCCCTGTGCTATGCAGCTGCTTCCTACTAGCTATCTATTTTATACTTGGTAGTGTATATATGTCCATGCCACTCTCTCACTTCATCCCAGCTTACCCTTCCCCCTCCCCGTGTCCTCGAGTCCATTCTCTACATCTGCGTCTTTATTCCTGTCCTGCCCCTAGGTTCTTCAGAACCATTTGTTTTTTTTTTTTTTTAGATTCCATATATGTGTGTTAGCATATGATATTTGTTTTTCTCTTTCTGACTTACTTCACTCTATTTATTCTGGATCTGCACATACCAGATACTACTCAACATTGTGTAAATTCCAGTAAGTAATGGTTAATGACATTGAACATGGAGACTATCCAGTGGAATTGCCCTTCTGCTGTCAAGGAGAACATGACTGAATAGCTGAGTGAGCAATGTTAATAAACTGTGACAATTAAAAATCTGTGTGGTAACCTACTAAATGGATATTCAGTGTGACTTGCCCTTTCAGGAGTGAGATTCCTTTATTGAAAACTACAGTCTGTGTAATGGGGGTTATTACCTCCTCCCAATCCCCATCTCTTCTACCAAAGAAAAAAAAATTTGCTTTTCATCCATATTGGTGTCCTCATTATATTTCATTGTTGTTTAAAATTGTTCCCTTACAGCCCATCTCTGTAAATAGGACCTATTTTTCAAACAGAAGGAAATGGTATGTTATTTTACCTTTTTATTTTCAGAAGATAAGGTATGTTAGAGTGTAAAGAAATCTGAAATGGGAATCAGGACACTGTGTTTCTTGCCCCGGCTCTGCCACTAACTCACTGGGAATTGGTTTCCTCGCTGGAAAATGAAGTAGTTGGTCCAGAGGATCCATAAAGTCCCTTCTGAATCCAAGTAATGAAATCATAATAACAATCTAAATAATTCAGAAATTCACAGCTGATGCCCTTTTTTTTAATATGCCCATAATACTCTATGTCAAGATAAGTCACATTTATATTGTTGAGAGGTTACCAATCACTCGGGCATTAATATCTTACAGGGCTATTGTGAAGATTAAAAGAGAAAATGTGAAAGAAATTCACAAACTGTAAAGTGAAATACTGTCAGTCATTAGTAACATGTAGACACTGAAGTATTACATCCGTTACTATCATCCAGATTCTGCTTTTACTATATGGCCTTTGGGATATCAAATAAGTCAGTAACCAAGGAATGCAAATGGGGAAGGAGGAGATTTTACTTGAAGAAATCATACATATTGCTTTTTTAACTTTTTTGTTGTTGTTGAAAAATGGCCTTATGCTGCAGCAGGAGTAAAAAGACTTTTAAGACCCAGGGAAAGGTAGTGAGCTAAGCATAAGGGCTGGATGTATTGGTATTAATTTACCATCAACCATTATGTCGACATCAGAATAGCTTGGAAAGAACTATTGTCAGGTTTCAGAAAATGTTCAGCTTTATTTTAGAAACAAAGCAAAAACTGAGTAAATTGAAAATTACAATTAATGTGATAACTTTAAGTTTTAAGGTTAAATCAACAATCTAACAGTTCGAATCTATTATCATAATTATATTTTTATTTCCTTCCAAAGTTATTCCTTTTTCCATAATTCTCATTTTTTCTGTTTGTATATCTTCCTTTATTCAATCATAGGAAGAAATTTAATAGTAGGCATCTACCTGGCAATCTTAGTTTTTCTTGTAACAAGAATTGTGTCTTCCTGCTGGATAAATTGATGGAACAGATATGTTATAACATCAATAATAACGATGATAATACATTTTAAATTTGCATAGCATTCCATTTTTTTCAGAGCAGCTTCACAGTTATCTCACTTTATTCCAGCAATGCCACTTATTTGCTGCATAACCAGGCAAGTCACTCAACCTCTCTGTGCCCCAGTTTCCTTATCTGAAAAATGGGGATCATAGTAATACTTTGTTCGAAGAGTTGTGTGAAGATTAAATGAATTAACCTATGTAAGACATTTAGTAATCGTGTTGTCATAGTTGTTTATTATAATTACCATTTTGGTTATTATTCCCTCTTAGTGGTTTGGCGATTATAAATGTATTAGTTCCTAGTACCCTTTTACAGTAGTTCCAATGATTTATCAACCTTAAGTGGTATGAACTCCAATTCTAAAGTCGTCCAGGGCTTCCCTGGTGGCGCAGTGGTTGAGAGTCTGCCTGCTAATGCAGGGGACGCGGGTTCGGGCCCTGGTCTGGGAGGATCCCACATGCCACGGAGCGGCTGGGCCCGTGAGCCACAGCTACTGAGCCTGCGCGTCTGGAGCCTGTGCCCCGCGGCGGGAGGGGCCGCGATAGTGAAAGGCCCGCGCACTGCGATGAAGAGCGGTCCCTGCACCGCGATGAGGAGTGGCCCCCACTTGCTGTAACTGGAGAAAGCCCTCGCACGAACTGAAGACCGAACACAGCCAAAAATAAAAAGAAATAAATAAAGTAGCTATAAAGTCGTCCAGCTGTAATATAAATGAATACAACGTGACGGGGGCAACTGTGGCAAACTGAATAGCTTGCACCTCTAAAGCCAGCAGCTCCTCCTCAGCCCCAGGCAGTGTTGCCATGTAGGAATATAGGAATACAGTCCTAGCCTTGCCACACTGTCCAATTTCTCAAGAAGGTAGAAGCTTAAATTTTGTTTAATCTCCTGACTTAAAAAAAAAAGGTAAATTATTTGATTTTTAGTAAAACATGGTATAGGCCAAACACATACAAGTCTATATGCAGGTTTAGGACCACGGTCAGCAGCTTTCTTAGGTGCTCTCATCACTGCAGTGTGCACAATAGGTTCTTGATATAATCCTAATTGACTATAAAAATTGGGGAGTCATAGTTAATTGGAGAATTGAGGCACCATTAAAATAGATATGTAAACTTCTTAATGGGTGTTGATAATGGATGGATTGAAAAAATCTGAAATAATAGGTGAAGATGAAAGAGGCATTGTCTGGATACCATGGACACAATCCCTACAGGGCTTCTAGGATGAAGTAAACTAGCTCTTTAAAAATTCCTTGGTCTTTTGGGAAAAATAGTGAAGGGCAGGAAGGTAGGCAGGAAGATAAGAAGTACGGCAGTGGGGGAGAAATCCCAAAACAAAACAGAACAAAAAAATAGGTCTTCAGACACCAAAGTCCATGCTTTTCCATATTATCAGGCTGCTTCTAAATTAAATTAATGATTGTACAGCTCTTTCCAATCTACAGAACATTAGCTGAGCCTTCTTTGGGGATTCCAATACAGCGTTTACCCGCATTTGAAATCCAGGTGGTGATTATTTTTGCTCTGCCTGCGTTTACCATTTTAGAGCCAGAGAAATGTGATCCTCTGATTCCACTGACAGGAAAACAGGCTTGTCAGCGATACAGACAAGCGACTCATCTTCAATGAGCTTCAACTTTATGGAACCTACCATTCTTTATGACTTAAAAAAAAAAAACATTTAAAATCACTCAAGTCCTCAGTCTTTGATGATTCCTTTATCACAGAGGGAGACTCTTAGATAATTGAAAAGCGGAAGAGTCATAATGAGTTTTCCCTGATGCATGTTGCCTCTCATCACTAATTCCATTGATATCCTACAGGGAACACAAAGAGCCTCTTATCTCACTGATTGGTGTCATGAAAAGGCCTACATCTGATACATAGAGCTTGACTCTGCCCTTTCTGAACTGGATGGGCTTGCTTAGGGACAGAAAGGAAAATGGCTTTGTTCTCTGAACCTCCTTCCTACAAAAGCTTTAATCCAGTCAATTTTTATTACTGATGGATTGGAGAATATCCAGACACCATGCTCCATCATTATCCTTCCAGACATTTGTTCCACATTTGCACCTGCTCTCAGTTGCTATTCCATTGGACTGTTAGAAGACTTAACTAACCGTGGTGTAAACTCCACATTTACTGCAAAAGTTCTCTTTGGTTTGGATATATTAGCTATTCCATCGTCAGTTCACCTGATATTTAATCATAAGACAGTTTTACATTTCAGTCCCAGAGGCAATTGAGAAATGAGTGTTTAAAATATTGTAAACAACATAAGGATCTTTTTTGCCCTCAATTTTTGCATCCTCAAAGCCTGCAGCACCTGATGACTGTAAGTGCTCAATAAGTATTTACTGAACCAAAGCAAAATCTTAAGCGATTGTCATTCCAAAAATATTTGTAAATATTTGTGGGTTTTAAAGGCATATTTATATTTAGATAACTTGATGAATTTGGGGGAGTCTGATTAGGACACCACTGAATTAATAAATTATTCCATGGAGTAGAGAATTCTGGTGACTAAATCCATCTGGAAGCACAACGAGAATTCCTTATGTAAATGAACAAAGACTTCTAAATAACAGCAGAAAGGGAAAAAAGCTGTCACTAAGACTGTGCACATCACAGGAGAGGTACAAGGTGTTAAAATCACTGACTTAAAGAACTTGGTCTTTAGTTTCTCTCTTAATCTTCAATTCTTTTGGTTCAAGGGAAGCAAAGATATTTGTTCTATTAAGAAATAAATGGTAGTAGTGGGAGAACAGTGCTGTGCTGAGCCATGTTGGAGGCTGAGAAAAAAGGAAAAATTAGTAATATTGCTTCTGATTTTTTAGAAAAAATTTGATATTTTGTTCATCATGGATTTTATTCATTAACTTTGATTTTTAAAGATATTTAATTAAAATATTACTTATCTGGATTACTGAGTTTTTTGATCCTTCCTTAAATTTTGCAGCCAAGGTGAGTACCTCATTTGCCTTACCCTAGTCCCAGCACAGGATGTGACAGTAGAAATGTTATTTTCTGGTTGGTATAATTTAGAAAAAACTTAACCTCACATCTTAATGTGATGCTGAGTCATTAAGGAACAAATGTAAAAAAATCTAACCTATTGTTTTTAATAAGGGAGGAAATGTCATAGTTTAGAAATATTTCTATCAGATAAAAATAAAATTATAAAAGCCTTTTAGTTAGCAATGATATCAGCTATAAGTAATGGCATGTTCAACTTACACAAGCTTAAACTTATGAATCTGTTTTTCTTATATAACAAACGGTCTGGAGGTAGGCAGCTATGGAATTCCTTCCCTTGGTCTCCTAATGCTTGTTGACTTGTAGTTGTAAACTACTCCAATTCTAGCAATTTCTTGTTTTTAAACGCAATAAGAAGGGGAAAGAACCTTGCTAAGAGTATATATCCCCTTTATCAGGGGTGTCTGTGCCTTCCCAGAGGCCACACCAGTATATCTTTGCTCATGTCCCCTTTTAGAATAGTCAACCCAGTCTCTTAAGGAGTCTGGGAAAGCCGGCTCTCGCATGGACCCAGTCACATTCCTGCCCTGAACAAAAGGGTCTTAAGAAAGAAGAAGGAAATAGATACTGATTTATGAGCTAAGAGTGTCTATGACAGGTCCTAACATGAGTTAGCTTCTGTGGAATTTGCGTAAAGGGTGCTTTAACTATCTGATGGTAAACATGAGCTGTTGTGTTTATAAATTCTTAAAATGCCATCTCCCTAACATTCCCATTGGTAAATCTTAGAATGTAAATGGCAACAAATATGTCTGTGTACAGATCTGCCAGAAAGAATACGTGGATGGGTTGTGTTAGCAACTGTGTTTAAAATATTGATTTCTATGAGTTTGATTTTGTTTTCTAGCCATACTTTAGGCAACAAGCTCTCATCCATCAGCAGTTGGCGTTAAAATATCAATCCATTGACCTTCCTTTTCAACAAAGTGGAAATGTATATTAGGCTGGCCTCTTTGGACCATTACATATATGATAGTGTTTTTAAGCAAACTATTTGCTACCAGAAAACTATAGAGGTGCAATATATTTAGTTATTCTGTTACAATGTACACTTTTACAAGTTGTTATTTAGTTCATAGATGTTTCTTACCTTTTAAATTGTAAATGCCTCCACATGCTTTTTTAACGATTTAATTACAGATGCTCCTCGACTTAATGGGGTTATGTCCAACTAAACCTATCTTAAGTTGAAAATACAAGTTGAACATGCATTTGATACACTTAACCTACATCGTCATAGCATAGTCTAGCCTGCCTTAAACATGCTCAAACACAGTGCACCACAGAGAATCCGTTGTTCACCCCATGATCACGAGGCTGACTGGGAGCTGTGCCTTCCTGCCACTGCCCAGCATCACCAGACAGCATCCTACGGCACACCGCTAGCCGAGGGAAAAGATCAAAATTCAAAGGATGGTTTTTACTGAACACATATCACTTTTGCACCATCATAAAGTTGAAAAATCATAAATTGAACCATGGTAAGTCAGGAACCGTCTCTATATGGTATTCAGCTATTTGATTATGTGGTTGATCTTTCCAAAAGTCCGTAGAATAGGATAGTATTTCGTTTCTTCAGTTTCTGAGTCAGAGAGGAATGATCAGCAAATTTCAGCTGGCTAGTTGGGCTTCCTGGAGGTCCAACAGGTTTAGGGACATTAGGGATCAAGTTCTGGGAACACAGGCTCTCACTATAGACTTGATGAGGTAAAACTTTGGAGATCTTCCTGACAAAAAGTGTAGCATACTAAAATAGGCACAAGTCATGGTAATTAACAGAATGGTTTTTTGTTTCCTTTGTTGGTTTATTTTATTTCAGGATGACTTTCATACCCTGAGAGAACATTATGAGTGATCTGTCTTGTAGTATCGGTCTTTTGAATCTCAGCACATGCTGGTTCTATTGTGTTGACCAAAAAGTTCGTTCAAGTTTTTCTGTAAGATCAATAGAACTAGCATGTGCTGGAATTCAAAAGACCTGGTTTAGTTATAAATGACTCTGCTAATATTTCTTTATAATAACCTTGGGTTAGTTGGTTACTCCATCCTTGGGGCTTGGTGTACTTATTCACAAAATTGGTGCTTTTTTTCTTTTTTTAAGAATAATTTCTTTCTTCAAATCTAATCTTATAGAGAAACCTCATATATTTGGACCGATGAAAGCAGATCTACTCTGCTTAAAATTAGGCAGAGGGTCATCCCCAAACCCTGCCACTGAGTCTTTCTCTTAAATCCTGTCTCAGCCTTTGAAATTCTGCTGCAAAATCCATGGGCTTCAGGGGAGTACACTTAAACACTCCTGAGGGAGAGGGAAGAATTAAAACTGTGAATAAGATCTTAAGGGATAAATCAAAACTTTTTTTGTTTTCACTTTCGTGACATTTTTTTTCTTTTTAAATTTTTTTGGGTTCCTTAAGAAGTCCTAGGAAATTGCTTCCATGGGTCACCTTATAATTGCTTGAATTAACTTGTTTGTGAATATATAATTACCTTCATTCTAATCATTTTTCTCTGCTTGTCACATCCACTGGCTTTCACTGGCATGTAGATGCAACATCTGCATCAGCAATTTTATTTTAATTATTTAACCTTATTGTGTGAAGAGCAAAAACGTATGCGTCAATGAATTTGTCACAAAGCAGCCATCCATGGAACCCCACACAGTGCAAGAAGTAGAACATTGACAGAATTCCAGAAAGGAAACTTGTGACCGCCCCTCCCCCCCATTCAATGCCCCCATCACTGTTTGCTCCCTTTGTTATTCTGGCCCAGGATGGTGATGGGGCGCCACTGTTTCCATATCTGAGCCTTCACCATTCCTTTTTGGTTCCCCTCTCCCTGCTGGCACCTCTTTATTCACCTCTGTTCAGTTAAACTGCTTGCATTTGCTCTGTTTCCTGTCAGGAATCTGAATGACACAAAACCCCTGTAGAATGTTTAATAGACATGGTATTAGCAGTCTTAGTGAAAAGATTCTTAACATTTCATGATTAAATATGATGCTTGCTGAGGGTTTTTTTTTTTTTTTTAACGGATATGATTTATCAGATTAAGGATGCTCCCTTCTATTCCTAATTTGCTATATACATTTTTATCATGAATGGATACTGAATGTTATCAAACCATTTTCTGCAGTGATTGAGACCATCATGTGATTTCTCGCTTTGATTCTGTAGATGTTTGAGTTGCACTAATAGCAGTTTGAATGTTAAGTTCTGTTGAGTTCCTAAAATAAAGCAGTTTGGTCTGGTATGTTATTTTCTTTTTAAAATATTACTGAATTTAATTTACATATGTCTTGTTTAGGATTTTTCAATATATATTTTGTGTGAGATTTATTCATATTTTTTACTCCATTTAATATATACATTTAAAGCTCTAAATTATTCTCTACACTAACAATTAGTTATATTATGCAGGTTTTGATATATAGTGTATTTGTCATTACCATTCATTTCAAAATATTTTTCTAATGAAAATGATGATAGTTTTATCACCATGGGTTATTTGGAACTATATTTTAAAATTTCAGGCTATGATGATTTTCTAGTTATCTTCTTGTTATTAATTTCTAGCTAAATGGCATTGTTATCAGAGACCATATACTACACAATTTTAATTTATTGAAATTTGTTGATGCTTGCTTATTACCCAGAATATGGTTAAATTTTATAAATGTTCTGTGTGTTTTTAAGGATGTTTACTCTGCAATTGTTGGGTAAATTGTTCTCTATATATTCAATACGTAAAATTAATTGTGCTATTGAGATATTTTATATTCTTACTGAATTTTTGTCTGCTTCTTATAACAATTACTGAGAGAAATGTGTTTTAAAAGACTTCCAATGTGATTGTGGTTGTTTATTTCTTCTTTTACTCCTGTGAAGATTTTGCTTTAAAGGTTTGCAGCTACTTTATTAAGGGCAAAAGTATAAAATTTTTATATCTTCCTGGTAAATCTAATATTTTATCTTTATGATATGTACTTCCTTCTCGCTAGGAATGCTTTTTTTCTTTAAAATTTGCTTTGATATTAATGTAGTGACCCCTGCTTTCTTTCAGTTAGTGTTTTCAAGATCTTCTATTCTTTGCTTTCAAGTTGACTATATCCTTTTTGATTTATGAACAACATATAAAGTTATTTTAAAATGCAATCTGGCAATATATGTCTTTGAATTGGAACATTAGTTCATTCACAAGGTAATCACTGATGTATTTTGGTCTCAATTCGCAATCTTAGTGTTCTATGTTATTTTTCCTTTTCCTTCTTATCTATTTATATATTCTATTATTTTTCTTCTGTGTGCTTATAAGATGTACATTCTTTTACCATCCTCTCAGTGGTTACATAGAGAGTATAGTATGCATCCTTAATTTATCAGTGGCATGTTATTTGGCACCTTTACCCAGAAAATGCACTGGAACACTTTAATTTTCTCTATCCTCTTCCAACTTATATGTTATCGTTTTCTTGTGTTTTATTTCATTTTATATTTTAATCTCAAGGCATTATTAATAGTGATTTAGTCAGTCAATATGAATTTATATTTTCCTGAAAACTTGTTATTTTAATATTTCTTTTTCCTTTTTCCATCTCTGTTCTTCCATATGGGATCATTATTTTTCTGCCTATAAAATATCTTTAGTATTTATTATAGTGTGGGTTTGATGAAGATAAATTCATATTTGTTTGTCTAAATTCTGTCTATGGTAACCTTAATATTTTCACTTGGACTAGAATTTTACATTATCTAAGTTCTCCCTGCCCAGCATTTTGAAGATATTCTATGTCTTCTGAATTTTATAGTTTTTGTTGAGGAGTCAGTGGGTACTCTAATTGTTGCTCCTTACAAGATAATCTCTTTGTCTCTCTGTCTGTCTCTCTTTCTTGTTCTTTCATCTCTTTTAAGCTGTTTTTAAGATTTACTTTTTGGTATTCAGTAATTTTGATATGATTGTCTATATTTATTTTTATTTTATTATTTTATCTTGCTTGAAGTTCTCAGTGTTTCTTGATTCTGTGACTTTATGTTTTTCATTATTTTTGGAAAAATTTCAGCTATAATCTCTTCACTGCTTCTTCTGTCTCACCCTCTCTTCTCTGCCACTCCAAATATATGTACATTAGACCTTATAATTATATGCTATATGTCTGTTTCTTTTTTTATTTTTTAAGTGCTCTGCTCTCTTTATATTTCCTTTGAAGTATTTTTTTTCCTGATCTATGTTCTAGTTAACCAATTATCTCTTCAGCTATGTTTAATCTGGCTATTAAACCCATCCATTGATTCCTTATTTTGATTATTTTTTTTTCAGTTCTAAAATTTACATTTGGTGCTCTTTCAATAGTTTTAAATTTTACACTAAAATTTTAAATCTAGTCTTTTATGTCTTGAACACAGTAAGTGTAGTTTTTTAAAAGTCTGTCTATGATGATTTGAGTATATTGAACTCTTGTGGGTCTTTTTCTGTTGTCTGTTTTTTCTGTTGTTTTTGTTCATGGTGTCCTATCTCTTCATCCTCAGATGGCTTGTCATTTATGATTATATACCAGACATTATATTTGCAAAATTGTTTGTAGAAATAATGTGTGACCTAAGATAATGTTATCTCCTTCCAGAGAAGGATTTATAGTTTGCTGCTGCTGAATACCTGAGGGTACTGCCAATTTAGGAACATTTTAATCCAGCATTAGAGATTAAAATGATTTGAAACTGATCTGTAGTCCCTGTGAAGACCTGTCTGCTTTCTCCTTCTAGTTCACTCTTACTCCTAGTTGTAACCCTTTTGTGGTTCCAATCCAAAGGAAGGAAGAATGACCAGGGCTTCCATTAGTAGGTTACAGTTTCTGATCTCTATCCCTTTAGCCCCCAAGGATGATCTAAACACTTCTCACCTTCTCAGCCATGTTCTCTGAAGTTGACAAGTGTTACCAAAGAAAAGGAGCTTTAAAAGCTGGATTCACTTTCCTGGGTGTCTGTACTCTCCCATGTCAAGTCCTCATGGTTCACTATTTCATTACCTTTCTGATGTCTATTTTTTTCAACTATTCCAAGTGGGAAAGTTGGTTTGAATTACTTAGTATGCTATTACCAGAGGTGGCTGTCTCAATGATTATGTATATATAATTTTTTTGCCCAGATAATTTATTTTATGGGCTTTCCCAGAGTGTCATAGTCCCTTTATTAGTATACCTAGGAATATGTGAAATACTAGGCATACTCTTACCAAGAGTTATATTAATATTTTATTCTCATATTAAAAACTTAGATATAAGATACAAGTGCTATAGTCTGCATCTAGATACTTGAGAATTCCTGGAAATCAGAGACTTTAAGCTTAACTCACCTCACCTTGAAGTGATTATGTAAGCCCTCTTAAGCTGGTATGTCAAACTAGGAGGTGCAATGTGTTTATGTTTCCAGGCTGCCCATCTTCCCAAATTTCCAAAGATCCCTTTATGTGCACTGACTTCTGTTCCCCTCAGAAGTCTAACTGAATACATCCTCAAAGGAACATATAGCACAACTATTTCAGGGCTAGCCTTCATATATGTAATAAATCTTAGCATAGGAATATCCACTGAAATCTATACCAGTTAACCTTCTTGCTCTCCTTTCTACTATCACTGAGTCTAACTCCCCACTGGCTTATAGAACTCTCAATGTTTTTTTAATTTTCATTCTAAGAATTCATAGATAACACAGTAGTCACTGCTTGCCCACTCTGGTTTTAAATAAATCACCAACATTCTATTTAATTTTATCAGAAGAGAGGGCAACTATTTCTCTTACTGGCCTTTACCACCTTGTTTCTCTCTCCTCTATGACTTTTACTTAACCCAAGAAAGACATTTCTGGTCCCCATTTCTGGTCATCTGCTCTTTATTTTTTGGCCAGTTCTCTGAGACCCTTACTTCCAAAACTTCTCCAGCATCCACATATTACAAAATCAAACAAGAAACAAAGCAAGCAAGCAAGCAAACAAACAAAAAACCCTAATACAAAATGCAACCATTCTCATTTATTTCCTTTCTTGTCTGAATGTTTTTAGTAGCCAGCGCCAAAGCATGGATAGAAGCTGAAGCATCCAATGCTTTAGTATAATCTCATCTGGGAGAGTCCACTGTTGCTTTTAACATAAATTACTGCCTATTTTGCAAATGATTAACATTTGTATCTCCAGGTTAGACTTCTCCTCTGAACTAAAGACCTGTATCTTCATCTATTCCTTGACATATCCTTTAGGTATTCCACAGGTACTTTAAACTCTACATATCTAAAACCAAAATAATCTTTTCCCAAACCTCACTCTTTTCCAGTCATTCGTGTTAAAATAAATATCATTATTGCCCATTCCCTTTTTAAAAATGTATTTGATGTTTTAAAAATATTAGTAGACTTTATTTCTTAGAGCAGTGTTTGATTTAAGGAAAAACTGAACAGAAAAATACAGAGAGTTCCCACATATTCCCTTTTCTCCTGCCCTCAGTTTATCCTGTTACTAATATATTGCAATGATGTGTTACATTTGTTACAGCTGATGAACTAATATCGATACATTATTATTAACTAAATTTCATAGTTTACATTAGGGTTGACTCTTTGTATTGTATAAATCCACGGGTTTTGCTAAATGTATGATACCATGTATCCGCCGTTGCGGTATCATACAGAATACTTACACTGCCCTGAAAATTCCCTATGCTCTGCTTATGTATCCCTCCATCCCGTCTCCTCCTTCCCACCTCGCGCAACCACTGATTTAATCTTTTTACTGTCTCCATAGTCTTAACCTTTTCCAGAATGTCATATAATGGGGATGAAAGATATGAAAAGTATGTTGCTTTTTTGGATTGGCTTCTTTCACTCAGCAATATGCATTTAAGGTTCCCTCATGTCTTTTTTGTAGCTTGATAGATCATTTCTTTTTATTGTTAAAATAATATTCTGTTGTATGGAAGTACCACAGTTTGTTTAGCCATTCACCTATTGAAGGACAGCTTAGTTGCTTCTAGTTTTGGTAATTATAAATAAAGCTTATAAAATTATAAATATTAGTGTGCAGGTTTTTATGTGGACATAATTGTTCAACTCATTTGGATAAATACCCAGGAACACAGTTGCTAGATCTAATGTTAAGACTAGGTTTAGCTTTGCTAGAAACTGCCAAACTGTCTGCCAAAGTGGCTGTGTCATTTGCATTCCTATCAGCAATAAATGAGAGTTCCTGTTGCTCCACATTCTTTCTAGCTTTTGGTGTTGCCATGTATTGAATTTTAGCCATTCTAGTAGGTGTGCAGTGGTTATCTCACTGTTGACATCCATCTACGTTTTTTTCTTTTTTTTAACATCTTTATTGGAGTATAATTGCTTTACAGTGTTGTGTTAGTTTCTGCTGTATAATAAGGTGAATCAGCTATATGCATACGTATATCCACATATCCCCTCCCTCTTGCATCTCCCTCCCACCCTCCCTATCCCACCCCTCTAGGTGGTAGCAAAGGACCAAGCTGATCTCCCTGTGCCATGCAGCTGCTTCCCACTAGCTATCTATTTTATATTTGGTAGTGTATATATGTCAATGCCACTGTCTCACTTCCTCCCAGCTTTCCCTTCCCCCTCCCCGTGTCCTCAAGTCCATTCTTGACGTCTGTGTCTTTATTCCTGTCCTGCCCCTAGGTTCGTCAGAACCATTTTTTTTTTAGATGCCATATATATGTGTTAGCATATGGTATTTGTATTTCTCTTTCTGACTTACTTCACTCTGTATGACAGACTCTAGGTCCATCCACCTCACTGCAAATAATTCAATTTTGTTTCTTTTTTTTTTTTTTTATAATTTTATTTATTTATTTATTTATTTTTGGCTGTGTTGGGTCTTCGTTTCTGTGCGAGGGCTTTCTCCAGTTGTGGCGAGCGGGGGCCACTCTTCATCGCGGTGCGCGGGCCTCTCACTGTCACGGCCTCTCGTTGTGGAGCACGGCTCCAGACGCGCAGGCTCAGTAGTTGTGGCGCACGGGCTTAGTTGCTCCGCGGCATGTGGGATCTTCCCGGACCAGGGCTCAAACCCGTGTCCCCTGCATCGGCAGGCAGACTCTCAACCACTGCGCCACCAGGGAAGCCCAATTTTGTTTCTTTTTATGGCTGAGAAATATTCCATTGTATATATGTGCCACATCTTCTTTATCCATTCATCTGTCGATGGACACTTAGGTTGCTTCCATGTCCTGGCTATTATAAAGAGTGCTGTAATGAACATGGTGGTACATGACTCTTTTTGAATTATGGTTTTCTCAGGGTATATGCCCAGTAGTGGGATTGCTGGATGATATGGTAGTTCTATGTTTAGTTTTGTAAGGAACCTCCATAATGTTCTCCATAGTGGCTGTACCAGTTTACATTCCCACCAACAGTGCAGGAGGGTTCCCTTTTCTCCACACCCTCTCCAGCATTTATTGTTTGTAGATTTTTTGATGATGGCCATTCTGACTGGTGTGAGGTGATACCTCATTGTAGTTTTTTTAAAAAATTTTTGACTTTAATTTATTTTTTTATACAGCAGGTTCTTATTAGTCATCAATTTTATACACATCAGTGTATACATGTCAATCCCAATCGTCCAATTCAGCACACCAACATCCCTACCCCCCCGAGGCTTTCCCCCCTTGGTGTCCACATGTTTGTTCTCTACATCTGTGTCTCAACTTCTGCCCTGCAAACCGGTTCATCTGTACCATTTTTCTAGGTTCCACATACATGCGTTAATATACGATATTTGTTTTTCTCTTTCTGACTTACTTCACTCTGTATCTCATTGTAGTTTTGATTTGCATACCTCTAATGATTAGTGATGTTGAGCATCTTTTCATGTGTTTGTTGGCAATCTGTATATCTTCTTTGGACAAATGTCTATTTAGGTCTTCTGCCCATTTTTTGATTGGGTTGTTTGTTTTTTTGATATTGAGCTGCGGGAGGTGCTTGTATATTTTGGAGATTAATCCTTTATCAGTTGCTTCCTTTGCAAGTATTTTCTTGCATTCTGAAGGTTGTCTTTTCGTCTTGTTTATGGTTTCCTTTGCTGTGCAAAAGCTTTTAAGTTTCCTTAGGTCCCATTTGTTTATTTTTGTTTTTATTTCCATTTCTCTAGGAGGTGGGTCAAAAAGGATCTTGCTGTGATTTATGTGATAGAGTGTTATGTCTGTGTTTTCCTCTAAGAGTTTTATAGTGTCTGGCCTTACACTTAGGTCTCTAATTCATTTTGAGTTTATTTTTGTGTATGGTGTTAGGAAGTATTCTAACTTCATTCTTTTACATGTAGCTGTAAAATGTTTACAGTTTTCTCAGCACACTTATTGAAGAGGCTGTCTTTTCTCCACTGTATATTCTTGCCTTCTTTATCAAAGATAAGGTGACCATATTTGCATGGGTTTATCTCTGGGCTTTCTCTCCTGTTCCATTGATCTATATTTCTGTTTTTGTGTCAGTACCATACTGTCTTGATTACTGTAGCTTTGTAGTATAGTCTTAAGTCAGGAAGCCTGATTCCTCCAGCTCCGTTTTTCTTTCTCAAGATTGCTTTGGCTATTCAGGGTCTTTTGTGTTTCCATACAAGTTGTGAAATTTTTTGTTCTAGTTCTGTGAAAAATGCCATTGGTAGTTTGATAGGGATTGCATTGAGTCTGTAAATTGCTTTGGGTAGTAGAGTCATTTTCACAATGTTGATTCTTCCAATCCAAGAACATGGTATATCTCTCCATCTGTTTTTATCACCTTTAATTTCTTTCATCAGTGTCTTGTAGTTTTCTGCATACAGGTCTTTTGTCTCCTTAGGTAGGTTTATTCCTAGGTATTTTATTCTTTTTGTTGCAATGGTAAATGGGAATGTTTCCTTAATTTCTCTTTCAGATTTTTCATCATTAGTGTATAGGAATTCAAGAGATTTCTGTGCATTAATTTTATATCCTGCTACTCTAACAGATTCATTGATTAGCTCTAGTAGTTTTCTGGTAGCATCTTTAGGATTCTCTATGTATAGTATCATGTCATCTGCAAACAGTGACAGTTTTACTTCTTCTTTTCTGATTTGGATTCCTTTTATCTCTTTTTCTTCTCTGATTGCTGTGGCTAAAACTTCCAAAACTATGCTGAATTATAGTGGTGAGAGTGGGCAACCTTGTCTTGTTCCTGATCTTAGTGGAAGTGCTTTCAGTTTTTCACCATTGAGAATGATGTTGGCTGTGGGTTTGTCATATATGGCCTTTATTATGTTGAGGTAGGTTCCCTCAATACCTACTTTCTGGAGAGTTTTTATCATAAATGGCTGCTGAATCTTGTCAAAAGCTTTTTCTGCATCTATTGGGATTATTGCATGATTTTTATCCTTCAATTTATTAATATGGTGTATCACATTGATTGATTGCGTATATTGAAGAATCCTTGCATTCCTGGGGTAAACCCCACTTGATCATGGTGTATGATCCTTTTAATGTGCTGTTGGATTCTGTTTGCTAGTATTTTGCTGAGGATTTTTGCATCTGTATTCATCAGAGATATTGGCCTGTAGTTTTCTTTCTTTGTGACATCTTTGTCTCGTTTTGGTATCAAGGTGATGGTGGCCTTGTAGAATGAGCTTGGGAGTGTTCCTTCCTCTGCTATATTTTGGAAGAGTTTGAGAAGGATAGGTGTTAGCTTTTCTGTAAATGTTTGGTAGAATTCGCCTGTGAAGCCATCTGGTCCTGGGCTTTTGTTTGTTGGAAGATTTTTAATCACAGTTTCAATTTCATTACTTGTGATTCGTCTGTTCATATTTTCTGTTTCTTCCTGGTTCAGTCTCGGATGGTTGTGCTTTTCTAAGAATTTGTCCATTTCTTCCAGGTTGTCCATTTTATTGGCATATAGTTTCTTGTAGTGATCTCTCATGATCCTTTGTATTTCTGCAGTGACAGTTGTTACTTCTTCTTTTACATTTCTAATTCTGTTGGCCTGAGTCTTCTCCCTTTTTTTCTGATGAGTCTGGCTAATGGTTTATCAATTTTGTTTATCTTCTCAAAGAACCAGTTTTTAGTTTTATTGATCTTTGCTATCGTTACCTTCATTTCTTTTTCATGTATTTCTGATCTGATCTTTAAGATTTCTTTCCTTCTGCAAACTTTGGGTTTTTTTGTTCTCCTTTCTCTAATTACTTTAGGTGTAAAGTTAGGTTGTTTATTTGAGATGTTTCTTGTTTCTTAAGGTAGGATTGTATTGCTATAAACTTCCCGGTTAGAACAGCTTTTGCTGCATCCCAAAGGTTTTGGGTCATCGTGTTTTCATTGTCATTTGTTTCTAGGTATTTTTTGATTACCTCTTTGATTTCTTCAGTGATCTCTTGGTTTTTAGTAGCGTATTGTTTAGCCTCCACGTGTTTGTATTTTTTACAGATTTTTTCCTGTAATTGATATCTAGTCTCATAGCATTGTGGTCGGAAAAGATACTTGATACGATTTCAATTTTCTTAAATTTACCAAGGCTTGATTTGTGTCCCAAGTTATAGTCTGTTCTGGAGAATGTTCTATGAGCACTTGGGAAGAAAGTGTATTCTGTTGTTTTTGGATGGAATGTCCTACAAATATCAATTAAGTCCATCTTGTTTAATGTGTCATTTAAAGCTTGTGTTTCCTTATTTATTTTCATTTTGGATGATGTGTCCATTGGTGAAACTGAGGTGTTAAAGTCCCCTACTATGATTGTGTTACTGTCCATTGCCCCTTTTATGGCTGTTAATATTTGCCGTTATGTATTGAGGTGCTCCTATGTTGGGTGCATATATTTACAATTGTTATATCTTCTTCTTGGATTGATCCCTTGATCATTATTTAGTGTCCTTCTTTGTCTCTTGTAATAGTCTTTATTTTAAAGTCTCTTTTGTCTGATATGAGAATTGCTACTGCAGCTTTCTTTTCATTTCCATTTGCATGGAATATTTTTCTCCATCCCCTCACTTTCAGTCTGTATGTATCTCTAGGTCTGAAGTGGGTCTCTTGTAGACAACATATGTACGGGTCTTGTTTTTGGATCCATTCAGCCACTCTATGTCTTTTGGTTGGAGCATTTAATCCAATTGCGTTTAAGGTAATTAGCGATATGTATGTTCCTATTACCATTTTCTTAATTGTTTTGGGTTTGTTATTGTAGATGTTTTCCTTCTCTTGTGTTTCCTGCCTGGAGAAGTTCCTTTAGCATTTGTTGTAAAGCTGGTTTTGTGGTGCTGTATTCTCTTAGCTTTTGCTTGTTTGTAAAGGTTTTAATTTCTCCATTGAATCTGAATGATATCCTTGCTGGGTAGAGTCATTTTGGTTGTAGGTTTTTCCCTTTCATTACTTCAAATATGACCTGCCACTCCTTTCTGGCTTGCAGTGTTTCTGTTGATAGATCAGCTGTTAACCTTATGGGGAGTCCCTTGTATGGTATTTGCTGCTTTTCCGTTTCTGCTTTTAATATTTTTTCTTTTTATTTAATTTTGGATAGTTTGATTAATATGTGTCTTGGTGTGTTTCTCTTTGGGTTTATCCTGTATGGTACTCTCTGTGCTTCCTGGACTTGATTGACCATTTCCTTTCCCATGTTAGGCAAGTTTTTGACTATTATCTCTTAAAGTATTTTCTCAGACTCTTTCTTTTTCTCTTCTTCTTCTGGGACCCCTGTAATTGTGATGTTTGTGCATTTAATGTTGTCCCAGAGGTCTGTGAGACTCTCCTCAATTCTTTTCATTCTTTTTTCTTTGTTCTGCCCCCTGGCAGTTATTTCCACCATTTTACGTTCCAGCTTACTTATCCATTCTTCTGCCTCAGTTATTCTGTTATTGATTTCTTCTAGAGTATTTTAACTTCAGTCATTGTTTTGTTAATCACTGTTTGTTTGCTCTTTAGTTCTTTTAGATCCTTGTTAAATGTTTCTTGTATTTTCCTCATTCTGTTTCCGAGATTTTGGATCATCTTTACTATCATTACTCTGAATTCTTTTTCAAGTAGGTTGCCTATTTGTCTTCATTTATTTGGTCTTGTAGGTTTTTGCCTTGGTCCTTCATCTGTAAGAAATGTTTCTGTCGTTTCATTTTATTTTTTGATGGGTGGTGCTGTATTCCTGTCTTAGTGGTTGTTTGACCTGGGACGTCCTGCAGTGGAGTTTGCAGGCAGTTGGGTAGAGCCTGGTCTTGGTGCTGAGATGAGGACCTCCAGGAGGCCTCACTCCATTTGATATTCCTTGGGGTTTGAGGTTTTCTCTTAGTCCAGTGGTTTGGACTCGGAGCTCCCACCACAGGATCTTGGGCCTGACCTCCGGCCTGGAAACCCAGATCCCACAAGTTTCGTGGCACGATTAAAAAAAAAAAAAAAAAAAAAGAGGGAAGAAAGAAAAAAAGGAGCAGTACAATATCAAAGAATAAACAAAATAAAATTAGAAAGGCAAAAAATATATTAGGAAAAACTGCAACCAGGTAAAATAAAAGCAAGACAGAAAAAAGAAAAAAAAAGGGGGATGGGGAGGGAACAAGCCAGAAGGAGAGATCACTGACGAAGTATAAAGAATAAAATAAAATTAGAAAAATAAGAGATTTATTAGGAAAAACAAAAATATAAAAGAATCAACAACAATGAATCAACAAGGTAAAACAGAACCCCAGTCTAAAAGAGGGAAAAAGAAAAGGGAGAAAAAAAAAAAAAAGCCTTGGCTATGGGGGCGGAGTTTAGGCAGGGGGTGGTACTTCGGCTGGGGGCGGGTTGGGTGGGGTGGGAGCTAGGCAGGTGGGTGGGTGATGTTTGAGCATGGGGTGGGGCCTAGGCTTAGGACCCATGTAGCCAGAAAAGGCCCTGGGGGCGGGGCCTAGGCGGGGTGCCGTTCAAGTGTGGGGCGGGGCCTCTGCTTAGGACCTGCGAGGAAGGGGAGAGGCAGCAGGTGGAAAGAAGGGTGTCTGTAGTGTGTGATTCCGAAGTTTGGAAGTAGGGCCCTGAGTGAGGGTGTGTGGATGGGCTTTAAGCCCAGCGCATTGTGGGGGGGGATCTCCGAGTGTAGAGGTGGGGCCCTGGGTGGGGGTGTAGGGGCAGGGCTTGGGCCTGCATGGCAGGAGGGAGTTTCTGAGGGCAGAGGATTAGACCCAGGAGCCCAGTAGTCTCCCTGGTACCTAAGTGGACAGGGAAAGCACTGGCCATGTTCCCTTCCGTTCCTTCGGGACCCTTCCCAGGGTCTCCTCCAGGGTCTCCCCTGTCACCTCTGGACCCCTAACCATGGGTGGGTCCCTCTGGGTGTAGGAACTCCCCTCGCCCAGCCACCCCTCAGGGGTGCCGGTCCCATAGGTCCCACCTTTACTTTTGCTCCCCCTTCCCTCCCTCCCACTTCCTCAGGACCCGTGTGGCTTCAGGGGACCTAGGTGGGCAGAGGATCAGGCCTGAGATCTCAACAGGTTCCTGGGGATCCAAGTGGGCAGGAGAAAGTTGGCCATGCTCCCTTTTGATCCTCTGCCGTCCCAGTGGTTCTCCAATTTCCCCCTTTGGGCGTGGGATCCCTTCCCCTCCCCCAGCCACCCCTCAGGGGCACCAGTCCCATCCCGCCTCCACTTCTCCTCACCCCTCACCCCCCCAAGCCTCACATCCTACCCACTAGCTGGGGTTCCTCCCATCCCCTTAGGTGTCTGTGGTCCCCCACCGGTGCCTCGTAGGTGCCCTAGTTGTGTGGAGATGCAAATCCTCTGTCCTCCTAGTATGTCCGTCTTGACTCCACCCCCCCATCCATCTACTTTTACAAAGCAGAATCTTTAGCCCTCTTTGACACCTTTCTCTCCCTTAGCTCTTATCACCAATCTCTTTTGCAGATTTTCCTTCTACATATCTTTCCACTTTATCCACTCCCATCTTCATAGCTGCTACCCTAGTCCAATCTATTACCTCTAGATTCCCTCAAAGCTCTCTTGCCTCCTAAATAATGCAACCACAGCTATCTTTTCAAAAAACAAATCTGATCACGTCAAATCATCCCCAAAACTTGGTGGAAACTTCCCAATAGTTTCGCATTGTGTTTAGATAAAACCAGATATTTTTGTCATGACCTACAACATTCTGTATGGCTGTCCCCTACTTACTTCTTCAGGCTCATCTGGAATCATGCCTCTGTACTCTCTGCACTAACCCCACTGGTCCTATTGAGAATCTTGAAAACACTTCTTATGACGTTCCATTTCTTCTGCTAATTCTGATCTTCATCCCCACCAAGCTCCACTTCACCCCACTTCCTTTGCCTAGTTTGTTCCCATGCATCCTTCCACTGTAAGCACAAAAGATATACATTAGGGAAGATTCACCTGAGCTCACCAAACAGGTGGGTTCTCCTGTTATCCTTGCATGATACCATATATCTTATGTGAAAGTTGTAACGTTACATTTGTTTTTATGATTATTTGATTGATGTCTGTTTCCCACACTAGGTTCTAAGTTTGAGGAGGGGTTTGCATGTTTGTTCATTTATTTCTGTATTCATTTATTTTAAATCAGTACATCCTCAGCAACTAACACACTGTCTGGAACCAACTAGATGCCTCATAAAAAAGTGTTGAATAAATTCTTTGTCCTAGAGAATAATGAGATTTATTAGTCAGAAATCAAAAGTTAGGGGCTAATGAGATACATAGTCAGAGAACTGGCAATTAGATATAAGGCAAAAGATAAAATGAGGGAAGAAAGAGAAAGCTGTCATTTTAGACGCATAGTGTTTTCTTTTTCTTCTCATACTTAAGGAACATATAGGGAGGTAACACTTGCTTAGGGGAAGATTCAGGGATCTTAAAAATAATGGCAATTAAAAAAATATCTTCAATTAAAAATAATCAAACTACTGCTTTTATTTCCCCCTATCCTATAAACCCAAGAGTTTTTTCAGTTTTTCTATTTGGATGAAATATAGAATCTGTTGTTTTTAATTGGCCCTGTCCATATGCATTAATGCTCCCTTAATCATGATGTTTCTCTACTTGTATTATCCCCACGTTAAAAGAACGCAAGTGTTTGTATGTCTATGGGCCAACAGGTTACAAGAACATAATAGAAAACAACCCATTGTCATCCTTTCAAGCCCATTCCCAGATGTCTTTTCCATGCACTAAGGTTATTTGCATGTGATAAGATTTTGGCTAAACCTTGGACCACATTGTGCCTTTTAGTATTACTCACTCTAAATAAAGGATCTGCATTTCCTCTGAGATCTGCAAAATAGCCGGCACAAGCCTCTGCACCTTAAGGAAGTCTGTGAATTATTAATTAAGGCAATGAGAAAGAAGTCTGCTTTGGGATGTTTCTTTTCTTTTAAGAATCATCATGAAGGCTTTGGATATGCAATCTTAAGCTCTGATATAGATGGAGTCACAATGAAGTCTTCCGGTTAAGGCTGGTTTAGCCTGAAGCTGTGCATTTATGTTCAAAACTTAATTCTCTGCTGGAAGTGGGTGGGGATAAACTGGGTTGCAGAGAACTACTGACAAAGCCTTTGGGAAGACATTGTTTATTTCAGCGGAGGCTGGCACTCACTTAGCCATCAATTTGTCAGTTCGTTTCAAAATTTCTAAAATATTTTTCGACACCAGTTATGTGCCAAGCGTGGAACTAGCATGTGGACATAAAAAATGATTTATTTAGCTTCCAAATTATAAAGGACCTACATGTGCAGTGGGCTATACACTGTGAGAAAGAAGCCTCAATTAATAAGTGTGCGTTGAGATCAGGTAACATCGTGCTCCATAACTTGGTCTCCATTTTATTTGATCTTATTTTCTGTTTTTCACTTGGCTAGTAATTTTCCACATTTACTGGGAGGAACTCCAGGGAGGGAACTCTGGGACCGTGGGGAGGGTGTTGTCAAGAGGCAACTCAGCAGGCAGGGCTCCCATCTTTCACTCCTCTCCACTTTTTGCTGTAGTAGTTTTGTTTATTTTACATATTATGCCCCTTCATCTAATTTCATTGGAAGGAGTTAGTGACTAACACATCTTGAAAATTTTGATTATAGGTTAAACCATCTCTTCTAGTTAGACTGCTCACCTTGATTGTTTCCACTCCTCAGTAATATATGTCGCAATTGTTTGTGTGCCTTGGCTCACTGTTTCTCTTTCCTTCTTCCAACTTGGTAAGTGCTATACAGTTTCCCTATCTACCATGTATCTGCTCATAGAAGATCCCTCCTCCAAGGTTCAGTTCCATGGAAGCTTCCTTAGTAACTCTCACCTGAGTCTATAATTGTTTTCTTTTAATTAAAATGTTGCGCATAACTCATTTCATGTAGTATCCTTAGTAGATATTTGTTGACTGAATGAGTATGTAAAAGGACAAAATATGAAAGAAACTGAGAAGTTATCTGAAGGAAAACCCCTGTGAGTTCAGCTATAGGAAGCATACAGATTCTCATTTTTCAATCTTATTTTTGGAGATTTTATACAATTTCATTTCATGAAAGAATAGAAAGAATTGGAAAGGGAAAAGCTAAATACATTCATCCCTCAGTATCCCTGGGAATTGGTTCCGGGACCCCCCACAGATATCAAAATCTGAGATGCTCAAGTCCCTTATATAAGGTGGCATAGTATTTGCATATAACCTATGCACATCCTCCTGTATACTTTATACTTTAAATCATCTCTAGATTACTTATAATACCTAATACAGTGCAAATGCTATGCAAATAGTTTTGAATACATTGTAAATGCTATGTAAGTAATTACCATTGCGCAGCAAGTTCAAGTTTTGCTTTTTGTAACTTTCTGGAATTAAAAAAAAAAATTTTTTTTGATCTGCAGTTGTTTGAATCCACAGTTGCAGACCCTGCAGATATGGAGGGCCGACTGTAGTTTCCTTCAATGGAAAGCAATTTTAATCTCTAAGAGTTATGCCACACTCAGGACTCCTGAGTGTCTGTTTAGCCTTAAATAAAGACACCTGACTAGTATGGCAAATATTAGAGCTCTTCTTAGAATTTTATAATTTCTAAGGAAAGGTTGCCTTTTGTTATAATCTAGTATCTTCTGTTCCAACAACTGAGTAAACATTTACTGTGCATCTACCTACTCTGAAAAGTATAAGGGAAATGAAGTAGAATGAGGCATGATTTCTGCTTCTAGTAACTCACATTTTAGTGAAGAGACCATCACAAGGAGAAGAAACACTGCAGCCTATGGTAAGAATTAGAGTCGAGGTAGAAAGTGTAATAGCAAATAGAGGGGGGAGAGGTTGGTTTTGTCTGAAGGGATCCCTAGCAGACCTGACAGAGGAAGCACTGCCTAAAGACTGTGCAGAAATTCAATAGGGGGAAATGAGGTCAGAGTATTGAAGGCTCAGGGGACATCATGGGAAAGGCACAGAGTCAGGAAATTGTAGGAAATGTTTGTGATGCAGTGAATCGCATGTGTGACCACAGCACCAGTTACAACGGGGGTGGCATATAAGATGTAACATGGAAAATTTGCCACAACCAGTTTCATACAGGATACTTGATTTGATTTTATGTGCAGCTGGGGGCCACTGAATGTTTTGAGAAGGGGAATGATATGATATGATAAGGCTTGGGTTTGGAGTTAATTTTGGTGACAAGACAAGAGGAAAAAACACTTAGAAAACTGTTGGAATGCTCCTGACAAGCTTTAATGATGACTAGACCTCAGGCAATGTCAAGGAGACCAGATTGAAGGACTGAGGGTGAGAGATACCTCAAGAACCAACTGACAGGATTTGATACCCCTTGGATGGGCTAGAGAAAGAAAATATTTAAATAGAAGGATAAAGTACTCGAAGATGTCTATGAAGTCTTGAGCTTAAAATACTGGGGAGATAGTGATTCTATTTATTGAGATAAAGAATATAATGGATAAAGGAAACTTGGGGGTAGAGAGGAAGAACTAGTGGGGAAAGATGGTACCTTTAGTGGTGCATATATTAAATTTCAAATGCCTGTAGGTTTTCCATGAAAGGGGTTCCCACAGGTGATTAAAGATGCATAATCTGAATCAGGAATGGAGAGCTTATTTGGGAATCATCACTACATAAGTCTTGGAGAGTGGAAGGCAAAGAGCCTCAGATCCTTACAAATACCCATGGAGACTCTGGCTGAAGAAAAGATGCTGACTAAGCCCAATCATGAAACCAGGAAAATACCCTACCAGGGAAGCCAGGAGACGGAGTTATGAAAAGCAGACAGAATGAGTAGATGAAGAATGTGAAGATTTGAATTTGCTAATCAGGCAGATATGAATGATCTAAAAACGTAATTTCCCTAGAGGAAACAGGGAGGGGTGGAACTCAGACTGCAAGACGTTGAGGAGTTCATAAAAGGGAAGAGATGGAATAGGAGCTTGAGGAGGAAAAGGAAGAGGGCTGATTCTTGGAATATGCTTTGAATGTGTTTGTAGGTGAAGGAGAAGGAATGAAAGAATCATCACAGGGAATAAGCTACACTTAAAGTTAATTCTAATCATGTTGTAGAAATACGTAGATAGAAGCAAATGAAAGTAGGCCTCTGCCAGAAAACAGACCAAGGGATAAGAACAGTGGAAAATAGATAGGTCAATTTAATACCAGGGGTTATCAGAGAGCTCTGCAGGAAAAGGATATTTGGCTCTTAAGCAGTTTTTTTTTTTTTAAAGTATTTGTTTTATTTATTTATTTTTGGCTGTGTTGGGTCTTCGTTTCTGTGCGAGGGCTTCCTCTAGTTGCGGCGAGCGGGGGCCACTCTTCATCGCGGTGCGTGGGCCTCTCACTATCGCGGCCTCTCTTGTTGCGGAGCACAGGCTCCAGACGTGCAGGCTCAGTAATTGTGGCTCACGGGCCTAGTTGCTCCGCGGCATGTGGGATCTTCCCAGACCAGGGCTCGAGCCCGTGTCCCCTGCATTGGCAGGCAGATTCTCAACCACTGCACCACCAGGGAAGCCCCTCTTAAGCAGTTTTGATCACAGTGATTTTGGTCACATATGGTGTGCACACATTTGGAGGGGAACCAACTAACAATAGGATTATCTCCAAGGAAGAACTAAGGGGGGATGAACAAGGGAGCCTGGGCACCAGCCACTCCCCAGACTATGATGACATGATAATGACAGGAAGTGTGGCCTGATTTTGCTCCAGTGCAGGAACTTGGAGGAAGTCCTGGGTAGGAGCCTAGATGGAGTAAAGAGAGAACAAAGGAGGGAGTGGTCTGGAATTTTGCCAAAGTACATAAATCCAAGCTGGTATTCTGAGATGATCTGGTATTGCAGGCCTGTCACCTCACTCTCCGATTTTAATCTAAATCAGTATTAAATTAGACATTATATAATTGTGAACCAGGTTACTCACTGTTTTACTCATCAGCATTACTGACTGGAGTAAACCTTGAACCAAAGGATGGGGACATGGGACTCTCCAGGCAGCCTGGACAGGGGATCTGGCTCAGAGAAGCCACAAAAGCCTGCTTAGGGCACTCTCCCTGCTCTGACTCAGAGTCCAGGAGGGTTGGGGCTTATCCATCTGAAGGGGATGGAGGAGAGGTAATCAACAGTTGGGGAGAAGTGGAAGTTATGAGAGGCCAAAGGGAGATGGCTGATTAAGCCAGGCTACTTAGAAGGTTCAGTCAAAAATATGGGTAAAGAGAAAGCTATTGGATTTGGAATGAAGCAGAACAAATGGAAAGAAGATACAAAGGGATGATTTAGGAAATTTTTGAGGTTGAAAGGAAGGGAGCGGGAGCTAAGGGAACCATTAGCTTTGAATTTCTCTCAAACTGTTGCTGTTGATGTGGGTAAGGGTTTGGGAACCCTTTCTCTCAAACTGTTGCTGTTGATGTGGGTAAGGGTTTGGGAACTTGGAAAGAACTGAAAAATGTTTTCAACAGTTTCTGTGGGACATTCAATGGTGTGCTTATAAGTGGGTTATCAGGACTCATGAGCAAAGAGCTAGGAATGTGAAATTCCTAGAGCTAGGAATGTGAGCAAAGAGCTAGGAATGTGAAATGCTAGTGAGGGTAGCTGAGGAAGTTGATGGAGGCTGGGAAAGGGCCAAGAGATGGAGAAGGTCAAGGTCCAGAAGCTGAAGGGATGGACTTAATTGTGCTTAAAGAGTGGGAAAATAATGAAAGTCTAGGACTTCATTCCACTCTTGAAGTCAACATTAGAAATATTTTGTGCTTTTTCATTCAGCTCTTTGAATTATCTCAGTGACTCCTGCTATTAAGGGGAAATGCAGAGAGGTGCAAATAGATATTCAGATTCCCAGAACAGCTGTCCAATAGAAACATAATGTAGATTTCATAGATACTTTAAAATTTTTCTAATGGTCACAATAAAAATAAATTGAAGCATGTGTAAAGAACATTTTATTTACCCCAACATATCTAAAACATTATCATTTCAACTCATAATCAATATAAAAATTATTATTCAGATATGTTATATTCTTTTTTTCTAAGTCTTTCAAATCTCGTGTGTATTATTTGTTTTCGGCACATCTCAATCTGTATGCTAAATTTTTATTAGAAATACTTGCCGTGTACTTAGATTTCATATAATTCACTGCTGAAAAAGTAGATTCACATATCCGGGTTGTTCCAAACATAATTAAAATTTTAGAAGTTCTAAAGTTTAAATTTATATTCATTAAAATGAAATAAAATTAAAAATTTAGTTTCTCAGTCTCGTAGCTATGTTCAAGTTCCCAGTAGCCACTTGTGGCCAGTGGCTGCTGCATCGGGCAGCACGGCCCAGCACATTGAGTAATTGCTAATGTCATTAAGTGGTTATTGACCATTATTGGGAATTTATGTAGTATTTTATTGAGATTAAGAAGTGAGAATTAGACTCTGCCCTTTGGGAAATAAAACCACGAAGGCATGAGAGTGGAGCATCTGATTCTTGTTGTTTGGGAAAGTGCCAGGAGACATACCTATAACAGCATAGCCATAATCTGTCACAAAGAAAGTTTCTGTGTTTTTCTCTCATATTCAGATGATTTATAAAGCTGACCACTCTTCTAAAAGTATAGCCCCACCTTAAGCATTTAAATGCAAGTGATGAGACCTATATTATCAAATTATTCCCCCTATTTTCTAAGTCCTTTGGCTAGACTGTGGACCATTGATAAGAGGCTTCTTGGAATTATCTTCCATTTTCATTATCTTTAAAAGCATTTGGCTCTTGTTCTTGCACCAGTTAGTAAGCTTGGGTAAAAGAGTTGGTGGAAAGAAGAGAGAGCCGCAGTGTTAGTGTGATTTACACTGCCTGCTCTCTCTCACCTGTATAGAGCTCATAATCAATTTGCACATAATGTTGATTGAGCTCAATGGGAATATTTAGACGAGAGAAACCCTGTAAATGCCAGGTATTTATTATCTTCACTATAGTCATATAATGTGGTAATAACAGAAATGTTACAATTGATTTAATGGAGCTCTGTAATTTGAAGCAAGTTTTAGAGTTATTATTACTAACTTATTTCTTGAATTTTTATGTCATTCATGCATGTTGTTTCATCTGTGAGCTTTTTCATATAGTGACTGGACACTGAATAGATCTGGTTTCATTTAGAGGAATATCATAGGTCCTACACACAGCTTACAAAGAAGAATTAAATAGATTTGTCTATTATTATTTTCTTATAAAGTAGGAAGGATTGTGTAATTGGCCCTATATTAGAGATGAAAAAAGTGAGGCCTAGAAAAATGTTAGTTTGAGATTACATAATTAGTAAACAGCTGTGCCAAGACAAGTACTTATCCCTTTTTATCATGAATTCCCAATTTGTAAATTATGTGCTAATTAATAATATTCCAGAAAAGCAGTATAAAAGAATGGCTAACAGTGCAGGCTCTGAGTGCAGTGGCCCCAGTTCAAATCCCATTCTGCCTCTCACTAACTGTATGATTTTGGCCAAGGTACTCTCAAAGCCTCAGTTTCCTCACTTTTAAAAGGGGAAATAATAATAATTAAATGAGATTTTTTTTTTAATGTTAGGATGAAACTATTAATCATAATTGTAATCGAAGAATACAGATATTTACAAGTATGGCATATTAAATAAATAAATAACTGGGGACATAAACATTAGGTATAAGCACCACTGTGACTACCATCTGAGCACTTATATTCTCCACCAACCACAGCCCAAGCCTCTCTGCCTCTTACCCTCTACCTCCCAACCCTATTAGCCTCTTTTTTCAGAGCTTTGAAACTGCTAAGCTCTTTCCCTTCCACAGAGCCTTTGCAGAGGCTGGTCCCTCAGTCCAGAATGCTGTCTAACAGGCTCTTTGCTGGGTCCTTCCTTCCTTCCTTCCATCCTTCTTTCCTCCTTTCTGGTCTCAGGTTAAATGTCACCATCTCACAGAGGCCTTTCATGCCTACCCCATCTAAGGAGACCACCCCCCTTATCCTCCAATTATCTCCTATTACTAGTCTCTGCTTCTTCATAGCCAATATCGCAGTTTATTACATTTTTATTACTGACTGATTTGATTCACTTGTCCACATAAGATTTTCCCAGCAATATTCTGAGAACTGTATATAGCGTAGGTTTGTATTTGAATATATGTATATCTAATTTTGCATTCTGCTTTAATAACTTAGCATTTTGCTGTGGATAATTTCCGGTGATTAAAATATGCTTATAACATAAGTTTTTAATGTTTGTGTTTTATTTGGTCACATGGATAACACTGGCCTATTTGTTCACTTTTGTTTTATTGTACATGTTCTTTTCACTTTTTAAAAACTATTTTAAGAAACATTGCTATGTTTGTACTTAAGTCTCTATTTAAACCTTTGTGCTAAATTTCTTTCTGTAGAGATTATAATGATTTATATCCTGTGACAGTGTTTGAGAACACCTGTTTTACATACTGTGAGCAGCAGTGAATGTTAATCTTCATAAATAATGCAATTTTACAGGCAAGAAATAGCATTTCCTTATTTTAACGTGTATTTATTTGATTACTCAGGAGTAATCAGGTTTTCATGTTTATTAGACATTTGTATTTCTTCACTAGAAATGGGCTTTTTATTCATTCTTCCATTTTAGCTTTATGTTTTTCTTATTAATACAGCCAATTTTATATTAAGAATATTAACCAGTTGTCTACATTATTATTGCAAATATTTTTCCAATTTCTTGCTTGATTTTTAATTTTGTTTACATTTTTGATAGATATGCTTTAAAAATTTTTACACACTCAAGTTGACTGAACTTTACCTTTATGTTCTTTTTTCACTCTTCATATTTAGAAGGTCCTTACCTATGACAAGATCAGTTAAATATCTATTATTTTCTCAAAATATATTTTAATTTTCTTCATTTATGATTTTAGCTCTTTAGGCCTTCTATCCTGGTGTGTGATGTCACATGATATATTCTAATTTGTCTTTTTTTTAAAAGAAAAATAACCATATTTTCTGAATAATCAGTTTCCTCTTCATTGGCTGATGATGCTTTATCACATATTCTGTTCGCATGTATACAAGAAGGCTAGCTGGATACCTACTGGTGCCGTTTTTTTCTGTAATTACTGTAGGTTTAAATTGTAATTTAGTATCTAGTAAGAAAATTTTCCCCTCCTTACTCTCCTTTTCCAAAATTTTTTTCACCTTCTATTACTTGTTTATATTATACTTCCAATGAATAAATAACCATATTGTCAGTTATGGTAGGTTGAATAATGGCCCTCAAAGGTATCAAGGTCCTAATCCCTATAACCAGTGAATGTTACCTTGCATGGAAAAGGAGTCCTTACAGATATAATTAAATTAAGGCCCTTGAGATGAGAAAAATTTCCTGAATTATCTAGACAAGTCTTAGATGTAATCATGAGAGTCTTTAAAAGTGGGAGACAGAGGGGAATTTAACTACAGAGAAGAAAGCCATGTGAAGACGGAGCAAAGAGAGATTTGAAGATTCTATCTGCTGGCCTTGAAGATGGAGCAAGAGGCCATGAACCAAGGAAGACAAAGAATGCATGTCTAGAAGCTGGAAATGCAAGGAAGAGGATTCTCCCCTAGCCCTTCCCAAGGGAGCATGGCCTTTCCTACACCTTGATTTCAGTGCAGTGAAACTTATTGTGGACTTCTACCTCCAGAATTGTATGAGAATAAATGTGTGTTCTTTTAAACCATCAAGTGGTAACTTATTACAGCAGCCATAGGAAACTAATATATCAATTTAATAAAAAATGCTTGAGATGTTTGTGAATTTTTATTAATGTCATCCATTAATATTTGAATAATTGACATATTTAAATATTCAATATTCCCTTCCAAGAAAATATATCTTTTATTTTTCAGTAAAATATATGGCTTTTGGGGAAGTGTCTTACACTGATATTTCCAATGAAAAAGATTTTTGTTTTTCAGAGAATCAGCAGTATATATATATATATATTTTTTTTTTTTTTAAATAAATTTATTTATTTTTATTTTTGGGTGTGTTGGGTCTTCGTTTCTGTGCGAGGGCTTTCTCTAGTTGCGGCGAGCGGGGGCCACTCTTCATCGCGGTGTGTGGGCCTCTCACTGTCGTGGCCTCTCTTGTTGGGAGCACAGGCTCCAGATGCGCAGGCTCAGTAGTTGTGGCTCACGGGCCCAGTTGCTCCGCGGCATGTGGGATCCTCCCGGACCAGGGCTCGAACCCGTGTGCCCTGCATTGGCAGGCAGATTCTCAACCACTGCACCACCAGGGAAGCCCGGCAGTATATTTTTTATAAAGAAATTTTCTGGGGGGTAAACATAGAGGGAAAATGAGTGTCATTAAGATTGGCAGGAGCTGGGCATTTAACAGGTCAATTTGTATAATATTATGTAAGGAGCAACAATTTGGTTCCTTAAAAGAGATTAGGTTAAAGAAATAAACTTACAATTTTCCCCAAATTATTCTTTTGGAAGGTTCTTCTGTAAGCAGGTTTTGTTCACTGTATGATTACAGATGATGAATAAATGGAAATATAAAGCTGCATTATCTTTCTAAAATACAACATTTTTCTCCAACACTGCGTCAGAGTATACCCAAAATTCTTAAAGACTGAAATCATGTTTTTCATCAAGGCGTCATAATTCTGAGGTTTCTGGCATTTTATATATACTCATCTTCTCTGGTTAGCATTTGCTTTTTTTATTGTCCTTATTTTGATAATCAAGTTACTATTTCAATGTAAACATTAAACTTTATTTCTCTATGTTTCAGAAATATTTACAGAAGGAAATTCTGACATGTTGGGAGTGGAGTTAATTACAGATTTTTAATATGACTTAATGAGACATTTTGGGCTGGTAAGTTTTCTAGTAGGTGGTTCCAGTAGGAGGTGTACATCAGAATCCTAAAGGAAACAAAAACTGCAGATGTCTTGGTGTTCCTTAAAATATACAGGAGAGAGTCACAGCATTTGTATTTTCAAAAAGCTCTAGATGTGATTCAGGGGTGCACAAAAGTTTCCTCACCTTGAGTTATGTAGTAAACCCTCAGGAAGTAGAGATTTTCCTGAACTGTCCATCACCCCCAAAGGCCAGCTATTTGTCATCTCACTGGTGTCACTGTGTTCCATTCTCTGCATTCTAAGAAGAGAGTCTAGGTACTCTTCTTGCCCCCAGAAGTATCTCCCAGAGTTTTCTCGTATATAGTAAATCTTATTAAGGGTCAGAAGAGGCAACTTAAAATGTTTAATCAGTTTTATTTCATGGGAAAATTTTTATGATAGTGCAGCATTTGTGAATTGAGAATTAGAAACTTCTCTGGTGTATCTCTTTCAGATGTCAAGGGTATATTATTTCTAGTTGATACTGATATTGTGAATATAAGTTTGATGAGAAATGGAAAATATCTTACAAAGAGTAATTTTAAGGGAAGGAAGTATGTCATCTTTTCTTTCTGACTTTTTAATCCTAAATCTTCTTCACGGCACTGTTTGAAGCCAGCCCTTTCCTTAAAGAGTTCTAACATACTCAGTTTTCATGGTAACCTTTCTTATTTCTAATTGTAAGGCATTTGGGATTATTTTGGTGCCTGAATACTGTGTTTTCTATTGTGCTTCAATTATTACATTTTTTTTATGAGGCTCTTAAAGACTGAGATCTTTAGTACCCTGTGCACCAGTGAGAAAACAGCAGTCCCTCCTTATCCGTGGTTTCAGTTACCAATGGTCAGCTGTGGTCTGAAAAATATGACATAGAAATTCCGGAAATAAACAATTTGTAAGCTTTAAATTGTGGCCATTCTGAGTAGAGTAATGAAATCTCTCACTGTCCCACTCAGTCCCACCTGGGACATAAATCATCCCTTTGTCCAGCATTTCCTGCCCATTAGTCACTCAATGGCCATCTGAGTTATCAGATTATTGCCGTGTTATAGCAGTTCTTGTGTTCAAGTCACTCTTATTTTACTTTAATAATGGCCTCAGAACACAAAAATAGTGATGCTGGCAATTTGGATATGCCAAAGAAGCTGTAAAGTGCTTCCTTTAAGTTAAAAGTTTCAAGTTCTCAAATTAATAAGGAAAAAAAAATGTGTGGTGAGGTTGCTAAGATCTGCGGTACGAACGAATCTTCCATTTGTGAAATTGTGAAGAAGGAAAAAGAAATTCATGCTAGTTTTGCTGTCACACTTCAAAAGTTACTGCCACAGTGTGTGACATGTGCTTAGTTAAGACAGAACAGGAATTAAATTTGTGCAATAAGAGAGAGAGAAACTACATTGGTATAACTTTTATTACAGTATATTGTTATAATTGTTCTATTTTATTATTACCTATTTTTGTTAATCTCTTACTGTGCATAATGCATAAAATCCACTTTGTCATAATTATGTATGTATAGGAAAAAACATAGCATCTATAGGGTTCAGTACTATCCTTGGTTTCAGGCATCCACTGGGGGTCTCGGAACATAGACCCCACAGGTAAAGGGAGACTACTGTATTGTCAAGTACATTTTAAGTGCATGAAACTCATATATTGGACTGAATGAAATAAAAACATTTTTCTTAACAGAGAAACTGACTTTATCAGTTCCAGCTGTCTCATACCTATTTATTTTTTTTTCTGTATAGTTAGAAAATGTAATAAGACTAAAGAAAGTGAGCACTTTTTTTTTATGCAGTTGGTCCTCAAAATATATGATTGCCATCTTGGTATCATGCATTGTCTTTTTTAGAATAATGCATTTCAAAAACTACTCTATTCATGTGTAAACAGCAAACCAAACTTTGTAGCTATGGTAGTGTGCTTCTGGGGTGTACATACACGTTCTTCTGTCTGTGTTTGGTTTATATGTGTGTGGGGAGGTGAGAAGAGAAATTTCCTTACTGTAATTATCAAAGCAATACTTAGATGAGAAACATACAACAGGTATGTGATTCAAGATAATTTAAATCCATTATTATCCAAGAAAATTAAATCTCTTAACTTTGCTTAGTGCAATAGTAATGCATCACCCATGTGGATGATTTCTTGGCAACACTGGCTGAACTTAATATTTATTATAAATAAACAGTGTTTGTTAAAGGGATGTCATTGTAAATGCTCTCTTCCTTTATGAAAGCAGAATTAAAATGTCTTTACAGAATAAATACATCATTCTTCTCATTAAACTTCACAGAAGGGCTCAGTGAAAATAGGCTTTCACTGCAAGTTCCCTTCCCCTTATCTTTCTTTCCAGCTGTTCTGATTCTCCTAAAAATCAACTTCTCTTGGTGATTTCTGTTAATAGGTAATAAGACCAGTGATTTAAATCACTGATTACCCGCTTCTGGCTTTCAAACTATTCTAGCATGCTTCTAGTTAGAATAATGATTGCAGTGATAAGTCTATGTGAGCAGGTGGTAATTTTATACATTAATGCTCATCGAGCTTCTTAGATTTACATTAGCTCTTAAAATAATAAAAAAAGTTCTAATAGTTGAAGAAATATTTATGAATATTTGACACATAGATGTGCTTTCTAGCAAAATTAGAGATCTACACAAGCCTTGTTGAGATATATTTAGCTGCAACAAAACATGTATTTCCAGTACTGGCAATTGGTAAACTTAGCTTGCTCTGGTGTTCTTGTATTCCTTCTCAAAATGCTGTATTTTGATCAGGTCTACTAGCTGTGTCTTTAGAGCTCTTTAAGGGAAATTCACTTACATTTATAAGACAAATTTAAAATTATTGCAAGTCCCTCCTCCTCCGTCTTTCCTCCCACAGGTGCACAAGTGCACACACACATGCTGCTATTTACTATTTCTGTCCACAGAGTCTCTGTGACCTGGTGACTTGCTCTGCCACATCTGGTAACAACTCTGACAAAAAGGATGTATACTTTTTAATTGAAAGTAGCTACGTTTTCAAGTTCTTTAGTGAACCATTACTTAGCGTAAAGTCACTTTGGAATCAATTAAATATGAACCGTTGTCACATCAGTATTCATTGTAAAGCACTTAGGTGATTAAAGACCCTTGGCTTCTAAATATTTGACTACTTACCAGCACCAGCCATTTAGAAAGCCTTATTAGCTCTTTATACTTCCAGGGATGGCAGCATGAAAAAGTAAAACAAAATGAGAGGAAACATAATTGCCTCCAAATGAATGTTCCTTCAGCCTTGGCATGGCTTGTTCTATTCTAGGGTGCTCCTATTCTTCCTCTAGCTCCTCTTACCTTCTGTTGCTAACTTCTGGGGCTTCCAGAGCTCTCTGCATCTACAGTGTAGGATTTTTACATAAAAATCCAAAATAAAAATAAATGAATACATTTATAAATTTTCATCATCCAGGTGGGATAGGGCTAAAATATACATTTTACATTTAGCAAATGAAGCAAGTATGAGCATGTTTAATATTTCAAGAGCTTCCTTTAATTTAAACAAATTTTAAAATATGTTGGAACACATGTAAATGAAGTATATAGGAATAACATTAGTTTTAAATGATAATTTATGATACTAATCATAATGACTACTCTTTATTGAAGGAATTATATGTGAAGCTATGTGGCATATATGTGTTTCTTTCATTTTATCAACGCCAATGCTATGATATCGGTATTCTCATCCCTGTTTATGTATGAGAAAACTGAGGCTTGCAGAAGTAAATTAAGTGATTCAGGTAATCCACAGAAGATTATATAGTGCTTTAACTTGGATTAGAATCCAGGTTGGACTAACTACAATGTTCTGTTTCTTGAACACTAAGCTCAAATGACTCCTCATAAAGGTTCCCTAAGAATCTACAAAGAGATTTCTTTTGTTTGTTTGTTTGTTTGTTTTTGTTGTTATTTTTTGGCCCTGCAGAGTGGCATGGGATCTTATTTCCCCAACCAGGGATCGAACCTGTGCCCCCTGCAGTGGAAGTATGGAGTCTTAGCCACTGGACTGCCAGGGAAGTTCCCAAAGAGATTTCTTAGAAACTGTTCAAGTTCCTAAGTACACAACTACATTTTGCCTAGACAGTCACTGAATAAAGTTAAAACTTTATTTATTTTAATACCTTTTGCTCAATTTTTTTATAATTCATAATTTTACCTGTTTGATGGAACTTTCTAGTTATTAAATACTTGATGCTTTCATGAAATCCAGTCTTTTCATATATAAAGATTGTAATATATAGTCTGTATAGTCAAAAATACACATGATTTTGTAATCATATGTTTGGCTAAAATTTACAAAATGTTTACCTGTGCCTTATTTGGATAATCAATGTCATTTAAAAATATTCCACATCAATTTAAAAGGAGAAATACTCTTTAATAAGTTAAAACAAGTAGTTATAAAAAGGAGATACTTTTTCCTGCAATAGCATAATAATGACCATTGACAGTCATTAGGGAGTAGCTAATGGCCAAAAGGGAACATGAAACAATTATTATGAGACCATAAAATTGATTTATAATAAAAAGGAGTGATACACATTGGCAAAATTTTTTAAAAATGTTTTTTGATGTATTTGAAAATAATGATTCTTTCCAAGTTTATGTTTCTACATTTTCCCTTCTCTCTAGGACCCATTTATTTTCAATCCTACAAAAATTATTTTAATCCCAAATAATATAAAATTTATATGCTTATTAATCTGATTCAGGCTTAATGAGAATTTGAAATTTGGGATTTTCTTGCTGTCAGTGAAGTCCTCCAATTGTCTCAGTTTTGTAAGATTACTGCCAATGTCATACAACTTTGTCAGGAATGTTATGCTAAGTATTAATAGGCATTGAGAGTGCTATGCTTGAATTTTTACCCAATGTACTGTTCTGTAACTTTATTTTAATCTACAATATCATGAAGCTTCATATTTAATACCAAGCTTTAATATATTGCACATTTTATCTCCTTTCTCCTTTCAATGTTCAGTTTTCTTCTATTTCATACCTCTTAGGTCAGGCACATATGTTACACGTTCATGTGGTTTAATCCCCTAAATGCTGAATGCATTGCTATTTGGGTACTCACAAGGCATCTGACAATCTCGTGGAGTCCAGGTGGAGAAGAGAAATATCTTTGCGTGAGGCAAGATGCTAGAAGGCAGGATGAGAATGTTTTAGGTCAGTCAGAGGTTGTAGTGTAGAAAGGTGAGAAGAATTCCACTCAAATATTTAAATTTTCTCTGTGGAACACGAGGCAATATTATGACTTACGGTGAAGAGCTGGGAAAGCAAGCTTAAAAGGGATCATAACATCTTAGAACAGCTGCTACAGGGAATGTGGAGGGGGCTGACTAGGGACAAGGTAAGCGATAATAAGTAATTCTCAAGCCCCCAGACCCATGTAGCCTCTGCAGGTTTGCAATATGGCCAATATGTTATTTCAGGATGAATGCTGATAAAGCTGCCTCTGAGCTACCAGTTCTGAACTATGCCCAGATATTAATTTTGGAGGCTAACAAAGTGCCATTTTCTCATTCATACCACTCTATTAAATTAAATATATATAATAAGACTCTTTTTCTACAAGACCATAAGAAAATCTTTGTTAATTTTGAATTTTAAAATAATATCAAATAAACCATGACATATCAATGCAATTGAACACTGTACATATTAAAAAGGAATAAGATAGGAAGGACTATATGTTCTTACATAGGAGGATTTCATAGTGATATTAAATGCAATTGCAACATAGTACGTGCAATAAGTTCTCTCTTTTGTAAATAAGTTGTGGTTAAAACATACCCCTGGAGTGTTACCAGTCCATGGGCATTAGATAGAATTCTACAGGCTGCAACTTTGGAAGTTAGACACAGCTTCATAACATCGTATTCCTTTGTTCCTGAGGCTGAATGCCTATCCTTTCTTCAAGTATATATGATAAAGTGGGAGACTGCCCACCTTAACTATATCATATATCAGTAGGACTCTGTATGGAGTCATTTGTCTAAGTATATGGGTGTGACTTGGAGATTTAGGTCTGGTTAGAGCAGGTCAGAGCTTTATTGGAAAAATTTGTGCTTTCCCAGAAAATGAAGGAGGCCTCAAATTCTCACTATTAATGAAACACTGTGAGAGAAGGAGAGAGAGAGAGAGTGAGAGGCATTACTGATTATTCTGGGCATCAAAACTGTGTAATGGGTTTGGTCTTTGAAGCTTCAGAGCTCACTTGAGTTGCTGGAAGTAGTCCAGAGGTGATCACCCCTTTGAGATTGACAGGCACACCAAGTAGGTCCTGGGAGTTACCTCCCCCAGTTAGAAGACTTCCATAGCCAGTCCTGAGCTGTGGATGGGGCCCACACCTTACTTTGCTTCCAGGATGGTGATTTTGGTCAAAACTAAACCACCTGCTTTCACCTGGGCAGCAACCGTTCAGCACCTTGTGGACCACAGTACAGGACAGGGTCAAAAATAAATAAGGGGACTTTTGTTTCCAGATATGGTGGGCAGTTCATGTCAGTTCTCTCACTGAACTCAACTAGATAACAGATAAAATATATATATATTTAAAAAATCTGCTTAAAGGTACTGAAAACAAACAAAGGTACAATCTAATGATGAATTACCAAACCAGAAACCTGAGGAGGACAGAAACGTAGGGAAAGAACATCTGGCATTTGGGGATGTTTTATCCTGTGGGGTAATGTACTGATTATTGAGAAGGCAGACAGGTCAAGAGGCTGACGAGCCCTTTTCAAAGGGATTGGTGGAGAGATGCCATATAAAATACAGGATGCTCAGGTAAATCTGAATTTCAGATAAATGATGAACAAGTTTTCAGTATGAGTATGATCCATGCAATATTTGGTTTAAGGTGAATGAAGGAAAATGCTAAGATCCACAGGAGGCCAGCACATCTGGGTGTTCAACAATAAAATGTTGATATACTTTATTGACATGTGAGGTTTTTAAATTATTTATTTATTTATTCATTCATTTATTTATTTATTTATTTATTTATTTATGGCTGTGTTGGGTCTTCGTTTCTGTGCAAGGGCTTTCTCTAGTTGCGGCAAGTGGGGGCCACTCTTCATCGCGGTGCGTGGGCCTCTCACTATCGCGGCCTCTCTTGTTGCGGAGCACAGGCTCCAGACGCGCAGGCTCAGCAATTGTGGCTCACGGGCCTAGTTGCTCCGCGGCATGTGGGATCTTCCCAGACCAGGGCTCGAACCCATGTTCCCTGCATTGGCAGGCAGATTCTCAACCACTGCACCACCAGGGAAGCCCCGCCATGTGAGCTTTTAATTTGTGGTAGACTAATACTTTGATAGCAATAATTTTTTATGACAATTGCTAGTTTTGCTCTTCTTTCCTAGTATGAAAGGAAAGGTGCATTTGTAACACTTGAAAAAAGGATGGCTGACTTTGGCAAAATAAAGAGGAACTGAGATAAAATGGAGTGTTTAGTGGGTTGCTTTTTCCTGTCTTCCATTCCCCCAACACACACACACACACACACACACACACACACACACACACTCACACAATGGGATAAGGGAGAGAAGGAAACCAGATTTTCCTTTGTTATTTGAGAAGACTTAAATATCTAAGCATAGGAGAATCTGTATAATTCTTTAAGTGGGAAGCTAGTTGAAGTTCTCACAGACCAAAGTTATGAAAGAACAGAAGAAATGGCTGTATGGCCTGTGGAGGTCAGGAGAAGGGGGAGATAAGGGAGCATTTTCTCTGGATTCTGAAAGGAGTGGAGAGAGCCAGACTGCTTGAGTGTGGTATAGAAGTAGTGGAGAGGCAGGACCAGGATGCCTGCCAAGTATTTGAAGAAACATAAGGTGAGGGGAAAATCACAGTCCCATAGCAGTGGTGAGGAATAGATAGCCCAAGTCATAGATAGTCAGAATTTGTGGTGGAAATCTCTAAGAAGCCTTCCTCCAGGGAACATCAGCTGAGCTGAAAGCTGAGGAAGCTCTAGGACATGGGAACAGATGGGAAGGGCATAGCCGTAGTGTCCCAACAATGACCTAACAATGGCCCAAGTTGCTTAACAAGGACCCAAGTCAAAAAATGATCTCTTTTTTTCTTACTGAGATGGTTAATTTTATGTGTCCATTTGACTGGGCTAAAGGATACCCAGATAGCTGGTAAAACATTATTTCTGAGTGAGTCTGTGAAGGTATTTCTGGAAGAGATTAGTATTTGAACTGGTAAAGCAGATAGTTCTCCCCAATGTGAATAGGCATCATCCAATCTGTTGAGGGCCCGAATAGAACAAAAAGATGAAGGAAAGTTGAATTCAGTTTCTCTGCTCGAGCTGAGACATCCATCTTCTCCTATCTCAAACATCAGCCTTCGTGGTTCTTGGACTTTTAGATTCAGATCAAGACCAACATAATCACCCCTGTCCCTGCCCCCTGCCCAGTTCTTAGGCCTTCAGACTTAGACTGAATCATACCACCAGCTTTCCTAATTCTCCAGCTTGCAGACAACAGATCTGGGATTTCTCAGCCTCCATAACTGCTTGAGCCAATTCCTATAATAACTATTCATATATATATATATATATATATATATATATATATATATATATATATATATATATGTGTGTGTGTGTGTGTGTGTGTGTGTGTGTGTGTGTATATATATATAGACTCTTTGTTCTGTCCCTCTGGAGAAGCCTGACTAATGCACTTACTAACCTTATTGGGAAGTAGGCTAGCAAGCCCATAAGAATACAGATATGTCAGAGAGCGACTGGATATAAAGAAAAACCTGGGGATTAATGTTAAGCTAGGATGTGACTGTATCACAAACCTAAATCTGTTAAGAAATCATTGTAGGGACTTCCCTGGTGGCGCAGTGGTTAAGAATCTGCCTGCCAATGCAGAGGACACGGGTTCGATCCCTGGTCCTGGAAGATCCCACATGCCACGGAGCAACTAAGCCCGTGTGCCACAACTACTGAGCCTGCGCTCTAGAGCCCGTGAGCCACAACTACTGAGCCCGTGTGCCACAACTACTGAAGCCTGCGTGCCTAGAACCGGTGCTCCAGAACAACAGAAGCCGCCACAATGAAATGCCCGCGCACCGCAACGAAGAGTAGCCCCCGCTCACCGCAACTAAAGAAAGCCCATGCACAGCAACGAAGACCCGACACAGCCAAAAATAAATAAATAAATTTATAAAAAATAAAAAAGTTCCTTGGGCTTCCTGAGAAACCAGTAACCATATTAAAAAAAAAAAAAAGAAATCATTGTATTGGGTTGAGGGAAATACTGAAATTGATTGGAGTAAAATGTTCATATTAGGTAGCTAGGATTTCAGAGACAGGTATAAATTGATTATAAAAATGAAGGAAATTTGTTTAGAATTTTGACTATAAATTTTATACTTATTATATCAGTATATACACAGAAAGAGAACCTGAAGAAAGATCATACCAAATTGTTAATTGTGATTTGGGGCTGGGGTGGCATGGAGTGGAATGGGGATGTGGGATTATAGCAATATTCCCCTAGTACATTGTATATTTCTCAAATGTTTGAATTTCTTACAAAAATAATTTCTTTGTAGTAAGAAATAGATCCTTCCAAACACAACAAAGATTAGCATTAACATGGGGAATGGCCTGAGCATATTCATCATGACCTTCCTCCTACTGGGGCACTGAACTACTAGGTGAAGCCTAGCATAGAACTGGAAAACACAGAGGAGATCCCAAATGTTACATATGAGGCCTCAGATTTATTGATGAGAAGATGCATGGTCAGGACACCACTATTGTCAATGCTGAGATGACCAAGGACCCAGTCATTACAATGTGGCTCTGCCTCTTTGGAAAAGCCCATGGTGAGAATCTGACTCATGGCTAAGATGGAACACCTAAGTTAACACAGGGAGAAGAATGACCTGTCGTCTTGCTTCATGCATCCGTGGAAGAAATACTTTTCCTGCTGACACTAGTTGTCTGAGAGAAACATCCAGGTAGAGTAGGATTACCACTTTTCCATTTAGCTGGGAGAGGATACTTCTCTATACTGAAGAAACCTCTTGGCTAAGCCTCAGTGGAGAGGACTTGATTTAGCCCTGTCACCTCCTATCTGCTGGTGGAGAAAAATCATCATATGTTTCACTGCCTGACCATGCGCTAATGCCGAATTGCTGAGGTGAAAGCTCACGCTGAGGAGACTCACTTTCTGATGGGAGCAGGCAAAGAAAGCTCAAGAAGGAGACAAAGCTGAAAAATGGAAACTGGAGGCTGTGATGGAGAGGTTGCACCATTAAAAGTGAAACACAGAATTAATACTGCTGAAAAGGGAGTTTGTGATCAGAAGTTTAAAATGGAAGAACAACCTTTCAACACAAAGGAGAAACACTAAGAAATGGAAATCCTGACTGAAAATATATGAGACATGGAGGACAGTCCCAGGGGAAATAATATGCAAATAACCAGCATTCCAGGAGCAGATGGAGGTAGAATCAATGATCAAAGCAATAATCTTCAGCGCCCTGATCTGAAGAAAGATCAAAAGGGCTTACCAAATGTCAGGCAGGAGTGATGAAACAGGCATACATCTAGACATATCTTCGTGAAATTTCTGGTGTCTGTGGAAAGAGAAAAAATATATACATTTTTCAAACAGATTTAAAAAAGTTCAAATATAATGGAAAAGGAGTGTTTGACTTTGACTTCTTATAGGCCACACCAGAAGCTAGTGCAGTAAGGGTTATACAGTTTTGAGAGAGAAAGCACTGTTGTATAAAAATCCTACTCTTGGAAAAGTTATTCATATGATGACAAAAAAGGACTTTTTTTTTTTTAACATCTTTATTGGAGTATAATTGCTTTACAATGGTGTGTTAGTTTCTGCTGTATAACAAAGTGAATCAGCTATACATATACATATTTCCCCATATCTCCTCCCTCTTGCATCTCCCTCCCACCCTCCCTATTCCACCCCTCTAGGTGGTCACAAAGCACCGAGCTGATCTCCCTGTGCCATGTGGCTGCTTCCCAATAGCTATCTGTTTTACATTTGGTAGTGTATATATGTCCATGCCACTCTCTCACTTTGTCCCAGCTTACTCTTCCCCCTCCCCATGTCCTCAAGTCCATTCTCTACGTCTGTGACTTTTTTGGGTATGTAGGAACTCAAAGTATTCTACTCATGTTCTCATTCAAAATTACTCAAGGATGTACTCCAGCCTAAATGATAGTAAATGTTAATAGAGATCTAAAGCAAACAGAAAATAAAAAATATAATAAATAGTAGTGAGCAATGAATCTAGTAAAATATGTAGGTAACCCTAAGTGGATGAGGACAAAGTGATTGCAAATTGTAATATCACTGATGAATAAGTACACTGAGAAGAGGCATACTCCAAGGAAAAAAGTGAAAAATAATACGGAATTATATTTCTGAAGTACAGAGTTCAGAAAAATCTAGGATATGGAAATGGTATGAATGAGTGAGACAGTAAAATATTCTTAAGGTTCTGCCATTGTGGAGAATGGTAAAAGTACTACTAATTTTAATAAAACAGTAGAGAAATATGGGTTTTAATATGACTGTTGAAAATACAGGCTGATGAACTATTCAAGCAAATAGAGAAACATATTACTATTTCCAAACTATTGGTAGGGGGCAATTGAAATGCAAAACAAAATAAATAGAGCACAAAAACAACTTGTTCAAGCTCCAGCATCACAAATAGGCTAATGAAGGGTAGATTTAGAGCTGAGAGACAATAACTTGATAATGGCAGAGTATTCAAGGAGAACTCGATTAAAAAGAGTTGAAAGAATGGGATTTTAGTATCCCTCTTTCAGAGTTTGATACATTAAATGTGATACAATTAAAAAGATTTCAGACAAAAATGTAAAAATTACAACAAAATTATCATGTACTTGACAACAAAAATAAATCTTAAAAATTCCAAAATGTGGCTATTTAAAGGTCTCATTATTTGGATACAAACAAAAATAAACAAAAACAACACCACAAAAATGAGGTAACTAAAATAAAGTTTAACCAAGTCTTAAAACAATTTCAGTTGAAATTAAGAAAGTTTTAAAATATCTGGATCAATTAGAAAAACAAAAGTGAAATTATAATCTAGAAGTTGGTAGAAATAACACATTATCAAAATCGATAGGATATAGCATAAATATAAAAATGTATAACCTAAAAGCTTTTATTTTTAGCAAAAGAGAGGCAACATATATATTTAAGTGTTCAACCTAAGAAAAAATAAAGAAAACCCAATAAAATAATAAAATTTATAAAGTTAATCTAAAATAGAGGATTAAAAACAAAATAATAACTAAAAACTAGAATGAAACACTAAATAAAAGCAAAAGCAAATGGAGAAAGAAGTGATTTTAGCAATCTATAAAATAAAAAAATTTATGTAGGAAGAGAAAGTATTTGAACAGACCCGTTTTTGTGTTGTGTGTGTAAAAGATTATTAACAATCTAACATTAAAATATATAAGGTTTGGCTGGTTTTATAGTTAAGTTCTAATTAACCTTCAAAAAAACAGGCATTTTCCTATGTATTCAGACTTTTCTAGAGCATGGGAAAAAACAGCTTTAAAAATTTATTTTATAAAGAGAACATAATCCCTCACACAAAAACTTGAAAGGATAGTACAAAATTTAGTCTAGGTCACCTGTGAATATAGACATAAATATCCCAACTATAAATAGAATTGCAGCAGTGTTTTAAAATAATAATAATAATATGCTGTGGGCCAAATAGTTTATTCCAGGAATGCAAGAATGTTTCAAAATTAAGATCTAGCTATACAATTTGTAATATTAAATTAGAGGAGAAAATGCTCTCATTATCAATAGATTCTGTGAAATAATTTAATTAAAATAACTGATTTAAAGTAAAAATAAATCGGGAAAAATAAATTGGGAATAAAAATGGGAGGTACTGTTTTCCAAAAAAAAAAAAAAAAAAAAGAAAACATTCTAATGAATGATAAAATAGTAAAGTCATTGATGTTAAAATAAAATACAAGGGAAGGATGCTTCCTATAATCACTATTTTCAATTTTATCTTGTGTTTCTAGTTCATGTAACATAACATGGGAATAAAGTAAGTGGTATCAGTATTTCAAAACAAGAAATAAAATTACCATGATTTTCATATAATTTGCATACCTAGAAAATTCAGAAAAGTCAGAAAAAAGACTGTTATCAATAATAAGAGGATACAGTAAATTACCTGGATACGTGATAAAGATACAATTTAGATTAACCAAGATGGTGGAGTAGAAGGACGTGCACTCACTCCCTCTTGCGAGAGCTCCAGAATCACAACTGGCTGCTGGACAATCATTGACAGGAAGACCCTGGACTTCACCAAGGAGGATACCCCATGTCCAAGGACAGAGGAGAAGCCACAGTGAGACGGTAGGAGGGGCGCAATCAGAGTAAAATCAAATCCCATAACTGCTGGGTGGGTGACTCACAGACTGGCGAACACTTATACCACAGAAGTCCACCCACTGGAGTGAAGGTTCTGAGCCCCACGTCAGGCTTCCCAACCTGGGGGTCCGGCAACGGGAGGAGGAATTCCTAGAGAATCAGACTTTGAAGTCTAGTGGGAATTGATTGCAGGACTGTGACAGGACTGGGGGAAACAGAGACCCCACTCTTGGAGAGCACACACAAAGTAATGTGTGCATCGGGACCCAGGGGAAGGAGCAGTGACCCTGGGGGAGACTGAACCAGACGTACCTGCTGGTGTTGGGGGGGTCTCCTGCCGAGGCAAGTGGTGGCTCTGTTTCACCGTGGGGATAAGGACACTGGCAGCAGAGGTCCTGGGAAGTTCTCCTTGGCGTGAGCCCTCCCAGAGTCTGCCATTAATCCCACCAAAGAGCACGGGTAGGCTCCAGTGTTGGGTTGCCTCAGGCAAAACAACCAACAGGGAGGGAACCCAGCCCCACCCATCAACAGTCAAGTGGATTAAGGTTTTACTGAGCTCTGATCGCCACAGCAACAGGGAAGGAACCCAGCCCCACCCATCAACAGTCAAGTGGATTAAGGTTTTACTGAGCTCTGACCCCCACAGCAACAGTCAGCTCTACCCACCACCAGAGCCTCCCATCAAGCCTCTTAGCCTCAACCACCAGAGGACAGACAACAGAAGCAAGAAAAACTACAATCCTGCAGCCTGTGGACCAAAAACCACAGCTACAGAAAGACAGAGAAGATGAAAAGGCAGAGGGCTATGTACCAGATGAAGGAACAAGAAAAAACCCCAGAAAAACAACTCAATGAAGTGGAGATAGGCAACCTTCCAGAAAAAGAATTCAGAATAATGATAGTGAAGATGATCCAGGACCTCGGAATAAGAATGGAGGCAAAGATTGAGAAGATGCAAGAAATGATTAACAAAGACCTAGAAGAATTAAAGAACAAACAAACAGAGATGACCAATACAATAACTGAAATGAAAACTACACTAGAAGGAATCAATAGCAGAATAACTGAGGCAGAAGAACGGATAAGTGACCTGGAAGACAGAATGGTGGAATTCACTGCTGCAGAACAGACTAAAGAAAAAAGAATGAAAAGAAATGAAGACAGCCTAAGAGACCTCTGGGACAACATTAAACGCAACAACATTCGCATTATAGGGGTCCCAGAAGGAGAAGAGAGAGAGAAAGGACCAGAGAAAATATTTGAAGAGATTATAGTCGAAAACTTCCCTAACATGGGAAAGGAAATAGCCACCCAAGTCCAGGAAGCGCAGAGAGTCCCATACAGAATAAACCCAAGGAGAAACACGCCGAGACACATAGTAATCAAAGTGGCAAAAATTAAAGACAAAGAAAAATTACTGAAAGCAGCAAGGGAAAAACGACAAATAACATACAAGGGAACGCCCATAAGGTTAACAGCTGATTTCTCAGCAGAAACTCTGCAAGCCAGAAGGGAGTGGCATGATATACTTAAAGTGATGAAAGGGAAGAACCTACAACCAAGATTACTCTACTCAGCAAGGATCTCATTTAGATTTGATGGAGAAATCAAAAGCTTTACAGACAAGCAAAAGCTACGAGAATTCAGCACCACCAAACCAGCTCTACAACAAATGCTAAAGGAACTTCTCTAAGTGGGAAACACAAGAGAAGAAAAGGACCTACAAAAACAAAACCAAAACAATTAAGAAAATGGTCATAGGAACATACATATCGATAATTACCTTAAACGTGAATGGATTAAATGCCCCAACCAAAAGACATAGACCGGCTGAATGGATACAAAAACAAGACCCATATATATGCTGTCTACAAGAGACCCACTTCAGACCTAGGGACACATACAGACTGAAAGTGAGGGGATGGAAAAAGTTATTCCATGCAAATGGAAATCAAAAGAAAGCTGGAGTAGCTATACTCATATCAGATAAAATAGACTTTAAAATAAAGAATGTTACAAGAGACAAGGAAGGACACTACATGATGATCCAGGGATCAATCCAAGAAGAAGATATAACAATTATAAATATATATGCACCCAACATAGGAGCACCTCAATACATAAGGCAACTGCTAACAGCTATAAAAGAGGAAATCGACAGTAACACAATAATAGTGGGGGACTTTAACACCTCACTTACGCCAATGGACAGATCATCCAAAATGAAAATAAATAAGGAAACAGAAGCTTTAAATGACACAATAGACCAGATAGATTTAATTGATATATATAGGACATTCCATCCAAAAACGGCAGATTACACGTTCTTCTCAAGTGCACACGGAACATTCTCCAGGATAGATCACATCTTGGGTCACAAATCAAGCCTCAGTAAATTTAAGAAAATTGAAATCATATCAAGCATCTTTTCTGACCACAACGCTATGAGATTAGAAATGAATTACAGGGAAAAAAACGTAAAAAAGACAAACACATGGAGGCTAAACAATACGTTACTAAATAACCAAGAGATCACTGAAAAAATCAAACAGGAAATAAAAAAATACCTAGAGACAAATGACAATGAAAACACGACGACCCAAAACCTATGGGATGCAGCAAAAGCGGTTCTAAGAGGGAAGTTTATAGCTATACAAGCCTACCTAAAGAAACAAGAAAAATCTCAAGTAAACAATCTAACCTTACACCTAAAGAAACTAGAGAAAGAAGAACAAACAAAACCTAAAGTTAGCAGAAGGAAAGAAATCATAAAGATCAGAGCAGAAATAAATGAAATAGAAACAAAGAAAACAATAGCAAAGATCAATAAAACTAAAAGTTGGTTCTTTGAGAAGATAAACAAAATTGATAAGCCATTAGCCAGACTCATCAAGAAAAAGAGGGAGAGGACTCAAATCAATAAAATCAGAAATGAAAAAGGAGAAGTTACAACAGACACCGCAGAAATACAAAACATCCTAAGAGACTACTACAAGCAACTTTATGCCAATAAAATGGACAACCTGGAAGAAATGGACAAATTCTTAGAAAGGTATAACCTTCCAAGACTGAATCAGGAAGAAACAGAAAATATGAACAGACCAATCACAAGTAATGAAATTGAAACTGTGATTAAAAATCTTCCAACAAACAAAAGTCCAGGACCAGATGGCTTCACAGGTGAATTCTATCAAACATTTAGAGAAGAGCTAACACCCATCCTTCTCAAACTCTTCCAAAAAATTGCAGAGGAAGGAACTCTCCCAAACTCATTCTATGAGGCCACCATCACCCTGATACCAAAACCAGACAAAGACACTACAAAAAAAGAAAATTACAGACCAATATCACTGATGAATATAGATGCAAAAATCCTCAACAAAATACTAGCAAACAGAATCCAACAACACATTAAAAGGATCATACACCACGATCAAGTGGGATTTATCCCAGGGATGCAAGGATTCTTCAATATACGCAAATCAATCCATGTGATACACCATATTAACAAATTGAAGAATAAAAACCATATGATCATCTCAATAGATGCAGAAAAAGCTTTTGACAAAATTCAACACCCATTTATGATAAAAACTCTCCAGAAAGTGGGCATAGAGGGAACCTACCTCAACATAATAAAGGCCATATATGACAAACCCACAGCAAACATCATTCTCAATGGTGAAAAACTGAAAGCATTTCCTCTAAGATCAGGAACGAGACAAGGATGTCCACTCTCACCACTATTATTCAACATAGTTCTGGAAGTCCTAGCCATGGCAATCAGAGAAGAAAAAGAAATAAAAGGAATACAAATTGGAAAAGAAGAAGTAAAACTGTCACTGTTTGCGGATGACATGATACTATACATAGAGAATCCTAAAACTGCCACCAGAAAACTGCTAGAGCTAATTAATGAATATGGTAAAGTTGCAGGTTACAAAATTAATGCACAGAAATCTCTTGTATTCCTATACACTAATGATGAAAAATCTGAAAGAGAAATTATGGAAACACTCCCATTTACCATTGCAACAAAAAGAATAAAATACCTAGGAATAAACCTACCTAGGGAGACAAAAGACCTGTATGCAGAAAACTATAAGACACTGATGAAAGAAATTAAAGATGATACCAACAGATGGAGAGATATACCATGTTCTTGGATTGGAAGAATCAACATTGTGAAAATGAGTATACTACCCAAAGCAATCTACAGATTCAATGCAATCCCTATCAAATTACCAATGGCATTTTTTACGGAGCTAGAACAAATCATCTTAAAATTTGTATGGAGACACAAAAGACCCCGAATAGCCAAAGCAGTCTTGAGGCAAAAAAATGGAGCTGGAGGAATCAGACTCCCTGACTTCAGACTATACTACAAAGCTACAGTAATCAAGACAATATGGTACTGGCACAAAAACAGAAACATAGATCAATGGAACAAGATAGAAAGCCCAGAGATTAACCCACGCACCTATGGTCAACTAATCTATGACAAAGGAGGCAAAGATATACAATGGAGAAAAGACAGTCTCTTCAATAAGTGGTGCTGGGAAAACTGGACAGCCACATGTAAAAGAATGAAATTAGAATACTCCCTAACACCATACACAAAAATAAACTCAAAATGGATTAGAGACCTAAATGTAAGACTGGACACTATAAAACTCTTAGAGGAAAACATAGGAAGAACACTCTTTGACATAAATCACAGCAAGATCTTTTTCGATCCACCTCCTAGAGTAATGGAAATAAAAACAGAAATAAACAAGTGGGACCTAATGAAACTTCAAAGCTTTTGCACAGCAAAGGAAACCATAAACAAGACGAAAAGACAACCCTCAGAATGGGAGAAAATATTTGCAAATGAATCAACGGACAAAGGATTAATCTCCAAAATATATAAACAGCTCATTCAGCTCAATATCAAAGAAACAAACACCCCAATCCAAAAATGGGCAGAAGACCTAAATAGACATTTCTCCAAAGAAGACATACAGACGGCCACGAAGCACATGAAAAGATGCTCAACATTACTAATTATTAGAGAAATGCAAATCAAAACTACAATGAGGTATCACCTCACTCCTGTTAGAATGGGCATCATCAGAAAATCTACAAACAACAAATGCTGGAGAGGGTGTGGAGAAAAGGGAACCCTCTTGCACTGTTGGTGGAAATGTAAATTGATACAGCCACTATGGAGAACAATATGGAGGTTCCTTAAAAAACTAAAAATAGAATTACCATATGACCCAGCAATCCCACTACTGGGCATATACCCAGAGAAAACCGTAATTCAAAAAGACACGTGCACCCGAATGTTCATTGCAGCACTATTTACAATAGCCAGGTCATGGAAGCAACCTAAATGCCCATCAACAGACGAATGGATAAAGAAGTTGTGGTACATATATACAATGGAATATTACTCAGCCATAAAAAGGAACGAAATTGAGCCATTTGTTGAGAAGTGGATGGATCTAGAGACTGTCATACAGAGTGAAGTAAGTCAGAAAGAGAAAAACAAATATCGTATATTAATGCATGTATGTGGAACCTAGAAAAATGGTACAGATGAGCCAGATTGCAGGGCAGAAGTTGAGACACAGATGTAGAGAATGGACATATGGACACCAAGGGGGGAAAACTGCGATGAGGTGGGGATGGTGGTGTGCTGAATTGGGCGATTGGGATTGACATGTATACACTGATGTGTATAAAACTGATGCCTAATAAGAACCTGCAGTATAAAAAAACAAACAAAACAACTAATACTAAACTTTCATTGGGTTATTTGTATGGAAATATGTTAATATAAATGTTTCAGACATTACATGAAATTTCTAAAAATCTTATATTTGTATTTGTATGGAAATATGTATGGAAATATGTTAATATAAATGTTTCAGACATTACATGAAATTTCTAAAAATCTTATATTTGTATTTGTATGGAAATATGTATGGAAATATGTTAATATAAATGTTTCAGACATTACAGGAAACGTCTAAAAATCTTATATGTTCTGGTATAATGTTATAAGTAATAATCCTAGTTATTACTTTAAAATGTATATCTCAGAAATAACTAATTTTCTTGTCAACTGCATTATTATGAACTTTCATCAAATCTTTAACCATGGTCATTTTTAAGTCTTTTGTCATTTACAGACAGTTCTGGGTGTACTCTGATGATTTTGCAAATATGTTCCTATAAAAGGGTTTCATCTTCAAGAAATTCATGGAAAAGACTCTGACAAGTACAGGTTTCTGGTAACTGACTGTACTGCTGAACTGAATGAATAAGCATTTTCAGAACTCTAATGAAAAACTGATGAACTCATAAAAGTGCTAACAAAAGATCAAGATGAAAAAAAAAAGAAATTAATTACATGGGACTGAGTGAACTGATGTGGATGAGTATAATTTTTGTGACTTTCTGTCTGAATTAAAAAAAAAAAATCCCACAAGGACTCAGAGGAAAAGAATATACAAATCAATTTTCACTGCAAAGTAAAGGAGCTGTTACAGTGGAGGATTACTGGACTGAATGTCAATATTATGACATAGTATAAGTGTGTTTCATGTTTGGTAATTGCAATCATTGTTGCTTTTGTTGTGGTCATCCATGTACAATGCTTGGTGTCAGTCTATTTATCTCTTGTAAAAATAAAATACAGTGTGTGTGTGTGGGAAAAAAAAAAAAAAGAAAATGAAGATGGATACTCATAGGGATGTAAAATCATCAGGGCCTCAAAGTAGAATTGAACCTACTTTAAGAAACAATTCTCATCCTTTTCCTAGCCATCCTCTCTTCTATATACTCTGCCTGGGAATTAGAACTGATCCTATCATCAGGAATGGATTGGATCCAAGCTTACTCTTATTTTCTGAGGTTACTCAGTGACCACTTGGTCTTAACAGGTCAGTAGAGGAGGGAAGAACAAAGACGAAGTCAGCAGAAATTACTTGTTTCCCATCTTCATCTTCTTTCCAGTCAAGAATCTCCCCAAATTTCTACAATTTGCAGGGAGATGTGGTAGGAAAGATAAGAAATTCAACTTCATAGGGCTTTTACCAGATTTTTGGCTTGAGGTATGGAGTATGAAGAGGAAACAAATCTTTTCATGACATAATATACAATAAAATTTTTACCTTTCTTAATATTAAGATAAAAAAAAAGATACAATTTAATGACTTTCCTTTACAGTAAAAGAAACCTGTTAGAATGGAAATTTTAAAAATATGCTAATCTCAATAGCAGCATTAATCATAAACTCGTTAGGAATAAACTAACAAACTAGAATGTTAAAAAATTGTTTAAATAAAAACATTCATTGAAGGACAAATAAAGAGTGATGATGTTCCTGAGGGGAAGATTTACTAAAAAACGTATAAATCCTTCCTAAATGAGTATTTGCAGTTAACATGTTTCTAATAATAGTCCCAATGCTATCTCCTGTGTTCAATTCCACAGTTCCTTTGTATATCATTAGCTTTCTGGCAGAAAGCAGATGGCACATTCAAATGGAGTAATTGAGGAAAGTTTAATGAAGAGATGATTTACAGAGGTTTTGGTAGGGTGAACTGAAAAACTACAGGAGATGGTGAAGGCCCCCGGGGACTCATATCACCATCCTGAGTCCTAAACAAATGGAAAGGGGAGGGAGTGGAGAACAGAGAGTTCCAACTCTAGCTGTAGGAGAGGACCACCCAGTGAGAACTATGGCCCACTGAGGACGGAGGATCGTGGACCATAGCCCTGCTGGGAAGGAGCTGAGTGAATGAATGTCATATCCGTTAGTGCCTCTCATAGCCAAACTCAAATGGAAACAAGAGGCAAGAGATTCAGGGTGAGGCAATCCACAGACGCCAGTCTCCCAAGATAAAGAGGCAAGTGAATCTGGAGAGGCAAGTACAGATGTCCAGGACTATATTAAAGAATCATGTATAACTTTGCTAAGAAAATATTGAAAACTACATGTAATAAAAGAGGACTTGTCCTATCCCAGATCTTAAAATTTTCAATAAATGCACTGACTGAGAAAAGCAAAAAGCAAGCAAAGTAACAAAGTTGAACAGAGAGCCCAAAATAAGCTTGAGTATGTATGGGAACTGAATATATATTAGAGATTCTATTCCATTATGTAGAGGAAAGAATGACTTATTTGATAAAAGTTTTAAACTATTTTTTAACCATTGATTTGGAAGAAAATAAAGTTGATATTCAACTCATATGATACAAAGATAAATTACAAACTAATGAAAAAACTAGAAAAATAAAATATAATGGATCTGAAGAAACTATAATGGACTATTTTTCTATAACTTTGGTTTCGATTGTATTTCCTAAATAAGACAGGACATGTCATAAAGAAAAAATGTACTGGATTTGAGCAGATAAAAATAAAGTTTGGATTGCAAGAATTAACAAACAAAACAAAGACACAGGACAGCAAGAATGTATCTGCAACAAAATAATACACAGAGGATTAATTCCTATAAAATAAAGCTATTCCCTAAAAATAAGAAAAAGTCATATCATCAAACAGAAATGGGCAACTTGTATGTATAGGCAATTTGAGAAGGGGAAATATAAATAATAAGTATATGAAGACATGTTAAAACTAAATAATAGAAAAATTTAGACCTTGAAAGTATCATCATCAGAATGGAAAACTTTAAAAATATTAGTAACATCTAGTGATGATGAGGGTGTGCAAAAACAAGTGCTTTTCTACTTACTGTTGGTAGGAGTAAAACTACATATTTTCAGAAATTACTTTTCAAGTATCTATTAAGTTTAAAATGTGAATATAGTTTGTCCCATAATTCCACTTAGAAATATATCCTATAGGAATAAAATAATTAAACTGGGAAGGATATCTCTTCTTTCCTTCCTTCCTCCGACCCTCCCTTCCTCCCTTACTTCCTTCCTGTTAACAATTTTTAAAAAAGAAACATGCGTTTAACATGGTTTAGTTAAATGTCCTTTAGCAATGAAAGGTTGTTTGGTAGAAACTGTTAGTGCTTTCAAATACCCATATTCTCTTCTACATTTCCTAAACTCCCTTGCATTAGCTTGGGACCACATGGCTACCTCTGGCCAATGGATGTATGCAAAAGGACAGTCCATAGAGGCAGCTAGGAGAGGTGTGACTCCTCCCATCCTTCTCTCCCTCTGCCGAGTGGGCCTTGGAGGCCATGTGTCCCAGATGGCCTAGTTACAACATGGAGGAGAGCTGCCTGATCCGGGTCGCATTTACACCATCAAGAAATAATTTATTGGGTTATGCACCTGAGATTTTGGAGTTTATTTGTTATAATAGATACTTGTCATTTTTGCTTTAAAATCTTTAACTGATTGGATGAGTCCCACCCACAATATCAAGAGTAATAGCCTTTACTTAAAGTCAACTGATTGTAGATGTTAACACATCTACAAAATACTTTCACAGCAACATCTTGATTAGTGGTGTTTGATTAAACAACTGGGTACCCTAGCCTAGCTAAGTTGACATATAAAATTAACCATCACATAGATCTATGTGTACTGACTTAGAAAAACGTCATGTTGTTAAGCAGAAAGAGAAAATTGCCAACAAATTGTACAAAATGTGAGGCAAGTACTTTGGGTTGGCTTGTTTAAGTTCGATTCTGACTTTCTTTTGGCATGCCTCTGTGCACTTCTGAGACTGGGAAGGCAGAAACTGTACTTTCCAAGCTCCCGTGAAGCTTAAGTTCCAGATGTGGCAAGGTTCTCCTGGGCTGACATAATGAGATAAGGAAGAGCAAGGTGAGACACAGGCTCAGGTATGTGGGAAGGTCAGCTCTTCTCTAATGCATGATGTTGGAGACATTTGGCTCTTTTGGGGCAGCTCTGGTATAGGTTCAAGTATCAAGTCCCAGTGTTCTGGCTGCCCAGTTGTGTAGTCTCAGCTGTAGACTTTCTGCTAGAATAGTCTGCAGTGTAGACGAGCCTTTCTCCTGGCTCCCTTTATTTTGGGCTGCATATAATACAAATCTGTCTCTGTGGCTTTGCCAGAAATTCTGTACAGTATTTAATGCTCCCTAATAAATCCCTTTTTGCTTAAACAAGCTATATTTGATACCATTTTCAGTTACTAAGAACCTTAGCCAATAATGTATGACCTATGACTGTAAAAAGAAATAGCCCTTTCTGTTTCATTTTCAGTATAAAGATACGTAAAAATTTAGATATACCCATGTAAATAGTAAACAGATGGGAAATATAGAGATTAAGCTGTTATACAGGTAGCATGAAGTAGAAGAGGAAGGGAAATTTATTTCTATTTCAGTCAAAGTCCAAACCAGTCAGGAAAAATTTAAACCACTCAAGGCTAGAGCTGCCACTACCTCTAGGACTCATGGCTATTTATGATAAACACTTTCTTTTGGTTTGTTATTTTGAGTCAGGATTTCTAATAATTACAAAAACAAATTTTAAAATTTATAATGATAAATTGTTAAGTATATATCCATATTCAAAATCCTGGAAGATTATGTCAAATGCAACTCATCTAAATGCAACTTATATAAATACAACTACTTATATTTATTTAAGTTACTGTTGACATCCTATAGGAATTCAAAGTTCATCTTGTATTGAATGTCACAACTTTAAAATGTGACATGTCTATGCTGAAATGAAAAGACTCATAAGATTTTATTTTCTAATTTTATATTTGTTATATTTGGTTCTCTATATCAGATTTGTTGTCAATTGTTTGGTTAATGTAATCTGATATCTATTTATATATACTTATATATTTTGAAGCCCTGAAAAACTGTCATAGTCCCATGAAATTAAAGAAATAGTTACTGAATGGAACCCTCTCCTCATTTTCTCCCAAATACAAGCCTGTAGGGGACAATTAATACTTTTAATGCTGTAAGTTGAAAAGTAGTTTGACTTTTTTTTCAGCCCTACTTTATTTGCTCAGCACCCCACCTACTATCCTTACTAAGAAGGTCCCCAGGAGTGGAATGGAAGCTGCTGAGGTCTTGCACAACCTAGGTCCTCTCCAACTTCTTGTATTTTTTTTTTTTTTTCCTGGTGGATGAGTGTGCCCATGATTCTCACTAGGCCTGGAGAGTTTTGAAGTTGGACCTAGAGAAGGTAGTCTCCCTCTGCTGATGAAGCTGTGAGGTTCCTACCAAGTTCATCAGCAGTATGAGATAAGGAGGCTGGTATACAGAGAAGAGATAAATGATGGTGAGTGAGAATCCTGCCGATATTTTTGGTTACCTGAGCCTGCTTGCTGAACATGCGATTGAAATATGAGTTTTACTCACTTGCAACCAAAGGAGACTCAAGTAGTGGAATCTCCAACATAGCTTTATTTTTCTTGAGATGAGTTTGGCAGAAAACAAAATTGCTTACCCTGCAGGATTTAGTAATAAATTAGCTAGCAACACTAAATTGGGAATGGTGGAGGTTCAAAGTGTTGAGTGCTATTTGCTGGCAAATTATCCACAGGTTGGTGAGAGGAAGGTCTACACTCAAGGGGAAGTAAACACTAAGTCCACGCAACCCAGTTTCATTGGCCCCCAGATGGAAGTTCTCTCCCCACTCCCCTCCTGGGACTCCCAGACACTCCAGATTGTTACTCTCCTCCTTCACTGCTGCCCCCACCCGTTTCTCTTACACCCTCCTCCTATCCCCACTCTTATCTGGTTTGGTGGGGCAGAAACCCTCTTGAAGCATTAAGGAGATGCATGACCATGAACAAGCAGCCTCATTCCATCCAGCACCAAGTTTCCTAGTGTACAAAATGGAAGAGATTGGCAAGGTCACTTCTAATATTCCCCTTAACCTAAAAATATGGATGATAAATATATTTATCATTTGACTCACATTTTCTACCTGATTAAAATACACTAAAATTTTCATACTTAAATTTTTTTCTCCTCATTGGTTACAATAGTACAGAATATATGATGTATTTTCATACTGGCACTGGAGAGTCAGCAGTCTGGGTAGGTGAAGGAAATCCTGGAAAATCGAGGAGAGGTGAAGCACAAAGTTCAATGATAATGTGTAGGAGACACTGTTGGTTGTCTACACAACAGCCTATACCGTGCTCTTCCCTATTAACTGATTCTGATTTTGTTCCAGAATTCAGGTGCGTGGCAATGTCCTCAGGGTAGGTGGGTTCCTTCTCAGGCTCCATGGGCTGAATTATGGTTAGACTAAACAAGGCAGAGTAGTCCTTTGCCGGTGATTGATTGGGGTGGAGATGGGGCATGTGACCCAGTTCTGACTCATGACTTAGAAAAGGGTGTTTGCTGGGGTATTCTGGGGAACGTTCTTCTTCCTGATAAAAATAGACACAGGTAGGAAGAGCACCCTCCCCATTTCTTTTCTGTCTTTGGATGTTGTCATATGAAGAGATGATATTTGGCACCATGGCAGCCATCTTATGATCATGAGGAGAAAAGCCAAAACATCTCAGATAATATGACCCAGAGCCCTGTCATTGGAGAGCTCATGATTTAACTAACCCTGGAAACATGTTAAGTCCAGTCTTCTTGTTATTTGAAATAGTTAACCCATCTCATCTAAGGTTTTTTTTGTTATTTGAGGGCAAAACTATACTATCTGATACAAAAGTGACCCAATCCTGTTAATGTGTGTTCACCATGGAATCAGGCAGTCCTGAATTTGAATAATAGCTTTATCAATAAATATTTGTATGACCTTTAGAGATCATACTTTACCTTTTTGAGTCTCAGCTTTCTCATCTCTAAAATGAAGATGATAATAGAGTCCAGCTCCCTGGATTCTTGAGAGGATTAAATGACACACTGCATTTAAGGGAGTTAACAGAATGCTGGCCACATGGTGAACACACAGCCGAAGTTAGCTATTTTTTAATTAGAGTTTATTTTGGTTATTATTAAGAGGCTGTGACTAACATATGCAGCTCTATGGCAGCTCTATCAAAGCAAGTTAGAGAAAAGTAAGCACTCTCTTCTGGCTTGCCTGCCCCTGATCAGCACTATTCCATACACAAAATGGCTCCTTAGTTCCCTCTTTAATTGCTGCAGAAGATTCAAGAACAAAGGAAGACTCAGAGACAGCTGTTCATTGGGGATGAAGAGAGACTAAAGGCTGACACTGTGGGAAATTGGGCACATTGGGATGGGTTATTAAAATGGGGATTGTGAGTGGTTCTGGAGTTGAGCAAGATATGGGGGCCTCTGGAGGTAAGCAGGAGGTTAAGTCTCTGAGAGTCGGATGACCGAAAAGATTGCTTTAGAAGAGTTTCTGAGAAATTGAAAACTAAGGAGATCAAAATAATATTTGGCAATTGGGGAAAATAGGAGAGGATATTTCCACGTTACTTAACTGTCCAAATTGTCTGCATCTCTCCTGTTCACTTTCAATTTTGTGTTCAGTCCAAGGTAAATAACAGGGAGTGAAGTGGTGCAAGGAAGAGGATTTACAAACAGTTCTTTCTTTCATCTCTATGCCCTGAAACCTTTTTTTCTCCATAAGCTCTTGAAATAGTGTTGATCCAATGGAGTCTCTTGGTTTGAATAGCTTCTACTGCCAAACCTACTGCAAGGAAGGCAGGAGTGTGAAGAAGTGTAAGCTGGCGCTCTCCAGTCTTTGCTTCAAAGCAGGATTTAGTCAGTGACTCTGAAAGGCATGTGGCAACAGGGCACACCTCAGCGCATGCCTCCTGTCTGCATCATTCCCTCTGCCCCCAAGGTTGTATTGGAGCTAAGGGGAACTAGCAGTCTGGCTGAATAATCTCTAGCAATGTGATATGGAGTCCCATGTTTTTAGTACTTCACTATGAAGCATTAGCTTCAGACATTCCCAGCCATCTTAGTCACCTTAAGATTGCGTAAGAATCACCTGGAGTGCCTGTTAACAGAACAGATTCCTGGAACAGTCTGGTTCAGAGCACTTGTATGATGCCCAGGAATCAGCAATTTTCAACAAGCATCCTGAGCTATTCTAATGCAGGAGGTCCAGGAACTACATTTTAAAAAACATGCTCTAAGTACCAGGACTGCTGTCGTAATGTCTTTCTCTTCCTTTCTTTTTCCGAACTCCCAAGACATGCAGCAAATAGTAGATGCCACTTTTGAATAACTGCTGAGAAATCCTCTTTAAAAATTAAACTTAACTGGTCATGTTCTGAAATTAGAGATTTGCCTTGGAAGACTGGGCTATTATCGGAAGGAACATGTCTCTCCTGGGAAAAGCCGACACCACTGAAATACTCAAGGACCAACTAATGCTGCTTCCTTAAGCCTGGTGCTCATTCAGGGGGAGAGCCCTCTTTGAAGTCAGTTGGAACTGTGCCAGAGAGCAATGTGAGTGTGGGAGGTGTGACCAGAGGGGATCAGAAAAGTCACATTCAGGCACATCGAATAAATTAGTTAATTAATGAAATTTTATAATAATTTGTTTAGAGACAAGCAAAACTTTAGTACATGATAAAGGAACAGATCCAAGCTTTCCCCTCCTGTATTAAGGCAGACCCAGTTGTAGCACTGAGGTTGGAAACAGTGTGCAAGGAGACTTCTAGCTGATTGGTACCCAGCAGTGTGTGTCTGAGAGTGGGGAAGGAGAGAATTCTACTCTAAAGCATCATGACCATATGTGTTTGCACAGAAAGCTTTCTACTACAGACTTCATCATACATGTGATGACATGAGTTAAATGAGTGCCAGAAGAGAGATTTTTTGTTTTGTTTTGTCTTTTTTTTTTTTTTTTGGCTGAGCTGCATGGCTTGCGGGATCTTATTTCCCTGACCAGGGATCAAACCCTGGACCCCTGCAGTGAAAGTGCCGAGTCCTAACCACTGGATCACCAGGGAATGCCCCTGAGATTTTTAATCTTTTTTTTTTTTTTTTGACATATATCATTTTACTGAAGTTACAGATTCTCTCTCCAAGAAGAATGTAACTAGGCATGCACATGAAAAATTTCCATACCATGCCAAGGATTCGTGGACCTCCGGAAACTCATCTGTAGACCCCAAGCAAAGAATGTCTGCTCTAGAATAAATATGGCAGAACCTGGAGATGGAAGTCAAGGAAGGATAGGTAATTCAATAAAAATCAGGCTTTGGTTGAATAAAGCATTGACTTCACTCTAGCCTCTCTCTGGAGCCAGACTGCTTGGTTCAAATCTTGCCTCCTTCCCCATTCCTCAGCTGTCACACTTGAGGTAGTGGGCTTCCCTCCCTTCACCGTGGCACGGTTCCACATTTCTAAAATGAGGGTGATGACACAGATATGGTTACTGTGAAAAGTAAATGAATGAATATGTGTAAAGTCTTTACCTGGCACATAAAGGTTTGCTGATGCTATTATTTAATTCCCTCTCTCAACAAATGATGTCAACATCAACCACTTATCTCGCTTAGTGTTATCACTTAAATTCTTATGCTTCCATACGTGCTGTATTTTGTTAAATAGAATAAAGGCTCGAAGAGGATTGATTTTAACATTTTAGGCACTGCGCTTCATACAGAGTACATACTTTATAAAAATTGTTGAAATAAATGAATTTGTGGAATGAATTTTACTAGGTCTCTAAAAGTTCCTCTAATCTTTCCCTTCCTTTACACCTTCATTGCCACAGCTTTAATTCAGGACCTCTTCATCACCTATCTTCTCAAAGCAGCCATTGCCTAAAAGCATTTCTGAAACCTGCCTATACATTAGAACCACCTGGGGAGATTTTAACTATGGATTCCTGGCCTCTATAAGGTATATAGGATTAGCAGCTCTGAAGTGATAGTATTGAGGAAAGTGGACTACGTTCAAAAGTTTCTCATATGATTCTTTTTTAAAAAAATTTTTAAATTGGAGTATAGTTGATTTACAATGTTGTGTTAGTTTCAATTGTACAGGAAAGTGAATCAGTATACATATACATATATCCACTCTTTTTTAGATTCTTTTCTCATATAGGCCATTACAGAATATTGAGTAGAGTTCCCTGTGCTATATAGTAGGTCCTTATTAGTTATCTGTTTTGTATATAGTAGTGTGTATATGTCAATTCCAATCTCCCAATTTATCCCTCCCCCACTTCCTCTGGTAACCATAAGTTTGTTTTCTACATCTGTGACTCTACTTCTGTTTTATAAATAAGTTCATTTGTACCATTTTTTTAGATTCCACATATAAGCAACATCATATGATATTTGTCTTTCTCTGTCTGACTTACTTCACTCAGTATGACAATCTCTAGGTCCATCCATGTTGCAGCAGATGGCATTATTTTGTTCTCTTTTATGGCTGAGTAATACTCCATTGTATATATGTACCACATCTTCTTTATCCATTCCTCTGTTATGGACATTTAGGTTGCTTCCATGTCTTGGCTATTGTAAATAGTGCTGCAATGAACATTGGGGTGTATGTACCTTTTCGAACACTGTTTGGCATAAATCGCAGCAAGGTCTCTTTTGATCCACCTCCTAGAGTAATGAAAATAAAAACAAAAAAAACAAATGGGATCTAATTAAACTTAAAAGCTTTTGCACAGCAAAGGAAACTGTAAACAAAACAAAAAGACAACCCTCAGAATGGGAGAGAATATTTACAAATGAAACAATGGACAAGGGATTAATCTCTAGAATATACAAACTGCTCATGCAGCTCAATATCAAAAAACAAACGACCCAATCAAAAAATGGGCAGAAGATCTAAATAGACATTTCTCTAAAGAAGACATACAGATGGCCAAAAAGCACATGAAATATGCTCAGCATCACTAATTATTAGAGAAGTGCAAATCAAAACTACAATGAGGTATCACCTCACACAAGTTATAATGGCCATCATTAAAAAATTTACAAACAATAAGTGCTGGAGAGGATGAGGAGAAAATGGAACCCTCCTACACTGTTGGTGGGAATGTAAATTGATACAGCCACTATGGAGAACAGTATGGAGGTTCCTTAGGAAACTAAAAATAGAGCTACCATATGACCCAGCAATCCCACTCCTAGGCATATACCCGGAGAAAACCATAATTCTCCTGTGATTCTTAAGTAATGCTAGTTTTTGGAACTACTTGGTCTATGTTAAAAAAAAAACGAAATTCCTTGTCCTTTCATGAAAGACCATTCACTCACTTCCATGTCTTTCCTCAAGTATTGCCCACCCCCCCCCCCCACACACATTTGTATCCTATACTCCAACCATGCAAAACACCTGCCTTGTTTCCTAGTGCTCCATTCTCTCATGGATGTGCTTTGTGCACCTCTGAACTTTGAATAGAGGCCAATTTTTGTTTGTTTTGGTTGAAGTCAGATGTTAAAAAATATTTTCGTTCCCAGATTCATACCCCTTTAGTAATCTCCAACAAAGTTGCAGTTTTTGGACTCAACAAAGTTTGCAGTTTTAAATTTTGGGCTCATCTGGTAAAGCAAAGATGATTTTTATCCCCTGAACCAAGAGAATCATTTCCTTTCCAATTGAGATATAATTCATACACCATATAATTCACTTTATTAAAGTATAAAATTTACTTGTTTTTAGTATATTCTCAAATTTGTAAAACCATTACCATTATCTAATTTCCAGATAATGGTAAGGTTTTTATCATTTATCATTTTTATCATCCCCAAAAGAACCATTTATATTAATGTATTATATTTTATATATTTTATATTAATATATTAATATATTGCAAATCACTCCCCATTCCTCATCCCCACCTTGAAAACCTCTGACAACCACTAATCTACTTCTTGTCTCCATGGATTTGCTATTCGGACAGTTCATATAAATGGAATTGTACAATATGTGGCCTTTTTTTGTATGGCCTCTTTCACTTAGCATAATGTTTTCAAGAGTCATCCATGTTGTAGGATTATCAGTATTTCATTTGCTTCAATTGGCAAATAATATTCAAGTATGTGGATATACCACATTTTGTGTATCCATTCTCCTATTGATAGACATTTGGGTTATTTCCGCCTTTGACCATTATGAATAATGTTGTTATGAACATTGTGTACAAGTTTTTGTGAAGATATATGTTTTTGATTCTTTTGGGTATACACCTAGGAATGGAAATGCTGGGCCATATGGTAACTCTATGTTTAACTTTCTGAGGAATTGCCGAACTGTTTTTCCAAGTAGCCCTATCATTTTACATTCCCACCAGAAATGTATGAGGGTTCCAATTTCTCCACATCCTATGGACACTTGTTATTTCTATCTTTTTTTTTTTTTTTACAGCCATCCTAGCAGATGTGAAGTGATATCTCATTGTGGTTTTGAGTTGCATTTTTTTAATGACTAATCATATTGAGCATCTTTTCATGTATTTATTGGCCATTTGTAAATATTCTTTGGAAAATATTCAAATTCTTTGCTAAATTTTAAATTGGGTTATAAAATTTTTTTTTATTATTGAGTTGTAAGAGTTTTTTGTATATTTTGAATACACATTGCTAATCAGATATATGATTTGCAAATATTCTCTCTGATTCTGTGGATTGTCTTTTTACTTTTTCAATAGTGTCTTTCAACTCACAAAATTTTTAAAGTTTGATAAAGTCTAATTTATTTTTGTTTTGTTGCTTGTGCCTTTGGTGTCATATCTAAGAAACCATTGTCTAATCCAAGGCCATGATGATTTTGCTTATGTTTTCTTCTAAGTGTTTTATAGTTTTAGCTCTTACACTTAGGTCTTTGATCAATTTTGAGTTAATTTTTGTACATGTATGAGGTAAGAGTTATTCATTCTTTTGCATGTGGCAGTGTACCAGCACCATTTATTCAGAACACTATTATTTCCTGATTGAATTGTCTTGGCATCCTTACTGAAAATCAATTGGTCATAAATAAAGGAGGATTTATCTGAATACTCAATTCCATTCTATTGATCTGTGTCTAAACTTATACTGGTATTATACTGTCCTGATATTACTTTATAGTAAGTTTTGAAAACTTGAAGTGTGAGGGTTTTTTTTTTTTCAAAATTGTTTTGGCTATTCTGAGTCATTTGCTTTTCCATATGAATTTTAGTATCATCTTTTCAATTTCTGCAAAAAAGGCAGTCAGGATTTTGGTAGGGATTGCACTGAATCTGTAGATAAATTTGAGGAGTATTGTCCTCTTAATATTACTGTCTTTTCATGAACATGGACAAGCTTTTCCATTCATCTAGATCTTCTTTAATCAATTTCAATAATGTTTTTTATATCCAGTGAATAAATTTGGCACTCTTTCTGTTAAATTTATTCCTGAATATTTTATTCTTTTTGATGTTGTTGAAAATAGAAGTGTTTTCTGAATTTCATTTTTGGATTGTTTATTATGAGTGTATAGAAATACAATTGATTTTTGTATTTTGATTTATCCTGCAACTTTCCTGAATTCATTTGTTAGTGAATTCCTTAGTATTTTCCATATACAAGATTATGCCACCTGTGAAACATGGGCTTTTAATTCACGTGGAGTTTTGAATAACATGGGTTCTGTATCATTAATTGCTTTACTGTCTTGATCAAACCGATTAACTTTCATGAGAATAATTTTCTTTGTCTGTAAAATGACAGTAATAATTCCAAAATCCATAGTTGCTGTGAGGAATACGTGTGCTGACACTGGTCAAATAACCATTATTTCAATTATTTAATACGTGAATTATAAGAATAGGCTCTTTTTAGCTAAGAATGAATAAATCATTTTCCAAGTCATTTTCTCAATCCTTTCCACATTTGGGGTATTTTAGTTAGATATGGAGCTGAGAAAGAGTATATTAGGTAATGTCAAACCTTTTAGGGTGATTAGAACAACTGGAAATGAAGCTTCAAAAATAGATTGAAATTCTGTTTAAATACTTTGCCAGATATGATGAACATTATTCTATGGGAACAAAAAAACTATTAAAGGATTTTTGTTGGAGAATAATAAAATCAATGTAGAGATATAGTGAAGGATTGAGAAATTAGGAGTAGGGGGAAAAGGTGGGAGGCTATTATAAGAGTTCAGTAGAGAATTGATGAAAACCTCAACTATGGCAATATCTGGGAAGATAAGGGAGAAATAATATACTTTGGAAATATTTAGTATGTTTTGGTTGGAGGATAAGAATCATAACTTCCAGGATTCTGGACTGTAAACATATTTCCTTTCTTGGAAGTGTTGCCTAAGGTACCCACAGAGTACCCACGTAGAGATGCTAATAGGGTAATAGAGAATCAATCTGGAATTTATGAGAGTTGTTGAGGATTCTAGATACAAAATTTAAAAATTTTCTTTGTATGACAACTTCTGGTCTTCACTTCTATTCTGCCTTTGAAGATTCTATGATTCATAATTATCAAAACTTCCTTATAAATAACCCCCGAACCTCAACTCTTCTCTGTCTCTGTCTCTCTCTTGATAACTTAGTTGTCTAGCAAAACAAAACCCCTACTATAGTAAAACCTAAACTCTTTTCATTCCTCACATCTGTACCTCAGACCTCCTTCTCCCATAACCTTTCTTCTTCTGCTCCAGTCTGAACTGATTTGCTCTCCAGGACACTTGTTGTCTTGGAATTTCTACTTGCTTTCTTCTTGTTGGATCTCCTGTTTCTTGGATCACATATATTCTTCTTTCTTAAAATAGCATGGAAAGTGAATTTTTAAATCTTTGCTTGTGTGAAAATGACTATTTTACCACCATGATATTTTTTTATTTTTAATTAATTAATTAATTAATTTATGGCTGTGTTGGGTCTTCGTTTCTGTGCGAGGGCTTTCTCTAGCTGTGGCAAGTGGGGACCACTCTTCATCGCGGTGCGCAGGCCTCTCACCATCGCGGCCTCTCTTGTTGCGGAGCACAGGCTCCAGACGCGCAGGCTCAGTAATTGTGGCTCACGGGCCCAGTCGCTCCGCGGCATATGGGATCCTCCCAGACCAGGGCTCGAACCCGTGTCCCCTGCATTGGCAGGCAGACTCTCAACCACTGCGCCACCAGGGAAGCCCCCCACCATGATATTTTGACTTGGTTTAGAATTATAGGCTGAAAATCAGTTTTCCTCAGAATTTTGAAGGCATTGAAGGCATTTTAGGATCTAGGATTATAGTTGAAAAACCTGATATCATTCTGATATCTGTTTCACTGTTTATGCCCTGTAATTCTATGAAGGGCGACTGAAGTTCTTTTGAAGATCTAAGGATCTTCTCTTTATTCCTTGTCTTCTAAAATTTTAGATTGATATGTAGATCTTTTAGAATTTATTCTCTTGGGCATTCGGTGGTCCTTTCAAACTGGAAACCCATTTCCAACACTTTTGGGAAATTATCCTGTATTATTTATTTGATAATATCTTCTGTTCCATTTTCACTTTTGTCTTTTTCTGAAACTCTAGTAATATGGAAGAAAGACATCTTTGAATAATCTTCTAATTCTTTTATCTTTTTTCCTATTGCCTTTTTATTATAATGTCTGAAAGATTATTTTGACCTTATCCTCCATTCATTTAATTTTTCCCATATGATTAATTTTACATTTTTTGAATATTTTTCATTTCAAAAGCTCTTTCATGTTTAAAAAATTTTTAATAGCATCTTGTTCTTTTTTATGGACGTAATACTTATCTTTCCACTTATGTTAATTAGATTTTTAAAGTGATTATTTTTCTTTTTATATTATTCATGACTTCCAACTTCTTTCTTCTGCTGGTTTATTTTATCTCTGACATACATATTGAGTCTGACCCTCAATTTTGTTTGGCTTGTATGATATTTATAAAACAACATATTTCACATTATTAAAAAATCAGTAATTTTGGCTTCTTTTGAAATATTGAAAGATCTGGCAATACTGGGGCCATGATTTTTTCCTGGTGAGTAGACGTTGCACATTTCAGATAGGACATGTATTCTAATGCTATCCTGTTTTATTCATTTATCCTTCAGGTCCTATAAGCATTTAGGTATACCACATTCTCCCTCTGTGACTCATAAGACTACAGTCCACTCAGAAATCCTCTGACTTATACTTCTGGACACAGGGCTTATCTTTGAAGGTAATAATATTGTTTCTGTTTTTCTTTCATTAAATCCTCTTCTATCACCAAATCCTTTTGGAATGTAGTTGTTCTTTTAACAGAACAGTGAGAACAAGTTTTACAACCATTGAAATCCATGAAAGACAGTTATTATTTGATATATTCCAACGACTCTCATTAGTAGGGATAATTTAGAGTGTTCTATCTTGTAAATGTACTCTTGGACAAATTAAAGAAAATTTAAAGCTTTAAGTTTCTCATGTATCAGTCTGTGAAGTTTGAGTCAATTAACACTTTCTAAAGGCAGGGTTCTCTTTTTATACATGGATATTATAACTTAATTAAATGTTGACAATTTGGTGTTTCTTTATAATATGGTAAATGAATTTTTCTTTAGTTTTTTTAAATGGAAGAATTGATGTAATTCAGTCAATGTCCATCTGGTTAAATAAAACAGTTTGCCATATCTTATGGGGAGATCACTTGGCTGATCTAGTCACAAGAGCTAGATTTTAGTTCATTGACTCATCATACAACCACCAATATTAATTGAGTACCTACTATATGTCAAGCACTCTTCAAGGAATGTAAGCAATCAGTCAACCAAATAAAGTTTCTGTTTTCAGGAAGCTTATAACCTAGTGGGGAGAAAATAGGTAGTAAACTATACAAACAAATATGTTAACTTACGTTAATTTCATGGCTTTGGGAAAATTATTTTATATTTCTGAGACTCAGTTTTTCTATGTGTAAGATTAGTATGTTGAGCTCTAATTTTTATAGCCATAAATTAATGTTCTGATTTAAATTTTAATTTTTTTAATCATCTAAGAGTCTTGACTGAGCCTGAATGTTGCATAAGGATAACATATAGTGGAAAAAATAACCTCTTGTTGTGATCTGTTTGAGAAGGTATCTTGAGAAACAGAAGAGTCTCATCTATTTTTAAATTGTCTGAGACAGTATGATGGAAGTAGCTTTGTAGTCCTCTAGGATATTCTATATTTTTAAAAAATGTAAGAAACAGGGACTTCCCTGGCAGTCCAGTGGTTAAGACTCCGAGCTTCCAATGTAGGGGCACGGGTTCGATCCCTGGTCGGAGAACTAAGATCCCACATACGGTGTGACCAAAAAATAAAGTTAAAAAAATGTAAGGAAGAAACAGGTTATGTTCATTTTAACATAACTGTGTGCCTTTCATTCAACCATTCAATACATATATTTTAGCATCAATTAAATGCTGGGCATTGGGAATAGGGTTTAATAAAAGAGAAATATTTTGTCCTTATGAAATCTACATTTTTAGATAGAAAGATTTTTCCATAAACATTACAACTAAACATATTACAATTAAGTAATATTTCAGGGAGTGATAAGTGTTATGAAGAAAAACAAGGTAGGGTAGGAAATTAGAGAGCAACGGAAGAAGAAAAGGGTATATTTGACAGAGAGTACCAGGAGGACCTCTCTGAAGAGCTAATAGTAAGGTTGGCAGATCAAATACAGGATGACCAATTACATTTGAACTTCAGATAAATGGCAAATAATATTTTAGTATAAGTATGTCCCATGCAATACTTGGGACATAATTAGAGTATAAAATTCATTGTTTATCTGAAACTCAAATTTAACTGGGAATCTTGCAGTTTTATTTTCTAATCTGCAACCTTACATTTAAGCCAAAATCTGAAAATAGTGAGGAAACTGTCTATATATTGTATCCAAAGGGATAGATTTCAAGATAAAAGAAGCAACAAGTTCAAAGTTTTGTAGCAGGAATTAGCAAGACTGTTCAAGAAACAGCAGGAAAGCCAATGTGGCTGAGTAGGATTGAGGAGGAAGTGAATGGCTGGCTGTGTTGGAGATAGAGGCAGAAGTCAGATCATAGGGGTACTTTAAGCCATGGTAAATAATATGGGTTTCACTTGATGGAAAGCCATTAGAAAGTTTTCAGTGAGGAATGATGATATCTAATTTAAGTTTAAGGGGACCATTTGACTGCTATATGAACAGATTCTATAAGGGCAAGAGATGAAGCAGGAAGACTTGTTGAAACAAACCATGGCAGAGATGATGGTTTGGAACATAGCGTTAGCAGTGGGGATGGTGCACAGAGGTCTGAATTGGGTTACATTTTAAAGGAGGAACCACAGGACTTGCTGGTGAGTTGTGAGGTATGTGAGAAAGATAAATCAGGGATGCATTCTTCATCTTTGGCCTGAGCAACAGGATAACTGATCATAATAAGCAAGATTTAAGACAATTAAAAGGAAGTAAATAAAATTTGCTTAAGCAGTTGTTTATTGAAACACACGCAAACATACACTCACCTCCCTTGCCTATCCCTTGCCAGGGTTATCAAGTCAACTTACTGTTCTAATGCATCAACAGTAGCAGCAGCATTTTCATGTGCATATTATACCAGGTAATATTACTAGCCCATTATATCTATTACTCAGTTAAGTATGATATAGGTACTATTATTATAAGCATTCTTATGTTACAGATGAGGAAAGTGAAGCCCACAGAGGTTAAATAACTTGCCCCAAGGGATACAGCTAGGAAATGGTGAAATATGGCTCTAAAGACAACCTGGTAGACTCCAAAACATTTTCACTTAACAGCTGAGTTTTGCAAAAACAAAGAAAGGAAAAGAAAAAGAAATGATGTTTTGAGTCATTCTAAATATTAAAAAATTCATTCAACTTTTAGACTTCTAGTCAAAGTCTCCAAAAAAACTTAAAATTTTAAATAAGAAAAGTGAGGAACAAATATAAAAAAAAAAAAAACTTTACTAAGTGACAAAACAGAAGATTTGGCAAATTAAGGATCAGGTCTTTGTTCTTGGATGAGAAGATTGAAATTATAAAGAAGTCAGTTTTCCAAATTAATTTATAGTTTAATTCCCATCAAAATCATGTATACACACAACACACACCCTTACAGACATATGTATATACATATATGTATGTATGTATACATACGTATATACAACATGTATGCTTATTGGTGTTATTTCAATAAATCATAAAACAGATAAACCACAATCTAACTTTATCAAGAATAAGAAAAAGCACAAATATAAAACACAGGAAATAAAGGAGAAGTATTCTGAGGAACAGTGGAAATTAGAAGACTCATAAGAGACTAATTTTTTCCCCAAACTTATTCACATATATATGAAAATGCTGTTGGTATGAAAAGATTATCACGATATGTGTTTATTGATGAAAGCAAGGTGAAGAACTGAAAAAGTTATAATTTTTGGTTTGTAAAAGGCAGAAAAAACAAGACTGTATATTCATATTCACTTTTTTTTTACATTTTATGGAATAGCATTTAATTCAATTAATTAATTTAACATCTTAATGGAGTATAATTGCTTTACAATGGTGTGTTAGTTTCTGCTTTATAACAGAGTGAATCAGCTACACATATACATATATCCCCATATCTCCTCCCTCTTGTGTCTCCCTCCCACCTTCCCTATCCCACCCTCTAGGTGGTCACAAAGCACTGAGCTGATCTCCCTGTGCTATGCGGCTGCTTCCCACTATCTATTTTACATTTGGTAGTATATCTGATAACTCTGAAAGGATACTTTTATTTGAAACTCTGAGAGGATATACAGGATACTCATAAAAGTTGTACCTTGGTGAGAGACAGCCATGGTAGGAAGAATTTTCACTAATACAGCTTTCATATTGAACAATGTGAATGTATCACCAATTCATAATTTTAAGAAATAGTATAAACATGCTATATTTTGGAAACTGAAAGGTAATTACTTCTGTGGTGAAAAAGGCATGCTTTGAGCACTGACCGTATAAAATTTGACTAGTTTTACTATAAAGCTGCCTTGGTAAGGAAGCATATGGTTTCAATCAAATAAATCTCTGGATGATTTTTATGTCTTTCATCACCTATTGATTCTGAAGAAAAACTCCTTTTGACATCATAGTCTACGTTTGGTCCAATTCCATATTACTAACTAGATTTCCTTTCTCATAATCTCTGAAGCAATTTGCATCCAGGCCTGAGCAGGGATTCAGTTCAGAGATAAAATAGAAAAATTATTAGCTAAATCTGATGAATTATTTATTCTATTCGGCTTCTTACTCTCTGAATCTACAGTTCTGTGTTTGATTTATTTTTTAAAAAAAGGAATATAAGTACTCCTAGGCTTAATGCTTTGAACACTGAATTTGAGACAGTTTTACATGTTTAATTATTTTTTTCAACTCCATAACGAGCTGCAAAATAGGTTTGAATAGGTTTTTAACAAACTTGATAATATTGTTCTCCTCCAGAGCTGTTATATTTTACATAATTCTCTCTGTAATTCTGATATCTGACTAGTATCTGTAATTTATTCCGGACAGTTTCACTTTTATGCATATTTATTAACAATATTTTTTTATCTTATACCCTCTCATTTTAGTTCTTCAGTACTTCATTTCACAGAATTTGGAGATTGTATAATTTATCTTATTTATTTTTACTTTTATTATCCATTCAACGAAAGCTGATAGTTTGGGAGATGATTATTATTTTTAATCTCTTGCAACATTACAGCATCACCATTAAAGTTGTTTCTTTCTTTGAATAACAGAGAAATCATTCTTTATTGTGTTCCAAATCCTTCTTTCCTATAGGGCTTCTTTTCCCTGAACTCCATTTCCAACATGCTAGCTCATAATGCTTCTAAAATTCATCTGGGGCTAACACACTCACTACTTGCAGAAAGCTGATAGCATTTGTGAGACATGGGGAAAAAATCAAAGCAGTTGATTAAACTGACATAGAGAACTATTTCTCTTAAGGAAGTGAGTTCTACAGTTCATTTCAAATACTGATGGCATTATAAGTCTTCTCTGCTTAATATCAGCAATAACCTAAAAATTGTTTTTAGATGTTGTAATATAAAATGCCTTTTTGAGACCTCTCTTTGGTGGAAAATGTAGGATCCCAGTGGTTTTTATCTCGCATAGATACTATGAGAATTATAATGAAATAAGGCTTTGCTAACTATGATTTTCTGAGAAATTTGTCTCCATTGAAAGACAATGTAGTGAGGTCATTTAAGAAAATCCTCAGGGTATTCAGATTTGGACTATATGGTTGCCATAAAAGAGACAGATATAAAGCATAGTGTGAATATTAGAGGCATCTCTCCTACACTGGAGGAGAACAATGTCAAGGGAGGCTTTGCAGAGAAGGTGACCTGAATAGATCATAAAAGGATGTGGAGGAGTTTGCCAAGTGGAGAAGGTATGAAGGGCAATGAAGTATATACAGAAGAAAGCACTGTGTATAAAAACATGGAAGCATGAAAGACTCTGGTACTTTCGGGCAAATGAATGGAAATACGATGAGATACTGGGGAGAATAATTGAAGATGAAGGAATTCAGCCTCATAAGGGACAAATCAAAGAGGTTTTTGTAATCCATTCTAAAGATTTTTAAAGTATGTTTGTAACCACTTTTTGCTAAATAAAAATAATAGTAGATCTGCATGAATTTTAACCTTAGATTGGGGTTTATACTGTCTTAGAGAAACAACTAACTCTGGATTAGAGTCTACAACATAGACTCTAGAAAAGGTATGGATACATCAGTTGAAAATCATCTCCACTTGAGTGTCTGCTTTCTTACCTTCCATTCACTCCTCCAGTGTGGTTTAGCTCTGCTTTCCCTACATCATCACAGTCATTTAGGTCACTGTTACAGACTGAATTCTTGTGGTTCCCCCCAACTTCATATATTGAAATCCTAACCCTCAATGTTATGGCATTAGGAGGTAGGACCGCTGGGAGGTATTTAGGTCATGAGAGTGGAGCCCTCATGAATGGATTAGTACCCTTGTAAGAAAAGGCACAAGAGAGTTTGCTTCCCTCTCTCTGCTGTTCTCCATATGAAGAAGTAAGAAGATGGCCATCTGCAAACTGGGAAGAAGGCCTACACCAGAATCCAACCTTCCCAGACTCCAGAACTGTGAGAAATAAATGTTTGTTGTGTCTGCCTTTGGTAGTTTGTTATGATAGCCTAAACTGACTAAGAGAGTCACCAATAACCTTTATTTATAAATTAAACACATATATTTCAGCTCTGTTCTTGTTTGGTCATTTGGGAGCGTTTAACGTTATATGCCACTATCTACTTCTTTAAACTCTCTCTTACGTCTTCCCAAATGCCCTACTTCACTGATTTTCCTTGTGTCTATGGTCGCTCATTTCAGTCGACTTTGAGAAACCCTATTCTATTCAAATTTTTAATTTTGATCTTCTTGGGTTTCTAGGTCTTTTTCTCTTTTCACTATGTCCTCTCTATTGGGGCAAGTCTATTCACTTCCATGATTTTAGTTACAGTTAATATCTGTATGCAGGTATTTCCAAATCTTTATCTCCATCCAAAATTTCCCTCTTGAGATTCGGATTGTCTTTTTTCTCAGCATTTCTACTTGGACATTCAATAGTTCAGGCTCAACAGGATCATGAGGTCATGAAGTCATCATCTTCCTCCCCATATCTATTCTTTTTGTTTTTTCATAAATGTTATGTTCCTCCACTCAGCTGTTCAAGCTTAAAAACTGCATGCTGTCTAAGATTCCTGTTCTTATGTCCAGGGCTGTGCCTGTTGATTATACATCTTGAATGTTTATCTAATTTCTTTGCCTCTTTCCATTCCCACGGCCGTTAGCCAAGTCCAGGCCACCAAAAATTCTAGCGTGGCCTATTGCTGTAGCTTCTCCATCTCCACCAATGCCCACAGTGGTTTTTAAAAATGTGACCTAATTACATCTGTCTCATGGATAAAACCCATCAGTCGTTCCATATTTTCTCTGTGATAATGTCCATGCTTCACCCTAAAAGTATTATCAACCACATCGTAACTGCTCATTTCATTGGATCTTTATCCTACCAGACTATAAATTATTGTTTATAGAATAGAAACCAAATAAGATAGTATCCTGTGTACAGTGGTAGTGATGGATACATTCCTGTCTCCTATTCAATGTGTATATATTCAAACTGCAATATTCTCTCCACTGTAATGGTTTCTGTAGATAGAGGACTAGAAACTCTAACCTTTTCCCTCTTTAATTTTATTGTCTGGTTGGGAGCAAGACAACTACTAAGGTATTAATTAAACAAAAACCATTCAGGAATAAATTATGTAGCACTGCCTGTAAGTGAAGAGCTGAAGAGAGAGAAATCCAATCTAAAATATTTGAAGAAATTTCGCCAGAGATGGGATTGGAGTTAGGTCTTAGAAGATAAGTAGAATTTGAGAACATGAAAGAAGAATAAAATCTATTTCACAGAAGGAGAATATTGTATAAAAACTAAAAGCAAAAAAATTTAAAACAGATATTTTTTGGATAAAAAAGCAGTAAACTTGCAGAAACTTTAACCTTGCTTGGGGTTTCAACTGCCTTAGAGAGACAAGGTAACATTTATTTGTAAAATTTTCCCCCTAGTAACTATCACTTAACTTGGTTACTAGTGGTGGTTAGGGGCAGCTGATGAAACCAGTGTCTTCATTTCGATCTCTGTGCAGTCTGCATTAGTTCCATGGGCCAAAACCATGCCTCCCACATACTCCACCTGCTCTACTGCAAAGGTGTGCCCTTCTTCAGAGGTGGGGTACTGGATGCTGGTTGAAAGACATAGGCAGATAGATGGGTGGAGTGTTTGGTTTTCTTATGACTTTACAGAAGCATCTCTCTGGTTCTGTCCTGTTAATCAAGTAGGGCCCTATGGTTTAAACCTTCTGTTGTCAACTACTGCAAGTCAGGAACAGGATCTACTTACTTTTCCTTGAGAAATGTCATGTGCTAGTAGGTGATTGTATAGACTGAATTGAATTGTGTCTTTTCCCACCCCAAATTGTATGTTGAGGTCCTAATCCCAGTACTCTAGAATGTTCACTGTATTTGAAAACAGAGTCTTTAAATAGGTAATTAAAATGATGTCATTAGAGGGAACCCTAATCCAATATGACTAGTATCCTTATAGGAAGAGGAAATTTGGATACAGACAAGTATAGAGGGAAGACCATGTGAAGACACAGGGAGAAGACAGCCATCTTCAAGCCAGGGAGAGAGGCCTTAGAAAAAATCAACCCTGATGACACCTTGATCTCAGACTTCTAGCCTCCAGAATTGTGAAATACATTTCTGTTGTTTATGCCTCCCGGTCTGTGGTATTTTATTGTGGCAGTCCTAGAAAACTGATAACTGATAAAGAGTAGAAATTAATCTTTCAAATCAAATCTCTAACCAATAGCTAGGATAATGCTCTCACTACACATTGTTAGGATAATAATCCTTAAATAACTTTAAAATAATATTAATTTTTGGTAGTCAATAAAATAAAAATGTGATATTTCATGCTAACTTATACTTTCACATGAACTTTAAGATGCTGCTTTCCTGAAGGACTATTAATATAGTAAAATACATCCTAATGTAAGTGATGTGATGTGGTCTTGTATATATGTATATGTTATTACATATTCTGGTACAATCTAGAATTCATTTTTCAAAAAGAGATCAGAAAACTGCAGTTTGAAATAGATATAAGCCACAGATAATAAAGTTCTTTTATGTTACCCACGGATGTTAAATGGATTGTACAGTAATGTGAAAGTGCCAATCCTATATTTAAGGTTGAAAAAGGCATTTCCATTTAAAACTCCTATTTTCCCTTCCTCATATATTTTTTTAAACTCCCATTCGCTGAATTCTCATGCTTCATCTCAATTTCAGCCACATATTGTGAAGTTACACAAAAATTCATTTGGCCGATTCTGAGACATCCAAATGTGAAAGGGTATTTTTCAGTTAGAGGAAGTTTTTGAAACAGATTAATTTTAGGATTTTGATTGTTCAAAATGGGTTTGGAAATGCTTTTACTTGAAATAATTTGGATTGGAAGGGGCAAATATATGGCCTTTTGAAAACCATGTCCTGACCATGGGGGTGGGCACTGGCTCATGCGTGGTGCTGTCCCAGTGGCCTCCCCAGTGTTTCTCCTTGGGAGATGTGCACCAGCAGCTGTGAAACACCCATCCATGTGCGATGGCAACTCAAATGCCCTTCCTATGGCCAACAGTTCCCTGAAGCAGCTCAGTTCTTCTCCCTGTAGCTCACTCAGGGCTTTCTAACTTTTGTCCAGTTTTCTCCAGCATCACCTATGGCAACAGTTCTCACTCACAATTTCCATTGTACCACACAAAAAAATTTGGTTGAGTTATCCTGTGGAAATGAAGGCACGTAGACTTAAACACACACACACTTATGGCCACAGCATTAGGAATCATCAGGGCACCTAAGTCAAAGGCTACAGTATAAGCATTGTCCCGTGATACAGGGAACAAGTACCTAGAGGCTGGCTGGACAAAATGGGGGTGAGGTGGGAGAAGCACTTCCCAAATAGTTTCCAGTTGACAGTAGCCTAAGAGGGACTTGGCACTGAGCTTGATACAATTTACATATTTACATTCATTCATTCATGTTAATGTAGATCTATCTTTCCCTCCTTCTCTTGCTTTCTCACTTGCTTTCACTCCATCTCTTCTTTCTCCAAAAATGTAATATGTACTTATAACAGTAAATAATTATGAAAATAAAGAGTATAGGGTAGAAAATATACCTATTTGTACATATCTATTCCTATCTTTTAATCTTACTAAATCTATCTGTTTATCTATAATATAATTTGTCTCAAACTAAATATATCTAGTTTTATATTATGATGCCTAAAAATGTATTATAAGCATTTGACATTTTATTAAATAATCTTTAAGAATTAAGTATTTAATGATCATGTGTTATTTTTATCATTTTATCACTTTTTACTGTGAAATAAGTTGTTTAGGTTTAATTTTGTTTTGCTATTATAATTAACTCTGAATAATAATAATAATAACTTGTTGTAACAACATCATAAGTGCCTGAAAAATTCAGTGCTTGAACTGGCAGGTGTCTGGATATGACTGCACAGGAATTTTAGTGGGACAACTCTGAGATGTGATGTCAACTCCAGAGTTTCCCTGAGGGATTAGCTGCAGCTTGCCTGAAGCTTTACCTGCAATTGCACCCTTGCTTTGCTTCCTCTCTTTTCCTGCTCCTGCTTCTTTCACTTGCTGACCACTTTCCCTTGGGTGCACTTACTTAATAAATCACTTTCAATAAATCCTTGTTTTGTTATCTACTTATGAAGAACTTGACCTAAGATATCTTTTCATAAATCTATGCTTATTCTCATATGATAATGTCTTAGAAATTTTCAATTATACAGTATATAACTTTTTAAAGTGTTGACAGGTACTGTTAAATTGCCATCTAGAAAATTTGTATAGAATTAAGTTCCAACCGTCAATGAATACATGCATGCTCCTTCCAGTACATCCTCTGGAACATTATCAATTATCATTTGAACAAATCTTTGTCTTGTTGATAAGCAAAGAATATTTCATTGCCGTAATTATTTGGGGGCTCTTTGGTGAGCTGTTTCTGAAAAGAATTTAGTCAAACTCTTTTATACTTGCATATGGCTATAGTATCATGCCTCTGACTATTCCTAGAGCAGTAAGCACTGGGCCAGCTCCCTTTCTCACAAGTTTTACCTTCTCTGGAGGTAGAGGTAGACCCCTAGTGGCCATATTCATGCTATGTATAGACCCTGATCCTACCACAGATGATGGAACTTAGAGTAGGTATCTGATTGATTTGGACCCATTAGATTCTCTTTCTTATGAATATAAAACTGGGTTTAAAGCCAGAAAATCTAAAAATCTAAAAAGCCAAAGAGACTAAAAGAAGAGACTTCTTTTTTAGAAGTGGGACTATGCTTGTAGCAGCACCCTAAAAAGGTGATCCATTAGCTCAAATAGAACAATGGAACAGAATATTGGGCTTAAAAATTGACTCATGCTCATATGTGGAACTCTGATAATCAAAGAAGTTGGTGTTGTTGCAAAACAGAGAAGAAAATAAAGGACTACTCAATAAATGGTGCTGGGAAAACTGTTTATCCATATGGAAAAGTGAAAATGGATCTCTACCTCCTATCATATACAAAAACCAAATCCAGTTGGAACAAGGACTTAAATGCAAAAGGTAAAATTATAAAAATTTTAGACCGAAATATGAAAGAAGGAACTTACACTCTTGGGATTTAGAAGGATTTTAAAGCAAGACACCAGTAGCTCTCATCGCAAAAGAGCTGAGTAAAGACTGAGAAATTTGATTACATTCAGTTTAACAACTTCCATTCTTCAAAAGCAACCATTAAGAAGAGAAAAAGAAAAGTCACAAAGTGGGAGAAGCTATTTGATAAGCATCATAATAAAGGGATTATTAGTATCCATACTATATAAAAGTTCCTACAAATCAACAAGAGGAAGGCAAGATAATAGAAAAAAATGACGAATAGGTATATAGAGACATTTTGCAGCAGGGGGAATACGTGTGGCTCACAAACATGAAAATATGCTCAACTTCATTTGTAATCAGGAAAAGGCAAATTAAGCATAATGAAATAACATTTCACCCACCAGAATGACTATAATTTATAAGTCTGGCAGTACTAAATATTGATAAGTATATCAAGCAATGGTAACTCTCACAGTCTGCATTTTGGAGTGTATATTGGAACAGACTCTTTGGAAAACTATTTGAAATTATCTTTTAGATTTTAACATTTCCATCCAAAGACCTCAAAAATTCTACTTCTAGAAAAATTCTACTTCTACCTTTTAAGACTTATACATGTATACACCTGAAGACATGTGTAAGATCATCCTGAGCAGTCTTGTAAGAGCAAAAAATGTGAGCAGCCCAAATGTTCATCAGCAGTAATATAGGTAATTATATTCTAGTGTATTCAAATGTTGGTGTATTATAGAAAATGAAATCATAGATACGTGGATCAGCTCAAAAATAGTACTTAGTAGAAAAAGAAAATCCCAGACCACATACAGTAAATATTTCAGTTCAAAATCAGAAAAAAATACATATAAGTATTTTTGTATAATGCACAAAACTAGGAAGAAAAACAAAAGAATAATTAACACAAAAAATTAGAATTGTTGTTAAATCTACTTAGGGGAGGGGAAAGGTGATGAAATCGGGAAGGGCACACATGGGTCCTCAAAGTTAATGGTAATGTGTAGTTTCATAATTTGGGTAGCAGGTTAATAGGTTTGGTTTTATTATTATTTTTGTAACTATACAAAATACTGTATGCACTAGTATACATGTATCCATATTCATAAGTATGATATATTTTATAATAAACAGATCAGCTTGGGATGTGGCAAACAATGGATGACATAAAGAGACTCTACAAGGATACTGCTACTACTCGGCATTTTACTGAGCAAGTATTTTACTAAGAATATATAAAGTGAGATTATAGAATTTGTTCACTCATTCTGTGACTAATGAATGATTTTTTTGAGAACCTCATATATGTTAGTTACTACTCTACATGCAGTGTTTAGAGTATCAAACAATAATCAAAATCTTAGCGCTCTTAGTGCTTTCAATCAAGATGGCATGGGGATGTTTGGATTATTTTAAAACTTTAAGTAAATAGTATTATACTGTACAGATATTTATGCACGTTTTTTTCTCTCCACGTTTTTTCAAGATCTTTTTCTTGATGATATCAATACTCTTATTTCATGAATATTGATTAGCATATAATATTCCTTTGTGAACATGCAAAATATAGTTATCCATTTCCTATTGATTACCATTTAGATTGTTTCCAATTTTTCTTTCTAAAAAGTGCTGAATAAATAGTCTAGTATGGGCCTCTTTGTGAAAATGTGGACGAATATTACCAGAGTATGTATTTTGATAGAGAATTATTGGTAAATTGCTCTGCAGAGGTTAATAATGACGATCCTATGAGCAGTGTATGTGAAATCCAATTGCTTCAACATTAGATGCTGTCAGTTTTAAATTCTTATCAAACTAGTAGGAGAGAAATGATGTCTTTTTTTTTTTTTATTTGTTCCTTCCTGGTTGCTAATGAATTTGAACATCTTTCTACACGGTCATTGGCAATTTGAATTTCTTCCCCTGTGAATTGACTATTCATAACATTTACTCATTTGTTTATTTGATTGCCTTTTCTTAGTGATTCATAAAAGATATTTATAAATTTCAGCTTTCTCAATTATATGTGCATGAAATTTAAAAAAAAGATGGCATGGGGAAAGACTCATAAGGAGCAAATAAATTAACAGATATATGATATGTCAAGGGCTGACAGCTATTACGAGAAAAAATAACAAAGTTGCTGCCTTTTCAGTAAATAACTATAAAATTGAACAAAACATATGAAGTAACTGTTTTTAATCATTGAGCAAAAGACAGTGTAGGACTATGATCCTTTGGATAAGGTAAGCACACATGAGCCCAGTGATTAACAAAGATATCCCTGGATTTCTACCTAGGATACTTTGCTATTGTAGAGCAGGGAGATGGAGCCCAAGCAAAAGCGTGGGTTGAACTTCTGGGCTGAGGAAGTAGAAGATCAAGGTTCCAAGCTGCTGAAACAGTTGAAATTTGTGGGGCAGCATACCTAACAAGAGGCAGTTGAACAGAGAGGGAACCCAGAAGTCTGTGTGGGAGTTTCTCACGTATAGTTGGCCAAGCACTGAGCTGCCTATATGACTGCTGAAAAGCTGAGAGGTGAAAGAGGTCAGCTGATATTAGAGGTCATGCGGTTCTGGAAGACATTGGAGTTGCAGCCCAGTCAGAGTGGAGAGACCATGGTAAACAGCTGTAGCTTGCAATGATACAGAACTTAGAATGCCTACACTTTATGAAAATTGTCACAACTTACAGTAAAGGACACACCACAGTTCTAAATTCAAAACCAAAAGAAATCTTCCACAACAAATAATAGAATAGAGTCTGATAGAACCAAAATAACCCTTCAGTAATTTGACTGCTTGCCAGAACAAAAGTCAACATACTTTAAAGGATGAAGTCATAATTTAGACACCTACAGCCCATTATCCACAATCTAATGCATACAATAAAAATTACTAGACCTGAGAAGAAATAGGAATATATCACCCATAGTCAAGAAAAATAGTCAATCAAAACTAAATCCAAGAATTTACAAAGATTTTAAAGTACTATTATATATATATTCAAGGACTGAAAGGAAAATATGGTTATAATGAATGTACAGCTAGGGGATGTCAAAAGAGAATAAAAACTCCAAAAAAAAGAGAAAAATTTAGAACTAAAATACAGTATCTGAGAAGAAAAATTTATATTGCACAGAAAAGCATCAGTGAGCTTCAGGATTGATCACTAGAATTTATCCAATCTGAAGAAGAGAGAGAAAGATGATTAAAATAATATACAGATCCTCAGTGACCCATAGGATATATTCATTAGTCAAATATATGTGTAGTTGGACAAGAAAGAGAGGAAATAAATAATGGAGCAGAAAAAATTTAAAGAAACAATGGCCAAAATTTTCCTCAATAGGGTGAAAGGCATAAAATTAGACACTCAGGAAGCTCAGCAAACCCCAATCAAAGTAAAACAAAGAAAACCACGCCTAGAAATATAATATGTAAACTAACAGAAACCTAAGATGAAGAGAAAAGCTTGAAAGCAGCCAGAGAGAAAATTATCCATTACTTACAAAATGATGGCAAACTTCTCATCAGAAACAGTAAAGGTCAGAATCAGTGGGATGATATCTTTAAAGTGTTGAAAGAAAAAAAGAAAAACTGTGAACTGAAATGCTATATCCATCAAAAATATTCTTCAAGAATAAAGGCAACCAAAGAAATTTTCAGGTAAGTAAAACATAAAGAATTCATTTCCAGCTGACCTGCACTACAAGAAATGCTAAGATAAGTTCTTTACACTTAAGGAAAATGACATCAAGTGGAAACTTCAAACTACAGCAAGTAATGAAGAGTATCATATGTGGTAATCATGTGAATAAATATATAATACTATATGTTTTCCTTTATTTTCTTAATTTCTTAAAAGACACATGACAGTTTTGAGCAAAAATTATACCATGTTGTGGGATTTGTAGAATCTACAGATATATATGTAAAGCATAAGACAAAAGCATAAAGGCAGGGAGTAAATGGAACCATACTGTTGAAAATGTATCATGTTTTATATGCAGTAAAACAATATTAACTCAAAGCAAATTATGATAACTAAATGATAAATATTGTAAATCCTAGAACAATCATAAAAAAAGGAAAAGAAAGAAAATACAAAGTATAGCTAAAAAGCTAATAGAGGAATCAAAACTAAATACTAATAATATTTGGTTAACCACAAAGGAGGCAGGAAAAGAGAAATGGAGGAACAAAAGCCAAACTGGACACAAAGAAAGCAAAAACAAAATGATAGATCAAAATCCAATCATATCAATAATAACATTAAATGAAAATGGACTAAAATTGAAGACACAATTTAAAGATAACAGATTGTCAGACTGGGTAAAACCCACAACTCTCTCTATGTTGTCTACAAGAGAAATATTTGTTTAAACTAAAAACTCAAACAGTTTTATTTATTCTGTTGTACAGTCTCTGCTTTCAAGATGCTGCCTTAAAGTGTAAATCATCTTTACCTACCCTCAGCTATATTAATGATGACTTCAAAAGTTATGCCTCTAGCTCTGTCCTCTTTTTGTGCTGTGGTACTCCCAAATGCACACTTCTAGTCTCTTGTCACCTCAGAAGGAACATTTCTAAGGTTGACTTAATCATTCTGTTGCCCCAGGCAAATTTTCCTTTCCATTCTCCCTTGTCTATTAATGGAATTATCATTTTTGCCAATAGTGTAGCTTCAAAAACCCTTGAAATCAACTTAGATTCTATCATCTTTTAATAACTATATCACATTACATTTTTTTTTTTCAAAATGTCTCATTCCACTGACATACCAGTTAGGTCATCATTATCTGATATATTTTGTAAAAAGACCACAGAGTATTTAAGCAGAGAAGATAGATGTCACCTGTATGTGCTTCTCTAATTTCTGCACACATTTTAATTTTTACAATTTTACTCATGTTCTTCATAACTTCTTTTTCTATGTTATGAATGGAAGTCATTATAACAGTCCCTGATAGCTGTTCTTAGGTATTTAATTGATTTCTGTTGAATTTCAAACTTAGGGATTTTGTAGTTACTTGGTACTAGAACTTCCTTCAAAATGTTATTTATTGTGGAAAGCCATTTTAATAACATTGAAAGAAACACAAATGTATCTACCCACTGCACCTAAAAATTACATTAAGTCATAAACTTTCAGGGATACATTTTTGTACTCTGCCTTTAAACCTCACATTTTTCATTTCTGTTGAAAAGTCTTGAAATTAGGAGGAGTGATGTTAGCAAAATGATGGCATAGGAATTTCTAATGCTTGTCCTCCATCAGAAACAATCATTTGAACAACTATATATGCACAAAAACACCTTCATAAGAACCAAAGATTCAGGTGAGGTATTACAGCACCTGGATGAAGCACAGAAATAAGAAAGATATATTGAGGAAGGTAGGAATAATAGATCCACATACCTCCATTATCCATCCTCTAAACATGAGTACCCTGCAGAGACACATACCCTCCTGGTGAAGGAGGAGAGTGGAGTGAGCCTCAACTTCACCACAGACCTTAGAGCCAGCCCACCCCAGCACCAGGCTGAATTTCCGTGGCCTAAGGCAGCTCCCTACAGGCTCCCACAAACCCAGACCCCTAGCTCACCTGGTGTCTGTCAGCTCCAGTGACCTCAGGCAGCTCCTACAGCTCCAGGTGGCTTCCCATCATTGGGCTGCCAGTAGGCTCCCACAAACCCAGGCCCAGGGCTCACCCTGGCAGCCTGCTGGCTCCAGGCCCTAGGAGGATGCCATGGCCCTCAGGCTCCAGGCTGGGCCCAGCAAAAGAAACAGAGGAAACAGAATAAAAACTATATACAGTTTAACACTATTATTTAAAATTATTTTAATAATATATATCATATCTTCTTTATTAACATATATTGTATTTTCAAATCTTTTCTTTCTGGGAATTGATGAAATCCTTAATCATAGGTGGCTGAAAGCAGTATCTTGGTCCTGATTTGTCCTGGTTTCTTCTTTCTGAGATCAGTGTATGTTTTATCTGTTTGGTTTTTTGAACACATCCACACTGGTACATTAGGGGAATTCTCAGCCACATGGTCTGCAGTCAGAGAGCATCTAGACCTTGAAATCCTTATCACTATATATCCTGGGCTTTATTATGGAGAATTTAAGGAAGTTCTGTCTTTCTACAAAACAGTTTACCAAAAGTTTGCCACATTTTTTCTCCTCCCCTTCCTCTTCTTCCTACGCCACCTTTTTTCTTCTTCCTCTTTGTAATTAAAGCAATGCAGTTTATTTCAAAGGACTATTCTTGCCTGCTCTTTCTCTGGCCAGAAAATGAAAAAAGTTGCCCTATTGCTGCCAAAATCTTTGGGCTTATTAATCCTTTCTGTGCAGTACAGTAAGCATAGTTCTTGGATTAAGACTCAGAGTTTTGCATCTTGGCTCTGGTAGAAGCTACATCCACCACATGAAGCTAGGGTACGTACCTTCTGACAAATTTGGGATGCCAGGGTATTCTTAAAATCAGGGACTGGAAACTTGTCTGTAAATGTGTGGTCTGCATTTTCCTGAATAATTTTCTTGTTGAATTCCCCTAATATATGGTAGAGTTATGTGTGACAAAAAGCCAGCCTGTCACAGTTGTGGCAAGGGGAGCCAAGGAAAGGGACTTTGTGTGAGTTGCCTCCATTGTCTTATCCAGTGAGCAGCCCACCCCTGGAGAGGCCGTGGAACCAGTGAGAGCCCGAATGAGAAGGAGAAACTCTATATGCAGAGTCAGGGTCTGGTTTGCTTTTCAGTTTTCAACTAAAGGCAGGGCATGGTCCATGTAAAGAGAGTCCTTACAGGGCCATGTCTTAAAATATTTATTTATTTATTCATTTATTATTTATTTTGGCTGTGCCAGATCTTAGTTGCAGCACGTGGGATCCTCGTTGCAGCATGAGGGATCTTTAGTTGTGGCATGCATGCGGGATCTAGTTCCCTGACCAGGGATCAAACCCAGGCCCCCTGCATTGGGAGCATGGAGTCTTACCCACTGGGCCACCAGGGAAGTCCCAGGGCCATGTATTAAATAAATATGTCTGAAAATAGCTTTCCATTTTCCATAGGAGCTCCAGGTCTCCAATATACATTTTTGATTTTATAGGACTACCAGAGACAGGCCTTAGTTCTTTCTTACTGTTCCCCTCCAACTAAATTTAAATCCCAAGAGACAACTTTCCCTATACAAAATAGCAGGGGTATAACCAGACCTAGAGCTAGAGGTTAAAGTGGGAGGAGAGGGCTTGGAGGGAAAATGAGAGGAAGAGATAAGATTAAAAACCAACATCCTAGGCAAAAAAGGAAAGAGCCTGGAGCAAAGGGCCTAAATCTCTGTTTCCTCCACTTCTCCATCACACCACCAGGCTAATTCCTGCATCCCAGCTGCCAAGTGCTTTACAGCTGAGCTGGTCTTCCTGCAGAGAAATCTTTGCATTTGAGAGAAAGTCTTTGAACAATAATATATGCTTTTTTTTGAGTTATGTTATTACTTTTATGTAATGGGGAACTGAGTGCCATTAATTCAGTCCTGGATGGGAGAGTTATTAATACCGAATGCGATTCTGGTCTTTTATTTATGACCACTTTTCTTTTAACTTTGCACTAGAATGAACTCAGCACTGCATTTCAGGTACTGATTTGGAATCTGAAAGTTTAATTTATTGCCTTAATCGGAATCTAGGGTATTTAGACAGCATTTGCTTTTCCCCTGTGGAATGTCTCCGTGTGGCTGTCCTCTGGCATCTCTCTTCTTTTCCTTTGCTTGCCTTTCTTCGGGTGTTTAACAGCTCCCTCAGGGCATTGCCAATTATTTATGACATACTTCTCCTTGTAAGATCTAGTTAGAAAACCTGTTCCTATGGAAACTGCTGTTTTCAAACAGGATGGTTCCAACTTCAAAACAATATCATCGAATATGCAACAGCACATAGATCTTTTAATGGTAAGCGTATTTTAATGATCTGTACAACCAAGTCTGAAAACCTGAACATTTAAAAAAAAAAGGGCAAAGTGTGTGGAAAGCCCATCTGATTGAGTGGGAGATGAAGTGATTCTCTGCAGAAAACTTCTGGGAATCAGTTTGACTTGAAATATTTAGGAAAGCCTGGTGAGAAGAGCTAGGCTTTGAAATTATGCTTAGCAGAGACCTGTGACCTTCGTGATCTAGGTTTAACAGAGATGGACTAAACCTGGGTTTTGACATTTCTCTGTTTTTAAATAGTACATCTTTAACATTAAACCCCTACTGAAATCTGCTCATTCAAAGTACAGTGAACTGGCAAAACAGCACCAAACACTACATTTTCTTTCCAGAGTATTTATTGGCTTATTACCCAGCTATAGTTTGTTTTCTTTGTCCCACTGTTCATTCATTTCAGTGCAGAAGAAATGAAGGACGATATTACCACTGAATGATACTCCTTACAGAGAGCTTTGTTAATCAGGTTACTAAGGCAAAATCACTCTACGTATATTCTGGACTGACATATTTTCTTTTGTTTGTTGAGAGACAGCCATTTTCTTTCACTGCATTCAAATCCAGGTTTTGCTAGTTACCATGGCAATATTTTTGAAGCCAGTATCACTCTAATGTTCCACTGTGACCTATTATGATACAGTTAGGATTTGTTGTAGACTTCATTTTTGCATCAGTCATACCGGAGAATTCTGAGGGTGAGGAGTGGGAAAAGAGGGAGAGAGAGAAAGAGAGAGAGGGAGAGAAAGTGATACAGAAAATTATAATATTGCATAAGAATATAAAAACGAGCCTATATAACTTCAAAATAGCATGTTTTGTTGAGGGGGACAAGTTGTTCTTTTAATCCTTGTTCATTTGTAATGCAATTTAAATCCAGGCACAATTAAGTCCATTGTCAGGAATATGCTTGTTCCTTGATTTTGAGCCAATTTACTACCCAAGATATGCATAAATACTTAGGGAAAAAATCATCATGTTCAGATTAAAGATGCCATGTTAGAATCCCTGCTGAGAAGTTCACGTTTAAAGATTTTGGCTTGCTCACTCCAGGACCTGATTCATGATTGGAAGTTTCTCCTTTAATGTGCATCATTTCTGAGTGAGGGTTAGAAGCACATGGGCCTCTGGGAGACAGATGGCACAAAATGGAAAGCAACACAGTAAGAAGATTTCTACCTGTACCCTGATCCCTGGTCAAAAGGCAGTGTCCAGGTTTAGACTAGAAGGAGTCTGATTATATGTAGTCAGACTAAGTTTCGTCTTTGCCCTGATGCTATAATTTTCACTATCAGTCACCTCTTATGAGCCTCACACAGCTCTGCACTTCCCTGAAGACTAAAGCATCATTTGCACTAATTTGTAAAACTTAGGAAATTATGTAATTACAATATTTTGTAGCTGGAATAAACATCAACCATGGAATGTATTACTTTGAGTGATGTTGATTCTTGGAGGGGAAAAAAAAATGGTAATCTTTTTATGTATAAAATACAGATATATATATGTATATATACATATATATATATTAGATCAACAAATATACATTCAAAATGTGGTAAAATTTCTTGGGAGAGTGACTATTAAAAAATATGCAAAAGGGTTTCCCTCGTGGAGCAGTGGTCGAGAATCCGCCTGCCAATGCAGGGGACACGGGTTCGATCCCTGGTCCGGGAAGATCCCACATGCCGCAGAGCAACTAAGCCCGTGCACCACAACTACTGAGCCTGTGCTCTAGAGCCCACAAACCACAACTACTGAGCCTGCGTGCTGCAACTACTGAAGCCCGTGCGCCTAGAGCCCATGCTCTGTAACAAGAGAAGCCACCACAGTGAGAAGCCCACGCACCGCAATGAAGAGTAGCCCCCACTCGCCGCAACTAGAGAAAGCCCACGTGCGGCAACGAAGACCCAATGCAGCCAAAAATAAATAAATAAAATAAATTTATATTAAAAAAAAAGCTTTTAAAAAATATGCTAAAATAGCTCCTTAGGGAAATAATAATGAAAAAAAGGCTGAAAAACACTGATCCAATGCAAGTCCTGGGTAGGTTAACTGACCTGACAAATTTCCACAGCTAGTTAGTGCAGAGATAGCTCTTGGTCTTAAATCTCTAGACTTACTCAAAAAATTCTAAATTTATTCAGCAAACATCACATATCTGTGATGTGTTACAAACTGTGTTAAAATTTGAGACACAAAACCAAAAATGTCATAGTCTCTAACGTCAAGGAGACACTGAAAAGTGTCTGGTGATTACAGAACAATATGGTAAGGGCTGTGATGGCAGTAAAACATCATACAGGTCCTTTGCTCTATCTAGTACTGTGGAAGAACTAATTAAATTCATATATATATATTTTTTGGAGTACAGTTGCTTTACAATATTGTGTTAGTTTATACTGTACAGCAAAGTGAATCAGCTACATGTATACATATATCCCCTCTTTTTTGGATTTCCTTCTCATTTAGGTCACCACAGAGCACTGAGTAGAGTTCCCTGTGCTATACAGTAGGTTCTCATTAGTTATCTATTTTATACATAGTATCAATAGTGTATATATGTTAATCCCAACCTCCCAATTCATCCCGCCATCACCTCTTTCTCCCTTGGTACCCATACGTTTGTTCTCTATGTCTGTGTCTCTATTTCTGCTTTGTAAATAAGATCATCTATACCAATTTTTTTAGATTCCACATATATGCGTTAATACATGATATTTGTTTTTCTCCTTCTGACTTACTTCAGTCTGTATGACAGTCTCTAGGTCCATCCATGTCTCTAAAAATGACCCAATTTCATTCCTTTTTATGGTTGAGTAATATTCCATTGTATATATGTACCACATCTTCTTTATCCATTCCTCTGTTGATGGACATTTAGGTTGCTTCCATGTCCTGGCTATTGTAAGTAGTGCTGCAATGAACATTGGGGTGCATGTGTCTTTTTGAATTATAGCTTTCTCTGGGTATATGCCCAGTAGTGGGATTGCTGGGTCATATGGTAGTTCTTTTTTGTTTGTTTTTTGAAAATTTTCATATATTTATTTATTTATTTATGGCTGCTTTAGGTCTTTGTTGCTGCATGTGGGCTTTCTCTAGTTGTGGTGAGCGGGGGCTACTCTTCACTGTGGTGCGTGGGCTTCTCATTGCGGTGGCTTCTTTTGTTGTGGAGCACGGGCTCTAGGTGCCCAGGCTTCAATAGTTGTGGCACGTGTGCTCAGTAGTTGTGGCTCGCAGGCTTAGTTGCTCAGTGGCATGTGGGATCTTCCCGGACCAGGGCTTGAACCTGTGTCCCCTGCATTGGCAGGTGGATTCTTAACCACTGTGCCACTAGGGAAGTCCATATGGTAGTTCTATTTTTAGTTTTTTAAGGAATCTCCATGATGTTCTCCATAGTGGCGCTATCAATTTACATTCCTACCAACAATGCATGAGGGTTCCCTTTTCTCCACACCCTCTCCAGCATTTATTGTTTGTAGATTTTTTGATGATGGCCATTCTGACCATGTGAGGTGATACCTCATTGTAATTTTGATCTGCATTTCTCTAATAATTAGTGATGTTGAGCATCTTTTCATGTGTTTGTTGGCCATCTGTATGTCTTCTACTTTACCTTAATATGTCCACATTTCTATGAGCTTGACCTTGGCTTCTCATGTGAAATTGTTCTTTGGGAAACACATTATGTACTTTGTTAGGGTATAACAGAAAAAGCATTAGACTTAGAATCAGACAATTTGGACTTGAACCCCTGGTTTTTGTCTTTAGTAATCATCCAGATAAGTTTTAGTTGGCTGTGGATATACTCATGTATTTGAAAATTTCAGTTTTCTCATCTATTGATGTCATAAGATTTCTTTGAGAATTAATCTAATAAAAATATCTATTCAGGCCTAAGAAGGCACTTGGGTGTTCCTTTGGCCAACTAAAATGGGGACATAAATCAGGTGTGTTGTCATAAAACTTAGGGCCTGACTTTTAGAAGCAGGGGATGGACTGTTCTATTTCATCAGCTAAATTTCCACCTACTTGTGCTCTGATGCCTGAGGCCTGCTCCTTGGAGATATGTTTTTGATCTCAAGGGCATCCATCAGTGGGACTTCAACATGAACTTTGCTGATTGGGATGATGAAGAAAGCCTTGCATGTTAATCACTCACTTCAGGTGAGATCCAGTGGGGAGGAATATGGCTTGTCCCTGTTGAGTGCAGTCAGGTCAATGAAAGATGGAAGGACAAGAGGGAACTAGGGGTTCACATTTGAGTGATCTGTTTAGTCAGTGGCTCTTTGGAAGTAACTGGGGGCTCTGGATTTTATAGAAGGCTTATTGTATAGGAATAAATGAAGACCCCCTAAATGGAACAAGCAGAGGCTATTTATTCAGAGCTTGCTATATCAAGGGAGTCACTTTGTCTGGCAGAAACTCAAAGACAGGCTGGGGACTGGGAAAGCATTATAGTTTAAAAAAAGGTGGGGGGACTTTAGGTGTGGGCTGATTGGAGGTTTTCGGCATGGGAGGTGGGTAAATTAGAAGTGTGGCATCCATATGATTGGTTTAGGGATCATATTTGGCTTTCTTTGGTTCTGATTTGGGGAAAGGCAAAAATTAGGTAAACTGGCAGTCATTAACTAAGTCCTGATTAGTTGGGGCAGAGAATTATTAGAGAATTCTAATAATTTGGGGCAGAGAATTATTAGAGAATTTGTAATTTGGCTTCCTGAACTAGTTGCTGTAGAGGTTGTAGGTCAGATTTCTATTGTCATATATGGTCTGGCCACTGTTTATTTGTATATTCAATCTCTCAGCTGGTATGCACATTCCCCTGCTACAGGTAACATATTAAGCCGTTATCAGTAACTTTAAAAAAATATGTGAATAAAATCTGCTTGGAACACTTTCGAGAAATGAGCTGGCCAGGATAAATAAAAGGAAGGCCTAGGCTGAGTGTTTCAATAAATCTGGGAATAACTATGACACGAATTTCCTGAGCTATCTGGAACTTGTACAACTTCCTCATGTCTATTTCCCCCAAGGTGATTAGACCTAAGAGTTTAAAATGAAAAGATCTCATGTACTTGTTTCCCCCAACATCCAGTAAAAGAGCAGTTGGGAAGGTTGTGTCATTAGTTACAGCAGACCTAACTAATGTTAGCTCTTCCCAATGTTAGTTGGGAAGCAGGGAAGTGGATAGAGGAACTCTTGGGTTAGATTTAAAAGCTGACTGAACCAAAAGGGTACAAAAGGGAACCCTTATTCACTGTTGGTGAGAATGTAAATTGGTGCAGTGACTATGAAAAACAGTATGGAGGTTCCTCAAAAAATTAAAAATAGAACTACCATATGATTCAGCAATTCTACTTCTGGGTATACATTTGAAGGAAATGAAATCACTATTGTGAAGAGATATCTGCACCTCCACGTTCAATGCAGCATTATTTACAATAGACAAGACATGGAAACAACCTGAGTGTCTATCAATAGATGGAGAGATAAAGAAATGTGGTGTATGTATATATATATATATATATATATATATATATATATATATATATATATATATATATATACATATATACACAATGGAATATTATTCAGCCCCAAAAGAAGGAAATCCTGCTACTTATGACAACATGGATAAAACTTGAGGGAATTATGCTAAATAAAATAAGTCAGATAGAGAAAGACAAATGCTGAACAATCTCATCTACATGTGGAATCTAAAAAACTGAACTCATAGAAACAGAGAGTCGAATGATGGTTGCCAGGGGCAGGCGTGGTGAAGGGGGAAATAAGTGAAGGTGGCCAAAGGGTACAAGCTTACAGTTTTATAAAAAATAAAATACAAAAAGTAAATAAAACTGGTTGAATTCTTGGAACCAGAGTAGAGAAACTAGGGAAGAGGGAAGGAAACTTAGTATTTGTTGAAGACTTGTTTTATGTCAGGTACTATGTTGGAACTTAACAAATATCTCATATAGTCATCACAAACAAACTGAAAGGTAAATAGTATTCCCATTTTACAGATGGGAAAAATGAGACATAGAGAGCAAATGAATCAGAGTGTAAGTAAGTTGCCAGATTACAGAAATTGTAAATGTAGGATCTAGTATTCTTACTGTCTATATCGCTATGACTTAACAATTCCAGAAGATTCTTTCCCAGAGATATAAAAGTTGCAAATAACTTTATTACTCATTCAGGAATTTCTTGAAAGATTCATTAACTCTTCAATAGAAACTATCAGTGAACTACTAACTCCCTAACACTCTTTGAACCCTCATCTCAAAATCCTCACCTTGGTCTTTCTACCACTCCTAGACTATTATACCAAGATCTTTACTCAATCCTAATCAGTCCCCTCTGCCCCCATCCACACACCCACTGAAAGACCTACCTTTAAAACAGACTTGAAAATCTTAGTAGATCAGACTTTGCTCCTCTCTTTTCAAGACTCTTAGTAGAATTATCAGGCTTTTACTGCAGTAAGCAATAAATTCCACTTCATCTTATTTGGTTGATTCCTTCATTCATTACTCATTCAACATATATGTGGGGCTAAATTGTATATGTCCTCTCCTTTCCATGCTTAATTGATATATCCTTTATTGATATATCCTTTATCCTCTACTTTCTTTGTCACTTGAATCCACTTAGATGTGCCCACACTGACACGTAGACACATAGTCAGACAGACAGGCACACACATACACAGAATCCAAACCCTCATCTGCATCTCAGTGTAACTTCAATTATGAAAGTCCCATGCTATTGCTCTCTCTTTTTCCTGGTTTGTGTGGGTGAAGTTTTAAACAACAATGCACCACAGCCTTGGTCTTAAAATAATCCATCTGAGAAGGGGATTATTAAAAAATACATACACTCTATTATTTTATCTGTGATAGAACAGAACATTACTACAAAGAGACATCCAAATTGCAAAGTGGTATTAACACACATCTATTCTGATTATTCATTCTGAGGACAAAATAAATGTGTATACTGAGGTAAACAGTGGAGGGGAGTGAGAAGGTAGCAAGTCTTGATGAGGAAATTCTAGATGAACTTAGAAGGACCTTTCAAATTAGTCCATGAATGACTACTTGAAGACCAGATCAGGTGAGGTAGAATGGGAACAAAAAGCAGCAGAGGAATAAAAAAAGTGACAATTTGTATCCTAGCTTTTGATGTTTTATATAATAAGTGAAACAGCCCCAGTTCTGTTGTCTGGTACCTTTATTCTCAATAATAAAGAGTGGGAAATTGAGTGGATGTGTGGGAAGTTGGAAACTACAGACAAATGTGGATTAGAACCATGAAAATTACTGGGAGGTGAAAGGTTTTAGAAGTCTAAAGGTGTTTTCCGAGGAAATTGAATGTGTAAACCAAAGAAAAAGTTTCTATATTCCAATAAAATCTATAGTGCTACAGGCTGCATATCTCCGTAAAGTCAGACAAATTAGTCACAGCCTTCAGGCAACAGTGGGCTACTCTTTGCAAGGAAGAAATAGAATATTTGCCTCTCTGGGGGCAGCCTTAAAGAGCCATATTGAATCAGAACAATTGAATCTGAGTTATAACCAATTCCACAGTGTGCAAGTAGATGTGAGTATTGGAAGTGGTTTGTTTATGCTAAGAAATTAAGGACATAAAATTATATTTTGGGTGGAAGGAAATCAGTGGTAAATATCAGGTAATGAGATTCTAATATCACAATATTTCAAAGTTGTTTTGAAATCCATTATGGGCAATGCATAATCCAAACAAGAAGGCAAGAAATTAAGTGTTATAAGGCAGGACATTTCCTTTGAGACATGTATTGAGATGAGAGAGTAGCGTTCTCCAATTTGCAGGTGGAGAATATTGTTTCCTTAGAGGGATGAAAAAGGGAAAGGAATAGTAAATGACAATCCAAATGTCAAACAGAATTGCACAGCTTTGAATCCCTTGTATTTTAATCCTTAACAATTTCAGGATTCTGAACTCAAGAGTAAGTCATGGCATTAACTTCCCATCTATTCAATTTCTGCTTTCAGCATGAAATTATGCAGTTTGTTTTGAAAATTAGAGTATTTTCCTTTGCATTTTTCAACTTGATATTCACAAACAGTATTGAATATTTGGGGTCCTAGGATAACATATATATTTTTAATACTGTTGTATACTATTTATACTGTTTTTCATTGCAATTAGTAGGCAATTTTTGCAGCTCTACATCTTCTGTCCTTATTCCAACCTCTTCCCTTTCAAAATCAGTATTTTATGAGAAAGATAGATCAGTAAGCTAAAATATACCTGCTAATAACCAAACAGGATGATATTTGACAAACTGATTTCATAATACAATTGGCATTTTAATAAGTTAAATAACTGGGAATACCTACCTAATTTATATTAAAAATATTCCAGTCAGATGTATGATTTATTCATGGTAGAGCTATGAATATTAAACCATTACAAGTACTTTTTGCTCTATTATTTTAAATAATGATAATTATATCACTAGCAACCCAAGAAATCTTCCAAACTAAAATATACAGACACAATTTGGTTATGCCATGAAAATATGGATTTACTGTAGTACTACAAAAAAGGAAGAATACACTTTTAAACCTTGACCCATATTTGTAAAATTTTTATGAAAAAAAATGAGAAAATCTTACTGAATGTAATTACAGAATTTTCAGGCTTATTTCCCTCTAGAAAATACAACATGATGTCCTTCTCCCTTACTGGAGTTTCTGCAGTATTTTTAGGGTTTATGGATGACTTGGGCACATAAACAGAGGTGGTGATTATAAATCCAATGTCACATCCCATAATTTCCTTTAGCAAAGTAATGGAGGAAGAAAGCTGGAGAAACTATGCGTTACACCCAAGAGAATTTCTGGTGTATTCAATGTCTACATTCCCAGAGGAAAGGGAAGAGGAAGTTAAAAGGAGAGAATGCAACAATTCAATTCAACTCAGCAGTTCTACATATAATTATTGAGCTGCCTTCAATTCAAAGCATGTGCGAAGAATGAAAATGAGTAAGTTTAGTCAGTGCCCTCAAGGAATCCTCTCTTTTTTCTCCCTAATATGATATAGTTTTCCTTTTGGGACACTCCCCTCTTTCATAATGTAGCAACCATATGGTTTGGTATTGACCCTAAACCCAATTTCAAGGATTGGTCTAAAATGATCTACATCAAGGATTACCAAAGTTTTCCTGTAAAAGGGCCATGATGTAAATATTTTAGACTTTGTGGAACCATATGGCCTCTGTCACAACCACTCACCTCTGCCCTTGTACCAGCCACAGGGAAAGAGTAAACAAATGGGTGTGTCTGTGTTCCTATAAAACTTTTTTTTTTAATTTCTTTATTGGAGTATAATTGCTTTACAATGGTGTGTTAGTTTCTGCTGTATAACAAAGTGAATCAGCTATACATATACATATATCTCCTCCCTCTTGCGTCTCCCTCCCACCCTCCCTATCCCACCCCTCTAGGTGGTCACAAAGCACCAAGCTGATCTCCCTGTGCTATGCGGCTGCTTCCCAATAGCTATCTATTTTATATTTGGTAGTGTATATATGTCAATGCCACTCTCTCACTTCGTCCCAGCTTACCCTTCCCCCTCCCCGTGTCCTCAAGTTCATTCTCTACGTCTGCGTCTTTATTCCTGTCCTGCCGCTAGGTTCTTCAGAACCTTTTTTTTTTTTTTTAGATTCCTAAACCCACGCACATATGGTCACCTTATTTTTGATAAAGGAGGCAAGAATACACAATGGAGAAAAGACAGCCTCTTCAATAAGTGGTGCTGAGAAAACTGGACAGCTACATATAAAAGAATGAAATTAGAACACTCCCTAATGCCATACACAAAAATAAACTCAAAATGGATTAAAGGCCTAAATGTAAGGCCAGACACTATAAAACTCTTAGAGGAAAACATAGGCAGAACACTCTTTGACATAAATCACTGCAAGATCCTTTTTGACCCATGTCCTAGAGAAATGGAAATAAAAACAAAAATAAACAAATGGGACCTAATGAAACTTAAAAGCTTTTTGAACAGCAAATGAAACCATGAACAAGACAAAAAGATAACCCTCAAAATAGGAGAAAATATTTGCAAATGAAGCAACTGACAAAGGATTAATCTCCAAAATTTACAAGCAGCTCATGCAGCTCAATATCAGAAAAACAAACAACCCAATCCAAAAATGAGCTGAAGACCTAAATAGACATTTGTCCTATAAAACTTTATTTACAAAAACAGGCTGTGGGCCCAGTTTGCCCTCTGTGCTACAGTTTGTGGCAGTGCCTACCCCTGGTCTAAACCAAGCTCCAGTGCTATTACTATTGATTCAGGCATCAGGCAGTCAATGCATATTTCCTTAGTTAAAGGGATTCTTGAGAAATGGGGTCAGTCAGCAGGAAACGCAAGATTTCTCTTCTCAGTTATTATGGGATATTGTATTCCTGTGTCTGCCATGTGTGAAGGAGAAAGTTATGGTGGCTGGCAGCTGCCACCTTACCACCATGAAGGAAGCCAGCTCTGAGGATGAAACCAACACATGGAGGAGAGCAGAGTCAAAAAACTAAAGAGTCACAGATATTTGGAACTCAAGTTCTTCTTTAACCATGCTGGAAGTCTGTCCTACTTCATGACTTCTCAGTTAAATATTTTGTTCTCTTAGCCAGTTTGAGTTCAATGTTATGTGTAACTGAAAGATCCCAACTGATACAGACTCACAGGTACTTGGAGTAAAATAGCATGAGTGTTACAAAAGAACTGCCAAATATCATAGAGGCTCAGAAACGAGTCATAATTGGTTCTGAAAAACTTTTATGAAATGATGGCATTTGAAGCAAACTTCTTAGTTATCATTTTGTAGCAGAGGTGGAAGATAAGAGCCAGCATGATAAAGTGTTCATGGATGGCAAATAGTGGGCTGACTTTCTGTATAGTCAAATACCACAGTATGAAAGAGGCATAGGGTTTTCAAAGAAGAACAGTGGGGGATCTTTCTGGAATCAGTGTGAAGAATCTGAGTAAAGCCTCAGGTTGGAAAACTTGAAGGTGAACAGAAGGATTGGCAATAAAATGGAGATTTCCAGTAGGAAGTAGGAAATGTCTGAGATACTGCCATACAGTGTGATGATACTGACAATTAATCAGGAAAATAAGGTGGATTCAGAGATGTACCAGCCACAGGGTACCAACTAGGCAGGGCACATGTAAATCCCTGGGGAACTATGGAAGGGTAAAATAGGGATCCAGTTTTATCTCCCATAGTCCCTTTGAGGGAAAATACAAATGCAATTAGTAGGAATATTAATAAAGTACTTAGGAATGGTTCAGGTGACATTGCCAGCAACAAGCTTAAATGATGACAGATTACCACTAAAACTACTTTGAGAAGGGCGGACTGGCTAACTGAAGGGCTTTTATTTTGCAAAATGTCATATGCAAAATTGAGTCCAGAACTGATTTGTTCATATACTGGAAAAAAAAAAGCTAGATTGCTACCACTGGCTCTTCTCTGTCCTGTCCTTTCCCCAGCAGAGCCTTTGACCTCTCCTCTAAACAATGTCCAGCCCACATTTCAAGTGGCCAGCCCACATAAAAGTGTCTATTTTAAGCGGCAACAAATTATTACCCAGTCCCATGTGCCCATGTCCTCCAGCCTTGTCTGGAGCTGCTTACTTAAAGGATGCTGGTTTTCAGGAGGAAAACCCTCTAGAATCTAGATGCATCAGACAAGCCCAGACAAAAAGAAGTTTATCCTGACAATTCAGTCCCATGTGGTAGTTATTGTGAACCCACTCGGTGCGGACTCTCGCTCTGTTAAGTGAGGGGAATTCAAAGATGAATAAGACACAGTACCTGCTCTCAGGAGTTGGGGTACTTCCCTCTTCCTGACTCCCACCCACCTCCTTACACCCCTCATTCTGTTCCATTCTTCTCAGCCTCTGCAATCTGTCCCTTTATAAATTAGCACTCAGCTGTGATCTTGAAAAATACAGTAAGACAAAGCCTGGGGTTAATTCTCCATTTCAGTTGCCTTGTTTAGCCACTAATTAAATGTTTTGTTAGAAAATCGCCCTTAATAAGCAACTAGATTATATTAATTATCTGTTCCTTGGATCTTCTAGAACACTCATTCTCACCCTTGGCTGCATATTACAATTACCCGAGAGGATTTAATAACACCCAGGCCAACCCCCATGGTCAGAGGTTCTGATTTAATTAGTTTGAGGTGAACCTGAGCACTAGTATTGTTTTAAAGCTCCCCCAGGTGATTCTAATGTGTAACCATGGTGCAGAGGGACTCCTCGACTTCTATTCCATACTGTCAAGAAGTCTCTTGGAGACAGCTTACTTTTCTCTAGTGCCACTCTGAGAAGGTGGTTATCATTATGTGCCAGGAATAGTTTAGAATTTAGCCAAACCTCTTGGCTCATGACGCTACCCATGATCCTCTGGTTTCTGCACCAGGTTTCTTGAATGAAGAGTTGGTGGGTGAGCTGTGTGATGTCTATGGGGGAAGTGGAAAGACTGAAGGGTTTCCCTGCATTGCTATCTTTCCTGAATTACTATCTACTTAGAGTCCCTCTCAAAGCCAGAGTCCAAGGGAAAGGTAAGTGAACTAATACCTTCTGTATGAACAGAAATGAAAACTGCTGAAAACAGGTTATTCATGGAGTGTGGGTGAAGGGGGGGCAGTAAAAATTAAGAACTTTTGTTGACAGTTGCATTAAGTTCTAAATTTTATGACAACCTCCTTTGGATTCCAAGGGACATATATGTTTGAAGGGTATGACTATTTCCCATGTTTTATTTATTTTTTAAATAGTCACTTAAAAAGTTAAACCTGTTGGTGAATTTCCTAAAGGTATAAGTTCTTCCTGCAAAGAAAAACACTCCTTGTTGGCAGAAAGTCTCTGTTGTCTGGCTTTCTGGTTCCTTTTGCCTCAGTCTTTGTTCTTTCCATATACTTTTCGGGGTTCAACCCTAGGCTTAATTTGAGGGGCCTCCTCATTTCCCTGGGGTTTCTTCCTTCTCTTCTCTGTCTCATTTCCCGCTTGAACCATACATACAATTGTCATTATGCTAATATTCTTGGTAGCTGATTATAAAAAGAAAATCAAACTGATCATTTAACCACCTGTGACACCTTATAAGTTAAACTAAACCCAGCTGGCCCAATATTTTGTTTCAGTTGGCATTTTTTTTTTCTCTATCACTCCTAGCTCTCTTGGTTGAAAGCAGTCATTTATGGTGCTTTGCCCTTTAATAGAGCCCTCACAGAACACTTTTATAAAAACCATGGAATGTGACATTTTGGCACAAATTTGTACCAAGGACTTAACAACTTTGATATCTGAGTTCTTTATGTAGTCAGGTCAAGTGATGTGGTGTATAATAAATTGATATTCCTTGTAGTGAAATAATGCCATTTGCAGCAACATGGATGGGCCTAGAGATTATCGTACTAAGTGAAGTAAGTCAGACAGAGAAAGAAAAATATCATATGATATCACCTATATGTAGAATCTTTAAAAATGATACAAATGGGGGCTTCCCTGGTGGTGCAGTGGTTGAGAATCCGCCTGCCAATGCAGGGGACACGGGTTCGAGCCCTGGTCCGGGAAGATCCCACATGCCGCAGAAGAGCTAAGCCCGTGCGCCACAACTACTGAGCCTGCGCTCTAGAGCCCATGAGCCACAACTACTGAGCCAGCGTGCTGCAACCACTGAAGCCCGTGCACCTAGAGCCTGTGCTCCACAACAAGACAAGCCACCACAATGAGAAGCCCGCACACCGCAACGAAGAGTAACCCCCGCTCACCACAACTAGAGAAAGTCCACGTGCAGCAACGAAGACCCAACACAGCCAAAAATAAATTTATATAAAAAAATGATACAAATGAACTTATTTATAAAGTGGAAACAGATTCGCAGACATAAAAAACAAATTTATGGTTACCAAAGGGGAAAGGCGGGGGAAGGGATAAATTAAGAGTTTGGGATTAGAAGATACAAACTACTGTATATAAGATAGATAAACAAAAAGGTCCTACTGTATAGCACAGGGAACTATATTCAATATCTTGTAATAAACTATAATGGAAAAGAATCTGAAAAAAATATATAAGTGAATCACTTTGCTGTAAACTAACACAACACAAACACAAAAACTAACACAACATTGTAAATCAACTACACTTCAATAAAAATTTAAAAATATATATTTCTAAAATATTTGTTAGATTTTTTTGTGTTCTTATTATACAAAAGTACTCTTTTTTTTTTCCTGCTCTGGGGACTCCTAATAATCCTAAAAGGAAAGGCAGACTCAGTTCTTACTGACTTTTCCTAGGAGTTCAACATGTCCACGTTTTCTCAAGAGCAAGAAAGTGTTTGCTGAGAAAGCCAACCTCAAGGGACCACATCACTCTTAACGCTTTTGTTTCTAGGATCTGGGAATGGCATCACCCTTGTCCAAGCACCTAAGCACAATAGGATAAGGATAATTTTGTAGGCAGCAGAGTGTCTAGAGACTGGTAGTCTTGGTGGCAGCAGTCAACCTCTGTATTAGGTTATTTACATGAAATATCTGGAGAATATTCCTTCCATGTCTGAAACATCAGCCAGAATTGCAGAGATGTGCTGCTTTTGTCACTTAATCCGGTTTTACATTCTGATTATCCACACTTAACTCAAACTCTGTTAAAAACGGGAACAAACTTCATTTTAAGCAGAACATTTCTTTTAAGTATAAACAGTAGCTCTGATTATAACCAGCTTCTTTGTTATGAGAAGTAATCACTTATTAATAACCTGTCTTATGACTTGTAATATGATTAAATGCCTTTTGAGAGTACCCTGCCACATTGGAATTCGCTGGGAGTGAGAAATGTGATAAAGAATTTACTTTGCTGATCGGAGTGAGGGCCAGCATTAAAGGGAAAACCTTTATATTCCAAATATGTCAATGCCAGACTATTCCTTAGGCTACTAGAGGCTTCCAAAACTTTGAATTTCTAACTTTATAAGAAGCATGCAGGACTGAACCTACTACACTGTTAAATTCTCAACTATTTTTAACTGAGAGCAAAAGAGCATAAACGTCTAGCAATAGAGACAAACTAAGAACATTTCTAGGACATGTTTCTAACACCAAAATGTCTGATAAATTATTAAAATATATGAGTAATAATATTTGCAATGCCCTGAGTTTTTATAGCAGTTTGTATCTTTCAAAAGGCACGGTATGTATTATTTTATTTGTTCTTTTCATTTACCCTAGAATATGGATAAAGTATTATTATTGTAAACCTAAAAATAGTCTTTAAAAAATAATAATAGCAAAAAACTTACTACTCCAGTAGAGGTATATCGATACATAAAAAATTGCTTAACAGAGAGAGAGAGAGAGATGAAGAGAGAGAGAGGAAGAAACAGTGGAGACAGGGAGAAGGAGGGGGAGAGAGGAATGGTGAATATAGGTGAAGGGTAGTCAGGTGTTGATTGTATTAGATTTTTAACCTTTCTGTCAGTTTGAAAAACTTCAAAAAATGAATCTGGGAATAAAAATATATGAACTAGTGCCATTTGCAGCAGCGTGAATGGACCTAGAGATTTTCATACTAAGTGAAGTAAGTAAATATCATACGATATCACTCATGTGTGGAATCTAATTTCAAAAAAGAGATACAAGTGAACTTATTTACAAAACAGAAACACTTACAGATATCAAAAACAAACTTATGTTTACCAAAGGAGAAACGTGGATGGGAGGGATAAATCAGAAACTTGGAATGAACACACACACACACTACTATACACACACTACTATATATAAGATAGATAACCAGGAAGGATCTACTGTATAGCACAGGGAACTCTACTCAATATTCTGTGATAACCTATATGGGAAAAGAATCCAAGAAAGAATGAATATATGTATACATATAACTGAATCACCTTGCTGTACACCTGAAACTAACACAACATTGTAAATCAACTATACTCCAATAAAATTAAAATTAAAAAAAATATATATATAGCCAGAGGCAGATGTAATGAGGAAGACATTTGACAAGATGTATTGGCCCAAACTGTTGACTGACACACCTGTTGAACTTATCCAATTCAGAATTGCTCAGAAGGAGGGGTGATTAGAAGCTTTCAAATACATTCCCTTGTGCTGTGAAGAGGGTTCCCAGGATATCAAAGAAATGACTTTAGCCTGACCACTAGTAAATGCATCACGACCTTTCCACCCCTTCTTGCTTACCTTCAGTTGGAGTTTAGAAAGCTAGAGAAACTTATGCTCTCATTCATTCTAATATTAGAACCTGAGTAAGGACTCATACGCCACTTTGAAGCGGCGGCTTTCTCACAGCGTCTCTTGGGTGAATAGCACTAGCTTCCTTTCTCCATCCCACTTCATTGCTCTTTTTAAATTCAGCTCCTCTTTGACCACTTCGTATATAATTTGTTATCAACTATTCCAAATTAGAGGGTTAACTTTTCTTTCATCCAAAATTTTTTGGCTGTGGTGGTGGATATGCAAACCTACACATGTGGCACACATGACAAATTCCCACTGGACTAAACACACACACAGTGAGCACAAGTACAATGAAAGAAATCTAAATAAACGGGTTATCTCAGTGTCTAAACAAACAAACAAATAAATAAATAAATTTAGCTCCGTAACCCGTCTGTTTCCATTTCCTTCTTTTTCACTTCTTACTCTGGCTCTGCCTCCAAGATTGCAGGAAATTCCTTAAAAAAATCTCTTATCAGGCAGTAGAATTCTCATTATTTTTTAGGTTTTTACCATTTAGTACTTAGATCAGACTATGCCACCAGCACTATTTGGCTTATTTTTCCCCAAGTTTTAGTGGGAGGCTAACCAAGCTTAAATTAATCACTTGCACTTACTCTCTTTATTAGAGAAATATCAGGAGTAAGTGGGATACAAAATGTGAGATTCCAGTGTTCTATGAAGTATCAACGTAGGAAACTGCTCGTCCACTTGAATTGTGGAGGACAACTACCCTTCACTAGAAAAGGCTTTAAAAAATAAAACATAAATTCCTTCTTCTAGACCTTCTACACTGCCCCAAGTTTTGCTAATGGGACAAAACTTGTTCAAGGAGTAATAGACACATACCTTCTTAAGTGACTAGTGGAAGAAGATGCTAAAGATACAAGTCGTTTGGATCTAGAAATCAGCTATAAGAAGTAACACTAAAAATGATAGGAAAAGAATTGGAAAAAAATGGAATCATCTACTTAGGAACTTTAACACGATGGGACTTAGGCTGGCTAAAGTATGGAAGCAACTTATCTACAAAAGTTTTAAATCAACATTGGAATAAGCTTCACTCTTCCATCATTTTTCATTTGAAGGAAAATATGGGAGAGCACATTTGTAATAGAGAAAGAAATGGACATCAATTTTGTGTGCTTTCTGTTGATTGTTGTATGTGGGTATTCCCCTTGTGAGCATGCTGCCTCAGGCATTTTCATTATGTAATTTATTTAGTGTTTCTTGGGATTTAATTTGACTAGTAATACATTTAAAATCCATTTAATGTCAGATTATGTTCACTTAAGGGTCTAGTGAGTCCTGGCATATAAGTATAAACATGGAACTCCATCTATTTAGTTCCTAGTTTGATACTCTGGAGAAGAAAAATTCTTACTTTCCTGTACCCTGAAATAACAAGATAGTGATACAAATGCTTTATTCTTCCTATATGTAATTGATTATTTTTCACTGCAAGTATTGCATGTTATTTTAATCTAATTAAAATAAACAACCATGTTTGAAAGCAGCTGTGGGAAAGACCATGTGTTGGTTTATGCAACACATGGTCTATGTGTTTATGTCTTATGTTAGTTTATATTTTCAGAAATGAACAAGACCTAAGTTGAAACATGAAAGAACTTTCAGTCTTGTACAAGACGTGAAGTGAGCATCTTCTACCAGGCTGTGAACTCAAGCTGGGGCGTCTTCGCGTAATTCTAATTTCTGTAGGCTAGCATTAGGCAGCGATTTAGACAGAGTAACGCTTAGAAGGCATTAAATAAATGTTTGTTGAATCAATAAATATGCATAACTAAATATAATGCATTACTATATAGAACTATAAACAAAGTGCTATTGAGAACAATAACAGAGGAAGGAAGATTATACATGATTGAGGATAAAAGGAAAGGCTTCAATGGAAAAAGTACTGCTTGAATTGAATCTTGAAAAATGAGTAGGTCTAAAATAGGTAGGGATGCTAAAGTGAGGTGGTGACATTGCCCAGGGAGATGCAAATATGCACAATGGCTAGTGGCAAATGGAATGATTCAGAATGCATTTGGCTGTGTAAGGTATGAGTGGATGAGTACTCACACAAGGTGAGTATGCAGTGAATGTTTGTTGAATAAGTACACACATGTGTTCTATTATGCCATCATGCCAAAATTCAGCTTGTTCAGACATAAACAATGATCTTTCAAAAGAGTTTTTCAGTATACTGTGTGGTCTTGTGAAATAGTTTTACTGAGATATTTAAGATTAAGCTGGTTTTATGTATCTCTCCAGTATTATTTCATACTTTTTTTGCTTTTGTTTGTAGGGAATATGTGAGTAGGTTTTAATTTCTAATTGATGGCTTCCTGAGGGTGTCCAAGTACCTGTAAGAAGTGCCTCTTGATCTGAAATCTGCCTGAGGTACATTTAATGTTTCAGGGAAATATGATTTGTGGTGTTTCCTAAGAATAGAGTGATCTTTGATTTAGAAATGAGAAGTTGCTGTGGAACCAGATGAAGGCATCTCCAAAACATGGAAGAGACTGCTGTATGGCAGCCTGGTGTGTTGTAGGAAACAGAGGTTTTTAAAAAGTCAGCCAGTCCTGGCTTCAAGCTTTGATTCTGATTCCCACAAACAATGCTATTTTGAGACTGTTGCTTAAGCACTTTGAGCTTCATTTTCCCCTCCTTTGTAAAATGGTGCAATTGTTCCTGCTTCCCTAGACTGTCGTGAGGATTAAATGAGGTAATGTTTATGTGAAGCATCTGACCCCTGGTGAGTGCTCAGTACTCCCTAGTGGGCAAACTCTGAACCAATTATGTCATAGCATTTCCCTTAAAAAATGGAATACAAACACACTGAATTCTTTCCATGTTGCAGTTCCGTCAGTTTATCCTTGTATACAATATTTCTCAGAGATGTTTATAATTTATCTGTCTCTCCAGAGTCTTATTCAAGACTTTGTACCCAGGAGGAACCTAATAAGTACTTCTTAAAAATAATTTCCATCAACCCATCATTCTGAGCTTACTTTGATTCCAAACAACTCTGAACCATATCAATATCACTGACAAGTTTCATCTGAATCTTGAACTACCAATTTGAATTGATTATGTGTCAACCCTGAAAATGTTATCCCTGACAGCCTTATTAGGTAAGCAAATGCCAATCATGTGGTTTGCTGTTTAAAAAGCAAAGGGAAAAAACTTCTCCCTTAAATAGAGGCTTCTATTATTTCTCTGATTTTTGCCAGTTTGCAATTTTCGTGTGTCATTTGGGTTATCATCACATATTCCCCAAATCAGCAAGAGCAGGCAGGTATCTGCAGTACATTGAGTCTCACTTAAACTTGCTGCTGACCTACTTGCTCTCGGATCACAATGTTCTCCTTTTCTAATATGGTTAATTACTTCAACCACTTATTTTAAAGTTGCTTCTTTCTCTTGTGCTCTTTGGATATCTTTTGGAGCAGGAAACTAGTATTGCCAGAGTTTAGTTAAGCAGAAGCCAGTACATCGGAAATAGGAGCAACATTTTCCTTTACGCTGAACAAAAGGAAGCCTCTGGACTTTTAAGCCCTGAAGTGAAATTACTGGAATCTGCTCCTTTAATATATGCTAAGTAGCTGGTACCAAAAAGCAGTGTTCTCCCAGAGGATAAGTGAGCCAAGGACATTTTGTTCCATCTATAGGACAATACACTGGTTTTCCATTGTAAGACAGGATCCTCATTTCTAAAAGATGAATAGAATGCTGCTTACAAAGGAAAAACAAACATTTTCAGCTGGTTAAATGTGAGATGTTGAGTGAAGTTCATTACAATGCCTATAGCACTTTTATTTGATCTCGAATCGGAGAGGTTTTCATATTCTCGAAGCTTTTGTTTCTCAAGGCTTTGTTGAGATATTGAAACAAATACTTAAAACTATATTTGAGACAGTACACTTAAATATTCTTGTCCTTAAATATTAATTTCAGCTGTGAAATTAATATTTGTATTTGTTGATATTTAGTCAAAGATTAGTTATGTGAGGAGTAGGAATGTCAATATCTTCCTACAATTTGATGTAGCTGTTTGGGGACTTGGGGTAGAAAGGAAGATATATCTTCAAGAAAGGTCTCAAAGTTGCTACTGAAGGAGTAGGAAATTAATACAGAAAAAAATACAGAAAACCAAGCCTGAGGGAAGCTAGTGCAATGGTAAATGCACACCTTCCCAAGGTAAGGAGGATAGGGTTATGCCATCTGGGTTATGCAGGTGGTTTGTCCTGATTTCCTCACCTATTTATTTGCAGCTTTTTTCTGTCTCATGTCTTATATTTTTTGGAAACCATCTTAAATTCAGAACTAAAGCAGAGATATAAATGTAGAGTTAAAAATCAGTTCCTATTGTCTATTAAAAGTAATTAACAAAGTAAGATTAAATTCTTTCCTATTTGTTATGTGAAAGCTTTTTCAACATGAGCCTTTTTTTAAAAAAATTTATTTTATTTATTTTTTTATACAGCAGGTTCTTACTAGTCATCAATTTTATACACATCACTGTATACATGTCAATCCCAATCTCCCAATTCATCCCACCCCCACCCCCACCCCCTGCTGCTTTCCCCCCTTGGTGTCCATACATTTGTTCTGTACATCTGTGTCTCAATTTCTGCTCTGCAAACCGGTTCATCTGTACCATTTTTCTAGATTCCACATACATGCATTAATATACGATATTTGTTTTTCTCTTTCTGACTTACTTCGCTCTGTATGACAGTCTCTAGATCCATCCACGTCTCAACAAATGACCCAATTTCGTTCCTTTTTATGGCTGAGTAATATTCCATTGTATATATGTACCACTTCTTCTTTATCCATTTGTCTGTCGATGGGCATTTAGGTTGCTTCCATGACCTGGCTATTGTAAATAGTGCTGCAATGAACATTGGGGTGCATGTGTCTTTTTGAATTATGGTTTTCTCTGGGTATATGCCCAGTAGTGGGATTGCTGGATCATATGGTAATTCTATTTTTAGCTTTTTAAGGAACCTCCATACTGTTCTCTATAGTGGCTGTATCAATTTACATTCCCACCAACAGTGCAAGAGGGTTCCCTTTTCTCCACACCCTCTCCAGCATTTGTTGTTTGTAGATTTTCTGATGATGCCCATTCTAACTGGTGTGAGGTGATACCTCATTGTAGTTTTGATTTGCATTTCTCTAATAATTAGTGATGTTGAACATCTTTTCATGTGCTTGTTGGCCATCTGTATATCTTCTTTGGAGAAATGTCTATTTAGGTCTTCTGCCCATTTTTGGATTGGGTTGTTTGTTTCTTTAATATTGAGCTGAATGAGCTGTTTATATATTTTGGAGATTAATCCTTTGTCCGTTGATTCATTTGCAAATATTTTCTCCCATTCTGAGGGTTGTCTTTTCATCTTGTTTATGGTTTACTTTGCTGTACAAAAGCTCTGAAGTTTCATTAGGTCCCATTTGTTTATTTTTGTTTTTATTTCCATTATTCTAGGAGGTGGATCAAAAAAGATCTTGCTGTGATTTATGTCATAGAGTGTTCTTCCTATGTTTTCCTCTAAGAGTTTTATAGTGTCCGGTCTTACATTTAGGTCTCTAATCCATTTTGAGTTTATTTTTGTGTATGTTGTTAGGGAGTGTTCTAATTTCATTCTTTTACATGTAGCTGTCCAGTTTTCCCAGCAACACTTATTGAAGAGACTGTACTTTCTCCATTGTGTATCTTTGCCTCCTTTGTCATAGATTAGTTGACCATAGGTGCGTGGGTTTATCTCTGGGCTTTCTATCTTGTTCCATTGATCTATGTTTCTGTTTTTGTGCCAGTACCATATTGTCTTGATTACTGTAGCTTTGTAGTATAGTCTGAAGTCAGGGAGTCTGATTCCTCCAGCTCCGTTTTTTTCCCTCAAGACTGCTTTGGCTATTCGGGGTCTTTTGTGTCTCCATACAAATTTTAAGATGATTTGTTCTAGTTCCATAAAAAATGCCATTGGTAATTTGATAGGGATTGCATTGAATCTGTAGATTGCTTTGGGTAGTATAGTCATTTTCACAATGTTGATTCTTCCAATCCAAGAACATGGTATATCTCTCCACCTGTTTGTATCACCTTTGATTTCTTTCATCAGTGTCTTATAGTTTTCTGCATACATGTCTTTTGTCTCCCTAGGTAGGTTTATTCCTAGGTATTTTATTCTTTTTGTTGCAATGGTAAATGGGAGTGTTTCCATAATTTCTCTTTCAGATTTTTCATCATTAGTGTATAGGAATGCAAGAGGTTTCTGTGCATTAATTTTGTATCCTGCAACTTTACCAAATTCATTGATTAGCTCTAGTAGTTTTCTGGTGGCATCTTTAGGATTCCCTGTGTATAATATCATGTCATCTGCAAACAGTGACAGTTTTACTTCTTCTTTTCCAATTTGTATTCCTTTTATTTCTTTTTCTTCTATGATTGCCGTGGCTAGGACTTCCAAAACTATGTTGAATAATAGTGGCAAGAGTGGACATCCTTGTCTTGTTCCTGATCTTAGAGGAAGTGCTTTCAGTTTTTCACCATTGAGAATGATGCGTACTGAGGGTTTGTCATGTATGTCCTTTATTATGTTGAGGTAGGTTCCCCCTATGCCCACTTTCTGGAGAGTTTTTAATCATAAATGCATGTTGAATTTTCTCAAAAGCTTTTTCTGCATCTATTGAGATGATCATATGATTTTTCTTCTTCAATTTGTTAATATGGTTTTTCACATTGATTGATTTGTGTATCTTGAAGAATTCTTGCATCCCTGGGATAAATCCCACTTGATCATGGTGTATGATCCTTTTAATGTGTTGTTGGATTCTGCTTGCTAGTATTTTGTTGAGGATTTTTGCATCTATATTCATTAGTGATATTCGTCTGTAATTTTCTTTTTTTGTAGTATCTTTGTCTGGTTTTGGTTTCAGGGTGATGATGGATGGCCTCATAGAATGAGTTTGGGAGTGTTCCTTCCTCTGCAATTTTTTGGAAGAGTTTGAGAAGGATAGGTGTTAGCTCTTCTCTAAATGTTTGATAGAATTCACCTGTGAAGCCATCTGGTCCTGGACTTTTGTTTGTTGGAAGATTTTAAATCACAGTTTCAAATTCATTACTTGTGATTTGTCTGTTCATATTTTCTATTTCTTCCTGGTTCAGTCTTAGAAGGTTATACCTTTCTAAGAATTTGTCCATTTCTTCCAGGTTGTCCATTTTCTTAGCATAGAGTTGCTTGTAGTAGTCTTTTAGGATACTTTGTATTTCTGCAGTGTCCATTGTAACTTCTCCTTTTTAATTTCTAATTTTATTGATTTGAGTCCTCTCCCTTTTTCTTGTTGAATCTGGCTAAAAGTTTATCAATTTTGTTTATCTTCTCAAAGAACCAGCTTTTAGTTTTATTGATCTTTGCTACTGTTTTCTTTGTTTCTATTTCATTTATTTGTCCTGTGATCTTTTGACCTCTTTCCTTCTACTAACTTTGGGTTTTGTTTGTTCTTCTGTCTCTAGTTCCTTTAGGTGTAAGGTTAGATTCTTTATTTGACATTTTTCTTGTTTCTGGAAGTAGGATTGTGTCGCTATAAACTTCCCTCTTAGAACTGCTTTTGCTGCATCCCATAGGTTTTGGATCATCGTGTTTTCATTGTCATTTGTCTCTAGGTATTTTTTGATTGCCTCTTTGATTTCTTCAGTGATCTCTTTGTTATTTAGTAATGTATTGTTTAGCCTCCATGTGTTTGTGTTTTTTACGTTTTTTTGCCTGTAATTGATTTCTAATCTCATAGCATTGTGGTCAGAAAAGATGCTTGATATGATTTCAATTTTCTTAAATTTACTGAGGCTTGATTTGTGACCCAAGATGTGATCTATCCTGGAGAATGTTCTGTGCACACTTGAGAAGAAAGTGTAATCTGCTGTTTTTGGATGAAATGTCCTATAAATATCAATTAAATCTATCTGGTCTGTTGTGCCATTTAAAGCTTGTCTTTCCTTATTTGTTTTCATTTTGGATGATTTGCCCATTGGTGTAAGTGAGGTGTTAAAAGTCCCCCACTATTTTTTGTGTTACTCTCAATTTCCTCTTTTATAGCTGTTAGCAGTTGCCTTATGTATTGAGGTGCTCCTATGTTGGGTGCATATATATTTATAATTGTTATAACTTCCTCTTGGATTGATCCCTTGATCATTATGTAGTGTCCTTCCTTGTCTCTTGTAACATTCTGTATTTTAAAGTCTATTTTATCTGATATGAGTATTGCTACTCTCGCTTTCTTTTGATTTCCATTTGCATGGAATATCTTTTTCCATCCCCTCACTTTCAGTCTGTATGTGTCCCTAGGTCTGAAGTGGGTCTCTTGTAGACAGCATATAGATGGGTCTTGTTTTTGTATCCATTCAGCAAGCCTGTGTCTTTTGGTTGGAGCATTTTATCCATTGACGTTTAAGGTAATTATCGATATGTATATTCCTATGACCATTTTCTTAATTGTTTTGGGTTTGTTTTTGTAGGTCCTTTTCTTGTCTTTTGTTTCCTATTTAGAGAAGTTCCTTTAGCATTTGTTGTAGAGCTGGTTTGGTGGTGCTGAATCCTCTTAGCTTTTGCTTGTCTGTAAAGCTTTTGGTTTCTCTATCGAATCTGAATGAGATCCTTGCTGGGTAGAGTAATCTTCGTTGTAGGTTCTTCCCTTTCATCATTTTAAGTATATCATGCCACTCCCTTCTGGCTTGTAGGGTTTCTGCTGAGAAGTCAGCTGTTAACCTTATGGGAGTTCCCTTGTATGTTATTTGTCATTTTTCCCTTGCTGCTTTCAATAATTTTTCTTTGTCTTTAATTTTTGCCAATTTGATTACTATGTGTCTTGGCTTGTTTCTCCTTGGGTTTATCCTGTATGGGACTCTCTGCACTTCCTGGACTTGGGTGGCTATTTCCTTTCCCATGTTAGGGAAGTTTTTGACTATAATCTCTTCAAGTATTTTCTCGGGTCCTTTCTCTCTTCTCCTTCTGGATCCCCTATAATGTGAATGTTGTTGCGTTTAATGTTGTCCCAGAGGTCTCTTAGGCTGTCTTCATTTCTTTTCATTCTTTTTGCTTTATTCTGTTCAGGAGCAGTGAATTCCACCGTTCTGTCTTCCAGGTCACTTATCTGTTCTTGTGCCTCAGTTATTCTGCTATTGATTCTTTCTAGTGTATTTTTCATTTCAATTATTGTATTGTTCATCTCTGTTTGTTTGTTCTTTAATTCTTCTAGGTCTTTGTTACACATTTCTTGCATCTTCTCAATCTTTGCCTCCATTATTTTCCCGTGGTCTGGATCATCTTCACTATCATTATTCTGTATTCTTTTTCTGGAAGGTTGCCTATCTCCACTTCATTTAGTTGTTTTTCTGGGGTTTTATCTTGTTCCTTCATCTGGTACATAGCCCTCTGCCTTTTCATCTTGTCTGTCTTTCTGTGAATGTGGTTTCTGTTCCACAAGCTGCAGGATTGTAGTTCTCTTGCTTCTGCTGTCTGCCCTCTGGTGGATGAGGCTGTCTCAACATGAGCCTTTTAAAAGGCAACTTGGAACACATAAAATAATAGCCTCAGTTGCCCTCTCCAAGAAAAAGAAAAGTGTCATATTTAATTTGACCTTGGATAAAAGTCAAGGGCAAAATGTTAAGTCATATTATTGTAGAGTCAATTTTGCTATACTGTATCACATGAGTAGAGCCTTCTGGTGGAATGATTGGATAGATGGGTAAAATCTTGAGATTCACAATGAATGAATGTTAACATTTCTATAAGAGCAGTAGTTCTCAAAGTGTCATCCCTATGTTAGCAGCATCAGTATCATCTGGGAACATGTGAAAAATGCGAAATTTTCACTCCTGCCCCAGAACTACAGAATCATGGACATTAGGTAATTCTGACATATGCTTAAGTTGAGAATCACCATCTTAAACTATTTCCTGTAGGAAAAACCTCAGATGGGCTTTTACCTGTACCCTACTGTTTTTAATCATTTAAAGAATAATATAAGCTTATTAAATAAAACTTGGAGATTATATTGATGAAGTAGAAGATGAGAAATCAGAAGAGGAAGGGAAAGAGGAGAGTGATGTTGGCATCATCCTACACACCCAAATGCAAGAATTTTGACTATTTGTGACTTTTCTTTAAATAGTTTTTTTTTTATGCTTAGGATTTTTCACAATACTGATTAAAAAATATATATCTATATATTACAACCTGCATTTTAATTGTAACAACATTGTTTCATGTTATTGCCTGGATGTTTAAATCTCATTTTCAAGTCTTCAGAAAATCTCATTCATTTAACTATCTGCCTATGGTTGGATGTTTGGGTTTCACAATTGTAGATAATCCTCTGGTAAATATATGTGTGTATAAAATATTTTCTACATTTTAAAATGTGTCCTTAGTCACTAATCCTGTAAGTAGACGTCCTGGGTCAAAGTAGATGCTTATACTGTAAGATGCTTTTATTGGTTAGATTTCGAGCATTATCTTGACAAAGCCCCACTTATTTCCAAGGCATAGAACTTTAACTCAGGAGACAATCCTGTGTTAACTTTCAGTCCTTTCCTTTTTCCTTTCCTTTCCTTCCCTTTTCTTTGCCTGTTTATATTTCTACTAAAGTTTACAGCAAATTTTCCTAAAATTTGTCCCAAGCCTAATCTTACTCTAAGTTGCTAGTACTGCCTGCATCATTCCCCATGTGCAGGTCTTCAAAGGTTACTTTGAAAGGAAGTTGGGTGCAAGGCCAGAACCTTAGTAGTTTTTATGTGTAATTACTATTGGTCCTGAAAGTCCTCAGATTTCTTGGCAAGTCTCCCTTCAACAGTGTTCACATTTCCCTTTCTTCCCCCTATCAATTTACTTCCATGTTCATGTTGGAAGGTCACAGCCCTATTTCAACACCCAGTGGCCTCTAAGTGGCTTTCTTCAGATACAGTGAAGCTCTGCTTACCATCTTTTTTTATTACCGTCTTTGCCTTCTTTTCAAGACCTTGGATGACCCTTTTCTTTCTCTTTTTAAAGTCTGTTTGCAGAAGAGGTATATTTGTAATTAGAGGATGGCTACTCTCCTAACCTGGGTTTAATATTTTGCTAGACCTGCCTATTCATTGAGGGATTTGCAACTAACTTGGAAACCCATAATAGTATTGTTTCCATGTATTTTACTGACTTCCTCATAACTGCTCTGTGTCCTTATTTTTCAACTTCTTTCTGCCCTATCCAGGCACCATTCCATTGTGGATGTGTTACATAGGAAAATAGGGATAGGTAAACATCATTATGCTCCATGCCATCAAATTCTTCTTAAAATTCTTTACTCAGGCTTGCCTTCTTCAGAGCTATATGACTGTAGGTTAGAAATCTGGAGCCAGAATGAGATATTCAGCAGACAAAGGGCCCTCTGCTTATTCTTTCTGTAAACAGATTCAGAAATGGTTTTGATTTTGGTTGCTGAATCAATACACTTTTTAAAAGTCATCTTTCCTTTACTTTAAGAGCATTTAAGGAAACTACATTCAGTCTCTCAGTCTAGTGGAGAAGTCCAATTTAATGAATTCCTTCCACAGAAGACTGAGAAAGTGAATGTAGCCTTGGGAGTATTTAATTTGTACCCAGGGAATAGTTTACATGCCTGGAGAAACTCTGTCAAGATCCAACGGGAACTTAGGAAACTGACTCAAAGCTAGGCTAATATTATAATAATCCAACCAGTGTTTTTATACCCTACTTCCATGTGCTTACAATGTCCTCAATACTTTACTTGCTTTGTATCACATGTCTTCAAATCATACCCCTAGAAAGAACAGTTTCAAATGTAACTACACAGGTCATTTCATTTTTTCCTCTTTAAATATGGGCTGAGAGAGCCTGTGAGTGATCAGAATTAGAGAGATGGATTCCTCAATAAAGTAAGAGATTGGTCAGTTAAATAACTCCTTGTCCAACACCTATAAAAAGTAGAAATCAATTAATTAATTAACCAATAAATGCCCATGTATTAGCACTAAGTAAAGGGAAAAACATCCATGGGCTCCAAAGTTCAGAAGAGGCCTGGAGGTGTTCTCAGAACAAAAACACGTCAAAGTAACTAAAACCCCATTCAAAAATCAGTGAATTCATTGTTTCAAAAGCAGCTTTATGTAAATCTATTTTAGAAAGAGTTCTATGAAAAAATGCGAACACTTAACTAGTTCTTTCCAATGTCCAAGCACTCTTGTGAAGTCCTGTCTTTCCAACTCACTTATAAATTGTAATGATTTTATCTTGGGGCCTTATGTTCTTTTCTGCCATGACCTTGCATGCCTATCTTGTTCCATCAGACATGTCTGTATAAGGCTTTAGCTTAACTGAAGGGTATAGGATTTGAGTTTTTCTCACTGAGCTTCTAGGTCTCAGGAAAATCAAGGATTGTAGCCAAATATCAGTTTCTGTGTCTCTGAACATTTCAAATATAATTATGTTGGGGGTTATCTATCCAGAGTACATAGAAGCCACTGACTGTGGAAAGGATGTGGAAGGCAAAGATGACAGCTGCATAAACTTTATATGAGAGTCTCACATTAACCCCAGTAATATGTTGTGGTACATATAAGTGACACTCTATCATATTATAAGCATCCTTTTAGTTAATGTTTGTAATTTTTTTCCCCTTTCCTTATATGAGTAAAATCTGGGAGAGGTGGTAGCAGGATTCCCACGTTGTCATGTTATGACTGTCCAAACACTACTAATTTTTATGGGACTATAAAAAGTGTGAAGAATGACGTTGTTGGTTCAGCAAATGCACGTCACTGTGAGCAGTCCAGCACGTGCTCTCTTGTTGTTGGTTGAGTGGAACTGGGTGAAGAAAAGAGACGACGAGAGTGAGAGGCAGATTTTTGCCTTTGGATCTATAAGTCTCCTTATTCCACTCTAAGGAAAAAAGAAGGTGTGTATGTTCTGGTGGTAGTGGCAGGGATTATTACACTTGTCGTCATGAGTCATTCCTCATTAGAGTGAAGAGAAGGAAAAAGAAGGGTGGGGAAAAGGAGCAGAGAGATTAATAATGAACAGCAGTATTGATACATTGAAAGCCTTTATATCATTAAGCTGCTGATTTACTCATTCATAATGCATTCCTATTCAATATGGTTAGGGAATACTGGAGGGCTCCCTTATTAGCCTCTGTATCGTATACTACTAGAAACTTTAGCAATCTCACTCATTTCTTTACATGCCTGTTCTTGAAGACTTTCAGGAATAGACCTTCATCCTTTCCTCAGGTAGGCTATTACTCTGCCATAGGCAAACAATAAAAGTTTGGCTACTACTCACAGCAATAAATTAAAACACCTAAATGTGAACGTAGACAAATAATTTGTTCTATCACTTTTCTTCCAGTGGGTTCGGTTAGGTAGTTTTCTAAAGGAATATGTGTTTAACAAATCTTGACATTTGGGTTTAGCGCATGAATTAGCCATTCTGACCACAGCTTTGATGTACATAGATGCTAGCTCAGCATTGAGAGGCTGTGTGAAACATGATTCACCAAGGCAGTTCTGGGCCGAGCCAATGACCTGGAAAACTCATTCTTGACCTGTCTGGCTGTGGGTATCCTCTTTTCTCATAGTGGTTACAATCACAGTGATCAGTGTTTAATAATTCTTCAAATATATATTAGAATACCCAAATCTTCATTGTCTTCAAATTGGCTCTAAATATTAGTATGCAGGTTTCCAAAGGGAAAAAAATGATTTTATAATTTAACAAATAATTAATTCAAGCCTATAAAGCAACAAAAGTGATACTTTTTTTCCCAGAAAGTTTGAAATTTAGATTTGAGATCATTTTTCATTATCACAGAAATGAGTGAGAAATCTTTTCTAGATCTGATGTGTAAAATGTAGGGACATTAATGTGTGTTTGTTAAGAAGCAGTGAGCCAAGGGGTTAGAGCATGGCATTTAGAGTCAGACATACTTGGTTCAGATGCTAAGCCTTATTTTCCTCATTAGTAAGACTGGGTTACAATAGTAAAAGCATTCCGAGGATTAAATGAGAATGTGTGTGAGGCATTTGACAGAGTAACAGAGTGCCTTCCTCTATCCAGACACAACAGAGCTAGCGTCAGCATCATTATAAATATAGTGTTTACAATCTATGATGCTTCCAGACTGAAGCACTCAACAGTTTGCTACATATTCTCCCTATAAACTCAACTTCGCAATGAATTTCTGCAGCAGGAAATAATTTTTAAAAATGAAACCACAGCATATAGCTTTGCATGGAAACCATAGGTCTGGGAGAACAGGCTTTTAGCTAAGGTTTCATCAGATCATAGAGTTATAGCATACTTACTGTTCACACCTGTTCCTCATGCCTGACCAAAGATTCAATATCAATAAAGCCTTGTGCTCTTCTTAATGTACCAGTGATGAATGCTATGATATTAAAGACATTTTATATCTTTTATTCACTCAAACCAATAAACAGTTATGAGATTTTTTTCTAGGGATAAAGCCTAACCTTATATTAGGGGAGGCTATGAAGGCAATGGAAACAGAGTCCTGGCCTCCGCTTTCCACACCCATTATCATCAGCATTTGCATGATTTTAATTTTTCTAAATATAATTATTATTTTCCAAGTGTTAACATTTGTCTTAATACTTAGAAAAATATACTTTTATGCCATGCATAGACCTCTTCTTGGAATAAGCCAGATGGATGATGGATATGCAGCAGATAAAGCCTCACTTATGGTTACACTAGGCCCTTCCATTGCTGAATAGAAAAGAAACACACACAAATGGGAAAACAGCTGCTATCACATAGGCAGTAAATTGCATAGCTGTCTGATCATGCTGAGGCGACAGCTTTGATTATACACTGTTTTGATAATTACGCAGTCAAACCCATTATTAATAAAGGTAACCCTTAGGGGCTAAAGTTCTAAGTTCTTTAGAAAAAAAGGTAAATGAGCCTAAAAGATATTCAACATATCAAAGATGGCAATGGTGATTTTAACCATACTCTCTTCCTATGGCTTAAGCTTATATACTATAATAATTGTGGCAAATGTCATTCTGGTATAAATTGGGATAATTTTAGCTCACTTCTTCGACCCTGAAGCAGTCATTCTAACTTGGACTGGAAATCTACACCATCAACACATCCTCTTAGTGAACTCACATACTGTCTTTAATGACATTCCAAGACAATGGTATAATTTTTCCTTCAAAAGAATGAAGCCTTATTGATCTCATTCTGAGGAACTGAGGAGTTGAGTGATAGGGCAGGGAGGCTATTCCTGTCACCAGTGCTTGTGTCTATCTGCACAGGAATCAACCATGAGAGAATGAGGTTTGAAATGCCATTTGGAAATCTTGGCTGTCTGAAAAGGTTTGTATATAAGAGGACAACTGATTCACCCATGGCATACAAGTTTCCAAAGTGGAATACATATCAACTTTTTTTTTTTTTTTTATGTCAAACCACATGTAGAAAATGATAATATTTCCTGGGGGTAAATCAGAAAAAATTTGGGAGTAACTATATAAGGCATGGTGATGAAAATAATTACATCTTTATTTTTTTTTAAAGATTTTTTTGATGTGGACAATTTTTAAAGTCTTTTATTGAAACTGTTACAATATTGCTTCTGTTTTTCGTTTTTCACATCTTCATTGGAGTATAATTGCTTTACATCATTGTGTTAGTTTCTGCTGTATAACAAAGTGAATCAGCTATATGTATACTTATATCCCCATATGCCCTCCCTCTTGTGTCTCCCTCCCACCCTCCCTATCCCACCCCTCTAGGTGGTCACAAAGCACCTAGCTGATCTCCCTGTGCTATGTGGCTGCTTCCCACTAGCTGTTTTACATTTGGTAGTGTATATATGTCCATGCCACTCTCTCACATCATCCCAGCTTACTCTTTGCCCACCCCGTGTCCTGAAGTCCATTCTCTATGTCTGCGTCTTTATTCCTGTCCTGCCACTAGGTTCTTCAGAACCATTTTTTTTTTTTTAGATTCCATATATATGTGTTAGCATATGTTTTTTTTTCTCTTTCTGACTTACTTCACTCTGTATGACAGATTCTAGGTCCATCCACCTCAAATACGAAACGAAAATAACTCAATTTCGTTTCTTTTTATGGCTGAGTAATATTCCATTGTATATATGGGTCACATCTTCTTTATCCATTCATCTGTCAATGGACACTTAGGTTGCTTCCATGTCCTGGGTATTGTAAATAGTACTGCAGTGAACATTGGGGTACATGACTCTTTTTGAGTTATGGTTTTCTCAGGGTATATGCCCAGCAGTGGGATTGCTGGGTCGTATGGTAGTTCTATTTTTAGTTTTTTAAGGACCCTCCATACTGTTCTCCATAGTGGCTGTATCAATTTACATTCCCACCAACAGTGTATGAGGGTTTCCTTTTCTCCATACCCTTTCCAGTATTTATTGTTTGTAGATTTTTTGATGATGGCCATTCTGACTGGTGTGAGGTGATACCTCATTGTAGTTTTGATTTGCATTTCTCTAATGATTAGTGATGTTGAGCATCCTTTCATGTGTTTGTTAGCAATCTGTATATCTTCTTTGAAGAATCTCTTTTTAGGTCTTCTGCCCATTTTTAGATTGGGTTGTTTGTTTTTTTGATATTGAGCTGCATGAGCTGCTTGTAAATTTTGGAGATTAATCGTTTGTCAGTTGCTTCATTTGCAAATATTTTCTCCCATTCTGAGGGTTGTCTTTTCGTCTGGTTTATGTTTTCCTTTGCTGTGCAAAAGCTTTAAAGTTTCATTAGGTCCCATTTGTTTATTTTTGTTTTTATTTCCATTTCTCTAGGAGGTAGGTCAAAAAGGGTCTTGCTGTGATTTATGTCATAGAGTGTTCTGCCTGTGTTTTCCTCTAAGAGTTTTATAGTGTATGGACTTACATTTAGGTCTTTAATTCATTTTGAGTTTATTTGTGTGTATGGTGTTAGGGAGTGTTCTAATTTCATTCTTTTACATGTAGCTGTCCAGTTTTCCCAGCACCACTTATTGAAGAGGCTGTCTTTTCTCCATTGTATATTCTTGCCTCCTTTATCAAAGATAAGGTGACCATATGTGCGAGGGTTTATCTCTGGGCTTTCTATCCTGTTCCATTGATCTACATTTCTGTTTCTGTGCCAGTACCATACTGTCTTGATTACTGTAGCTTTGTAGTATAGTCTGAAATCAGGGTGCCTGATTCCTCCACCTCCGTTTTTCTTTTCAGGATTGCTTTGGCTATTCAGGGTCTTTTGTGTTTCCATACAAATTGTGAATTTTTTTTGTTTTAGTTCTGTGAAAAATGCCATTGGTAGTTTGATAGGGATTGCATTGCATTGAATCTGTAGATTGCTTTGGGTAGTATAGTCATTTTCACAATGTTGATTCTTCCAATCCAAGAACATGGTATATCTCTCCATCTGTTTGTATCACCTTTAATTTCTTTCATCAGTGTCTTATAGTTTTCTGCATACAAGTCTTTTGTCTCCTTAGGTAGGTTTATTCCTAGGTATTTTATTCTTTTTGTTGCAGTGGTAAATGGGAGTGTTTCCTTGATTTCTCTTTCAGATTTTTCCTCATGAGTGTATAGGAATGCAAGAGGTTTCTGTGCATTAATTTTGTATCCTGCTACTTTACCAAATTCATTGATTAGCTCTAGTAGTTTTCTGGTAGCATCTTTAGGATCCTCTATGTATAGTATCATGTCATTTGCAAACAGTGACAGTTTTACTTCTTTTCTGATTTGGATTCCTTTTATTTCTTTTCTTCTCTGATTGCTGTGGCTAAAACTTCCAAAACTATGTTGAATAATAGTGGTGAGAGTGGGCAACCTTGTCTTGTTCCTGATCTTAGAAGAAATGGTTTCAGTTTTTCACCATTGAGAATGATGTTGGCTGTGGGTTTGTCATATATGGCCTTTATTATGTTGAGGTAAGTTCCCTCTATGCCTACTTCCTGGAGAGTTTTTTTTATCATAAATGGGTGTTGAATTTTGTGGAAAGCTTTTTCTGCATCTCGAGATGATCATATGGTTTTTATCCTTCAATTTGTTAATATGGTGTATCACATTGATTGATTTGCATATATTGAAGAATCCTTGTATCCCTGGGATAAACCCCACTTGATCATGGTGTATGATCCTTTTAATGTGCTGTTGGATTCTGTTTGCTAGTATTTTGTTGAGGATTTTTGCATCTATGTGCATCAGTGATGTTGGCCTGTAGTTTTCTTTCTCTGTGACATCTTTGTCTAGTTTTGTTATCAGGGTGATGGTGGCCTCATAGAATGAGTTTGGGAGGGTTCCTCCCTCTGCTATATTTTGGAAGAGTTTGAGAAGGATAGGTGTTAGCTCTTCTGTAAATGTTTGATAGAATTTGCCTGTGAAGCCATCTGGTCCTGGGCTTTTGTTTGTTGGAAGATTTTTAATCACAGTTTCAATTTCAGTGCTTGTGATTGGTCTGTTTATATTTTCTATTTCTTCCTGGTTCAGTGTCAGAAAGTTGTGCTTTTCTAAGAATCTGTCCATTTCTTTCAGGTTGTCCATTTTATTGGCATATAGCTGCTTGTGGTAATCTCTCATGATCCTCTGTATTTCTGCAGTGTCAGTTGTTACTTTTCCTTTTTCATTTCTAATTCTGTTGATTTGAGTCTTCTCCCTTCTTTTCTTGATGAGTCTGGCTAATGGTTTATCAATTTTGTTTATCTTCTCAAAGAACCAGCTTTTAGTTTTATTGATCTTTGCTATCATTTCCTTCATTTCTTTTTTATTTATTTCTGATCTTATCGTTATGATTTCTTTCCTTCGGCTAACTTTGGGTTTTTTTGTTCTTCTTTGTCTAATTGCTTTAGGTGTAAGGTTAGGTTGTTTATTTGAGATGTTTCTTGTTTCTTGAGGTAGGATTGTATTGCTATAAACTTCCCTCTTAGAACTGTCTTTGCTGCATCCCATAGGTTTTGGGTCATTGTGTTTTCGTTGTCATTTGTTTCTAGGTATTTTTTGACTTCCTCTTTGATTTCTTCTGTGATCTCTTGGTTATTTAGTAGTGTATTGTTTAGCCTCCATGTGTTTGTAGTTTTGTACAGTTTTATTCCTGTAATTGATATCTAGTCTCATAGTGTTGTGGTCGGAAAACATACTTGATACGATTTCAATTTTATTTAATTTACTAAGGCTTGATTTGTGCTCCAAGATATGGTCTATCCTGGAGAATGTTCCATGAGCACTTGAGAAGAAAGTGTATTCTGTTGTTTTTGGATGGAATGTCCTATAAATATCAATTAAATCCATATTGTTTAATGTATCATTTAAAGCTTGTGTTTCCTTATTTATTTTCATTTTGGTTGATATGCCCATTGATGAAAGTAGGGTGTTAAATCCCCTGCTATTATTGTGTTACTGTTGATTTCCCCTTTTACGGCTGTTAGCATTTGCCTTATGTGTTGAGGTGCTCCTATGTTTGGTGCATAAATATTTACACCAAATAATATTTATTTGGGGATTCCCTTGTATGTTATTTGTTTCTTTTCCTTTGTTGCTTTTAATATTTTTTCATTGTATTCAATTTTTGATAGATTGATTAATATGTGTCTTGGCATGTTTCTCCTTGGATTTATCCTGTGTGGGACTCTGTCCTTCCTGGACTTGGTTGACTCCTTCCTTTCCCATATTAGGGAAGTTTTCAACTATAATCTCTTCAAATATTTTTTCAGTCCCTTTCTTTTTTCTTCCTCTTCTGGGACCCCTATAATTCGAATGTTGTTGTGTTTAATATTGTCCCAGAAGTCTCTGAGACTGTCCTCCATTCTTTTCATTCTTTTTTTTTATTCTGCACTGCGGTAGTTATTTCCACTATTTTACCTTCCAGGTCACTTATCTGTTCTTCTGCCTCAGTTATTCTGCTATTGATTCCTTCTAGAGAATTTTTAATTTTATTTGTTGTGTTGTTCATCATTGTTTGTTTGCTCTTCAGTTCTTCTAAGTCCTTATTAATCATTTCTTGTATTTTCTCCATTCTATTTCCAAGATTTTGGATCATCTTTACTATCATTAATCTCAATTCTTTTTCAGGTAGACTGCCTATTTCCTTTTCATTTGTTTGATCTGGTGGGTTTTTACTTTGCTCCTTCATCTGCTGTGTATTTCTCTGTCTTCTCGTTTTGCTTAATTTACTGTGTTTGGGGTCTCCTTTTCACAGGCTGTAGGTTTGTAGTTCCCATTGTTTTTTGTGTCTGCCCTCAGTGGGTAAGGTTGGTTCAGTGTGTTGTGTAGGCTTCCTGGTGGAGGGGACTGGTGCCTATGTTCTGGTGGATGAGGCTAGATCTTGTCTTTTTGGTGGGCAGGACTGCATCTGGTGGTGTATTTTGGGGTGTCTGTGACCTTATAATGATTTTAGGTAGCCTCTCTGCTAATGGGTGGGGTTGTGTTCCTGTCTTGCTAGTTGTTTGGCATAGGGTGTCCAGCACTGGAGCTTGCTGGTCGTTTAGTGGAGCTGGATCTTAGCGTTGAGACGGAGATCTCCTGGAGAGCTCTGGCTGATCAATATTACATGGGGCTGGGAGGTCTCTGGTGGTCCAATGTCCTGAACTCGGTTCTCCCACCTCAGAGGCTCAGGCATGACAGCTGGCTGGAGAACCAAGACCCTGTCAGCCACACAGCTTTTGGGAAGTCTGAGGTCTTCTGCCAACGTTCAGTAGGTATTCTGTAAGAGTTGTTCCACATGTAGATGTATTTCTGATGTATTTGTGGGGAGGAAGGTGATCTCCACATCTTACTCCTCTGCCATCTTGAAGGTCCTCTGCTTCTGTTTTATTTGTTGGTTTTTTGGCTGCGAGACATGTGGGATCTTAGCACCCTGACCAGAGATTGAACCCACACCCCCTGCATTGGAAGGTGAAGTCTCAACCACTGGCCCGCCAGGGAAGTCCCGATTACATCTTTTTATAAAGCAGAATGTTAGAAAAAATACTAGATCTTTAATTGGAAGAAAACATTCATGTAAAATCTTGAAATTTCAAATGAGAAACTTGATCTTGTTTCAGTGAACATAACTATAATTTTTATTAGGATTTTATACTTGAAATGACCAATAATTTGTGATTAAGACTTTAAATGATGATGTCTTCAAAGTTTTGATAGTCATTATCAACAAGAAAATTTCTTCCCACAAATATGTAATAAATTTTAAACCATTGTTACAGCAATTCAAAAATTTATAACAGTTAAAATTAGTGTTACAGTATATAACCAGTATTTCTTTCTTCCATTGAAAAATGCAATGCTGAAATTTTTGTGATAATGAAAAATTATCTCAAATCTAAATATTTAAAAATAATGATGGAGCTCTCACTTGCAGAATGTGCATACATTGTTAGAGCAGCCTATGTGAGGCTGGACATCACTAGAAAGGCACGAACAGTCAGAAATACCTGGATTTTATGAAGACTTCAGCTATTAGCCACTGCATGGACCTGTACTCACGAGGAGTTCCCCCAATTGGCTTTAGGTTGGGTTGCTGTTGTGTGTGGTTCTCTTTAAGTGCCTCTAGCAGTAATACCTCCCTTTTGTCCAGGTTGCAGAGTTACTCCTGGGCTCCACACAAGAGCATTAGGGCACAACAGTAAGTGCTGGGAGTGCTCACCACCTGAGAAGACCATGTGGAATACTGTCATACCCCACTCCTCTTGGGCTGCTCTTGGAAGAGCCCAGAAGAACAGTCTAATGACCGGAGGCAATTGGCTTTGGGACCCCAACCAGCCCCACACTTCCCTCAAAGCCTGCCCAAATCCAGAGGGGATCCATATCACATAGTACCCTATAAATCTGTTTTATGAAGATTTGCCCTAGAGTCTGGAATAACTGATTGAATATCTATATAGACTAAACATAGGATGACAGTGAAGTATCCCTCCTTCCCTAAGAGCTGGGAGATGATTATAGGAGAGTGGATAACATTTATCTTATTAATTATTGTATTTTCAGTTCCTAATTCATAGAAGGAACTCAGTAAATGTATTTTGAAAGACTGAGTGAATAATGAAAGAAGTGAGTTTTCCCCCTGATGGTTTAAACTAGTCAAGGTAACACACTTGGGAGGATAATGAACCTCTAAGGCCAGTAATGCTATTGGAATAGTAGCTTAATTTATTTAGTCAGCAAATAATTTTTGAATTCTTACTATGTGCCAGACACTCTTCTGAGTGCTAGGGATCTAGTAGTGAACTTAAAGAGTCATAAATCTCTCATGGAAAATAAAGGATACAGAAATATATAATATAAATAAGTTCAATATATATACGTTGCATGATTGTGAGAAAATTGAAGAGGAATAGAGAATTTAATTTTAAAAAGGGAATTATGGGAAAGTGACATTTGAACAAAGTCCTAAAAGAAGTGAGGGAACAAGCCCTACAGATATGTGGGAGAAGTGTATGCCTGGTAGAGGGAACAGCAAATGCAAAGACCCTGAGACTGGAATGTACTGTTACGTTTGAGAAATAATGAGGAGGACAGTCTGGCTGGAATCAAGTGAGTGAAGAGGAGAGTAACAGGAGACAGTGGTGGTCCAGATCACATAGAAACCTGTAGGCTTATTAAGGACATTTCCTTTTAATCTGAGTGAGATGAGATTATTGGCTGTAGGTTTGTGCCACGGCAGTGGCAGAGGTGATAAGCAAAGGAATGACCTGACCGAGGTTTAACAGAACCCTTCAGGCTGCTCTGTTGAGAATAAACCAAAAGAGCAGAAAGATAGAAGCAGCTATGCCAGTTAGGAAGTTTTTGTAATAATTCAGAGGAGAGGATAGCTGAGAATAAACCAAAAGAGCAGAAAGATAGAAGCAGCTATGCCAGTTAGGAAGTTTTTGTAATAATTAGAGGAGAGGACAGTGTAACTTGGAAAAAGATGTTACCAACCCTTTCCAGTTGGGCCGCAACAAGTGTCCTTCTGCCTGATGCCCTTCAAGGCAATCAAGTGAGACTGAGTTCGGTTCAGAAGCAAAGGAAAGTTTTATTCTTTGATCAAAGAATGGAGAGGGGGGCTTCCCTGGTGGCGCAGTGGTTGAGAATCTGCCTGCCAATGCAGGGGACACGGGTTCGGGCCCTGGTCTGGGAAGATCCCACATGCCGCGGAGCAACTGGGCCCGTGAGCCACAACTACTGAGCCTGCGCGTATGGAGACTGTGCTCCCAACAGGAGAGGCCGCGATAGTGAGAGGCTTGCGTACCGCGATGAGGAGTGGCCCATGCTTGCCGCAACTAGAGAAAGCCCTCGCACAGAAACGAAGACCCAACACAGCCAAAAATAAATAAATCAATTAATTAAAAAATAAATAAAGAAAGAATGGAGAGGTACAAGCTCTGGCTCTACAGTACCTGCTCTCCCCAAGGGCCATGGGTGGGGCTGCTTTACGGGGATCTCTGCAGCCGGAAAGGGGCGGGTTCTTAGAGTCCTGCGCAGCCGCACTGCTCAGGCTCCAGATTGCAGTACTGGGTACAGTGTCTCTGCGCACAGCCCGCTGCTGCCATGAAGAAATGAGGTGTCTTGCGTGGGTGGCACTTGTGCACAAGCCCCATGGCTGCCGTCTTGAACTAAGGTGTCGTGTGCAGCGCTTCTGCACACCGCCCATGGAGCTGAAGGGCTGGGGCAGCCATTTCTCTCTAGGAGCTCTGGTCTGAAGTAACGGGTGCTAGGCCTCTGCACGCAGCACCCTGTGGGCAAGTGAAACAAGAATAAGGACAAAGGGGAAAAAAAAGGTTAGACTTTACTTTATTACCCAGATTCCATTTTTATTTCCTGGGAATTGTTAATGGGCTTTGCTGGTGACAAAGACAGATGCAGTGCGTGGGAGGAGGAGTAGAGCCAAGATTTGTGGATGGAGTTGATGTGGGGCATGAAGGAATAAACGGAGTCAAGGACGATCTCTAGGTTCTTGTCCTGAGCAGCTGAAAGAATTACACTGCCATGAAGAGCTTAATCAGTATAAACCTACCTAACGAAATTATTTATCGAAGTAGAACTCAGAGAAACAACTGTGGCTATGTGTCTCTAGTAGTTTCTTCTTTTAAAAAATATTTTATGAAGAATGACATACACAAAAGTATAGAAAGTAAGATAATAAACTGATGTCAATAGTGATCAACATTTTGCCAGTTCTGATCCTTCTATTCCCCGTTTACACATTTCTAATTTTTCTGGAGTATTTTAGAGCATGCTAGCCATCATGATATTGTTGGAGGAGGTCATTGAGAAGACGTGACCACGCATTGACTGGCGAGCAGGAGGCTCAATTGGAGCCTCCTCATGCCCTGCCTTGACCTTGGAGTGTATGTTCCGCCCACCACGCCTACACTAGGAGGACTAAATACATGACTAAACCAGTTAAGGCTTCTATATAAACTTAAGATTCTGGCAGGTGGGTGTGTAGATCTACTCATCTTGAGGTCGCCCAAGACAAGCCTCGTATGTACGTTCCCTTGCTTATTAAAATCACCACCTACCAATCTGGAGTGGCCTCTTTCTTTTGTCTCTTCTTGTCCAGGTCCAGTTTTATATTTCTATGTACCAGGTCCAGTTTTATATTTCACACAGGAAACTCCCCAAGTTGTGACCCAACAGTTAGTTCCCTCCTAAATCATTCAGTATGCTTCACTAATTGACAATGAATTTTTATGTACTCATCATGACATTATTATTCCTGAAAAAGTTAGCAACTATTTCTTAATATTAATACACAAGCCATTTTCAAGTTTCCCTGTCTGAAAATTATCTAACAATGGGTTTGTTCAGAACAAGATGCAAACAAGAGCCTCACATCACATTTGATTGTTAAGCCTTTTAATTCTCTTTTATTCAGTAATAGTCTTTTTCCTTTTCTCTCTCTGTTTCTGATTTTTTATTTATCTGTTTTTTACCGAAACCAGGTCATTTGTCCTGTAGAATGCCCCACATTATGAATTTGGCTGATTATCTTTTCCTGAGAGGACTTTTAAAAATCACTGTCTACCTTCCTATTTTTTTATAAATGAATTTTTTCTTAAGACTTGATTTGATTTAACTTCAGTATTTTAGTTCAAAATATACATAGGTGGTGCTGCTTATTTTCTACTGCACCATTAGGTTTTTGAATCCTCTGATGAATATTGCTTAGATCCATTATTAATAAAATTGGAATTGCAAAATGGTGATTTTTAAAATTTTATCACTTCTCCTCTACTTTTGTCAGGCATTCAGTGGAAAAGAACTTATCCTTATCAAATATTTGGTAACCCTGAAATAAAGTTTTAGAGGAAAATCAGGATAAATATTTGATATTTTTCTTTTATTTGTTAATTTGCAGAATATTGAGTTGATCCATTATAGTAAACAATAACGTTTACTTTTAAAAATCATCATGGGGCTTCCCTGGTGGCGCAGTGGTTGAGAATCTGCCTGCCAATGCAGGGGACACGGGTTCGAGCCCTGGTCTGGGAGGATCCCACATGCCGTGGAGCAACTGGGCCTGTGAGCCACAGTTACTGAGCTTGCGCGTCTGGAGCCTGTGCTCCTCAACAAGAGAGGCCGCGATAGTGAGAGGCCCGCGCACCGCGATGAAGAGTAGCCCCCACTTGCCACAACTAGAGAAAGCCCTCTCACAGACACGAAGACCCAACACAGCCATAAATAAATAAATAAAAACTCTATTAAAAAAAAATCATCATGAATTTATAGGTTCTTATATATTTGATGTGTTGCAATCCATTGTAATTACTTTTTCCTTTTTTTTTTTTTTTGTCATTCATTTACTCTATCCTAGGCCAGTGGAAGCCCCTTTAGTTTGGCTCCTCTGTACCTTTGGCATGGGTTCATTAGTCTTTGATAGTTTTCTTGCTCTCTGGCACAAGATAGTCAAGATTAATCTTGTTCATTTCCTGCACCAGATATGAAATCAGCCATTTCTCTTAGGACCTCTAGTTTCTGTTAATATAAAATGATATTCACAGACCACAAGCTGTGTGCTAGGGGTCTTCATTCTTTGTAGATTGTCATTGCCTCTCGGGCCAGCATTATAAGGAAAAAAGGACACTGATCTTGGGATTTGTGCATTCTGACAGGCCTCACTACTGACTAAATATTTATTTGTATTTCATTCAGGACAGACCTAAGTGTTTCTCAGTGAACAGCATGCTAATAAGTCCTGGTCACTAAGCCCCAGCAATACCCCACGAACACTGCCAGTCACTGTTCAGTTTAAATACTTTCAGGAGGAATTGCTGTCTTTGGTTGAGAACCTTTGAAGATTATGCCATCCCTTAGCTTCATTCCATGCTCTCAAAAAAAAAAAAAAAAAAAAGTACTATTTTGTCATTACAGTTGTGTTAATATTGGGAAAGAGATGCCCTGAGCAGAGAACTTGACCATCTGGAAATTAGATGAATGGAGTTATTCATTACAAAATTGGTATTAGATTTCATATATTAGCCTTGTGTGAATTTGTTTGATGTTGATGCTCATTGAAAGACTGATTATTTTGGGATATACTGATACATTTTATTTCATTTTCTAGATATCCAAGAATGAGAACTAGAACCTCGATTTTGGTGAATTTAACAAGGTAATTTCACTTTTGAAGACTAAATGTATTTTCCCTAATGATTCCCCAATTAACTTGCTTTGTACATATTTTTATTCACTTCATTCCTGGTGAAGAGGTACTGGTGATACATAAACATTCCAGAAAAGATAGAAAGAATAACATGGTGTTTGGAATTTCCCATTTGTCTATTTGTAATGAAGATCTAATTCTACAACAATTGTTCATTGGATCAATGACAGATTTCTCTCAGGTTCTAGTTAGTATTCAGTTGGCTCCTGGCCAAAGAAATTTAACAGAGCCAGCCTAAACAGAAAGGGGAATTTATTGGGTCATGTAACTGACAGTCTAGGATTAAGACGAGCTTCCTTCCAACATGGCTTAATTCAGATGCTTAAATAAAGTTATTAGGATCAGATTCTCTGAGTCTGTTGTCTCTGCTTTCCTCAGTGAGTTGCTGGCATTTTTAGGTCGGTTCCATTTGACATTGTGAGATGGATGCAGTTGGGCTGAGTTTTACCTCTTACAAATCCCAGTTGTAGAGGAGGAAAAAAAAATAAGATTTCTGGAAGCCTGAGCAAACATACCTGTGTATCTAATTAGCCCTCATTGGGTTACGTACCCATTCTTGAACAGATCATTTTGGCCAAGGGGACTGGTTCCTGTGATTTATTTAAATCTATCAGAGCCTATTCATGGAGAAAATCACAAGGGATCTGAGGGAAAAAGGAATGGAGAAGGGGTGGTTTGGGTGGATGGTTACTATTTCTAACACGGTGATGGGTTCTGGAAGCAAACAGTAGCTAACCACTGAACTTCCTGCAACGGGTTTTTAAAAGCCTTGAGAATAAAACTAAACAAAACCAAAACCAAAACAAAACAAAACCCCGCAACAATGGAGTCTTGTGTTTGAAAAAGTCAATTTACTTCAGTTTCAAAATTAGGAACATTTATGGACTATAGAGTCAAAGATTTTAATAAGAATTTGATATCTTTATTCAAAGCAGAATAAGAACTACGCTTTTTTGTCAGTATTTAAAAAAACTTTTAATCATTGTAGTAGGTAAAAGTGGTATCTCGTTGTGATATTAATTTGAATTTCTCTGGTAACTAATGAGGTTGTCCATTTTTCAAGCATTTATTTACCATTTATATATCTTGCCTATTTTTATATTGAGTTGAATTTTTGTTTATGTTTTTGTGTGTGTATGTCTGTGTGTATCTGTGTTTCCGTGTACATGTATTCTGGATACAAGTTCCTTGTTAGATATATGTGCTATAATTTATTTTCCCCAGACAATGGCTTATCTATTCATATTCTTAATGGAGCCAAAATGTTAAATTTTGATAATGTGCAATTTATCTTTTTTTTAAAAGTATTATGGTTTGTGTTTATTGTGGCCTGTTCAAGAAATCTTTGCCTACTTTGAGGTTACAAAGGTAGTTTTCTATGTTTCCTTTGGGGAGCTTTATGGTTCTGAGTTTTAAATTTAGGTCTATGATCTATCTCAAATTGTTCTTTCTGCATATGGAGTGAGAGAGGGGTCTTGGTTCACTTTTTTTTCATATTGATATTCAGTTGTTCCAGCACAATTTGTTGAAAAGACTTTCCTTTCCACATTCAACTGATTTGCCAGTTTCATTAAAAATCAAATGACCATATCTGTTGGTCTATCTCCGGGCTCTCTATTCTGTTCTATCAATTTGTTTTCCTGGCATTATATGAATACCACACTGTAGCTGTAGTTTATCTTATGTATAGAAATCATATGGTACAAGTCTTCCAACAGTGTTCCTTTTAAAAATTGGTTTGATTTTAAATCCTCTGAATTACAGTATAAATAAATTAATTAATTGAAGTATAGTTGATTTACAATGTTGTGTTAGTTTCAGGTATACAGCAAAGTGATTCAGATACATTTTTTTCAGATTCTTTTCCATTATAGGTTATTACAAGATACTGAATATAGTTCCCTGTGTATACAGTAGGTCCTTGTTGTTTATCTATTTTATATAGTAATGTGTATCTGTTAATTCCAAACTCCTAATTTATCCCTCCCCCCCTTTCCCCTTTTGAAACCATTAGTTTGTTTTCTATGTCTGTGAGTCTGTTTCTGTTTTGTAAATAAGTTCATTTGTATCCTTTTTTTTTAGATTCCACTTATAAGTGATATCATGATATTTGTCTTTCTCTGTCTGACTCACTTCACTTAATATGATAATCTCTAGGTCTATCCATGTTGCTGCAAATGGCATAATTTCATTCTTTTTTATGACTTAGTAATATTCCATTATATATATATAATAATACATAATATATATTATTTTATATACACACACACACATATAGATATACCACATCTTCTTTATCCGTTCATCTGTTGATGGACATTTAGGTTGCTTGCATGTCTTGGCTATTGTAACAGTGCTGCTATGAACATTGGGGCATATGTATCTTTTTGAATTAGAGTTTTTGTCTTTTCTGGGTATATGCCCAGGAATGGGATTACTGGATCATATGGTAGCTCTATTTTTAGTTTTTTAAGGAACCTCCATACTGTTCTTCATAGTGGCTGCCCCAATTTATATTCCCACGAAGAACTACCCTTTCATACTGCAAACAGTGAATATTGGAAATCTACAAATCCACAGCATGTATATATTACTGTTAACCCTAACCATGTCATAAACTAAGTTGTAGTCATGCATTGACTCATGGGAGTTTTCTTTAGGTTAAAATTATATATGTATATATTCATTTATAAAGCAAATCTTTGTTTTCATTGAAACCTCTGTGTATTTTTTTTCTTTGTTTTGCTTACTTACCACACCAGAATAATTACATAATAATTAAACTATTCTGATGATAATAAATAAGCAAACATAAAAAGAAACAATGGCTTTTTATTCTTAGAATAAATCAGAATTAGTGAAAATAATGCCACATAGGACATTGATATTTGCTTACAAAGGAGATGAAACATACACCTTGATCTTTAACAGGTAAACTGGAATTTTTCTTTCTTGGTGAGCATAAAATTTGAAAGAAAAATAGCAGAGCAAAATTTAACCTGCTAGAGTGATAGATTATCCCTAAGACATATTCTCACACCCATAGAGACCATTTTATTTTTAGGAAAGTGACAATGAATAATTGTCCATGTTGACAATAAAATAAGTTAGGGTCTCAATGGGCATTAACGATGTTATTGAAAACTTGTGAATAATTTCTAAGAGTAAGTTAAAGTTGTTAAATGTGTTGTCTTCAATGAGGGAAAAACCAGACGAAAATGTTATAATAGAAATTTGGCAAACCAATTATGTGAACTAATGAAATCTTTTTCCCCTTGTGTTAATGTATCTTTTATAATAGTTGTCACATAATAACCTCATTGTTTTTTATCTCCATTTACTCCTTCCATCCTGGATTGTAGGTAAAGTTTCTGATCAATCATGATTACTTTTGTTATCAGTCTCACAGTTTGGGGGCTTTCACAAAAGGATATGGAGATATAAGAAAACCGGGTGAACAAGTTGCTAGTATGGCTCCTAAATACATGGAAAATGCATTGACCTACACTAAGTGAGGCAGAAATGTCAGATATTCCATAGAGGATAATATAATGAAGAATCAAAAGGCTCAGATAAATGGGTATTATAGAATGCATGTAATAATTATGCCAAGAAAATCCACCAAATGGTCCGTATGAGGTACTTGAGACTGTTCCGTTTACCAGAGTAATAGGAATGTGCTGGTGAGAGGGGCAGCATCATCGTTAAGTTGTTCTCTGGGTCAGGGCTGGAAGTAGGGAATGCCATTATATTGAATAGAACTGGGATCACTAATAGAAGTGGAGATGAATAGACATCTAAACAAATAGAGGCAATCAGTTGGATCATTTTGGGGAAAAGATGCCATGTGGAATTTATGGCTTGCCTCAGTGGGCAAACCACTACACAGACCCCTAGGGTTTTGGAGCAAGACCATATCATATACTGTGTCATGTTTTGTACCTTTTGAAAAACAGCCCTGGTATGTTCCTGCTTCCCAGTAGAGACAGAGCAACTGATCATGGGATACCAAGTAACCATGCAGTCATAATTTATCATAAACTTGGTATTCTTAGACCCACTAAGTCATAATGTTGAGTGGGCAGGGATCAAGTATGAGTACAAAGAAGCAAGTTGCACGAGCAGATATCCAGAGGTCCATGTTACTCACCACAGTTCCACCAGTGTCTCACCCTCAGCTCCTAGTGCCATATGAATGATCCTTGACCTCAGTCTCACAGAGGCAGAGTAAAGTCTGAGCATGGTTCACAAATGGGCTAGTTCGGGAGTGCAAACCAAAAATGTTCGGTAGGGCTCACTAAAGCCTCTCTCAGGTGTAAACTCAAATGAGAGTGATGAGGAGAAATCCTCAGATGAGCAGAGCTTTTGTTGATGCATCTGGTCGTTAGCTTTGTGTGGAAAGAAAATTGTCCAAGGTTAGAATATAATGCAATGATTACCATGATCAAGATCCTGTAAGAAGAAATATTAGAAGATTGAGGACAAGAAAGTCTGAGTTAGAGGCATGTGAATGGACACCTAGGAGTGGGTACAGGGTTTGAAGATCATCATATCACATGTTAATATACAACAGAGAGTACCTTTTGACCACCATCTCTCCATTTCCCCCACCCCCTGGCCCCTGGAAACCACTATTCTATTATCTGTTTCTATGAGATTGGCCTTTTTAGATTCCACATATAAGTGAGATCATACAGTATTTGTCTTTCACTGTCTGACTTATTTCACTTAGCATAATGCCCTCAAGGTCCATCTGTGTTGTTGCAAATGGCAGATTTCCTTAATATTTATGGCTGAATAATATTTATATATATATTTATATATATATATATATTTATATATATATATATATATAAAACATTTTTTCGGCATTTTCTTTATCCATTTATCTGTTGATGGTCACTTTGGTTGTTTCAATGTCTTGTATTGTGAATAATGCTGCAATGAACATGGTGGTACAGATATCTTTTTGAGATATTGATTTCATTTCCTTTGGATACATACCTGGAAGTGGGATTGCTAGATCATATGGTAGTTCTATTTTCAATTTTTTGAGGAACCTCCATACTGTTTTCCATGATAGGTGCACCATTTAACATTCTCAACAACCGTGCACCAGTGTTATTTTTTCTCCACATCCTTGCCAGCACTTGTTGTCCCTTGTCTTTTTGGTAATAGCCATCCTAACAAGTTTGAAATTCTATCTCAGTGTTTTTGATCTTCATTTCCCTAATGATTAGTGATGTTAGGCATCTTTTCATGTACCTGTTGTCCATTCGTATGTATTCTTTGGAAGGTGTCTATTCATGTTCTCCTCCTATTTCTTAATCATATTACTTGTTCCTTGTATATTTTGGGTATTAATCCCTTATCAGATATATAGTTTGCAAATATTTTCTCCCATTAAGTAGGGTACCTTTTCATTTTGTTCATTTTTTCATTTACTGTGCAGAAACTTCTTAGTTTGATGTAGTCCCACTTGTTTAAACATTTTTGCTTTTGGTTTATATCCAAAGAAAAGTCACCAAGACTAATGTAAAACAAGTTTTCCCCTATGCTTTCTTCAAGGAGTTTTATAGTTTTGGATCTTACACTTAAGTATTTAATCCATTTCAAGTTAATTTTTGTAAGTGGTGTAAATTAGGTGTCCAATTTCATTCTTTTGCATGTGAATATCCAGTTTTTGTAACAGCATTTATTGAAGAGACTGTTCTTTCTCCATTGTGTATTATCGGCATCCTTGTCAAAGATCACTTGAATTTATATATGTGCGGGTTTATTTCTGGGCTCTCAATTTTGTCCCATTCGTCTATGTGTCTATTTTTATGCTAGTACTATACTGTTTTGATTACTATAGTTACATAAAATAGTTTGAAATCAGGAAGTGTGGTGCCTCCAGCTTTTTTTTTTCTTTCTCAAGATTGCATTAGCTATTACGTTCTTTTGTCATTCCATCCAAATTTTAGGATTGTTTTATCTATTTCTGTGAAAAATGCCATTGGAATTTTGATAGAAATTGCACTGAATCTATATGTGGCTTTGGGTAGTATGGACACTTTAACAATATTAATTCTTCTGATTCATGAATGCAGAATATGTTTTCATTTATTTGTGTCTTCTTCAATTTCTTTTGCCATTGTCTTACAATTTTCAGTATAGAGATCTTTTCTCTCCTTGGTTAAAATTATTCCTAAGTATTTTAAAAGACTTTTAGATAGAATGATAGGCAGAATACATAGATTCACAGATATCAGTTACCATCACTCCCAGTGACCCAGTTAAGGAATTTATACTTCCCATCCTGAAATTCTAGGCTACGAGAGTATTTAAGTGGAGGTTCCCAGAAAGGGAAAGAGTTCTGCCAGGGGACACAGCAAGAGTTCAATTCAACCATAAGCTATGGTTGCTGCCTTGGCACATTGGGTTTCTACTGTTAAGGGAGCAGCAGGCAAGACTAGAGTCACCATGCTGGAGTAACTGACCCTAATCGTCATGGGGAGATAAGGCCGCTGTTACTGAAAGGCTTCAGGGAGGATTACCTTTATCACCCAAGTGATCAGTTGGGATCTCTTGGTATACTACTTGGACTAATTCTGATAGTAAAAGAACAAATGCAACAAACCTGTCCTGAGGAAAGAATAATGAACCAGGACTTGGACCCATAGGGATGTGGGTCCAGGTCACACTGCCAGATAACTCAATGAGATCAGCCTTAGTGTGAGATGAGGGTGAGGGGAATCTAGATGGAAAAGAGAAGTAATGATATTAGCTGTAGCCCCAGGACCAATAGTGACAGAGGCTGCGGTTCATCCCACTAATTTTCCCCTTCTACATTTGCCCCAGGAAGAGAAGCCCATAACATATTTTAAAAAATGTATCCAAGGGGCACAAGGTGTGAATTGCTGTGGTCGTTATGGTATATTGCCTTGAATCCCGTTTATGAACTAAGAATTTATTCCACCGGCTCCTGAGGACTCAAAAGATGGCTGTTAGTTATCATCCCTCTTCAAGAATTTCCTTTGGAGGATTGGGTGAGAAAGACAAATTTCACCCAAGGTCCTTCCAAGAGCAACCTGCGTCCATGGAGGTAGACCATCCCAGCACTGGAGCTTACCATGGTGTTGGCTGAGATTTTGTTGGGATGGCATTTCAGCTCCACTTTCCCTCTGCTCAATCCTAATCCAGTTTTCTTTCCCTCCCTTAATCTTTACATCCTGCAAAATCACCCTTTAGTAGTTAACAACATTTTCTGAAACTTCCGAGCATTTTTTCAAATATCATGACACAGAATTAGAAAACTGATATCCTAATATGACTCAGTAAAAGCAAAGAGAGAGCATGAGGCTGTTTTATCTTGTGGGGGGACATTGAGGCAGGGTTAACCAGGCTATACCAAGTGCTTCTAGATCCCATCATGGTGGCCAGTACTGACTCTTGGTGTACATAATGCAGCTTCTGGGATTATTAGGAGCATCTTCTATTATAAACTTATACTTTTTGAGTATTATAAAACCCAACTTCCTACAATGCCAAGCAAAGTGATTTGTACTTAATAGGCCTTTTGAAAACATTGGGTAAATGCATCCATGCATAATTATAAGCGAATAATTAAATTGATAAATTGTGTTAAAATCAGTGGCAGAATATACTTTCTTCCTTGAAGAATGATCATTTTAATTAAATAAGAAAATGGTTAATTTTTTTTAATTCAATTTAGTAACTTGTTTCTTAAGAATTTATTTTCCAGGTCTTAGAAATTCTACTTATTAGTTTCATAATCTTGGACAAATTTCCTGAACTCCGTGAGTTTTACTATCCTCATCTAGTGAATCAGAGTAACAATAGAACCAACCTTACTAATGTGAGAACTGAATGTGACAAAGCATGTAAAGCAATCAGCACAGTACCCCTCACAGAGTGAGCATTTTACAAATGCTTACTATTGCTACAATTAGCATTAAAACAGCGGAGGGTGTTTTCAGGCCAGTTATCCTTCTGATGGTATCGCTCATCATGACCCTGTTCATAAACTTGTGCTCTCTCTCTCTCTCTCTCTCTGCTCCTGAGCTGGTAGCTCAACATCTGTCAAGTGTGAGGTTCCTCTTAGATGATCCATCTTACCCTTTTCATGAGGATTGCTTTTCTCTGAGAGCAGCATATGAAGCTTGTCTCTGAGGTCAGTGGGTTCTCCTCAAAGGGCTCATTCTACTTTATTTTTATATCCAATAATGTCATAATGCCATTTTCTAAGCTGCACTTTTCTTTTTATAAAAGCCTGTTGTTGGGCTTCCCTGGTGGTGTAGTGGTTAAGAATCTGCCTGCCAATTCAGGGGACATGGATTTGAGCCCTGGTCTGGGAAGATCCCACATGCCCGTGCGCCACAACTACTGAGCCTGTGCTCTAGAGCCCGTGAGCCACAACTAGTGAGCCTGTGCGTGAGCCACAACTAGTGAGCCTGTGCGCTGCCACTACTGAAGCTTGCGCACCTAGAGCCCGTGCTCAGCAACAAGAGAAGCTAACACAATGAGAAGCCCACGCACCACAATGAAGAGTAGCTTCTGCTTGCCACAACTAGAGAAAGCCCGCATGCCGCAACAAAGACCCAGTGCAGCCAAAAATAAATAAAATAAACAAATTTTTAAAAAAAGCCTTTTGTCATAAGAAGAGTAACAAAGTGACACTCAGCTCAATGTGCTGAAAGCCTTTGTATTGTTGCAAGGGGATTATGTTGGATTGGGTTATTTGGATGAATAGAGATTCAGATACTTTTTCTAAGGAAGTGGCACAAGCAGAACGGAAGTGTTGAAGTCAGAATTACTGAGTTCGAGCTATGGATTGACTTGTAATACTTTATATGTGTTCTTTTCATGTTTATATCTTCACAACTTTGTGTGTGGGGGGTTACTTTTACTATTTCCATTTAAAAAAAGGAAATAAAGATTTAGTGAACAGCCATTATTATCATTACCAGTATTAGTACTGCTATACCTTAAAGGGTACATCATTTATTTAGGATTGGCTATCAGGATTAAATGTGAGTGTAGGGATTGTTGGGCACATTTTACAGTTTAAGCCTGACACTTAACAACCTTTTCATCACTATATTATTTAATCCTTACTACAACTTCCCAAGGTAAATCTTATTGTTGACTTTATTACATAGACAAAAAAACTGAAGCACCAAGAAGTTAGGAATTTGTCTGAGCTCTCATGACTAGTAGCTCTAAGTGATGAAGCCAGAGTTCAAAGCCAGGTGTCCTGACTCCACACTTCTCATCCTTAGTTGATAGAGTGCCTCTTTCCACAATCACTTCTGATCCTCAGCAGCAAAGCAGGGTTGCTTACAGATCTCACATCACATTTTAAGAAACAAAATTAGAAATAAAGAAAATAAAAGAAGAGTATAAAAAAGAAAAGAAAGGAGAAGAAAAGAAAAACTAGAAAAAAAAGACAAAAGGTAAAAACATTAAAGCTGGTTTGTGCAATAGTTTTTCATTCAGCCTTTCTTTTCCTGGCAATATAAGATGGGGAGCGATTTCAGATAAAAAAGACAGTAAGCTTATTTTAGAATATAAGCACCATGAGGGCAGGAATTTGTGTCTGTTTTGTTCCCTGTTTCTCCGTAGCACTAGAAAGTGCCTGGCACACTATATATCTTATGTGAGTAAGTGGATGAAGTCGGGTAGTGTGTGCCCCTGCTGAAGCTGGTCCCTACGAGCTGGGGAATATTTCTGGGATATTTCCCACAGAAATATGGTAACTACAGGTGCACTAAAAAATAGCTATAGAAGTCCCAGTCTGGTGTGTCAAGAGATGCAGAGGAAGTGGCTTGAGCCAATCCTCTGCTGTACTTAGAAACTGGAGATCCAGTATTCTCTTTAAATTTGACAAAAGTTGTTTTGTATTTGAGCCAGAATGTGAACCTGAAGTATTTCCTAATTTTTTACCTTTGTAACTCTAGCCTTTTAATTTTCCCATTTATTTCTATTTTATTTTGTTTATTTCTAATCATTTTTCTATTTCAAAGAATATCATTTTTCCCCCTAAACTTACACCTCTCAGTGTCTTCTCAGAAGTTTTGTCACCATATTTTAGCCTTACTTTTCCTCTTGAACTACTTTTTAAAGAATGTATTTCTCTATCATACTGAGTACATTTTCAGATATCTTTATGCAGGAAGGATAAATAGCTGGTGTACTATTGAGTCACTGGACATTGGAAACCCTTTCTGTTGCTCTGGCACCTGAATGTCATAACTTGGCAACTGTAGACATTGCTCCACTAGCCTCTGATGATTAATAAACAGAAAAGAACTCTGATGTGAACATAATTTTTATTCTGATTTTGTATGTAAACTTTTTCTTCCTCTGCTTGAACATTTGAAGGATTAAAAATATTTTTTCTTGGAATTCAAAATCTGTACTAAAATACATATATGAATAATTTTCTCCATATTCATTTTTCATCTATCATTCTGTGCTCCTTTAATCTGAAGATTTAAGCCTTCATTTCAGAAAAATACTCCTTTGATATTTATCTAATTATGGTAAAACCTTCCTTCTGTTTGCTCTGTCACTTTTGGGAAATTTCCTGCATCTGTTCTCCACTAAATTACCTTAATCTTAGTATTTTTTCTGACATGTCATTAAAGAAATAAGCAGATCTTCTAAATCAGGGATTGGCAGATTCATGGCCCATGAACTGTTTTTGTAGGGCCCATGAGATAAAAATGGTTTTTACACTTTTAAAGTGTTACTAAGAAATAATAATAATATATGAAGATGGAGAAACAGAGACTGTATGTTGAATACACAGTCTAAAATATTTATTATCTTATTCTTATAGACAAAATTTGATAATCCCTGTGTCTAAATCAAATACTTGGTTTGCTGCAGTATCCAATCAGTTCTTTACTACCTCAACTCAATTTTTAATTAAATTGTCCTTTTTTTTCATCTGAAAAGAATTTTTTCCTCATCTTTGGTTTTTCTTTTTGATAGATTCAATAATTTTATTTTTTAGATGCAGCCCTTCTTTCCCTGGTAATATAAAAATGGGGGAGTAGGTTTCAAGTAGAAAAGAAAATAATCTGATTTTAGAATGCGAGCATATGAAGGTGAGGATTTATGTCTATTTTTTTCCCCTATATTATCCTTAGTGCTAGAGAGTGGGAAATAGGATATTGGAGAAGGCACCTTTTTGGCAAGAAAATTTACTTTGTTACAAAGTTTTTATGTATGTATCCGTATTTATGCTTGCAGTTCCCAACTTTGTTCAAGTAATTTTCTTTCTGCCAACTGACCTATTGTCTGTCCTCGCTCACTACCCCCAGATGGAAAGTTGGGATGCCTAAGATTCGTCAAAAATTCTGAAGTTCAAGGGAAGAATGGAAAGAGCCATCAGAGAGGCTGTTATTTTGCCTTAGTTCCCCTCCATTCAAGGAGGTGTCATTTCAACACTCCTTAACTGACATGGTTGTGTGTTTTATGAGCCTGCAGTATTAAATCTCATGACTTACCTTGTGGGCTGGCCCCTAGTTGGAGGAGTGGCAATGAGTGCCACAGCCTGTTATATATATCTGAGTGCTGAGATAGTTTCTGAAGTGCTTCCATTTGTTCAATTTTCTAGTTTTCCAAATGTCCCTAGGGGTGTTCCTTCTCTATTGGCTTATGCTGGTTTTAGAGTAGTACTTTCCAGGGCTCTGTTGGAAAGTCCAGTACACTTATTACCCATGTGGGTCCCTTCATCACATATTTCACTTCTATTGATTTGCCAGCTGTTTATTGCTTTTCATAATCTGATTACCTTTACTCTACCTTAAAGAAATCCTTTAAAATTTTTATCTTAATGACAAATTTCCCCTTTTCTAGGTCTGATAAAATTTTTAAATAAAATTTTTGTTTTCATTTTGGACATTTCAAATCAATTTTGGGATGGAAAAGATTAGTTGATTGTCCTTTAGTAGCTCTCCTTAAAAGTGTACTTCAGTGCATTTCCACAGAATTAATTCGTTTAACCCTCAGACAATGTTGTGAAGTAGAATTTTTTTTTTTTAATCTTCACATCCCTTATAAAGAAAACAAGCTTCAGAGAGATGAAGTGGCTGTCTCAGGGTCACATGACTGGTGAATGGTCCCAGCTTCCATGTCTCACACTCTGTTCTCACTCAGAGGTTTATGCAGAGTTGAAGTAGGTCCGCCCACCTGGTGTGATTGGAAGTGATGCTAGGAATGTCCCCCACCTGAAACATGTACCACATCACCTTCCCTTCCAGCATTATTATAAACCTGCTGGGTAAGAGAATCCAGTTCTTAGAATTCAGTGAGAACATTAATTTTCTTACTGTATCCAATTTAAGAAAATTGATCCAGACTACATTGGATCAGACTACTTCTGATCTGTTTGTATCCGACTTTCATCCATTTGATCCCCTTACAGCTCAATGCATCCTATTTCCACAACTTGGAGTTTAAAGGAAGCGATTTGTATCCATCAGCTCAGCAGTTGACAACAGGGCTAAATCTATCATTTGGTATTACTTGGTAATACTTGGTCTTCCTGCACAGGCTGCCAAAATGCCTTCCAAAGCCACTGAAATTGATGGTGACAATTTTCCACATTCTTCATTTGTGGTTTACACTGTGACTTTCTTCAACTTCAGTCTCTCTAGGGACAAAATCCAGTCTGTTTGTGTTAGATTTTGCAGTAATACCTTCCATCTTTTAAAGTTGCATCTTGAAAGCACCTTTTCCTACATCTGTAAATTGGTTGAACCACTTAGTAGTAATACTTCCTCTTTAGATTCTGTTGCCTTTTATGGTTTGCTTTAAATTGACCAGCAGGAGTATATTATAATTTGATGGTGCCAAATGCTTCTAGTATTTCTCTTTTGATTTGATCATCTCCCTGTTTCGTTGGGTTTTATTTTGTAATGACTTGTACTTTCAATAAGTTGCTACATGTAAACTCAATTCTTGGCCAGCTCCCCTCTGTTGGACTGGTTATGTTGGAAGCATGTCTGATGGCAGGACATCAAGTAGCACCTTCATGGTTAACAGGAGTTGGTTGGGCACAAAGCATAGGAGCAGAAATGCTCGAGTAGCAGGCACTGAGGTTAATTTTAGCCATGCAGTACTGATGCAGACAGCTACTGTCCATGGCACTGAAGAGAGACAGGCTGGTTATTTTCGGTAAAACCCTCACACAATTCATGAAGCAATGACAGAGAACCCCCAAAAGACAGAAGTTACTGAGCTTAGTTAAGACTATCTACCAGAAACATAGCCTTAGTGTGAGAAGCCCTCTGTTAACTTATCCAGTAACATATGGAGTAGAATTTTGTTTTTTTAACCTTACACATTGAATTGGCCTTGAAGTTCCATGGCTGAATATGGAAATATTTTAAAATTTGCTATTGTTTTTGCATGAGGTTTTAGTTGCTTTCGAATTTATTTTAAGAGATTGATTAATAACAGGGATTTCAAATCTTTAAATGTGGGGCTTTCCCTACTTTATTTTCCTCTTTTAAGCCCCATTTCTCTGATTACATATTGGATTGACGGAAAGTTAATGCAATTGATAAAATTATGCTGTCAAATTCAGACAACATTAACTAGAATTTTTAGTATCTATGCAGTTGTAAAGCAAACATCTTTTATTTAAAATATTCCATGTTCGGTGTTTTTAGAAAGCTGCTTTGAGCTCTAGATAATACCAAAGTGAATAAAATCTGTGCCCTTTGAGGGATACTTTTTTCCTAAAGGGTTTATCTGGCACATTTTATATAAATGAATCAAAGCATACAAGCCAGTGTTTTATAATCAAAGTTTTAGCTTGAAAGTGTATTTTATTAAAAAATTGATATAAACATATGGGGAGAGAAGACAGGTGATAATGGAATTACTGTCAAGAGAATGAACTTCACTCAGTTATATGAACAAGTAAGCATGTTAAGTATATTCCGCGTTCATTAAAGTGGAAATAGATAGTGTTCAAACACGAGGGTACTGGTCCACGAATCATACAGTCACTTACTCCATGACCAGCTTTTTATTCTCTTTATCTGTATCCTCCTGCCTGTTTCCAATTCCTGCTTATGAGAGCAATTGCAGGCACACATTCCATGGAGAAATGATTGGGGAGAGGTTTTCAGTTTACAGTTGCCCTTGAATCTGCAGCTATTGCTGCTTCACCCTGACTCTAGTGATAATGTTTTATGAATTTCATCAGAGTTCCTTGGGAACCTTATTGAGAAGTTGATTCTGAAGCCACTTGCTTCACTGGCTGTGGCTTTGTTAGTCTGAACTTGAAAATATCTGACACAAATAAAACATTTGAGAGTGATAGAATAGGAAGCTTTTTTCACATCTACATTGCTAACCCTAAATTCCTTTCTTGTAATTTTTTCATACAGTTTTTTTTAATGTCTTATTTTTATATCAGGATTTTCTCCTTCAGTACTTTTCATTCCTTAATGAAGTGTATCTAGGAGTGGTTTATCCCGTTATGGATCCCTCTGCAATCACATTCACTTCGGATTACTGTAAATTAAATCATTTCTGAGCAGCATCTGTGAAAAGAGAAGCAATTCTAAATTTAAAAATATCTGGACTCCAAAATTGAAATCTGTGTGGTTAATGGAAATGGGATGGCCACACACAGAGCATGTAGAAAATTCTTAATGAGAACACATCAAGGACAAATTTCAAGTCATGAACTAAAATGCTGACAGCTATCCATGCCAGGGCCCTGGGTAGAATATTTCAATGACTCCAGCTACCTTATAGAATAAAGGTAAAGTATCTTGTCATGATGTGCATGTCAAGATATCTGTGCTCCAGCTCTGGACATCTCTTCTGTCATTACCTTTGAGAACTAGTTCCCTGTACACCAGGCTGTTTCATATTTCTGTTCTCCCTGTGCTATCTCTTTAGCTGGGAATGGACTTATCTTCCCATATTTTTCAGGCTAAATTTTGCACCCATCAAATCATCTTAGGTATGACCTTCTTAGAAAGCTTTCTCAGACATCCTATGCCTACTTCTTAAATGAATAGCACACATCATATTGTGTGCAAGTTGTTTGCACATTCTGTTTCCGTTTCTTCTTTGTGTTCCTGGGAACAAACCCAGTACCTGACACAGAGTACATTTAGATATGTGTTTGTTGCAACATCAGAAACAGAACAACGAACATTATATTTATAATATTAATGAAGTAATTATATAAACTACTTAGTCTAGAACCCTTGTTCAAAATGCTAATTACTATTAATATTGAGATATATATTATGACTCCCCCAAATTTTACTTCATCCAAACATATTTACAAGCAAGTCTTGAATATATTTGTGCTTTTATGCCTCTTTGGGTTTGCTATTATTTTTATTTTCCTATTCGAATCATAATTAGCATTCAAGATTCAGGCTTCTGGACTTAATTCAGCATCTGTTTCGTAAAGCATTCTCTGACAATCCAACCTGAGATAATCCTTCTATCTTTTTATTGTTATAGAAATTATCATGTTTATAATACATATGAGAATGATTGAATTCATTCATGCAGTCATCCAACAAATATTTATTGACCGCTTACTGTGTATAAGTCATTGTGTTAGTGGAGGTAAGTGGTAAACGAGATACCACTCTCACTGTTTCCAAGGACTTTTTTGTGTGATGGTTTATAGGAGGAAATCTGCAGCCAGATTGTTTATATTTTCAACCAGGTTCCATCACTTTCTAACTACATGACCTAGGGGAAATTACTTAAACCCTTTGAGTCTCACAAATAGAAAGTGCTGAGAAGAGTATCTAGCACAAAGTAAGCACTAAATAAATGTGAATTATTATCAGTACTTTATTATTATGACTTACATGCTAGTAAGAGTCAATGACCTTAAACAATTATACAGTTAGTTTTTATTATAAATTTTTTTTTAATATTTAAGAGAGAATTTAAAGAACCTGAGAATATATCTGAGGCCCCAATTTGAGATTCAAATATACTAAAGATGGGTGGAAACTTTTCATACTGTTGAAATATTTTTGAAGATCCTAGGGAAAAATAATGGCTTCTAGGTAGTGAAAGAAAAGCATCCTGAGAGACTTTGACTTCCAGAAATGCTAACTAGATGATTTGGACTAGTTATTGCAGTAATGATAACTAAAAGAACTGGTCAAAAATCTATAAGATAGTAAGATATTACCAGACCAAGAAAAAAGGGAAAATAATAGCCAATGAGTTAAACCAGAGCTGCTTCTACCCAGAAACATTTTTCTAAAACAGATCAGAGCTAGGTCTCCATGAGAGATAACTAAAAGACAGCAGTCAAAGTTCTTTGTCCACCAGGAGCAAAGCTGTCAGAGAATTGTCTGTTGTTTTCTCTCTTTGTCTGCCAATTCTAGGAAAGTTGTTATCAGACAAGTAGAACTTTGAGGTAAATTCCTAGAACTGAAGGGAAAAGATCAAAATTCAGTCCCCTTCAAAGATTGAAACCTTGTGTTAAATGGCCCCTATTCTGGGCAGGGATCCCAAAATGCTACACTATAGAGTGGGGATAGGAATAGTATCCTGATCATCTAGGTATCACCCAAAATCCTGATGCCTTGGACATTAGCTTCCCAGGAACTTGGAAGAAAGATTAAAAAAATTAAATAAAATTATTTCTGACACAAGCTAGTAAAACCCTAGGTCTCAAATTATTTCTAAAAAAGGCTTATTGAATAAATTATCCAGAAAGCAATTAAAGTTTATGAGGCATAGGAGGCAATAAAATATAAACTAATGTCAGCAGAAATAATCACCCATGGAAACAAACTCATAAGGGCAAAAACATGGAAATTATCCAACAGAATATAACAGCACTATGTTCATTATATTCTTAAAAATAAAACCTAAATGTAAAAAGTTTCTGCAAAACACTGGAAACCACTAAATATGATATTGCAGATTTGAAAAGAATTAAACTAGAACTTATATAACTGAAAAATATAACTTATATTAAAATCTAACAGATGACCCTTATGGCAGATAAGATACAATTGAAGAGAGAATTAATGAATAGGATGATGGGAAGAAGAAATTCAGAATGAAATGGAGAGTTGGAAAGACACAAATATAGTTGAGAAAGTAATCAATATAAAGGATAAAATAAGAATGTCCAAAATTCATTCATCAGTTAGAGTTCCAGAAGAATGGAGAAAGAAAAATGAGGGGAAATATGATGAGATAATTATATTGACAATTTTCTAAAACTGATTAATAAGACCAACAATTATCCAATGGGATAATTTAAAGGAAATTTACATTTAGACACATATAGCCAAAGTGCAGACACATATAGCCAAACCAAAGCATGTATAACTTCCAGATTATGGAAAACATGGACTAGTACACACTAGTTGTGTTGGCTTTGCAAAACGTCAACTTGGCTAGGCTAAACTACATTTCCCAGAATTTGTATTCTGTAAATTTCTGGTTAGAGTGGTCTACAGGAGAAATCTTGTGGAGGATTTGGAAGTTGGGAGTGAAGCATCAGCCTTTCTGTAGCTATGTAGTTATGTAACTACAGAAAGGCCACTGCTACAGAATGCTATAGAAAAGCCACTCTGTAGCATGTAACTCTATAACATGTAGAAAATACATGTTTTCCCTTACCTATTGACTTGAGTCAGTGGCCAAACCTGAAACTGCTCCTTCTTTCCTTGGTTCCTTTTTAGCTTCTCTGACTCCTGAGCCAGGGGAATGTGTGTTTAGCCATAGGACGAAGGTCCTTGGCTTCTGCAGGACACCCATACTATCAAGGTTAAAGACAACAAAAACTGACCCAGGTTTCATTCTGTACTGTGGACTCCAGCTCATTCTTCTGGATTTCAGTTTGTTCTTGCTCTCCTCTACTTAACTTCCATATTTTCTTCCCAATTGCCTATCCTATGTATTTTCAGCTCTAGCATCAGATGTCAAAATGACAGCCTTACAGAGACTGCTTAACCACCTCCCATAATTGCATAAGGTCAAATTCATGCAATAAATCTCTTTAAATCCATCTTTATCATCACCATTCCTAGTGGTACTGTTTCTCTAATTGAACTCTGACTGACACACTAGTCATTTATGCTAAGTAAATGCAAGAAAAGAGAGAAAAATGAACATAGTACAATCATTACATATAGAAGCCAGATGGTAAGGTGGTAGGTATGAGCTCAAATATACTAGTAATTATATAACTTGTAAATAGCCTAAATGCTCTCTATAAAAGACAAATATGGTTGAACTGGATTCAGAAACATAAAACTCAAGCTGTGTGGTGTTCACAAGAAACACAAATGAAATATCTGAAAAAAATAGAAAATAATAACAAAATAAATTCAGAGAAAATAAAAGGAAGGTAACAGTAAATAAAACAGTACAACTTATCACATATAATACATTTGTATAACTGAGATTTTAAAAAAAGATATTATTAGAAATGTTAAAGAAATTTCAAAGAAAACATAAGGATGTTATGAAAACTTAACGCTAATATGTATTAATATTTAGATGAAATGGACACATTCCAAGAAAAATGCAACTTAACTTTGACACAATGAAAAATAAATATTATGAATCATATATTTTAAAGAAACCTTGATTTAAAATTCTTCACACACACACATACACACACACACACACACACAGGCACCAGCAAATTCTACCAAATATTTTAGGAAGAAATAATTCCAATTCTTATACAAATTTTTTCAACATAAAAAGGATAGAAATTTCTCAATCATATTTTGAAGGCAGTTATGATCTTGGTTTTAAGACCTAGAAAATTTACAAAAAAGAAAAATTATAGACAAATCTCATTCGTGAACATAGATACTAAAATCCTAAAAAAATGTTAGTAATTAAAATCTGCCTATAGTTAAAAAGAATAATATTTTACAATTAAGTTAAATTCATTTCAGGGTACAATGTTGGTTTTATATTAACATATGAAATGTAGTAATTCACCACATTAGCTGAACAAAGAAGAAAAATCATATGATTATCCCAGTAGATGCAGAACAAGCATCTGCTATAATTTAATATCTAGTTATGCTAGAAATTCATGAACTAGGGAAATGAGAGAACTTATTTAATAGAATGTATATTAAAGAAAACTTAGAGCAATCATCATACTTATCAGAGAAACCTGAAAAGCATTTCCTTGGTGGTCAGAAAAGAGAAGGCTGCATGCTATCATCCCATACTTCCAATATTGCAGCAAAATAAATTAAATGTATAATTATTGTGAAAGAAGAATTAAAAATGTAAAGTAAAAACAAAAAACCTAAATAGCACTCTATGACTACTAGATTGGCAATTTTTTTAAAATTTGAAAACATCAAGTATAGGTAAAGATGTGGAGCAACAAAAATTCTCATAAATCGATGGTGGAAATATGAAATGGTAATAACTACTTTGGAATGCAGCTGGACTATCTGGAAGATGCTTAAAACATTCATATTATGTGATTTGGCAATTCCACTTCTATATGCACATAAGTCACCCAGGAAAAATGTAGAAGATTGTTCATAGCAAGACTGTTCACTAGAGCTCCAAATTGGAAATACTCAAATTTCCAGCAACATTAGAATGGGTAGACAAACTATTGTATATTCATCCAAAAATATTAGACTTCAATATATACAGATACATGCAAAAAAATGAATAATTCTCATAATGTTGAATGAAAGAGCCAGGTATAAAATAACTATTTGATTCCATTTAACAAATTAACAAATTAAACCACGGTGTTTTTTTATGTTTATTTTTTTAATTTTAATTTTATATTGGACTTTATAGTTGATTTGCAATGTTGTGTTAGTTTCAGGTGTACAGCCAAGTGATTCAGTTATACATACACATATATCTATTCTTTTTCAAATTCTTTTCCCATTTAGTAAACCACAGTGTTTTGAGATAAACAATTTGATAGTAAAACCATAAGGGAAGGCAAATAAGTGAATTGCAGAATATTCAGTAGCATGATTACCATTGAGGATAGGAAGGGCATTATTATCCAGAAGAAGAACTTTGGGGCTTCCAGATGCTGGCCATTTGTTAAGTTATTTGTCTTTTTGGATTTTCTGAATGTTTTGTTTACATATTATAGTTTTAAAATAAGGCAGTGCAGAAAGACAAAAGAAATAAAATGAATAACGATTGAGAAGGAAGAAATAAAAACCTTAATATTAGGGGGAGATGTATGATTGTGTATGTAGAAAAATTTTCAAAATCTACAGATTCTCCAGCCCTTGGAGTGGCTATACGTGAAAGTGAAGAGGGAGGCAGGGGACAAGAACAGCAGAATTTCACTGAAGGGATTTAAATACATGAGTGATTTGATCAGTCTTGGATTTAGCTTGAAAAATGTTAATTTTAACTTGGCTTGAGGTGCTAAGGCTTTGCCCCTTACATAGATATTAAATGCTTCTAGATTCTTTCCGGTTATAGTTCCGAGTGTAGTGCCTTTTCCATGGTACAGCTTCAATAACTATTTGTGAATTGAATTTCCTAAGAAATTGGTCCTTTGTAAATACTGTATTTATCTGGACAAGATATTTTGTTTGGCATTGTAATACAGGCATAATGATAAGAGCCTCCTGAAAATTACTGAGATTATATTTGTAAGTTTTCCTGTTCTACACACAAATATAATTAGCATAGATACTGTGTCTACATATCTAATGCAAAATGATGACCATAGATTAGTACCTTTGGCGGAATTCAGGCTAAATGTTATTTTAGCACAAAACATAACCAACCAACCAACCAGCAAACCAAACTAACAAACAACACATCTCAAATGAAATTTTGCCTGAATTATTTGGAAAATTGTTTTATTCTTCATTTAATACTGCATATATAGATACAGACTTGATTGACTATAAAATGGTTTTGAATCAGTCCTCCAAGCACTCTCATCTAGGAAATGCCTTCAAATCAGTTATTTCCAAGCTAACATTTTAGTGTCAGTCTGGAGATTTTCTAAATAAGACATGCATGAAAATTCATAGTAACTCAAGCCCTTATAGTGGTGTTTATAATGTACAAATGTAAATATTACTAGAATGTTAATGAAATATTAAAGCTGTGACCTCAAATAAAAATAATGCAAGAAGTATTCAACTTAAATTAGCATTGCGATATTATTTTAACACTCATTGAGCATTCCATGGAGGAAAACACTTTTAGCATTAGAAACTGTAGCCATAATATTTAATAACAATACTCTTTGAGTTTGAAACCTCATCCATAAAGTTGCACTTTTACAATCTTTTTTTTTCCTTCTAATTTATTTTCCAGAGAGAAGGTAAGATAATTGCAATAGAGAAAGGCTTACTAAATCAAATAATTATCTTATGAAATTACAACTTAAAGTAACTCATAAAAAAGTATGTATTTTTGCCGAGTATTACTTAAAATTCTCCATTTAAAAAAAAAATAGTCACATCTAGTCTAGGTGCTGTATATAATGGTTTCATATTGCTACATCTCCTTCCTGGGCATTTAAAACAGCAGGTTACCAAAGAGAACTACACTGGAGAGCGGAGTTTTGTGATTCTGAAGAAGCATTAGCTGATTGCCTAAAGAAATGCACAATAGATTTCTTGCAATACCATGCTGTGTATGAGTTTCCTGAGCTAAGTTTCTCCTTTCTGGGTAGTGGCTCTAGACAAGGAAAGTGAAATCTGACCATTCTATTTAGACTTCTGTCTAGAGGTATTGTAGGGGCTACAACCATCACTTTTTGATGTCATTTCCAGGTGTCTATAAGAATTTATTGGTAAGACTCAATGTTGGCACTCTATAGGTTGGCATTCAAGGCTTTACACAATATGGTGTGACCTTTTTTTCCAGTTTTAATGTCCTCTCTTATTTGAAAGCTTCACTCCTACACATTTTTACCTATGCTTTCCTCCTAATGTACATTTGCTTATGTGCTTACACTTACAGAAATGTGAATATTCCTCCTATTTACCTATAGGAGGTGATCCTACCCTTCTTCAAAGTTCAAATTAAATTCTAATTTTCCTATGAAATATCTTCTGATAATTTCTTTCTGGAAAGAGTGAGTCTTAAGGTCCCCTGGCATTTTTTTCCCCCTTTACTTTGAGCAGTCTCCATTTACACTCTAGTGACCTCATAAAATTTCTCTCTAATAGAAGCTAAAGTCCTTTGATGCAAAAACTGTCATATTTCCTTTGGCCTTTGGCACAAAATCTTGCTCATGGCAAATACTCTTCTATCCTTACCTGACTTTCTTAAGATTCCAATCCTGACGTGGTGAAGATTCCAGATTACACACCAAAAAGTAATACTGGTGGATGCTTAATGTATCATTTGCATTCACTACTAGGTAAGGCTACAGTAACAATTTCTAAATCTCACTGATTCAGAGCAGAGGTGAATTTCTTACTAATGGTGCTTGTAGACTACCGTGGCTATGTTGGTCACAGATTAGTGTGGTCCTGTTACCTTCATTACAAAATCCAGGCTGAAGAAGCAGCCTCTAATCTTGACCTATCCATCTCGTGGCAGAGAAAAGAGCAAGAGTGCCAGCAAAAGAACGCAATGGTTGGTAAAGCCTATGCTTAGAATCGGCAAATGTCTCTTCTGCTCATATTTCATTGGCCAAGGCAAGTCAAATGGCCCAGACTGACAATGGAACAAGAAGGTAGATGCTGCCCACAGAGAGATGCTAAAGGCTCAGTGCAATCTGTGGGGCTGTATAATGCTGTCACTAGGAAGGGGGGCAGTTGCAGAGTCTACCTCATTTAGGATTCACAGTGCTATTCTTTTGTTATCTGCTTGTTTTGGGCCTTCGCCAATGTTGATCCTCATTTCTTTTCTAGTCTGATATTCATATTGTCTATTTTTATTAGCTGTTGACATTTGAATCCATTTTAAACTCATATTCTATCTATCCATCTGGCTGTATTTCTGCTGTATGACCACAGGTAGAGTTCCCTGTGTTTGGAGAATCTCTCACCTGTACACTAAACTCTTTATCAGTGATTATTGTGTAAACTACAGACAATGTTAAAAAATATATATCAAATCATTCATTGGTTAACAATCAAATTATTGTTTAACCAGTGGCACTTATTTTTATTCTGTATTCAATGCTAAGGGACTCGAGGGTCCATCTTTAACATTTAACACTAAACTTAGAGAACCTGCTTTTGGCAAGGGTTACCTCTGGAAGTGTGGAGGGTGGGCAGTTGTGAGATTCTAATTAAACCAAAGTAAGAGAAAGAGTTTTAGCCCACCACTGTTTTGGGAGGCTCTTTTCTAACAGAGCCTGAAAGAAACTTACTCAAAACGTATTATTTGATAGCTCTTGTAAAAAATTTTCTGGACCCAGTGGTAAATTCTGGCTAGAATGACTTTCCCATATTTATAGGGGTAAAGGAAAACTCTGGGAGTTAAGCTAAATCCCTACTAGAATTTAAATTAGACAGTTTTTTGTTGTTGTTGCCTAGGTTTTCATTAAGTCTTTGCGCAATTTAAAAATTTTTTATAACTTAGGTTATAGGTGCAATAGAAGTAATCTGCACTCCTAGGAATAAAGGAAAGTGCTTATTTGGTCCAAAGCTATTAATTAGCTTTAGCTTTATGAGTTATAGGTTTGCATTTACCTTTCTGAACTTGTTTTTGCTTAGTAAGTGTTTCTAAACAATAAAACATTGTAGTGTTGCATGAGACAGTGTGTTGGCATGTAATTTTACGTAGCGTCAACTTGTGTTCTTTCACATATCATTTACTCATGTTCTACAAATTTACATATTACAGTTTAAAAGCAAATAAGAACCTTATTATGAGCTGAACGTTGGAGATACAGTGGTGAGTAGAAAGAGAAATGCATTCCTGGAACTTACAGTACACTGAGGAAGTCAGCAATTAAAAACATCATAGGGCTTCCCTGGTGGCGCAGTGGTTGAGAATCTGCCTGCCAATGCAGGGGACACGGGTTTGAGCCCTGGTCTGGGAAGATCCCACATGCCACGGATGCAGCTGGGCCCGTGAGCCACAATTACTGAGCCTGCGCGTCTGGAGCCTGTGCTCCGCAACAAGAGAGGCCGCGATGGTGAGAGGCCCCGCGCACCGCGATGAAGAGTGGTCCCCACTTGCCACAACTAGAGAAAGCCCTCGCACAGAAACGAAGACCCAACACAGCCATAAATAAATAAATAAATATTAAAAAAAAAAAAAGTGCATCACAGATTTAAAAAAAAATCATAAAACAAATATATAATAAGAAATTTTGATAAATTTTCTAAAGGAAAGAAACAATCTCATGAAGGTGTACAACCAAGGAACCTCCTGTAGACTCAGGGGTCAAAGAACTTTCTCCAAGAAAGAGATTATTGAGCTAAGGTCTAGAGGATGAATTGGAGTTCAGAAAGCAATATGTGGAGTGGGAATGAGGAAGGCTTGTCACTCCAGGCACAGGGAACAACATGTGAAAATGCTCTGTGCCTGGTGGTTGTATGGTGATGTCTAGGAAATAAAAGGACAGGATTACTAAAAAAACAGAATATTAGGGGCAAAGAATGTGGCATGAGCTGAAAGATTGTCTTCCCAGCACAAACAGGGACTAGAGATTTCACTGAGGAGTCTGGTCATTATTCTAGGTTTGATGAGGAACCACTGAAGGTTTTTAGCAGGAATATAATCAGGTTACATTGAAGTTATTAGGTTTGCTTTAGCTTCAGGGTAAAAAAATCTCTGAGACATGGTGGCATGGGCCAAGCAAATGGTGGGACATCAGTAAAGATGCTTATATAGTAGGTTAGGTGGGACTAGAGCATATGGAACAGGTATAGAGGGGAGCAAATGAATGAATTCAAGAGAAATTTAGGGACGATTCAAAGATGACTCTTCTATCCAGACTTGCTCAGTCAGATGACCAATAGTCTCATTTAGTGAGCTATGGAACACTAAAAGACGAGCAGATTTTATTTTATACTGAAGGTTTTGTATTTGGCCTCAGTGATGTTAAGTTTGAGGTATTATTAAGATACCCAAGAGCAAAAGATGGGTAGGATGCTTAATCTGAGTATCTAGTCTCAGAGGAGGGGTCTTAGTTAGAGATATAAATTTGGAAGCCATTGAACTAGACCTTAGGGAGCTCCCATGTGTACAGTTCAGTTAGATAATGATGAATTTGCCAAGAAGTCTGAACCATAGTAACCAGAGGGATAGAAGGCAAACCTGGAGAATGAAATATATTAGAAGCCAAATAAAGAGATCACTGAAAGAATAAGAGAAGAATTCTTAAGAATATCAAATGCTGCATAAAGATCAAGTGTTATTTGAATCAAAAATTTCATTGAATTGAACAATTTGAAAGTCATTAGTTAATTTGATGAGAGTGGTTTTGATATGATGAACAGATTGGAATAGAGTGAAGAGTGGTTGGGAGATAAGGAGATGGACACAGTGAAATTAGATAACTCAAGAGAGGAAAAAAAAGTTATTGTAGTTGGAGGGGAATATTTGGATCAAGGAATTTGGTCTCATTTCTTAGATGGTAAGAGAGTCTTGAGTATAGTTAAATACTTATGGGAATAATTCATTTAATTATTACTAAGAGGGTAGAGAGAGGATACGTGATAGGATAAGCCAGTTGTTTCCAGAATGGGAAGCATGCAACCCAGAGGATGAGAAAGGTGTATTAGAAGCTAGCATATGTATATAATTCATATCTATATGTCTAAATATAATATAAAATTGGAGTACATCCTTAAATTTATTTTTATTATATGACACACAATGCAAAATTTTCTTTATTTAGAGACTACATATATGAGGCTTCTGAGAAATCTGAAAGGAACAAAACTTTTTCAAAACTGAATAGTATTAAACATTTTCGTCTTCCTTTACCTTTTATCCCCTACCTAATATCTAGTCTACTTTTTTAAATTTCAGACTTCACTGCTCTTTGAATTGATAATTCCAATTTTCACATTGTTATTGGAAACCATATCTAATAAAGGTTTTAGTTATTCCCATGCACAGTATGGAGATTCTCGTTTGCTGAGGTTTTGTTTCAAGAAAATGTATTGGCATGTATTTGAGAACATGTTTTATTGTCTCCTCTGTCATACAGTCCAAACTAATCTACGTTTATGGATTTTTGACTGAAATGAAAGACCTTAAAATTAAACTATATTTAATATTTAAAAATACTTTATTATGGACTTTTTATATGTCAGTGTAAGCCATCTAAAACAGAGAATTAATACTCAGCTACTATATGTCCTACTTTCTTTATCCCCAATTCCTCCCAAAATATGCAAGAAAATGACTTTACCTGATTTTACTCTTATTGCCCAACTTTTTTCTACATCATAAAAGCTGATCCTGCAGTCAGAAGCTCACTAAAAAAGCAGTTTTTGGTGATGTCAGACTCACTCTAGCTTTAAGGACACACATAGGTTGAAAGTGAAGGGATGCAAAAAAAAAAAAACAATACTGCAAGTGATAACCAAAAGAGCAGAAATGGCTATATTTATATCAGATAAAAATAGACTTTCAGCCAAAATTTCAGTTAAAGTTAATTTCAGTTAAAAGCAGTCAAAAGAGACAAAAAAAAGTTCTAGGGAAAAAGGGTTCAATTCATCTAGAGGATATAACAATTGTAATTATATGTGCATCCAACATTGGAGCTCACCATATACACACACAAAAAGGTAACTTGTATGTGAAGTAATGGATGTGTCAACTAACCTTATTGTTGTAAACATTTTGCACTATATACATATATAAAATCATCACATTGGACACCTTAAGTTTATATGATGTCATATGTCAATTATATCTCAGTAAAGCTGGAGGAAAATATAAATTAAATAAATAAAGCATCTTTTGCTTTATTTTTGCTAATTTAGTTAGTGTAAGAAGCAAATGTTGGTGTTCAACTTTCTGTAACATGAAGGGATGATATAATCATTTTTTTAATCAAAAAAGTTTTTGCTGTACATTTTTATTGCAACTTCAAAAAAAAGGAGGCCTAAACATTTACAAAACTAATTACTACAGAATAAAAATAACATCCTAAGAGAAGCAATAGTTTTTACTTATAAGACTTTGTGTTTTAGAGCAGTTTCAGGTTCACTGCAAAATTGAAGTGGAAAGTTCAGAGTTCCCATACACTTCCTGTCTGCAACATGCACAAACTTCTACCACTATCTACATCTGGCACCAGAGTGGTACATCTGTTACTATTGTTGAGCATACATTACATCATTTTCACCCAAACTCCATTATTTATATTAGGGTTTACTCTTGGTGTTGTGCATTCTTTGGGTTTTGACAAATGTATTATGACATGTGTCTGCCATTGTGGTATCATCAGAAATAATTTCTCTGCCCTAAAATTCCACTGTGTTTTGTCTATTCATCCATCCCATCCCTCAACCCCTGGCAACCAATGATTTTTTCAATGTCTCCATGGTTTTGCCTTTTCCAGAACATCATATAGTTGGAATTGTATAGTATGTAACCTTTTCAGATTGATTCCTTTCTCTTTATAACATGCATTTAATTTTTCTCCTTGTGTCAAAAAAAAAAAAAAAAAAAAAAGAAATCCAGAACTGGGTAGTAGTTAAAGCAGTAAAGCATATTTTACTCAAGAACAATGGCAGTGATGGAAAAGAGATGTTAGTATAGAATTGGGCTCAGGTCTGAATTCAACATGCGCAAGTGGAGATTTATAGCAAAAGAATGAGGTAGGGGATCTTTTTTGTTCTGTGTCTTCTCCCTCTCTCTCTTGTATACATACATAGCCTTTATTAAAGAATTTTCACATTCTATGAAGTGAGGCTTTCTTAATGGAAATTTTAGATCCAATCTCGATCCTTAATGTTGCTATTGTTTTCTTATATAACTTTGGGTGAGGTTTTCAACTTCAGATTAATTATGGTTTTTTAGACTAATGGTAGACTATACTCCAAACACACACTCAACTTTGAATCATGCTTTATGGTAAATATACAAAGAAAACATATGTAATTTATATAATTAAATGATATGGACTTTAATAATGCTAATGATAGTGATAATTCAAGTGAAGTTTATGTTTTCTTTGGTGCAATACACATAATAAATTTCTACAAGATTGCTTCATTTACTTGTAATAGAAACAGTATAATAAAATTTGCAAATATGTGATTAGCTAACAAGTGTCATTTTATGGATAATTTATCTCCAGCTATTTTTTTCTGATATTTATATTTCAAACAGCATTTGCAGGGAAAAGAAAGAAGATGCTTTATCATTTTAATAAACTGTAGAAGATGATGAGTGGGAGTTTCTTTGCTAAATAATGAAAGAGGACTCTCGGAGAAATAGGAAATGCAAAACAAGTGGTTATAAATGTGTACTTAGAGAATTTACAGAAGAAAATATGTGTAGGTGATGGCTAAACTGAATAACTTATGTTGATTAATTGTAAGTTGAGACATGTTTAAATATTCTTAGGAGAAACACAGCCCATTAAGGCTGCCAAGTTGCAAACACCAGCTATGCCCCTCTTGGCAGTGGGCTCAGTGGAATAAAATGTGAATAGTGCCCTTTGTATTGGTGCTATGCTGTGGTCCTGCAGCATTCTGTGTGTGACATGTTAAATTTAGAGCATTGTTAATAACTCAGATATAATGATTATAGATTTAAGAATTTCCCCTAAAGAAGGCCAAGGGGAAGTCTCTGGAATCATATCTTCTAGGCATCAGGAAGTTCCATCTTACTTTCCTGGCTGAAAGCTGAAGCGTTGAATTAATGACTACCTGCCTGCATTTAGGGTTAAGGTTCTGTTATCTAAGGGATCTGATGAGATCTCACCATATGTTATAAGAAATTCCCTAAGATGTTCAAAAAGGAAGGAAATAGTTCAGTATATCTGAAAAAAATTTGGAAAGTTTTTCCACGCATCTTTCGTCATCACCATATTGATAGATTTATCCGCACCAAACAAATTCTTTTTGCAAGTGCAGTGGTGGATATCTCCTAGAGCAGATTGATGATTTCAAAATTCAGTTATATGTCTGGCATTCAGTTGGTTTGATAACAAATAGGGCAAGCTGCTCACATGAGTGAAATTGTGTGTGCCCCTTCTATACAATGAAAGGGCTGAACAAGTTTTCTATTTAATAAAATTTTAATTTTGACTGTGTCAGTTTTAAATATACCAAAGGATGTTGTTTATATACTGTAATTCTTAGTATCTTCTCTTACTATGGAACTAGAGAAGAGTGGCTTAGCTAAACTTTTTAAACTTCTAATTTTAAAAAAATGTTAAAGACTATTTAATTCATCATGATGTAGGTTTATGCTTAAGCCATTTAAAAATACTGAGGCATAATGAGCTTTATAATAATGAGACAGGTAACAAAGTTGAGAGCTGAAGGCGACCTTAGTCATTATCTAGATCTGTGCTGTCCAGTACAGTAGCCACTACCACCTGTGACCATCAAGCACTTGAAATGTGACTAATCCAAATTGAAACATGCTGTAAGTGTAAAATACACATTAAAGATTGGTATGAAGAGATATGTAAACTATCTCAATAATAATTTCATATTGATTATATGTTGACATGGTAATAGTTTAGATACATTGGGTTAAATAAATTATATTAAAATTAATTTTATTTGTTCCTTTTTCAGTGTGGACTCTAGACAATTTAAAGCTACATACATGGCTCACATGGCATTTCTATTAAAGGTCATTGCTCTAGATCATCCTTCTCAGTTCAAGTTTAGAAAACCAACTACTAATTGACTAGGTCCTCTAATTTCTAGTTCAATGATATTCTCACTCTACTGCCTTTGTGCAGGGTTCAATAGGTTTAATATACATTATTTATTTCATCTGTTTTTTTTTTCATCTGGTTTTTATAGCAACCTATTGAGAAATATGGATTAGGAAATAATGTCCAACTTACAGAGTAGGCACAGAAGCTTAAGTGGTTTGGTGAATGTAATGTGTCTAATAAATAGGAACCATGGCTCTGGACCTAAACTTCTATGACTCATAGATCATGTACTTTATTACCAGTCATTACAAGTGCAGGGGTCACCGTAGGTGGAACAACCAGTTTTTTTTTTGAAGCTGGCATAGGTGAGAAATTAATAAAAGAGCATCCAGCAATACTTTAAAGTCCCTATGTTTTTAAAGGCACTATCAGTCATTTTGGTTACATTATAAAATCTAGGAGAGGTGAAAAGTTATACTCTATCCACATTTCAACAAATTAATTGATAAAACTTTCAAAATATGTCTGAGCATAACATGGTAAAATGTGAATTACTTGATTAAATATCTGAATATCTTGCCTCTCTTTAAAAGAGAGCATCTGCCAATATCGGATTAGCATAATTATATGAGTAATTGCCTGCAACAGAGTGACCGCTGTCCTCCATGCACATTCTAGTTTGACACCCTCCCCACTACTCCCTGTTGTGCTAGAACTGTTCTGCTTCATTGTCTGCCTGATCCTATAGGTGTTTGGGTTTGTGGTCTCCAGGCTTAATGCTCTCAAAGTTACCTTCTAACTTTCAGTTAACTCCCAGTGCCTATCCATCTATGACCCACAATTATCTAACTGGTTTGTAAGGCTCATAATTGAAAGCTATTCAACAGCTAGTTAGATGATGCTGTCACTTTTTTTCACATAATGCATGTAAACTAATGTGCTTTCTCCAGCTTCAGATTTATTATCTTTATGTGTTGCTGAATGTGTTATACTTACATTATCATGCTTATTAATGCTATTTATAGTCTTCCTCCGATGCTGTGTTTTTAATATATTTCATTCTATTGAACAATACATAGCTCCCTACTGACCATTTTATAAAAGTGATTACCTTAGCTTGGCTCCCAAGGTTCCACTTGAATAGTCCTCAACCTACTGTTCTTCCTTGTTTTCTCATTATACTCTGACACAAAGATTTGACTCTGACTAGATAAGGCTCTTTCCTGTCATTCCCAATTGAGCGGTGGTATAGTGCTGTAGTTTCCAAATACCAGTTGGTGCCTTTCTCACTATGTGTGAAAGTCTTATTCAAATACAGATTTCTCTGTCATTATCCCAGATTTACTGAATAAAAATCATCAAGGATGGGATTATGTCTACTGCATAGCATAGTACTTACCAGTTACCCTGAAACCAAAAACATCAATATATTTGAATCTTGGCTTCTATATTTCTTAGCTGTGTGACCTGGGTAAATCACTTAGCTCTTGATGCCCGCCCCCCCCACCCCCCCGCAGTTTCCTAATCTGTAATCTGCAGTAATAGTGCCTACCTTAAATGGTTGTTAAGTAGATTCAATGAGATAACATTTGGAGAGTGTTTATAACAGTTTAGGCATAGTAAGCACTACCTAAGTGTGTGTTAAGTGTGTTAACTAGATAAATCAGAAGTTTCTCCATATGGTTTTGGCACCAAGAAGGTTTAGGAACCAGTGGGATGGAACAAAGAAGGCACTGAAATGCTTGGCCCATTTCTCAATGAAGATCTGTCCTCTTTCTACTTCTAGTTATACTCAATGGAAAGTAGTGCCATCCCCAGGGGATGCTTTGGCAAGTATGAGGAGACACTTTGAGTTGTCACATGATTGGACAGGGTAGTGAGCAGGAAGATATTAGACATCCTTCAGGGTGAGGACAATCTTGCACAATAAAGAATTGTTCCTAATCCTCACCATATTTGAGTAGCCACTGGTAATTCATGTAAATGAAAAGCCTGTTTCTAATTATTTGAGACCAGAATTTAACTTTTTTACATAGAGGAAACAAATGTTTTTGTACAGTTCTAATACACACTAAATTTTTACATGAGTGTAATCCACAATATAAACCAAGGGATTTATTTTCCTTTGGAATTTGACCAAGAGTTGGTCACCACTTTGGAAAACCACTCTTCAAACAGCCATGTCTCTCCTGATTTTCAAGTCACTGACACATTTGTAGTTGTCACATATAGGACCAAAATCTGACTCTATCTCATTTTGTCTGCTAGTGTACATGTGCTTGATTTTATATTTTGAAATATATATTTGATTATAAATTATTTTTGCTCTATCTGCCCTTATGTTGCAGATAAGGCATTGTATAAATTTCTCTGAAATTATGTGTATTGGAAGAGTTTATCATCTATTAATTTTATTTCAGGACAGTGAGGGCTGTCATACAATATTATAAAAGGAGGCATGATGTCTGAAAAGCTTGAGACTCAAAGCTCAGATCCTGAAGGAATTTCTTAATCAATCTTGCTTAGTACTAAATAAGATTGCATTCTTTCAGAATTCACATAAGGGTTATGCTAAATTAATACATGCTTATTTCAGGCTATTTTAGGATGTTTTGACAATCTTAATGGGAATGTATGTTCTGCCTCACCCAGTAGATTTTTACATTCCTCAAGGAAAGAAAATGTTGCCTTGATTCCTTTTGTATCTTTTCACAGCAGGCATTCAGTAAGTGGTGTTGACAGCCTGACTTGAGTTTAAAGAGAAGCAGGAAAATTCAGAGAGTAGAGTCAGAAGTTTAAAATAAATTGAAAGAAGTGCCTGAGAAATGTTAGTTCACCAGAAGAAAATCAGCAAAGGTAAAGGAAACAGAAACAGAGAATGCTTTTAGGGCAATGTTAGGGAATGTGATGTTGAGGCAGCTGGAAAATTCAGCTGTTAAAAATATATGCAGGTGTGCCCTATCTTATGAAAACCCAGTACAAGCACTGAACATTAAAAAAAAAAAAAGATAAATTAGAGGCTTTTTTGTGTGTGTGGGGGACGGGAGAGGGAGAACATCAATCACACAAGAGTTATGATTTGGCATCTGCTATGTGCTAACTTTACATTAGCAAGTATAGATTCTTTTTACTAGCTTTAAGTAACTCCACTTAAAATGGACTTAACTACATTCAAAGTAGGGTCCAGTTTACAAATCATTCATTTTATTCAAGCTTTTTCATAGCACATGATTCCAAAAATTAAATGGACCACAGTGTTGAATAAAGCTAGGTAATGATTTTATTGGTGGGCCTGATAATCAGGAAAGATCAATTTTACTATAGTAAGCAGACACCATAATAAACTTCATGATTTCATCTCAAACAGGTATTTAGGCAAACCCACAAACAAAGAGAGAATAAACACATTGTAGATTATTTCAGTTGAAAGCAGATGAGGAGCTTTGTGGCATAAGTTGAGATGGAATGTTTACTTTGATGATTGACAATGAATACAAGTAGAAAGCGACCTGACTACATCCATAAAGATGATAAAGGTTTGCAGATGTGTGCAATAAGATGTGATACCGAGGACCCTGCTTGTTTCCTAACATCATCATTAAGTTAGAAACTCTTCAAGTGACCTATAGATCACACAAACACACACACAGATATATAAACATACATATGCATATTTAAAATACACATATAGCAATCATTATCTTAAAAATGAAGCAAGAAGAAAATGTAGGAAATAAACTTTCAGTTCAATACGGCTTCCTAAATACATGATTTACTTTTCCTACCAGCTCAAATCTCACTGAAACATACAGAAAAGAAAATGGGATAGAAAGGAATTTAGAAAGCTGGGTAAGAACCATCAAAAAACCAGAACAGTGATGCTTTTTTTTTTTTTTTTTTTAAGAAATAGAACATGTGATATCAGGCTGATGATGAAATGCAAGATTGATGAAAAGTGGTACTGGGGAAAGAGAGGTGCTTTCCAAACTACTTTATTTTTTCCCTAGAGGTAGTAGGTTTTAGAGAAGGAGGCCATATGAGGTTTGCTTGGTAATTAAAGGGCTGTGACATAGTCATGCCAGTTGTATTAATCAGGTTCTTAACTGTAAGCAAAAAATGCCTACTCTGGGTGAAGCAGATAAGGGCTTGGGTGGCTCAAGAACTGCAGGAAGCCTGGAGAATTAGACTGAAGGCTGAGCTGCCAGGAACAACAACCAAATCCAAGCCACAGACGTGGTCTTATTATGGAATTTCTCGTCCTTCATTCAGGTGAAATCACAATGATTTGACATTGAGCCACTTCTGTTCTGTGACACTCAGGCATGGGCACAGGTTTTTGCTTTTAGAGCATCAAATCTGGCACAGATGCATTTTGATTGTCAGAGCTTATGTCAGATAACTAGAAAAGCAGATCCCTACAGTCTCAGATTTTATAGAGGGATGCATTCTTTGGCTCAGCAAGACTCATTGAATGGAAACTTCTAACATAGGAGTTCAGATGCTAGGTGAAGCAAAACAAAGGACAAATGTCCATTCATTAATCTTTCCCACGCTTTCCTGATCTTGGCCTCAGGGTGGGGTGCGGGCATGAATAAGGCATTCTAATTTAGACATTCTCACAAGGGATTATAAGAGTTATGGAGTTGGTATGGAGAAAGTTTCCAGATAACTTATGCTTACCATGAAGAACGGGAGCCTCCCCTTCCCGGGCAGACAAAATATTCTCATGCACTTACCAAATGCTAAACCAGCCACAAGTTCTGCCTTGTGCCCCACTGCATAGCCTCTGGAGATAGGACTCCTAAATCAGAACATTTTTTCACAGCCTGGGTTTTTTAATGTTTCTGAGATGCTATTCTAAACATTGGAACATTCAATAAGAGCTACCAGGCATGTAAGGAAACCTAAGAGAAATAAATTCAACAAAATTAAGAAATAATCATAGACAAAAAATTCAACATAGGAGAAGAAGAACATTTAAGCATACTTAGTATTCTCTGTGAGAGAATAAAATAACAGACTTCAGTGAAAAAGAAAATATGAAGTCTTGGGAATTAAAAAAACATGATAATGAAATTAAAAAGTAAACAGAGGGATTAAATAGGAGAAAGGATACAGCTAAAATTAAATTACATAATGCATTGGAAGATTGATCCAAGTGATTCTTTAACTTTATTAAGTAGTAACTGATAAATACAATTGTATATATTGAAAGTATACAATGTAATGGTTTGATATACATATACAATTGTATATGTATGATTGTAGAATGATTATCAAAATCCAGATAATTAACACATCCATCACCTTACATAAGTAACTCTTTTTTTTTTACTATGTTTTTGTGTGTGTATGACTACTTAAGATTTATTCTCAGCAAGTTTCAAGTATACAATACTGTATTATTAACTATAGTTACCATGCTGTACACTAGATCCTCAGAACTTATTCTTCTTACAACTGAAAATTTGTGCTCTTTGACCCACATCACTCCATTTCTGTCCCCTACCTCATGTGATTCTTACAGAATGTGGTAAAAAGGATGAAAATATATTAAATGTGAGAAAAAATAGAAATAGGATTTATCTAGGAAGCCTGTTTCTGTTAGGATTGACCTTAATTGCAAGTAAGAGAACAAAAATAATTGTGACTTTAAAAAAAATAAGCTTTTTATTGGTCATGTAAAAGTCCACAGGGAGGCCACCCAGATATTTGCTCTTCAGGGACCCAGACTCTCATCCAATCTAGAATGTTGGCCATGATAGCCATATTCCAGGCAGTAGGATGGAGGAAGGGACAAAAAAGAGAAGTTCCACCACACCCCACTGAATCTTGTACTGCAACTTTTCCTACAATTTCTCTTAATCCTCCTTCTACCTCTTCACAATAATGCACAAGCTGCAACATCTCTGTTGCCCCTGTACACAAGTCAGGTCCTTTCCAAGTAAAATACCCTGTTTATTTATATATTTTAAAACTATTTAACATGTGTAAAACGGTTCTACCAAATTCATTAGATTCTTATCTTTTTTTTTATTGTTTCACTGAGGAAGTTTTTGAGTAGTGTGCCTCTAGTCTCATTTTTTTTTTTTTTTTTTTGCATAAGACCTTTGGTTTATTTATTTATTTACTTTAACATCTTTATTGGAGTATAATTGCTTTACAATGGTGTGTTAGTTTCTGCTTCATAACAAAGTGAATCAGCTATACATATATATATATCCCCATATCTCCTCCCTCTTGCATCTCCCTCCCACCCTTCCTATTCCATTCCTCTAGTTGGTCACAAAGCACCGAGCTGATCTCCCTGTGCTATGTGGCTGCTTCCCACTAGCTATCTATTTTACATTTGGTAGTGTATATATGTCCATGCCACTCTCTCACTTCGTTCCAGCTTACCCTTCCCCCTCCCTGTGTCCATAAGTCCATTCTCTACGTCTCCGTTTTTATTCCTGTCCTGCCCCTAGGTTCTTCTTTTTTTTTTTTTTAACATCTTTATTGGAGTATAATTGCTTTTCAATGGTGTGTTAGTTTCTGCTTTATAACAAAGTGAATCAGTTATACATATACATATTTCCCCATATCTCTACCCTCTTGCGTCTCCCTCCCTCCGACCCTCCCTATCCCACCCCTCTAGGTGGTCACAGAGCACTGAGCTGATCTACCTGTACTATGCGGCTGCTTCCCACTAGCTATCTATTTTACATTTGGTAGTATATATATGTCCATGCCACTCTCTCACTTTGTCCCAGCTTACCCTTCCCCCTCCCCGTATCCTCAAGTCCATTCTCTAGTAGGTCTGTGTCTTTATTCCGGTCTTGCCCCTAGGTTCTTCATGACCATTTTTTTTTTTTTTAGATTCCATATATATGTGTTAGCATAAGGTATTTGTTTTTCTCTTTCTGACTTACTTCACTTTGTATGACAGACTCTAGGTCCATCCACCTCACTACAAAGAACACAATTTCGTTTCCTTTTATGCTGAGTAATATTCCATTGTATATATGTGCCACATCTTCTTTATCCATTCATCTGTCGATGGACACTTAGGTTGCTTCCATGTCCTGGCTACTGTAAATAGAGCAGCAATGAACACTGTGGTACATGACTCTTTTTGAATTATGGTTTTCTCAGGGTATATGCCCAGTAGTGGGATTGCTGGGTCGTATGGTAGTTCTATTCTTAGTTTTGTAAGGAACCTCCATACTGTTCTCCATAGTGGCTGTATCAATTTACATTCCCACCAACAGTGCAAGAGGGTTCCCTTTTCTCCACACCCTCTCCAGCATTTATTGTTTGTAGATTTTTTTCATGATGGCCATTCTGACTGGTGTGAGGTGATACCTCATGGTAGTTTGATTTGCATTTCTCTAATGGTTAGTGATGTTGAGCATCCTTTCATGTGTTTGTTGGCCATCTGTATATCTTCTTTGGAGAAGTGTCTGTTTAGGTCTTCTGCCCATTTTTAGATTGGGTTGTTTTTTTTTTTTATGTTGAGCTGCATGAGCTGCTTGTAAATTTTGGAGATTAATCCTTTGTCAGTTGCTTAATTTGCAAATATCTTCTCCAATTCGGAGGGTTGTCTTTTCATCTTGTTTATGGTTTCCTTTGCTGTGCCAAAGCTTTTAAGTTTCTTTAAGTCCCATTTGTTTATTTTTGTTTTTATTTCCATTTCTCTAGGAGGTGGGTCAAAAAGGAGCTTGCTGTGATTTATGTCATAGAGTGTTCTGCCTATATTTTCCTCTAAGAGTTTGATAGTGTCAGGCCTTACATTTAGGTCTTTAATCCATTTTGAGTTTATTTTTTGTGTATGGTGTTAGGTAGTGTTCTAATTTCATTCTTGTACATGTAGCTGTCCAGTTTTCCCAGCATCGCTTATTGAAGAGGCTATATTTTCTCCACTGTATATTCTTGCCTCCTTTATCAAAGATAAGGTGACCATATGTGCGTGGGTTTATCTCTGGGCTTTCTATCCTGTTCCGTTGATCTATATTTCTGTTTGTGTGCCAGTACCATAGTGTCTTGATTACTGTAGCTTTGTAGTATAGTCTGAAGTCAGGGTGCCTGATTCCTCCAGCTCCGTTTTTCTTTCTCAAGATTGCTTTGGCTATTCGGGGTCTTTTGTGTTTCCCTACAAATTGTGAAATTTTTTGTTCTAGTTTTGTGAAAAATGCCAATGGTAGTTTGATAGTGATTGCATTGAATCTGTAGATTGCTTTGGGTAGTAGAGTCATTTTCACAATGTTGATTCTTCCAATCCCAGAACATGGTATATCTCTCCATCTATTTGTATCATCTTTAATTTCTTTCATCAGTGTCTTATAGTTTTCTGCATAAAGGTCTTCTGTCTCCTTAGGTAGGTTTATTCCGAGATATTTTATTATTTTTGTTGCAGTGGTAAATGGGAGTGTTTTCTTAATTTCACTTTCAGATTTTTCATCATTAGTGTATAGGAATGCAAGAGATTCCTGCGAATTAATTTTGTATCCTGCTACTTTACCAAATTCATTGATTAGCTCTAGTAGTTTTCTGGTAGCATCTTTAGGATTCTCTATGTATAGTATCATGTCATCTGCAAACAGTGACAGCTTTACTTCTTCTTTTCCAATTTGGATTCTTTCTATTTGTTTTTCATCTCTGATTGCCATGGCTAGGACTTCCAAAACTATGTTGAATAATAGTGGTGAGAGTGGACATCCTTGTCTTGTTCCTGATCTTAGTGGAAATGGTTTCATTTTTTCACCATTAAGGATGATGTTGGCTGTGGGTTTGTCATATATGGCCTTTATTATATTGCGGAAAGTTCCTCTGTGCCTACTTTCTGGAGGGTTTTTATCATAAATGGGTGATGAATTTTGTCAAAAGCTTTCTCTGCATCTATTGAGATGACCATATGGTTTTTCTCCTTCAATTTATTAATATAGGGTTTCACATTGATTGATTTGCATATATTGAAGAATCCTTGCATTCCTGGGATAAACCCCACTTGGTCATGGTGTATGATCCTTTTAATGTGCTGTTGGATTCTGTTTGCTAGTATTTTGTTGAGGATTTTTGCATCTATGTTCGTCAGTGATATTGGCCTGTAGTTTTCTTTCTTTGTGACATCTTTGTCTGGTTTTGGTATCAGGGTGATGGTGGCCTTGTAGAATGAGTTTGGGAGTGTTCTTCCCTCTGCTATATTTTGGAAGAGTTTGAGAAGGATATGTGTTAGCTCTTCTCTAAATATTTGATAGAATTCGCCTGTGAAGCCATCTGGTCCTGGGCTTTTTTTTGTTGGAAGATTTTTAATCACAGTTTCAATTTCAGTGCTTGTGATTGGTCTGTTCATATTTTCTATTTCTTCTTGGTTCAGTCTTGGAAGGTTGTGCATTTCTAAGAAGCTTTCCATTTATTCCAGGTTGTCCATTTTATTGGCATATAGTTGCCTGTAGTAATCTCTCATGATCCTTTGTATTTCTTCAGTGTCAGTTGTTACTTCTCCTTTTTCATTTCTAATTCTATTGACTCGAGCCTTCTCCCTTTTTTTGTTGATAAGTCTGGCTAATGGATTATGAATTTTGTTTATCTTCTCAAAGAACCAGCTTTTAGTTTTATTGATCTTTGCTATCGTTTCCTTCATTTCTTTTTCATTTATTTCTGATCTGATCTTTATGATTTCTTTCCTTCTGCTAGCTTTGGGGTTTTTTTGTTCTTCTTTCTCTAATTGCTTTAAGTGTAAGGTTAGGTTGTTTATTTGAGATGTTTCTTGTTCCTTGTAGTAGGATTGTATTGCTATAAACTTCCCTCTTAGAATTGCCTTTGCTGCATCCCATAGGTTTTGGGTCCTTGCATTTTCATTGTCATTTGTTCCTAGGTAATTTTTGATTTCCTCTTTGATTTCTTCAGTGATCTTTTGGTTACTTAATAGTATACTATTGTTTAGCCTCCATGTGTTTGTGTTTTTTACAGATTTTTTTCCTGTTATTGATATCTAGTCATAGCATTGTGGTCGGAAAAGATACTTGATACAATTTCAATTTTCTTAAATTTACCAAGGCTTGATTTGTGACCCAAGGTATGCTCTATCCTGGAGAATGTTCCGTGTGCACTTGAGAAGAATGTGTATTCTGGTTTTTTTGGATGGAATGTCCTATAAATATCAATTAAGTCCATCTTCTTAAATGTATCATTTAAATCTTGTATTTCCTTATTTATTTTCATTTTGGATGATCTGTCCATTGGTGAAACTGGGGTGTTAAAGTCCCCTACTATGATTGTGTTACTGTCGATTTCCCCTTTTATGGCTGTTAGTATTTGCCATATGTACTGAGGTGCTCCTATGTTGGGTGCATAAATATTTACAATTGTTATATCTTCTTCTTGGATTGATCCCTTGATCATTATATAGTGTCCTTCTTTGTCTCTTGTAGTAGTCTTTGTTTTAAAGTCTATTTTTTCTGATATGAGAATTGCTACTTCAGCTTTCTTTTGATTTCCCTTTGCATGGAATATCTTTTTCCATCCCCTCACTTTCAGTGTGTATGTGTCTCTAGGTCTCAAGTGTGTCTCTTATAGACAGTATATATATGGGTCTTGTTTTTGGATCCATTTAACCAGTCTGTGTCTTTTGGTTGGAGCATTTAATCCATTGACATTTAAGGTAATCATAGATATGTATGTTCCTATTACCATTTTCTTAATTGTTTTGGGTTTGTTATTGTAGGTCTTTTCCTTCTCTTGTGTTTCCTGCCTAGAGAATTTCCTTTAGCATTTGTTGTAAAGCTGGTTTGGTGATGCTGAAATCTCTTAGCTTTTGCTTGTCTGCAAAGGTTTTAATTTCTCCATCAAATCTGAATGAGATCCTTGCTGGATAGAGTAATCTTGGTTGTAGGTTTTTCCCCTTCATCACTTTAAATATGTCCTGCCACTCCCTTCTGGTTTACAGAATTTCTGCTGAAAGATCAGCTGTTAACCTTATGGGGATTCCCTTGTGTGTTATTTGTTGTTTTTCCCTTACTGCTTTTAATATTTTTTCTTTGTATTTAATTTTTGATAGTTTGATTAATATGTGTCTTGTCATGTTTCTCCTTGGATTTATCCTGTATGGGACTCTCTTCCCTTGCTGAACTTGATTGCCTATTTCCTTCCCCATATTAGGGAAGTTTTCAACTATAATTTCTTCATATATTTTCTCAAAATATATGTGTTTTTCTCTTCTTCTTCTGGGACCCCTATAATTTGAATGTTGGTGTGTTTAATGTTGTCCCATAGGTCTCTGAGACTGTCCTCAATTCTTTTCATTCTTTTTTCTTTATTCTGCTCTGCAGTAGCTTTTTCCACTATTTTATCTTCCAGGTCACTTATCTGTTCTGCCTCAGTTATTCTGCTATTCATTCCTTGTAGAGAATTTTTAATTTCATTTATTTTGTTTTTCATTATTGTTTGTTTGTTCTTTAGTTCTTCTAGGTCCTTGTTAAACATTTCTTGTGTTTTCTCCATTCTGTTTAAGCTTTTGGATCATCTTTACTATCATTACTCTGAATTCTTTTTCAGGTAGACTGCCTATTTCCTCCTCATTTGTTTGATCTGATGGGTTTTTGCCTTACTCCTTCATCTGCTGTGTGTTTCTCTGTGTTCTTATTTTGCTTAACTTACTGTTTTTGGGGTCCCCTTTTCCCAAGGTGCAGGTTCATAATTCCCCTTGTTTTTGGTGTTTGCCCCCAGTGGCTAAGGTTGTTTCAGTGGGTTGTGTAGGCTTCCTGGTGGAGGGGACTGGTGCCTATGTTCTGATGGATGAGGCTGGATCATGTCTTTCATCTGGGCAGGACCACCTCCAGTGGTGTGTTTTGGCGTGTCTGTGACCTTATAATGATTTTAGGTAGCCTCTCTGCTAATGGGTGGGGTTGTGTTCCTGTCTTGCTAGTTGTTTGGCATAGGGTGTCCAGCACTGTAGCTTGCTGGTCGTTGAGTGGAGGTGGGTCTTAGCATTGAGATGGAGATCTCTGGGAGATTTTTGCTGTTTGATATTATGTGGTGCCGGGAGGTCTCTGGTGGATCAATGTCCGAAACTCGGCTTTCCCTCCTCAGAGGCACAGGCCTGACACCCAGCTGGAGCATCAAGACCCTGTCAGCCACACGGCTCAGAAGAGAAGGGAGAAAAAAAGAAAGAAAGAAAGAAAGATAAAATAAAATAAAATATAGTTATTAATATAAAAAATAAAAAAATTATTAAAAATAAAAAATTAATAACAAAAAAGAAAGAAGGAAGGAAGAGAGCAGCCACACCAAAAAACATACACCAATGATAAAAAATGGACAGTCATAACTCTAGGACAAATGTTAAAAGCAAAGCTATACAGACAAAATCACACAAAGAAGCATACACATACACACTCACAAAAAGAGAAAAAGGAAAAAATATATATATCTATATATTAAAAAAAAAAGGAAGAGAGCAACCAAATCAATTAACAAATCTACCAATGACAATAAACTCTAAATACTAAACTAAGATAAATATAAAACCAGATATGAATTAGATGCAGAAAGCAAACCCCAAGTCTACAGTTGCTCCCTGTGTCCACTGCCTCAAGTTTGGGATGATTTGTTGTCTATTCAGGTATTCCAGAGATTCAGGGTACATCAAGTTGTTTGTGGAGATTTAATCCACTGCTCCTGAGGCTGCTCGGAGAATTTTCCCGTTCTCCTCTTTGGATCTGTCCTCTGAAGCCGGAGCCTCAGCTGCCAGCCCTTACCCATCCTGGCGGGTGAGCAGACAAGCTTCTCAGGCTGGTGAGTGCTGGTCGGCACCAATCCTCTGTGCAGGAATCTCTCTGCTTTGCCCTCTGCATCCCTATTGCTGCCCTCTGAAGCTTCCCCCCGGTCACTCTCCATCTCCGCCAGTGAAGGGACTTCCTAGTCTGTGGAATCTTTTGCTCCTTCACAGCTCCCTCCCAGAGGTGCAAGGTCCTGTCCCTATTCTTTTGTCTCTTTTTTTTACTTTTTTCTTTTGCCCTACCCAGGTACGTGGGAAGTTTCTTGCCTTTTGGGAAGTCTTAGGTCTTCTGTGAGCATTCAGTAGGTGTTCTGTAGGAGTTGTTCCACATGTAGATGTATTTTTGATGTATTTGTGGGGAGGAAGGTGATCTCCACGTCTTACTCCTCTGCCATCTTGAAGATGTCCTCAGACCTATGGTTTTTATTGCAGAATTACTCTGAATGAAGTGATTTTCAGAAACACATATATCTCATTATCACAGAACTGACTGGGATATCTTATTAGCTGAGACTCTGCTCTCTGCTTTTCTTGCTCTATAGTCATTTCACCATACTTACAGATTAAAGTCTTGACTGAGGTGCTTCCCATAAATAAATTTAAGACTTTCACATTTCATTACTGTGAGTTTAGCTACCAAGTCATTTTGCTGGATGTTCTCTTTTTTGTGTCTAAATTCTATATTCTTTGTGCTTTTTCCATTGTTTCAACTGAAAGTTCATTTGGCAGGCAATAGACTCAGCTATTTGGAAACAAGTTATACTTTGAGATTTTGTACTATGAGTATTTTAGAACTTTATGCTTAGAGGGGTATGGTCTTGCCTCATGTTTTCTAATAAAAATGACTGGAACACTGCCTCTCCAATGTTCATGTGAATTCATTACTCAGAGCAAACAAATGCCAATTATAAGATTTCAAAATTTCACTAACTTAATAGCCTCTTGATTAGAATTTAGTCAAAGTATTGACCACTGCCCAATTGATGTGACATTCAGATGTATTCAAAGCTGTTAAATAACTTTAGCTACATATTTCTCCCTTAAATTAACCTGGTGATACCCTTAATAGATAATTTTAAAATCTGTATTTTTATCTTGATATTTTCAATAATTATTTAAAGAATAATATTGGAATCTGTCAGATGACATGAGTTCAGATATTTGGAAGATAATATTAATTTGCTATTTCCTAAGCACTGTCTTAACAGTTGTTAAAAAAATGGGTACCAAAATCTCTTCCTTTTACATATGAGAAACCCCAAGTCACCTTAAAGTAATTTGTCTAAATTTACATAACTAGTGGTGAAGCTTGAGATTTGAACCCAGGCACTCTGACACCTGAGTCTGTGTGCTTAATCATTACAGTAAGCCTTTAACTTGGAAGAATTGAACATGTTATTTTTCTCTCTGGGAGAGGCATCTTGCCTTGTGGTATTAACATATCAAATCGGTCACTTGGTTTAGCTCCTAGATCTTTGGCCAGCAAATTTCAAGTAAGAGTAGGATGATAACTGTTAGTCTATTTACCCCTAAACTCTAGGGATTCATCTACCATAACCCTCTTATTTCACTCACTAGGTGCTGGGCCAGACATTAGTCACTCTGTACTCAAGAACTGCTTCTTGGTTGCATCTGTACCTTGCTCTAACTATATTTTATCTCAGTGAAGATGATGAATAATAGCCTAGATCTGTCTTTTAACTGTAGAAAGCCACTCCTTAACATTCTCTTCTCTAGATCTTACAACTCCAATTCCTCTAATTACCCCACAGATATTTGGCTTTCTTTTTTTTTAAATTCTTGTTTCTATTGTTCATTTCTGTACTACCTCATGTTCTACTTTAAATGATGTTTTATTTAAAACATATAGATCTAGAATCTTCTTTTCTCTTTTTGAAATTGTATTGTATTGAAGATTAAATTATATGGGCCATAACTGGAATTTGTCAGTTATTTCTCACCTAGAGAGTTTAACTGTAGATGAATTAAATATTCAATTATAGGACCAATTACCATAGTGAAAAAAACATTGGAGTTTGTAGGAATAAAAAGGCTAAAGATTTTGATTGTGGAACAACATACTTGTTGCATGGGCCATTAACTATTTGTGAGGAGCTGAATGAGTTCCTTCTTTCATTTGATCTCAGTTGCCTCTCTGTAAAAATAAGGTTTGGACTAATTGTTCTATACTATTACTCTCAGCTTGAACATTGATGTAGAAGTGACTTCTCATGTCATTCAGTCGTAGTGTGGTATATTTTTGTTAATAGAGAAGATATTTTGTTATTAATTCAAATGATAACTCATTATTGTCTTCCTGTTCATGTCTAAGAAACTTTGTGCCATTAAGAACTTTTTAATTTGGTTTTATCCCCAAGGACTTATTTTACTTAAAATTTATTTGGCCTTTGGCTTATTTCTAATTGATTAAGATCACTCTTTTTTCTTTTATTATTTTAAAAAGTTTTCCTATATGGAGTTAAGTTTTTTTTTTTTTTCCTCTGTATTTTCATTCAAACACTGATTAGGATTAAAGCATGTCAGTTCTTCAACTGACCTCCATGGACTGGAAAAAAAAAAGTTTGGCTCCTTCAGGATGATCTATGATTTGGCAGATACAAAACATATAATATATTAGGTTTGCTTTCTGTTTTTACCAGTACTCCAAAGCTGGACAATCAGAGGCCAGAAAGAAGATTTTCCACAGTGCTTTGAACAACTTAAATAAATTTCATTTAATTATATGTTGCCATAGTCTCAACATTCATAAAGTGAAGCTTTTATGTTTTAACTTGTACAGTTTACTTTATAACTAAAACAATTAAAGGCATTGTGAGGTATAGTCTAATAAAATTTTTTGATACTTAGAAAGATGAAAATGAACATTAAATAAATGCATTATATTTTATGGTCATCTTAATAAGGGAAAATGTTGCATCCATTAAAAAGAACAGTATGTCATATATAATGAAAAGAGTATAGCAACAGTAAACTATTATAAAGCATAGAGATATTACAGAATGTGTAAATGAATAGGAAACTGGTATAAAAAGGTATCAACAGACATGGTTTTTCAGAATGAAAAGGCCCACTGAGTGTCCAGCACAATGAATGGGAAAATACCCACACCAAAGGACATAGTTGTGAAATTTCAGAACAGTAGGGACAAAGGAAATATCTTTTAAAATCTTCTAAAGGAGGAAAAAGCAGTTCGCATACAAAAGATGAGCAATTATCATTGGACCAGTAAATTCCACAATATGAAATGTGACTTAATTCCATGTCCCATTACATGGAAATCCAGTGGAGAGGCATTATTGAAATATGTACTTTCACTCCTAGTTTGGCTCAGTATCCAAGGCAAGCCTGAGCCAGCAAGTGAATGTTATCTGAGAGTGTGAAAAACTTGGTAAGATGAGCCAAAGAAAGTGTAACACCTACTAAGCACAAGGCTGACCTGGGAACACAGAGATGCAAGACACAGACACTAAGCAGATTGAAGCGAATCTTTCCAGTAAAGTTCTAGCTTATATCAAAAGGGCAAAGAGGAGGGTGGCATTTAGGCCAAATCTCAATGAAGCAAAGCCTTGGCACTCATTCTCAGTATATTTTTAAACTCGTGTGTGTATTTGGGAAGAGATTGGGCAGTGATTTTTTTTTTTTTTAGATGAAGGAAACTGTTGAGGGAATGAATATGAAGTAAGGTAGTCCCTTGGTTGGGCTTGGAGGAGAAAAATGTAAATCTCCAGAATGACTTAGAAAGAAAGGACTCATTCCTGGGATGTGAGACATTCAGGGCTAAAACTGTGACAGTCCCTGGCAAAGTGGGATGATTTGGTCACCCGAAGTGAAGTTCCAGGGATTCTGGGGATGAACAGATACATGCGGGACTGAGACTCTGATGGAAAGAAGAATAACAGAGGGAGAATGATAAAAGTGGAATGGGACTAGCCAGAGCTTAAGAGTAGACTTCAGGATAAGCCAACCTTTGAGGAAGCCCTTCAGCCATCTGGAAGAAAGGCATGAGGCAGACTCAATGTAGTCTATGCCCAAGAGATTGTGGACCGCTCATGTCTGCCCTTTCTCAGGTTTAAGTGTCTCTGTGAAAAATAAAATATACAAAATTTCAAACCTATGTTTTCTCAGAATTAATTTGTAGTGCATATAAATTTAATCAAAATTAGATTTTTTTTTCCTAGATAGGAGGCCTCATGAGGTTTTGTTTTGATTCTGATTCTTTGTACTTACATACCATAGGGAATCATCACTATCATTAGAAACCAAATACCGCCATTAGAACTTCACAATGATACACTCTGCTCTGCCTCCCTCTGGTGCCCTCCTCAGGCCTTTGCTTCATTGCCTTTTGAAATTCCTAAGGACACAGTTCATTTTTATAGACACAAAATGTGACAGAAATTTCAACAAGAGCCCCATGATGTTGTCTGCTGTCAGAAAACAAGCCTAATTGGTCTATCCACTGAGGAATATGCTAAGAATGCAGCCCTAGACTGAAATCTCCAAGGCTGGCTTTGAAAGATCTGCTGAACTGGGGCGGGGGGGGGGGGTTGGCAATGTATATTTTAAGAAGAGAACACTAACCTGGAAATTGAAGTGTGATTTAAAATTGCATTTTAGTGTTTCCCTTTTTTTCTCATGTAGAGAAAAGTATAAGCTTTTTCCAGGTATGACTGCCACTTTTCCATTGTCAGTACTGTGAGATCTGATGCCATAATTCTCCATCATCTAATTTACCCCAGCAGTTCTGTATTTTGAAATACAGAGTAATTATTCTCTACACTGGCTCTTCATTTTATGTTGCATATGGGATTAACTGGAAATAATGTTTTAATATTTTAGGTATCTGCAAAAGTAACAAAGAAAATGAAATATGACTTAGAAAAGCAGGTTAATGCCTTTGAGGAAAAATAAATGACAGGAAAATTCAAATACTCAATGGGAAGGTAAAGCTTGTAGAGAAATAATGCTGCAGGGTGTACATAAATGAGAAATAATAAATTAGGTATTGAAATAAAACATTTTTTACAAAGGACAACTGCAAGTTAGAAAATGTTTCATATTTCCCATTATGGTTGAGCCTATTGTTTTCAAAGTCACTGATGAGACTTAAAACAGACTGTCACTTTTTAAAATAGATTCAAATCTGTATAACCTTGGAGATCTTAATTCATTTGCATTTTACCATCTGCTTTGCATGCTTCTTAATTTAATATGCATATCTCAGAATTGATTCAATTTACAAGCTCCTTAAGAGGAAGACATGCTACTATTGTATTGCAGAAATGATGATATTCAACAGCCTGTACAACGTAAATCTGAAAGCACAGCATGGAAAGAACACTAGACTAAGAATTAGTAGAATTTAGTTCGGTCATACTAACCCACTTTATGACCTTGAACAACATATCTAAATCCTCCAGGCTTCGATTTTCACAGGTACAATGGGTTAGGCCACTTTTATAAGACTCTTCCCAACTCCAAAATTCTCACAAATATATCATTCTTATTGAGGGAAGGATTGATCATTTCAACTAAGAAATAGACATGAACTAGTGCCTCTTCTCCCCTCTTTTGATAATTATATTTAGAAAAGGCTTTGAAAGAGTTTCAACTGAAAAATTATAGTCCTATAACAAATTTAACTACGGATAAATATTGCAAATTGGATATTAAAGGCTCAATACTAATAAAAATGAAGCATGAAAAATAAAAAATTAAAATAAGTTTGAATATATCAGTAGCACAATGATTGTAAATATAAGAAAATTCCTTGATGAGAATGTCTTACCTAGAGAGAGAGACTTACTACAAAACAAAAACTAAATCCAGCTATAAACTAATTTAGGAGACAGCCATATGATATAAAGATATAGAAAAGCTGAAAAGTAAGAAACGGAAAATATCTATTAAAAAAACCTTCAGTCTAAGTCAGAAAGAGAAAAACAAATACCGTATGCTAACACATGTACATGGAAACTAAAAATAAAAAAAAAAAAAAGGTTCTGAAGAACCTAGGGGCAGGACAGGAATAAAGACACAGACATAGAGAATGGACTTGAGGACACAGGGAGGGGGAAGGGTAAGCTGGGACGAAGTGAGAGAGTAGCAGCTGCATAGCACAGGGAGATCAGCTCGGAGCTCAGTGCTCTGTGTCCACCTAGGGAGTGGGATAGGGAGGGTGGGAGGGAGACGCCGAGGGAGGAGATATGGGGATGTATGTATATGTATAGCTGATTCACTTTGTTATACAGCAGAAACTAACACACCATTGTAAAGCAATTATACTCCAATAAAGATGTTAAAAAAATTAAAAATTTTAAAACTTCAATCAAAAGAAAGTTGAGGTAGCAATATTATCAAAATGGATAGACTTCAAAGGCAAATGTATTGCTAGGGATAATGAGGATTATCACTTAACGATAAAAGGAAAAAATTACCATGAAAATATCACAGTTCTGAAACCTGAATACATCAACCAATGTAACCCCAAACATATGAGATAAATATTGACAGAATTATCTAGGAAAATTGCCAAAACAGAATTTTGATAGGGTATTTATATACACTAATAATAAGACAATTTAATAAACAACCTCAACTTATAGACATGTAAATGACCCTGCAGTCAACACTGAGAAAGTACATATACTTTTCCATGGCAGCATAGCCTATTAACAAATATTTGTATACAATCTGTGCATGTCTGCATTTATGATGGCATCATTTGCATTATGCTGGTAAATGTCATAAATGTGTAGATCAAAAGCAAGCTCTACAAGGCTCCCAGACATGGCAGTCTTTCATTATGGTGGCCAAAGAGCAGAAAGGATGGGATTTTAAATGTAGTTTTATGTGATTTGATAAATGTATGTATCTGTGTAACCACCACTAAAATCAACATACAGAACATTTCTGTCACCCCAACTTGGGTCCCAGGTAGCCACTGAGATGCTTTCTGTCATTTTATATAAGATTTGGGTTTTCTAGAGGTTCGCAGATATGATATCATATAGCTTATACTTTTATGTGTCTGGTTTCTTTCACTCGGCATGTCGTTTTTGGATTCCACCACTTCATTGTCTTAGTTGTTTGTTCTTTTACACCACCGAGTAGTATCCTACAAATCCTTTTCCACTTGCCTCTTGAACACAGGCATTCTGGTTCCTAGTTTTTGACTAATGAAGAAAGTTGCCATGAACATTCTCATACAAGTGTTTTTGTACATATATTTTTAGTTTTCTTGGGTAAATATCTTAGTTGAATAGCTGGATCATATAGTAACTATATGTTTAAATTTTTTGAAAAATCAAATTTTCACAAAGATTTAATCTTTTCATGTTCCTACCAGCCATGTATGAATTCCAGTTGCTCTACTGCAAGGACAGTAGTCTTTTTAATTTTACTTTTAAATTAATTAATTGATTGATTATCACAAGTTTGGTAAATATCCATCATCTCATATAGATACAAAATTAAAGAAATAGAAAAACATTTTTTCTTTGTGATGAGAACTCTTAGGATTTACTGTCTTAACAACTTTTGTATATAACATGCAGCGGTGTTCATTATGTTCTATTATGTCGTACATTACATCTCTGGTACTTATTTATCTTATAACTGGAACATTGTACCTTTTGGACAATAGTCTTTTAAACTTTAGACATTTGAGTGTGAGTGTATAGTGTTATATCATTGCCATTTAAATTTGCATTTCTCTGATAATTAATGATGTTGGGCATCTTTTCCTGTACTTATTAGTTTTTTGAGTATTCCTTTTTGGTGAAGTGTATGTTCAAATCATTTACTCAGTTTTAAATTGGATCTCCTTCACATTAGTGTTTATTGCAAATATCTTCTTCCAGATTGTGACTTCTTTTTTATTTTCCAACAGTGTCTGTCTTTGGAAAAGCAGTAATTTAAAATTCTGATTAGGTTTTATTCTTTTATAGTTCATTTTGTGTGTGTGTGACTTAAGAACTATTTGCCTAGCCCAAGATCACACAGCCTTCTCTTATATTTTCTTGTAGAAGTTTATAATTTTAGTTTTTACATTTGAGTCTAAGTGTCATTTTGACATTTTTTTTTTTAAGATGTAGGTAAGAATTGAGATTTGTTTTTCCCCATATGGTTACCCACTTGTTCCAATACCACTTTTGAAAAGGCTGTATTGTGTTCCTTTGGTGGAGTCATGTTTCCTTGATTTTTCATATTCCTTGAAGTCTTGTGTTGCTGTCTTTGCATTTGAAGGAGTTACCTTTTCCAGTCTTTACATTCCCCAGGTAAGATCCATTTGTGGATCTTAAGTCTTCATCATCATCTTTGCATTTCCAGGGTAAACCTCATATGTTATCCATATATATTACTGTATTTTTTTTTTAAATTAATTAATTTATTTATTTTTGGCTGTGTTGGGTCTTCGTTTCTGTGCGAGGGCTTTCTCCAGCCGCGGCGAGCGGGGGCCACTCTTCATCGCGGTGCGCGGGCCTCTCATTATCGCGGCCTCTCTTGTTGCGGAGCACAGGCTCCAGACGCGCAGGCTCAGTATTTGTGGTTCACGGGCCCAGTTGCTCCGCGGCATGTGGGATCCTCCCAGACCAGGGCTCGAACCCGTGTCCCCTGCACCGGCAGGCAGACTCTCAACCACTACGCCACCAGGGAAGCCCTGTATTTTATTTACTATAAATTGTTAAGGGTTTTTGCAGTTATATGCATGAGGATATGGTCTAGTAGTTCCCTATTTTGTAATATTTGTGTCTGATTTTGGTATCAGGATGATAAAATGATTTCAGTGTGCCCTCCTCTGTTTCATGAGAGAGTATGTATGTGGTTGATATTAATTCTTCCATAAATGTCTGACACTATTCATCATTGAAATCATAAGGTCCTGCAGGTTTGGGGGGGGAATATTTTTGATAGAAAAATCAATGTTTTTAATAAATATTGCAAAAACTAGATTTTCTGTCTTCTCTTTTGTTAGTTTTGGTCCATTGTGATATTCAAGGAATTTATTTTTTTTGAAAGGACCATATATTTTTATTGTTATGAAAATTGTCCTCTGTTATATTTTTAGTATCTGTGGGATGTTTAGTGATGGCTTCTTTTTAATTTCTGGTTACTTATATCGTCTCTCTTTTTTTCTTGGTCAGGCTAGCTAGATAGTTATCACTTTTGTTTGCCTTCTCAAAGAAACAACTTTTGTTTCTACTAATTTTTCTCTATTGTTTTCTATTTTATTGATTTTCAATTGTGTATCTATTTCCTTCATTATACTAATTTGTGTATAATTAGCTCTTCTTTTTCTAGTTTCTTAAGTTAAAAGTCTACCTCATTTGTTTTTAGGTCTTTCTTCTTTTCTAATATAAGTATGTAAAGCTATAAATATCTAAGTTCTGTTTTGGCTGAATCTTACAAATCTTGATATTTTGATAATCTCATTTTCATTCAGTTCAAGTTCTTTGGTGATTCTTTCTTTGACATATTTATTTAGAAGTGCATTGTTTAATGTGCGAATATTTGGGGATTTTTCCAGATAGCTTTCTCTTGTTGATTTCTATGTTAGTTCTGCTGTTGTCAGAGAACATGCTATGTATTTGAATCTTTTAAAATTTATTGATTTGTTTTACAGCACAACGTATGGTTTATCTTGGTGGATGTGGCATGTTTAATTGACAGTAATGTATATTCTGCTGTTCTTTGGTTAAGTTCTCTATCAATAAATGTCAATTAGGTCAAGTGTTTGATTGCATTGTTTAATCTTCTGCATCTTCACTGATTTTCTGTCTGCATGTTCTATCATTACAAAGGTAAGAGTGTTGAAATATTCAATAATAATAATAGGTTTGACTCTTTCTTTTCAATTCTTCCAGATTTTGATTCATGAATTTTGAAATTCTGTTTAGGCACATACAGTGTAGGATTGTTGTATCTCATTAGGACTTGACTCATTTATCATTATGGAATGTACCTTTTAAATCTCTATGGATATTCCTTGATTTGAAGTTTAGTTTAACTAACTGTAGCCACTACAGCTTTCTTAATATTAGTGTTTGTATAGAACATCTTTTTTGTTTGTTTATTTACATTCTTTTACTTTTATCCTTAGGTATCTTTATACTTAAAATAAGTATTCTTAAAATGTAGACAGGATATAGTTCATTATTGCTTTTTTTTGGTCCAGTGTGATAATCTCTGATTTTTAATTAGAGTTTCTTAGACTATTTATATTTAAGTAATTTTTGACATCATTGGGCTTAAATCTACCATCATGCTATATGATTTTTGTTTCCTTTTCTCTCATTTTTCTTTTGGATTAATTCAGTTTTGTTTTATTTTGTTTTATTAATATGCCACCTTATCTCCTCTACTGGTTTATTAGCTATACTTATTTGTGTATCTTTTTGTGACTACTCTAGATTTTATACAATATATCTTTAACAAAACATTTACATTATATATATGACTTAAGAACCTTAAAATATTTCCCTGTAACATTTCCTTTCTAATCCTTTGTGCTTTTGTTGTGGTACATTTTACATATGTATACATATATATTAAACTCTGTAACATTTTTGATTTAAAAAGCCAATAATTAAAAAAATTTTAAGAAATGAAATTAGCATGTTTTTATATTTACCTGAGTATTTACCATGTTTGGTGCTTTTTTCCCTTTCCTGTCCTTTTTCTTTCTTAACTTTTCTTTTTCTTTCTTTCTTTTTTTTTTTTTTTGGTTGTTGTTGTCATTGTTGTCTACTTTTCCAACTGGTATCATTTTATAGTACCTGAAAAATTTCTTTCAACACTTCTTTTAGTGCACACTTGCTGGCAAACATTCTTTCTGATGTGTTTACTTGAAAAAGTCTTCATTGCTTATTTTTTTGTAAGTTATTTTCACTAACTGTGTTCTAGTTTAATGGGTTTTTTTCTTTCATTTCATTAACTTGGGCTCACTGCGTCTTTGATGTGTTTTCTTTGTGTTCATTATGTTTGGTGTTCATTGATCTTGAATCTTTGGGTTTAATGTTTTCACCAAATTTGGAAAACTTTTAGACAACTTTGAATTTTAATTTCTTTAAATTATTTTTTCTATCTCTCACTTTCTTTTCCTTCTTCTGGTACTTTGATTACATGTTTGTTATATAGCTTGCAATTAACCACAAGTCACTGAGATTCTTCTTTTTAAAAATTATTTTTCTTTTCTTTTCTCTCATTGCTTTATTTTGGGTACTTTCTATTGTTATATCTTCAAGCTCACTGATCATTCTTTATGCAGTGTCTAATCTGGTGCTAAATTCTTCCACCGATAGTTTCATTTAAGATATTGTATATTTCATCTCCAGAAGTTCCATTTGATTTTTTCTTATATTTTCTATTTCCCTTCTCATTATGTTTTTCTTTAAATTTTTGAGGATTTGGACATAGTGGTAATAATGGCTTTAATGTTATTTTGGCCTAATGCCCTCATCTTTGTCATTTCTATGTCTGCTTCTGTTAATTGATTCTTCTCCTGGTTATAGGTTACATTTTCCTGCCTTTTCACATATCTAGTCACTTTGATTGGCTGTTGGGCATTATGATTTTACATTTTTTGAGTATTGGACTTGCTAAGTCTATATAAAGAGTGTCTTGGCAGGCAAAGTTGCTTACAGATTGTTTTGATGCTTTTGTGGTTTGTTTCCAAGCTTCTGGGATTGGGGCAGGTATAGAGTAGCCTTCATTCTAGCTTTATTACTAAAGCATGATTCTTCTGGGACATCTGTTGACTGCCCCATATATTAACATGGTTTTTCCATTCTGGCTGGTGGGAACACAAATGATTTCTATTTCTGAATAAGCCCTGAGAGTTATTTGTCTACAGATCCCCAGTAACTTTTCTTTTCCTGAAAGTTGTTCTTTGCCTGGCCCACAGCAAACATGTACAAATCCCTATTTAGCTAATGACTCAAGGGGAGTGTTATGCATATCTGGGCCTCTTTCTCTGCATAACTTTCTCCTCTTTGGTATTCTACAGTCCCTTTCCCCAACCAAGTTGAGCTTCCTTGGCCTCATTGAACTTCAATCTCTGTCTCCTATATTGAGACAGATGGCAGCTCTATTTGAATTATCCTTCCCTATTGTTCAGTCCTAAACCTGCCTGCAGGAAGAAAGCCAAGGGCTTCTGTTTTCAGCACACGTCTGTGCTATCTGCTTTCCAGTGACTGAAAAGAGTGGTTTCATATATTTTTCCACTTTTTAATTTATTTACAGTGGAAGAATTATTTTTGTACTATTGCTCCATTGTGAACAGGCAGGAGTTGTATTTCTCTTAAAAGATATTTAGATATGTTTTTCTGCTGTGTAAAAATTCTGTTTATTCCAAAATGTCAGTCTTAGCAGATTTACTACACATAGAAACAATAATTTTATCTTATCAAAAAAAAATCATTTCCAAAACTGTGAGAAATCTAAAGGTTAGATCATGAATATAAATGTACTTTGAAATATAACCTCCTTTTTCCTTGCCTGCTCCATTTTGATTGCCTATCAATGATCTATGATTGTTCAGTCAATCAATGGGGCCAGGTCAGATAATATGTGGGACACAATGAGTTTTAAAATATTATTGTTTCTCTTGACCAGGTTATAATCTAGTAAAAAAAAAGTCAAGACATAAAACATAATCCTTAGTGAAGTAGTAGAATTTTTCAGAGTCTAGAGAGGGAACACTTGGGTGGTATATACAGAGAATTCCAATGACCAGATTTTAACATTTGGCAGTTCTAAGAGTAGTTCTATGGACAAATCACTTAACATTTCCATGTTACAACCAAGTAGTGGCTCACTCAGAAGTGTCTGAGAGCAGGTGAGACCCTAGGCAAAACTTATACCCTGGATAGATTCCATTCATCTGGAATAACAGGCTTTTCTCTTTTTGCATAATCTTCTCATATTCTTTTCTACTTATGGGCAATTATGTGCTGGGTATAATATGTAGTTTATGTTTTCAATTAATCTATGCTATTTATACTTTGTATATCCTTTTGATTACTAAATTCTGATAACTGGCATTAACAAAGGATTCCATGAGTGACCAGAGCTTTACTGGGTTCTGACTGGTTAATTTCACTTGTGGTTTGATTTCTCTGAATATCAATCAGTGAAATAAAATTGCAATATCCTTGCAGTGAGGTAATGCTGCCTCCATCTTACATTTTACATGGTAAATAATAGTTTTAATTTGTTTTTAGTACATTTCTGAGACCATCTACTTCAATGGAGTCTGCAAATGCAATACCAAATAGTGCAATTCTCTGTAGAATGGCTAAATATATGTGCACACACATTAGTGAAGAGGGAACATGCTCACCAGCTATGACTGAGCAGTTCTACTTTCTCAAGTTAGCCCAGGAGGGATGTTTACTATGGTTTACCTCAAGGTCAGTGGTTTGGGGAAACATCTACATATGCAAAACCTTAGGTAGGCATACCATTTACTTCCTGTAGAGCAGCTCACCAGGATGAATTTTAAAATCAAGTAAGCCATAAAGATGTTGATTTCCATAATTTCAGTTTCCCTTAACAGAAAAATTATCTCCAAGTTTCTTCCCTTAGTTTGGGCTTCAAAAATGAGAACTGAAGAAGTTAGTAAAGAAACTAAATTTATGTGGATTTCAAGGCACATGATGGAGGAGATAGATAGACGAGGTAGATATCAATAGAATACCTTAAACTGTTACTAAGAAATTAATTTCCTGATTGATGAAGGAGAACCACAGTGATTCCTGCTCTGCGTATGCATCTTGATGCAGCTCTGCTATGTTCTATAATTTTATTTATACTTTGCAGTGCAGAGGGAAGGAAGTTGATGCTCTTATCTGCAAATTTTGGAGAATTCTCTGACTAGGAATCAGAAAAACTGATTTTAAATATTTCTTATTTTTCTATCAACCAACTGGATGACCTGAGGTAAGTCAACATGACTCTGGGACTCAAGTTTCCTATGACTAATATGAGGAAGTTAAACTAGATAGGCTCTAAGTTTTCTTCCAGCTTATTTTATGATTTTATCAATTTTAAATTAGGAGGATAAAGCTTAGAAATTTAGAAATAACCAGGACTGATCTAGATTAATGTTCCATCCAGACCCCCAATCTGTGCAAACAATGGCCCTGGGGAATGAATTGTGAGTGGTTGTAGTTTTGCATCTTGACATCAACCTTAAAGGTAAGTAAGCATGCATCAGCTCCTCGTAATCTCCATTGATGGCACTGTGGTATATAAATCCAGCCAATCCCTTTTAAAATTCACTTACACTTGCTGTTAGTACCCACCTCTTAGGGGTTAAGAGTTTCATAAGATTATTGTCTGCTGTATAAAGAAGTGCTTAAGTACTTCCTTTTTTCTTTTTTTTCGGTCCTAAGTTTATCTTGTTCAGTTTTAAAAAGGACCTTCCCTAAAGGAGACTCACCCTAGTATTTTAGATTTTGAAAGTTCAGTCTCTGCTTGTTTTAGGCATATCAGTCACCACTTTTTGATATTTTTAAGCTCTTAATCTGGTTGGCATCCTCTGGTTTTGTCTTTCCAGGTTGAAAAGTTTTACTCTTTCAGTTCCTTCTTGCATTGCTGGCTCTCTTCCCTAGCACTATTGCCACTTTGAATCCTTGTGATTGCTTTAGCTTTCCTTTTCTGAAATTTTACCATGTCCGTTTGGCATTTCTGAAAGTGCAAAAACAAAGAAATATATAAGGTTATAAAGGGAGAAGCAGAAGGAAAAGGCAATGTATTTTCTTATATTTTTGCTAACAGTCCATGCCTGGCTGGACTTTTGGGTTACAGAAGCACCCTATGTCTGTGTTCTCAAAGAGGTACCCACTACTTACCTAAATGAAATTAGATTTTAAAAAATGTCCTATTTACTCTTTCTGTTTTTTCTCTTCCTGCCTCCCTCTCTCTTTCTCTCTTTTCTACTCTCTTTTTCATTCCCCTTCCTTTCTCACTTACTGTTACTTAAATAAGCCAGCCACTTAGGCTGTGGGGTTTTAGAATGGGACAACCCATCCTCTAGTGATTTATTACCTAAATTTCAATTTAAGGTATTAAACAATAAGAAATATTATTATATACTACCACTGTAAGTCCACTTCCTTTAAATTATTGAAAATATAATAAGCCTAATTTAAATATATAGCATCAAAATAAATAATCAAAATAAAAGGCACGGATTTTCTAGAAAGCAATGGAGAATGCTAAAGAAAGGCCCTCAGAGAGTCAAACTACAAGAATTAAAGACATATAAGCTTGAGCTATTTTATTACCTGTTTGAGATGTATTGCTTTGTTGCCCTGTTTCTCCTCAGGTCTAGTCCTTTTTCGGATTCAATCACTGTAAATTTATGTTTTCTTCTTTCCCTGATTCCATCTCACCTGAAGCCAACAAGCATTTAATTTGCTTTTGTATCTGCTGCTCAGCCTGATGGTCAGTAGGGATATAAAACCAGCAGAAGAGGACACGGTGCCAACATTTACTGAGTACCTACTATATGCAGGCACTTTATTAGGCACTTTTATTGTTTCATGAAATCCTCACAACACCTCTGTGGGAGAATTGTTATATTCTTCCTTTTACACATGAGTTATCTGGGGCTCATTAAATGATTTTCCCTAGGACATGCAGGTGGAAAGTGGCAGAATTAGAATTAAAGCTCAAGCTTTACCCTGCCACTATGCAGCTTTCAAACACCTCCACTAACCACGGCATTAAGAGATTGTTAGAATCAAAACTGTTCATTATTTAGTTAACCTTTGTTTGAACATTACAATATCAAACTATCCCCTTCATAAGGTACTTTTTCTCTCTATTCCTATTTTTCAGGATACTAAAATTTACTACAGAATTTTGTAGATCCAGCAGAATGGCTCAAAACTAAGCCTTTTTCATAAAATGGGTCTTCAGAAAATATTGAAAACAAGCTTTATGCACTCATCAGCCATTCTTCCTTTATATACTGTTCTTTGCTCTCACATAGTCAAGAATCAAGGTGTACGTATTTTCCTATGTTAAGGAAACAGTCAGAGGTGGCCTTTCTTTATGTGGGCCAGTTACTGTTACAGTTGTTGACAATTTTTAGTACTTTTAGAATAATGCCATAGATTAATTTTTAATTATAGCAAACTTCAGAGACTTCATAGTAAGTGGTTTTCTCTATTTATATCTAAATTTCTAAAAGATTCTAGAATTGATCAGATTTAGCAGACTTAAATGCAAATGAATAAATATGAAATAAAATAAAATAAAGTTTCTTGGTAGGTCTCAATGAAATATTGATTTGAAATTAGAGTAGCAGTTGACTTAAAAAATATCTACTGATGAACATGCATGCTTCTAATGTTTAACTATCAATTAGCTAATTTTATAATTGTGTATGGTCTGCTGAACATTGAATTTCCTCAGTAGGAAAATGTTATACCTTCCCTCTTGGGGGCCTTAAGAGGAAAAGAAGTAATTACTGTCAATGGTCCTTCACTTCCTAAGTGCCATAAGTTGCAAACCCACTCGTTTGTAATTCTAGCCACGGATTTTCTTTCTCAAATTAGTTTAGGTAATAACTGGGGGCTGACAGTATGCTTATTTAAAATCATCACTAGAATATATGTATGTGTGTGTGTGTGTGTGTGTGTATATATATATATAAAAATATATATTTATATGGTCTTTAGTTACTGAAAGAGGATTGGAACATTATTTATAAGAGAAAAAATGATGGAAGTGATGGGATTTATGTTTTTTCATTACCCCTTCCAGATTCAATACAACCTGTACTTATGTTCCTTAACTGGTAGTCAAGTTGAGTGATTTGACTCAGCATGATAATACCACTTACTCTTTCATCAGCCATAATATGTAAAGACTTCAGCTATAGCAGAGACAAAAATTTTTATCTTTTCTATTTGTCAGTAGGGGGTTCTTAACCCTTTTAGGTGCCCTGCACCCATTTGGAATTCTGATGAAGTCTGTGTATCCCTTCTCAGAATAATGTTCTAAAATTCATATAATAAAATACATAGGATCACAAAGGAAACCAATTACATTGAAACGCAATTAACAAAGTATTAAAAACAATTTTGTGATATAGTAATTTCATGCTTTCTTATTAATGCATTAAATAATACTATCTAGTGGTGAGTCTAATAAGTACCATCATTTTGAAGTTGTGATCAATATGTCAGGATTTCTGGGACAACTTGTTATAGGATGTGAAAATTTCTGATTTCTATTGATGACAAAATTAAAGTTATTTTTATATATTACTGTTTATTTTCCTACATCCATAATTGAAAATAATTCTAATTTCAGTTAGAGGTTAGTAAAGCTAAGGATATCTTTTTTCCCATCATGAACTGCCTGAATTCTATCCATGGCCGCCTTGGGAAGTTATGGATCTAGGGTGCTTGGAGAAACACACTGCTTTCTAGTAGCAGGTGATAAATGCAATCTCATCTTTATATTATAAATATAAAAATTATTTATAATTTCCAAAGTGCCTTATTTTTTCCCTTAGCCTCTATCAGAGAATCCTTCTCATGACACCTAGCATGTTAATTTAGGATGAAAAAAGGGAAAAGAGACCTTGGGAAAAGGAGCATATCTTAGTAGAAATATGTTTCATAAATATCATACTTCAAATTAAGCAAAAGACACAATTTGTGATAAGTGTAAAAGACACATTTAATTACAGTAAACCCAAGGATGGTAATGGGAAGTCTTCAGTCATCAAGTTAGTCAGTTAGTTTCCCTCTCTTGTTCCCCCTCCTACTTCCTACCTGGTCTCTTATTTCTGCACTTTCTTTGTGATTCCTCTATTCTTCTCTCTACATTGCGGCTTTTTCTCCTTCTATATGCATATGGCCACCCATGCAGCTTTTGAATTTTTTCCTCCTCAGTTCAATCTAGCAGATACTGTTGTCAGTGAATCTTAATTCCAAATTTTCAAGAGACAAAATTTAATTAGTCTAACTTGAGTCTGCTATCTCCTTTTTCAGTAGCAACTGAGGGACAGGGTCATGAAATACAAACATAACTTCTGGGTCAACTGCTTTTGAGGTAGAGGAGGTGTTGAAAGTACTCAGAAAAGTATATTTATGGGATGGGCTAACAGCTCTCAAATTTCAATTCAGAATGGCTGAGTCAATCCTCATAGACTTGCTAGAACTATGTTCATGTGCCATGTCTTCTCACCCTTTGCCTACCATAGATCATGTCCTGGAAATACAGATTCACCAATAACTTGGTCTATGAGCAGCAACCAAATAACCAAGGCCTTCCTTCCCTTTCCTTTCCTTCCCCTCTCCTTCCCCTCTCCTTCCCCTTCCCCTTCCCTTCCCTTCCCCTCTCCTTCCCTTCCCTTCCCCTTCCCTTTCCCTCCCTTCCCTTCCCTTCCTTTCCCTTCCCTTCCCTTCCCTCTCCTCCCCTCCCCTCCCCTCCTCTCCCCTCCACTCCACTCCTTTCCTCTCTTTTTCAGTAACCAAAAACCAACTGCCAGGCACTGTGCTAAACTTTGCATATAGGAAGCAAAATGAGACATGGCCCTTTCCTGAAGGTTCTCAGAGCCTTTTATAAAAGACAGGTACTTACACAGAAGTTATTTACCTGTAGTACATAGCAGACTCTGAAAAGTGACATAAGAGAAAAGTGATAAAAAAATCAGAGGCAAATAAATAACCAAATGCAAAGTTGTGTAAGGCACTAGGAAGGTTTAGCATAAATGCCAAATAGCAGCCTTGTAAAAACGTATTAGATGTTATAATTCTAGATCCATCCACTCTTGTCATCATTACCATGCATTCACTAATTCATATAGCTAATTCCTATAAATTGGCTCCTATAAGATTGCACATTTCAAACCAGGATGCGTATAAATCTGGAGATATGTGATTGTGTTCCAGAGAGTATAGAGTGTTACAAATAAACATGGCACATAATCCAAAATCATAAATTTTCTTCGAAAATCCTGGGATATAAAGATAGCGTTTACCCCATGAATACTGTTTTAAGAGGCCCATGATCACTGTGATCTGAGTCAACTGGTAAGTGTTTCTACCTCACAGAATTTCTGGCTCAGTCCCACACATATGGGGACAATTCTACTGCATATAATAGCATACAATAGATGCATATATAAGTAAAACCACTGGATCTTGGGAGCCTATTATGGGCTAGGGCCACCTATACTGTAAAGGAATTTGTAGGCACAGTATTGAACATAAATCTTCAGCTTATTCTGGATCCTTCTGTCAGAAGGAATAAGCTAGCTTATGCTGCGGTAATAAACAACTTCCAAAATTCAATGGCTGATGTATTAGTTTCTATTGCTACATAATAAATTACCAGAAACTTGGTGACTTAAAACATACTCATTAATTATCTCAGTTTCCACAGGTTAGAAGTTGGGGTTCTGGGTTCTCTGCATGAGAGTCTCAAACAGGTTGCACTTAAGGTGTTGGCAGGGGCTGAACTAGGGAAAGATTCACATCTAAGCTCCCGCATTTTGTTGGCAGAACTTATCTCATATTGGCTGTGGGACTGACGCTTTAGTTTCATGCTGGAGTCCATATTTATCTCCTAGAGGCTGCCCATAGTTCTTTGTCACTGGCTTCTCCAGCACACGTCCTTATTTTATGGTAGTTTACTTCTTCAAGGCCAGTGAGGGGAGTCTGTAGTGTGTCTGTTAGTGAGACAGTCTTATATGTATTGTAATATAATCACAGAAATGACCTCCCGTTATTTTTGCCATATTTTGTTGGTTAGAAGCAAGTCGTACAAGCAAGTCTCACCCACACTCAAGGGGAGGGAATTACACAAAAGTGTGAACACCAGGAGATAAGCATTATTGGGGATTACTGTAGGGTGTATCCAACAGAGCTTACAACAATACAGGTTTACTTCTCAATCATATTATATGTACATGTTTATTGGGGACAGTCAGGGAGCCAGGATGATGGAGACTCCATCTTGACATGTATTTCCTTAATCACTGCAGCAGTGGGAAGGGATATAACAACTTGTGTGTGACTCTGAATGTCTTTGCTTGAAAGTGACTCAATCACTTCTTCTCACATTTCATCTCCCAAACAAGTTGGGTGGCCATGCCTAAGTTCAAAGGGGATGGAGAAACACAATAGCACCATGTGCCAGAAAGAGAGAAGAAAAAGAAATACTTGTCAAGCAGTACTCAGGACTGCCACACCTTCTTAGTAAAGTCGGGGGGCCGCTTAAGCTCACTTAGTGCCTGCAGTTGACTTCGGGGTCTGCATTGTACTTACCTCAATTCAAATTTCCCCCTCACTTTCAGTCTGCCAGCCTGTTTATTCTTGATCCCAGAGGGCAGCTAATGTCACATCACTCTCTCTTTCTCTGAAATAGATTCACTAATAGTAAGAATTTAGGGGCTCATAATCTCTGAAATAGATTCACTAATAGTAAGAATTTAGGGGCTCATAATCTGCTCATGCTGTCAAAATTTTTTCTAGTAAAGCATTGCTATAAATTGCTCCCTGGGTCTGATTTCCAAGCACTTTGTTGAATGGTTTACTTAAAAGTGTCTCACATGTCTTAAAATATTTCTGCCCCATTCCCTTCCTGCTGGTGGTCTGAAATTTGAACTTCAATCATGGAATTTCTCCATTTTTTGGAATACCCATTCTAGTGTTATAAACTCTTCTATTGGGAAGATAGTTTCACTGGTGGCTTTAGTACGATATGCTGTATCCTCCCAACTTTCTATTAATTTCTGTCACTTTTTCACTCTCAAGATCTGTGGCTGTACTGCAATATTTCAAGAGCTTGTTTTCTTCACATCACTGGGTCCTCCTCTGCAAACCCTAAATATATGCACCCTTAAAATGTCCATTGCTTCTCGTAGTTTGTGGCCTGATTTAGAGATTCCAATACCTGCCTGTTAGGCAATGATATAGTAGCAGTCCAGTCCAGGGATTCTGCTCTCAATGGGTGAAATAGGAGAGAAAAACTTATCAGTTTAAATATATGTACAACAGACTTTTTCCCCCCTTCTAGAAAATATTTCTTCAATTTCTTAAAGCATGGTGTGTCAGTTAAGCTGTGTTAAAAATAACCTCTAGTCAGATGCTTCATGTGGGAGTTTCTTAAAACTGCTGAGCTAATAAGTTCACACCCCACTTCCTGTATGCCTGCCTTTCCATTTGATGCCATTCAACAGTGTAGGTAGTAGTTTCCAAAACTTTGCTTTGACTTTGAGGTGTATTCCTAGAGCAATAAGGATTTGTGCCTGGACAGGTTCTATTTCCTTATCTGACTTGAGTCAAGGTAACAGTATCTGCAACCTTGATTGGGTTTGAGGGTGGATGACTACATACAAAATGTAGGTGACCAAGGCATGCTAGATCCCAGGCTCCAAGACAGAGAGTCAAAACTAAAACCTGAGCGACTCCAGGCATGAGAGATTTCTATAAACTTGCTTCAAATCCACAGCATTTTATTACTTTTGTTTTCTTACCTTTCTCTTGGCCATCACCTGACTGTGTCTATCCTTTCAGTCATAACTTCACCCCTGCCATATCAGTGCAAAACTCCAACTTTCACCAGTTTCTCACAAAATCTACTGTCATTCAAGCATTTCATGAATTTGTATCTTTACATAGATATTCAGCAACACATGGGTGGGATCACGTTTTAAATCATGGGGCCCTCCATCATCCATCACCATTTCTTTGTCTTTTGATCTGCTCCTTCCTATCCCAGATGAGGAACAAGCAAATTCTTTTTCGTCTGTAGAAAAGGTTGTGGAATGATTCTGCTCATACTCAGGCCCCTCGAGATTTCACTTTGTATTTGAAAAGAGCTTGTGCATTAATTTATGCTGAACAAACACATTGTACTTCTGGAAAGATATTACAAGGAGAAAAAGTTCTCTTTTTCACTAGGTATAATTATGTTTATGCCAAATAACATATGGTAGATATGAGTGATGTATAGGCTTTAGGAACACAGAGGAAGAGATGACTGACTCTCATGTGGAAAGTTGGGATGAAGAAATAAAAGTGAGATGGGAAATCCAGGACATGGGCACAGTAGATGTGAAGGCATTAGTGATTATGATGTATTTAAAGAAATATGAACAGAGTGGTACTGAAACAAAGCATAGGAGAAAGAGAAGAGGATTGATGTGAAATGCTAAAAAGGTAGACTGTCATACCTAGGAAGAGTCACTCTGCCTTTGTACGTATAAATATCTTCAGGGACCTTCTGGAAAATTTGGATAGACTGCAGAACTGAGTCATTATCTTCAAATCTTTTCTCGCCTTAAAATTTCTGCTTCAAGTGGCAAGTGTGAATTTAAAATTTTGTAGAACAAAGTAACTAAGCAACAAGATGGAACATGTTAAGTCAAGAAATAGTGGCGTTTGGTTTAATATTTCATAACAGCGTATATTGTGCTTAAGACTATATGGAACATACAAAAGTAACAGAATTTCGTATTCTGAAAATTTACTCTGTGTGTATGTAGCCTTAATAAATCAGTAAGAGTTTGCCCAAGCATTACTTGACAGCCAGAAAGAATAATTTCCCTTTCTTTCATAAGCTTAAACACAAAACTTAAATTATATGGGATCTAACTGAAGTGAAAAAGTGCTTCTATTTTGAAATATTTTACTTTGAAAATTTGGAAATTTTGTGAGGTTAAAAAGAATGATGGATATTGAAGGTCATTGACCAGGAGTAGGAGAGGAGGGCTTCTTCCTTCCTTTCTCCCTCTCCCCAGCTATTCCTTCCTCCTACCCTTTCCTTCCTTCAACAAGTATTTATTGAGTGGCTGCTATGTGCCAGGGACTGTGCTAGGTGCTGGGAGGCAAAATGGCAGTTATAATACTATGTGGTAAATATTCTGACAAAAAGTTTTCTAGAGGTATATAGGAGGAGTCTCAACCCAGACTTGAGGGATGAGAAAAACATTCCAATTCTTTTAACTTCTGTTAATTTTAAGTGGAAATGTGAAGAATGAGAGATGGCAAAGAGGCTTGAAGAAAAAAATTTTGAATATTTAAAGGATTATTTACAGTTAGTTGACTTCTTTAAAATAAATTTATTTATTTTATTTATTTATTTTTGGCTGTGTTGGGTCTTCTTTGCTGCGTGAGGGCTTTCCCTACTGGTGGCGAGTGGGGGCTACTCTTCGTTGCGGTACACCGGCTTCTCATTGCAGTGGCTTCTCTTGTTGCGGAGCACAGGCTCTAGGCACACGGGCTTCAGTAGTTGTGGCATGTGGGCTCAGTAGTTGTGGCTCATGGGCTCAGTAGCTGTGGCTCACGGGCTCTAGAGCACAGGCTCAGTAGCTGTGGCACACGGGCTTAGTTGCTCTGCAGCACGTGGGATCTTCCCGGACCAGGGCTCGAACCCATGTCCCCTGCATTGGCAGGCAGATTCTTAACCACTAAGCCACCAGGGAAGCCCAGTTGACTTTTAAATAAGTAATAAATTTATAAAACAAAACATAAGGCTTTAAATTCAATTTATAAATTTTGAAAGAGTTTAGAGGAATATGTTAAAATATCAATAATCATATTGACTTGTGATTACTAATTTGGATAAACTCAAATTGAACACACCAAGCCCCCCTTAAGTAATCAGTCTCATTTATTACCTCAGTTAATCAAATTTCCTTAAATGTAGAAATGTTACGGAAAAAATAAAACATGATACAAAGAGCAACTCAGAGAGGTGGGTTACAATTTTATATAAAGGAGTTATAGAAGGCTTTTCTGATGAAGTGACATTTGAGCAGTGACCTGAAGAAAGTGAGAAAGAAAATCTTAAAGATATCTGTGGAGAAAGCATTCCAGGAAAAGGTAACACCATTTGCAAAGACAAGCTGTTCATGTATGTGCAAAGGCATGCTTTTTGAAGGTTAAAGATGCACATTGTAACCTATCCAGTAAACACTAAAAATATGACAAAGAAGCATAGTTAAAGTGTCAATAGAGGACATAAATGGAATATTAAAAGATACCTGATTTAGTACATCGTACTGCACCTCCCCCAACTCCATAAAAAGGCTTGGAAGGAGGAGCAAAGGAACAAGAAATACAGGACACATAGAAAACACCAAGATCATAGGCTTAAATATAGACCTCTCAATCATTACATGAAATATACATAGCTTAAAGAACCTGATTAAAAAGACGCAGATTATTAGGCAGGATTAAAAAAAAGCAAGAATGATCTACATGTTGCTTTTAAGAAATACTTTAAAAACAGAGGCACACAGGCACTGGCTGTAAGTTAAAGGACAGAAATATATACATTTCCGGGCGTCCCTGGTGGCGCAGTGGTTGAGAATCTGCCTGCCAATGCAGGGAACATGGGTTCGAGCCCTGGTCCGGGAAGATCCCACATGCCACGGAGCAACTGGGCCCGTGAGCCACAATTACTGAGCCTGCGCGTCTGGAGCCTGTGCTCCGCAACAAGAGAGGCCGCGATGGTGAGAGGCCCGCGCACCGCGATGAAGAGTGGTCCCCACTTGCCGCAAATAGAGAAAGCCCTCGCACAGAAACGAAGACTCAACACAGTCATAAATAAATAAATAAAAGAACGTGAATTTCTAAAAAAAAAAAAAAGAAATATATACATTTCCTGCGAACACTAAGCATAAGAAAGCTGATGTGACTGTGTTAATATCAGATAAAAGTGTCAAATAATCAAGAATCTACATTAATTTTAAATGTGTCTGAATCTAACATAAAATTTTCTAAAGCTTTTTTAACCAAAAATTGTCAAAACTAAAAAGAAAATGGGCAAATCTGCAATATTATTTGGGGATTTTAAAGACCCTTCTTTCAGAAATTGATAGTATGAGTTCATATAGTTATATAGAAGAGTTGATTAACACTATCAACCAAATTAACCTAATTGACATTTTCAGAACACTACAAAAATAAATAAATAAACCTACAAATGGAACATGCATTCTTTTCAAATGATTATAGAATTTTCATGAAAATAGATCATATTCAGGGCCATGTGAAAAAACCCAATAAATTTCAAAGAATGAAAATAATACAAGGTGAACTCTTGAACGTAAATGTAATAAACTAGAAATCAATATCAATAAAAATTGATAAATTTCACAAAGTATTTCATAATTAAACACAACACTTCCAAATAACTCATGCATCAAAAAATAAACCACAAGATAAAGATAAATTTAGACCTGTTATGAACTGAATAATAAAATGCACACACACACGAGCACACAGACACACAAACACAGAGACATACATACACACACACACACCACATATCAAAATTAGTGGGATGCAACTAAAACAATCCATTAAAGGAAATGTGTAGCTTTAAATGCTTATTTTGTGAAAGAAAAAAGGTATGAAATGAATGATCTGGTCTCCTACCTTCAGAAGACACTAAAAAGAAGAAAGCAAACAAAAGGAAATAAAAGAGTCAAAAATCAATGCAATTGAAAATTAACAAATAATAGAGAAAATCACAAAGTCAGTTAATTCATTGTAAAGGTTAATAAAATTGATAAACCTACTAACAAGACTGATCAAGAAAAAAAGAAAAAACCCTCAAAAACCAAATTACTATGGTCAGGAAAAAAAAAAGGGACATCACTAGAGATGTTAAAGGAAATAGGAGGATATAATGAAGAGCTTCCTAACATTAAATATAACAATTTATAGGAAATTGATATTCTTTTTAAAACACAACTTACTATAACTTTTACAGTGAGAAGTGGGATTTTTATATTGTCGTATATGTGTTAAAGAAATAGAATTTCCCACAAAGAAAACTCCAGGTCCAAATGGCTTAACTAATAAATTCTATTAAATACTTAAGGAAAAAAATCATACCTGTATTACTGAAACTCTTCACAAAGTAGATAAGGACAATCACCCTCCAATTCATTTTATGAGGCCAGCATAATCTTGATACCAAAATAAGACAAGGATATTACAAAAAATTGCAGGAGAATAACGTACAGGATAATATCTTTCATGAGTATAAATGCAAAAATCCTTAAAGTATTACCAGTAGATAATAGGAATAATACATTATGAGCAAATAGGTTTTATGCTAGGAATTCAAGATGGGTTCACATATGAAAATCAATCAGTATAATTCACCAGAGTAACAGATTATGAGAGAAAAATTACATGGTCATTTCAATAGAGCTGGAAAAGTATTTGCTAAATTCAGTGACAGTTGAATTTGTGATTTAAAAAAAATCCCAGCAATAGCCAGGAATGGAAGAAAATTTATTCAACCTGATAAAGAACACCTATGAAAACTTTATAGCTAGTATCAAATTTAATTGTGAGCTAAGGGTTGAGAGTCTTCCTCCTCTCCCCCCACCATCCAATTAGTCCAGCAACTTTTTCTGAAAAGACTTTCTGTCCCCTCACTGAATTACTTTGGTACTTTGATTGACAGTCCTTTGATTATACTTGCGGGAATATCTCTAGACTCTCATTTTGTATTTTGATCTATTTGTGCTTTCACTAATACCACACCCTCTGATTACAAAGCTTTATAGTAAGTCATGAAGTAAAGCATTCAAATTAATCCCTTTTCTCTTAGATCAAGGACAAAAAAAGACTGCTCTCATTTTTTTTCTTTCAGCATTGTAGTAAAGATCCCAGAAATTTAATAAGGAAAGAAAAATAACTAAAAGAAATAAAAGAAGAAATAAAGTTTGGAAAAGATGAAATAAAGCTATCATTATTCATAGACAACCCAATCGTACATAAAATATCCAAAGGAACTTATAGGATCTGTCCTATGAACTAATAAGGGAATTTTGTAAGATTTCACCAAATAAAGTCAATATACAAAAATCAATTGTTTTCTTTAAATTTTCAAAGTATAATTGAGAAATAAAAATTTTAAATATTCCCTTTGAAGTAACATACAGTGTTTAGAAATAAATCTAATGATAGATACTTTAGATGTGTACACTGAAAACTACAAAACATTTGAGAGATTAAAACTCTAAATTATGGGAAATAACATAGCAAGTTCATGGACTGCAAGAAGCAGTACTGTTAAGGTATCAGTTCTCCACAAACTGGTGTAAAGATTCAATGAAAATCCAATAAAAGTGCAATGGTTTTTTTTTCCTTTGTTTTGATAAAAAATTATAAGGGACTTCCCTGGTGGTCCAGTGGTTAAGACTCTGCACTTCCAATGCAGGGGGTACGGGTTCGATCCCTGGTCAGGGAACTAAGATCCCACATGCACGTGCAGCATGGCCAAAAAAAAAAAAACTATATATAAAATAGATAGTAATGAGAACCTACTGTATAGTACAGGGAACCCTACTCAGTGCTCTGTGGTGACTTAAATGGGAAGCAAGTCCAAAAAAAAGGGGATATATGTATTTGTATAGCTGATTCATTTTGCTGTACAGTAGACACTAACACAACATTGTAAATGAACTATACTCCAATACAAATTATTAAAAAAATTGTAAGCACGTTCTGAAATCTAAGTTGCAAGGAAAAGAACCTAAAGTGACAAAAATAAGTTGAAAGAAAAGAACAAATTTGAATGTTTTATTTTTACTTCAAGACTTACTATTAAGCAATGTAATCAAGAGGGTGTGGTATTAGTGAAAGCACAGATAAATAGATCAAAATGCAAAATGAGGGTCCAGAAATATTCCCGCAAGTATGATCAAATGACTGTTGACCAAAGTATCAAAGCAATTTGGTGAGGGGACAGAAAGTTTTTCAGAAAAAGTTGTTGGACTAATTGGATGGGGGGGGAGAGGAAGAAGATTCCCAACTCTTGACTCACATCATACAAAAAAATTGACTTGAGTTAAATAATAAATCAAAAATGTTAAAGTTAAAACAGTAATGCTTCCAGAAGAAAGCCTAGGAGAATATCTTCACAACTTTGGGGTAGATAAAGATTTCTTAGAGAGCACACAGAAAGCACTAACCATAAAAGAAAGGAAAAAAGAGGTAATTTTGATGTCATAAAAATTAAAAATTTGTGTTCAGTCTGAGCAATAAAATAAATAACAACAGTACTGTATTATAACCCAAAGAGTTAAATATATATTCATGAGTTCATACTAATATAAATAAATTGCCAGATTAATAAAAAATGGAGGAGAAATGACAACTTCTCCTATGTAAGAATTACAATTCATAAATGAAGAGGAATGAAGAAAACAGAATATGCCCATTAGAACATCACAGTAATGACTGCCACAATCAGGTTCCACCAATGGATGCTAAAATTAGTGGGCAAAATTTTAAGCAGAGACAACATATCTGGGTACTCTCAAAGTATCTCCCCCCAAATATTTATAAATTTCAGAGCAAAAAGTACTAACTTTACAGTGGAGAATCTTGGTAGACACTTCTTTAAGTTAAGTGATTAATGTTAATATCATTAGTAATACATATCAACATCATGTGCCCCTTGAAAAGGTAACATCACCCTGTGGTATCCTTCTTAATAACGCATAACCTCAATTTCATTATGAGAAATTCAAATTGAGCGAAATCCTACAAAATATGATTTTACTTCAAAATGCCCAGGTTGTGAAAGATGAGAATAGACTGTCACACACTGAAGGAGACTTAGGAGATATGACAACTGAGAGCAGTGTGGGATACTGGAACAGAAAAGGACATGGATGGAGAAACTGGTGAAATATGAATATATTTTGTACCTTAGTTTTATGTTATTATACCAGATTTCATTTCTTAGTTTTGATTACTGCTATATGGCTATGTAAATGTTAACATAGGGGAAATTGGGTGAAGGGTATATGGGAACTCTCTGGATTATTTTTTCCACTCTTTGTAAGTCTAAAGTTATCTTAAAAGAAAATTTTAAACAAAACAATGACCAAAACCAAAAACTAATTTCCAAGTCAGGAGTAACAGCCCTGAAATCAAATTACATTGATAGTTGTGTACTCAGCTGTCTGTGTTGAGTTTAGATAATCTTTATAATATTTAACAATTCTAAAATATACTTTACTGCTTTAAGAATGAAAGTTACCTCAATTCAGAAACTCAGTTCAGCACATTATCTTTCCATCCACGCTGTATTGATTTTTGAGAGCTGTTGAGACAGCGCTCTTGGTAGTCCTAACAGAGTACATCAGAAAGCTCACAATGCTAAATCAGAGCAGAAAAGAACACAAATTAAGTGAAATTAATAAAGCAAACTGAATAACAGTGAATGTAGCCCATAGGTAAACTTCCTCCTGGACTGAAAACAAAAGCAACTTCATAAACATTTTTAACACTACCCTTGAGTAAACTGTACTTAATTCACAAGGTTACATCTTCACAAATGTTATTTAAAGACGAACCATATTTATTCATTTTCATGTTTCCTCTGTCATTCTCAGTAGTGTCAACTAATGGTTAAATATGTCCATTATCTTTTTGTTGTAGCGGCTTTTCAACCAGGGAAGTAAATATACTGCACCGAAATTAGAGATAAATTTTTACCCCATGTTACAAAGCCATAAACTGCTTGTTTATTTAGTGATTTTCACTGATGATAAATATGGTGTTCTGTTGAGTGTTGATTGCAGTGCTTCCCTTGTCATGGATCGCATGCAGTAATATTGATACTTTGTGTTTAGAGGTGTTTTCTCTTGAAGAACTCAGTTCTCCTTGAAGAGAGACCTACCCTGGCACTATGGACCAAGTATGCTGTTAACTTCCTAAGGCCACTGGGGGACAATGTAAAGAACTGCAAACTTAATGGCAAATGTAACGCTAAGTGGTATATCCTGCTATCCTTCAAAAAGTTTACTGACGTCCTGTTTCTGGTGATCAGGGTTGGAATACCTCTTATGTTTGTTTCATGACATTCAAGTCTGTTTTTTGTAATACTGCAAAGTGGAAGGGCAGATATATCAATACCTAAAGGAGCACAGAAGGTGGATTCCTTTCCCAGGTTATTTTCTTACTACTTACTAACTTTAAAATTAGGCAATTTACTAAGCCTACTCTTAGCTTTATTTTACTTAACTATTTTTAAAAAAGTAATTTATAAAGGCTTATCTAAGTGTTCCATAAGGATATTACAGGGATCCAGGATGGGGTAGTTTTGTAAACTATCAAGAAAAATTCAAATGCATTCAAATGCAGGGTATTATTACTTATTACTTATATATTATGACTTATAACAACTGGAATTCGATCTTCAGAATTGGAATTACTTATAACAATTAGAATTCAATCTTCAGGCACCTGGTATCCAAACGTTTACTCACATATTTAAAAAAAAAAGTCCTAAGTTATGCTTTCTGGTGACTATGATTTACTCTTCCATACAATTCTTTTTTAAAATTTTTCACATTTTAATGCAATACAGATATTGATCCAAAGGAACAAGGCTAAAATAATAGAATTTCATGTAGGATAAGGCATCTTCTAGAGATGGGACACAGTATATTTTTCTCCATGTCTCTGAACCAAGTTTAATTTATAACATTAACAGTTGTCAAATATCTTGGGGGAAGAGTTGCAAGTACCTAAATGTGCTAGGGTTATTTCAAATTAAATTGGCCTTGATACATTTTTAAGGCACTTTGTGATGATTGGAAAACACTGAGTTGGCACAAAACAATGGCTGAGAAACAACTTAGGAATTTGGGAGATGAGATCTATTATGTAATTTATACTCACAATACATCTGTGAGCATAATGGGGTTATAAATTCCTCATTTTACATGTGGAACAGCTGGGGCCAGAAAAGTTGAGTAACTTGTTCAAAATGACAGAGAACCCAGTGGAGGTGCTACAAGACCAGGCACTGATGCTTTGAACACTGTTTTTCCAGAAGGAGGCTAAAAGGGGTGACGGGGCAGACCCTGTTCGAACCAGAGAAACTCTGTTTTGTTTGGTTTTGTTTTTTCCATTTTTTATTTGAAGGTTCCCAGTGAGATTTTGTTTGAGGAAAGTAAAATAGTTCAAATGCAGACATTTATCAAACCAGTTGATTAGACTAAGTGCACATTGTTCCCAGTCATACCGTTGCCTCCCTTTGTATCTGTCTATAGTGACTCAGTAAAAAAATAGAATAGGACGATAGCATTAGCAAAGTTAGTTTAAAGCAGTAGCTTTCAATTTTTTTTAACTGCAACCCACAAAAAGAAATGCTGTAAAATCAAGATAAAAATACCAACACATAGCAGAAGCAAAAGCACTAAAAAGCAAAGACTATGAATTCTGGTATTTTTATTCTTTCCTATTGAGTTAAAAATTAGCTTTATGATCTAGTTTGGAAAATAGAAATATAAAGGATCATTTAAAAAATGCTTTTCAACTTCAATCACATTTATTTCATTAATTAAGATGTTACAACAAAAGAGTAAAATATTCTAGATTTAAAACTGATAGATGGGCTTCCCTGGTGGCGCAGTGGTTGAGAATCTGCCTGCCAATGCAGGGGACACGGGTTCGAGCCCTGGTCTGGGAAGATCCCACATGCCGTGGAGTAACTGGGCCCGTGAGCCACAATTACTGAGCCTGCGCTCCACAACAAGAGAGGCCGCAACAGTGAGAGGCCCGCACACCGCGATGAAGAGTGACCCCCGCTTGCCGCAACTAGAGAAAGCCCTTGCACAGAAACGAAGACCCAACACAGCCATAAATAAATTTAAAAAAAAAAAACAAAAAATTGATAGATGATACCATCTAATAATGAAACTTTAAGTCAAAGGGGACTTCATCACCATTTCAAGAATTAATCTTTAGTATGAATTATTTGAATCACCAGTGGTTTCCCCACTGCACTAGAAGTTGTCTTATGTTTAAATTTTCAAAATTGACTTTAGTAGCAACGATATCGGTAACATGAATGAGGTTAGGGTAAATGACATTTGGGATAGGAATCATTTTTCTGTGCAGTCTTAACCATTTTATTCCAAAAAGTATCAAGAACACAGGAAGCTTAGAGAAAAATAAGTAAATAAATAAAGATCATTATGATTAACTTTTTGAAGACCCTGCTCAGACTTCCAGGATGGTTGTTAAATGGCACGTTAAGAGTTGTTGGTGACCATTTCCCATGTTTCCCCCGCCTCTTTCTTGCCTCTTTCATTCAGTTTTCTCAAGTTTTCTCCTGTATCCTTTCCTCTATTTCCTTCTTTTCCTTTTTTTTTTACTTTCTCCTGACTGTGCCTTAGGCTTAGGCAAAATTGCAACTTTATCTGCTTTTAAAAGGCAAGTGAGTCTAAAATGCTGAAGATACCCTGAGGGGGTCAACTCTCAAATCTCAGAGAGAAGGCTGTAAATTGTTTAATTTTAATTAGAAAATGATGTTCCTTTTTCATGCCTTTATTGTAGCACTTACCAGTTATCACTTCTTGTCTTGCATTATAAATAATTGGTTGTCTGTTTTTGTCCTCTCCTGATATAGTCACTCAATATGTAAATGAATAATGAGCAGAAATTCAACTTAGAAATATTTATACTTGTTACCAGATATTTTTGTAGTCAACAGAGGTGCAATGTACATATGTTACACAGTTTAGTTAAATCAACAAAACCAAAGATGGCAAATACTTGGCAAGCTAGTTACCATTCTTAGAAGAATGGTAACTGGCTTGCCATTCTGCTGGGCTCCAGGCAGAAATCCTTAAACACAGATCTTTCAACTGAGCTGGGGCTGGACCTTAGCATCCCCCCTAATGTGGCATTTTAGAAGTTGTGATTAGTTCATTAGACTTGGCATTCTAAATATAACATGATTGCCATCCCTCTCTTAACTGAGATAAATTCAGATATTAAATATTACTTTTTTCTGTAGCTCTGGTTTACATTGAGGAAATTGCCAAAGACACAGGTAAGTGAATTGCAGCCAAAGTGAGCGAACTGCTGGAGGTGGCATCTGTCGGCTCTCTTTTTCTTTCCCTCCTATTATAAACTAGATTTTGCTTTATTCCTTTTGTCTTTATTAATGCTCAAAATATAAGAAGCCCTTTTCTGAAAGTGTTGTCTTAGGGAGTCTATCACCTCTGATTCAAATGCAACCTTTCCTTCAAAGCCTTATCTGAAGCTCAATTGCTATTAATTTGCCATCATCTGTCCTCATGTCCCAGATGGCTATTGATTTCCCAGCATCAGAGAAATCAGCATCCAAAGACTGTGAGAGGAGAAAAATCACAAAATTATATTCCATGCTTATGCCTGAACCCCTCTTCCAGGAAGAGGAGTGAGACCCCACAATAGGCTTAGACCAATCAGCAGATTCACTCCCTCCAATTATTGTTGGAAGCTGGTTCCTGAAAATCATGGCCATTTGGAGGATATTGAACAAAATGGGGGTTAGTTAGAAGGAAAAAGAGGGAAATTGGATAAGCAGTGGACAGTGTCTGCTACATGGCACTGATGTGACCATCACATTTTTGATGGTGTGGAGTCAATTATTGAAATACATTTCAAGAGCACCATATCCTCAGTCCTAGATCTTGCCATCCCTCATGGAAAGCAAAAGAAACCTGATAATCTCTTAGGCTCAGTTTGACCATGTACAGAATCTACTAATTTTCAGTGAGCATATTTGTGGCTTAATAACCTATTGATAGGGACTTGCACATGAATTTTATTATGTTTGTGTTTGATGGTGTTGATGTGAGAATCATTTTCTGTAATACAGGAAATTTTATAGGGACTCTTTTACTGAGAGTTAGGCCCTGGTCTAAATAGCCTTTATTTTTTTCAGATGAGAAAAGTTTTGAAGATGAAACATAGAGTTGATCATTATAGGAGCTCCAGATACAGAACTGATAATGTTGCATCAGATATAATAGAAAAATCCATTACATATGTACAATAATATCTTCAGTGATACAACTAAGTGATGCATCTAATATTTGTAAAGACTAATGACAGCATATTTAAACTTTAAGTAATATATCCACACATCTATATCTACTTAAATTGTGCACAATCTATATTAAGTTCTATTTAGCACTTTTTACTCTGTTGTCATTGCAGTTTGGCCTCTTGTCATATTTTAATCTACTTTTGGGTACCTTCAGGAAATTGCTTTGGAGTGTGGTAATATGCCTATAGAACCCCATTACAATGATTTGCAAATAATGTTACCACCACTATTGCATTCTCCACTTGGAAAAGTATCTTAACTAGGAAATCTCTCTTAAGGCAAGCAATAAACAATTTCATTAGAAATAGGGTTTTTGTTTTCATTTTTGTACATTTCACAGTTATTACCAGTTTTTTTCTGTCATCTTTGTAAATTTGCAAGAAACTGGATGATCAGTTGTCTTCGATTATTTTGTGTCCTCTACAATATGACTGTGTCTTTCTAAGCATCAAAACCTGACCCATCATGGGACACTGCATGGATAGCCTTACTGTAATAGTCTTCTGTCTATCCTTTAAACATAAGCTTAGAAGGTCAAGTGAATTACCTATCGCATTCCTTATAAACTTCCTATGGCCTCCATATGAGGCTGGACCTGAGCCCTGCTGGGTAGAATGACTTGAGAAAAAGCCATTTCGGACTTTGAGAACTAAAAGGAGGGGGAGAATCTGCATCACTTGAGACTGGATGACGAGATGCACTCCCGTCTGTGATGAGTTTGTTGTGGGAGTGAGAGGTTGAGGGGAAACAGCCTGCTCTTTCTTCTGTTATATTCCACATGGAACCAGCCATGTCTGCACCTCCCAGGAAACATGAAAATATCTCCAGCTAGTGGAATAGCAGCCTCTTTCCTACTGTCTTTGACTTTTCATTCGGCTGCTTTTGAAATGACTCTTAAAAAAGTGAAAGATTAAAGGAAAAGCAGGCTGCCAAGTACCTGAAAGAAACCAGCTTTTGGAGCTAAGCTTATAATATAAGCTTATAAACAAGGGCTCAGGCTTCAACAGAAGAAGGAAGGATAAAAGGGCCAAGGAATTCCTCTGTCCTCTGTGCTCAGAGGATGTAGCTTCCTTGTCAGAGGAAGAAATGAATAGAATGAACCTCTCTTGGCCTCAAAGTGTGCAGAGAGAGTGTTGAGAAGGAGGAAGATGAACTTTCAGACATCTGTGAAGGGCAGAACATTTTCTCCAATATGATTGGTTTAGACTGTGTGAAGCCACCATTCTCATGGGCCATCCTGTGTACCATGGCAAGGGCAGGGCTATAGGAGAAAAGGGGAAGTCACATGTTTGGGATTTTCCTGTAATTGTTCCTAAGTTCCCAGTCATGCTAATTTTGGAGATAAGAAAGACACTTCTTAATGGACCTGTGACTGCCAGATGACGTCTTGCTTTCCCCTTTGTATCTGACACAGCTGTACTTCTGCCTTTGTTTTTCATTGTACCCTTCAGGTTAACTCTGTATGTAGAATACATGGCTTTCTTCAGGAATCTAGCCCCTCCCAGCATTCAGCCCAAGGTTTCAATATCGCTTAGCACATGAATGAAGGACATCTTAGCATGATGAGAGAAGCTCTGTGAACAGTTACGGCTCCACTTTCTGAAGCTTCTGCTTCAGGAACACTGTTTTACATCTCCACATAGTACTCTCATATATAGTCAGTTCTAACCTTGGAGCATCTTCCTTAAATAAGTCTGAATTATTTTACTCTGTGCATCTTCAGTGTTTTATCTTGCTTCTCACAGATGGTTAGGCTCCACTTGAATATATTATTCATATGTTATGCTCCTCCTAGGAAAGACAGAAATTGTTGGGATACTATTCTTAAACCATTAAGAAAGACTTCTCTCATTCTGATAGTCATCCATTACTTTTATTATGACCACAATAGCAAAACACAATCTTGCCCCAAAGGGACATTATTATTTTACATTTATAACTTTGTAAATACCTGTCATATGAAATGCTGAAGGCGTCCTTTAATTATTGTTGTTTCTTTCTGAGAAGCAAGAAAGTGAGACCATATGATTGATTCCTGTGTCTGTGCCACATGACCATTTTAATTACATGAAAAATGGTTAAAGTTTAAATTAGTGGGTACCTGGCATAATTCAGGCTTTGTAAGAATGAATATCCTCTGGCAACCCCACTGCCACAACAATTTACATTTCAATTACTCATGACTAATATTTCCAACTAAGAAGTACTAGAGAGGAACAATAACAAATTCTGAGAAGTAGCAATTTAAACTTTTTACTTCCATTATGACTATTTTTAAACTTAAGAAGCCAGCCTACAGGATGGTTAGGGACACTACTCGAAGGTACTTCTCTCTCTGAGCGAGGTCTTCTGAAGAGATGTTATTTATGAATAAGTAAGAGAACAAAGAGGATCAGGCCACAATAGGCTAATGACAGAAAGCAGACTTCTAAGTACAGGAATGATGGCTGCCCTAAAATAGTACAAAGAAGTTAAATACTAAGGGAGGAAATGAGGCCCCATAGATAACAGACTCTGTGTTTGCAATCCTCTTAAAATATCTTCTTAAGTAAATGGCAATGCTCATATGGCCCACAACTATGAAGATATTTTGGGTATGGAATTAAAAGATACAAACTACTATGTTTAGAATAGATAAGCAACAAGGATATATTACACAGCACAGGGAATTATAACCATTATCTTATAATAACTCTCAATGGAGTACAATCTGTAAAAGTACTGAATCACTGTGCTGTAGACCTAAAACTAATATAGTATTGTAAATCAACTATACTTCAATTAAAAAAATACTTTGCTAGTGTGGGGGAATTTCCATGAATGATTTATTGAGACTCGATCTATATGTCAAGTATTTTGCTTCTAACTAGTACTCTTAAATGATCTGGCATGTTGAGTAGAAACCGAAATATTTCTTAAGAAGCAGGTTGAATGTCATTTCAATAAATTCTCCATTGTCTTTAATGTATCAGTTCAGAGCATCAATTACTAACGTCAATCATGACCATTATAAATTGCTCCAAATGTTTCTTGTGTTCTTAACATGGATTTTTCAGAAAGTTTCAGTGGTAGCATTTGCCTAATGCCAGTCCCAGCCACATGACATGGCTTGAAAATATGTAGGAGAGTTTAGGTGGAATGGAAGAAAAAGCAGCTGTTTGTTCATTTTTGAACCAGTATCTTAGGAGCTGGTGAGAGCTGAAGGAGGTGGCAGGAGGGACAGGTTCCTGCTGCTAAATGTTTAATTTCATGTCTCGAGAACAGGTGCACAAAGGAAAGTACTAACTTATCTGCTTTTGCCTCATTGATTTTTCAGTGAATAGACCGTGAACTATTCCCACCTCATTCATAACATCTATGTCACAGTCACCTCACCTGTCATAAAGACACAAAAGTGAATGAAGTAAATGCTCTTTTTTTTTTTTTTTTGATGAGTAGAGCTTGTCAGTTGCTGCCTGTCAAACTGTGAGTTGAAACTCTGGGAAGTTTTGGGTTCTTTGAGTTCTTTGACTAGCTTATGTATTTGTTCAGCTGCTGGAGATTGCTTTGTTACCAAATAAGTGCATTAATTTTAGATATTAAAAAATAAAAATAACCAACCTCTGGAATAGGTCGGTATATTTATAAAGCTTTCTTCTTTAGCCACAGGCATTTCCTTGAAAGTGAACTATATGACTGTTTTTGTTTTTTGTTTTTATCAAGCAATATTTACATTTTATTTTCTCTTCCTGTTGTCTATAAATATAATTTACCATAGCTTCAATATAATTTGCCATTCTTTTCATATTAAATTTAAATTTTATTATTCATAGTTATGCTTTTTAACACTGTATTCACAACGTTTCATTGAGTTGGTCAATTTTTTTTTTTTTTACATTTTTATTGGAGTATAATTGCTTTACAATGGTGTGTTAGTTTCTGCTTTATAACAAAGTGAATCAGTTATACATATACATATATCCCCATATCTCTTCCCTCTTGCGTCTCCCTCCTTCCCACCCTCCCTATCCCACCCTTCTAGCTGGTCACAAAGCACTGAGCTGATCTCCCTGTGCAAATGAAGCAACTGACAAAGGATTAATCTCCAAAATTTACAAGCAGCTCATGCAGCTCAATATCAAAAAAACAAACAACCCAATCCAAAAATGGGCAGAAGACCTAAATAGACATTTCTCCAAAGAAGATATACAGATTGCCAACAAACACATGAGAGAATGCTCAACATCATTAATCATTAGAGAAATGCAAATCAAAACTACAATGTGATATCATCTCACACCGGTCAGAATGGCCATCATCAAAAAATCTACAAACAATAAATGCTGGAGAGTGTGTGGAGAAAAGGGAACCCTCATACACTGTTGGTGGGAATGTAAATTGATACAACCACTATGGAGAACAGTATGGAGGTTCCTTACAAAACTAAAAATAGAACTACCATACGACCCAGCAATCCCACTACTGGGCATATACCCTGAGAAAACCATAATTCAAAAAGAGTCATGTACCACAATGTTCATTGCAGCTCTATTTACAATAGCCAGGACATGGAAGCAACCTAAGTGTCCATCGATAGATGAATGGATAAAGAAGATGTGGCACATGTATACAATGGAATATTACTCAGCCATAAAAAGAAACAAAATTGAGTTATTTGTAGTGAGGTGGATGAACCTAGAGTCTGTCATACAGAGTGAAGTAAGTCAGAAGGAGAAAAACAAATACCATATGCTAACACATATATATGGAATCTAAAAAAAAAAAAAAATGGTCATGAAGAACCTAAGGGCAAGACAGGAATAAAGACGCAGACCTACTATATGACTGTTTTTAAATGTAGGCTTTTTGTGGGGTGGTTTTTAGCCTTGAAGATGACACTCCCTATTGATCATATTGTATTATAGTAATTATTACAGGGAAGTGGGGATGACCAATTATGTAGGCCCAAGCCTTGGTTACATTCTTCAACTGATCATAAGAGGCTATCAACTCTACCCCCATTTTAGCTTACTGTCAAATAAAAGTATACTAAATTAGTAATACAGAATATGGTAATCCACATATTTTTTAGAGTACAACCCAGATTTTTTGCTATTTATGAGAAGATTGGTTGTGAGAAAATTGTCCTGAAGAATGATTACTGAAGGATTGATTGTGAAAGGTTGTCTGGAGAATATAGTATATATATGTGGTGTTAGAATAGTGTTTCTCACACTAGGTTTCCTGAGTCATAGGGTCACAGTGTTCCTCAAGAGTTAATAAGGTGTTCAGAAACTTTAAGGAGAAAACAGTTGCTGCTCTAGCTCCTTTGAATTTCAATCTTGACTAATTTAGGATATTAAAGCATTGTGGTTTTGGAGCACAATATTTTGGCTTTCACTGAGTTGTAATTTGGTGATAGCCATTGTCTTTCATTGAGGGATCTTCTGGAACAGACCTTTGAAAATCATTGCTAAGTGTACTTCAGGAATGTTGTTGAGAACCTGATTTATTATTGTCACACTTTCCCTTTAGGAGGACCCATGAGAAGAAGTTCCCTCAGGTCTCACTGTTAAGTGCAGTTGTTGTTGTTTTTTCTTCAAAGAAAGATGTATTTTTATTCATTGTTAAGTATTTTAAATGCAAGAACTGTAAGAACCATAAACTGAGGATTCAAATATGCTTTTACTTCACACTGAGTACCAGCAAGCTCAGAGTCAAATTTGCCACTGATCTCTATTAAACCTACTAGACCTTTTGGTATATCTTTAATATACTTCAAGCTTCCTTTTCTCTTTCCTAAATTTATTTTACCGTTTCCCAATCTTCTTCAAAAATTTAAGCTAGTTTTATTGCATATATCTGTGTAGAATGATTTGTATCTTTTTGGAATGGGATGGAGATATAAATACAGTATGATTTTATGCTTATTCTTACCAACTCTACTTGATTCTAAGCTTTCCCATGACAACCTTCACATCATAATCACGTTATTTCTGTGTCAGATAATCACATTCTCTTGCTTATAATACATAGTGTATTCATTTGTTTACCTGTTATGTTTTAGTCACCATTATAGGTACTAGAGAAACAGTACTACCTTGAGTGTGTCCTAAGGGAAGTGAAAAGTGGAGTTGCCATTTATTGAGATGAGGAAGACTGCAGGAGCAGGAGTTTGGGGTGGGGATGGGAAATTACAAGAGCAGTTTTGGATAAGTTAAGTCTGAGATGAACACATTTGCAATTATATTTTCCTAAGAACTCTTTTGGTCCCACTTATAAGCAATGAGTCACATCTAAGAAGCAGTGGTGTAGATTTAGGCCATTACTCAATGATCTTTTCCCTCTTCCTTTGATGGAGTGTCAGGCAGCGTCTATCTTGTCAGGGCACATCAAATACATCATATCCTCTGAATCCAGGTCTCAGATCCTTGATTGCTAAAGAAGACAAATGCATTTGCAGTGGTGTTGGCGTGGGCCCTCTCCTCGCGTCAACCCCTTCATTGTCAGAATTCAGGAAGATCTGCAGATTCCAGCTAAAACCACCATACCATCATTGGCAGAGATGAGCAAAGAACTCCAGAACTCAGCATGCTTTGCTTTCACCTATTCCTAAAACATTTACAGTCTCCTCCCCCACCACTTTTTTGAACCTCAGGGCAGGACTAAGATGGGGCCAGTGAAGCACTGACCTCAAGGGTCAAAATTAAGAAGACCCCAGAAAATCTCAGAAATCAAGATAAACACTATTTGAGTACAATATTTTTAAAAAATCAAAATTAATGTAAAAATCCATGGATTAGTAAAGTGCCATGCCTAGCCATATTGGAGTCTAAGGCAAAAGGAAAAATCAATCAACATTAATATTGTTTTTATTTAAAATTCTGATCGTTTGTTCATCATAATTTTTTTTTATTTGGCACACCCTTAAATTTTGCCCCCAGAAGCCAGTGCCTTACTCTGCCCTGACCGTAGCCCCAGTTTATATCAGTTACCCCAGGAATACTAGGTCTCATCCTCTGGGTGTCAACCTTATATGATTTTCCTTTGTCTTACTCCATTCAACTTTTCCTTAACTATTACCCTGCCTTCTGGAATTCATGGCTATTTAAGAGCTTATAAGAGTTATATTAAGAGCTTATATCTCTCATAATTTCAAGATGTTCTCTGAATGCTTCTTTAATCTTTTGCCCTGATTCTCCTATTTCCATTGTTGTGCTCAAGTGGTAGATGTTTTCTTTCCCACATTCCTTATAACATTGAGATGTGGTAGAAGTCTTTGCTCGTTATAACTTGAGATGGGATAGAAGTCTTTGCTCATGATAACTGCTTCTAGACACTTCCACCTTCTTTCTCCCTATAATCACTAAGTTTTGAATATCATGTGGTCAAAACATACCACAAACTACCCTTTTCTTTGTAGTTATCCATGGACCCCAACATCACTTCCTGGAAGATTTTACTTCCTTGCCAACTGTGAAATTCCTTGGTGATTTCAATATCCACTTAGGTTATTATTCTAGTAAACTGTCCTCAAACTTCTTTGCCCACATCCCCTCCAATGATCTTGTTCTTCACCCTTCCACAGCCATTCAGTCCTGGGGCCATACCCTAGATGACATCATCTTCATTATAAAAAGTAACATCTTTGTAGTCTTAATTTCAAGCATCCCACTTTCCAAGCAGCTCTTCCTATCTTTCCATTTCACCTTTTCTAGTACCCCCAATTCAACATTCTTAAGCTTATTGGCATAATCTATAGATCCTTCCAGTTTTTTGCCCTCCCTCACCACCCTCTTCTGTCTATAGATGCTTCTTTATCCAAGTTAGATTCTGTCATTGGGCATTAAATCTCTCCTTTACATATATCCTCACTTCCTTACCCATCTTCACTTTTCCATAGTTGCCTGACAAAATTCCAAACCTGGTTAAATACCTCTCTCCACCTACATTGTCTCTGCACCTGCACAGCAAATGTCGTTGGAGCAACATACAAAACCAGGCTTTCAGGTCTCACTTTAAATTCATGATGTCTAATCTTGAATGGACTCTCAGTGCTGCTGAGTCATTCTCCTCTACTGCCCTAGTTCATTCATTCTCACTCTGCTAGGCCAATTTTTCCTACTTTTTCCCTATTTTCCAAACTTCCAGTTTTCTATCCTCATTCTTAACTGATTACTTTGCTTTAACTCACTGAGAAAATAATGCAAATAGCAAGACAATGTGTACAGACTCTCACCACCACATCTACCTATTTACCTACATTTGCACCTGTATATTATGATTTCCATTCCCCATGGATAAACTGACCATGTTACTAGTAAAGGTGAACTATCCACTCGTGCATCTGAACTACTTTCCTCTCACCTGCTCAAAATACCAGTGTAGACATTTTCTTCCTACTCGCCTGATTCCCCTTTCTATTAGATCATACTAAACAGTTTATAAATATCTACAGTTTCTCCCATCTTTAAACAAGCAAAGTAAACACCAAAAACTTTCCTAGTCTCCTCATTTTCTCTAGTCTCTTAAAATTTCATTGTCACCTTTTAGAAACTAATAGCTGACATCAGTGTCTATACCTGCTGTCTCTGATTATGTTCACCTTCTCTCTTGAAAACTTCTCATTTAGGTTTTGCTTCCATCCACTACTCTATCAAAACTGATCTTTTCAAAGCACCAAATTTTATTCCTTTGTAAACCCAATAATCTGTTCTAAGTCTTGGTCTTTCTTGACCTATCAGCTGCAGTTGACTTGGTTGTCAACCTTCCTCCTTGAAATACCTTCTACACCAGCTTCCTAGAACACCACTCTTCTGGTTTTACTCCTAACTCACTGCCACCCCTTTGCTTATTCTTATTTATATCCTGAAACTTTAAATATTAGAGTACCCCAGTACAATCCTCAGAACTCTACTTATGTTTCTCACACATTCTCTTGGTTAATATCATCCAGTTTCATGATTTTAATTACCATTTTTATACAGTAGAATCGCAAAATTTATCTTTAGCCCAGACATCTTTAGCCTATTTGAATATATAAAAAGCATCTGAAACTTAAATTCCCTATCAAGCCCCCTTACCCACCCCACCCATAATGGAATCATTTCAGTCCTCTCCATCTTGGTAAATGTTGACTTTACCCTCCAGCTTCTCAGGCCAAGAAACCTTGGAGTCACACATTTGACTTCTTCTTTCTCTTCATGCCACATACAATCCATTAGCAAATCCTACCTTAAAATATATTACAAATCTGAGGACTCTTCACCATTTCCATTGCTTTGATCTTGGTCCAAGTCAATTCTCTCCTCCCTGGATAGACTCCTTAAGTAATATTCCTGTTTCCTCCCTTTCCCTCCTACACTCTAACTCAACACAGCAGCCAAAATGATGCCTTGAAATATAATATCAGGTGATATCATATCTCTGCTCTACACACTCCTTGGCTTCTGTCCCCCTCAGAGTAGATCCAACTTACTTAAAATGACATATAGCAGCTTACATGATTTGTCCTCCCACAACTTCCCTGGCCTCACCTTCTGCTATTCTTCCTCTTGTTCATTCATCCAGATACTCTGTTGTCCTTTATATCTCTTGAACATGCCAGTGATGCTCCCATCATCTCAAGTCCTTTGCCCTTATTTTACCCTCTGCTTTGAGGGTTCTTCTCCAAGATATTGTATGGCTTGTTTTCTCATCTCCTTCAAGTATTGTCTTCTTAAGTGATACTTTCCCTAAGTACCTTTTAAAAAATTGCTTTGACCCAGACTTCCCTATTCCCTTTTCTTGCTTTAATTTTCTTAAAACCTGTCATCACAATTTGACTATTATATTTTAAAATATTTATTTATTTTTATTCTCTTCTTTCCCCTTTCTCCCTAAACACTAACACTAGACAAGAAGATCTATGAGGGCAGGGATATGGGTCTATTTTTTTCCCTGCTAAAATCCAACATTATGAATAATGCTTAGCAATATGTTCAACAAGCCTTTTTTCAACACTTTGGTGAATGTGTGTGTATATATATGTCTAGATCTATATCTATATCTCCACATATTGTTTCTTTAGGACCAACACATTAGTTTTCCTTTATTCATTGGTCAACTTCCCAGTTCATGGCACCGAAACAGGAGATGGAAAGAAAGGCACATCTTTCTGCTGTCAACAGTCTGGCGAGAAAGAAGCCTGAGCAGTATATTATACAATTTAGAGATATCAGCTTATTTTCCCATGTCACATACCCATAGCTACAGTGCTTTTATTATTTGTTCTAAATACTAATACTTTAAAACTGAAGACATTTATGTACATGCAGTCACCTACATTAGGTTTTCTAGATGACGACAGACCAAGAGTGACAAAGTCAAATGCCTTGAAAGTTCAGGGAAGAGGCATGCATTTGTGAAGAAGAGCAACTGGAAAAATAGGGAATGCTTTCCCCATCTGAAGTGGACAGCTGGTACTCAGACTCAGTCAATAATTGCTATATATTAATTTGAAATCAATAATACCAGATCTTCAGGTTTTCAAAAAAAAAGTTGGAAATACATATTTCTATCTAACATACCCCCATGTTTAAAACCTGGCAATAAATTAAAAATGTGAAAAATACTGGTGCCCACCAAGGGTCTCTGCAAGTTGGATTTTGTTCCTGGGCCTCCCGTCTGCATTTTTTGCCTTTTGGTCTTGTGTGCCCTGCTGGCTAGGCTCAACCTCTCCTAGTAATTAAGGCCTGCTGATAGGATGTGGGCAGAAAGCCCCCTTCCTTCTTCCCTAGGGCTTATGGTATTTCCATATTGTGAGCAAATGCATCCAAATTCTGTGACAGGAGTTTCATTCCAGGTTGTTAAGACATCTCCAAGAATTGTAAAGCATGTCCTCTCTGGATAAAGTTAGAGTTTCCAGTTTTAGATAAGACTTTACAGTTTATTGTACTTTATAAATTTGTCCCGTTACCATATGCTTTCTTCTCATCAATATAATTCTAGGTCATTCATTCACTTGTTTCTTCAAAAAATATTTAGTGAGGGTCTACTACCTGCCACACAACATACTGGATGCTGTGTAGGTGCTCAATGACAAATACTATTTGATAAGACAGACAATATCGATTCTCTTCTTTCATAGTAACAGCATCAGTTTAATTTGGGATGGTAATATCTAGCCAATGATGACACTTCCCCTGATGCTTGCATATTGTTGTGGACATGTGGCTGAGCTCTGTCAAATGAGATTGTTATGGGTTGAATTATTTCCCCCCAAAAGATATGTTGAATTCCTAAACCCTAGTACCTCAGAATGTGACCTTATTTGGAAATAGTGTTGTTGCATATGTAATAAGTTAAGATGAGCTTATACTGGAGTAGGTAGGGACCTCAACCCAATGATTGATATCCTCATAAAAAGAGAAGACACACAGACAAAGGGAAGAAAATTACATGGGAAAACACAAAGAGAGAACACCATGTGACAACAGAGATAGCAATTAAAGTGAATCGCAGCTATAAACGAAAGAACATAAAGAATTGATGGCCACACCAGAAGCTAGAAAGGGGCAAGGAAGAATTCTCCCCAGGATCTCAGAAGGAGCATGGCCCTACTAATACCTTGATTTCAGACTTCTGGACTCCAGAACTGTGAGACATAAAGTTCTTTTTTTCTGAGACACCTAGTTTGTGGTACTGTTGTTATAGAAGCCCTAGGAAACTAATACAGAGGTATAAGCAAAAATAGTCAGGTGGGTTTTCTAGTAATACTCCTTTTAAAAAGTTGTATATTTAGTTAGAAAGATGGACATAATAACCTGAGACCCAGCTGGCATGTTGAACCATGTGGCATATTTGAGGATGAGATGCACACACTAAGGATGGTGGCAAAGAGCTCTAGAAGAAGTCTGGGACATGGAGGTATTGTGAATTGCTTTTCTGGTCCTGGAAGCCCTACCTCTGGCCTTCTTTTATATGACATTTAAATAAAATACTGTGTGGTTTAAGTGTGCCATTCGGACTTCATGTTTATGCAGCCATACCTAATCCTAACTAATACACTGGTCTTCAAACAGATGTTAAGTATAGTGTAGAGGTGTCGCATGGGTGGAGGCAGGTGGCAAATTTCAGGAAATGCTTCATGGAAGGGGAGATCTTTAAAGTGGGGGAAGAAAAGAATAAATGGAATTGGGAAAGCACCCCAAATTAAGTTCATTTATATTATCATAATATTTATTGGTGGCCTTACTGATAACCCACTACTAGGGTGATACAGAAAATTATCTCATGTTCATGTTGACTGTCATGTGCAAATGCCTGCTTTGGAGAGTTGATTCCTACATGACAGCCAAATGTTAGAAAGGCACAGATTTTGAGGTCCAGCAAGTTTATAATGTTTTCTCTCTGGTACTCATTAACTGTGTATTGTGACCTAACATATCTGAGCATCAGTTTTCCCATCTATAAAATTTAAATAAATACATCTGACACCCAGGCTCTTACAAGGAGTAAATGAGATAGTAAATGCACCAGTGCTAAATGAGGAATAAATGAGATAGTTCATCTAGGAATAACTGAAGTACAAATGAGATATGAGGAATAAATTAAGATAATATAAGTAAAAGTGCCTTAACATCTGCCTTTTGTGTAGCAGATAGTCAATAAATGTTATTTCCCTGCCATTCTTTCATCTATCAGTTTTTCTTCTGCAATATCAAGTAAGTCAAAGAACTTAGACTTTTGGTGGGAGGAGGAGGTAATTCTTAAAGCAAATTGTCTTTATGCTTTGCTGTGTGTAGCACATCATGTTGTAATACACTAAAAGGCCAACCTTGTGTGTTTAAATTACGGCTTCAACAAGGATACTTGCTTTAGGGGAATAAATAGAGCTTCTGGTGCCTGCTTAGTTCGACCAGCTCAAGGGTATATTATCTTTCAGGTATTAAGTGGAAACCTTTAATACAAGAAGGAACTTCTTTACAGTATCCTGGGGAAAAGGCTGTATGCTTAACCTTATTAGTCAACTGAATTTTTTTTCACTTGAATCTTTTTATAGAAAAATTTTATAGAAACAGCTTGGCACCCAATGGAAAAAAATATATACTTACTCTTAGATCTAGCTTAGCCATCTAGTCAACATGATTAGGACATTCGGATATTTCCAAAATATTTTATATATATATGAAAAAATATATATATATATATATACTTTTTCCTATATACTTTCTTTCTCCTAGTGTTGCTCATGACATAGGAGTTATTATGGAATCCTTAGAATATATCACATCTCATTCAGATCCTTCCTTTTCCTTCCCCACCCTGGTTTCAGAGTTTTCTATATTTTGAGGTCAATTCCTTTCCTGGATAGGAAATCTATAAGAATTTGTGACTTGGGTAATATATAGTAATCTTTTATTTTGGATTAATGATCCTCAAAATTCATCCATGTATCCTCTCTAGATCATTGTTGCAGGTACCCAGATGAACTGCCTCATGGTTCTGATTTTGAAACCACTTGTTCATTTCTGTTAAAATTTCCTCTATTCTCTACAACTTCAGTCACCTTTACTTAAAGCCGTAGCCAAACTATAGAAATAGTTTGGCTCCCAATGAGAAAAAGGTAGCTTCTCTTAGACCTATAGATTCTATATGAAGCCAGCTGTGTTATTGGTCTTATTGTGATTGGTAACGTGGGTCTAATTATCAGGCCATATACTACAGTTAACTGGGTTTCCTTTTCATGACATTTGACCCCAGTGCATTTCTTAGTTTTAGAAGTCTCATGGATTCTGTGCAGTTCACTTGGGAGGTGACATACTGACTGTCTTTCATTTACCCAGCACTGATTTCTGATCTGTATTTATACTTATTGTAAGATGTTAGAGCCCACCTCCTGCTCACCATGAATATACTTGACACTGACTACTTGTCTCTAGCCATGGCTGATGGTAGGACTCATCTTCCCTGCCTGCCCAGTCCCCCAAGCAATCTACCTCTAATTTGGTACACGTTGTTGATGACTGAACTGCTGTTCTGACTTTTCTGCCTTGATTTTCCTGGACTGGATCCTATAACTTTCAAGTTGGTACTCTAATGTCCTGTAGTAAGGATAGAGGATAATGAGCTTGAATAATTTGATGGTTTGTTTTCTGTGCAGAAAAGAGTAAAAGATTTAAAATGTTAAGCTGTAGCTAAACAATATCTCAGTGTGTCCTTTGGCAAAACTGTAATGTGAGTCAAGTGTATTAAGAGTGTTTTTCCACCTCTTCATAAGGTGACCCTTTTTCTCCTTTTTCCTTCAAAAATTCTAATCTTTAGCTGCCCCAGGTTGTCCCAATTGGAAGTTGATAAGCAAACTTTAGGTGTTAATGATAACATGTTGTCTTCTAGAATATTTGCATGATAAAAGAGCACCACAGAAAGGATCTTTGAGAGTAGATTTTAAGACTTTGCGGCCCCCTCCAACTGCATTACTTTACAGAAAATTATCTCCTATGCTTTTGGATTCAAATAACTAAATCGATTAACAAAAAATTAAGACAATAAGTATATAGTTATTAACATTTTTATCTTAAAAAAGAATGCCATTTAAAAAAATGTATCATAAATCATCATTTTCTATATGATGGGAAATTTTAATAAGAAAAAAGTAGAGAGGTCATCATCTCAAAATCAAGGACAGTGTTTTTCAGGAAAGAACATACATTGTTAATTTTAAATGCAGAAATTTTACACAAAATTTTGTATTGTATGTGCTTTTGTGCTAAAAGTATTTCAAATTGACATAGTTTCATAGAAACAAAAACAAAAGAAGGAAAAAAGGAAGGAAGGAAAAAACGAAAACCAAGTGTTCATTTTTTTCCCAGGACACTAAAGTCACAACCACTGTTAAAAATCTAGCTTCATGTAAATGTATTTATGATGACAATGTTGCACTTTATCTGAGTCCTATGCTTCCTTAAGGTAAGGTAAGAATGGTTGGAAAATTCCCTCCCACCCCCTTCTCTGTTCTGACAGACTGCTAGGTTAACAACAGACCACCCTGCCCCAGCATCTTCCAAGACAAGACACACCCCCACCCCTCCTCAGTAACTCCCTTGTTTTATAAAACCCCAGGTTTTCCCTCTCTTCTTTTAGACGTTTCTTATTAATGAATGTTTTCCCCCTAATGCAAGAGCCTGAGTAAAATCATCTTAATTATCTGGTGCGTTTTGTCTTTCACAATGAAAATATCCAACCTCATTCACCTCCCCCTCACCATTTCTGATGTAATCAATTCAGCATTCTCTTTGGATTCCGAAAAGTCAAGTTGCAATTGCTTTGTACCCTCTCTCTTTGCCAAAAGAGAACAAAAGTGGGCAGGGAGTCTGTCTACTGCTGCTCCAAGTGGCCCTTTAGACAGTGGACCCTCAGCCTGTGGTAACTGTTACTTACTCAACATGGGACAGGTATTTTCCTGACTGAGATGTCATGTGTCCCTGTGAGGTTTTTTGTTTTTGTTTATGTTTTTTTTTTTTCCCGGGGTTGATGGGGAAAGGCTTTTGTGAGCAGAAAATAAATGAATGATTGTTACTTGACACTTGAAGTTAGAATTAAGTTTATTAAAGGAATAGTTTAAAACCTGGTTTTTCTTAAGCCTTTAAACTCAATGTCCACATGTGATTATACTATTATTAATCTAGTAAACTTTAAGGATCACTATGGGGGATGGGTGATAATTTTCCATCAATTCAAATTGAAATGAATAAACTTACTTAAGTAATCAGGCTCATTTTAAACTTAGTCTATTAAATTCCTTTAAGCCTTTAAAAATATGTTTAAATTCTTTCATTCTTTGATTTTACAAAATACAAAGTAAATTTGCTCATCTGTATACCTAATTCTAAGGTTTGCTGGGGTTAAGAGATTCTTTCTCACTAGTGAAGTAGCTTTACTATTCCAGGTAAGCTGGAGCCTCCCATCCCACGAGAACTGGGACAGCTTGTTGACTAGAGGGTTTTTTGCCTGGATGCTGAATGAAGCCAATTCATTTTGTACCACTGAGATAACATGCACTCTTGCTTCTAGTTGCTTTTACAACAGCCATTCTTAGTCTAAACTCTCTAGATTCAATCGGTTTCTGTTGCATTTCAGTCACATCTCACCAAATATTTTTCACCTGAGTTGAGTTTGCAACATCTCAGAAAAGTAGCAGCTTCCTTTAACCAATCTTTCTCTGATTAATTGAATGCTAGATTGTTTTTATATTCTTTTTCTATGACCACAGCAATTTTGTGGATATTAAAAAGACCTGCAGTTGGATTCTGCATATCTCCCGTGATTTGGTCTGTCTGTAAGACCACAATTTCTAAGATCCCACTAATTACATCATCAAGCTACACACACTTCTTCATGGACTAGTGTTTGTAACTCAGTGGACAAAACTACCACAGCCTCAACCAATGTGGAAACCCAAGAGTCCAAGATTCTAGAAGGTAGGGAGAAGATAGGGGAGCACAGAGTATAACCTAATTGTCAACATGATCTTTGGTCATGTAGCAATGGCAGTCTCAGGTTCTTTAACAGTATAATATCTATCACAAGGTGTGTGATAAAAACTCAGTGAAATCATATGCTTGGAAAGTGTATGAAATTTTTTTTATTTACAAATAAAAGGCATGAGGCCTATGATTATCATATTTATATTTTTCATCATTTGGATATAAAATAATTCTTTTAGGAGTAAACATCTAATGTATATTTTATTTTTAAGAGATGTATTGTGGATGAAAAAAGATTGCATAGAAAACACCATACAACAAGAGTAGTCCTTCAAATTTTGTGAGTATATATCACAGAAGGAAATAGTCTTGGGTAATAAAAAAGCCCATCTCTGCTATATAGACTATATGACACAAAATATGTATTGCTTCTGAAGTAAATTAAATATGACTTAGGAGAATGAGCTAAAGAGACAATTTCTGGGACCGAGAGGCTAGAACCTTTTACAATAAATAAAATAAATCCTAACAAGTACCCTTTTTTTTCCCTTCAGGCCTTTCCTATTAAAGTGATAAATGCTTACAAAACAGATATTCAGCTACATAACCAAATAGATTGAATGGGACTGAGGAACAATTCACAACTGTAATTTTGATTCTTCAAACTTTTGGAAACAAAACTACTTTGGGATAATTAATGAAATTTTAAATCAGAATAGCATCTGATTGAAAAGATTTTAAATCTTTGACTTCTTTTTGAAGTTGTATCTTTTTGGATGCTCACCGTTAATCTCAAGGGTGAGTTGGATTTACAGTCACAAGTCAAACTTTCAGAAGTCCTTGGCTGTATGAGCTTGGCTGCCCTCACCCAGCCAGCAGGCCTATAAAACACCTGAGTTGATTCTATTTATTCTGGAGGGGAGGAGCAAAGTTGTGCAAAAAAACGCAGGAAGAGAGTTCCCTAGGCAAAACTATGATGGATTCAAAATTTCTTTATCTTCTTACTGTCCTTGTGGCATCTGTTCTTTCTCAGCCTCCCACGCATTCCCTGTGCTCTCGTGATCAGAGAGTATGATCAGGCTTCTTGATCATAGCATCAGTTCATTAACCCATTGCTTTATCATAGGATTTGCCAACCCCACCATCCATACAAACTTGTTGGTTATCTGTGCCACTCTCTCCTTACTGTGCTTTTTAGGTGGAAATAGGTTTTAATAAATTGATCATACGTAAAGGTAGTCTATCAGTGTCTTAGCTTGGGCTGATATAACAAAACACCATAGACTGGGTGGCTTAAACAGCAAATATTTATTTCTCATAGTTCTGGAGGCTAGACATCTAAGATCGGCGTGTTGGCATGGTCTGGCTCTGGTGAGAGCTCTCTTCCTGGCTTACAGATGACTGCCTTCTTGCTATATCCTAATATGGCAGAGAGAGACAGACAGAGACAAACAAGGAAAATGCACACTCTAGTCTCTCTTCCTTCTCCCTCTCTCTTGTTTTAAAATAGTTATTTATTTTTTTATTTGGCTGTGTTGGGTCTTAGTTGCAGCACACAGGCTCTTCATTGTGGTGCGCGGGCTTCTTTCTAATTGTGGCGTGTGGGCTCAGTAGTTGCAGCATGCGGCTTTCTAGTTGTGGCACAAGGACTCTAGAGCACGCGGGCTTAGTTGCCCCATGGCATGTGGGATCTTAGTTCCCTGACCAGGGATCGAACCCGCGTTCCCTGCCCTGGAAGGCGGACTCAACCACTGGACCCTCTCTTCCTTCTCTTATAAGGATACTAATTCCATCATCACAGGGCCTCCACTCTCATGATCTTATCTAAACCCAATTACCTTGTGAAAGTCCCACCTCTGGATATCATCACACTTGGGATTAAAGCTTTAACATATGAATTTTCATGGGACACAACAATTCAGTCCATAGAAATCAGTGTATGAGTTATCATTTTCTAAGGTAGCATATTAAAGTCTCTCCAATAGGTTGTCATGGCAATATAGCAGGTAGGGACAGATAAGTGAGTAAGTAAGGGAGATAGTTTAGCAGTGGCCAGATCTTTAGCCCTCTTCTAAATGTTTTTACCATTCACCTCTGTCTGGAGCTGGTCCAGGATATGTAGGGTTCAGTCAATAAAGGCATGACATCTTTTTTTCCATTTCATGACCAAAGATGGATTCTCTGTTTGTCCTTGTGCCCAACTACACTAGCATGTACCTGTAGCAAGGACAAGGTGACTGTTTGCAATAGACTAAACCCCTGTACTGCCCAGCCAGAGGTCAGCTATTCTGCTTCTGAAGAGGTAAACCATACCACCTTATGAGTACTTTTCTTAAAGAATGTGGATGCTTTTTTAGTGTCAGCATAAGTGAATGAGTAAGAGGATCTGGAGGACACAACATAAGGAGCCAGGATGTGAGTGCCAGGAACCCTCTGAGCAGCGAGCAGGTGATTAGACTGGTAAGACTGGGGAGGTAGGTTTCAGCTGTGGGAGAGGTGAGCTGAACAAGCAGCTCCAGTAGAGTTGTTGATACCCACAGCACACAGCAGCAGGGACCAGAAAACTAGAATAGAGCTGCCAAGCAAGGAAGGGGAAGAGGCAAGCCCAAAGCCAGTCTGAGGTCTCAGAGAAGGGGTCTGGAGATTTAGTGGGGATGGAAAAGTCAGAAGATGAGCAGGTAGGGTAATAAGAACATGAACCAGAGCTGAGGAGAGGGGTTTATTTAACTGACTTCCCAGGCCATTCTCTTGGCAGGAGGCAATACCCAGTGGTAGGAGAAAGGATACTAGGTGTCTCCAGGCTGAGAGGCAGGTATCCAGAGGACAGCTGCTGGGAGGTAAACCCTGGTGTTCTATGTAGCCAAATCAGAGGTAACCTCATAGCCCTTCCACCTTCCACCAGTTCTTAGATACCAGGAGCACTGCCTGAGGGAATGCTGCATGATCAGAGTGTTCTGCCAGACCAGAAACAAACATGAGCAGTGTCCCACAGAACTGCCCATGTCTGAGAATCAGAGACCTCAGAGTCAGAAGGACCTGTGCCAGTGAGTGACCCTACAGAACTGAGATTTGTCCTGACCTCCTGAAAGCTTTCCTTCCTATAAGACAGAACCTCGGAGCCCACTAGAAGAATCCTGAGCCTTATTTCTTTGTCTTTAGTATTGCTCTTTACCCAGAACATCCTAAAAGAAGAAAAGGAGTTATTTTGACTGCTTTCCAGTAGATTTATTACCCAATGTAAGGCAGGGAACCTTTTGCTTACATTCTGCCCACAGACATGTTTCCTTATGTATCTGTTTCCTAGGGTTGCCTTAACTAAGTACCAAGAAGTGGGTGGCTCAAAAGAACAGAAATTTGTTGGCTCACAGTTCTGGCAGCTAGAAGTCCAAAATCAAGATGATGGAAATGCCATGCTCCCTTTGAAACTTAGAAGGGTATTTTTCCTTGCCTTTTCCTACCTTCTGGTCATTGCTGGCAATCATTGGTATTTCTTGGCTTGTAGATGGATCCCTCCAATCCTCTGTCTTCACATGATGTTCTCCCTGTGTGTCTCTGTCTTCACATGGCCATCTTGTATAAGGACACCAGTCGTATTGAATTAGGGGCCCACTTTACTCCAGTATGACCTCATTTTAACTAATTACATCTGCAAAGAACCTATTTCCAAGAAAGGTCACATTCTTAGGTATAAGAGGTTGAAACTTCAACATACCTTTCTGGGGGGACACAATTTAACACATGACACTTTACGTGAGAATTTTCTGGCAATTTGTGGCAGCACTCTGGTTTCAGCCCTAGTAGCCCCAACACTAGAATTGGATTACATGAATTGAGGGTAAAAGAACTGATTTTATTTTCACAGGACTTTTATCCAATGTGAACTGAAGTCATTCTACAATAGTAGGATACATGACCGCCTCTTACTGTTCACCCTGAATCCATAGTAAAGGAACATCTCACCAGCCCCCTTCTATTAGAGACACTAATAATGCTTGCTTCTCAGTCTAGGAGAGTTATATGATACTACAAAAGGGAATATGTTTTTAGGATAATTTTCAGATTTTTCCAATTCTGCCCTGAGAAGTTTTAGTTCTAGTTTCAGTTTAAAAGTATCTAGCACTGGTCTCAAGGGTTAGGGTCAAATGGGAGCTGGGCCATGGTGGTATGCTGTTAAGGGCTGAATGTGTCTCCCTCAGAATTCATATGTTGAAGTCCTTACTCCGAATGTAATGGTTTTTGGGGATGGAGTCTTTGGGAGAAAATTAGGTTTAGAAGAGGTCTTATAAGGTGGAACTTTGTAAGAAGAGACACCAGAGAGCTTGCTTGCTCTCTCTCCACCATGTGAGAATACAGTGAGAAGGCATCTGCAAGTTAGGAAAAGAGCTCTCACCAGAAACCAGCTACTCTGGCACCCTGATCTTGGACCTCCAGCCTCCAGAACTGTTAGAAAATAAATTTCTGTGGTTTATGCTACCCAGTCTATGGTATTATGTCATGGCAGCCCAAGAAGACCAAGATATGCTCTATATTCTCATGCTGCCTCAGCATTATGGAAACTATTAAATTACAAGTGCCTTGTGGGCAGTAGCTGGCTCTTTTATGCATAATAGACAGTAGTGCTTTACCTAAGCCCCACATTTGTGTTACACTGAAAATGCCCCTATTTTACAGATGAAGAAACAGAATTAGGAAGATTTGATGAACCTAAGCTGAGCTCAAAGTTCTCTTACAACCTGCCTGTCTACCCCACTGCCCTGCCCTGTACCTGGTATCGTCTCAGTGTCTTGGACATAACTTCATTAAATTGAATCTGCTATATAGAAACATGTTGTGGACAGTATGGGAAAAAAGGAGACCGTGTGGGTTGAGTCCAGTGAAAATAGTGTGGTTAGGTTTTTTTGCTTTCCCTCTGGAATGTACCTGTAATTGTTGTTATTACAGCTTTACAGATATCCTTGTCTCCTGAAATCCATACAGACAAGCAGAAGGTTGGAATGGGCAGGAGAGATACACCTACTGACAAAGGCAGGGGGTGGCCAGACAGGAGGAAATGAGCAGCCCTTGGTGATGGTGATGCAGAGGCAGGTTGGGTATCTAGAGAGAAGAACTGCAATTTCACAGCTTCAATACGCCCAGCAGGGCTTTTGCTCCTGCTGCGGTTCTGTACTTTCATCCTCCTGATTGGTAAAGACCACACAGTTTCATACTGGCTTATGAGCATGACTGAATGTTTCCCAGTGTGGACAAGCAAATGGAGGAAATTTAATCAAGTGGCTCTGAGGGCCTTGAAGTACAAATGGGCTCTAACAGATTTGATATAAAAAAAAAAATTATCATCTGGGTTGCCAATTGCATTATTAATTTTTCTTCATTATTAATAATATCCCAAGCCTAAGTATTTAGGGAGAGATTAGTCAGAGTCATAACACTCTCCTTGCCAGATATACACACAGGGTCTTCCTTGGCTACTTTTCTTGAAGCTCACAGAAGAAAGGGTAGTCTAAATAGGATCAATGAGATCTGGGAAGGAAAGTTTAAAGTTAGCTATTGCACATTCTTTGGAAATTGGGTGAATGGTCTACATTCTGGGGAAGTGGGTAAATTGGTAGCAATTCTATTCTTGAGTTTCAGTGTTTATAAATCATGGTGTTAGGTATCATTTGGAGATTTGGAGGGAATGAGGACTGTTCCAACTACCTAAGAATTTACAGTCTCCAGGTGGCTGGGCTAATTTAGAATGAGTGGAGCTGGGAAGACTTAAGAGGGAAATATTGGGGACAACTGAGAAGAGTATTTCATTAAACATAATGTGGCTATGGACCACTCAGGTAAGCTGATAATAATGTAAATTTCTGGGACCTGCTGCAGACTCTAATTCAGATATTTTTTATAATTATCTCTGGTGGTTTTGATGCAGATGGACACAGTCAAGAATTGTAGGTTCAGAAAAAGAAGAATTCTGTGGTTTGGCTGTAACAGGCCATTCTCAGTAACAAAAAAGTGGCATAAGATGAAAGCAAGCATGGGGCACCAAAACTTGCTAGGCTAGAGAGATAGAAGACAAATGCAAGGGGATAGGTAAAAAAAATCTTAAACACAGACACAACACTGTAGAAATTGGAATACCTTTTTAAAATTCAAAATTCTTTAACACTTCCTAATTTTTTCAGCAGTTTCCTTAATTAACTTCAGCCCATAAGTTAGAATTTTTTAAATATCCAAATATTATTTATTTTTACAATTTTTCAATTTTATTATCAAAAATACAAGTCATCAATTTTGCAAAGCTTAACCTTACAGAATTGAAGCAATACCTTCTCAAGCACTGTCAGCTGCTAGATTGTTCTGGAGGTAATTACTTTGCATTTAAAAAAATGTCATTTTATTGAAGAATGACTGACATACAAAATGCTGCACATGTTTAATGTGTAAAACTTGATGAGTTTGGAGATAAGTATACTACCATGAAACCATCACCAATATATATGCCATAAATATATCCATCCTCTCCAAAAGTTTCCTCCTGCCCTCTTTATTATTAATTTGTCATAAGAACACTTAACATAAAATCTAGCCTCTTAACAAAATTTAAGGATGTATGATACTTAATTTTTTGTGTCAACTTGACTGGCCAATGCCCAGATAGCTGGTAAAACATTTCTGGGTGTGTCTCTGAGGATGTTTCTGGAAGAGATTAGCATTTGAACCTGTAGAATGAATAAAGAAAATTGCCAGTGCAGGTGGACATCATCTAATCCATTTAGGGCCTGAGTAGAACAAAAAGATGGAGGAATGGTGAATTTGCTCTCTTTGCTTGAGTTGGGACATCTATCTTCTCCTGCCCTTGGATATCAGTACTCCTGTTTCTCAGACCTTCAGATTCAGACTGGGACTTGCTCTGTCAGCTCCCCTGGTTTTCAGGCCTTTGGAGTCAGACTGAATTCACCATCAGCTTCCCTGTTTCTCCAGCTTGCTGATGTTAGATCATTGGACTTCTCTGCCTCCATGATCACATCTTGATCCTTCTCTCTCTCTCTCTGGAGAACCTGACTAATAGGATACAATACAGTAATGTGACCTGTAGGCACCATGATGTACAATGGATCTCTAGGACTTACTCACCTTACATAATTAAAATTCCATAAATTGCCATTTTAATGTGATCACTACTACTACCATTATTGTTCTGCTAGCTATTTTAATGCCTTTGAAATCAGAGACTCTTGCTTTTCTTCTTAACCCTGCATGGAACAATGGTCATCAAGTACTTTCTGATTATCTAGTTTGGAAATATGGCACATATGCATGAGGTTGACACACTTCTACAGATTTAACCAAAGTTACCACTTTGCTTTATTATTTCTTATCATCTATGTCGTTTAACTTTCCTTGTATATTTTTCATCTCCTAATTTATTTGTGTACATTCTGGATGGTTTCCCCAGGTATTTCCAAATTTATAAATTTTCTTTTCAATTGTATCTAGTCTCCACTTATGCATCTATTGAATGTTTAAAAATTTTTGAAGATTATATTTGAATATCTGTATTATTCTTTTTCAGATTGGTTTGTTCTTTTTCACATAACGTTATATTCTTGTTTTATGCATTCTCTCCTTTCCCTTTTTCTTTTTTTGATTATTTAAAGTATATTTTAAGGTTCTTTAAACTTGCTCTATTTCCTTCAGTTGTTCAGATATGGATTCTCTGATTTTGTTGCACTTTCTCCTATTGTATATGGTGGTGTGTTTTCTTACATTTTTGGACATTTTGTTAATGAGTTCATCCTTACTGGGTTTGTCTTCCATGGGCATCCCACATATGCCTTGTGCTGTGTAGACACCGTAATTGGATGGTTCGGGATGTCCTATGAGATTTGCTGATCATAGATCAATTCTTAAGTTAGTCTTTGGTTCAGGATATCTTCATCATTTTGGTAGTCTAACTTTGGTCACCTTGCCCATATTGGGCACAGGGTAAGGACTCCAGTTTTATTTAGAGCCCAGATTGACTGGCTTATCTTCAACATAATCCTGGGCCTCTGGATGCAGTTTTTTTTTTTTTCTGGTTCCAGCTCACAGACTATGAAATCCTTTCTTCACTCTTAGCTTTAGCAATCCCTGTTTCAGGTACAGGGCCTTGTGGCCATAGCTCCTGACTATGCCCAAACATGAGAACTCTAGCCCCTAGTATCTGATCCTGGTATCCCTGTGGGTGGTGAAGAATTTCCCTTTTGCTTAGCACTTTTCATATTTCCCTCATTTATGACTTTTCCTAAGGAAAATTTTCCCTTTTTCCTTTTGAGGTCAGCTACCTTTTTTGGATTTCTAAAGGTTATTTCATCCAAAAGTACTACATAGTTATAGCAAGATGAAGAGATGTCTGTATCTGCCTAGATCACCATCTTGTCTGGAGGACTTAGAGAATTTTATCATTATTCCCATTTTATTGATGAAGATAGAGGAGGCTGGGGTCAGCTGAGTCCATGTTAGAGGCACAAAATTGATATTATTGAAGCACATTTTATATTTGCCTGTTAATAAGTAGGTGAATTTAGGTGAACCCAAGGAGGTCACATAGGAAGTTAGAGGTGAGGAGGGTGGTGGGGAATGATAAATGTAGGTTATAAGAGTCATCAAGGCATGAGGTGAGGTACGGATTCAAATGTATTCAAGAGGCAGGCCAGAAACAATGGCAGTCACCATATTATAATACAAAAGGAGTGGTGAGGAGATTCTAACTGGGGCAGGCATACTCTGCTAAACATCTTCAAATTCTAAAACTTTGAAATAACATTCTGGCAAAAACCAGAACTGCTGACTGAATTCAAATTGGCCGCTATTTTGCCACCTGTGGATTAAGTCATTCAGACTTTGTCTTTTTTTTTTTTTTTAATTTATTTATTATTTATGGCTGTGTTGGGTCTTTGTTTCTGCGCGAGGGCTTTCTCTAGTTGTGGCAAGCGAGGGCCACTCTTCATCGCAGTGCGCGGGCCTCTCACTATCACGGCCTCTCTTGTTGCGGAGCACAGGCTCCAGACGCGCAGGCTCAGTAATTGTGGCTCACGGGCCCAGTTGCTCCGCGGCATGTGGGATCTTCCCAGACCAGGGCTCGAACCCGTGTCCCCTGCATTGGCAGGCAGATTCTCAACCACTGCGCCACCAGGGAAGCCCCCAGACTTTGTCTTTTAAGCAGGGGGCGTAGGTGGTACAAAATCCCTCCTTTGAAGTCCACTTCATTATTCTTAGCATAGTTGATTTTCATAATGCATATCAAAGTTTATTTTGCATTCCATGAGCACATAAAAAATAAGAGTTGGGAGAGGTAGCCAAACATATGCTAAACAGTATGAGATACCTTATTAAAGTGACCCTTTTACAATATGGGTAATGTGCTCATAAAATTTTGAAAAAAAGTCTGTTTTATGATTTGCAGACCATAGGGAATAAATAAACATTGTTTCATACGTACCTAAGTTTCCAAAAGGCAGATTTCTTTTGTCTGGTAGAATTTCAAGGTCCCAAAGGGGAAAAAAAGGGAAAGATGTATGCTGATGCCATGGATCTCTTTGAAAAGGAAAAGCTGGTCTAGGGCAAGATAACCAGAGTAATACAGGGACAAACCTGATGAGATATGATCAAATAGGGTACCAGAGGATGGGGCTGTTAATTATCCTCCTCCTCCTCTTCTCCCCCCTCCCTCCTCCTCCCTCCTCCTCCTCCTCCTTTTCCCCCTCCTTTCCCCTCTTCCTCCCCCTCCCCTCCCTCTCTTCCTTCCCTCCCCCTCCCCTCCCCTCCCCCTCCCCCTTCTTCTTTTTCTTCTTCTTACTTCTTCCTTCTTCTTCTTCCTCTTCTTTTTGGCAGCGTGACCATTTGGTTATTTTTCAGCCTTTGTAGGGTCAGACTTTTTCAGCTTCTTGTTCTGGGGTGGGGGTTCTCAAAGTGTGGTCCCTAGACCAGCAGCACAACATCACCTGGGAACTTGTTAGAGCCGCAAATAGTCTCCCTCTCAGATTCACTGAATCAGAAGCTCTCTGGGTGGGGCCCAAAAGTGGGTTTTAAGAAACTCTTCAGGTGATTCTGATGCACTGCTGATGTTTAAGAACAACTATCCTAGGGAAATAAATTTTATATGGTAGACATTTCTGCATCCTTAACTGACATGTAGTAGACGGAGCCATCAGGATCAGGCAGAACTTAAAAAATAGCCAGACTGGACTAATGATAATAATAGCTGGTTCTTATTGAGTACTAACTACTTCTCTAAGTATTTTACATGCATTGACTTACTTACCCTACAGGAACACTATTACTATTCCAATATTATCTCAGAAGCTCAGAGAAGTAACTAGTCCTAGGTCACACAGTGCTGGCTGCATACCAAAATCCATTCTTGAAAACTCAACTTGGACTGTTCCCTAAGTGAGAAATAAACTTCCCGTGTTTGAACCACAATATATTTGGGGGTCTTTTTTGCTGCAGTCTGGGTTACCCTAACAAATAAATACAAGTAAATGGCAGGGCTTACAGTTTAGCCTGAGTAGTTTAGGCTATTTAGGGTAGCCTAAGAGTTCAGATTCTATACTCTTAACTTTAACATTGTATTACCTGTCTGGAACTGCTGCAGATGCCAGAAATCTACTCAAAGGATTTTATCCTGCTTTTTTCTTATATTGTCTATTGATCTCTGCCCTAAATTGAGCCCTTCAGTTTGGTGATTTTATGCAACTTTTAGAGCATCATGTCTAATACAAGAATGTAAATATTTATTCTCCATTAACTTAGGGTGTTCATTCACCAATGTCTTTCTCTCTTAAAAATATATTCTTGCATTATTTTTTGAAAATCTCATATTACATTGTGATATTATTGCTTTGCTAAATTCTTGCCTGTCATATTTAGTCAATTATAAAATCATATTCCTTCCTCAACCCCACCTTTAGAGAATTATCATTAGGCTATCTTAGAATCCTGATGCTCTTTAAATTTTACTCTTATGTCATTTTTTGTAACCTCTTCTATAAGTCGCTTCTATCTTCATTTATATGAAAATAAATACCTCTCATATTATTAATATGTGTTCCCATTGTTAATTTCCACTATATTTAATAGGCTTCTACAAATTTGGTAAAAAATTGTATATATATAAAGAAAGAATAGAGCCATAAAATTGCTAATTAATTCCTCTAAGATAACTTTGGCCAGTAGCACTGAAATATATATCTGTGTGCAGAGTTTGGTATCAAACAGGTAAACATACCACAGAAGAAATATGGAACAATGGAAATACTCTGGACATGGACAGAGCTAGCCTTGGCATTGCCATTTAAGAACTGTGTGAGACTAGGCATGGCACTTGGAACAGCTCCTTATTGTGAAATGACAGACTTAGATGATGCGTAAAGTTCTTTCTAGCAATAAAATTCTAAATTCCTCATTCTACACCTGAAGGTTAATTTCAATGACATTTCCTGCTGGGTCTTATTTCCCAAAGAGAGGCCCTTGATGCTTAAGCTTATAGAATATAAGGTCAGTGTATCAGGGTGAAGCCAGTCAAATGGAACCTATTCTAAATTGTTCAGTAGAAGAAATTTAATATGAGGAACACATTTTAAAGGTTTAGGAAGAGCTGAAGAGGCAATAATAGTATGATACCTCCAGCTCCAGTGAAGGAGGGACAAAGGGAAGAGGTGGTTTTCCCAGAACCCAAGGACAGGGCTACCAGGAAAGCGTTGGGATCCTGATGGTAGAGGCCTTATTAAATAAGTGCTAAAATCAGTGTGGGAGGAGTCCCTTGAGTGAGATGGAAACATGTTGAGAAGGGCTTCTTGAATGAGCTTGAGCTAGTTGTAGCAAGTGGGGGCCACTCTTCATCGCGGTGCACGGGCCTCTCACTGTCGTGGCCTCTCTTGTTGCGGAGCACAGGCTCCAGACGCGCAGGCTCAGTAGTTGTGGCTCACGGGCCTAGTTGCTCCGCGGCATGTGGGATCTTCCCAGACCAGGGCTCGAACCCGTGTCCCCTGCATTGGCAGGCAGATTCTCAACCACTGCGCCACCAGGGAAGCCCTCATTCTTCCCCTTTTGACTTGAACTTGGTAGCATGATTCTCAACGGACTTAAGTTAAAGACCGAATCTGTAGCATAGAGCTTCTCAACTTTGATACATATAATATCTCCTAAGATCTGATTCCTGTCATACAGATTCAGATTCAGTAGGTCTGAGGTGGGCTCAAGGTTTTCTAGTTCTAGAAAGCTCCCAGGTGTTGTTGATGGTGTTAGCTCACATGCCTCACTAAGGATTTTTGTTTTTGTTTTGTTTTTGTTGTTGATCTAGGAGGTATTCCTCAGAATTGTGCTCATGTACCACATTCTAAAAACCCCCAAAAAACACACAAACACAACTAAAAGCAAAAACAAAGGCTTGTGTGTCTGAGTGGATGTAGAATCTAAACCACTCTGTTCGATCATCTTAACTCTGTTCAAGGACCTCAGGGTGGCATGGAGGTCACTAACTCTGATGAGACTGGGTAATGCTGGTCTCCTGGGAGCAGTAAATGAAGATGCTTCACTTCAGTGTATGGTGGCTCCAGTTTAATAACGGGCTAGAGAAGATCCTTCAGGCAGAGCAGACAGGATAGAAATAAAGTAAGACGGAAATAACTCTGGTTGGGTCACAGCCAAGTCATGAACCACGTTGATTCCCCCAATTTACTATCACTTGCTTAGTGCCTGTCAGGGCAGCCAGCTGGTTTTCCTCCAAGACACTGTCAGCATACTCAACTCTGTTTTCTCTGCTTCCACAGATATTGCAATGATTGTCCCCACAAGGAAGAATCTGAAAGTTGAATGTCTTAAAAACTGGAGATTCCTTTTTTAACAGCTGTAAGGAAATTTGACAGCTCTAGATCTCTGAAAATAAGATTACTTTATTTCACAGGGTATTAGTAATGGCTGATTTGCGTTTTGATCTGTTCTGCCTCTACATTGAGGGTCTAGTGTTTATTTGTTGCCTTCTTGTCTATTTTCCTGGACTTTCTAGATCTTGTACAGGAAACAGAAATTATTCTATAGGAGCAAAGAAATAGTAGGCTGTTTCTATTTTATACACAGACTGAAGTGAGTCATTAGTAAAAGTGGTGGTATCAGTGAAAGAGACAAATTGGTCAAATTCCTAGGGAAAAACAAATAAATAAGCAAGCAAGCAAGCAAACAAATCAAAAGCAATGATGAATTGGGAATTGCCCCAAGATTAAGAAGAGATTCCCAGGATATTGGTTTCCTTTCCTCATGATTCTTAGTGATTTTGAGGTCCTTTGTTGACAATTAAAGGTATTATATACACAACTGATGACTCCATGCCTGAACAGATTGTGTGTGTGTGTGTGTGTCTTTGTTTGATTTGGATGTTATCATTTGGAAAGAGAAAGGGGACTCTGGGAAATCAGCTTCACTTTCTTCATATGTGAAATCAGACAACATATCTCAATCTCAGAACAGTTTTATTAACTGAATGTAAAAAATATATAAAACGCTCAGCATTTTCACTTGCACATAACATATCCTCAAGAACTTTCAATAGTCCATGTGAGTATTTCATAGGCTTCTATCTCTGACTCCACCTCACTTAATCCTGAGAACATTCTTATGAAGGAGATCTTGTCTCCTTTTGAAAACACCTGCCTGAACTGAAGCTTAAAGGGGTTAGGGGATTTGCCTAAGGTCACATAACTGGGAATTTACACAATTAAGTTTAAACCCCAATTCTCTGATTTCAAATCTCTGCCTTATATCTACACACTGTTAAGAAGTGAATGAATGTCTGGGGCATCAGGGGAATATGAGCATACCACTTTAAGGATCTTGGAGCAAGATGTTATATAGGGAGTGGATGAACTTCTCTCTGTTATGATGACTGGAGGTGGTCTGATTATGTCCAGACCTCTTAAAAATAAATTCTCTTGGCTCATCTCTGGACCAGCAACGATCAGTCTCACTAGTATTTTGCCATCTGTGTGTAGACTTGTTGATTTCCCTTAACTCTTCCCCATTTAGTCTCCAGTCACTTACTTTGCTTTTAATTCAGCTTGCTGATCAATTATGATAGTTTTGTCATCCCTTCCAAACATTTCCCTACTCTTCACCCTCACTGAAACTTGACTCCTTTATATAAGAGCTAGAGTGGATTGTTTCCTCTACTACTTTACTTTTTCTGCTTTCAGCACCATGCAAGACTGATTACCCTTAGAGTTGAGTTAACTCCATTTTATTTATCTTTTGAGATGTGTCTTTAATTGCTAAAGGAGCTTCCTGCTATTTCTTTTCAAATTATACTGAAATTGCTGACTGAATTTCACTACAACTACCTGGAGGCAAATTTGGTGGAAAATATTTTATGTTGCTTCCTGAGCCCCATAATGAAACAAGCAATGTTTGTTTCAAACTACCAAAGCTGGCTTCAGTCCTAAATGAAGTTTCTAAATTTTTTTCTAACCAAACATTTAATTGTTCGAATTTTTAAAACTGCCAGCGTAAACAGCTAGGTTCTTCTAACTGTGCTTGTGAAATATTTGATCTCATTTAGAAGCAAATCACTCACACCCTCTGCCAAGGGACTATTGTTGATAAAATCAGGACTCTTGTATCTGCCTAGGTACTGTCTCCTCTTATGAGTGGAATTCTTAATAAGATGACTTAAGTGCTGCCTCTGCCTGGTTGGAAATGGTACTGCTTGCTGCTTTCTGGTTGGCAGAGGAAATCCCTCCATCTGCATTTACTCTTCCATTTGAGCCTGAAAGACCAAATACTGCCTTCAGGTTCTGCCACATGCCTGTGGGTTGGATTTGGAATCTAGATGTCCTCTTTACCTAAAGTTTTGTGAAAAACTTACAAAGGGGGACACTTGAGGGGAGGTAGTATGAGAGATACCTTGTGTGCATTTACAGGAGCAAATGTCTTGAGAGCATATCTCCTACTCACCTCCTCCTTCTGTTTTCCCCTCTCAGTTGGGTCTTTGTGGAGGTGAATTCCCTGCTCACTGACATAGTGCATCTACTGTAGATGGTTAGATTGCTTTCTGGGTCATAGGTAATATTTATGGTTGCTGAATGTTAGGGATGTGTTACAGCTGGTGGCAAAATGAGAGCTCAGATCTATCTGCAGATGTTACCAGTTAGGGCCAGTGCCATTTTCCACAGCGGCGGGCCCTGAAACTCTCTCACCTGCAGGTTCAGAGCTATCTAATGCTTAAACCAATGAGAGCCTGGGCTGATGGGATTTTGTAGTTCCTTTCTTTTTGGATAAGTGAGCTCCATAAAAGATTTGTTCTCCCCACAGACAGCCCAGTCTCCTGGCTTGACTTTTTCTTGGGACTCTGGCGACTAGCTCCCAATCCAGCCACCTTCTGGGTCTGGCCCTGACTCTCACTTAGGGGTCCTAAATTCCTGGCCTGGCTCTTGGACCCCAAGGGTGGCCTCTGCTTTGGATACACCCACGTCTATTCACAGCTGTGGCGTGGATTTCTACTTGTACTAAAAACTTCTGCCAGCTGAAGTTGTGCCCTGCCCTGCATCCACAGGGCAGATCTCTTGGACCTGAAGACTGGCTCACATTGAAATCAAGAGCACCACACCTCTTGGACTTGGTAATCTATACTCTTGGCTCCTCTCTAGAGTGAACCAGCCATTTATTTCTGCCTGCTTATCCCCATCCATTTTCAAAACTGTCCTTGGCTCATAACTTCTTGCTGATGGGATCTTCCAGCATGCCACCCTTTATTTAGAAAGGTTTCTCATGTATGTAAAATCACCTGCTACAATGTACAATTTAGCATGGATTAATAGCATCACAAACAATAAATAATAAAGTAAAAGAAAAATAGAATTTTACAGTTTTCTTATATCTTAATTTAGTTCTAGTTTATTTTATTTCTGACCCCGCCCCAAGATTGTGTAAGATTTCTTTGTTTTAAAACAAATATTAAGAATCCAATAGGTGACAAATACTTTTATGTCTTTTTTTTTTAATCTTTATTGGAGTAAAATTGCTTTACAATGTTGTATTAGTTTCTGCTAAAAGTAAATCAGCTATACGTATACATATACATATACATATATCCCCATATCTCCTCCCTCTTGCATCTCCCTCCCACACTCCCTGTCCCACCCCTCTAGGTGGTCACAAAGCACCGAGCTGATCTCCCTGTGCTGTGCAGCTGCTTCCCACTAGCTATTTTATATTTGGTAGTGTATATATGTCCATGCCATCTATTGAGATTATCATATGGTTTTTATCCTTAAATTTGTTAATATGGTGTATCACATTGATTGATTTGCATGTATTGAAGAATCCTTGCATTCCTGGGATAAACCCCACTTGATCATGGTGTATGATCCTTTTAATGTGCTGTTGGATTCTGTTTGCTGGTATTTTGCTGAGGATTTTTGCATCTATGTTCATCAGAGATATTGGCCTGTAGTTTTCTTTTTTTGTGACATCTTTGTCTGGTTTGGGTATCAGTGTGATTGTGGCCTTGTAGAATGAGTTTGGGAGTGTTCCTCCCTCTGCTATATTTTGGAAGAGTTTGAGAAGGATAGGTGTTAGCTCTTCTGTAAATGTTTGACAGAATTTGCCTGTGAAACCATCTGGTCCTGGGCTTCTGTTTGTTGGAAGATTTTAAATCACAGTTTGAATTTCAGTGCTTGTGATTGGTCTGTTCATATTTTCTATTTCTTCCTGGTTCAGTCTTGGAAGGTTGTGCTTTCCTAAGAAGTTGTCCATTTCTTCCAGGTTGTCCATTTTATTGGCATATAGTTACTTGTTGTAGTCTCTCATGATCCTTTGTGTTTCTGCAGTGTCCATTGTTACTTCTCCGTTTTCATTTCTGACTCTGTTGATTTGAGTCTTCTCCCTTTTTTTCTTGATGAGTCTGGCTAATGGTTTATCAATTTTGTTTATCTTCCCAAAGAACCAGCTTTTAGTTTTATTGATCTTTGCTATTGTTTCCTTCATTTTCTTCTCCTTTATTTCTGATCTGATCTTTATGATTTCTTTCCTTCTGCTAACTTTGGGGGTTTTTTGTTCTTATTTCTCTAATTGCTTTGGCTGTAAAGTTAGGTTGTTTATTTGAGATTTTTCTTGTTTCTTGAGGTAGGATTGTATTGCTATAAACTTCACTCTTAGAACAGCTTTTGCTGAATCCCGTAGGTTTTGGGTCATCTTGTTTTCATTGTCATTTGTTTCCAGTTATTTTTTGATTTCCTCTTTGATTTCTTCAGTGATCTCTTGCTTATTTAGTAGTGTATTGTTTAGCCTCCATGTGTTTGTGTTTTTTACAGTTTTTTCCTGTAATTGATATCTAGTCTCATAGCATTGTGGTCAGAAAAGATACTTCATACAATTTCAGTTTCCTTAAGTTTACCAGACGCTTAAATGTCCCAGAGGCTTGATTTGTGACCCAAGATATGATCTATCCTGGAGAATGTTCCACGAGCACTTGAGAAGAAAGTGTATTCTGGTATTTTTGGATGGAATGTCCTATAAATGTCAATTAAGTCCATCTGGTCTAATGTATCATTTAAAGCTTGTGTTTCCTTATTTATTTTCATTTTGGATGAACTGTCCATTGGTGAAAGTGGGGTGTTGAAGTCCCCTACTATTATTGTGTTACTGTTGATTTCCCCTTGTATGGCTGTTAACATTTGCCTTATGTATTGAGGTGCTCCTACGTTGGGTGCATAAGTATTTACAATTGTTATATCTTCTTCTTGGATTGATCCCTTGATCATTATGTAGTGTCCTTCTTTGTCTCTTGTAATAGTCTTTATTTTAAAGTCCATTTTGTCTGATATGAGAATTGCTACTCCAGCTTTCTTTTGATTTCCATTTACATGAAATATCTTTTTCCATCCCCTCACTTTCAGTCTGTATGTGTCCCTTGGTCTGAAGTGGGTCTCTTGTAGACAGCATATATATGGGTCTTGTTTTTGTAACCATTCAGCCAATCTGTCTTTTGGTTGGAGCATTTAATCCATTTACATTTAAGGTAATTATCAATATGTATGTTCCTATTACCATTTTCTTAATTGTTTTGGGTTTGTTTTGGTAGGTCTTTTCCTTCTCTTGTGTTTCCTGCTTAGAGAAGTTCCTTTAGCATTTGTTGTAAAGCTGGTTTGGTGGTGCTGAATTCTCTTAGCTTTTGCTTGTCTGTAAAGGTTTTAATGTCTTCATCGAATCTGAATGAGATCCTTGCTGGGTAGAGTAATTTGGTTGTAGGTTTTTCCCTTTCATCACTTTCAATGTGTCCTGCCACTCCCTTCTGGCTTGCAGAATTTCTGCTGAAAGATCAGCTGTTAACCTTATGGGGATTCCCTTGTATGTTATTTGTTGTTTTCCCCTTGCTGCTTTTAGTACTTTTTCTTTGTATTTAATTTTTGATAGTTTGATTAATATGTGTCTTGGCATGTTTCTTGTTGGATTTATCCTGTATGGGACTCTCTGCATTTCCTGAGCTTGAGTGACTATTTCCTTTCCCATGTTAGGGAAGTTTTTGACTATAATCTCTTCAAATATTTTCTCAGACACTTTCTTTTTCTCTTCTTCTTCTGGGACCCTATAATTCGAATGTTGATGTGTTAAATATTGTCCCAGAGGTCTCTGAGACTGTCCTCAATTCTTTACATTCTTTTTTCTTTATTCTGCTCTGTGGCAGTTATTTCCACTATTCTATTTTCCAGGTCACTTATCGCTTCTTCTGCCTCAGTTATTCTGCTATTGATTCCTTCTAGAGTATTTTTAATTTCATTTTTGTGTTGTTCATCATTGTTTGCTCTTTAGTTCTTCTAGGTCCTTGTTAAATGTTTCTTGTATTTCCTCCATTCTATTTCCGAGATTTGGGATCATCTTTACTATCATTCATCTGAATTCTTTTTCAGGTAGACTGCCTATTTCCTCTTCATTTGATGTCTTCTTTTTTATTGTAGCCAAATAACTACACTTTGAGCTAGATGTTCTCCCTTCCCTATTTGCAGATGATGAAACTCAGACTTAGAGGGAAAAGGAATTTGCCCTAAATCACACACACATTAGACATATCCATAGCATGATTCAAGCCCCGGTATGTCTGATGTACAAAACCCATTTAACTCTTCAGAACCAATGCTTTGGTTTCACAGTTAAGGAGAATAATGCTCAGAGAAATTAAGTTACTTGTGTAAACTATTTGATTACATCTTGTAGGTTTCTGGCTTCCAATACTACTTCCAGTGGACCACACTAACTTTTAACTTAATTAGATAAAGCAATTGAAGTAGATTATACTAATGTCCATGCAGTAGTGGAACATCACCCTTTATTTTCTCTCCCTTGGCCTGTCCCTACTATCTTTTGTGCTCCTTGTTTCTTCCTTGGATCTTTTATTCTGTTCCTGTGACCATGCCCTCTGGATGGTGCAGGGCTGGCAGCCTCAGGGGAAATTTGAGTTGCTTGGACCTGAGCAAAGTTGCTCCTTTTTTTTTTTTTTTTTTAAATAAATTCCTGACAGAATAAGCTCTTTCCCACCAGGTTAGTCCTCTTGTCCTATATTTCCTGTACCGTTAAATTGTCACTGTTTAAGTATCAGAAACCTCATCCTAATTCAGCTACCCAAATTAGTTTACATCAATATCCTGAGGGTCTGAAAAAAATCAGTGAAGTGTAGAATTTTTGAGCTGGAAGGGATCCTCAGTGCAGGTCTAAAGGAATTTAAAGAGTGGTTCTACTGAATTTGGGCATCATGCCTAAAAGGAATCTGATATATTCAGTGTTTGCTTTCAGTTCCCCTTTGATTTCCTTTTATATGTGTTGGGCAGGTATAGATTTTTGCCCTCTTAATCCATTTCTGTGAAAAAGCAGTAGAATAAGGTGTGAATGGCCTGGAGAGCAAATCACAGGTCTGTTATATGTGTGTAATGTCAGTGTATATTTCCAGAGTGAATGCTTTTGAAAATCTGTACAAGCAAGACTGATCCCTGTGACAGTGGTCTTTGAACTCAGCGAAATAAAGAAGCACCTTCTGTAATTAGGCAGAAACGCATGGTGGGACTCACCTTGGAAACCCTGAATATCAATGGACAATTCTGGGTCTTCTGCCTTCCTCACAATCCTATATACCACTCAGTGCAAGTTTGTATAAAACTCTTTGATTTTGTGACTTAAAGCCCAACAAGCAACCAATGAACAATATGACTGAAAGATTTTACTACAGGACTATGATACCAAAAGGATTTGGAGGACCACAGTATATATCCACATTCACATTTGTTTGCACATCTATGACTGCGTTGTCACAGTTTCATGTCAGTATATTATGAAGCAAATATTTAAACAAGATGTTAAGGGGCTAAATCACCCAGGCATGCTTATTTTCAAATAATTTCTTATGAACCAAATCCATTGAGCTTTGCCGGACTCATAAATTGCATTGGCATTTAGAGAGAAGACATTGTGCCCAGAAATAGTGTTATCATGTTAGGTAAGCCCAGGACATAAAATATATTCATATTGCACTGGGTGAGCACAGGCTGTTGGGGAGATAATAGTGTCCTTTAAAATCTCTTACCGCATGATGGAGCAAGATTTGTTTTGAACCATAGAACTGACCAAAGTCCATATGTATAACTGACATAAATTTTGCAACACAAATAAGGCTTACTTCCTTTCTTAGGGAACTTGAAGATAGGAAATAGGAAAAGGATATACCGAAACCTTTGTTTATCTATTAATTATACGTAAATCTGTTGCGTACCAACTATTTGTTGGGCTGTTTTATAGGCACTGGAGTTACTGGAAAAGAAAATTGACAAAAATTTCTGTTTTCCTGAAATTTACTTTCAAGTAGAGGAAAACCAGAAATAAACATACTAAATAAACCAAATCTATAGTATGACAGAAGAAAATAAACACTATGGGAAAAACCAGAGCAAGATAAGAGGGCTTAGGTAGTTGCATATTTAAATAGGGTAATCTGATATTTTTCTGAGAAGGCAACATTTAAGCAAAATGTCCATGGAGGAAAAGTGAGCCATGTGGATATCTGGGGGAAGGGAGTGTCAGGAAGAGAAAGCTGCAAGTGCAAAAACCCTGAGATGGGAGTGTGCCTGGATAGTTCCAGAAACAGTAAAGAAGCTAGGTTATCTGGAGGGAAGTGAGCAAGGGGATAAGACCTGCAAGAAAATGGTGGGGTGTGGTGGGGAGTGGGAGAGGCTAGATTTTGTAGCTTTGTATGCTTTGTTTTGACTCTGATGACATGGGAACAACTGTAGTGCTTTGAGCAGAGAAGTAACATGATCTCATTTTCATCTGGAAAACTCTGGCTGCTGTGTTGAGTGGAGTGTAATGGGGAATGGTAGACACAGAGAGACTGGTTAGTGGCATAGGCAGTAATGCCAGGTCAAGCTGAATACAAGAATAATGGAAATTTCTATACTGGCAGAGTAGCCAAAGTCACTGCAATATAGATGTAAATGTGTCAAAAAGCAACACCTTACTTGATTTACAGTAGTGCAGAGTCTGTAGTAATGGGACAGTGTGCTTGGAAAGACTAGTTTATTCACTTTTCTGTGATACAGTGAAGTGTGAATAGGACTGCACTTATTGTTAGAGACCAGGCTGTTTTTAGCCCAGTGTGATTTGAACTGTGCCACATGGTCTTCTAACTAATTGTTCCAAACTCCAGTCTGCTTAAATGAATAAAAGTATCAGTTCTAGAAATCCTTATTTTAATGGTGGTGAAAAATCATTTAATCATTAATAGGTACTAAGATCCCAGCAAGAAATAATATATTAGGCTGTTAAGGTCAGGGTTAGGGCTTCAGAGAAGAGGACGTAAAGGTGAAGTTTTGGTGGATGAGAGGAATAGTATTGTAAGTTTCACTATGGACAATTCAAAGCAACCAAGCATGAGGTGACAGCTTTGAGTGCTTGAGAAGGGTTGAGGCCACTGAGAGTGGTTGTGGTGAATTAGCTAAAAGAAACTCCACCTAATTCACACTTCTCTTTTAGGGCTTCCTTGCACCCCAAGTGCTAGAAGAAGCTTTCACCCATGTGTTCAGATGAGATCTCATTTAGCATCAACATTTGCTGGAATTCTTTATGCGCAGTGTGTTTTCTTTATGCTTGCAGCTGATTACTTGATTTCATTAGATGCATTCTGTAATGCAATGATGGAAACACTTCAGTGGAAAACTGCTTTAGCTCTTTATTGGAAGGAAATCTTTGGTGACAGTGACACTAGTCTAATTTTGATAGTTTTACTGAAGAGAAGGGAAGAAAGGTAAAAAGAGAAGAGAGTTTCCATGAGTGGGACTGAAATTTAAAAGAACCAGAGCAGAGTAAGAGTCATGGATTGAGGCATGAGGAACCAGGGAAGCTTTACCCAGGGGAACAGGGGAACATGAGGCTTATCCTTAGCATTTCCATGCTCCACCAGTGCATCTTCTCACTGTCACTTTGGAATGTCCCCTTATTTGGGTTTTGAGCTAAAATCATTTTTAACCAGTCATTCTAAAACGGCTCTTTTAGACAGAGAAACATGTTTGTCTGCCTGATACTTTAAAACAAGCAACTAAGAAATATAGAAATGGAAAGGGAAAAATACTCGGCAGATAGGATATGCTTTGTCTCAGATGGAATTGTAAATAGCAGAAAAGCCTAGGCCATTAGCTGTTTTAGTCTCCAGTGCTAAAGTTGCTATGTGATGATTCAGGAAATGTCCTCATAGTTGCTCTCTGTGTCATCATTCCCCATGACCCCCTACACTAACTCTGGGGCAACTGCCTTTTAGGTACCATTTCAGGAGGTAATGGAAGGATTACTATGGTCTCCTCCCTCAAATGTTTCTTCTACCTCTGTGAGAATTCCATAAAATATTTTAATAAGGTTAAATTCTTTTCCATTTAGAAATTAACATGGAAATAAATTTAGAAGGGAGAACATTCATGTTTTAAGATGACTAAGATCACTTTCTTATTGTTTCCTCTTAAAGCTTCACAGAATGCTAGGCTAACAAGACATGAAGAGACACTGAAGGAGGTACAGGAATGTGAAGCTGTTATGTAGTGTGTTTGCTGATGGAAAATTGTTTAAATAGGGGAATGTGATCTATCTGGGCTTTCACAGTTTCAGTCCCTCTGATAATCCCTTGCCCCATATTTTATATCTTTCTTTTCTGCGCCCCTTCTTCTTTATTATCGTGGCCTTAGCCTAGTCTTTAAAAAACTCTAAACTAGTTTTAATACAACATAAATGGTGAAATTTTCCTGTTACAGTCTTCATCACATTGTAAGAACTCCCCTTTGACTCTCCGAAAGCACATATGAAGCATTCATGATTACTCCCTGACAGGACCCTGCACTTTCTGCCCACCTGGCAGCAAACAAAGATGGCAGGAAGAACTCCTGCCTCTGAAGTTAGATATTGGCTGGAACATTTGTAGAGTGTTAGTGCTAAGAAGAGGAAGGTGAGGGGCCACTTCTGGGGGCATCCAGTTAAGCAAGTATTGAACTTAAACTTTCTGGCTAACCATTTCCCAACAAACATTCTCTCTCGGCTTCTTTCTTCCTCTGTTTTGTTTATGCATTGAACAAATATAATAACTATTCTGTAATAAGATTGAGAAATATAGCAGATTACATTCCTTTCAAAATGGCCTTAGCAAGATTTTTGGTCCTGTGTACTCTTACTCTTCTGGAAAAAAAATTTTTTATTTAATTATTTAATTATTTAATTAATTTTTGGCTGCTTGGGTCTTTGTTGCTGTGCGCGGGCTATCTCTAGTTGCCGTGAGCGGGGGCTACCCTTTGTTGTGGTGCGCGGGCTTCTCATTTCAGTGGCTTCTCTTTGTTGCGGAGCACGGGCTCTAGGCATGTGGGCTTAAGTAGTTGTGGCTCACGGGCTCTAGAGCGCAGACTCAGTAGTTGTGGTGCATGGGCTTATTGTTCCGTGGCATGTGGGATCTTCCGGGACCAGGACTCAAACCCATGTTCCCTACATTGGCAGGCAGATTCTTAACCACTGTGCCACCAGGGAAGTCCCACTGTCCTGGAATTTTGCCACACCCCTATTATGAGGTGGAGTACGTTTCTTCTCCCTTCCTCTTGAACCTAGAAGAGTATTTTGATTTCCTCAGTGAATACAGTGTTGCAGAAATGATACCACCTGACTTCTGAGGCTGTGTCACAAAATGGATTACGGCTTCTGTGTGTGTGTCTCTCTCTCAGAATGCTTGCTCATAGAACCCAGCCACCATGTTGTCAGGAAGCCCAAGCTGCATGGAGAGGTTATGTATAAGTGTTAGGGCAATCAGCCCCAGATAAGGTCCCAGACAACAGTTGGCATCAACTGCCAGATATTTGAGTGAATGAGATTTCAGATGATTTTAGTACCTAGCCACTGAGGTATGCCAACTGATGCCAAGTGGAACAGAAATGAACTGTCCCTGACAAGCTCTGCCCAAATTGCAGATTTGTAAGCAAGATAAATGTTGTTGCTTTAAAACACTAAGTTTGGAGATTGTATGCTACAGAGCAGTAGACAATCAGACTAGGAAGAAAGAAGAAAAACCTATATTCTGAAAAGAGGAAATTCTAGTCTATAGCAAGGGCAGCTTTTCCTTCTAAGAAGCAATAATGATACAATATAATTATAGCAGACATAGCTGCTTTGTCCTTTTCATTAATTTCCCTAAATAAAGCATTTTTCTTAAAATTAAATCATTGGATAGTGAAGTAAAGAAAAATGTGAAACACTCTGTCTTCTAACAGACTAGGAATATGTATAAAACCTAGATACTACTGTGCTTTTCCCTAAAGATGCAACACTTTATTATTTGGGAGTCTTCTAATCTAACACCCTCCACTCCAAGGGTAGGCCCCAGACTTGCTTTGTTTCCTGTCTCCCATCTCCTGTGCAGCTGTCGAAAATGAGACTCAAGGTCACCAAAGATTATCAGGTGACTTCAAAGTAGCCAGCAGCTTTAGAGTTTGCTTAACTCTCTAGATTACTGCTTTCATTTTGGTTTTGGCCTCTGAGGACATCCCTTGCATTCTTGTAAAGTAAAAACAAAACTCTTTTACTAAATCCAGTATTTGTAGCTGTTTCTAGCAGGAAGATTAGTTTTGAGGATATGTGTGTGCTCATTTGCCAGAAATAAAAATTTGGCCTCTTTTTTTTTTTTTTTTTTTTTAAGGTAGTTTATGTTGAGTAATACAGACCCTTTTGTTTGTTTCTCCGTCGGTGTCAGAATATAATTTTCAAGTAACTCGACTGAGATAGGAATTCAGTTGAAAGTCAGAGCTTCAAGTTTATTCTCTGCATAATTCTCTCAAATAATTAGGACATTGAAATGGCAACCTTGACTTTTCTTATTCAACCTTTAACCAAATGAACTACTGGCCACAAATTACCGCTCCTGACTCTGCTTTCTTTGAGCTTCATTTGATGACCAAACTTTATTGAAATCATAGTGGTTGGTTTCTTTCTTCATGGATGTGATTTTGAGTGTCATGAAGATACTCAGGTATAAACTGCACCCTAGTTTATTTTATAAATTGAATCAGCTACTCTATTCAGAAGTAGTTTCACAGCCCTGAAAAACAGAATTAAGGTGAGTAGAAACCAGCTATTTAAAATGCTTAAGTTCCTAAGCAATTTTGTGGTCCTTACTGAGACCTATGAACCTTTCCATACATAGTATTTCTTTGGTGCTTCCATTAGAAAATATATATTTACATGTGGAACATATTCAGCTGGAAGAGTGTGGAGAGAGATGCAAGTTAAGCGTGCAGCTGGATTCCAGGCGCTTTGTTAAAATTTTAAAACTTGCAGGCTAGAGGCAATTTTTAAAATTGTAACTTTTGCTTCTGAGGCGGAACAGACATTATCTCTAGCTAGTTCATTTTTTTTGATTCTCTGTGTTTTTTAAGGGCATTTTAAACTAACTGACCAATCTGGGAAGACCTAGGAAATGAATGTCTTATCTATTATGGCTTGAAGTTCTCAATGCGCAAATCATAAATCAAATGTCAACAGATGCTGCATGAAGCAAACATTAAACTCAAAGATTCAAAGCTTCAGATGGTAATTTTTGTAGGGAAGTTGATATATAGTCAATAAAGGAAACAAAAGTTATTGGGAGAAAAATGAACCAAATAAGTTTGACTTAGAAAGTCATTCAAAATAGCAGCTGTGTATGAGGCAGTGTGACTTGTATGAAGTGAGATATATTCACAACAACCGTTAGAGATCATTTGATTATTAAGTAACTCCACTCACCTGTGATAACTTGGAAATACAATAAAAACTAGCTTGTAAAGTTTCAAAAATCTTGATTATGGTGCAATTTTATTTACTGAAGGTCAAATATCATCCTACAGGCTCATAAGGATGAGCTGGGTTACTGAAAACTGGAAGGATTACTCTGAAGAATATGGGATAGTTAAGCTAATTGTCCATTTTTCCTCAAATTGAACTTCATTTAAAACAAGCTTAAAAGCTTCTGACTTGACATTACAAAGCCTTATCAAAATAGCAGTAAATCAAGAGTAATTTAAATGCAAGCTATCAAAGTTTCTTAAATAAATAGGATTAACCAGCTCTCAGAACGCTGGATTCAAGTTTTATAACATACAATACTGTGTATAAGTGGTATTTGAAAGCAAAACACCTGAAGTACTGCATTAAGAGGAGCTATTCAAATTAGTACTTTGAACAGAAGCATTTACAGGTAGGTAACATTTAATTATCAAAGCAAACAGAAATTGAAATACACACTAACTGTGTAAACATTTCAGGTAAATTAAATTGGTCCCTAACAGAAAGATAAATCAGGAATCCCATATGAGACAAGGGACTTCAAAAAATCAAGCCCTTGAGCAAAGTGTTAATTAAACTGAATGCTTGAGAACTATATTCTTGACCAATGAGAGAGGAAGGAGGGAACAGAAGCAGTAAAAAGATCATCCTGTTGCTCTTTTAAAAATTTCCTCCTGGTTTAAGTAGACTGAAACACAGCAATCTAATTAACTAAACCTCTTTTCCAAAGAGTTTTGGGATTGACAATTTCTACGTAAATTCTAAACACCTGTGTCTCCTGGCCGTATAAAAGATGGTAATATCAGTCATAGCTCTTCCCTCTTCCTTATTCATATCCATTCATTCATGCTTCATTTATTCATTGAAAAAACATAATTAATAATGGGCACTCTTCTAGATATGAGGGCCAATGATGTGAACAGAATAAACAAGTGTCTGAAGTCATGCACAAAACCTGTTGATTCTTTATTCACTACTCCAATAGTTACTCTGATCAACCATTAATTCATTATATTAATTTACTTTCTTGAACATAGCAAGATCCAAATTCCTGTCCGTGTTTGAGGAGTTTATGGTTTATAGCTGGACCAAAAAAATAAACGCTATAAAGCAACATTATAAGTGCCCCCATATTTGTGAGCGCAGGGAATCATGTAAGTAATTAGGGAGAATTACTACCTCACATGGCAGGTGTATGGGAAGGCTACCTAGAGGAGAGGATTTATGTCTTGAAATGTGAAGGTAGTTGCAAGTTAGAAGGAGGAAGGTGGATGTGTAGGATATTCTATATAAAAAGCAGCATGTTCAAAATTGCAAAGGTGTGTAAGGCTGAATTTTCAGTTAAGTAATGTAACTACAACACAGGTGGGAATGCAGGACCTGGTAAGAAAAGATGAGGGCAGAGAGGTGGATAAACCCAGAAGAGTTTAAAGGACAATGTTAGGAAATTTGAATTTTCACCTGAGAACTGATGAAGGCTATGTAACAGGAAGAGACAGGGTGAGAGATTTGCTTCTCAGAGAAGCCAGCCTGGCATCAGGGTAGAGCCTCTGCTCCAGCTGTACTGTTCTATAATGGAATATGTTATTTGAAGGCACATTCTTGCTGCTGTGCTCTTTATTTTTACTGTTCTGTCTACAATAGTACTTTTTTTCATTTCTTCCCATCCTAATCACAGCTGTTTCTCGAGGCCCAGTAAAATCCTCATTTCCTCATTCAGCAAACTTCAACAGATGTTATTGAGCACCTACAATATCAGACATGACTCCTGCCCTCACGGAGGATTTCCTGATTATGCCAACTGGAAGTTAATCCTCTTTACTTCATACTCCTATAGGAGTTTGTTCATACCACTCATATGACATTTATTTGGAATTCCCTTAGTATCCCTCAGGGTTCTGTCAGGGAACAGGCAACTCACTGAAATAGGACAATTTGCAAAGAGTTGAGTAAAAGGACTATTTACAAAGATGTGAGCAGGTGCTCTGATCCATATTGCTGTGTAACAAACAACCCCAAACTTAGTGATATAAAGTAGTAAGACTTTTATTACACCAATGGATTCTGTGGGTCAGGAATTAGAGAAGGGCACAAAGAGGATGATTTTTTTCTGCCTCATGATATCTGGGGCTTCAGCTGAGAAGGCTTGATAGGGGTTGATTTGATGGCTGGGGTTAGATTCATTAGAAGGCATCTTCCCTCACATGTTTATCACCTGGGCTGGCACCGTTGAATGGAGCACATATATATGGTCTTTCCACGTGGCTTGGCTGCCCTTCTTCACAATAACCTTGACATGAGATTGTGGAACTCTATATTTTGTCCTGGAGCTCAGAGGAAATAAGGCATAAGCAGAACAGCCCTTTTTGACATAGTCCCAGAAGTCAAAAATACTGGTTCTGCTGCATTCTATTAGTTACGAGTAAGTGTCCAAGGCCAGCCCAGGTTCAAGCAAAAATGTCCTGGACTTCACTGAGTGATGGGAGAAGTGCCAAAGGATTCGCAAATGTCTTAAAATGCTGCAACAGGGTTTACAGAAGCTAACAAGGGATAGTGTAGTGCCCTAGGTCCAGCCACAGCAATAGCTGAATTCCTATTTCTATTTCTGAAGAAGCAAAGGAAGGGAGAATTTCCCAGAATCGAGAGCTATAAGAAAGAGCCACATGATGGTACCATGGCCTTCAGTAGAGAGATATAGCTAAATGAGGGCAAGAAGGAAGAAGGACGCAGGAAAATAAACACCTAACCTCACTTTGTTGATGCCTTCTGGTGCCTCTCCATTGGCCAAACCCAAATGGAAGACTGGGAATTCATTCCATACAGATCAACCTCTGAGGCTAAGAGCAGGGTAAGAATGGTAGAAAGTGGATCTGGAGGGACAAACAGAAGATATCCAACACATCCTTTTATTACAGTTAATTACTTACTCCCCATGTTCAGACATGTACCCCTGTCATTCTTTCTCCATTTGACAATGCACAAACATGTAAGGTATGTTTTGTATAGTAGGAGCTTAGTACTTGTTTATTGAACAAGTGATTAATGGGTAATTCTACAAGTGAATAAATACACAGAATATCCTTTTTTACATCAGATTCTCCCTTTTAAATTTCATGTGGATTTAGAGATGATACAAATTACTTATCTACTAGATAGTCAATAAGTTACATTATTTTTACCATATACATTTTTTTAAAGACTAAAGCGTAGGACTTAAACAGCTTTTATCAAAAATGTTTAAAATGGAAGCAGTCAAGAGTACAGATTTATTCATAACAAATAATGGGACCATGTTTCTAATCTGTAATGTGAGCCAAGAGGTTAAGAGAACTTTGGGGCAGCTTAATTCTATTGGTTGTGGTGACTCCAGGCAGTATTGTCATTTCTAGGAAATGGCTTTGGAATTTCTTCTCTTGCTCTCAGTTTTCTAATAGAGAAGGACATTGGGAAGTTAAGGGAAAAAAGAAGTCTCTCATGTAAAATATGCACTAGACTGTAAGAAAACCAAGATATATTGGGGGTTGGGAGGCAGTGTAGGTAAAAAAGTGCCATTATGGTAAATGGAGGTTAATGTATCCTGACATTGTAAATATTTCTATCAAGATGACTTAAACAGTGTTAACAAAGAAACTAATGCAAGGGGGGGAAGATGAGTGACTTAACCAGCTGAAGCAAAATGAAGGGCTGAAAGCCTTTAATATCTTCCCTACTTATTTGTCTTTCATTATGGATCAAATAAAATAATACATACAAAAACTGTATGGTATGGCAGAAAAATTCTTATTTCAACATATTCAGGGAAGTATTGGGGTGAAATCATAGTTACTCTATTCAAGGAAATGTTCTGAAAGTAGTAACTAAGATTGTTAGAAAACATCTATTAAGTACTTGACCTGAGTGGCCCTCCACTCCCCCAACTGGGTTTTTAATTGAACGGTGTAGATAATTGTTTCATTCTGACCCCCAAGAAACTTTGGCTATGATTAAAGAGCCAAAGTAAGCACCAGATCAAGGACAGAGATCCAGAATCTTAAGCGTCATTCTGTGGCCTTTCCCATAATCATGCCACCTCACAATTCATGATTAGGTAGTACATTAAAAAATGAAAGAAAACATGATTTAGTGTGTCACTGGAGAAAGGTAATAATTATATTTAGAATGTACTCAAAGCACAAATGATATGTATATGAGACTTGGCTCTCAGTTTTTAAAACCATGGCTTTATGGGTTTCCTGAAAGGGCATACAGTGGTACATCTATTGTAATGAGAAATCTTAAATTATTTTAAGTAGGTCAATATGAATTCAGCATCTTGATTAGCAGTATTGACATTTCTCAAATTCCAGTTTTACAGTATCTGAACACCTAATTATGGGTAAAAATGAGTTCTTAGGTGGCTAATCAAAGAGTGATTTTATTTGGTCCCTGTTGGAATTTGAATGCCAACAAAGGAAGCAGAAAGCCTGGATGTGTATTTTAGTTGGCAGAGTACAGTTGTTTCTTAAGTCTTTTCCTTCCTTGCATCTCATGTCTTAAATATTATGTATTTTTTTCCCTGTACCACACCCTACATTGAATTTAATATCACAAACTCTAATGAATCAATGTGTTGCATTCAAATTCAATAGTGATAATGTATATTTTTTATTTTCATATGCCACCATGAAACAAAAATATTTCACAGAAATTTACTGCCTCATGTATATGAACCAGAGGTGGCTTATGTATTTTAACAATATTTGTACACTCTCTACCTTAATCAATGTATTGTGTTTCCAAAGCTGAGTTGAGGACAATCATTGTCAATTTAATAAAGAGAAATAAACTTACCTAACTAAGGATATGTTATAATGTAGGTGGAAATTGTATACTATTGATTTAACTTTCAGAGAGAATAGTTATGTGGTGACTATTCTTATTATGATGTTGCTTCATCCAAAAGAAATGGCTCTACAAGAGAAATGGCTATACACAGGTTTAACTCTCTTCAGCAAATGTTTTCCTAAACTTTCGTGTTATATTTTAAATTAAACCTATTCAAATGAATAGACTCATATTAGAACATATCTTCTTCCTTCCTGAATCCCCATTTACCATCCTTTATATATAACTTCCCTGCCTTTGTCAATGAGACACCATTCTCCTAGACTTAGAGTAGTAATTTTAAGCTTGGGGTGAATTTCTTTCACTGACCCCCATTCTCTTTTTTAATTAGTCATTATGTTCTGTCACTTTTCTTTCAAAAAGCCTCTTATACTCATATTTCCTCTGCTTTTCTATTCTCACTGTCACTGTAATTCATACCTAAGGTAACTTGAAGAATTACCAGGAGAATGGGGGACCAATCTTGGATACTACACAACCAAGAATAATGCAGCCACAGGAAACACCATCTATGTTACAATCTTCGTTTATAAACCAAGGAAGCTGAAACTCAGATAAGTTGAGGGTTTTGCCCAAGGTCAGGAAGTTAGCAACTGGCAGAGGTGAGCTTGAAATCTTGGCCCATGCTCATCCCACTCTGCTACCACAACCTACTTCAAGGAGAGGGACCTTGTGATGCTTGATATTGTTTTAAGTGTGCTTGTTTTCCCAACAAATTATTAATTTCTTAAATTAATGATGTCTTTAATTTCTTAAAAAATTGTTATTTAAATACTGATGCAGTAAGCATAATTCTCTGTGAGTTAGGCTGTGATACAGAGAACATTAGGAGGAAAACTGAGTGTTTCTATTTCCCAGATCATAAAACTCTGATCTCTGTGTATGATCATGTGATCTCTCGTTAGGAGCTCAGCTTGCATTTAATTGATAGAGAAAAGGGAGATAAGTTGGAGGCCATAATGGGGCCTATCAGAACAAATATCAAATGCTGGATTACAGAAGAATCTACAAGATGTTGGGGGCAGGAGCTAGAATGGTCCAATATAGTACTCTTGGTAAATATTTAAAATAATGCTCTATGAATATCGTCATCAGCAAAGAAATGCGCTGTGATTCAGTCATACTCTGAACTGACAGTTGTAAGTTTGTATTTTAATATATTTTATATATTGGTTTTGAGGTTTGGAGGAACATTGTATATGTAAAAAATATTCATCTAGCCTGTCCAGGAATATTTGAAAATGTACCTGAAAAGGTTAAAATGTTACATAAGCAGTGTGACACAACCAAGTTATGCTCATTATTAAAAGTTTAATATCATGTTACAATATCTAGTTTCAGGCTCCTTTGCTGTCTGCTATACAAGGCAATATAATTATTCTCCCTAGGAATGGCATACTGTCTTTTCTTCATCAAGAACTTAGCCAAACTCTATTTTGATCATTTCAGTTCAGTCAATTCCCTCTTTTGCTTAATTAGCTTGTTATCTTTTTTTTTTTTAATTTTTTTTTCCCTTTGTTACACTCTCTGCTATGGGAACATAGACAACTTTCTACTTCAGAAATGTACCAAAATTGCCTCGGGTTATTTCTAGCTTCAAATTTCTCAGACTCTGTGACTAGAGCATCACAGGTCATCTCATCAGGCTTACTCGTTAAAAGACAGTCAGTCCATAACGCATGATATTGTCTCTTCTTGTGACTTGTCTAAGATCAGTAATTTTTTTCTAGGTTATTACTTCCATGGGTCTTTTGCTGTTAAACATTTGTGATTTGCATAATTTCTTCCCAGAAAATGAACTCATTAGTTTTCAAAAGTTTAGTACTGTTTTCTGTCTTTTGTTCATAATTATAACTTTATATTTAGGCTTTGCAACTGTAGAGCACATCTTATGCTTTACATATATGTCTGTCTTCTGAATAACAAAAAATTCTTTACATTACAGTAAGTCCCCTACATACAAATGAGTTCTGTTCCAAGAGTGCGTTCGCCAGTCCAATTTGTTCCTAAGTCCAACAGAGTTCGCCTAGGTACCCAACTAACACAATCGGCTACATACTATTGTACTATAATAGCTTTGTAATACTTTTCACACAAATACTACATAAAAAACAAACACAAAAAATTAAAAAATATTTTAATCTTACAGTACAGTACAACATCTGGCATACAGGGGTTGGCATCAAGTGAACAGGCAAGAAGAGTTACTGACTGGAGGAGGGAAAGGAGGTGGGAGATGGTAGAACTGAAGGATCATCTGCAATAGGAGATGGAGGGCAAGCTGCAATTTCACTCACGCCTGATGTTGATGGCACAGGTTCTGGTTCCTTGCCGGATTCAATTCTACCTACCCTCTTGAAAACATGATCCAGCGATGTCTGGGTAGTAGCTCTTTTTTTCTCATCATGGATGACTGGGTAGCACTGGATTGTATTCTGAACTTCTGCTGCAACCTTTGTGTACCGTTCTACATTCAGGTCCTGTGTCTCAAAACCTAGCAGTGCCTCCTCAAATAAAGAAAATCCCTTTGCCATTTCCTGCGTCATGAATCTCGTCAGTTCTTCAGTTACTTCTTCTTCCCCTTGTCTCTCTTCATCCTTTCTCTGGGTCTCCAATTCCATCAGGTCTTCATTAGTAAGCTCCTCGTGTTGCACAGCAAGGAGTTCAATATAGTCGTCCTCTTGCAGATCTGGCTCCAGCTTCTCTCTGAGGGTCACTACGGTGCTGAAGACATTTTGGACTCTTCATCCACCTTCTCAAATCCACGAAAATCATGAACAAACTGCAGGCAAAGGTTCTTCACATTCATGGTGATGACTGTAACCTCACGCCAAGCAAAGTCAATGTTTTTATGGCCTTGTAGATATTGTAGTCCTTCCAAAATTGTTACAAGGTTGTTCCTGTTTCGTTACTCACCTCTACTTCCTGACGAAAAATGTGACATAAATAATATTTCTTGAAGGTCGCTATAACTCCCTGGTCCATAGGTTGGATGAGCGACATAGTATTCGGTGGCAGATACACTACTTTGACGTTGGGATGAAAGTCATCCATGAATGAGGGGTGGCCCGGAGCATTGTCGAGCAGCAAAAGAATGTTGAATGGGACATCCTTCTGCAAGCAATATTTCTCGGCCTCCAGGATGAAGTGGTGGAAAAACCAGTAGTGGAAAATAGCCTATGTAACCCAGGCTTTGGGGTTACTCTTCCACACAACAGAAAGAGAGCCCTTGGCTATGTTTTTAAGGGCTCTTGGGTTCTCTGAATGATAAACTAAGAGAGGCTTCAGCTTCATATCACCAGAAGCATTGCCACCAAACAACACAGTTAGCCTATCCTTTGCTGCTTTATAGCCTGGCATCAACTTTTTCTTCTTACTGATGTAACTTTGGTCTGGCACTCTCTTCCAATACAGTCCTGTCTCATCACATTAAAAACCTGTTTGGGTAAATATGCGCTTTCATCAATAATTTCTTGAAGTGTTTCAGGAAATTCCCGGGCAGCTACCATATCTGCACTTGCTGCCTCTCCACTTACTTTTACATTGTGAAGGTTGGCTCTAGCCTTGAACTGATGGAACCAGCCATGGCTGACATTAAAAGATGTGGCCTCTGATTCTTCACCGTGTTTCTTCTTCAAGTCTTCATAAAGGCTTTTATCTTTCTCTTGAATCAGCATTAAGCTGAGTGGGACTTGATGCTGATGCTGATCTTGCATCCACACACTGAGAAGTTTCTCCATCTCCTCCATCACTTTTCCACACTTCTTCAATATTATTGTCAACATCATCGATCCAGCAGATTTCACATGTTCCACGATCTTGTCCTCATTCTTTAGAATCGTGCTGATGGTTGAACGATTCACATTAAGAACAAGTGACATCTACCATCTTTTCGCCTCACTCCACTCTTTCAATTATTATCACTTTTGTTTCCATCATTATCACTTGGCGCTTCTTAGCAGTACCAGCTACCTCACTGCTGCTTTTATGCTTGCTTCCAGACATCCTGGGCTTGAAACAAAAATACTGTACTACTGTACTCTGTACAGTACACAAAAGCACAACCACTTGTAGAGGATACATGCATGTAACAATGTATGCCAGACATGTGAACTAACTTACGTGAGTGGACATGCAATTGCACGTTCGCATCTTTGAAAGTCTGCAACTTGAAGGTTCGTATGTAGGGGACTTACTGTTTTCATTCAATTACTCCTTTATCTGTTCAAAAATCAGTTATTGATTTCTGTGTTAGATATTGTAGTTATGACAAAGACAGCTGGTAACAGTATCTGCCCTTAATGAATTTATGATCTAGTAGGAATGTTAAACAACATATTACTCATACTTTGTATTCATTGTTTTAATTCCAGATCTGCCACGTATACACTGAATCATTGGACAAGCCATAAGATCTTACTTGAATAGCTTCTCATGTGGTCACTGTAGCCATCAGACAAGAAAATATGCACAAATTACTTGTAATAACTCAAAATTCACTATATGCTACTTGCTATATTTTCATGACACATGGTAGAATTATAAGTGTTACAAGAGATACTGAGAAGGTGTCCTGAAAATTCAGTTGAATCACAAGATTTGATATCACTCAAATCTTATTTAATTGGGTATAATAGGGGGATAAATGTTAGTCAAACTTCTACTGTTACGATATACTCCTGTATCTTTCAGTCTTCCATGTGCTTGGGTAGATTTCTACTGATTATAAACAAATAAAAGAAGGAAGGAGAAAGTGAAAGTCTGGAAAGAGGGGAAAAAAAGAAGGAAAGTGGGAAAAAAAGAAGGAAAGTAGGCAAAATTGAAAAATGACAAATAAAAGGCCAAAAAAATTTGGAAAGGAGACTAAAATAAAAGTATTAGAAGGATGCAGAATACTAGGGAGAGAAGGATAATGTTAAAAAAAATTCAAATGAGCATATTTTAAAGATCTTAATAGCTTTATTCAATGATTCATGAATCGAACAACATCCAGTCTAGCAGATAGAGAGCTCTGAGGAGCTGTACAAAATGCAAAAGACTTAATATGAAGAAGGGAATGGGAACAAGAGAGTTACACTAGGCAAAAAGCAGAATGGTTATGGCAAGGTCACTTTCCTCTAGGGGATGGCAGATTACCTAACTAGTGCTGATTAGGTGATTCCTGACTGACTGGTTTAAGATTCCATTTTTGGGAGAGCAGAAACTGTAATTAAGTCTCCTCTCAGTTTCATGACATGAGGCTTAGCATAAGTGACTCCATTTGAGGCCTATTGTCTTGTTTTTAAACAATAGAAAGAGGACAAGAGTGTTATAGATGAAAACAGATTACAGAAGTTATTATTAATTCAACCCTAATAAACTTGCCTAAAATTAAGAAAGGAGTCTGCATTATTTGGCAAAAAGCTTAGATAATAATCAGCATTTTCAGATTTTTTTTGTAGTGACAAAATAGCTTCAATATCTCTTATTCATAAAACCACATCTATACATATTCATATTTCATTTATTTTTAAGGATAGAATCATCAATGGCAGGAGGGAGAAGTATATATAAAAATAAAAGATTGTAGTGAATATAAGTAACAATCACATCTGGTTACCTACCTTTTTTTTTTTTTTTTTTTTCAGAACCCAATTTTTTGGGATATGAGTGGCACTATTTTCAGGGTCTGTCAGCCCTTAGACAATCCATTTCTCCCCTGGTTTCTAAAGGTGGGCAAATAACCTGTTAGGACTAATGAGACCTGAGGGGAATTTTCTGAGAAAGACTTTTCTCCTTAATAAAAAGAAAGAGAATAAAGAATTTCAGACTTGCATCTTTCCCCTTGTTCCTGCTTTGGATTGCAATTGTTAGAGGAATTACTATAGTAATCCATGTGATCGTAAAACTCAGAAGAATCACTGAGAAGGTAACTCAGGGTTTTAAGATCATCGGGCCACTGAACCAATTTTGTGATAACTACTTACCTTTGAAATTAATACTACCCGAGACAATAAACTTTCATTTTAGGCTACCTTTGGTGTTTTTATTTTGCTGATTGAGAAATCCTAATTGAATCATAATACAAATTAATTAAAAAATAGACTTACCCTTTAATGTGACTCTTCAAGAACTCAGAGAAAGTATCCATGAAGATGATGGAGAAATAATATTCCGCGTGTTTCCTATAACACATTGCAAAATGTCATAAAATGCTCAAATAGTCATGTTGCTTCTCTAATGTATATATTTACTGACCCTAGAAAATTGTTTATGGGAATTTTGATCATTAAAAAACCCTTATTTTGTAGCATCTGAACTTTTAAGATCATATCAACCATCACATTTGAAATTCATCACTGAAACGTCTTCATTTGGAAAATTAGTTTTATCAAGAGGGTGTTTATAAAATTATAAAAATCATGCATCTAAAAAACACACATATACAAGAACACATGCATACATGCATAAGCTTAACTTTCAGGGTCAGCTAGCCTCCATTTGCCTTTGAATATATCAATAAATGAGAAAGTTTTCTAATTTGAAATGCATTATAAGTATATATTAAAATATATTCTGATTTGTCTACCTATGCATAGAAATTTTAGGACCAGTTTTTTTAATATGTAAAAAAACCCCAGCTTGCTGACATTTTGATTGGTATTGCATTGAATCTATAGAAAAAATTGGGGAGAACTAATACTTTAAAAGTATTGGGTGTTCCAGTCCTTGAATACAATATAACTCTTCATTTATTCAGATATACATTGGTTTCCTTTGTTAGTGGTGTGTAGTGTTCATCATATAAATCCTGCTCCTATTTTGTTAGATATACATATCTAAGTATTTCATTTTTTGGTTCTATTATAAGTGGCATTCTTTTTTATAATTTCAAATTCCAATTGTTTATTGCTGGTATATAAGATAAAGATTAACTTATATATTGACCTTATATCCTGAAATCTGTAAAATGTAAGTTATATAATATTAACTCATATGTTAATTTGCTCTACTTTTTCTGGCTTTTTGAGGGAGAAGTTTAGCTTATTGATTTAAGACCCATCTTCTTCTCTAATGTAAGCACTTAATGCTATAATTTTCTCTCTCAGTGCTGCTTTAGTCACATTCAACAAATTTGGATATGCTATATTTTAATTTTCATTTAATTCTAAATATTCTAATTTATTTTGACTTTTTCTTTGATCCATGAGCTTTTTAGATATGTTTTATTTAATTTCTAAATGGTTTGAGGGCATTCCAGCAGTTATTTCTGATTTAATTTTATTATAGAGAGAGAACATTTTATAGGACTTTTGTTCTTTTAAATTTGTTAAGATTTGTGTGATAGTTCAAAATATGGTCTATCTTGGAGAATATTACTTTTGCATTTGAAAAAAAGTATATTCCGATTCTGCTGTTTTTGGGTAGTGTTCTATAAAGTTCAAGGTTTAGTTGGTTAATAGTCTTGCTTAAATCCTCTATTTCCTTACTGATTTTCTGCCTTCTTGTTCTATCAATTACTTAGAGTGGAGTGTTAAACTATCCAACTATAAATATAGATTTGTTTGTTTCTCCTTTCAGTCTGTCGTTTTTTTCCCTTCATGTAAATTTAAGGTCTGTTGTAAGGAGTATACACATATAGGATCATTACATCTTCTTAGCGAGAGTTGATGTTCACCTAATTGTTTTACTTAGTTGACTCTATCTTGATGAAGATGGACAGATGTATACAAATGTTCTCACTTTATTTTTTTCTTTTTGAGAAGAGATGGGAAGCATCCCACAGTAAAAACTACCACATTGGAAAAAGGTTCTTGGATATTTTGTGGTAAAGAAGATTCTCCATTTATAGTATTGATGACATGCTGAACAGATTGATAGCTTATTATTTTATTTTGTCATTATTATTATTTTGCTGGTTTGGTATTATGGACAACCAAAAATGTTCTTTGTTTCTTTCAAGTTCTTCATTCTCCCTCAGATATTTATAGGCCACCTTTGGTGTGGGATGCCAGGTACTGGGATACAAAGATGAAAATATGAGCTCTCTTTTTTCTCAGTCTGTTTACAGCATATAGTTCATAACTAGAAATTATTAATCTCCTCCTTTGAGATCCTTATGTTTGTCTGTAGTCTGGAGCAATTTTTAATGTCATGGGCATTTTGGTTTTGGTGTTGAAAGTATAGAAGTATAACTTTAATGCCAAACCCAAGAAAGTCTTATATATACTCTTTGTCTCTATTTCAAGTTTGGATACCTTCAAATTGAGCACTTAAATATTAAGTGCTACAATCTGAAGATTTTACTTTGATCTATACATTTAATTTATTGATTGTCTTTAGTTTGAAGGAAAATGTCACCGATTAAATTCACATTGTACAGTTCAGTAGCTACAGTTCTTAGATAAAAAAACACATGTGCCGTAAGAAAAAGCATGTTTTATGGAAGTTTGGATACTCTGTTTTCTCACGGTTCAATAAAAACCTCAGCCTGTTGAATTTCAACTCACAGTGCAAGGCACATAACTTTAGCTAAGCCTTTTTCAGTTTGACTATGAGCATCCTATTGCTATGAGAACCTGAAAGCTCAGCATTTCTTTTATTTGCTGATTTTATGCCTAATGTGTTTCCAGTGTAATAGTAAGTGCAACTGTTATTATGAATTTTATATATAAATATATATCTTAGAGTCTTGCAGAAACAGCAATAACAACAACAGCAAACTATAGTTTTAGATCCCTAGAGTAAGAAACAAATATGTATTCAGTTATACCTACACATTTTAATAATGGATATATTAAATTAATAATAATAGCCTAAAATATTTCCTTACATAAATCTAAGGATAGCTTTAAATGGAGAACCATTATTGATATGCAGGCAACCAGGGTATGGGTTTTCTATACATCTCTTAAAGAAAGCAGATAAAGTTGTGATTTACTGTTTAAAATCTTTGCCACTGGGGATTTATTAAAAAAGTGTCTTAAACACATTTTTGTTTCTATGCAGAAGTGAGTGAGTGTGTGTGCGTCATTAGTTCATTCTACTAAATGTTGTGTATTGTGTTATAGACTGAACTTGACCCAGCTCTCTCTCTGGAGGTCCAGTATTTTTTATCCAATTGATTTCTTTTTTTTTTAAAACATCTTTATTGGAGTATAATTGCTTTACAATGGTGTGTTAGTTTATAACAAAGTGAATCAGTTATACATATACATATATACCAATATCTACTCCCTCTTGCATCTCCTTCTCACCCACGTTATCCCACCCCTCTAGGTGGTCACAAAGCACTGAGCTGATCTCCCTGTGCTATGCAGCTGTTTCCCACTAGCTATCTATTTTACATCTGGTAGTGTATATAAGTCCATGCCACTCTCTCACTTCGTGCCAGCTTACACTTCCCCCTCCCTGTGTCCTCAAGTCCATTCTCTATGTCTGTGTCTTTATTCCTGTCCTGCCCATAGGTTCTTCAGAACCTTTTTTTTTTTTTTTAGATTCCATATATATGTGTTAGCATACAGTATTTGTTTTTCTCTTTCTGACTTAGTTCACTCTGTATGACAGACTCTAGGTCCATCCACCTCACGACAAATAACTCAATTTCGTTTCCTTTTATGGCTGAGTAATATTCCATTGTATATATGTGCCACATCTTCTTTATCCATTCATCTGTCGATGGACACTTAGGTTGCTTCCATGTACTGGCTATTGTAAATAGAACTGCAATGAACATTGTGGTACATGACTCTTTTTGAATTATGGTTTTCTCAGGGTATATGCCCAGTAGTGGGATTGCTGGGCCGTATGGTAGTTCTATTTTTAGTTTTTTAAGGAACCTCCATACTGTTCTCCATACTGGCTGTATCAATTTACATTCCCACCAACAGTGTAAGAGGGTTTCCTTTTCTCCACACCCTCTCCAGCATTTGATGTTTGTAGATTTTCTGATGATGCCCATTTTGACTGGTGTGAGGTAATGCCTCATTGTAGTTTTGATTTGCATTTCTCTAATGATTGGTGATGTTGAGCATTCTTTCATGTGTTTGTTGGACATCTGTATATCTTCTTTGGAGGAATGTCTATTTAGGTCCTCTGCCCTTTTTGGATTGAGTTGTTTGTTTTTTTGATATTGAGCTGCATGAGCTGTCTGTATATTTTGGAGATTAATCCTTTGTCAGTTGCTTCATTTGCAAATATTTTCTCCAATTCTGAGGGTTGTCTTTTCGTCTTGTTTATGGTTTCCTTTGCTGTGCCAAAGCTTTTAAGTTTCATTAGGTCCCATTTGTTTATTATTGTTTTTATTTCCATTTCTCTAGGAGCTGGGTCAAAAAGGATCTTGCTGTGATGTATGTCATAGAGTGTTATGCCTATGTTTTCCTCTAAGAATTTTATAGGGTCTGGCCTTACATTTAGGTCTTTAATCCATTTTGAGTTTATTTTTGTGTATGGTGTTAGGGAGTGTTATAATTTCATTCTTTTACATGTAGCTGTCCAGTTTTCCCAGCACCAATTATTGAAGAGGTTGTCTTTTCTCCATTGTATATTCTTGCCTCCTTTATCAAAAATAAGGTGATATGTGTTGGTTTATCTCTGGGCTTTCTATCCTGTTCCATTGATCTATATTTCTGTTTCAGTGCCAGTACCATACTGTCTTGATTACTGTAACTTTGTAGTATAGTCTGAAGTCTGGGAGCCTGATTCCTCCAGCTTAGTTTTTCGTTCTCAAGATTGCTTTGGCTATTCGGGGTCTTTTGTGTTTCCATACAAATTGTGAAAAGTTTTTTTTTAGTTCTGTGAAAAATTCCATTGGTAGTTTGACAGGGATTGCATTGAATCTATAGATTGCTATGAGTAGTATAGTCATTTTCACAATGTTGATTCTTCCAATCCAAGAACATGGTGTATCTCTCCATCTGTTTGTATCATCTTTAATTTCTTTCATCAGTGTCATAGTTTTCTGCATACAGGTCTTTTGTCTCCTTCGGTAGGTTTATTCCTAGGTATTTTATTCTTTTTGTTGCAATGGTGAATGGGAGTGTTTCCTTAATTTCTCTTTCAGATTTTTCATCATTAGTGTATAGGAATGCAAGAGATTTCTGTGCATTAATTTTGTATCCTGCTACTTTACCAAATTCATTGATTAGCTCAAGAAGTTTTCTGGTAGCATCTTTAGGATTCTCTATGTATAGTATCATGTCATGTGCAAAGAGTGACAGCTTTACTTCTTCTGTTCCAATTTGGATTCCTCTTATTTCTTTTTCTTCTCTGTTTGCTGTGGCTAAAACTTCCAAAACTATGTTGAATAATAGTGGTGAGAGTGGACAACCTTGTCTTGTTCCTGATCTTAGTGGAAATGGTTTCAGTTTTTCACCATTGAGAATGATGTGGCTGTGGGTTTTTCATATATGGCCTTTATTATGTTGAGGTAAGTTTCCTCTATGCCTACTTTCTGGAGAGTTTTTTTTATCATAAATGGGTGTTGAATTTTGTCGAAAGCTGTTTTGTGCATCTATTGAGATGATCATATCATTTTTCTCCTTCAGTTTGTTAATATGGTTTATCACACTGATTGCTTTGCGTATATTGAAGAATACTTGCATTCCTGGGATAAACCCCACTTGATCATGGTGTATGATCCTTTTAATGTGCTGTTGGATTCTGTTTGCTAGTATTTTGTTGAGGATTTTTGCATCTATGTTCATCAGTGATATTGGCCTATAGTATTCTTTCTTTGTGACATCTTTGTCTGGTTTTGGTATCCGGGTGATGGTGGCCTCTTAGAATGAGTTTGGGAGTGTTCCTCCCTCTGCTATATTTTGGAAGAGTTTGAGAAGGATATGTGTTAGCTCTTCTCTAAATATTTGATAGAATTCACCTGTGAAGCCATCTGGTCCTGGGCTTTTTTTTGTTGGAAGATTTTAAATCACAGTTTCAATTTCAGTCCTTGTGATTGGTGTGTTTATGTTTTCTCTTTCTTCCTGGTTCAGTCTTGGGAGGTTGTGCTTTTCTAAGAATTTGTCCATTTCTTCCAAGTTGTCCATTTTATTGCCATAGAGTTGCTTGCTGTCGTCTCTCATGATACTTTGTATTTCTGAAGTTTCCATTGTTACTTCTCCTTTTTCATTTCTGACTCTGTTGATTTGAGTCTTCTCCCTTTTTTTCGTGATGAGTCTGGCTAATGGTTTTTCAATTTTGTTTACCTTTTCAAGGAACCAGCTTTTAGTTTTATTGATCTTTGTTATTGTTTCCTTCATTTCTTTTCCCTTTATTTCAGATCTGATCTTTATGATTTCTTTCATTCTGCTAACTTTGGGGGGTTTTTTTGTTATTCTTTCTCTAATTGCTTTAGGTGTAAAGTTAGGTTGTTTATTTGAGATTTTTCTTGTTTCATGAGGTAGGATTGTATTGCTGTAAACTTCCCTCTTAGAACTACTTTTGCTGCATCCCATAGGTTTTGGGTCGTCGTGTCTCCATTGTCATTTTTTTCCAGGTATTTTTTTATTTCTTCTTTGATTTCTTCAGTGATCTCTTGGTTATTAAGTAGTGTATTGTTTAGCCTCCATGTGTTTTTATTTCTTACAGATTATTTCCTGTAAGTGATATCTAGTCTCATAGCGCTGTGGTTGGAAAAGATACTTGATACAATTTCAGTTTTCTTAAATTTATCAAGGCTTGTTTTGTGACCCAAGATATGATCTATCCTGGAGAATGTTCCATGAGCACTTGAGAAGAAAGTGTATTCTGTTGTTTTTGGATGGAATGTCCTATAAATATCAATTAAGTCCATCTTGTTTAATGTATCATTTAAAGCTTGTGTTTCCTTATTTATTTTCATTTTGAATTATCTGTCCATTGGCAAAACTGGGGTGTTAAAGTCCCCTAGTATGGTTGTGTTACTGTCGATTTTCCCTTTTATGGCTGTTAGCATTTGCCTTATGTGTTGAGGTCCTCCTATGTTGGGTGCATAAATATTTACAATTGTTATACCTTCCTCTTGGATTGACCCCTTGATCATTATGTAGTGTCCTTCTTTGTCTCTTGTGATAGTCTTTATTTTAAAGTCTATTTTTTCTGATATGAGAATTGCTACTTCAGCTTTCTTTTGATTTCCATTTGCATGGAATATCTTTTTCCATCCCCTCACTTTCAGTCTGTATGTGTCCCTAGGTCTGAAGTGGGTCTCTTTTAGGGACCCACATGTATACAGGTCTTCTGTTTGTATCCATTCAGCCAGTATATGTCTTTTGGTTGGAGCCTTTAAACCATTTACATTCAAGGTAGTTACCAATATTTATATTCCTATTAGCATTTTCTTAATTGTTTTGGGTTTGTTATTGTAGGTCTTTTCCTTCTCTTGTGTTTCCTGCCTAGAGAATTTCCTTTTGCATTTATTGTAAAGCTGGTTTGATGGTGCTGAATTCTCTTAGCTTTTGCTTGTCTGTAAAGGTTTTAATTTATTCATCAAATCTGAATGAGATCCTTGCTGGGTAGAGTAATCTTGGCTGTAGGGCTTTCCCCTTCATCATTTTCAATATGTCTTGCCACTGCCTTCTGGCTTGCAGAGTTTCTGCTGAAAGATCAGCTGTCAACCTTATGAGTATTCCCTTATATGTTATTTGTTGTTTTTCCCTTGCTGCTTTTAATATTTTTTCTTTGTATTTAATTTTTGATAGTTTGATTAATATGTGTCTTGGCATGTTTCTCCTCGGATTTATCCTGTATGGGACTCTCTTCACTTCCTGGACTTGATTGACTATTTCCTTTCCCATATTAGGGAAGTTTACAACTATAATCTCTTCAATATTTTCTCAGTCCCTTTCTTTTTCTCTTCTTCTTCTGGCACCCCTATAATTCAAATGTTGGTGCATTTAATGTTGTCCCAGAGGTCTCTGAGACTGTCCTGAATTCTTTTCATTCTTTTGTCTTTATTCTGCTCTACAGTAGTTATTTACACTATTTTATCTTCCAGGTCACTTATCTGTTCTTCTGCCTCTGTTATTCTGCAATTGATTCCTTCTAGAGAATTTTTAATTTCTTTTTTTGTGTTGTTCATCATTGTCTGTTTGCTCTTTAGTTCTTCTAGGCCCTTGTTAAACGTTTTTTGTATTTTCTCCATTCTGTCTTGAAGATTTTGGATCATCTTTACTGTCATTACTCTGAATTCTTTTTCAGGTAGACTACCTGTTTCCTCTTCATTTGTTTGGTCTGGTGGGTTTTTACCTTGCTCCTTCATCTGTTGTGTGTTTCTCTGTCTTCTCCTTTTGCTTAACTTACTATGTTTGGGGTCTCCTTTTCACAGGCTGCAGGTTTGTAGTTCCCTTGTTTTTGGTGTCTGCCCCCAGTGGCTAAGGTTGTTTCAGTGGGTTGTGTAGGCTTCCTGGTGGAGGGGACTAGTGCCTGTGTTCTGGTGGATGTGGCTGGGTCTTGTCTTTCTGGTTGGCAGGACCATGTCCAGTGATGTGTTTTGGGGTGTCTGTGAACTTATTTTGATTTTAGGCAGCCTCTCTGCTAATGGGTGATGTGGTGTTCCTGTCTTGCTAGTTGTTTGGCATAGGGTTTTGAGCACCTTAGCTTGCTGGTCATTGAGTGGAGCTGGGTGTTAGCATTGAGATGGAGATCTCTGGGAGAGCCTTCACCGTTTGATATTATGTGGAGCCTGGACGTCTCTGGTGGACCAATGTCCTGAACTCGGCTCTCCCACCTCAGAGGCACAGGCCTGACACCTGACCAGAGCACCAAGACCCTGTCAGCCACACGGCATAGGTCTTTTCCACGATACATTCAATTTTTAGGGCAGTTGCAGGGCTTCCATAAAAAACATCTAAAGCATGTCTCAAAGCATGTATAGGTGATCCATGATTTCAGGATTCTTCTAGTCCCAAAGAACCCTGAAGGCTCTCACCCAGGACTCAGGTGACTCTTTCTCACCTGGGCCTTGCAGCAGTCCATATCCAATTGACTTTTAAACATCTCTTCATAAATGTCCTTGGGGTAGCTCAAGTTCAACACATCTAATACTGAATCCCTCCACAGAAAGTCCTTGATAAGTTAAGTGCTTGATCTTTCTTGATACCCAATGAATTAGAGCCTGGGATTCATGAAAGACACTACTCTCTCCCTGGCTGCTCAAGACAGAAACTCTTCTTTTACATCACCTTAATTAAGTGGATTAAATAATTCTCTCCATCTCACCACTACTCTTTGCTTTTAGGTTTTCAACATTCCTCATTTAAAATTCTGAAATAACCCCAAATTAGTCCCTTTGGTTTAAAATGAGTGTCCCTACAATCCATTGTTCACATTTCCACCTTGCCTTCAGAATAAAATATAAATTTTTATATATAATATGCCAGATATTTTACGGCATGTCTTTGCTCTATGCTTGTTTATGCTTGTTACACAAGGCCTGGACATTTATGAAGCCACTTTCAGTCTAAACCTCATGCTCTTTTCTGCCTCCATGTTTTTGCCCCTACGACTCTTTTAGCTAGTAATGTCTATCTATCCTTCCACTGACTAACTTCTATAGCATTTTTCTGGGATTCTGTTCCTTATTCTGCCATGATTTAGATTTCCTCTTCCAACCCTGTTGGGTACCATTCACTTCCATGTCTACTTAATTTATCTGATCACCAGAAGAGCCATGGATTAAAGCTCACCATCTTGGGACAGAACTCCTCCTTGAAGAGTCTTTTCAAGAGTCAACATCATCACTGGATCTCTTTCCCATCCACTCTTTGATGTTTTATTTGCTCTTTGTATGGTTGTTGTTTTGTTTGTATGGTTGGTCATAATTTTAAACTAAACCTTTGTCATTCCACTCAATCCATTAAACTACTTTTGTTCCTTTCTGCAGAGAGGATTCTTACATTAAGTGGAGTGCTGAACTAAATGATCCCAGAAGTCCCTTTGACTGAGATTTTTGGATTTCATTATTCTTCAGTCTTTTACTTCCTGTCTTCAGTATTCTAATAGAAAAAGATGCAGAGTTGTATACACGATAACCTGGAACTCTCTGTTGCCTGGATCCTGGGTTTTCTGTATGAATTAGCATATCAGTCTCTTTCTTGAGTCCCTATGCATGCTTTCCTCTAGATGATGCTCTAGGTTTGCCACTGCAATTCCCAGGCTTTCCAGCAACTCTACTCATAACTGTTTAGCAGGTAGTCATATTTTAGGGATTAGTCCTGATCTTAAAATATTGCTAGTCTCTTCACGTTGCTGTGAGTTTCTGTAAAACAATGCTTAAGACATTCTTAACATAGTCATTGAGAAATAGTAAAGCCTCAATAAATGTCATCTATTATTTAACACATTAAATATACAATACTATTGTAAAACTGCAAACCATGTTTCTGGAATGACACATATCTTTGGAATGAGTCATATGTATGTAAGGGAACAAAGAGAAAAAAGTTGGATGAAATGTAAGTCAGTACAAGAGTCCAGGGGATGTGAATGAAGCTGCTAAACTGAGCTTTGAAGTGTTTGATCTTCAGTGGTCTCAGAACTCTGTTGCTTATAAGGTAAGATTTGAAGACCTTGAAAGATAACAAAGAATCCTTTATTTGAGTGCCATACACATTCTCTTGCCTCTTGAAGAATTATTGAGCCACTATAAGAATTAGTTTTCTTAGAAAATGAGACTATATTATTTCATAAGTTTTGACCATATGGGTAAAAGGCAGTGAATGAGTTCCTTTCTATCAGAAGTGAAAATGTTCTTTAGCTATAATTTTGATCACCATGAATCTGTGGTAAGTGGAATATGTTTGTAAGAAAAACGTCTAATCCTCATGACTTCTAGAGCCTACCATTAAAGATATTAGGGGCTTACTTTGTATCTATTATCCTACTGCCAACTCTGCTTTCAATCAGAAAGGTAGAAGTATCCTTAATCAAAAGTTCTTGTTCAAACAGATAACCAAATTAAAGACATGCTCACTTAAATTTGTTGTTTTTTTTTTTTTCTGTATTATATGACTGTCTTCTCTTTATTGCTTTTCCAGGCTTGCCTTAGAAATCTGGAGGTTTAGCCAGTTATTCTCCCACTTCTCAACACTTTATATTAAATTCAATTTTGTAACTGGTCCACTCCTTAGAAACACACTATGCATTCAGATTTAGGTATCATGCAAAAAGTAATTGTAGATTTCATTTTACCCATAATTTGAATATGGAGCCTCTATAACTAGAGCCTTCCTATACTTTCTAATGCTATCTTTACAATCCTACTTGGGGGGAAAAAATCCATATAAAAAATTGCAGCAAAATGAAATTGACCTCTAGCTATAATTTAGAGCCCCATGAATCTGTGGTAAATGGAATAGGTTTAGAAGGAAAATTTCTAATCCTCATGACTTCTAAAGTCTTCCATTGAAAATAATTAGGGGCTTACTTTTGTATATATTATTTTACTTCCAAATTCTACTTTTTTAAACTACCAGAGCTAGTAAGATAGCCTTCTACAATAAAACTTGATTTTTTAGAGTTGTTTCTCAGATTGGTCTTCACTCACAGTATGATGAAAAGAAAAACAAATTTCTTTCTTTTTCCATCTCTAGGCATGTGTGAATATATGAATTAAAAGAAAGACATTGCATATGTGTGACTCAAAACAATACTTATTATTTTTTAATTACTTATGATAAAATTACCTCTATGTTAAAAAAATTATTAACGTATTAATTCCAATCCCTAGAACAATACTCTGAAGAATCTTTTATTTCCTCCTTGTATAGGCAAGAGAACAGAGTCCCATGTGGATAAACTGATTAGCCCAGGGCCACCAAACCAGCAAATGTCAAAGCTGGGAGTCAAACTCAAGACTATTGGATTCCAAATTTCACATGTTCAGTTTTAGCATATTGTTTTATTGAATTATACAAATTGAACATGGAAGAGCAAAGTACATTGAGGGTACAGATACTGGTAAATTTAAAGTATTATTTAGGAAATTTCAGGCCAGGGGAAGTAATTAGTGATTTGTGAAAAAAAAAAAGTGATTAGTGATTAGTGAAAAAAAGTGATTATAAAAATAACTGAGTAAAATGTATTCTGAATTATCCCTTGCAAAGTTAAAGTGACTAAAATACTTGTTTTAGTTTTGGGAATAGAATATTAGAGTCTATATGCTGCTCATTAAATATAATTAGAAAAGTATTCAATAATAAGTCAAAATAGGACTTCCCTGGTGGCACAGTGGTTAAGAATCCACCTGCCAATGCAGGGGAAATGGCTTTGATCCCTGGTCCGGGAAGATCCCACATGCCGCAGAGCAACTAACTAAGCCTGTGTGCCACAACTACTGAGCCTGTGCTCTAGACCCTGTGAGCCACAACTACTGAGCCCACGCGCCACAACTACTGAAGCCCACGCAGCTAGAGCTCGTGCTCTGCAACAAGAGAAGCCACCTCAATGAGAAGCCGGTGCACCGCAATGAAGAGTAGCCCCCTCTTGCAGAAACTAGAGAAAGGCTGTGCACAGCCAAAAATTAAAAAAAGAAAGTCAAAATATGCAAAGGTGACGGAAGTATAATACTGATGGAGAGAATACGATTTCAGTATTAACTAATTTTCTTCTCAGTCCTTGCCATTGCGTTCATGTTTTTCCATTGGAACACAACTGATAGAGAGAGTGAAGGAGGATGAATTTTATGCTCAGCACCCAGACCCCATGGAGCTCAGAGAATTAGGTGGCTATAGCAAATTCTAATGGCATGGCTGGGAACCACCATATAATTTTTTTTTTTAATTTTTGCAATGCCTGAGGTATTTAGAGACAGAGAAAAGCAATATCCAACTCTCCACCTCTTTTTTGTCTTGTAACACATTTCTTCTTGATATAGAGATAGTCTTTATCATAAGACAGAACCAAGGATGGATACTGTAAACAAAATAAAGGAAATGGTTGGATATTAGAGAGTGATCTGTGATCTATACTTGGAGATCATTCAGTTTCTCACATTTTGCTTTGCTCCCAGAAAAAAAGAATACACATTTTTTCCCTCAAAATCACATAAATTAAGAAATATTGACCACACATTAGGCCATAAACTAAGTCTCAGCAAATTTCAAATCATTCCCACTACAGAGAACACATGTGGTTAAAACGATTATATTATTAAATTTAACACCAAAATAAAAAATCTCTACCTTTAGTGGGGGAAAAGGAACGCAACTTAAAAACCACTCATGTATCAAAGTATATTTCATAATTGACATTAGTGAATATTTAGAGCTAAAGAATAATACAAAGCACGTCTAGATTTATGGAATATTGTATTCAGAAGGAAATTTATATCCTTAACTGCTTATATTAGAAAAGTAGAATGGTTGAAAATCAATGATCAAAAATATCTATCATAAGGATTGAAAATAGGAATTGAGAAATAAATCATAAAAACCAAAACAACAAAAAAACTAACCTACAAGGCAGGGAATATAAGAAAAAATTTAAAAAGTTATTGAAATACATAATACAAAGAAAATAAAGTAGAAACAATATTTGGCAAGATTGATTAAAGCTAAAAAGAGAGACAGCATAATTAATATTAAGAATGAATAATAGAATATGATCTCAGATAAAACAGAAAGTTAAAATAATTTTTAAAATTATAAGCAATTTCATGTTAAGGAATTTGAAATCTCAGAAAGAAATAAATAATTTCTTAGGCAGATAAAATGAAACTACTACCAAAAATGAAATTAAGAGGAATTATAAAATCTAAAATGAGTTTTAACCTTATTATAAGAATTGAATCGGAAGTTGTCTTCATACAGAAACACACGCTTTAAACATAAAAGGATCAGATGATTCCAAGCTTATGTAAACTCTTCCAGAGAATAGAAAAACAGGAAAAATCTCTTTTAATGGACCCAGTGTGACTTTCATACAAATTCCTTTAAAAGGTTACAACATAAATGATAATCTCAGGACAATTTCATTCATGAACATAAGTGTAAAAGTCCTAAATAAAATATCATCAAGATGAATCCAGCACTGTATTATTAAAATAGACCTCATGCCCAAGTTGGTTTGATCCTAGGAATACAAGGATGTTTTACCATTAGAAAATCTGTTTAGGTAATCTACCACTGTAAGAGATCATGGAGAAAGAACATATGATTATATCAGTAGGCAAAAAAATTCAAATATTAATCAAACTAGGAATTAAATAAAGCTTTTTAATCCTAATAATGAGAATCTAGTAAACTTCAAATCAAACACACAATTAGTGGGGTAATTTTAGAAATTATACCAGAATACCTGCTATGACTGGCTAGTTTCTCTAGCCAGTGCAATATGATGAGAAAAACAAATAATAGATATTAAGATTGAAAAGAAACAAAATTGTCATTATTCCAGACTAGAATTTTCTACAATATAAAAGAACCTACCAATGGATTATTAGAATTATCGAGTGCAGCAATTATGCTACAGCAAGAATAATTCTTATACACTAGCAACATAAATTTGGAAAATTTAATATTTAAAAAGACAGCATTTTTCTATCTAAATCCTGAGTTCTCATCACAAGGAAAAAAATTTTTCTATTTCTTTAATTTTGTGTCCATATGAGATGATGGGTATTTACTAAACTTAACTGTGATTATCATTACATGATGTATGTAAATCAAATCATTATGCTATACACCTTAAACTTACACAGTGCTGTATGTCAATTATATCTCAATAATACTGGACGAAAAATAATAGAATGAACAAAAATAAAGATAAAAAGACAGCATTTGTAATAGCAATAAAGTTATCAAGGAATAAATTTAACAAAATAGATACCAGATCTTTATGGAGAAAAGTATACATGTTATTGAAACCCATTTTAGAAGTTCTAAATACATGTAGAATTTTACTGGAAATGATAATGGTTAAAAATTCTATATTGTTACTATGTTATAAACAGTATTCAAATGCTTTATACCCATTCATTCTTATAATTCCCATAACAATCATATGAGATAGGCAGTATTATTATTCTAATTTTACATATAAGACAACAGGAGGTGCTGAGAGATTAAATGACTTTCCTTTTGCTATCTAGCTAGTGGATGGGGTCGTAGGAGTCAAATCAGCAGACTTTCTCCAGAACCTCTGTACTTAAACATAGACAATGCTACCGCTTCAATAAAACATTAAGATATTCTATTATTGATGCAGTTGTAGGCAGCTAGATCGAGGGAAATGAATACAAACGTCAGAAAAAATCCACAATTAATATAGGACAGAAGTGCCATTCCAGGTCTGTGAGAAAGCATATTTAGTAAATGATAATAGGACAGTTGGCTCTCCATACGAATAAAAATAAAATTGGATGCCTATCTCATACCATATGTAGCAATCAATTAAAATTTCAGTGGAAAAAAACCCCTCAAGTTTTTAGGTGATAAAATAAGAGAATATCTTTAGGATTTAAAGTGGAGAAGGGTTTCTTTAAAAAGACACAACGTTCCTGAACAATAAAAGGGAAATTAATTCTTTTCATCAATGTCATTATTTTAAAAATGAAAGATAGCTCACATTCTGGAACAGAAGATATTTACAGACAGAATTTTTAAAATTTGGATTTGTAAAGATGATTCATTCTCTATCTTTCATTTATAAATTAAAACAAACAATTCAGTTATATATATATATATATACACACATACATATATATATATATATATATATATATATATATATATATATATATATATATATATATATATATATGGTACACATCCTGGAAGTTAACAGATAATGAAACAAGAATCATCAATAAGCTTATAAAAAGATCCTCATCCTTTCTAATAATCACTAATGGTCACACATTATCTCAAGGACAAATGAAAGAAGAGTGCACAACATATAGTAGTTTGAAATAGTATTCCTTGACATAGTGATAAACAGGAAATAATTTGTGTTTAATATGAAAAGAGATAACTATTATGTTTACACAGTGCAATTAATGTACAGAGAAAATGAAAATACAGCTACATATATCTTTCAAGTACAAGGTTTCAATTAAAAAGCAAATAGAAGAATACAAAAAAATATGATTTACATAAAGTTTCACAGCTTTTCAAATGAAACAAGATAATGGTTGACAAATATGGTCATTATAAAGCCATGCAAAGAAATGAAAATTATGTAAGTCTGGATAACTGAGAACCTTTGGTAAGTGGAGGATGGTGACATAGGGGTTGGAGTTAAGTAAAGAAGAAGCGCCAATCATATTCAAATTGATTTTTGATGCTGCGTTTTGGGTATCAAAGAGTTTGTTGTATTCTATATAGTTTTTATCTCAAAAATAGTTAAAACCATAGGAATAGGAAAAATCCTAATCAATAAGAAACTAAGAATCCTTCTTCTAAAAGCAAACAAGCCAAACCAAATGAAGCCACTGAAACAAGGATGCAAAGATTTTATACTTCAAAAATGGGACCTATTTAAACCATACACAGGTACTCCTAGGAAAAAATAAATTAGCCTTAAATGTCCTCATGAGTAAAATTAAAGGAAAATAAAATTAACTTAGTATTCATCTTCAAATTATGAAGTAAGCAACAAAATAAAAAACAACCAGAAAGATTAGAATATCATTTATAAAGATAACAATTAGAAACTGAAGTAAATGAATGAATGGAAGCAATAAAAAGATTCCAAATGAAGCTCCATAAAATAATAATAAAATAGTTAAATTTCTGAAAGCCTAATAAAAGAAAGAGTAAAAAAAAGATATTCAATATTCAGACTGAGATGAGTATATGAATACAGGTATACAACAGATTAAATAAAAATACCAAAGATCATTGAATGCCAATCTATGGTTATAAATTTGAAAATCTAGAAGAAATACTGTCTTACCAAAACGAAAACTGCCCATACTGATGCAAAGTAAGTAAAAAACTTATCCTATAAACTTACGAAAAACTTGTAAGTAAAAAGGCTAAAACTTACATAAGAAAATAGAATGGTAGTTTCAAAATCTAGCAAGTACAGATTTCACATATGAATTTACATAACCTTTAAAGCTAAGTTTCCCAAACAGTGTTCAGTGACATACTGGTGTGTCTAGATCAGCATTTTGGGGTCCTAGGAATTTGAGTCACTCTTAAAAATTAATGAAATTCCCCCAAAGAGCTTTTGTTTACGTGAATTGTGTCTATCAATTTTTACTGTTTTAGAAATTAAAAGTGAGAAATTTTAAAAGTATCTTATTTTATTTAAAGATAATAAATACATTTCATGTTAATTTAAAACACACTTTTAATGAAAAATAACATTTTCCAAATAAGTCATACGAATGGTGTTATTGTTTTACATTTAAAAAAATGTCTTTACTGTCTAGTTTAATAGAAGATAACTTGATTATCATATATGATTTTTTATTCAATCTGTTACAATATGGTGTTTAGATTGAAATATAAAAAGAAAATTTGGCCTCATACAGATATGTAGTTGGAAAAAGGAAGCACATTTTAATAGTCTTCACATAATTGCAAATATTTTTTTATACTACACTAAAACTTGACAGATGGCAGTTTCTTAAAGTTTAGTTTCAGTGTGGAATCTTAAACCTATAAAAACTTTTCGTCTTTAGTTGAATTAAACCTTTCATATTCAGTTAAATTGGTCTTAGATGTTGAATGAATATTTTATTCATGAAAACGTTGTGATATAATGCATTGGTCAAATGGAAAAACTGTTGGTTTCCTGAGTTATACAGATCTTCCAAATGTTGAAGCTTTTCATTATACAATATAAAAATAACACTTGCTAATATCACCACTCATTTCATCAGAAAAGACTGTAACTTGTGAAAGGCTCTCAACCTTATTGTAGAAGATATAAGTTTTCCAAAATTCTAATTTTTGCTTGAAAGCTTGAATTTCATCATTGGCAACAAATACTGTGAGTTCTTCTTAAAATGGTATGCTTACTTCATTCATTTTTGAGAAAATGTTTGCCAAATAACTCTGGAAAATCAGTTTGTCAGTTATCCTTTTTTGTAAAAATATGTTTAATGGAAAAAAGCAAGGATTCAGCCTGTAAATCAAAAAAAGAAATTATGTAAATGTTGTTCTTTGAGACAACCACTGTACTTTTCGTATGAAGAAGAAGTGCTCTATATGTATATCCTATTTTGTCACACAGACTATTAAAACTATAAACTCAGGGGTTGATACTTAATAAAATAATTTTTCTGTTTCATCAAGGACATTTTTAAGTAAGTTAGATTTTTTCTCTTTTCCACACTATTAAAACTATAAACTCAGGGGTTGATACTTAATAAAATAATTTTTCGGTTTCATCAAGGACATTTTTAAGTAAGTTAGATTTTTTCTCTTTTCCTGTGTGTGGTGGTGAAAAATACAATGAATACCAGTAAAGTTTTGTGCCACTGCTTTGATTCATGCTAAGATGCCAGAAGTTTTACCCATCAATGCTTTTGCTTTAATAGTGCAAATATCATTACAGTAAAATTGGCAAACAACTTCTTTAATTATGAAAATTGTTCTTTCTGGACTCCTGAAATGGTCTTGAGGACTGCTCAGGGTCAAAAGAATAGATTTTTGGAAATTTGAGTCTAGAGATAATGGGTTACAAGTGTACAAATACATTGATGCTTCAAATTTTGCAGTGATAGAGAAAGGAATAATTATAAAAATTATAAAAAAGTAATGGAGATCTTGCCTTACCAGATTGTGTGTGCTTTAGTAAAGCCTAAAATTCACAGATATAAGAAAATAACGGAGAAAAAGACACAGATCAGTGAATCAGACTGTAGAGTTGAGGTCCAGAAGGAGATTAAAATATATTCTGGAATAAAGTAAATGAAAATATGGCATTTTAATTAAGTGGGGGAAAATGTGGCATATATAATCCATGGTACTTTCATAGTTGGTCCTAGATCTGGTTGGAAAAAAAATCAGATATATATACAATATCATGTGCCAAATAAATTCTAGAGAGATTTTTCTAAGGAAAAATTAAAAAGAATGAAAAAGAAAATTAGGATTCTATTTTTGAAAATTTGGAGGGGGATCTTCCTAAATAAGACTAAGAAATTAAAATGTATGCATAGGGGTGGGAGGAAACTCACTACAAACAAAAAATAATGCTAGGTTGGCATCCAAATAATTATGAAACATATGTAATCATTTATTAACAGTAATAAACAAAAACTTTCTACAGTTAATGAGAAAAAGACAAACTACCCAATAGAACACTGAAGAAAAGATATGAATCAATAGATAGGAAAGGAAATTAAAATGTTTAATAAACTTGAAAAAATTCTCAGTTTTACTCATATTCAGGGAAATATATGAAAGCAAAGAAGATATTATTTTTCTTTGTGAAATCGGCAAAATAAAGAATGATAATTTCCAGTGATGACAAGAAGAGGGAAAATGTACTAATGGGGATTGTAAATAACCTGTAATATATGTGAAAATAATCTGGCAACATTTATTAAAGTAAAAACTAATATAATGATTTTTTTTGAATTTTATTTTATTTTTTATACAGCAGGTTCTTATTAGTTATCTATCTTATACATATTAGTGTATACATGTCAATCCCAATCTCCCAGTTCATCCCACCACCGCCACCACCCCCCACCACTTTTCCCCCTTTGTGTCCATACGTTTGTTCTCTACATCTGTGTCTCTATTTCTGCCCTGCAAACTGGTTCATCTGTACCATTTTTCTAGGTTTCACATATATGTGTTAATATATGATATTTGTTTTTCTCTTTCTGACTTACTTCACTCTGTATGAAGTCTCTAGATCCATCCACGTCTCTACAAATGACCCAATTTTGTTCCTTTTTAGGGCTGAGTAATATTCCATTGTATATATGTACCACATCTTCTTTATCCATTCATCTGTCGATGGGCATTTAGGTTGCTTCCATGACCTGGCTATTGTAAATAGTGCTGCAATGAACATTGGGGTGCATGTGTCTTTTTGAATTATGGTTTTCTCTGGGTATATGCCCAGTAGTGGGATTGCTGGGTCATATGGTAATTCTATTTTTAGTTTTTTAAAGAACCTCCATACTGTTTTCCATAGTGGCTGTATCAATTTACATTCCCACCAACAGTGCAAGAGGGTTCCCTTTTCTCCACACCCTCTCCAGCATTTGTTGTTTGTAGACTTTCTGATGATGACCCTTATAATTGGTGTGAGGTGATACCTCATTGTAGTTTTGATTTGCATTTCTCTAATAATTTAGAGAAATTTAGTGAGTAGTGAGTAGGCATACGTATGAAATAACGTTGCAGTCTTGTTTATAGGATCAAATCTTGAAAAATAAAATTCTGAATCTTTGAATAGGGAATTTTAAAAATATTTGCTAAATCCCTGCCATGGGATATTATACAACAATTAAACATAAGTTAGATCTGTATGTCTGACTGGAAGAATTTCTGTGCTGGATTAAATAACAAAAATAAGTAGCAAAATAATGTTTGTAATATATAATACTGTACATGTGTATATACATACACACATACATACATACATACTTGAGAAAGAAGAAGTTGGAAATTGAGAGGGTGAATAGAGGAAGGTTATATATTTTTCCTTTAAATTCTTTTTGTGTTTGTCACCAGTTATGTGTTTATACCTATGTTGGGTTTTTTTTAATGTAGTGGATATTTTGAAGAAACATTAAACACCATAATTGTCATATTTCCAGCACTTTGCATGCAAGTGTTATGAAATGTAAGGAAAAAGAGAATAAAAGTAGTTAGCTGGATAATTTAGGTTGAATTATTAATTTTGGTTCCTATGTTAATTTGATGCTTGATCTAAAACATGCATTATGACTCAGATTATTTCTCCATACTTCATTTATCAGTCTATCCTAATATCAAGACCACACTCTCTTAATTATGAATAACAAATCCATATATAAAAAAGGACAAGTACCATTTCTCTGTTCTTTAGTAGCTTTGCGTAATATTTGCCTAAAGTCTTCCATACACATATAAAATATATATATTAACTAACAATGAAAAAAACAATTTTTTTCATTTTTTAGGTATTATTTAACAGCTCAATAAAATTTTATAGCATTCTCTTAGAGATTTTGCATGCTTTTGTTAGATTTATTCTCTAGTACTTTCTAGTAAATTCCCTCATGCTATTTTAAATGATGTTATATGTAATTATTTTTCTAGTTGTTTGTTGCCTGTGTCAAATATAAATGATTTTGTACAATAATTTTATATCTATTTCTTTTGCTAAGCTCTCCTATATTTTTTCAATAATTTGCAGATTCGTTTCTACCTTGAAACTCAAATTTATTCTTATCCTATTACATTGGCTTGGATTGCCAATAAAATGTAATAATATACATTCTCTTTTATTCCTTATTTGAAAGGAAATAGTTCTAACATTTAGGTGACATTTGCTGTGTGTGTGTGTTTATATTTCCTTTTATTTCTCACTTACTAATAATTTTTGTATGTAAAAAGTGTTGAGTGTTTTGAAATGTTTTTACTGTGTCTGCTGTGATGATCATACATTTTGTCTCTTTTCACCAGTTAATGTGCTAAATTAATTTTAAAAATTTCTAATATTACAATTTTACCATTTACTTTAAGAAATGTATTGAGAATCTCTTTCTGCCTCAATGGTCAATTTTATTCCTTCAGCCCATGAAAACTAGATGTATTCTCTATTTCAAGAAGATCAACTCTTAAACCAATGATGCATTAATTATAATTTTTGGTCCTCTCTATCCTTACTTTTTTTCCTTCATATGTCTTGTGATAGAGTGGTAAGACAAATTAATAATAAATACTTTGATAATTAAAAAAATTTCTTTCCATATTTCTTGCAGTCCTAGTTTTCTTTATTTTGATGCTATCTGTATTTGCTACATGAAGATTCATTTTCATTGTGGATTATATTTTTATATTCATATCTGTCACATTTATTTTATTTGGACACAGTTTAACCTAGTTTGATGTTAATTTTGTGATCATTATAAATACTTTCTAATAAACACATTATTTAATGCATTTAGAAGACTTTCCAGTGGGAAAAATGAGGAAGGATATTATATAGTAGATAAAAGCAGTACATAGAAGCAAGAAGTTAATGTCTGGTATCATCACAGTAATTTTCATTAAGAATCCCTATTTCTTCAGTTAATGGTAATGGGGTTTTAATGCAAGTAATGAAACTTCTCTAAGTCTTAAGAGCCTCATTTTAAAATTGTAATAAGGAAAATGTATAACTCATAAGTTGATGTGATGATTGAACTTGTTGAGCTACCTAAATCATAGTGCTTGTATACAGTATGATTACTATTATTATTAGCTTTTTTCTTTTTTTTATCTTGACCTCTAAATAGAGACAGAGTTATGGAAGTCAGATAGAAAAGAGGTATTCCAGGAAGAGAAAGTTGTCTGGACGAGGATATTGATTTGTAAAACAAACCACATTTACGTTAACCTCCTGAGAAAAATCTGTATTCAGAATAGAAGGAAATAAAAATGTAAATAAATCAGGAACTGTTGAATGATAGGCTGAGGTTTGTTTTTTATTTTGTCATAGTTATTAAGAAAATATTGACCTTCAAAATGGTACACTTGAATTATAGGATAGAAGCATGGTGATGGAAAATAGTTGTTTTTTGCTATACTTTTATGTCTTGACCACATTTCTTACCAGTAAACTGGTAAATATTTTATGACATGCTGCTTTTAGCTGTGCATTTGTTTTATCTTTTCTGTGTATCTGGCTGCAGGAAAGGCATAATCTGTATCCTTAATGCCAAGTCATAGATAACCTTAAACCCTGTTTACTGACCTGAAGCTAGAAATTGACCTTATGGGATCAATTATTAGCTATCTGAAGAAAGATGCATTTGAGATAAGCTGGACAATGGATTAAAAGATTTAAAAATATTGACTAGTCAGTCCAATTTTGAAGAGCAGAAAAAAATGAATTTTCAGGTAATCTTTTTTTAATCAGAGACCAAGGATTATTATATGTAAAATACATGGGCAGATCTTCCTTGAGTTATGATGGGGTTACATCCCAATAAACCTATCATAAGTTGAAAATATCATAAATCGAAATTGCATTTGATACACCTAACTTACTGAACATTATAGCTTAGCCTAGCCTACTTTAAACATGCTCAGAAGATTTACATTAGCCTAAAGTTGGGCAAAATCATCTAACACAAAGCCAACTTTGTAAAAAAAAATTATTGAATATCATGTAATTTATTGACTACTGTACTGAAAGTGAAAAACAGAATGTTTGTCTGGGTACAGAATAGTTGTAAGTGTATCAGTTGTTTACCCTTGTGATCATGTGGCTGACTGGGAGCTGGGACTGCTGCCGCTGCCCCAGCATCACAAGAGAGGATCAGACCGCGTATCACTAGCCCTGGAAAAGATCAAAATTCAAAATTCGAAGTATGGTTTCTACTGAATGCTTTTCGCTTTTGCAACATTGCAAAGTCAAAAAATGTTAAGTCAAGAGCTGTCTGTGTGTGTATACGTATAAGAATATGTATATGTATATATACATACAACTCAATTAGCTGAAATAACCTTGCCTTACAGTAAAATCTTTTTAGCATATAAGTCCAATTTTTCTATTGTTGATTTTGATAGTGCTCTTTAAATTATATTGTTGGCAAAACTTTCTATCATTGGTGTGTAATAATATATGTGGTGTTAAAACAAGAATTAATAGTATAGTGGGAAAAAATTGAGCATTAAAATAACACTATTTTGTTGAAATATTCACGATGTGTCCTAAGCAACGTTAACTGACACTCTGACAAGGGCCAGTCCTTTGGTGGTTATCCTTCTATTGGCAGATTTGCAGACTTTACCTCCAAGCGTGCACTAGATTTCTCTTCACATGCTCTCCTTGTCTTTTTGTTTGTTTATTTGTTTGTTAGGAATCACATTGTTTATTTTGTACATGGCAACACTTTAACATGTACAATGGTGAAGTGATAAAAGAGTTTACATGGTTTTAGATGAATTTTATCAGAATTATGTCCAGAAATTCTCACATCTTTCTAGTACCATATCTCTAGACAGTTTAAAACGTTAACACTCAAGTTTTGCAGGAAGATATAAATATCTTAAAGACAGGCTTTTTCAAAGGTGTATAAACTAAGCTCAATAATATCATGAGTTGACAGTCACAAAATTAAACAGGAACTCGCCTGATGTGAATATGAAAGAGGACAAATTTTTAGAGGACAATAGTTGTAATAGTAAATGATTTGTACTTTTTAACTCAGTTAAATTTATAGGCATTCATGCTATAGATGCACTCATACAAATATTCATATACAGTGATATAAATATAGACATGAATGCTCATTGTTGCCTTGTTAAAGCAAAAAAACTAGAAATGGTTGGATTGCATAATATTAAAGATTGTGTTTTTAAATATATACAGATATAGATATATGGACATGGGTATATTCATTGACATATTTTCCTAGATTGCATTTGTATCACTATCCTGTTAATGATATCTTATGATAGATGCAGGCCAGGTGGCAGTCGTCATATGATGTCTCTGCCTGAACATATGCAAACAACAAAAGTACAGCATCAAAATTTGCAGAATAGGTGTAGTAGCCTCGAAGAATTGAGAACTCATTATTATCTGAAAAACAAAATGATTATGAAGAGTGGTTGGAAGAGGTAAGAAATCAAAAATCTTTAACAATATTCCTGAAACAAAAGTTTTAAAACAGACTTTTTATACATAATTGCAAAGCCAACTTAAGAGCCCAGAACCAATGATTTTTGGTTATTTGGGGGTTTCCTTAAGAAATACTTCATCACCCATGTTCTTGATGGCAACAAGCATAATATTATATGGAAAAATCTGTATGTGGCATATTTTACTGAGGCAAATTTTGTTAATCAGAGCATGCCTGCGATGAACAGAAGAGATGTCATATCTTGTCATTTTCCAGTTGTAAATATTTATCAGCTTAATTTAGTGTAACAAAATCATTTTACTGATTGGGAATTTATCATGCAGTGGTCAACTTCAAGTAATTGTCTCTGGAGCTCTCACAGGAGGCTGATCTTTCTCTTAAGTAAGTGGATAATTAAGCTCCTTTGTTTTATTGTTTAATTGTGAACTAACGATTCAATACGTATAGATTTCTTACAGCAACACTTTAGAGAATGAGGCCTTTTTCAGTAGTAATATTTGCATGAGTATTATTGCCCAGAGCTAAGGTTGTGCTCTGATGCTCTGTTACTCACTGCAGCTCTGATAACATGCTGATGAGGTGTCCTTTGAAATGAACCAATGTTTTTCACTATTAGCTATTCAACTTTGTAGTGGTTTCTGTTACATTTTCTTGTAGGTGAATAGGGCCATCTGTCTGAATTAAATCTGATTTACCTTATTGCGCTGATCTAAGGCCCTCATTTTTATTTTCACACTATAATATCTCTGAAATTGAGATGTATCACTATCTCACAGTTGATGATGTCTTACAATCGTCAATAAGAAGAAGCTGTGGTCAAAGTATGTGAAAATCTTCTGGTGAGACAAGTACAAGTGCAAGGAAGCACCAAACCATTTTAGATTGTGTGAAATCTAAAATCTAAGTCTAAGGACTATTCCTTAAATTCTTCTTAAATTCTTATCAAATTAATACATGCACATGGGTTAAAAATCAAATCAGATAACAGGTTATATTATGAAAAACATTGTTTTTGTTTTTTTTAATTAATTTATTTATTTTTGGCTGCATTGGGTCTTCGTTGCTGCACGCAGGCTTCCTCTAGTTGCGGAGAGCGGGGGCTACACTTCGTTGTGGTGTGCGAGCTTCTCACTGGGGTGGCTTCTCTTGTTGCAGAGCACGGGCTCTAGGCGCTTGGGATCCAGTAGTTGTGGCATGTGGGTTCAGTAGTTGTGGCTCACAAGCTGTAGAGCGCAGGCTCAGTAGTTGTGGCGCACGGGCTTAATTGCTCCGTGGCATGTGGGATCTTCCCGGACTAGGGCTTGAACATTCTTAACCACTGCGCCACCAGGGAAGTCTGAAAAACATTGTTTTTAGATTTCTATCTATATCTTAAAAAAACACTTGCCTCTCTGTTTATTGATTTATGAACTGATTAAATTATCTACATACTCCCTGCTATAAATGAGAGTTTTGTTGCTTAGACTCTCAGCCTCTTTTCAGTTTAGTTCCCCAGCTTTCCTCCCACCTCAGTTTCTGTCATTTTACTTTAGCTTTTACATTGTCAAGGTTGATTGCATTTACATTTTACTCCATAACTATAATTAAGGCATCATGCTTAACTTTAGATTAATTCTCTCCCTACCCCCCCAAAACTCCAGTTAAATGTGTTTACATGATGATGATAGTGTACATATTATTTACTGAAAATCCTTAGTAGAATATTATTATTATTTTACTTTCCTTTTCCACAAATAAGATTTTTGTGCCATTCAAAGAATATTAATATCAATTATTCTTCCTTGCACTTCGCCAATGTTACTCCAAACCATGCCAAAGTAAACTTTGCCTTCAATGCACAGTGCTAATTTTCTTTTAATATCTTGTTAGAGTTTCTCAATGCCATCCCTTTTTCTTCTTGGGAGAAATATGGCTCCTTCCTCACATCCCTGATAGCTTCCAGTTTCTTACCCATTCAAACTTTGGGTGACTCCACCCATTCTTCTTGAAGGTACCTTTTTCAGTTTGGCCCATTTGCTCTATACCATGATTTTCTTGTCCCACATTTGAAAATTTTTCTTGAAATTACTGGCAGTCTTTCTTATTCTGTTATTATTTTTTTACTTGCATTATACACCTTTATTATAACCTTAAGTTTTTACAAATTATTAATCAGTGAATTTTGTCTATAAAATCTTTTTCCATTCCATCTGTTCCCCTCTCATTTTTTCTGAAGACTTCTCTTTGAAATTCTGCTCGGTCTCCTCTCTGAATTGTATGTTTACTAAGTCTTTTGCAAAGTTGCAGCTTCCCTTCACATATTTTCTGGACTGTATGTCTTTATTTATTGTCATCTTTGTTTTATTACAGTGTATCTACAAGTCACTTTGCAAGAGAAGATATGTTGGCAGTTAAACTTTCTGATTTCTTCATGTTTGAAAAAACTGCATTCATCTTTAATTGATGGCTAGGGTGAATGTAAAACTCAAAGAATTTTTTCATGGAGAATGTTTCTTCATTGCCTTCTAGCAAACAATATTGCTATTAAGAAGTGTGCAGCCAATTTGATCCCCCCCTTTTTAAAATTTTTTTTGTAGGTGACCTTTTTTCTTCTTTTCTCTAGGTTTTAGTACCTTGTATTTATTCTTTGGGTTTAGAAATTTTACAATGAGATTTTTAAGTGTGTTGATTTTTATTTACTGTGCTAGTTACTGTGTATAATTTTAATTAGAAGATTCCTGTTTTCCTTTAACTGGGTCATATTCCTTATTATTGTTATTATTTTTAAAATGTAATTCTTTAGCTGCATTCTTTCTTTTTAGAATTCCCATTATCAATTACTGAACTCACTAGATTACATTTTCTTTAACATTTTTATGTATATTTTTGTTCTGCATTCTGGAAGATTTTTTTTGCCTTGATCATTGAACAATTCCTATGAACATTATTTTTGGCTTCATTAACTGCAATCTTTTTAAAAATACTAATGTTTTAAAGTTATTTTCACCCCAATTTTTTTAACATGTTTTCCTCCTTTTTCATCTATTATCTCTCACTCTTTAAACTTTGAACATGCTCTGCCATGCTCGGGATTTAAACAAATGCAGTTCGTTTTCTATTCATACTTAAGGATGAGTCAATAACCTGAGATTTATGAATGTGAATCCTTGTTGACTGGTAAATTTGTTTGAGGTGTAAGTACTTGGATACCCCCAAATGTCTTGAATACCAAAACCCGTATTACCTGTCCTAATTCTCTCCGGATAGTCTCCTCAATTTGTTTGGAGAATAATTTTTTTTTTTCCTATTTGACCTGCAGTGTAAACAGCAGTCTGTAACTTGGTTTTTCCTGGTGGTAGAGGGAAAGTAAAAGCTCCATTGAAGACTGTCAATTAATAGTCTTGTTTTCCACACCACCTTTCCCTTCTGTTTTCTAAGTACATGGATTTCCAAGTTTCAAATATTTCCAAGGTATGACTAGCAAGGTCTGCACATGGCTCTTATCTGTCTATGGGTGTTCTGGAAAGTTGCTTTAATATTCTGGGTTTTTAAAAAATTAATATTTATCTCCTTTTTTAAATTGCAGAAAAAAATTGAAATCTCTTGCCTCACCTGGCTCTCTTCTACTTTCCTCATTATTCTGAGCATATGCCTCTCTATTCCTTTCTTATCATTGTAATGGTCCTGAGAGGGTAAGAAGATAATGCCATCTTGAATCAGAATACCAATCTTAAAATCAAAAATATCTGAATTGATTAGATAAAACATGTAACATTTATTGTTAAATGGGCCTTATTATTTTTTAATACACATAATATCAATAAGAGATAGAAATAAAACAAAAGGCAGCCAAGAGTGGTGGGTAAGGGTATGATCTCTGCATAGAGGGCCTGGAGGTAAATTCAGGTTCAGCCACTTTAGTAATGTGGAAATAAATTTCACCTCTCAAAATTTTGTTTTACCACCTGTCAATGGCATAAATAATACCTCATAGGGTTCTTGTAAAATTCAAATTAAATTATGAATATAAATAACTCAGTATGGGATTTGTGCATGGTATGCATGCAGTAAATGGTAGCTATCAGTCTTACTAATACTGTTAGTAGAGAAAAAAACAGAAAAAATGGCACCTTATCTAGTTTATCACTTTTATTTTTGCATGCTTGCTTTAAGAGCTTGTCTACATTCAAAACAATTTTTTTTCAGTGTTTATTCTTACCTCAAACATTTATTGAATGATAAAAAGAGAAAAAAAGGATCAAGTGTCTGCTGTTAGGAGTTGGGTACTAGTGGGAGAATAAACCTACAAGCCTATACTTCAGTTTGTGAGATATATATATATATATATATATATATATATATGTACATGGCCAGGTAAAAAGGCTTCAGCTTAGCAATTAGCAGTCAGCAAGCAGGGTAGAGACACTCAAGCAGAGGGAAAAGTATGTGTAAAGTCTTCAGATATTAAAAACTCATTAATAAACTTATTCAGAGCATTTTGATGTGAATGATATTAAATGAACAAGATTAAAATGAATAGAATAGTTGAGGTGTTAAAAATGGCCTGTGTAGATTATGATACTTTCAAATGAAGCTTGAAAAGATTCAAGGGGAAAAATATTCTTCTACATGATGTTAGTATTGATAATATTACCAATTTGCCAATATTTACGTCTTCCTTTAGTATCTCTTACTTTCTCATCTTTCTCTTTTATGATCTTCTTCTCTTTATTTCCCTTGTTATCCCATGGACATTACTGAATATTGCTGCTCAGCCAGACCCTCAGGGAAAGCGTGTTGCTGATTCCTATACTAAACCAGCTGCCTAGGAGTAAAGGCCATCATCTCATTCTGTTCATATTCTTCAAATATAGTCAGCAGTTCTGCAACTTGATAGGCAAATGGTCTGGCAAAAAGTCAGATCCTTACACTAACCTTGTTAAGTGACATGAGTATGCACAAACATGTAAAATAATTCCATTCCCACTGACTCTCAGTTACCCATATACACAGCAACAAATTGTTGTCATGTTGGCACAGTTGATATGTCTAAACCTGTCATAGCACTGAAGAATTGGCAGCCCTGATTGTCTTTGAAGTCTTTGCTTTAAACAACAACAAAAAAATTAGAGTCAGTAATCCCTGTCTTAGTCTGGTCCCAAACAAAACAAAGTTAAGTGGACTTCAAAGGAAAAAGCCAACTGTCCATCCATTGGAAAAAGAGATGGAAGAAGGCAATCATGTGGCATATATAGAGTGAGGATGAGAGTAAAAAATGTTCAAATCAATTCAACTCACTTAATCAGCCATGGGTGAAAAAAAAATCATTAAATTTAGTCAACTGGAATAATTTGGATTAAAGACTGAAAATGACTAAACGGATCTTTTAGAATGCTCCCGGAGTTAACTGATCACTGATCTGAACAACAACAGTAAAATCTATCAGATAGATATTGCCAAGATTCAAATATCTTAAAATATATGAAAGACAAAGAACTTTACCTGTAGAGTTTTCTGCATCAGGGCTGTTGAGGAGATCAGGGCAGTTGGGAGCTGTACTGAAAGTCTGCTACTCTTGCAGCAGATGCATCAAAAACAACCATGTTCCTGTTCAGAGTAATCCTCTGTATAGAGTATTTGCCTGCCTCTCTTCTCCTCCTGCCAGAAAGCTTTCCGTTATCTTCCTTTACTCTCAGTTGGTGTAGATATTTCATTTACATTTACAAACAAAATGGATGTGGCTTCTCAGCAATGTATGCTGACCGAACTGTGGGGACCAATGGAGGTGTTTAAGATGATATCAGAGGGATTCACATCAAGCTTAATCTATTAAATGCTTTTAATTAATGATCGGGGAGAGAGTAAAACAGTGTTATAAATTCCTCAGTGTTACTAAATTGTATGGTGTTAACCCACATAAGAAAACAAAAGAGTAATAAAATTATATATAGACAAATGACAAGAAAAGAAAACTTAATATTGAAGGTAAACTCACAAATTCCTGCCTAGTTAACGTACCAACCCCAATATTCTGCAGTAGCCTTTTGTTTTGTAAAATGGTGGTGTGACGGTAGAAGTCAGTAATTAAGCAAGATTCTAAAAAGAACTTTGCAACTTTAAGTCCAGCTAAACTATTTGCTATTTGCACTTCCGTCATTCTAAAATAGTTGCTTCACATGACCTTTTAAATACTTTTAATATCCTCATGATGAATTAATCCTATTGTTTCAGTTATTTCCTAACACTCTATAATTCTGAAACAGTAGATGTAGTTTTCCAAAATGTGCTTTAAGTTCAAATGTGAATCAAGCATGTCGGAGTAGATTATTACATATGTTTAAAAAAATAATGTCATTTTGGCTCCAAAAATAATTTGTTTGGAAAGTAATTTTATGTTTTTATGTAAGGTGACTTGAAAACAGGAAGCTATTGGAAGCAAATTAAATATTTCATTACATTGAACAATGTCTGGTTGAATAGGTTGAAACAGACCTACCAGCAAATTGAGTTCAGATATCAAGGTTGGGGCTTGTGTACTGTGATTGACAACTTATGTTCAGAAACATTTTGGAGTAGAAGAGTAAAATGTTTGGCTTTCCGATCTGTTAGTACAAACTTAGAATTGGAAAAGGTCAGTTGTGTTTGACAGAAGCTCCAGAGGAGGAGCGAAAGTTCCCTTGTGAAGCATAATCTGTAAAGGAAAGGAAGAAGACAGTGCATTCTGAAGTATGAAATGATGGGAAGACTTTGGCAGAAAATATAAGAAAAGAAATGGGTAAGAGACATAGTCGATGTTCAATGTCAAATTTAGGTATGCTGAGCTATAGATTATTTCTGACAATGCTGACAGAATAAAGAGTAAAAACATTTAAGCAGAAAAGAAAAATGTAAACAGTGAATCAAGATATTGTGAGATTGGGGCAACAGAATGACAAGATTTTCTGTAAAGACAGAATAAGAACTGCACTGAAAAATGAAGCTGACTTGCATATTATCACTCTTAAAAATAAACATTTTATAATGGTATGCAAGAACAAATGGGGTCCTCAGAAGTAGGTGGCCAAGACTCACATATACTTGTAAGAAATGCTCTTCAGTGCCTTTTGTCTCTAAAAAAAAAAAAAAAAAAAAAAATCCTGTCTGAAAGCCAGGAGGGTCTATGACTTTAACATGGCTGTGACGCTTTGGAACTAAATTCTAGTGGTAAATAGGTATGAGTTGATTGTGTCCCCTGAAAGGAGTTTATAGCATCACAAGACCACACATATTATGGTGTGTGAATGCACACTTCTCTCAATTCCCTTGCAAGTCTTATCACTCAGAGTTCAATAGTTATCATTACTTAGGGGCTAGTGTGAAAGAAATCATTGGATTTGGGGAGAAAAATAGAAAAATTTTTAAAAAGTTAATATACTTGAGTTCTTGAAAAACTTGATTTCTTTCTTTTAACAGTAATCAGTGTGGAGCCAAACAATTAAGAAAATTTTATTTCTGGGGGATTCCCTGGTTGTCCAGTGGTTAGGACTTCACGCTTTCACTGCCAAGGGGAGTGGGTTCAATCCCTGGTTGGGGAACTAAAACTCCACAAGATGTGCAGAGCGGCCAAAAAATAATAATTTATTTCTGGTTGCACTTGCAACAATTCTAGAAGGTGAATGAATAGAAACTTTCAATTAAAAAAATGGCAGTGTGTTTATGTCTCTAAGATAAGGGATTTATAGATTCAATGGCATGTGATAAGTTGGAGGCAAAATGGTCACTTCAAAAAATCCATTCAACCAATGAGCATGATAATTTTCATAATTGGCAATATGGAATTCAGAATGGTTCAAGGATGGCTTTTTGGAGGAAGAAGATATGCCCTTGATTAAAATATACTTTAAAAATCAGTTTGGTTATGAATTTGATTATTTTTTTCCCCCACAAATAACCAGCAACTGTATAACTGTTACACATCCTCTCTTCTCCATCCCCTTCAATCATAACATACACAGGGTATAATTTTTTATCCAAATCAATTTCCTCAACTGGGTTGAGCATACCACAGTTGAATCTCTTTTCTTGACTATTAAAAATTGAAGGCGTTACTCCCCTTCTATCTATCGTCACTCTGAAGCTGTCTTTTTAAAATCTACCTATTTGAATTTAAGTATATACCCTCCATTCATTTAGTAAATATTTAATAAGCAACTATTCTTTGCAAGGCACTCTTTTAAGCAAAATCAAGGAGACAGTGGCAAGTACGCATGTTCATGCATATTTAGTTCAGATTTCTTTACTTAAAAGTCTCTCACAAGTCATTGCATAGTTTCCCAGTGCATCTTTATTCAGAATTTATTCAGCACACTTATTTTCATGAAGAAAATATCAAAATATGATCTAATGGATTCATGAATCTCTAAACGTAGTTTTGTTTTATTTTTTAAGAGTTTCACATTGATGACTTTCTGAATGTGGATTCTGGATACAAAGACTTAAAAATTATCCATATAAGGAAACATCTCTCCCAAATAAACCATCACTCTGACTTTTCAGGGAATGCTTTTTTATGATCATTGCCTATCCTAAGAATCTCATGACCATTCTCTCTGACAGCATTTTTTCTAGTTCTTCAATGTGTGAAATTTGGGGACACTCTTTATGGATAGGGAATCTACTGACTTCTTTAAGAAGACTAAACAAAGAACAACCAAGATGACTAATGGAGGGAAAATCTCCATGTGGAAAAAGTGGCTGGATCTCATAATCTTGTTTCCCTAAGAATTCCTTGTTTTTGAAAAACTCTCATTCATCTCACTGTTATCTCCGGTTGTAAGAACATCCACTGGTTCTCTTACCATGTAAAACATCGCAGATCATTCAAAGTTATCAGTGAGGGATAGGAACCAAAGATTGAAGTTTTCCCGGTATTACCAATGCTTGAAAATCAGTGCTTAATTTTATTAATGAGCCAGTGAATTTCCTCACATAATTCCTCTTTAATTGGAAGCCAAATACCGAGATTCAGGCAGCAGTAGAATCATCTAAAGGAGCCTCTGTCCTTTGGCATTGACAGGCTTCTTAATTTTAGCTAGTCTAGTGGGCATGTTGTGGTATCTCTTTGTGGTTTTAATTTGCAGTTCCCTGACCTGATGACTAATGAAGTTGAGCACCTCTGCACATGGTTATGGGCTGTTTGTATGTCTTCTTTTGTGAAGTGTCCGTTCAAGTCTTTTGCCAATTTTTAATTGGGTCTTTTGTCTTTTATTTTGGATTGTAAGTTATTTATATATTTTGGATAAAAGTCCTTTAGTTTGATATTAGTTTGTATGCATTGAGAATATACTCTTCAAATACGTTGTTTACCTCTTCATTTTTTTAACTGTCTTGCGAAAAGTAGAAGTTTTAATTTTGGTGAAGACCAATTTGTGAGTCATAATACCATGCTGATTTTTCCCTGTATTTTCTCCTGAAAGTTTTACATTTAAGATTATGATCCCACTCCAAAAGCTTTGAAGGTGGAGAAAATATTCTTAGCAACAGTTTGTCTCTTAGACTTACTTTTCAATTATGTAGCACATTAATTTTTAAAGATTTTTTTATTTTTAGTTACTTATAAGAAAATTAGAAGAGATTCTTTTATGACATGTTAGCCATCTGCCACTCTAAATGAAAATTTTCATGCTTTTTAGGAAGTTTTATTTATTTTTAAAATTAGAGCTTCCTGATTTTGATTAGACTACGATAATTTTTGATTATAGAAATGATCCGTTTCATTATTAATGTCAGATTTATTAACATATTCTTGCATTAAATATCTTATATTTTACTCTATTAGGTATATATTAATATATCACCTTCCTCTATTCCAAATTTTTATGTTTTTACATATTTTTTGGATTTGAGTACTCTTTCTCATATATATATATGTATATATATCATATGTAGGAGCACTAGCTCCTATACTCACTTACCACTTCAACTGTTTCTCACTTACAATCTAAATAGAAAAATAGGATAGTTTTTGCAGATCACTTTTCGTTAGAATGAGCACAGATTAAATCATGTGCCATTCTTGTATATCTCATGTGTAGACACGTGTAGAAAAATATCTTGGTTTTCAATTTAAGAATCACTTCCATGTTGAAAAAGAATACCATTTATTTTCAAGGAAATAGACTTTAATCATTCTTTCAATTCAAGTGTTAGCATTCAGATAAATCTCACCAAATAGAGTGAAATTGGCATACTTAAACATGATGCAGGGTAAACAGGAGTTAAGAATCAATAAGTGGCTCAGTTTGAGATCTCATCACTAAGTGATTTATGATACACTTATCTTTCTTCAATCTACATCAAACTCTATTAACAAGTAATGGGATTTTATAGATTCTTGAGAAAATGATAAGCGTGTCCTGAGAGGTTTGAATGTATTTATTTCTAACACATTGTTTAGAAATTAGCTTAGTCTGAACAAAATAATTTCTTGAAAGTAGAACATGGCTTGATGGTTGGAAATGATTGGTTATTTTGAATTTTATAGAGTGAACCTTACTATTGGAAAAGAATAATACGAGTTTTTACAATGAGTATTAATGAGGCAAAATAGCATGTCTAAATAAAAACATCAAGCAACCCAAGTAGTTTATTTTTAACCTATAATTTTTGCCTTGTTTCAATTAAAATTTCTTAGAAGTGCTTTGAATATCTTTCCATATCAATTATTTTTGACATATATTTCCCAGTTCCACATGCTTGTCATTTCTCAATAATCTGTTTCTAGGAATCCATTGAAAACATGAAATGCAGTAACATTTGTTTTATATTGTGGTAAAAAGAAGATATTTAATTTTCTTAGTTTTCATAGTCTAATATATTTAATCTAAATTTAAGTAGAAGAGCTTCATAGTAAGAAGGTGGCAGAATTAGTAAAGTTTTTGAAATCTCCCCGATTTCCACCCTCACCCTCAAAAACAGCATTTCAGTTTATAAAATGGCAAAAACAAAACCAACAATAATCAAAACACTAAATTGCATGGATAGCATTCAAAACAAAACTAAGTGACAAAATAAATTCCCAAATAATAGTTTTTAGGGCCAAACCACTAATAGCTTTAAGACCAAATTACTGTATGAACAATTGTGCAGGAGGAAATGTGAAGGGCAAAGGGGACTCTGATGACGTTGAGAGACAATCTAACAACTAAGTCACAACAAATTATCTTCCCCGTACTGAGGGGTACCCTCTCAGTGTGGAAAGCATGGGTGAATTGACATGAGAATAGCAAACTATATGGCACTGCAGGCTCTAATTCACAGGTGGCTGCAAAGAGACTAGGAAAAGTCTGAATAAAACCAGGTGATGACAAAGCCTAACCTGTAATTCAGAGAAGATGGCTCATTTCAACCTGATTCACTTTGTTGTAAAGCAGAAACTAACACACCATTGTAAAGCAATTATACTCCAATCAAGATGTTAAAAAATAAAATAAAATAAAATAATGGCCTGCAAAAGAAGAAAGACGGATGGAATAAACTTTCTGTGTGATATATCCTTGGAAAATTTTCTGACTATATAATCACAAACATGGGAAGTTAAAGAGATAGTATCTCTTTAGGTGTGTTCCCAGACTTCTTTATTTTTTTTCCCCAGACTTCTAATAGTTATGATTTTTTATTTCTTAGTGTATTGAAATTATTTTATTTATGATTGCATCTAAGAACACATCTAAATATAAGGCTAAAAAAAAAAGCTAGGTGGTGTGGTTCCAATTGATTTTTTGAACCTAATAATGTATGCTTACTTCCAGGACAAAACCACATATTGAAGAGAAATCGCTAGGAGTAGAATCTGGATTGAGTAATAGAGATATGTGGGCAAAAAAGAAGAGCCAGATAAAAGAAGGTGCATGGAAGAAAGACGAGAAAAATCTCAGAAGGTAAAAGATGCTATTGCAGGGTAGCTATAAAGGTAACCAAGTTATTGTTGATAGCTTCTAATATTCAGAAAAATAATCAAAAAAGCTGTCTTAAATCTCCCTCTCCTATAGCAATCCAAAAAAACTCATCTCAAACAACATAAAAGGATTATGTTTGAATCCTACAAAAATTCAGTATTAAAAACAGTAATAATAATGAGGAAAAGACTGGTTTATAGACCATGAAAGTATGAAAGAACAACATGCAGTCCAAAAGATGAGAATTTTAACATAGTTCTTTGAAAAAAGACATAAAATTCAAGATAATGATAGAGATAATGAAAAAAACTTAATTCATAATTAGACAAATTCTGAAATGATATGATAGGATATAAAAAGACATCTAAAGAGAGTTGATAAATGGGTTGTTTGTTTTTTTGATATTGAGTTGTATGAGCTGTTTATATATTTTGGATATTAACCCCCTATCAGTTATATCATTTGCAAATATTTTCTCCCATTTTGTTGTTTCTCCCATTCAATAGGGTTGTCTTTTTGTTTTGTTGATGGGTTCCTTTGCTGTGAAAAATCTTTTAAGTTTAATTATGTCCCATTTGTTTATTTTTGCTTTTGTTTCCTCTGCTTCAGGAGACAGATTCAAAAATATATTGCTGTGATTTATGTCAAATAGTGTGCCGCCTATGTTTTCCTCTGGGAGTTTTTTGGTATCCTGTCTTACATTTAGACCTTTAATCCATTTTGAGTTCATTTTTATATATGGTGTTAGAGAATGTTCTAATTTCATTCTTTTACATGTAGCTGTCCAGTTTTCCCAGCACCACTTATTGAAAAGACTGTCTTTTCTCCATTGTCTATTCTTGCCTTGATTAATTGACCGTAGGAGTGTTGGGTTTATTTATGGGCTCTCTGTTCTGTTCCATTGACCTCTGTGTCTTTTTTTTTTGCCAGTACCATACTATTTGATGACTGTAGCTTTACAGTATAGTCTGAAGTCAGGGCATGTGATTCCTCCAGCTCTGTTCTTTTTTCTCAAGATTTTTTTGGCTGTTCAGAGTCTTTTGTGTTCCCATCAAATTTTTAAATTATTTTTTCTAGTTCTGTGAAAAACATCATTGGTATTTTGGTAGGGATTGCATTGAATCTGTAGATTGCCTTGGGTAGTATGGTCATTTTAACAATATTAATTTTTCCAATCCAAGAACATGTTATATCTTTCCATCTGTTTGTGTCATCTTCAATTTCTTTCATCAGTGTCTCATAGTTTTTCAAGTATAGGTCTTTAATTTTCTTAGATAGGATTATTCCTAGGTATTTTATTCTTTTTAATTAATTAATTAATTTTTGGCTGTGTTGGGTCTTCGTTGCTGCACACGGGCTTTCTCTAGTTGTGGCGAGTGGGTGCTACCCTTTGTTACAGTGCGCGGGCTTCTCACTGTGGTGGTTTCTCTTTGTTGCAGAGAACGGGCTCTAGGCATGTGGGCTTCAGTAGTTGTGGCATGCAGGCTCAGTAGTTGTGGCTCACGGGCTCTAGAGTGCAGGCTCAGTAGTTGTGACGCACGGGCTTAGTTGCTCCGTGACATGTGGGATCTTCCAGGACCAGGGCTTGAACCCGTGTCCCCTGCATTGGCAGGCAGATTCTTAACCACTGAGCCACCAGGGAAGTCCGGTATTTTGTTCTTTTTGCTGTGATGGTAGATGGGATTGTTTTCTTGATTTCTCTTTCTGATAGTTCATTGTTAGTGTATAAAAATTCGACAGAATTCTGTATATTAATTTTGTATCCTGCAACTTTACCAATTTCATTGATGAGCTCTAGTAGTTTCCTTGCGGCATCTTTGGGATTTTCTATGTATAGTATCATGTCATCTGCAAACAGTGATAGTTTTACTTCTTCCTTTCCAATTTGGATTCCTTTTATTTTTCTTTTCTTCTCTGGCTGCTGTGGCTAGGACTTCCAAAACTGTCTTGAATAAAAGTGGTGGGCATCCTTGTCTTGTTCCAAACAACCCAATTAAAAAATGAGCAGAAGAACTGAATAGACATTTTTCCAAAGAGGAGATGTAGATGGCCAACAGGCACATGAAAAGATGCTCAACACCGCTAATCATTAGGGAAATGCAAATCAAAACCACAATGAGATATTACCTCACACCTGTGAGAATGGCTGTCATCAAACAGAACATAAAAAACAAATGTTGATGAGGATGTGGAGAAAATGGAACCCTGGTACACTGTTTGTGGAAATGTAAATTGATGCAGCCACTGTGGAAAACAGATTGGTGGTTTCTCAGAAAACTAAAAATAGAACTACCGTATGACCCAGCAATTTCACTCCTGGATATATATCCAAAAAAGACAAAAACACTAGTTCAAAAAGATACATGCTCCCCAGTAGTCATAGCAGCATTATTTACAGTTGCCAAGATATGGAAGCAACCTAATTATCCATCAACAGATGAATGGATAAAGATGTTTTATACACACACACACACACACACACACACACACACACAATAGAATACTCAGCCATAAAAAGAGTGATATTTTGCCATTTGCAGCAACATGAATGGACTTGGAGGACATTATGCTAAGTGAGCTAAGTCAGACACAGAAAAACAAACACTGTGTGATATCACTTATATGTGAAATCTAAAAAGTACAACAAACTAGTGAATATAACAAAAAGAAAGCAGACTCACAGATATAGAGAACAAACTTGTGGTTACCAGTGGGGAGAGGGAATGGGGGAGGGGTAATATAGGGGTAGGGTATTAAGAGGTACAAACTACTAGGTATAAAATAAACTACAAGGATATATTGTACAACATGGAGACTATAGCCAATATTTTATAATAACTATAAATGGAATATAACCTTTAAAAATTGTGAATCATTATATTGTACACTTGTAACTTATACAATATTGTGCATCAACTATACTTCAATAAAAATAAAGATTAAAAATCAAAGCAAAATTACTTTAGAAATAAATACGGAATTAGAGAAACACTAGAACAAACATAATGTCAAAAGATAAATAGAAGATTAAAAGGAGGAAATGTATTTTTATTTAATCAAAATGAATTACATAAATAGATAAAAGGATTTGAGAGAAAGTGGGAAATATAATATGTTTCTATTATATTTCATCTATCTGTCTGTATATATATATGTGTGTATATATACATATATACACACATATATATATGTAATAGAAAATCCAACATATTTGTCTCTGAATACAAAACCGAAACCCAAGAAACAAATTTAAAAATATTAAAATTATAATTCAAGAAATAAACTTACATAAAGAAGACAAACTTACTTTTTGAAAATTCACACTGGATAGATGTATTCAGAACAACCAACACCAGAAAAACTTCAATGAAAAAAAACTTGACAAAAGGGACAAGTCACCTATGAGGGAAAGGACAATCAGATTAACATGAGGTTTTTGAAGAACAAAAATTTCACCAGGAGCTTCCCTGGTGGCGCAGTGGTTGAGAATCTGCCTGCTAATGCAGGGGACATGGGTTCGAGCCCTGGTCTGGGAAGATCCCACATGCCACGGAGCAACTGGGCCCGTGAGCCACAACTACTGAGCCTGCGCGTCTGGAGCCTGTGCTCCACAACAAGAGAGGCCGCGATAGTGAGAGGCCCGTGCACCGCGATGAAGAGTGGCCCCCATTTGCCACAACTAGAGAAAGCCCTCGCACAGAAACGAAGACCCAACAGAGCCAAAAATAAATAAATTAATTAATTTTTAAAAAAGTAACAAATGTTCAAGTACAATTGGTGTCTTTAAAAAAAAATTTTTTTTTCACCAGAAGACAATGAAGTAACATATTGAGATATCAAAAAAAAAAAACCTTCAAATATAAAGACATGCATAACATGCAATGAACATGCAAGATGTTAGGGAATATTTTTCTCATGAGCCTATAATGAGGAATCTACTTCTGGTAAATAAATTTAGACAACTGAAAGACTGGAAATGTATTAGCATAATGACTGCTAGTAAACAGTCAATATATATTTTTCCTTATAAATGAAATAAAATGAAGGATATGAGAAGATAGTATGTAATGATATGCACTCAGGTAATGTATACTGTATATAATATATATTATATAATATGTACTCTATACTATAATAGTTTATGCTCTGATAATGTATATTCAACATAGATTTTTTTAAATGAGGGGAAAATGGGGAAACTATATGGCAAGTAGATTAAGCTCACTTATTGCTCCAGATTAGGTACTGAATGAGAGAGAAGGGAAAAGAAAGACTGAGATAACTAATTTCAATATTGTTCATAGCAGGGAACCAGACAGAATTGGCAAAAAGAATGACATTATAATAAAGATATAACAATAAAAGTGACCATTAGGACAAAAATGCCCTATTTTTAAAAAATTAATTAATTAATTTATTTATTTATGGCTGTGTTGGGTCTTTGTTTCTGTGCGCGGGCTTTCTCCAGTTGTGGCGAGCGGGGGCCACTCTTCATCACGGTGCGCGGGCTTCTCATTGTCCTGGCTTCTCTTGTTGCGGAGCACAGGCTCTAGATGCACAGGCTCAGTAGTTGTGCCTCACGGGCTTAGTTGCTCCGCGGCACGTGGGATCCTCCCAGACCAGGGCTCGAACCCCTGTCCCCTGCATTGGCAGGCAGATTCCTAACCACTGCGCCACCAGGGAAGCCCTGCCCTATTTTTAAAAACATATTTTTAAATGTTAAGTAATTTATTTAAGTAACAAAAGACCTTCCCAAATATTAAAAAAAGATAAAATGAAGTGGTACATATAGAGAGAGAAAGACTCCCTATGTATGTATCAGACAAATATAACAAAACTGAGTGAAATACATCAATCATATCAGTAAATATAAATAAACTTAACTCACCTATAAAAAAGAAACACAGACTTTCAATTGACTAAGAAAGCAGAATGCAAATATATGATTTATGAAAGATACATAATAAAACAAGTTTGGAAAGATTAAATGTAAAAAAAATAGAGAAAGATATATTAGATAAATTTAAATATTCGGTGAGCAAAAAAGTTTGTTCAAGTTTTTCTGTAAGATATTATGGAAAAAACCGAATGAACTTTTTGGTCAACCCAATAAAAAGAAAACAGGGGTCACAACCTTGAGTTTATCATTGTGAAATTCAGATCAATACATACAGAAAGAAAACTTTATAGTGCTGCTTACTGTAAAACACAGTAAAAGCATAATAGTTATTAATAATTATGCACCCAAAACAATGCAACAGCTTTCTTAAAATAGATACAAATATGTAATTAGAAAGAGACAATAGCATACTAATGGTAGAAGCTGACTTTAATATATCTCCTTCAATCCTTGAAAGTCAAGGGGACAAAAATAATTCTCAGCACACGTCCTTTGCAAATAATCAGGTAATATTCATAAAAATTGGCTGTGTCTTAGGCATGAAAAGAAACCTCAAAAATTCCAAATAATAGAAGTAATATAAGCATCATTCATTACCAAAGTGCAATAAAATAGTTAATATAAAATCATTTTAAAGATTTTTTTCCTGGAAATTTAAAGATTTATTTTCAACCAACATTTGGATTACAGAGAAAATTTAGACCAAGATTTCAGAATTTCTTGAACATAAGGATAAAATTTAGAATGTATTATAACCTTTACCATTATAAATGAATTAATTTTCAGAGAAAATTATAATGTTAAAACCTATAAATAAAAATTAAAAAGTTAAAATAAATGCCTTGACACTGAATCCAAAAAGCAAAAGAACAAAAGAACAATGAAATAAATTTAAATAAAAAGAGGACAGAGAAAATTAATAAATATAAAAACATTATTTATACAAAAACTAGTACACCTAATAAAGCTCTGTGGAACTAATAAATATAACCAAATATCACTTCTTTGACATAATTTTCAAACTATAAAAAACCTAACCTAAGAATCAGGAGAAAAGAGAAGGTACAAAAATAAAATCTATTTAAAAATATAAGGCTACTTTACACAATCCTATGCAGACTCTCTTGAAAGTCTCCATGAAGGACTCTAATTGACATTGAAATTTTAAAAAGACATTTAGCTCAGAAAATATAAAAATTAGAGTACTTCACATCAAATTCATCATTTCCAGGAAATTTCACAAGGGATTTCTCCCAACAAATAATCCCAATACTACTTAACATATTTTCACCAAAAAAGTAGGAAAAAAACAACAAGAAAATTCCAAGTTTTTCTGTGATGTGAATGTAATTTTAATTCTAAAACTTGCCAAAGATTGGACTATAAAGAAGACTGTAGACAAATTTTATTCGTTTATAAATACTGATGAAAAAATAAATTAAATATTGGCAAACAGAATCCCATGACCCATTAAAAGTAAAACATGATGAGTTACTAGGGTTAATTCTAGTAATGCAATGGTAGTTCATTATTGGAAACCAGTTAAGATAATTTATTATATATAGTATCAGGAGAAAATTTTAGAGTAATCTCATTATATATTTTAAACATGACAAATTTAAATACCCGTTTATGTTGAAAAATGTAAATTTGTAGATATTTCAATAACATGATAAAATACATAAACTGCGGTCCCTAAGCCAGCATCTTATTTACTGTGGAAATACTAAAGGCTTTACTTATAAAGTCGACAAAAATATCCCACCTCTCTTTAATACTGTGTAAGGAGTATTACTCAATATTTCTTTGGAAGTATTAGACTAGCAAAAAAATTAAAGGTATATATTGGAAAGGAAGAAGTAAAGCCACCTTTATTTGTAACTGATATGATAATGTTTCATAATATGATATATCATAATCAATAGACACAGCAGAATCAATGGAAAACTCTTCCAAACAGGAAGAGAATTAGAAAAGTTAGCAAGTTATAGAGTTGACATTAAAAAATCAATAACTTTCAAAAATAAAACAAAGTTCAACTAGAAGATATATAGAAGTAAAAACCTCATATAAGATAATGAAACAAAACAAATCAACAAGCCGTTAAATAAACAAAGAACCTAGCCTAAATTTAACAGGAGCTAACCTATATGAAAAAAACCATAGAAGACTCTAGAAATACACAAAGGTAGACTTGAGCAAATGAAAAGACATACCGTGTTTTTGAAGGAAGAATTGACCTTATAAAGATATCCAACAATGTTGATATAATGCTGAATGGAGTAATTTGCAGTTGGAAAAGCAATAAAGGACATTTCTAAATACTCCTACTCTGGTATCTCCAAATTACATTAAGTGAAAACAGCATGGTGTAGAAAATTATATATATTCATATATCTACCATATATTCATCTACCCATCTAACAAAAGTAGATGAATATATGTATGCCTTTTAAATATTAAAATGCAAAGATGAATTAAAAGAAATAAATTATAAAGGAAAATAGTATAGTAGAGGGGAAAGCAAAAAGGAGCTGGATTTTCCTGAAGGTAACTTGTTTTGCAGATTTTATTTTTGAAAATTGTACATATTTTACATAATTATAATTATAAAACAAAATTTACAGTAATTCATAAAAATTAAATGGAGAAAGTAATAGATAACCATAACTGTGTACCAGGAATTATTTTAAATGACCACATCCCAGGTGGTATAAACTTGAGGACAAAAAGAACAAAAAATCTTAAAATGTTTTCTTCAATGATTGTGTTGGTATAATGTTGGTATTGCAATTCTGAGACTGTTATGTTTGTAGCATGTGATGAAACAAACAAAAAAAGTATTAGGTTGGTGCCATTGAGAAATGAGATTTTCAGAATGGGAAAAAGAAGAAATATATACAAGATTAAAGAAATTAAGTTAAAATTCCAAAAGTTCTAAGTTTAAATTAGAAATACCTATGTAAACTCAATAAATATTTTATCAAAAGCTATTTACTGGACCTTTTCACTGAAAAGGTCTAGAAACAAGGATTAACCATAGTGCTTGGATTATGGTCTCTAAATATCATGTCTCACTAAGAGGAACTAGGACTCTGAAGACATATCTCGTTCCAGATCTAGGAAATTCCAAAATGCATCTGGAGAATTTTGTCATTACCAGGAAAAAAGGAAGCTATCAAAGAATTCTAAATTGAGTCAAAGGACTCAGGAGCCAACTTATTTAGGATCCATTGACCAAATTTGGGTCAATTTGAATATAATTACAACAACAATAGAAATTGATTGAAATATTTCAAATGTATTTTAATCCATGAGTTCATAATGATAAATTAAAAAAAAAAAACTCATGAACACATTTGAAGGATGCTAGGGAACCAATTCATTATTTTTGAAAACCTGATAAATAATGAGAAAGAATCAAGAATTTGTCTAGTTTTCCTTTACTGTACAAACTATAGCTCAGGATAACCGAAATAGCTGATATGGGGAAGTTTATTTTTACAGAAGCAATTCAGATAGTTGGGCAGATAGTTGGATAAACATGTTAAACAGCACCATGGATTGCAATTTGCAAAACCCAGCCTGTGTAAAATCCAAAGGGCAAATGACCCAGTTTCTTCAAAGAGCAAATTGCAAGGGGGAAAAAAAGGCACAAAAATTTGGAACTTGCCATAGTGGAAGAAGGATGGTTTCTGACTATTCTGATTCCACTATATGCATTGCCAAAAAGTGCACATGAATTTCCTTGCCATACTGGGTTTGGCAGTAAATATTGAAGGTTTTTGATCCAAATTATAGAACATATTGGGAGGTGGTACTTCCTCGGCTGTGCCCTGATGTAACTAGAATAGTAACATAGACTGGCATCTGTTTCATGAATACCTTGGGAGTCCTGGCAGCCATCTTTCAGATGGACAGCATTTCAAGAACAAAAAGTGTGGCATAGAGGTTTCCAAAACAAAATAATTTAATTAGAAGTAGGAATCATGAAACAAAGATTTATGATTATATATATTTTAAATTTTAGCTTGCTTCTTTGTTAGAGTATTTCGTTGAATAGCTGGCATGATTTAAATACTGTAAGAGAGATTTATCAAGCAGTACACAAAAGCAGACACTATAGGTATATGGCCTACAATCTGCTATTTATCTTTAAATTATACTTATTTTTTAATGCACAAGTAAAATATTTTTATAGGAATTTTAGAATCTGTGGCTGTGTCATAGCTTACAATCCCAAGTTATAGGTGGTAGAAATGGTTTTCTGGGAATGAGAGTCAATGCACAGTCCAGTTCCTGTGGGGTCTGAAATTATCCTGCTGTCGTTTTACCCTTATTCCAGCCTCTTGTCTAATCTAGAAGATATAATGGGGCACATACTGGGAAACTGATATCAAGAAAAGCTAATTGATTACTAGAAGATGATTAAGGAGGTAAGACAATGACAATTCCTGTATCTCTTTATCTTAAAAATCTGGAACAACCAAACTGGATAAAGGATGCAAAATCAAACAAACAAAAAACTAAAGAAAAAACCCCCAGGAAATCTCTCATTTTAAATAACCTCATTATTTTGGAATAATGTTTGAGTTACAGAGAACATACAAAGATAGTACAGAGTTCCCGTATTCCCCTCACCCAGTTCCCCCATTGTTAACATCTAATATTACTACAATTCTTTGTCGAAATGAACACTGATACAGGTATTGGGCTGGCCAAAAAAATCATTTGTCTTTTTTTTCCGTAAGACGTCTCCAGTAGAGCTTTGTTGTCTTTAACTTCATTCAAAACTATTTTGTTAGATTGTATTGTGACAGCTGTCATATCAGTGTGCATTAAAAAAAAATAAAACTTATCAAAATTGGTGAATTTTTGTGTAGCCATTTAAAAAATTTAAAAGCATGGAGGGTTCAGTTTCAATCTAAACCTTTAGGAGAATTCCAGTGATGCAACTAGGATAAACAAAAGCACTCCTGCTATTTAACATATCATTGCAGAGAGGAGATCAAGATGGCAGAGTAGCAGGACATGGATCTCACCTTCCCCAACAAACACATCAAAAATCAATCTACATTTGGAATAATTCTCACTAAAAGCTAACTGGCAGAAATACTCTTATACAACCAAGGTTATAAGTAAGAGCCACATGGAATTGGGTAGGAAGGGAAGAGAAGTGATCGGGTCATGACCTGTGCCCACAGGAGGAGACTGAGAGGAAAAGGGAGAATACATGGGCAGAGACCTGCCCTGGGGAGTGAGCAGTTCAAGCTACATACTGGGCACCCCAGGCCTGGGTTGGGACATAGGGAAGGCAAGCCCCCTTGACTGGTTGGAGGGATGGTGAGACTAACAGGAGGCCTGTGGGAAGACTGGACTCCATTCCTGAGGAGTGCACACGTGCTTGCTTCCTTCTGAAGCTGGGTGGAGAGGGCAGATTGAAAACGACAAGAGCAGCTCACCTGTTTCCTGCTACCACCTGGTCATGCACCCCAGCATGATCCAAACAAATGTTCCAGCCCTGGTTGCTTCACAACTCAGCTCCTCAGCGGGGTGAGGGGAGTAGAGGCCAGGGGGAAAGCTCAGCTGTGAGGGACAAAGGAGGATCAGACTTGAAGTGGCATCTGAGCAGAGCAGGGGAAGTCATCACTGGCATTTACACAGGCAGCCATCAGAAGAGTCCAGGTCTCAGACCTAGCTGGACCACCACAGCCCACACCGCAACCCATGCTGAGTGCACACACTAGCCCCTCTCTTTCCAGCACTGCTCCCCTCTGGGGCCAAGTTGCCAGTGCTGGGAGTAGGGAGAGCACACACTTAAAAGAAATGGAGCCAGTTCAGATCCAATCCTTAGAGGTTCTGTTACAGCAATTTGGGACCCAGTCCTGTCCCCTACAGGTTGGTGATGGCCACTGAGCAGAGGAGAAGCATCGGTTCACACCTGGCTCTGGCCCTACCCCCTTCATCTCCAGCCCCACCTCCTACTAAGGTGATAGCTATCAGCACATCCTGAAGAAAGATGCGTCTTATGTTCACATCAAATCCAGCTCTCCCATCAAAGCCACTGGGCACATGTGGACTCTACAGGGACACTCCCACATAAGGACACCTCTTCAAGATTGCAACAGATAGCTGTTTCACCTAATTTCATAGAGATAGAGACAGTTAAGCAAACTGAGATGACAGAGGAATTTGTCTCAATTAACAGAGCACGAGAAAACCCCTGAAAAAACAACTAATGAAACAGAAATAAACAATTTACCAGATGAAGAATTCAAAGCATTAGTAATAAGAATGGTAACTGAATTAAGGAGAAGAATAGATGAATACAGTGAGAATTTTAACAAGGAACTAGAAAATACAAAAAGAACCAGTCAGGACTGAATAACACAATAGGTGAAATGTAGGTGATACAGAGGAACACATAAGTGATCCAGAATACACATTCTTTTCAAGCATGCATTGAACATTTTCCAGAATAGACCACATACTAGGTCACAAAACAAGCCTCAACAAATTTAAGAAGGAAGGAAGGAAAGAAAAAAATGATAAAAGAACAAACACATGGAGACTAAACAACATGATACTGAAAAATCAGTGGGTCAGTGAAGAAATCAATGTGGAATTCAGAAAAGACCTTTAGACAAACGAAAATGGAAACACAACTTTCCAAAATCTATGAGATGCAGCAAAAGCAGTACTAAGAGATTTTATAGCAATACAGGCCTACTTCAAAAACAAGAAAAATCACAAACAACCTTACTTACCATCTAGAGGAATTAGAAAACGAAGGACAAACAAAGCACAAAGTCAGCAGAAGGAAGGAAATGATAAAGATCAGAGGTAATAAATAAATAAATTAGAGACCCCCCCAAAAAAAAAGAAAGAAAGAAAAAATCAATGAAAGCAAGAGCTGTTTTTATTTAAAGTTAAATAAAATTGATAAACCTGTAGCCAGGCTCATCAACAAGAAAAGAAAGAGGATGCAAATAAACATAATAAATGAAAGAGGAGAAATAACAACTGATACTATGAACAGTTATATGCCAACAGATTGAAAAACTTTGAAGAAATGGACAAATTTCTGGAAACATACAACCTACCAACACTAAATAAGGAAGAAATAGACAATCTGAACAGATCAATCACTAGTAATGAAATTGAATTTGGAATAAAAAAATAATTCCCAGCAAACAAAAGTCCAGGAATGGCTGGTTTCACAGGGGAATTCTACCAAACTTATGAAGAAGAACTAATACCTATCCTTCTCAAACTATTCTAAAAAATTGAAGAGATGGGCCACTTCCAAATTCATTCTATGAGGTCACCATGACCCTGAAACCAAAACCAGATAAAGACACTATAAAAAAATAGTGTCACTGGTCAACATCTCTGATGAATATAGTTGTAAAAATCTTCAAGAAGGTATTATCAAACAGAATCCAACAATACATTAAAAGGATCATACACTATGATCAAGTGGGATTTATTCACGGGATGCAAGGATAGCTCAATATTCTTAAATCAATTAATGAGATATGCCACATTAACAGATAGAGGGATAAAAATTCACATGATAGTCTTAATAGACACAGAAAAAGCATTGGACAAAATTTGATATCCATTCATGATTAAAAACTCTCATTAAAGTGGGTATAGAGGGAACATATAATATACTAAGGGCCATTTAGGACAAACTCACAGCTAACATAATACTCAATGGTGAAAAACTGAAAGCCTTTCCTCTAAAATCAGGAAAAAGATGAGAATGCCTACTCTCACCACTTCTATTAGTATTGGAAGTCCTAGCCACAGCAATCAGACAAGAGAAAGAAATAAAAGGCATCCAAACTGAAAGGGAAGAAATAAAACGGTCACAATTTGCAGATGACATGATACTATACATAGAAAACCCTGAAGTCTCCACCAGAAAACTATTAGAACTAATAAATGAATTCAGTAAAGTTACAGTATACATTAATATATAGAAATCTGTGGCTTTTCTATACACTAATAATTATCAGAAAGATAAAGCAAAAAAAAAAAAAATCCCATTTAAAATTGCATCAAAAAGAATAAAATAGCTAGGAATAAACTCAGCCAAAAGGTGAAAGACCTATACTCTGAAATTGTAAAACATTGATGAAAGAATTTGAAAATGACACAAAGAAATGGAAGCATATCCCACATTCTTGGATTGGAAGAATTTATATTGTTAAAATGTCCATAATACCCAAAGCAATCTACAGATTTAATGCAATTTCTAACAAAATACCCAGGACATTTTTCACAGAACTAGGACAAATAATCCTAAGAATTATATGGAACAACAAAAGACCCAGAATTGCCAAAACAATCTTGAGAAAAAAGAACAAAACTGGAGGTATAACCTCCCAGACTTCAGACTACACTACAAAGCTACAGTAATCAAAACAGTATGGTAATGGCCCAAAAACAGACACATAGATCACTGGAAGAGAATAGAAAGCCCAGAAGTAAATCCACACATCTATGTTTAGTTAATCTATGACATAGTATGCAAGAATTTACAATGGAGAAAATATGGTCTCTTCAATAAGTGGTGCTGGGAACACTGGACAACTATATATAACAGAATGAGATTAGAACATGTCCTCACACCATAAATAAAAATAAACTTAGAATGGATTAAAGACCTAAGTGTAAGACCTGAAACCATAAAACTCCTAGAAGAGAACATAGGCAGAACACTCTTTGACATAAATCATAGCAATATTTATTTGCATCTGCTTCCTAGGGCAATGGAAATAAAAGCAAAAATAGACAAATGGGACTCATTTAAATTTAAAAGCTTTTGCACAGCAATGGAAACCATTGACAAAATGAAAAGAGAGCCTACTGAACGGGAGAAAACGTTTGCAAGTGATATGACTGATAAGGGGTTAATATCCAAAATATATAAACAGCTCATATAACTCAGTATCAAAAAAAAAAAAAACAACCCAATTAAAAAGTTGCAGAAGCCTGAATAGACATTTATCCAAAGACATACAGATGGCCAATAGGCACATGAAAAGTTTCTCAACTTCCAGTTATATATTCTAGCTACATTCTCATTCCTCTAGACCAGGAAACCTGTACAAGGGTGTTTATTGCCAGATTATTTGTAAAATGGAAATGTTGAAAATATTTAAATACCAATAACTATGAGAATGATAAATTATAGTATCTTCATACCATGAAGTATTATAGGCAGTCACAGTTAGGAAGAGATCCATATAATTAACATCGATTGAGTTAAAAACCATATTGCAGTTTTAAAAAAAGTTAGAATGAGGGATGCAATAACATTTATTTATGTATAGATTTAAAAGCACACAACATAGTACTATATAGTCTTCATGAAGACATATAATTTTAAAAAGATGTCTTTGAATGAATGATATGTATTTAACTCAAGATAATGAAAACAATGAATGCATCAACAATTAGAGGATATAAGTACAAAAACCAATTCTTTTGTGTAGAATAATTTTACTGAGAACTGGATTTCATCAAAATAATCCAGTCTGGTGGCTCTGAGGTTCAGTTCATTAAACAAATAAAAAATAAATTGTGCATTTTCTTCTATAGCATGAACAACATTTTTATTTGAATTCTTGGCTCCATTTTCTCAAATGAAGAATGATGAAAATTCTGAGTGTTTCACATCGTGACACAAGTACTCCATAATTTATGTGTCTATAGTAATTAAGGTGTGCATATCAAAGCTCTTTTGCAGTACTTCGTTTATTGTTACCGGTGGATTCTTGGACTACTTAAAATTGAAAGGCAGTTATCTCTCATTCTCTCTCTTCTCGGTTCTCTTTCTCTCTCACTGTGCAACCTCTCTCTACACTGGTGTTTCTGCAACCTCTCCTTTACAACTCTGGTGTACTGACTAGTAGAGCACATCTCCCAGTGCCATCCTATATCCTGATTTGTACTTTTACCCTGGTTTTTGGCTGGGTTTTTTTTGTTGTTCCTGTTTTAGTTTCATTTCTTAAGACTCTAGACCTTGATTTCCATTTTTATCACCCCTATTTAGGAACCTAATTCTTATGTGTGACCATATGGCTTGGTATTCTTGACCCTGGCTCTGAATAACTTCCCCATAGTTTACCAGTGCACATAAACCTGTTTCCAGCATTTGTGGAACCATGGCACAAAAAAATCCACATATGTAGTTTATGAAATAGCTTATTATAAAGACACATATAGAATCATGGAACTGTTGGAATGGAAATTAATAAATTAAGTCTTCAGGAAAACTACAGCTGGAAGGTGGTTCTAGATTCATAGGGTCTCTAAGGAATTTTGGCAATAGGATTTGGGTATTGGATATAGCATGATTCAAGACTATCAACACAATTACTTCATTCAGTTTCATTGACAAGCAACTTCCTCCTCATCTTACCCTAAAGCTTAGTTATCTCATGCCGTGTACATGGCTTTGACTTGCCCAGACCCTGATTTTACTTCACAGCATTTCCCAGCTTCTTTTTTTTTACCACCAACTGGCAAAATCTCCTTATCTTCTTTTATTTGAAAGTAAGAAAGTGGGAGAGGGGTAATGGCACACATAAGCTTTCTGAGATAGTGCATACAGCACATAGTCCACAGCCCACCTGAACGCTGACTGTCCTTGAATTAGGGTCTCCTCACTTGTCTGTCAGCTGCCTTTATGTAGCAGGGTAACAGGGTATAGGATATTTCTTCTCAGCAGTAGCCTGAGGAAAAATCAGTTTCCCTTACAAAAAGTGAACTGGGGGCTTCCCTGGTGGCGCAGTGGTTGAGAGTCTGCCTGCCAATGCAGGGGACACGGGTTCGAGCCCTGGTCTGGGAAGATCCCACATGCCGCGGAGCAACTAACTAAGCCTGTGTGCCACAACTACTGAGCCTGCGCGTCTGGAGCCTGTGCTCCGCAACAAGAGAGGCAGCAACGGTGAGAGGCCCGCGCACCGTGATGAAGAGTGGTCCCTGCTCTCCGCAACTGGAGGAAGCCCCCGCACAGAAACGAAGACCCAACACAGCCAAAAATAAATATAAATAAATAAATAAATTTATTAAAAAAAAAAAAAAGTGAACTGGGCAGTCATTACAAACAGCACAATCATGCTGGCACACGCCATTTCTGGCAAGCATCATGTCTTCAAGTTGTAAATGTGGAATATTCTTCTTCCATGTTATCTATGTATCAATAAGCTGTGCATACCCAAGTTTTGGTTATTTTCAAAGCTTTTGAGAATACCCATGGCTGGAGTGAGTAGACAGAATGTTATATACTGCACGTGGTGTGATTTGAGGACCACAGAAATGCCTTCTACCCACACCCCCTCCAAACCCCCCAAAAATCTTAGTTTTTCTTCTGTTGGACTAGTATTGCCTCATACCCTTGGGCTATGTAGTTTATCTCCAAGAGTACACCTGTCAAAATAGTAGTAAAAGCTTTCTAACGGGGAGCTGAGTAATCTTTCCTCATTGCAACCATATTTTTCAGTGCTTTCCTGGATAATGTTTAGCATATGTCACACTGTTTACTAATAGCTTCCTAGTCTGAGAACTACTGAGGACAGAAATTTCATTTTACTTATCTATATGTGCTCAGAATTTTATTACAATTCCTGGCATATGAAATTCACAATTAATGTGTGCTGAATTAAATGCAATGAAAGAATAACTAAAGAATCTGAGATCCCTCAGTAATGCTTTTTTTTTTTTTAATTTATTCATTTTTGGCTGTGTTGGGTCTTCGTTTCTGTGCAAGGGCTTTCTCTAGTTGCGGCAAGCGGGGGCCACTCTTCATCGCGGTGCACGGGCCTCTCACTATCGCGGCCTCTCTTGTTGCGGAGCACAGGCTCCAGACGCGCAGGCTCAGTAGTTGTGGCTCACGGGCCTAGTTGCTCCGCGGCATGTGGGATCTTCCCAGACCAGGGCTCGAACCCATGTCCCCTGCATTAGCAGGCAGATTCTCAACCACTGCGCCACCAGGGAAGCCCCAAGTTTCCTACTTTTTAACCCAATAGTAAGCATGGCTCTTCTTTATGTAAAAAGGAATCAAAAGAACTTTTTAATTTGTTTGCTAGTAAGTTCAGAGTAGTTAAAAAAAAATGTCAAGCGATCGACAACTCATCATGTTACAAATACATACTCTTTTTCAGTATCAACCTTTTTCAAGAGTGCCCAGTATTTCCTACTTAAGCTCTCACTCAGTCCTAATAATATGCCATCTCCATTACTTCACTGAAACTTCTTACCAAAGAACGCTTAATATTCTGAACTAGGGACCCATTCATTTTCTTTATTGTCTTTAATATTTTTGTGACTGGGGGACTTAGAACTTTTCTGCCCTTTTGGAAAATATCTTCTCCCTCACCCTCCAGAATAGTATATGGCATTGTCCTTCCATCTCCCTGATCCTCCACGCTCCCAAGTAAGCATGCTTTCTTTTTCTTCTCTGGGAAGGCTTTCCTCCAGGACTTTTGATGCATTATCTCATTTCATTCTTACAACTCTATAGGGAGTTCTAGAGCTCAAGTGTTTGTTTCCCTAGTGTTGTAACATTGCTATAAACTCTTGCTTAGACTATCATCTCCTAGAAACTGGTTTTTCTGTGCTTTCTTGCCCTCTTGTCCAATATGTGTACAGCTTAGAAATCAACAAATTCTCTGAGTGAGTAAAGTGGTAAATATAAGACTCACTTTGCTGTGTTTCCTTTCTCTTAGGGATCTTGATCCTGCAAGTTTTAGCTGCCTTGGCTGTATTCTGTTGTGTGCAAAGCTATTTTTTTTTAATATTTTTTATTCAGTTTCATAACAGTTCTGTGTAGAAGACTTGGTCTGATCCAAGCTGTTCAGTCAAGGCTGGAAAGGAAACTTCTCAGCAGTGCTGCTCAAATGGCAATCTGATAACTCTATCTTACTGATGAGATCAGATGATTGTGCCAGAATATATACCAACACTGCTTCCTTCATTTAGAAAGTCTTGTATATCTCCTACTCTCCAAATATCAGCTGAACCAAACAGTTGATTTCTGTTCCTTGCATGCCTTAGTTGATTTACATTTTGGCACAAGTTCCTTATCTCATCACAGATTGTAAAAGAACAGTTCACTGACCAGCTCTCTAAAGACTTCACTAGTTACAGGACCAGAAAATGAAACACAGTACAGCCAAGAGTAAACTTAGTTGTATGCTAGCAACTTACAACATAATTTATTGAGGATTCTCTTTTGTTGAATGTCTATCTTGAGACAGAAATTTATCAGTTCAGCAAAGCTCTGATAACTGTGTGTAATTATTCTTAAAATTCTTGGTAATTTTGACATTATTTCAGATTAAAAAAAATGCAGTGGAAGAGTTTTCCCTTCTGTCACAGACTAATTCTTGTTTCTTCATTCTGAACCTCATCTCTATCCTGAAGTGTTGATGTTAATCAGGACTTACCTCTCTTCTCACTGGTTTCTTACAAAACTCTTATGGTTCAAATTGTCCATATTCTGATGGCAGTCCTAATCTCTCTTCTGAGTTTCCTTTCCATAATGCATACTTGTATGTCCCCTGCAGGCACCTTACTCTCTGTATACCTAAGCTGAACTCTTTATTTACTTCCCAAATCCCACAAACATATTTTCTTACTGAAATAACACCATTATCCTCTTTGTTAACCAAGTTATAACAAGGATAATAATAATGACATCATGAGTGAAGTCCTTTCACTCCTGCAATACCTAATGCATTCCCAATTCTACTTGAATCTACCTCCTAAATATTTCCTAATTTTTTCCTACCGTTCTTAGTCCCTCTTGTGACTAGAGTAATTAAGACTATGTTCTCTTACTTATCTTGCTAAAATACTCTCAAAATTGATGTCCTTAAGTAAGTTATTGCATTCTTTTCCATCCACGTATGACAAGAGTAATATTTTAATATTGAAATATTGTTATATCACTCAGTTGCTCAAGGTTCTTCAATGCATTCCCATTGGGGATGAAATCAAGTTATCTTCTTATGTCTTCCCTGGCCTTCATTTACCTCCCAACCCATTTACTTCCCACTCTCCTCACATTCTATCTTTTAGTCACACAGATTTTCAATCCATTCGAAGACCAATGCTATTGCATCCAGGCCTTTCATTTTTTTCCCCCTCTTTTCTAGGGCTTTTTCAAAACAGGCTTTCTGTTTATGGTACCCGACTTCTAGCTTTGTTTCCAGATTAAAATCTTCTCTTTAGACACATCAAGAATACTACCTGCAATACGAACCATGCTCTCCCATTATATGGCATCCTGAATTGTATTTGTTAATTTACTAAGTCAATACATACCGTGACATGCACACTAAATAAGAACTTAATATATTTAATAGCTTAATCAAAATATAAGTAATGTTGTAATCTTCACTTCATGTATTCATAGACTATTAAGAGAGCTGGAGATTTGCCAGGAGATCAGGAGTTTGACAAACTCCACATCTCACTCCTGGTTGCCAAAATAAACCTGGTCTCACTCAATTATTTTCTTTTCGTTATTGTTATTTCCTGGTGCTACTAATTGAATGTAATTTTCCAGAGGATTACCAGCCAGGGAAGTCCCCATTACAAGTATGCTACAGAAGCAAAGAAAGTCAAACCCTTACTTCCTTATTGTTTTTTGTTTGTTTATTTTGTATTTTTTTAAATAAAATACAGCCTCCTTGAGATATCGTTCATATACTGTCCAATTCACCCACTTAAAATATACACTTCAGTAATTTTTTAGTATATTCACAGGGTGGTGCCATAATCACCATTATCTAATTTTAGAATATTTTTGTCCCCACGAATGGGAACCCTCTACCCACTAGCAGTCAATCCCTTTGCCTCACCTCACCTCACCAGTTCACTCTGAGGCCAGTATTAAGCTAATACCCAAAAAGTCTAGGTAGGCTAAATAATGGTTCCCAAATAGATAAAGCTCCTAATCCCTAGAACCTGTAAATTTTACCTTATATGACAAAAGAGACTTTCTGATATGAATAAATTAAGGTTATTGAGATGAGGACATTCTCCTGGATTATCTGGGTGGGTGCTAAACCCATCACAAGTGTACTTACAGGGAGGCAGATGGAAACAGAAAACAGGTGATGTAATGATGAAAGCAGAGAGATTTGAAGATGTTACACTGATGGCTTTGAAGATAGAGAAAGGTGCCTTTGCCAATGGAGAAAGGAGCCTGAATCAAAAGAATTAATTTCTAGAAGCTGGAAAAGACATTGAAACAAATTCTCCCTCAAGTGTCTCTGGAGGGAGTGCAGCCCTGCCAGCACCTTAGTTTTGGCCCAGTGAAATTGATTTTGGACTCTTGGTCACCAGACTGTTAAAAAATAAATTTATGCAATATTAAGCCACCAAGTTTGTCATAGGTTTTTATAGCAGCCACAGGACACTAATATAAAGACAAAGATATCACAAGAAAAGAAAACTATAGACTGTATCCTTTATGAACATATAAAAAAATCATCAACAAATTCTAGCAAACCAAATCCAGCAACATATAAAAAGGATAGCACCTTATGACTAAATGGGGTCTGTCCCAAACATGCAAAGTTGGTTTAATATCCAAAAATCAATGAATATAAAGCATCATATGAACATAATAATAAAAAAATATCATCTCCATAGCGCCAGAAAAAGCATTTGAAAAAATCCAACACTCTTTCATGATATAAATGCTTAACAATGTAGGACTATAAAGAAACTTCCTCAATCTGATAAAGGGCATCTACAAAAACACATAGCTAGCGTCATACTTAGTGGTGAAAGACTGAATGTTTTCCCCGTTTAAGATCAAGAACATACAAAGATGCCTGCTTTCACCACTTTTATTCAAATTGTACTAGAAATTATGGCCAGAGATATTTGGCAAGAAAAATAAATAAAGGCATCTAGTTGGGATAGAAAGAAGTAAAACTATCTTTCTTTATAGATAAAAACATCTTGCATACAGAAATTCTTAAGGAATCCACCTGAAAACTACTAGAATTAAAATTTCTAACTTACATAGTATGCACAAAAATGACTACACTCCCAAAATAACTTTTAAATCATATTAATTATAACGGCCTTGGTTTTTAAGGGTTTAAACAATAAAAATCAGACATAAACCTAAGATCATTTCCTCAAATAGCATTTATATATAGAGGAAATATATAATTATATGACCACATAAACATTTTTCATAAATAAGTCTGAAGAGTTAAAGTCAGACGTCACAGAAAAATATGAGTTACAGGAGTTGGAGGAATTTGATGGTTCCAAGTGATTGTGACCATATGCCCCAAAGCAAAATCTAAATGAAAAGTAATCTCAACAACAACAAAAAAAGTCATAATAGGGTTTAAAAAAATCTTTTTTTGCCCCAATGCCAAACATATGGTTGTGTGTAAACACTTGGTTGACTGAATTTTCTTCCTTATATCTTTAAGTCATGTGTCCATAACACTGTCTACTTTGTTATATAATATACTTTAATGGAAAGTGCATTATACCTAGAGACTTGAAATCCAGGACTAGAAGCTTGATTCTACCTGGTCTAAACGTAGAACTTTTAAAATGTCACTTAACAACTTTGTCTTAGCTTTAATCAAATGATAGTAATGATTGTTCTTTACCTGTATCAAAGTAACAGAAACTGGGCGCGAATGAAGTGTTTGAAGTCGTTGAGAAAAGTAGTTGATACATTCCAGGAAATAAAACATTAACCAGAGTGACTCCATTTGGCTTTAGAAGAGTCCATTCTATTTTTTTTTTTTACATTTTTATTGGAGTATAATTGCTTTACAATGGTGTGTTAGTTTCTGCTGTATAGCAAAGTGAATCAGCTATACGTATACATATATCCCCATATCTCCTCCCTCTTGCATCTCCCTCCAACCCTCACTATCCCACCCCTCTAGGTGGTCACAAAGTACCGAACTGATCTCTCTGTGTTATGCAGCTGCTTCCCATTAGCTATCTATTTTACATTTGGTAGTGTATATATGTCAATGCCACTCTTTCACTTTGTCCCAGCTTACCCTCCCCCCCCCCATGTCCTCAAGTCCATTCTCTACATCTGCGTCTGTATTCCTGTCCTGCCCCTAGGTTCTTCAGAACCTTATTATTATTTTTTTTTAGACTCGATATATATGTGTTAGCATACGGTATTTGTTTTTCTCTTTCTGACTTACTTCACTCTGTATGATAGTCTCTAAGTCCGTCCACCTCACGACAAATGACTCAATTTAGTTTCTTTTTATGGCTGAGTAATATTCCATTATATATATGTGCCACACCTTCTTTATCCACTCATCTGTCGATGGACACTTAGGTTGCTTCTATGTCCTGGCTATTGTAAATAGAGCTGCAATGAACATTTTGGTACATGACTCTTTTTGAATTATGGTTTTCTCAAGGTACATGCCCAGGAGTGGGATTGCTCGTTGTATGGTAGTTCTATTTTTGTTTTTTTAAGGAACCTCCATACTGTTCTCCATAGTGGCTGTATCAATTTACATTCCCACCAACACTGCAAGAGGGTTACCTTTTCTCCACACCCTCTCCAGCATTTATTGTTTGTAGATTTTTTGATGATGGCCATTCTGACCGGTGTGAAGTGATACCTCATTGTAGTTTTGATTTGCATTTCTCTAATGATTAGTGATGTTGAGCATCCTTTCATGTGTTTGTTGGCAATCTGTATATCTTCTTTGGAGAAATGTCTATTTAGGTCTTCTGCCCATATTTGGATTGGGTTGCTTGTTTTTTTGTTATTGAGCTGCATGAGCTGTTTATATATTTTGGAGATTAATCCTTTGTCCATTGTAGAAGAGTCCATTCTATTTTTATGGAATTTCCTTCATTCACTTTTGTTTTTCTGAGAAAATGAGGGAATTGTTGCCTTTTGCAGCTTTATTTGTTATATTCTATATGTACTTGTTTGTACACAACCTTGCACGTGCAAGAACACTGCATGCAAGAACAATTTCCAGATAATTGCCCCAGCTCTCTTCCGACCAGATTTTCACTTTAAATTTCCTTGAATATGGAATTTCTAGAACTGCCTTTTTATAATTAAAGCTTGTGATAAACGTTATGAAAGAAAATTTCAGAGTGCATGAAAGCGTATTAAAGGGGCAGCACAGTTAGATGAAGAGATGGTCGGGAGAGACTTTTTGAAATAAGAAATCAAAGTAAACCTAAAAGATGAATGGGAGTTAGGTGAAGAATGTGGCATGTATGGGTTGGGGTGGGGAAATTATGCTAGGCCCTGTTAACAGCATGTACACAGATACCAAAAGAAGTGGTCAATAATGTTAGAAAAATGGAACCAATATCGTCTAGCTTGAACATAGTATACTGGAGGGAAAGTGGTATAACCCAAACCAGGAGAGATCAGCAGGGGAGAGACAAATAGGTACTTCAGGAACTTACAAGATCTGGAGAATGCTTGCTGAAAAAGAAAAAAGAAAGGAAAGCAAAAAGGAGAGCCATAGAATGTTTTTTTATTTTATTATTCTTTGTCATCTTTCCTGAAATCTTTTAGATTATTTAAATATTCTTTAGTATTCCATTTTCATTTATCTGTTAGCTTTTGATGATCTTTTGCATCATATTTTTATTGGATGTTCTGGGTATTATCATACACTTTTCTTTTTTTTTTTTTTTTGGCTGCGTTGGGTCTTCGTTGCTACGCATGGGCTTTTCTCTGGTTGCGGAGAGAGTGGGGGCTACTCTCCATTGTGGTGCGCAGCTTCTCACTGTGGTGGTTTCTCTTGTTGTGGAGCACAGGCTCTAGGTGCACGGGCTTCAGTAGTTGCAGCTCACGGGCTCTAGAGCGCAGGCTCAATAGTTGTGGTGCACGGGCTTAGTTGCTCCACGGCATGTGGGATCTTCCTGGACCAGGGCTCAAAGCCATGTCCCCTGCATTGGCAGGCGGATTCTTAACCACTGTGCCACCAGAGGAGCCCCTTACCTAACTTTTTATAGACTACTTAGTTAATATTTTGCCACTTCAAGTAAAATGAGGAAGGGTTCCAACCATATAGATCCTTTCAAACTCTCTTCTTTATGGTATAGCCATCTGTACTACATTTACATCCATTGAAAATTGCATCAGACAATTACATATACATATATAATATCCTTTATATATTATTATGTCATATATAATAGTATATATTATGTTTTATTATTATTTAAAATATATCAGTATAATAGCTTCTTATATCATAATATATGTAATATAATATATGTATATCTTTTAATATTCATACATATTTTAAATAATTTAGAAGAGAAAAAGTTATTGTATTTGACAAGTTATTTACCATCTTATCTTATTCCTGAAGTTCCAAGACACCTTTTTTATCCTTTCCCATAAACCTGAAGAATTTCCTTTTAAAGCAGGTCATCTCACAACAAATTATCTTAGTTTTTTTAATCTGAAATTGTCATTACTACAATATTATTGCCAAAGGATGTATTTATTGAGTATAGAATTATTTTCCTTCTGCACTTTAACAATGTTGTTCCACTGTTTTCTGGCCTCTAAGGATTCTGATGAAGAATTGATGGTCATTAGAAATTTTGCTCCCATTAGGTAGTTATGTAATGTGTCATTTTTCTCTCATAATTATATATATATGGTTTTTAGCATTTTGATTATGTTGCATCTGGGCATGGTTTTATAAATGTATCCTGTTGTTTGGTGGTTTGTTGAGCTTCTTGAATCTATAAATTTATATATTTCACCAAATTTGGAAAGTTTTCAGCCAGTATTTCTTTAATTTTTTTTCATCACTGTCTCCTATCCCTTGAGACTCTAATGACATAGATGTCAGATCTTATGATATTGTCTCATAGGTCTCTGAGGAGGTCCTGTTCATTTGTGTTTTAGTTTTTTTTTCTTTCCGTTCTTCAGATTGGATAATTTTTATTACTCCATTTTCAAGTTTACAAATTCTTTTCTCTGTCACCTCTAGTCTGCTATTTAATCCATCATTAAAATTTTAATTTTATTGTATTTTTTAGTTCTTAAATTTCTACTTACTTCTTTTATATATATTTTCTATTTTTCTGCTGAGAACTTCCATTAATGTCCAGAGTATTTACCTTTGCCTCATGGAGCACACTTATGTTAGATGCTTTAAAGTCTGATAATTTCAACATGTTTTTCCATGAGAATTAGTTAGATTTTCTTGATTCTTTGTATGTTGAGATCATGGATTGTTTCTTGGGAATTTTGAATATTATATTATGTGGCTCAGGATCCTATTAAGATCAACTGAAGAATGTTGTTTTGTTTTGTTTTGTCTTGTATTTTAGTTGGCAACTAACCAAACTTCAAGTCTGTGTCACCTTCTGTTCCAGTGTCAGTTCCATTTTCACCTTTTTCCATGATGTTTAAGCCTGTCCCATGCATATGACACTCAGGAGTAGACTGAGTTCTTTCCAGTGGTTTATATGGTAGTTCAGTTCTCAAAACCTTTGCTATGTTTCTTTGTTTTTATTCCACATATTTGCTAGTGAGTGAGCCAGAGCTTTTGTCAGTTATTTCACAGACCTAGGGGAAGTAGAGTCCCTGCTACACTCTCTGGAACTTAGCAGTCCCTTTTCCCAGTTCTGGCCAGAAACACATTCTTAGAATTTTAGCCCCTTGTATGTAATGTTGTTCTGTGTAATTAGTGTCGCCTTCAGGGTAAGCAGGGAATAAAGAGAGAGAGAGAAAAAGAAAGAGGATTCCCTTCTCTTTCTATGAACTTCGGGGGCTCACTTCCCAAGTTCTTCTGTCCAGACACATAGAGTTTTCTCTTGGAGTTTTAGGTTCTTTTGCTGCTGCAGTGCAGCTCTGTGACTGAGACTAAAGTTAGGGCAGGAATGAAATAGAACAAAAAAAGAAAAAAATGAGAAATTTCCTTCTACTCTCCAGCTACGGGGTCCCCTTTTCCTGATCCCTTAGACAAAAGCAGGGGGTTTCTCTCAGAGTTATTCCTCTGTGCATTCTACAACTGGGTTGCCCTTGGGTCAAAGCAAAAATGTAAACAGGGAAGATAAATCTTAATTCAGTACAGGCCATTCTCTAAGTGTTGACTTCTCTCCTTATTGTACTATGTTATTGTTTACTTTTCAATGTCCCCGTGGGGTTGTTTTTTGTATTCTGACTAGAGTTTTAATTATACTGAGTGGATGAGGTAGGCTATAGTAGGTTTACAGCAACTTAAAATCATCTGAATTATCTTTTAGAGAGAATACTAAGTAGAGATATAAAATAAGCAACGAGATGTATACTTCTGAAGCCCAGACTAGAAGAATGAATTGGAGAAGTAGTAATTGGTCACCAGACTTTCAACTCTTTTACTTCCTTTCAAAAGAGAAAGCAAACATATCTTGTCCATATTGTTTTTTAGGGCAATGTATATATAAAATGTGGAGAAATATCTTAGAAATAAGTGATTAAAGTAAACCTTGAATTATCCCAATATAAACCTTATATTAACCCAAATTTCTTTCACCCATTTAAATATTTCATTAAGATTTCTATACATAAAACGGGAAATTGGAGAAATAATTAGAAGGAAGTCCCTTTAAAGTTGGAAAATTTCATGTCCTTGTTGAGCTATGCCAGCAAAGTAATAAAAAGAAAAAGCTATTTATAGGTACTTTACAAACAGCTCCCCAAGTAACATTACATCACATAGATGTAAATAAAATGTTGACTTTTATCACTTTGCCTTAAGGAAGGCAATATGGATGGTTAAATCAAATAGCTTACTGTAATTTTGTGTGCCCTGCCATAAATATTGCAAACTATTACTGTGCTGATGGATTTACTGGCACTGACCACACTAATTTTCTCTACTGGTCTTTCCCCAGTGGATTTCTCCATTGAAGTGTGTGTTTGATTTCTAACTTCACAATGCTGTACACTCAAGCACATTTGAAATGACTTAAATTTTGAGGTCAGTCTGAGGAATAAAATATACTATTGAAAAAAATCATGAGATGGTATGATTTGAGCTATGTATGCATAATTTCAGTAACACATTCCTACTCGTCTTCACCACTGAATAAGAAGGGATAATGAAATACTTTTTGAATAAAGACTATTCGAAATCAATATAATTGATCATGGGTAAGAGCAGAAAATAAGACTTTACTATACAGAGAGACAGTTTAACATTCTCAGCATTAGTTTGCATGGGTTTTCTTTATAGCCACTAAATATATGCAAAAGATGCGAAGATGTTCAACAGATTCTTTTCATTGCTTATAGATAAATGAGAAAACTCCACATGGAGATAGCTGCCAAGTTAATTATTCTGAATATTCATTCTCCTTACATAGCTCTCTATTTAGAGAACTTCAGTTGCTTCAGATATCTTAATCTAGACAAAGATATGTTATACTACTTTCCAACTATCTCCTCTTGGCATATTGAAAGTGACTATGAGTTCCTCATTTAAGTATGACCTCAAGGGAGGACCTGTGTCTTATTCACCTAACATACTAGACAGTGAATACCGTACTTTTCTGCTTTTCCTCAATCTTATCAAAACCTTTTAGGTCAAGTTCAAATATTAAGTACTACTTCAAGATATTTTTGTTTCATTATTAATCTTTGTGTATTCATCTTGGGATTTCATTTATTCTCATGGTTTTTCTAATTTACATACAGTACCTCCTATATCATTGGGAGATTATAAGCTGCTTGTTGGTAAGAACTCCATCATCTCCTTTTTGCACATCCCAGAGTATATAGTGTAGTGCGGTGTACCTAGTAGGTATTATATTAAACAAATACTTGATACATTTAAATTTAACTGAAAGTAAATACTTCCTTTATACTCAGCAGATATAAAAATATAACCACCTGTTACAGAATTAAATCTCCTTTCAGTATCTCTCCTCTGCTATTCACTCTAGCTAGATTTGTTCTGTGTGAAGAGACACAAAAATAGATTTTGTAATCTAGTCAATATTGACATTTTTAAAGCAGATTTTGGTAGTAATGGGAACACCAGATGTTAATATTATGCTTAATGTGTGACAGGGTTATCGAAGTTGAAATTAAATAGCATAAATGGAAATGAATCTTAAACCGTAAAGTGATATCTAAATATCAAGTATTGTGATTGGTATACCCACATTCTATCTCTATGGTGTGTCACTCCTTGATCTGCCCTCAAATTGGAGCCATGTGAGGAGTGAGACAAGATATCCCATCCCTTGTGAATGAGTGCAGGTTGCTATTTCTTAATTCCTACGACTTCAAATGTGGATTGGTAACACACTAATAAGCAGAAAAATGAGATTATTTCTCTCAATTACCATCCACTGCCCTTTAAAACAAAGAGATATAATTGATTTTCTCTGCTTTCTCAGCAGTAGCTGTCAGAAATAGAAGTGATATTCCTGAACTTCATGATGTTATACAACCTGTGAAATTAAATCAGGATGATAGAAAAAGGGAAGAAGACAAAGTGTTTGCATAGTTCTATAGAAATCAAGTAAACTGGGTAAATATTTGTCAGTGTGGTGAGACATGCCAGAATAGAGAAAAGGTATTAGATTTTTATGATCTTCTAGTCAATTTCTTGCTATGAATCACTGAAAAACAAAAAACCCTAGATACATGGATTCGAGCAAACATGAATGTGTTTTCCTATTGATGACAATATGTTTATAATCAGCAAATAGATGAAAATACTTTCAGTAGCAGCAGACACCTGTTCACCTAAAAATCCATCTGTCATTTGGGGATGGGGTTGGTTATGTATTGACAAATATTGTGTCAGTATTAATGCAACTTTACAATCTTGAAACCCCGTAAGTACGCACATTTACCTTAGTGCTTCTTGTTAACCTTGAAGAATAATTACAACTAACAGTAATCCCTTCAGTGACTCAAAAGTAGCAACTGGCAAAGCTGACAATCTTTAAAAAAACAATTGTCCAACATATCCTTCCTAATTAAAACTCACACACAAAAAAAAGCTGTTAAAATATCACATAGTTAAAGGATTCTCATAAATATTTGTAGTTGACTCAGTCTACATAGACAATATTTGTTTTTTACATTTTTGAAATCAATTTCAAATTTCTCTTCTTTTAAGCCTTATCTATTTTATATAACCTATTTTCTTTCAGACTGTGGGTGTGTCATGCCCTCTTCTTCAGAGCAGTTTTATTTCTAAATTCATCCAACAAGTTTCTTTAAATTCAATATCTCTACCTATTTTTCTCTGTTTGTAAAGCAGCTGTTGCACAGCATGACTGGCTTCTTGAAGAAGGTTAATGATATCTTGTTGACATGATGGCAGAAATGGGTCCGTTGTGCCCTATATTAAATGGAGCAAAGTGACAATGCATAATGTGTTCGTTCTTGGTCAATTAGGGTAGTACAACGTTAAGGAGGCACTTGAAGGGGTTAGGTTTAGCATACGTTTTTAATTATCGGGTTCCGTGTTTCTGTTGCAAAAGATACTGAGACTATGAAAGGCATTTAGTCATTAGAAAGTGTTGTGACTAGAGGGCAGATAGCAGAAGCAAGAAGAACTACAATCCTGCAGCCTATGGAACAAAAACCACATTCACAGAAAGGTAGACAAGATGAAAAGACAGAGGGCTAGGTACCAGATGAAGGAACAAGATAAAACCCCAGAAAAACAACTAAATGAAGTGGAGATAGGCAACCTGCCAGAAAAAGAATTCAGAATAATGACAGTGAAGATGATCCAGGACCTCGGAAAAAGAATGCAGGCAAAGATTGAGAAGATGCAAGAAACGTTTAACAAAGACCTAGAAGAATTAAAGAACAAACAAACAGAGATGAACAATACAATAACTGAAATGAAAACTACACTAGACGGAATCGATAGCAGAATAACTGAGGCAGAAGAACGGATAAGTGACCTGGAAGACAGAATGGTAGAATTCACTGCTGCAGTACAGAATAAAGCAAAAAGAATGAAAAGAAATGAAGACAGCCTAAGAGACCTCTGGGACAACATGAAACGCAGCAACATTCGCATTATAGGGGTCCCAGAAGAAGAAGAAGAGAGAGAGAAAGGACCCGAGAAAATATTTGAAGAGATTATAGTCAAAAACTTCCCTAACATGGGAAAGGAAATAGCCACCCAAGTCCAGGAAGCACAGAGAGTCCCATACAGGATAAATCCAAGGAGAATCACACTGAGACACATAGTAATCAAATTGGCAAAAACTAAACACAAAGAAAAATTATTGAAAGCAGCAAGGGAAAAATGACAAATAACATACAAGGGAACTCCCATAAGCTTAATAGCTGATTTCCCAGCAGAAACTCTACAAGCCCGAAGGGAGTGGCATGACATATTTAAAGTGATGAAAGGGAAGAACCTACAACCAAGATTACTCTACCTGGCAAGGATCTCATTCAGATTCGATGGAGAAATCAAAAACTTTACAGACAAGCAAAAGCTAAGAGCATTCAGCACCACCAAACCAGCTCTACAACAAATGCGAAAGGAACTTCTCTAAGTGGGAAAAACAAGAGAAGAAAAGGACCTACAAAAACAAACCCAAAACAATTAAGAAAATAGTAATAGGAACATACATATCGATAATTACCTTAAATGTGAATGGATTAAATGCTCCAACCAAAAGACACAGGCTCGCTGAATGGATACAAAAACAAGACCCATATATATGCTGTCTACAAGAGACCCACTTCAGACCTAGGGACACATACAGACTGAAAGTGAGGGGATGGAAAAAGATATTCCATGCAACTGGAAATCAAAAGAAAGCTGGAGTAGCAATACTCATATCAGAGAAAACAGACTTTAAAATAAAGAATGTTACAGGAGACAAGGAAGGACACTACATAATGATCAAGGGATCAATCCAAGAAGAAGATATAACAATTATAAACATATATGCTCCCAACATAGGGGAACCTCAATACATAAGGCAACTGCTAACAGCTATAAAAGAGGAAATTGACAGTAACACAATAATAGTGGGGGACTTTAACAACTCACTTACACCAATGGACAGATCATCCAGACAGAAAATTAATAAGGAAACACAAGCTTTAAGTGACACAATAGACCAGATAGATTTAATTGATATTTGCAGGACATTCCATCCAAAAACAGCAGATTACACTTTCTTCTCAAGTGCGCATGGAACATTCTCCACGATACATCACGTCTTGGGTCACAAATGAAGCCTCAGTAAATTGAAGAAAATTGAAATCATATCAAGCATCTTTTCAGACTACAGCGCTATGAGATTAGAAATCAATTACAGGGAAAAAAACGTAAAAAACACAAACACATGGAGGCTAAACAATACGTTACTAAATAACCAAGAGATCACTGAAGAAATCAAAGAGGAAATCAAAAAATACCTAGAGACAAATGACAATGAAAATACGATGATCCAAAACCTATGGGATGCAGCAAAAGCAGTTCTAAGAGGGAAGTTTATAGCAATACAAGCCTACCTCAAGAAACAAGAAAAATCTCAAATAAACAATCTAATGTTACACCTAAAAGAACTAGAGAAAGAAGAACAAACAAAACCCAAAGTTAGCAGAAGGAAAGAAATCATAAAGATCAGAGCAGAAATAAATGAAATAGAAACAAAGAAAAAATAGCAAAGATCAATAAAACTAAAAGCTGGTTCTTTGAGAAGATAAACAAAATAGATAAACCATTAGCCAGACTCATCAAGAAAAAGAAGGAGAGGACTGAAATCAATAAAATTAGAAATGAAAAAGGAGAAGTTAAAACAGATACCACAGAAATACAAAGCATCCTAAGAGACTACTACAAGCAACTCTATGCCAATAAAATGGACAACCTGGAAGAAATGGACAAATTCTTAGAAAGGTATATCCTTCCAAGGCTGAACCAGGAAGAAATAGAAAATATGAACAGACCAATCACAAGCACTGAAATTGAAACTGTGATTAAAAATCTTCCAACAAACAAAAGTCCAGGACCAGATGGCTTCATAGGTGAATTCTATCAAACATTTAGAAAAGAGCTAACACCCATCCTTCTCAAATTCTTCCAAAAAATTGCAGAGGAAGGAACACTCCCAATCTCATTCTATGAGGCCACCATCACCCTGATAACAAAACTAGACAAAGATACTACAAAAAAAGAAAATTACAGACCAATATCACTGATGAATATAGATGCAAAAATCCTCAACAAAATACTAGCAAAGAGAATCCAACAACACATTGAAAGGATCATATACCATGATCAAGTGGGATTTATCCCAGGAATGCAAGGATTCTTCAATATATGCAAATCAATCAATGTGATACACCATATTAACAAATTGAAGAATAAAAACCATATGATCATCTCAATAGATGCAGAAAAAGCTTTTGACAAAATTCAGCACCATTTATGATAAAAACTCTCCAGAAAGTGGGCATAGAGAGAACCTACCTCAACATAATAAAAGCCATATATGACAAACCCACAGCAAACGTCATTCTCAATGGTGAAAAACTGAAAGCATTTCCTCTAAGATCAGGAACAAGACAAGGATGTCCACTCTCCCCACTATTATTCAACATAGTTTTGGAAGTCCTAGCCATGCAATCAGAGAAGAAAAAGGAATTAAAGGAATACAAATTGGAAAAGAAGAAGTAAAACTGTCACTGTTTGCAGATGACATGATACTATACATAGAGAATCCTAAAAATGCCTCCAGAAAACTACTAGAGCTAATTAATGAATTTGGTAAAGTTGCAGGATATAAAATTAATGCACAGAAATCTCTTGCATTCTTATACACTAATGAAAAAAAAATCTGAAAGAGAAATTAAGGAAACACTCCCATTTACCATTGCAACAAAAAGAATAAAATACCTAGGAATAAACCTACCTAGAGAGACAAAAGACCTGTATGCAGAAAACTATAAGACACTGATGAAAGAAATTAAAGATGATACCAACAGATGGAGAGATATACCATGTTCTTGGATTGGAAGAATCAATATTGTGAAAATGACTATACTAACCAAAGCAATCTATAGATTCAATGCAATCGCTCTGAAATTACCATTGGCATTTTTTACAGAACTAGAACAAAAATCGTAAAATTTGTATGGAGACACAAAAGACCCCGAATAGCCAAAGCAGTCTTGAGGGAAAAAAGCAGAGCTGGAGGAATCAGACTCCCTGACTTCAGACTATACTACAAAGCTACAGTAATCAAGACAATATGGTACTGGCACAAAAACAGAGATATAGATCAATGGAACAGGATAGAAAGCCCGGAGATAAACCCATGCACCTATGGTCAACTAATCTATGACAAAGGAGGCAAGGATATACAATGGAGAAAAGACAGTCTCTTCAATATGTGGTGCTGGGAAAACTGGACAACTACATGTAAAAGAATGAAATTAGAACACTCCCTAACACCATACACAAAAATAAACTCAAAATGGATTAGAGACCTAAATGTAAGACCAGACACTATAAAACTCTTAGAGGAAGACATAGGAAGAACACTCTTTGACATAAATCACAGCAAGGTCTTTTTTGACCCACTTCCTAGAGAAATGGAAATAAAAACAAAAATAAACAAATGGGACCTACTGAAACTTAAAAGCTTTTGCACAGCAAAGGAAACTGCAAACAAGACTAAAAGACAACCCTCAGAATGGGAAAAAAATATTTGCAAACGTATCAATGGACAAAGGGTTAATCTCCAAAATATATAAACAGCTCATGCAGCTCAATATTAAAAAAACAAACAACCCAATCCAAAAATGGGCAGAAGACCTAAATAGACATTTCTCCAAAGAAGACATACAGATGGCCAAAAGCACATGAAAAGCTGCTCAACATCACTAATTATTAGAGAAATGCAAATCAAAACTACCATGAGGTATCACTTCACACCAGTTAGAATGGGCATCATCAGAAAGTCTACAAACAACAAATGCTAGACAGAGTGTGGAGAAAGGGGAACTCTCTTGCCCTGTTGGTGGGAATGTAAATTGATACAGCCACTATGGGGAACAGTATGTAGTTTCCTTTAAAAACTTAAAATAGAATTACCATATGACCCAGCAGTCCCACTACTGGGCATATACCCAGGGAAAACCATAATTCAAAAGGAGTCATGTATCACAATGTTCATTGCAGTACTATTTACAATAGCCAAGTCATGGAAGCAACCTAAATGCCCATCGACAGATGAATGTATAAAGAAGATGTGGTACATGTATACAATGAAATATTACTCAGCCATAAAAAGGAATGAAATTGGGTCATTTGTAGAGACGTGGATGAATCTAGAGACTGTCATACAGAGTGAAGTAAGTCAGAAAGAGAAAAGCAAATATCGTACATCAACGCATATATGTGGAACCTAGAAAAATGGTACAGATGAACTGGTTTGCAGGGCAGGAATTGAGACAGATGCAGAGAAGAAACGTATGGACACCAAGGGGGGAAAGTGGCGGGGGCGGTGTGGTGGTGGTGCTGCTGTGATGAATTTGGAGATTGGGATTGATATATATACACTAATATGTATAATATGGATAACTAATAAGAACCTGCTGTATAAAAAAATAAAATAAAATTCAAAAAAAAGGAAAAGAAAAAAAAAAGAAAGTGTTGTAAGTTGATGACTGATTCATAGATGACATTCAGACTATCTAATGTTAAAATTGCATTGCCTAATTAGCACAAGCATTTTGAGAAAAATCTTTATTTTAATATAATAAATATTAGATTAGATTTTCTTATTGTTTCCATCTGTGAATATAAAAGCTGAGGACAAAAATATGTGTGTCTGGGGTTGGAAAACTGAAAAACTAACCAACCAACAAATGACTAATCATAATTTAAAGTTAATTGTAGTGAAACTTCAGTCTGATCTTGTTACTTTTCTGACTTTCCTGGTAGATTTCGAACAGATGAGGGTGGGTTCCATTCATTTCTGTGTTTTCACAAATTAATGCAGTACCAGAATGTAGTCAGTAGAGAGTAAATGTTTGAAGAATAAGTAAATAAATGAGTTAATGTAGTTTTAATTTAATGAGGACATGTCTGAATTTTCAAGATTCCACTGGAAAAAAATTGGGGGTTAGGGTTTATATTTTTTCCCAAGGTACATTTGTCTACATTGACTAATGTGGTGTTAGGGTTAGGCTTAAAACCAGAGTTTTATAAACACTCATGGGTAGCAGTGATCAAAAGTGCAGATTACATGGATTCCTTAGAGTGGACTTTGTGGGTTGTCTATAGACCATAGCATTAGTTTATTTTTATACCACAACTATGTTTACCATCTTAAAGCATCAATACTCAATTTCATGGAAGGAATTCTCTGAGTCATCTGTAGCAAGAACTTTTTTACTCCAATTTACATATCAACTCCTGTGTTGCTCAGTAGTCTCTAGGCATTAGATTATGTAGCTAGCTAGCTATCATCTATCTATCTAATATTTCTGGCAGCCATTCTAAAAGACAACTGAAAAGGCCATTTCAAAAAGCATCTGAAAAGCTGGTAATTTATTTTTGGTTTACAATTAAGTGTTCACCACATTTAATTCTCACAGGGGAACTTGCATTTTTTTCAGTTTGGTACAGCTCATTGTTTCCCCATGACTAATATAATGATGTACCTAAATGAGAAAATAGAAGAATATTGCCAAAAAGTTAAATTAGCTTATCTGATTTCTTCTGGGAAAACTGCCATCAATTTACATGGGTTTCTTTATATAATAAACCTTTGCAAGCATGTATTGCCAAAGATTATAGTTTGAGGGATATCTGAGGATGCTTATTTAATTTATACACAAATGATTTCACTCTTTCTCTTTAAATTTTATTTCTGAGGCCTAATTATGAAAATATTTGCCATGGGAAAATAGTGTGTTAAATAATTAGAAGGTATAAATCTCAATTTATCACAAGGCTGCCATTCAATCTAATGCCTATTTTAGGCAGTATACATAAAACAAAAACAAAAAGTCTATTAAAGCAATTTCCTATCTTTTCTTAAATTTTAAAAATTATCAAATACCTGTTATTTGAATATTTGTCTGATAAATTCTGGGCACTGAGGAGAGAAAGAGTGAGGAAGATAATTAGGATAAGCCCCTAGACTATAAATGGAGTTTACCACTCGTCTATAAAGGAGTGAGCGATGAAGACATGCTTCTGGTTTGCTTAGTATGGATGTAATTGGGACAAAGGTGATAAGGGGTTATTTATGTGCCTAAGTAGAGAAGCACACACTTGAGAGTGGTTTTAGAGTGCTAAGCATAGAGAAAAAAACTATGCCTAGACCTTGTCCCAAAGGCATTATTCTTAGCACAGCAACATCCTGGTGTAGTACCTCTTTGAGTAAAAATAATTGTGTGAATTATTATTATTTTTAATTATGTGAATTTAAATAAAGTTACAGAATGCACAGATATCAAAGGACTAAATGTACTGTATTACAATGAAATCAAGTTCTCAGTTTTTGGGTAAGAAGGACACTGCACACTCTCAAGATATGTGCCTTGACTAAATAAAAAAACAAAAACAAAGAACAAAACAAAAAAACAAGTTCCTCAATTGAATCAATACAGTACATTTATTTACACTTGAAAGATAGTTTTACTGGGGACAGGATTCCAGGATAACAGTTATTTTTCCTCAGCATTTCTGGCAGTCTAATTGTCATTCCTTCCTAACTGATCTTTCTTTTCATTTGGGCTGATTTAATCCTCTTAGCTAATGGCTTTCTGCAGTTTTGCTAGCATGTGCTTAGATGTGGATTTCTAATTATTTATTCTGCATAGAATATAATATGATTTACAGATTTATAGATTCAAGTGTTGCAGTGGCGTTGAAAACTTCTCAACCCGTATCTTCTAATATTGCCTCTCCTCTTACCACTCTATTCTCTTTCTTGGATTGTGATTAGGTACCTTTAGATCCTCCCATTCTATACTTCACATCACTTAAGCCTTGCTTTCATATTTTGACTCTCCTTATCTATGTGCTACATTTTGTTAATTTCTTTAGTGCTAAGTTTCAGTTCAGTAATTTTCTCTTTAGCTGGACTAATCTGATGTTTAAATTTATTCATTGAGTCAAATTAATTTAATTTAATTTTTAAAATATTTTATTTATTTATTTTTGGCTGTGCTGGGTCTGTGTTGCTGCACACAGGCTTTCTCTAGTTGCATCAAGCGGGGGCTACTCTTCGTTGTGGTATGCAGGCTTCTCTTATTGTGGAGCATGAGCTCTAGGCACGCAGGCTTCAGTAGTTGTGACACACGGGCTCAGTAGTTGTGGCTCATGGGCTCTAGAGCGCAGGCTCAGTAGTTGTGGCACATGGGCTTAGTTGCTCCGCGGCATGTGGGATCTTCCCAGACCAGAGATCAAACCCGTGTCTGCTGCATTGGCAGGCAGATTCTCAACCACTGCACCACCAGGGAAGTCGCAAGTCAAATTAATTTTAAACTTTAAAGTTTAATGACCTTTTCTTCATCTTCCCAGTCAAATTGATAATCACTTCTTGCTTTCTCATATTATGATTTTATGTTTTACGTTTTAGCATTTCATTCATTGTTATTTATGTACCATTATTACAGTGTTTGAGTATTCTGAATCTGATTGTGTACTTACCTTTATAGTGAGTTTTAGCTTTCATATATTTTCATGTTGCTAATTAACACCCTTTCATTTCAACTAGAAGAACTTCATTTAACATTTCTTGTGAGGCAGATCTAGTGGTGATGAACTCCCTCAGTTTTTATTTGTCTGGGAAAGTCTATCTCTCCTTCATTTCTGAAGGACAGCTTTGTCAGGTATAGTATTCTTGGTTGGCAGTTTTTTAAAAAAAAAAATCACGTTTAATTTATCTCACTTTCTCTTGGCCGACAAGTTTTCTGCTGAGAAATTTGCTGATAGCCTTATGGGGGTACTATTGTCTGTGATGAGTCACTTTTATTTTGCTACTCTCAAAATTATTTTATATTCTCTTCCTGGTAATTTCAACATTAAGGTTTGGTTTTTGTTCTAACTCTCATTCATGGTGGCTTGTTTTTTGTGGGTTTCTTTTCAATACTGAGTTAATATTTCTTGATCTTAATCTTTATAGGCCTAAACTGGGCATGATTTTTTTTCCAGAAAGGATTTGCCTTTGCTTCTGCCTGAAGCCAGGTTATTCTTAGTTTCTATCTTAGATTGTGTTCCTCAGGAAATAGATTCACAGATGGAGATCTGCGTATGAGAGGTTTGTTGTGGCATGTTGTTGGGGACAAAACCTGTAAGGGAGAGAGGGAAGCAGGATTGGGCGGAGAGAGAAGTTGAACATTGATACAGTTTCAGCATATACTTCAGCTCATCCCACTGTATTTGGAGAACGTGAGAGAGTAACACAAAGTAAAACAACTTTGTGTAATGCAATTTTGCTACATTAATAAAATTGAATCTTCAATCATGTAAAATTTGAGCATTTTGCTAAAATTCAACATCACTTATTCACTTCTAAATTGTTCTGTGGTTCTTTTATATGCACTGCCTGCATAACACTGGTTGAACAAATTCATGTTTTTTGTTATCTTTTTCAAATATTGTTTTGAACATGGAAAATTAGGAAAAACAGATACCTTGGGAGATTATTATCAGGGCCAAACTGGGCAAATGACTAAGTCCCTCCCTTCTTTTCTCAGGACCAAGGCTAACTCAACTCTTGTCTTTAGATGTCTCATTTAAAAATCCAGCATGCTATGATACTACCTTGTTAGAAAATAAGAAATGGAAAGTCATCTCACACTGTATCACCTTGGTTTATGAAAATTACTTTGCCTTCAACATTATCGTTTTGATCTATGGGAGCCCCTCAGGAAGGTACACTTGGAAAAACAAGAATTCTCATATGTAGTTATGAATAAAAACCAATGCATCACCCTCTGAATCTCAGTATTAGCTTCCTGTAGTTGCACTCTAACCATAAATTGAATTTATTTCTAATTGTCCTGTACAGATCCTAGCTCCAGGGGAACACCGAGTACCAATGTGACCTCTTGTCTCCTTACCTGGGCATTTTCAAACTAGGCTATTTTCTTTATGGAGGAACTTAGCTCTGTGCAGATTTATCATTCATCTTATTGGACAAACCCCTTACTCTGAATTATGGTAGTAGTAGCTACCATGGATTTTACAAGGTACCTTGTCTTACCTTGATGACAGTCATCAAAGGTGAACATTCTTCTTTCTCATACCCATTTTACAGTTAAAGAAGCCCAAGATCACACAGTTAGCAATGAAACTGCCAGAGGTTGAACCTAAGTCTGTCTGCATCTCTCTAGCATTTATTAAATGCCTATGTTGTGTCTGGCTTTGCACTCATATGTTTACATTATTTATTTATTAAACTAATTCATTCCTGCAACAGCTCTTTACTGAACTCCCACTCTAACCAGAGATTGTTTTAGGCACTGGAGATGCAACAGTGGTAAAAAAAAAAAAAAAAAAAGCCCCTGACTTTAGCAACTTACATGAGTTCAAGAGATAGAAAATAATTAATTGAATAAATATTTACCATGCCAAGTAATGATTAATGTTAGGATAAAATTAAAGCAAGGGGTTAGAGAATTCTCGAAACTGCTCAGCAAAGCAGAAAGTACCTTTATTTCTTAGAGTCGAGGCACAGAGAAATTAAATACCTTGTCCAGTATTAGTCAGAGCTTGTAAATGACCAGTAAGATTGGATTCTTTGCCTATTTCTAGAATCTGTGACCTTTTCAATATCGTGCTCATTCTCTGTTTCTCATCTTGTACCTCTCTTATTCCTTTGTATTTCTTCAGTCCTCTTCAAAATTTCCACTCTAACATAGATTTGTCCCCTTTGCTCCCGGCCAAGGATTGAAGGTAAAGTATTTCCCATGGGGAAGTGCACAGAAGAGCTAGAAAAAGAAGCTACAGCTCAGAACTAAACCCAGTATGAAGAATATTTTGTAGCATAGCAAGCTTGTTTCAAAATGTCTACCATCCACTGCCAATATTTTCCTCTTGTTTGAGTTCTCATGACATCTGTGACTGCTTAGGGAACTACCTACTCATCTCTTTGTGTTTCTCTTTTCTCATCCTGTGCTCCTTTCTATGCTATTTCAGAAAGTTACAAAATTATTCAATTTAAGGTATTATAATGTGAGATGGATTAATTCCATAGGACACCAAGATAGAGTAAATATTTAGAGTTGACTTCAGGGTTCATCATCTGAGTTGATACCTACCTAGAAAGATTCCTTCAGAAATATAGGGAAGCCACAGTTTTGTCAGGAAATGTTTACTTATCTCATGAAATCACACTGTAAGTATAATTGGCTTGTGTGGGAGTACTGAGTGAAAAGTATTTTAACCAATATTATCAATATGTTCTTTCATATCTTGATGTGATTATACCTATGATGTCCTTCCCTGAAATGTCCTTCTTTTCTCCACGTAGTAAATTCTTCTAGTCCTTCAAGATCTAGTACAGATTACATAATCCTTCTCTGTACATCTAAAGACTTTTGTACTTAGTTCTGTTATAGAACTATAGAACTTATTACATTGTAATTATTGTATTAGATATAATATCCTTTTTAAGTGTACACACACGCACATGCACACAAAATGCCTAACCTAATCTATACCTTCAATAGTAAAATAAAGTTTTGAAAATTATGTAAGATCTTTCTTTCTTAATACCCACGGGAGTTTTCTTTTATTTTTAATTTATTTATTTATGTTTTTAAATTTAGTTTTAACTTTTATTTTTAATTTAACAATATTATTATTATATTTTACAATCATATTCTTTTCTCTACATTACACTAAATTTTCTCTTATTGGTAGGCTTCTTAGTAATTTAGTCAAATTGTTAACATTTATGAAACACCATTTGCATTTAAAATGTCGTTTGTAAAGAAGATGTAGATATAGCTTCCAACTTTTAATATCTTACTAATAAAATCAGAAAACTGAAAATACTCATTTCCCTAAAGAAAAATACTCATTTCCCTAAAGGAATTTCACTGATAATTTACCATTATCAGTGATGGCATCTGTTTTCAGACTCATTCTTTGAAGCAAGAAATTTTGTTTTAACTGAAGCCATTATTAACCATGTGCAAATGAAAAAGCTATAAATTTCTAAAATGTGTTGGTCATTTGCACTCCTTTTACTGATTATAAGGAGCAATTGATGTTTTGATACTGAGTGATTTTGCAAAATCTTTTATGTCTGTTTCAGAAACTGAATGAAATTCATAGACCCATTTATTGGTTTTTTTTTTTTTTTTTTGACTAATTCCTGCTGGGACAAAATGATATTCTGCAGATGTAGACATATGGTTCTTTTGAGTTTCTCATACTGTTTCAATTCATTCATGGTCAAGTTGGCAATGGATTATTTTGAGAGGTTTGTGAATTCCCCTAAAATAATAATACTGCTCCTTATAAATATTGATGAATTAATGTTATTACAGAACATTATGAAAATTTTACTCAAATTAATATTTTAGGTAGGGTAAAGATCAGTGACTGAATTAACTTCCCCTCAGACTCAGAGCTTTTAAGCATTAGGCTGGTATAAATGGCAGCTGAATTCCAAGTCAAACTTCCTTAGCTTGGCTTCCAGCTCTGCTGGTACTAACTGTATAAACCTGGGCAAACCTCTTAACACGTCTTTGAACTTCAGTTTCATCACTTGTAAGATGGGTATAATACTCTTTATCTCAGGGGTGCTGTGAGAATTAAAAATGATAATATATATTGAAGTGTTTTCTCAAGTATAAAATTGCAATATAGGATGGGATTTAAAACATATGCCCTCTTTAATTTTCCTCAGTTAAATTAAACACATTATTATTGTCTCTCTGTCCAGTGTAAAGGGACATGATACATGGCGTAGATGAATTATGTTATTTTTCTCGCATTCTCCTGGAACTAACCATGCTACATCCATGCAACTATTCAAGATCTACTTGACAGATTTTTAGACTAAATGTAGTTGTTAAGATTCTTTTTCCTGTTTAAAATTCTACTTTTATCACTTCAGAAATGTCACTCTAAGAACACATGCTGACAGATGATTGAGGGTTCTACTCTGAAGCAATGTAGAAAGCAAATACATTCTTAAGGGAAAAGTAAATTAGAAATATTGGATTCATTAAAAGGCACATAGCTTTTGTGATCTGTCTGTTAGCATCACCTGTCCTACTTAGAGAGACGTGATTTATTGGAACTATCACATCAATGAATTCAGAAGCAGGAAATATTAAAATGTACATTAAAATTAAAAAACACTGTGATAGGGCTTCCCTGGTGGCGCAGTGGTTGAGAATCTGCCTGCCAATGCAGGGGACACGGGTTCGAGCCCTGGTCTGGGAAGATCCCACATGCCACGGAGCAACTGGGCCCGTGAGCCACAATTACTGAGCCTGCGCATCTGGAGCCTGTGCTCTGCAACAGGAGAGGCCGCGATGGTGAGAGGCCTGCGCACCGCGATGAAGAGTGGTCCCCACTTGCCGCAACTAGAGAAAGCCCTCGCGCAGAAACGGAGACTCAACACAGTCATAAATAAATAAATAAATAAATAAATAAAAGAACGTGAATTTCTTAAAAAAAAAAAACAAAACAAAACACTGTGATATAGAGGAAATAAGGTTACTAACATGGTCTTGATGAATAAAAAGAATGGGAAGAGTTTGGAAAACAATGGGTAGCAGTACCAGAATTCCTTTGGCATAATACTTTTCAAGTCAAAAGTATCCATTTTAAGATAAATATGAAATAGAACATATTTTTTATCTAATATATTTATCTAATATATTTTTTAATCTAACTGAGGGAAAACCAACATATCTAATGTAAAGCATACCACACACACACACACACACACACACACACACACACACACACACACACACCTGCAAAACAAATACAAAACCTATCACTCTCTGAGCACTGCTGTCTCATAAATGTATTAAAATAAAGATGAGGACTTAACATCTAGAGCATAAAGTTGGAGCTGGCTACATTTGGTCACTTTTGCTGTGGTGACCACCAAAACAGAATTCCTCTCATTGAGAAAGAGTAATCTCTTTAAATGTCCTCAGTTAATCAACTGAATTTAAAAATTTTTGTCATCACTTCAGAAGACCTAAAGAACTGGATGGAACCACAGGCTTATTTTAGTATTTCTTGTCTTGAAATATACATAGCAATATCACAATTTAAAGAAGAAAAAGGATATTTAATGTGTAAAATTGATTGATTATGATTGCTCACAGTCATGGGCAAAATTAACTGGTATACCTGGGGTCTGTCTTATTCAACTTTATTGTGGTGAGGAAAAGCTGATGATAAAATTCAAAAATTATATTGTCAGGTTAAAGTTCAGATTATAATTTAAAAACAAGTTTTGACACTGCTTGCATCAAAAGTGATTTGGAAAGTCTAAAGAGAGTGAAAAAATATTGCCAGTGTAACACAACCTGGGGTCTTATAAAAACATCTTATCATTTGGATAGTTTTGACTTTAAGGTGTAACTTGGTGTGCCCACACCTGGCAAAAACATCAAGCAAGCACCATCTAAGGTCCAGTAGGTACAGAGGTAACAGAAGTTACCAGATCTCTTTCACAGTAAGCCATGGTAATGCCAGAGGCAACATAACAAATTTTAATTGGGTACAGAAAGGTCAATCTCTCTTTAAGGGACTACCATGTAGAACACTGGGTGAAGTAAACAGGAAAAAAGTAAGCTATAGTTTGTGAGTGGATAGTTGACTGGAAAGCAGTCCTTTGTTGCTATAAATATGTTTATTTGAAAATTTCTGAAGTTCAATAAAGCCAGTGCTTCTCATGCTTACTCTGATAAGGTCAGATAAGTTAATAAATCATGTGGTGATCTATCTACATTGTTTCACTAATTTTATTCAACTGTTGAAATTACTGCATTGAAGAAACTGTGGTTTGAGCAAGTTGAGATTGGTTTTCTCTATAGCCTGGGGCAATCCAAAAGGGAGAGAGAACCTTGAAACAACACTTAGCATCCATATTTTTCCAGGTAATGCCCAGAAGAGAACCATTTATTGGTTCTCAATAAATGTTTGTTTTAGTGAAAGACTGAACAGAGGAAGTTTTCACTTAACATGTAATATAAGAAAAAAATCAATTAAAGGTGTGATAAAGTAGGTATGGAGCATAGACAATGATTCATGCAGATTTTACTACAAAGTGTTATTACTGGGCTTCCTTAGTGATCATGATGGAGATATTGAATTACATTGAAGCAATTCTATTTTCTCCAAACAAATATTAAACATGTATTATACAAAGTAGCTAAGTCTGGTTTTTAGTTGTAGAAATTTTATAGAAAATTTTCTAGAATTAGTAATAATTATATCTAGATAAACAAAAGTTATTGGATATCAGTATAAAAAATGAGAAGCTATTTGAGATCATATAGATGGACAGGTTGCTGAGACATTTCGGAATGGAAATATGGGTCATTAGCATACCACTACAAACTCAGTTTGAGGTCTGCATACATTAATATTCTGCAAAGCCTTGAATACTATTTAAGTATTGAGTTATCAAATGGCTTTATATAATTGGCTTAAGGAAGAGTGTCTTACTGGACAATAATATTGTAACATTTCAGGTCAAAACATTTTAGGTTGTCTTCCTTCTGGACATAGGATAGAGAACCTGAAGAATATGCACTGGCCTGTGAATTGGACTAAGAATAAGGACTAGATTTTTGTTCTTTGACTCTTTTGATCATTGCAATTCTTTTCCTAGGAAGCACATGATCTATTAAATTTAAAAGCAGATGACTTCTGAGAGATGTCTTCTGTAAAATTTTCATCTGTCAGCACACTTATGGAAAACGTTTTTCCTTTCTGCTATAAGGCAACATTTAATGTGCACATGTATAGCATTTTCATACCCTGACACCTAATTCCCAATTTACATGATAACAGCATCATAACAGCATAAAAGAGATATTAAGAAAAAATAACTTGAACTGCTTATGGCTCTAAAATTGAAGAGATGCTATAAAAGCACTGTTGATTGGAAAACAGCTCTATTATCCCCTTCAGGCAGGATTGTGATGAAGGCTTAATGGCTTATAAATACTAGAGCTTTCTTTATCCAATAAGATTAAGATGTATTTCTTTTCTTCTTACCAAGATCCCCTGTGACCAGCCTTCAGAATGTGGTGCAAAGTTTCCAGTCCTGAAGGAAGGTTTAGAAGCCCTGTTAGCTGTGGAACATATATCCTAGTAATAGGAGGAAGTTCCAGAGAAGTCTGTTGCATCAACATTTGGCACTACTCTGTCAATTTCCTATATACTAACACATACTCTCAAAGCACATTTTGTGTACATGAATTTCTTTCCTCACACCTAGCAGCTGAGCCATGGAATTGTCTTGCTCATGGGAATTCTCCTTTAACCACTGTAGAATTCTCAATCAGTGCCTCTGGTCCTCCTTGTTTAAGTCCAGCACTTTTTCTCATGAGAGGATATTGCCTCTTTTGTATCAAGAGGAATTGAAGGAAATTTTTCCTTCTGGTGATCTTTTAGACGTGCAGTTGGGGTCTCTGTTGATAAGAAGAACAGAAGCAGAATAAAGCTCACATTATCCTTTGCACTTGATACAACCAAATGCTCAAGTAGTATGGAGCCCTCAAAGACATTCCTTGACATCCTAATACTGACAAAAGAAATGAAGACAAGAAGACTTGGAGGTCTGATAAACTTAAATGTTACATACAATTTCTCTGAGAAGCCTTCTTGCTCCCCCATCTAAATGGGATGGGGTGCTTGTAAATGCAGATTTCTGTACCCTCTTCCTGAATTGCTAAATCAGAAGTCCTCTTGCTGAGGCTTTGATATGGGGCATCCTAGTTAATTTGCTAAGCACACTAAAGTTTGAGGAGAACTTATTTCAGACTCCTGTTAGATTCTAGTAGCTGTCAATATCTTGTGGAATAGTTATGGGAATCTAGGCATCTGCATAGAATAGCAGAGCAGCTAGGTAGGTTTTAATTACTATTTCTTTCCCAGCAGCTGATCCAGGTATGCTAGGTTGGCCTGATAGAAAGCAATCTTAATTGTAGTCAATCGCAGGAATTGTTTGTTTTTTATTACCATAAAGCCCAATAAACGATCTCATGGTTTGATGCTTGTCAGCATAATTTTGTTTTTTTCTTTCATTTCAATCCTTACCTGTGCTCACAAATGCTCAGACTTGACCATGATGCAGGTCACATAGCTAGTAAGTAGTGGATCCAGGATTAAAGTTCAGACACGTGGACTGTGGAGATTTGCAGTTACTGCCACACTGCCCTGCAGCTAGATTAGTAGGTGTGCAGGAGATGGGGAGACACTGCATAATGCAGAGCATACAACATAAGTTATGTCTTAACTCAGACACATTTTACTAGCCATATCATTTTGTCACTTGTTACCAATTTAGAAGAGATAAATTATACTCTGAATGACCAACTGATCAATTTCAATCAACTAAGGTTTTCTTAGTGATAAACTAAGCTTTTCTCATGACTGAAACACTTTTACTTTCTGTAGCCATTTCTTATGGACAGTTTGAAGAGAAAACACATTTGCTTACATTCTACTGTGTCAAAAATCTGTGATCTTCTATTCAAATACACTTTGTATATGACCTCTACTTATCTCTGGGGGGAAGACAAAGAATGTAAAAGTGTATTTTAACTACAGGAACACATAGTGTTATGGCTCTAAGTGTCAGAAGTACACGCACATACACACACACACATTTTTTTAAATTAAAAGTTCTGTTATTTCCTAAACTATGTAAGTCAATATACTAAAATTGTATTCATTTAATTTATGTTTGTAGGGTGCTTAAAATTCCCTTTCTCAGGAAATCAAAGATCGTTAGGAAAATTCTGAGATTTATATTAACCAAAAAGAAATTCTACCCATATTTTAAAAACATTTGCTTAGAGTTTGCCTTTTCACAGAGGTTAATTGATATATTCTTTGGGAGCAAATGTTCTGAGAATTCACCTACTATTTGTGGAGATACAACTAATGTCAGATATAACACTGTGTGCTAAGCTGTTGGTTTCCACAATTTTGCTTATTTATTTGGCATGGTAAAAATTTTCCCACTTTGCATGCTGCTAAGTTTGCAACCCCAATTTCCCAACAGTATTACACCATAACTGATTTCATCATCATTAAATATTTATTGAGTTTCCTCTTTGTGCCAGGTTTTAAGAATTCGAGCAGGTATAAATCAGATTTTCCATCTGTAAGGAATGAGAACACACAAAAATTGTCAGAAAGATATCTTGGTTGAAATTTGCAGGTTAGATTCCATTGCCAAAAACTTTAAGGAATATTCCAAGTTCTTTGGCTTTTTGAAAGCTAAAGAACTTGGCTTTCACGTGAAAGAAGTAGAAGTGAAAGAGTGAAAGAAGTAGATCAAAATCTAGGAGATCTTTAGTTCTTATTATGTGCTAAGGTTTTTGCTAGGCGATTAATATATATTAATTTTCCTGTGTAACCTTTACAAAATTCATAAAATATGGTTAGTTTTAATTCTGCCTTACAAGTGAGGGTGGAGGAAGGTCTTACATAGGCGAAATGACTGGACAAAGTCACACATTCACTGAATGGCAGAGGTGAGATTTGAACAAAGATTGTTTAACTCCAAAACCTATTCTCTTTCCACTACATGGTTTAAAAAATGAGACACATTGATGAGAATGAAATGCCTTTTGTTGTGTAGGGAAAAGAGAGTCTTGAGATCTAATGAAAATGAAAATCTGAACTGCAGCAAAAGTCAGTTAACTAACTGAAAGCTCTTCTCATTAGTTTAGGAGAGGCATAGATCCAGAAAACTGAGTGCTTAAATGAAAGAGACTATTACTGATAGAAAATTGATTAAACGTTTCTACTTTGCAGATAAATGAAATATATGTGATTAATGATAAATTATTACATGTTAATTAACACATGATAACACCTTAGAATAAAAGATAGATTGAACATACAGTTGTGGAAAGAGGAGACTATTTACAGGAGGAAAGAACAGTGATCAAATAGTTAACACATCATTTGTTTCCGCAGGAACTGGGTGAGCCAAAAATAGGTAGCTCCTATCCAGGGATTGGCGCCTACGTGCATTGTTTTTACTTTGATACCAATGCCTTCTCTGACAAAAAATATATATATATATACTTAGGTTTTAATCTTACCACGATTGCTGGTACCTGTTCCTGATTTTGACTAGTTCCAGACTCCTCGAATCCTGCTGCTTCTCTCCTTGGACACTTAATCTAGCTCTGACCATCTCTGATTCCCTCACCACAGAAGCGATGGAACTATCTTTACATTACTGACCACACTTCTACTGCACTTCTAATTCAGGTCTACCTCTGACCTGCTTTTGACTTGCTTTCCCCAATCTTGGGCCCATTTCACATCTCTGTGATGCTACTATTCACAATTAAAATGATGCATTTTACTTTATATCCAAAATCCTAACAGAAAGATACTCATATGTGGAATTTGCAATGCATGAGTTCATTTTTAGAATACAACTCATTTGTTGGTCACCTATATATTTCTTGTTTTAAAATCAATGACTAAATATGTGTAGTCTCCCAAGCTGGCTCATACTTACATATATATATATATATATATATATATATATATATATATATATATATATATATATATATATATACTTATATTTCTAATATATTTAAATGACTATGCACTGGAATAGAAATTTTAGAAACCAATACAGGAAATTAAATTTTTAAAATAAACATAGTATCAAATACTATTGTTTTGCATTATCATAAATGTGATGTTTGAGAAAAAGACATTAAGTAAGAGATGCACGTAAGGTTAACAGAGAGATTTGGGGGAATATGAATTTTTTCAAGGACTACATGTATAGGTGACACAGGTAGGCTCTTTTTTTTCTAGAATTTTACTTGAAATTTATGGTGTCTGTTTTCCTGCATATAGTGAGCCCAGACCACTACCTTAAGAATATCTGCTGAGTTTGGAGGCATTTAGTATAATAAATAGAATGAGAGAGGTAAATTGGAAGGGAAAAACAGATAAGCATCAAGGACAAAGAATATTCCTGAGACAATTAAGTAATAGCTAGAACACAGAGGAAAGAATGAGGACACTTTCAAGTAAATTTGTAACCAACTTTGAAAACCATTGTTTGAGGTAGAGTTAACTGAATGAAAGTTAGCACGGGTGAAAGAAAAGATGGAGCCCATGTAATCCACAATACAATTACAAAAAAGAAAATCGGGTCAGAAACGTCTTTGAATTACCCACTGTTAAGTTAACTAAAAAAGGAGCTCAGTAGACTGAGGTGGCTCTAATGCCATGGTGGCGTATGTAAGCAAACCAACACCTAAGCCTGTAAATGCCCCAAGGTTATGAAGTCAAAATGCTGAGGACAGCCAGTCACAAACAGCTAACTAGGCTGTAAGCTGTAGCCAGTCAATAATTTCCTTTCTTGGTGGGGGAGGTGGGGGGATGCTCCTAACCACTTTCAGTTTGGAGCACCCAGTCAGAATCGACTTCTGCTTAAATAAACTCTTCTTTTTTTCATTTAATGTATTTTTTTATTTTTATAAATTCTATTTGGTCATTTTTAATAACTTCTTATTTACACTGTCAGTTCTGCCTTTTATTCTTTTTTTTAAACATCTTTATTAGAGTATAATTGCTTTACACTGCTGTGTCAGTTTCTGCTTTATAACAAAGTGAATCAGTTATACATATACATATGTCCCCATATCTCTTCCCTCTTGCATCTCCCTCCCTCCCACCCTCCCTATCCCACCGCTCTAGGTGGTCACAAAGCACCGAACTTATCTCCCTGTGCTATGCGGCTGCTTCCCACTAGCTATCTATTTTACTTCTGGTAGTGTCTATATGTCCATGCCACTCTCTCACTTTGTCCCAGCTTACCCTTCCCCCTCCCCATATCCTCAAGTCCATTCTCTAGTAGGTCTTCATTTTTATTCCCGTCTTGCCCCTAGGTTCTTCTGACCATTTTCTTTTTTCTTTGTTTTTTTTTCTTTTAGATTCCATATATATGTGTTAGCATACGGTATTTGCTTTTCTCTTTCTGACTTACTTCACTCTGTATGACAGTCTCTAGGTCCATCCACCTCACTACAAATAACTCAGTTTCGTTCCTTTTTATGGCTGAGTAATATTCCATTGTATATATGTGCCACATCTTCTTTATCCATTCATCTGTTGATGGACACTTAGGTTGCTTCCATGTCCTGGCTATTGTAAATAAAGCTGCAATGAACATTTTGGTACATGACACTTTTTGAATTACGGTTTTCTCAGGGTATATGCCCAGTAGTGGGATTGCTGAGTCATATGGTAGTTCTATTTTTAGTTTTTTAAGGAAGCTAGATACTGTTCTCCATAGTGGCTGTATCAATTTACATTCCCACCAACAGTGCAAGAGGGTTCCCTTTTCTCCACACCCTCTCCAGCATTTATTGTTTGTAGATTTTTTGATGATGGCCATTCTGACCAGTGTGAGATGATATCTCATTGTAGTTTTGATTTGCATTTCTCTAATGATCAGTGATGTTGAGCATTCTTTCATGTGTTTGTTGGCAATCTGTATATCTTCTTTGGAGAAATGTCTGTTTAGGTCTTCTGCCCATTTTTGGATTGGGTTGTTTGTTTTTTTGATATTGAGCTGCATGAGCTGCTTGTACGTCTTGGAGATTAATCTTTCGTCAGTTGCTTCATTTGCAAATATTTTCTCCCATTCTGAGGGTTGTCTTTTGGTCTTGTTTATGGTTTCCTTTGCTGTGCAAAAGCTTTTAAGTTTCATTAGGTCCCATTTGTTTATTTTTATTTTTATTTCCATTTCTCTAGGAGGTGGGTCAAAAAGGATCTTGCTCTGATTTATGTCATAGAATGTTCTGCCTATGTTTTCCTCTAAGAGTTTGATGGTGTCTGGCCTTACATTTAGGTCTTTAATCCATTTTGAGTTTATTTTTGTGTATGGTGTTAGGGAGTGTTCTAATCTCATTCTTTTACATGTAGCTGTCCAGTTTTCCCAGCACCAATTATTGAAGAGGCTGTCTTTTCTCCACTGTATATTCTTGCCTCCTTTATCAAAGATAAGGTGACCATATGTGCATGGGTTTATCTCTGGGCTTTCTATCCTGTTCCATTGATCTATATTTGTTTCTGTGCCAGGACCATACTGTCTTGATTACTGTAGCTTTGTAGTATAGTCTGAAGTCAGGGAGCCTGATTCCTCCGTCTCCGTTTTTCTTTCTCAAGATTGCTTTGGCTATTCGGGGTCTTTTGTGTTTCCATACAAATTGTGAAATTTTTTGTTCTAGTTCTGTGAAAAATGCCAGTGGTAGTTTGATAGGGATTGCATTGAATCTGTAGATTGCTTTGGGTAGTAGAGTCATTTTCACAATGTTGATTCTTCCAATCCAGGAACATGGTATATCTCTCCATCTATTTGTATCATCTTTAATTTCTTTCATCAGTGTCTTATAATTATCTGCATACAGGTCTTTTGTCTCATTAGGTAGGTTTATTCCTAGATATTTTATTCTCTTTGTTGCAGTGGTAAATGGGAGTGTTTTCTTAATTTCACTTTCATATTTTTCATCATTAGTGTATAGGAATGCCAGAGATTTCTGTACATTAATTTTGTATCCTGCTACTTTACCAAATTCATTGATTAGCTCTAGTAGTTTTCTGGTAGCATCTTTAGGATTCTCTATGTATAGTATCATGTCATCTGCAAACAGTGACCGCTTTACTTCTTCTTTTCCAGTTTGTGTTCCTTTTATTCCTTTTTCTTCTCTGATTGCTGTGGCTAAAACTTCCAAAACTATGTTGAATAATAGTGGTGAGAGTGGGCAACCTTGTCTTGTTCCTGATCTTAGTAGAAATGGTTGAGTTTTTCACCATCGAGGATGATGTTGGCTGTGGGTTTGTCATATATGGCCTTTATTATGTTGAGGAAAATTCCCTCTATGCCTACTTTCTGGAGGGTTTTTATCATAAATGGGTGTTGAATTTTGTCAAAAGCTTTCTCTGCATCTATTCAGATGATCATATGGTTTTTCTCCTTCATTTTGTTAATATGGTGTACCACATTGATTGATTTGCGTACATTGAAGAATCCTTGCATTCCTGGGATAAACCCCACTTGATCATAGTGTATGATCCTTTTGATGTGCTGTTGGATTCTGTTAGCTAGTATTTTGTTGAGGATCGTTCCATCTATGTTCATCAGTGATATTGGCCTGTAATTTTCTTTCTTTGTGACATCTTTGTCTGGTTTTGGTATCAGGGTGTTGGTGGCCTCGTAGAATGAGTTTAGGAGTGTTCCGCCCTCTGCTATATTTTAGAAGTTTGAGAAGGATGGGTGTTAGCTGTTCTCTAAATGTTTGATAGAATTCGCCTGTGAAGCCATCTGGTCCTGGGCTTTTGTTTGTTGGAAGATTTTTAATCACAGTTTCAATTTCAGTGCTTGTGATTGGTCTGTTCATATTTTCTATTTCTTCCTGGTTCAGTCTCGGAAGGTTGTGCATATCTAGGAATTTTTCCATTTCTTCCAGGTTGTCCATTTTATTGGCATATAGTTGATTGTAGTAATCTCTCATAATCCTTTGTATTTCTGCAGTGTCAGTTGTTACTTCTCCTTTTTCATTTCTAATTCTATTGATTTGAGTCTTCTCCCTTTTTTTGTTGATAAGTCTGGCTAATGGTTTATCAATTTTGTTTATCTTCTCAAAGAACCAGCTTTTAGTTTTATTGGTCTTTGCTATCACTTCCTTCATTTCTTTTTCATTTATTTCTGATCTGATGTTTATGATTTCTTTCCTTCTGCTAACTTTGGGGGTTTTTTTGTTCTTCTTTCTCTAATTGCTTTAGGTGTAAGGTTAGGTTGTTTATTTGAGATGTTTCTTTTTTCTTAAGGTAGGCTTGTATAGCTATAAACTTCACTCTTAGAACTGCTTTTGCTGCATCCCATAGGTTTGGGGTTGTTGTGTTTTCATTGTCATTTGTTTCTAGGTATTTTTTGATTTCTTCTTAGATTTCTTCAGTGATCTCTTGGTTATTAAGTAGTGTATTGTTTAGCCTCCATGTGTTTGTATTTCTTACAGATTTGTTTCCTGTAATTGATATCTAGTCTCATAGCGTTGTGGTCAGAAAAGATACTTGATACTATTTCAATTTTCTTAAATATACCAAGGCTTGATTTGTGACCCAAGATATGATCTGTCCTGGAGAATGTTCCATGAGCACTTGAGAAGAATGTGTATTCTGTTGTTTTTGGATGGAATATCCTATAAATATCAATTAAGTCTATCTTGTTTAATGTATCATTTAAAGCTTGTGTTTCCTTATTTATTTTCATTTTGGATGATCTTTCCATTGATGAAAGTGGGGTGTTAAAGTCCCATACTATGATTGTGTTACTGTCGATTTCCCCTTTTATGGCTGTTAGTATTTGCCTTATGTATTGAGGTGCTCCTTTGTTGGGTGCATAAATATTTACAATTGTTATATCTTCTTCTTGGATTGATCCCTTGATCATTATGGAGTGTCCTTCTTTGTCTCCTGTAATAGTCTTTGTTTTAAAGTCTATTTTTTCTGATATGAGAATTGCTACTTCAGCTTTCTTTTGATTTCCATTTGCATGGAATATCTTTTTCCATCCCCTCACTTTCAGTCTGTATGTGTCCCTAGGTCTGAAGTGGGTCTCTTGTAGACAGCATATGTACGGGTCTTATTTTTGTATCCATTCAGCCAGTCTATGTCTTTGGGTTGGATCATTTAATCCATTTACATTTAAGGTAATTATTGATATGTATGTTCCTATTACCATTTTCTTAATTGTTTTGGGTTTATTATTGTAGGTCTTTTCCTGCTCTTGTGTTTCTTACCTAGAGAAGTTCCTTTAGCATTTGTTGTAAAGCTGGTTTGGTGATGCTGAATTCTCTTTGCTTTTGCTTGTCTGCAAAGCTTTTATTTTCTCCATCAAATCTGAATGAGATCCTTGCTGGGTAGAGTAATCTTGGTTGTAGGTTTTTCTCTTTCATCACTTTAAATATATCCTGCCACTCCCTCCTGGCTTGCAGAGTTTCTGCTGAAAGATCAGCTGTTAACATTATGGGAATTCCCTTGTGTGTTGCTTGTTGTTTTTCCCTTGCTGCTTTTAATATTTTTTCGTTGTATTTAATTTTTTTAAAATTCAGTCATCAATTTTATACACATCAGTGTATACATGTCAATCCCATGTATTTAACTTTTTTTAATGTATTTAATTTTTGATAGTTTGATTAATATGTGTCTTGGTGTGTTTCTTCTTGGATTTATCCTGTATGGGACTCTCTGTGCTTCCTGGACTTGATTAACTATTTCCTTTCCCATATTAGGGAAGTTTTCAACTATAATCTCTTCAAATATTTTCTCAGTCCCTTTCTTTTTATCTTCTTCTTCTGGGACCCCTATAATTTGTTGGTGCATTTATTGTTGTCCCAGAGGTTTCTGAGACTGTCCTCAATTCTTTTCATTCTTTTTTCTTTATTCTGCTCTGCAGTAGTTATTTCCACTATTTTATCTTCCAGGTCACTTATCCGTTCTTCTGCCTCAGTTATTCTGCCATTGATCCCTTCTAGAGAATTTTTAATTTCATTTATTGTGTTGTTCATCTCTGTTTGTTTGCTTTTTAGTTCTTCTAGGTCCTTGTTAAACGTTTCTTGTATTTTTCCCATCTATTTCCAAGATTTTGGATCATCTTTACTATCATTATTCTGAATTCTTTTCAGGTAGACTGCTTATTTCCTCTTCATTTGTTTGGTCTGGTGGGTTTTTACCTTGCTCCTTCATCAGCTGTGTGTTTTTCTGTCTTCTCATTTTGCTTAACTTACTGTGTTTGGGGTTTCCTTTTCGCAGGCTGCAAGTTTGTAGTTTCCGTTGTTTTTGGTGTCTGTCCCCAGTGGCTAAGGTTGGTTCAGTGGGTTGTTTAGGCTTCCTGGTGGAGGGGAGTAGTGCCTGTGTTCTGGTGAATGAGGCTGGATCTTGTCTTTCTGGTGAGCAGGTCCACGTCTGGTGGTGTGTTTTGGGGTGTCTGTGGCCTTATTATGATTTTAGGCAGCCTGTGTGCTAATGGAAGGGGTTGTGTTTCTGTCTTGCTAGTTGTTTGGCATAGGGTGTCCTGCACTGTAGCTTGATGGTTGTGGAGTGGAGCTGGGTCTTGGCGTTGAGATGGAGATTTCTGGGAGATTTTCACCGTTTGATATTACATGGAGCTGGGAGGTCTCTTTGTGGACCAGTGTCCTGAACTTGGCTCTCCCACCTCAGTGGCACAGCCCTGACGCCTGGCTGGAGCACAAAGAGCCTGTCCTCCACACGGCTCAGAATAAAAGGGAGAAAAAAAAAAAGAAAGAAGAAGATAAAATAAAATAAAATAAAATAAAGTTATTAAAGTAAAAAATAATTATTAAGAAAAAAATTTTTTAAGTAATTAAAAAAAAAAAAGGACAGAACCCTAGGACAAGTGGTAAAAGCAAAGCTATACAGACAAAACCACACACAGAAGCATACACATACGCACTCACAAAAAGAGAAAACGGGAAAAATATATATATATCGTTGCCCCCAAAGTCCAGTTCCTCTATTTGGGATGATTAGTTGTCTATTCAGGTATTCCACAGATGGAGGTACATCAAGTTGATTGTGGAGATTTAATCCACTCCTCCTGAGGCTGCTGGGAGAAATTTCCCTTTCTCTTCTATGTTCGCACAGCTCCTGGGGTTCAGCTTTGGATTTGGGCCCGCCTCTGCATGTAGGTCGCCTGAGGGCATCTGTCCTTCACTCAGACAGGACAGGGTTAAAGGAGCAGCTGATTTGGGGGCTCTGGCTCACGCAGGCGGGGAGGGGGGGAGGGAGGGGTACAGATGCGGGGTGAGCCTGCGGCCGCAGCGGCCGGCGTGACATTCCACCAGCCTGAGGCGCGCCATGCATTCTCCCGGGGAAGTTGTCCCTGGATCACGGGACCCTGGCAGTGGTGGGCTGCACAGGCTCCTGGGAGGGGAGGTGTGGAGAGTGACCCGTGCTTGCACACAGGCTTCTTGGTGGTGGCAGCAGCAGCAGCCTTAGCATTTCATGCCCCTCTCTGGGGTCTGCGCCGATAGCCGCTGCTTGCGCCCAACTCTGGAGCTGCTTTAAGCGGCGCTCTGAATCCCCTCTCTTCGCGCACCAGGAAACAAAGAGGCAAGAAAAAGTCTCTTGACTCTTCGGCAGCTCCAGACCTTTTCCCGGACTCCCTCCCGGCTAGCTGAGGCGCACTAGCCCCCATCAGGCTGTGATCATGCAGCCAACCCCAGTCCTCTCCCTGGGATCTGACCTCCGAAGCCCGAGCCTCAGCTCCCAGCCCCCGCCCACCCCAGTGGGAGAGCAGACAAGCCTCTCGGGCTGGTGAGTGCTGGTTGGCGCCGAGCCTCTGTGCGGGAATCTCTCCGCTTTGCCCTCCGCACCCCTGTTGCTGCGCTCTCCTCCGTGGCTCCGAAGCTTCCCCCCACCCCCGCAGTCTCCGCCCGCGAAGTGGCTTCCTAGTGTGTGGAGACCTTTCCTCCTTCACAGCTCCCTCCCACTGGTGCAGGTCCCATCCCTATTCTTTTGTCTCTGTTTTTTCTCTTTTCTTTTGCCCTACCCAGGTACGTGGGGAGTTTCATGCCTTTTGGGAGGTTGAGGTCTTCTGCCAGCGTTCAGCAGGTGTTCTGTAGGAGTTGTTCCACATGTAGATGTATTTCTGATGTATTTGTGGGGAGGAAGGTGATCTCTGGGTCTTACTCTTCCGCCATCTTGAAGCTCTCAAACTCTTAAACATTTTAATATGCTTCAGTTTACCTTTTAACACCATCAGTTGCTATAACTATTGGCCAAAGGTTTTACCAAGTTTGTGATGAATAAGAGAGATGAATTTGTTTGTAGTGAATAGGAAGAGTTAGAGATAATTAGGGCTTACAAGCTGGAAATTTATGACAAGGAAAAATCTATAGAAAACTTTGTGAGGACTATTAACAAAAAGGGACCCATGTATGTGGCTGCATGTGACCCCAACTTACAGTCAAATCCTCTTTAAAACTGCAGCTTTAAGTATGTGATTAATGGCATGGTAATTTTTGTTGTTGTTGTTGTTGTTGTTTTATTATCAGTAAGATTTTACTGATGAGTTATTTGCCTTATTTTTGCCCTCAAGATTAGACAATCCATGACTGTCCTCACTATTAAGATATCTGAAGGCAAATAAGCAGATTTGCAATAAGTAAAATCTGGAGAGGAAAGGCTGATAGAGTGCCTATATGTCTGCATCTGTATGCTGTACAGATGAGCTCCATCAAAAAAACTGGATTATGCAAACCAATAAGTTTTTGTAAAGGGAGAGGATAACACATTTTAAAGTATTAAATGAGCTATCATTTATTTAAAATAAAATATAAACGATAATCTCAAATTTGTTAGAGTACTTCAGTCACTATTAATATCAATAAAAAGTTGCTGCTAAGAAAATAGTAATACATTTATAAATGAAAAATACATACTGAAATATCTTTGTCAGGAAATTAATTCTGCATTTCATTTAGTACAGGGTTCCTAGAGGTATATTATAAAAACAAGATAATTGAGATGATGGTATGACTATGTCATTAATTTTTAATTCTTTTATATAATTCCTAGTCTTCTATTTGTATTCTGTTTTTTCCCCTGAACATAACTTTTGAATTTGTGTTTTCCAATAATTTTTATCATGTATGCTTATGAACATTACCAAATCCTTTTAAAAACAACTTAAATATCCATACACCTTTATTAAGTTTTTTTAATGCAACTAATTATCAAAGAAAGAATGAGGTAGATTTGATGCACTGATGTGGAATGATTTTTAAGACACAGTGTGAAATATGAAAAGTTTAAAAAGTCAACCAAAAAGTATGTACAATGTAATCCTATTTAAAGGGGAAAAAATTCCAAAGAAAGATGGTACATGACCAATGTTGAGCTCTCTCTGTGTTGCTCACATATCCTGAGGCTACTGAAAAAAGGGGTGGGGGATAGAAAATGAAATTCTCAAACCACAGATTATAGACGGAAGGGAGAGTAGACCAGGTCTCAGGTTGTGGATGAGGTCAAAAAGAGTCCACTCACTATCTACAGAGCACATAGATGATCTTGACAGATCATTCCACTTGAAACATGAGGAAAATGAAAAGGAAAGCATGGCAACCAGGTAAACACACCAGCATGGGAGGTGGAGGGGGGGAGAAACCTAATATGCAAACGAAATAGATGAAGAGTCCGATCTGGAAAAAAGTCCAAGAAACAGAAGAAAATTTCCCAAGAGAGCTCCTCATTAGGGAAGAATTGAATAAGTATATTAACTCAAGATATAGAAGCTCAAACATAAAACAGTAGTCACAGACTGAAATTAATGAAATTTTTAAGTGCAGCAGAAAAAAACCAGAATGAAAACAGCAACATTAAAAAGTTACCTAATACATTTAAAAGGTCAAAGAACAGACCAGATATAGCTAATTATAAAATTAATTAATTATACAGAAGAAAAGTTTGTTTTAATTAAGGTAAACACAGAGGAAAAGTACACAAAAAATTATAGATATATAATAAATCTATGGAACAGTAATAACCTATCTTAAATATACCAGAAGTAGAAAACCAAACAAATGGAACACTGAAAAATGCTGAGATATAACAGAAGAAATCTTACTAAATGGAATATGCTGGTCAAAAGCAAAAGTTGTGTTCTGGTTATAGTAGATATAGAACAATTAACGCAGAGACATATATTATTTGTCACCAAACTGTAAGAGAAGAAAATGAACTCTGGGAAGAAAACAATTTTTCTATAAAGAGGAAAGAAAATCAAGCTGGTCTCAGATTTCTCCACACATTTAATGCCAAAAGACAATGAAGCAATATCTACACAATTCTGAAACAAAAGAAAGTGTAATGCTAGAAGATAGACTCACACAACGTGATATACAAGTGTAAAAGCTACAGACAGACATTCTGAAATACAAAATCATTTAGGGAATAAAATATCCTTGAGTCCTCACTGAAAAACAAAGACAAACAAAATAAGACTACTCAACAACTATATCCAAGCAATTAAGAGCTAGAATCAAGGTAGAACACTCAAGAATGAGAAAACTATATTAAAAGAACCAGTGGAATATATGAAATCATTTAAATATTTAAAAAAGACTAAACATCCATGATCACGAATCATGATGAGAAGAAGAAGAGCGGATGGCTCCAAATCAGCCCTCATATTAACACAGGTGCTGGCACCACAGAGCTACACTATCCTTTTTCTACCATGAACGTCGGGCGTGCAGGCCTGGGTTCTGGCCTCATAGAGATAACTGTGCTTCTGTTCCAAGCCCCAGTGATTTTCCAAAACGTTTATAAAATGCATGGGTAATACAAAGATGGACTAAGGAATTATTTTTAAAATATCTTTTTTAGTAACTATTTTTTTTTTAATTTTTTTTTTTTTAATGCTATTCTTGTCTGCTTACATTCTTTTTATTTTTTATGTATGTATGTATGTATGTATGTATGGCTTTGTTGGGTCTTCGTTTCTGTGCGAGGGCTTTCTCTAGTTGTGGCAAGCGGGGGCCACTCTTCATCGCGGTGCGCGGGCCTCTCACTATCTCGGCCTCTCGTTGCCGAGCACAGGCTCCAGATGCGCAGGCTCAGCAATTGTGGCTCACGGGCCCTGTTGCTCCGCGGCATGTGGGATCCTCCCAGACCAGGGCTCGAACCCGCGTCCCCTGCATTGGCAGGCAGATTCTCAACCACTGCGCCACCAGGGAAGCCCCTAAAATATCTTTAATGGTGGGGTAAAATTAGTATTTAAATTAAGCCATTTAACTTTAAATAATGCCTATGTTTAGCTCTTTGAAATTAAACCAGACTTAGTCAGTTGGCAGCAATATGACCAGATGATTTCTTTATGAATCACTCACTGACTTCCACCGTAAAAAGGATAGTAATTTAATGCTCTCTGAAAAATCATAGTCAAAAATACATTCAGTTCAGGCATTGTATTCGTTGAGAAGAGGAAAAACACTTTTATATTGTAGATAACCAAAAGCAGAATAATATCAAAAGAAATTAGATGAAAGTGATAGATGTTGAGAAATTAAGTAATCAAATAAAATGTAAATACGAAGCAACAAATTTACCTCATTTTGAACAGGTAAATAGATTTATAAATTGGGGGTTTTTTTATTGATTTGTTTTTATTGTTCTGTGAAATGATTTTCTTTAACACAAGCAGACTGATTAAAAAAGCATTTCCTTACATAATTCAAAGGCTGAATAGAGAGAAAAGTGAACAAACAGTTCCTAAAAATGGAGGTTTTTAGATGCTTCAGCTAAGAATATGCAAACTTTAAGAATTATATGCCTGTTGAATGCTATCCTAGTCACTAGCTAACTTCTGGTTGTGAAGGTCAAGGTGATGTTAAAATATTCCTTTATAACACTTTCCCTCTGAGAGAGAAGTTCGCAGTGGAATGTTTTGACTTAAATATTTTTGATGAATATCAACGTCTTCTTTTCTGTTACTGAATAAGATTACATAAATAAAGAATAATACCATTATTAGTATTAATCATTAATGATAGTATTAATAATTCTATTCTTTGAGCACTAGCTGTTTGTACTAGTTTCCTGGGATGATCAGACAATGCTAGGATTTTTAAGGTAACAGCACACGTATCTCTGACTCTGTAAGGGTTTATTGTCTCTCTCCCATTTCAGTCAAACCACATAACTGCCAACTTGTCTCCTGCTGTGTTTTCTTACTCTTTCATTCATTCATTACATATTTATTATGTGCCTACTGCGTGCCAGACAATGTTCTAAGCAATGAACAATACAGACAAATTCCCTGCCTCTACGAAGTTTTCATTCTGGTAGAGTAGACAAACGAAATAGCAACAAAATAGAATGGGAAAAGCATTCTTTTCCCATTGTGATAACATTGCCTTTGGGCTAGACCAGGATTTCTCAACCTCAGCACTAATCATATTTCGAGCTGGATAATTCTTTGTTGTGACGGACTGTTCTGTGCACTGTAGGATCTTCAGCAGTATCTCTGGCTTCTACTCACTGAACTCCAGCAGTGTCACAAAGTTTTGACAACCAAAAATGTTTCCAGACACTGTCAAATGTCCACCAAGGGGCAAAATCATCCAGAGTTCAGAATCACTGGCCTAGACAAATCAGTGGGGCTTCCTTTCAAAATGTTCCCATTGTTATGCTACTCCAGTGCTGTGTCAGCATCCACGCTTAGCTGACGCTTCTTTTTATATTTGTTCTAGACAACTTCAGCCACTTTTCAGGTCCATGATTTTGCAGGCCAAAAGTACTTCACACTTGGGAGTAGCTGCTGACCTAGCAGAACTAATGTAAGAAGTTTCTGGCAAAGGAACTCTTCTGTTTCAACGATACATGTATTTCACTTGCATTCTGAGTGTGGATGCTGCGTATTGATAATCCATGGCTTTCTCTAATTGATTCATGGCATGATTGCTGATATTTTGTGTGTGTTTACTTCACAATGTTTTCACTAAATACATGACTTTCCATGGGCCTGTTTCTTGGTATATTTCTAAACATGCTGATAAGTTAACCTCATCCCACGCTACTAATTATTTCTGTATACAGACTTATTGGTATTTGCTTTGTCAGAACACCTTCCTCTCTTTACTGGCTTAAAAAGGATCAAAGCAATGAGAAAATTAACTGTAACATTTTCAGAAACTAGAGTCTACATCTCTCTTTGTGGCTTATTGTAGTATTAGACAGGGGAGCATTAAGCTGCCCTGGAATGGAAATTTTTGTAATCAGATTTTTCTCTAATTCTGTGGCAAATTTTGGAGACCTGCCTCTGTACACATATCTAAACTAAATAATTCTCTTTTTAATTGCAGCCCTTTGCACCCTCCTTTTGTTGTCCTTGGGAGAATAGTTAATGGCAGTGCTTAAATTTCCATTACCGATAGGAAGAAAGAAATGTAAGTATATTCTTCTATTACAATCAATAGCCAAGGATATATTTATAGTCTGTCAAAAATAATTTGAGTTCCTCTACAAGGCTGCTTAATTTAAACCCAGCACTAAATGATATTTACACGTGCATCATCCCCAGTTGTCTCTCCCCTGGCTTTGTGCAATCGACTGTACATGCCCTTCATTTGTGGGCATGTTGTGGCACAGGTTCCAATGGCTCCTATGCCTGTAATTGAGCATATTCCAGGTTTCCTTGTACTTCTTTTCTTATTAAAGACAGTTGCTGAATGAGAGATCTATTCTCGGTGAGCCAGACTGGATGAAACCATATTTTGAGTAGCCAGAACAATGGTGGTAGAAGCAAGGTGACCAATAATGTCTCACACTCACCCATGCACGCACACACTTCTATCTGCCACAGAGTTGATTTAAGAGCTGTAGGGCTCTGCTTATATAGGAGTATATTAGCTCCCCCATTGAACCAGGTACTTGGTTTATAGACTTCCTTGACAACTATGTTACAGAGTCTCATACATATTAGGAAAGTCTTCCTTTTGAGAATTGTGCCATTATTTTGCAAAATGTAAAAAGCTGAGAATTTTTTTAATAGAGGAATTTTCAAGAAAAATGTTACAAATACCATACAGCTCAATGGGGTCTGACTGAGGTCTACTTTAACCTAAACTGAATGTTCTCTTCTAAATGCTCCAGAACATGTTAGTTTTGAAAAAAATTCAAGGAAAAAATGTGGAACTCCCAGTAGTACTCTGATCAGTGGTCCCTGACTAATGATCGTGAAATTTTCTTCCTGCTTCTCCTCTCATCTGCAGTATGTAACTTCTAACAGCTCTTTTAGCTGTAGCAAAAACAAGATTGTAGTCTAAAGAAAAATGACTACTAAGAAACAATATATTTTAATGGCTGTCTAGTCCAAAATATGGGTTACTCTAAAATATTAAAATTGCAACCATGAATCCCCTTGGAATTCCTGAAGGTTTTTCTGCACTTTGCCAGCCCCTTTATCCTGAAATACATGAAGATAACAAAAGAATGACAAATCTAAACTGCAGATGGTTTTTCCCTTTCTCTCAGTTCATTCATTTTTAATGCAGATGACGGGATCTTTGGGACTTAGAGCCATATTTGACAGCTTTTTCATGTTTATTTGGATGGTGAGTTATGCTACAATTTGGATTTGAGGCACTCTTTCCAAGAATAAGTCATTTGTAATCCATGTATGTTTTAGTGGCTAAGATGTGAATATGCAGGTTTTATTGTTTCTTTCTTGAGATTTACACTGTTCTATATGTAGAGCTTTTTTTAACTAAAGACTCAGTTTTCTTCTGATTTTAGTCAAAAATAGTTGGTTATATTTCTGTTTTTAGTGCAGCATTGCTGAAGAGTATGAAGGCAAACAAAGAAACTATCAAAATATCAATAAAATCCTATTGTTTAAGACATAAAAATTCTTCAAGTACATAAATAACAGATCTCGTGTATTTATGATACTAGCTCCTTCTTTAGCATGTGTCTCAGAGCTAGTCTCCAACATTCTACACAATCTTGATGCATGGTAAATGCCTAGTGTCTCACTTAAGGAAAGAAATCACTTTCATGAACTCTTCCTGAAAGCTAAGATGGTCCTTGCTATCAAGGAAATCTGCTCTGCAGTATTATAAACAATTAGGCTATTTCTTCTCTTCCAAAATAAATTTTATTACAGGTATTTTGCTTGTAAAAAAACCCAAACAACTTTAGGTGACACTCAGTTTACTTCATTGTGTCAGATTTTTAAAAATTGTCTTTATCCATCATTCCTACATTACTGCTACCACCCTCTTGTTTGCCCAAACAGTTTCTCTTCTTATTGTGTGGTGAGATTTAGAATGGAAATAGACATTGAGAGGCCAAAAAATGGTCAGAAGGACTGATATACTTTTCACTTCTTTCCTTATGGCAAAGAACATGGAGTGTGGTATTCCCTCTAAAGTAGAAGCCACCTTAAAAGTTTGTTTTAAAATCTTCATGAAACTTTTTTCCAAGTCTAGAGAACCCAGGAGGTATTTATTTTTCTCAACCTTTCATGATTACTTTCTATGCAATGGGCACAGTGCTAAGTATTGAGATAGTGAAGGCATTTTGCTGATATTTGAAATTCATTCCCTCTTTCTCCTGACATGTTTAAGTCCTGCAGCATTTTAAAAAATCTGTTACTTTACTGACAAATCCAGTGCAAATTGATCAATTCTTTCTCTGAATTCTGTAAGGCCTCATATATCTTTTGGTTAAACCAGTCATATGGCACTTAATTCACTAAACAGAATGTTTCCAGAAAGCAGGAACTATACCTTTCACTATTATGGCATTTCTGGTATTTCATTATCAAATCAAAAGATGCATGAAAAATTCCAATCCTATATCTGTTAATAATCAGCTATGTAACTTTATATTTATCCTGATGTCATTTTCTCCAAAAATAAAAAAAAAACACATAGTAAATTGAATATGCAGATTCTTGCTGTAATATAACAAAGAGGTCATAAAATTATTTCTACTCTGGGTTGTAAGATTTGGCCAGATAACATCCATTAATTATATCAAAGAAAATTCTGCTTCCAAGAAAAGAATAGATGGATAGAATTTTCTCATTTAAAGTTTTTATTCTTTTTATTTCGACTTTAAAATGAAAGTGTCTGCTATCATTTATCCTCTAGTGAGTGCTAGTAGCTTACCCTGTGAATGAAAAAGTAGCAAATTAATATTAATTAACAAGATTAAATATAGCCAATAATTTATAATTCAACTGCTTTTTTTTTTCTTATTAGTCATCCATTTTATACACATCAGTGTATACATGTCAATCCCAACCTCCCAATTCATCCCACCACCACCCCCTCCCCTTGCCGCTTTCCCACCTTGGTGTCCATATGTTTTTTCTCTACTTCTGTGTCTCAATTTCTGCTCTGCAAACCAGTCCATCTGTACCATTTTCTAAGTTCCACATATATGCATTAATATACGATATTTGTTTTTTCTTTCTGACTTACTTCACTCTGTATGACAGTCTCTAGATCCATCCACGTCTCAACAAATGACCCAATTTCGTTCCTTTTTATGCCTGAGTAATATTCCATTGTACATATGTACCACTTCTTCTTTATCCATTTGTCTGTTGATGGGCATTTAGGTTGCTTCCATGACCTGGCTATTGTAAATAGTGCTGCAATGAACATTGGGGTGCATGTGTCTTTTTGAATTATGGTTTTCTCAGCGTATATGCCCAGTAGTGGGATTGCTGGGTCATACGGTAATTCTATTTTTAGTTCTTTAAGGAACCTACATACTGTTCTCCACAGTGGCTGTATCAAGTTACATTCCCACCAACAGTGCAAGAGGGTTCCCTTTTCTCCACACCCTCTCCAACATTTCTTGTTTGTAGATTTTCTGATGATGCCCATTCTAACTGGTGTGAGGTGATATCTCATTGTAGTTTTGATTTGCATTTCTCTAATTATTAGTGATGTTGAGCAGCTTTTCATGTGCTTCTTGGCCATCTGTATGTCTTCTTTGGAGAAATGTCTATTTAGGTCTTCTGCCCATTTTTGGATTGGGTTGTTTGTTTTTTTCATATTGACCTGCATGAGCTGTTTATATATTTTGGAGATTAATCCTTTGTCCATTGATTCGTTTGCAAATATTTTTTCCCATTCTGAGGGTTGTCTTTTTGTCTTTTTGTCTTGTTTATGGTTTCCTTTGCTGTGCAAAAGCTTTGAAGTTTCAATAGGTCCCATTTGTTTATTTTTGCTTTTAATTCCATTACACTAGGAGATGGATCAAAAAAGATCTTGCTGTGATTTATGTCAAAGAGTGTTCTTCCTATGTTTTCCTCTAAGAGTTTTATAATGTCTGGTCTTACATTTAGGTCTGTAATGCATTTTGAGTTTATTTTTGTGTATGGTGTTAGGGAGTATTCTAATTTCATTCTTTTACATGTAGCTGTCCAGTTTTCCCAGCACCGCTTATTGAAGAGGCTGTCTTTTCTCCATTATATATCCTTGCCTCCTTTGTTGTAGATTAGTTGACCATAGGTGCGTGGGTTTATCTCTGGGCTTTCTGTCCTGTTCCATTGATCTATATTTCTGTTTTTGTGCCAGTACCATATTGTCTTGATTACTGTAGCTTTGTAGTATAGTCTGAAGTCAGGGAGTCTGATTCCTCCAGCTCTGCTTTTTTCCCTGAAGACTGCTTTGGCTATTCGGGGTCTTTTGTGTCTCCATACAAATTTTAAGATTTTTTGTTCTAGTTCTGTAAAAAATGTCATTGATAATTTGATAGGGATTGCATTGAATCTATAGATTGCTTTGGGTAGTGTAGTCATTTTCACAATATTGATTCTTACAATCCAAGAACATGGTATATCTCTCCATCTGTTTGTATCATCTTTAATTTCTTTCATCAGTGTCTTACAGTTTTCTGCACACAGGTCTATTGTCTCCCTAGGTAGGTTTAGTCCTAGTTATTTTATTCTTCTTGTTGCAGTGGTAAATGGGAGTGTTTCCTTAATTTCTCTTTCAGATATTTCATCATTAGTGTATAGGAATGCAAGTGATTTCTGTGCATTAATTTTGTATCCTGCAACTTTACCGAATTCATTGATTAGCTCTAGTAGTTTTCTGGTGGCATCTTTAGGATTCTCTATGTATAGTATCATGTCATCTGCAAACAGTGACAGTTTTACTTCTTCTTTTCTGATTTGCATTCCTTTTATTTCTTTTTCTTCTCTGATTGCCATGGCTAGGACTTCCAAAACTATGTTGAATAATAGTGGTGAGAATGGACATCCTCGTCTTGTTCCTGATCTTAGAGGAAATGCTTTCAGTTTTTCACCATTGAGAATGATGTTTGCTGTGGGTTTGTCATATATGGCCTTTATTATGTTGAGGTAGGTTCCCTCTATGCCCACTTTCTGGAGAGTTTTTATCATAAATTGTATTGAATTTCGTCAAAAGCTTTTTCTGCATCTATTGAGATGATCATATGATTTTTATTCTTCAGTTTGTTAATATGGTGTATCACATTGATTGATTTGCATATATTGAAGAATCCTTGCATCCCTGGGATAAGTCCCACTTGATCATGGTGTATGATCCTTTTAATGTGTTGTTGGATTCTGTTTGCTAGTATTTTGTTGAGGATTTTTGCATCTACATTCATCAGTGATATTTGTCTGTAATTTTCTTTTTTTTTGGTATCTTTTTTTGGTTTTGGTATCAGGATGATGGTGGCCTCATAGAATGAGTTTGGGAGTGTTCCTTCCTCTGCAATTTTTTGGAAGAGTTTGAGAAGGATTGGTGTTAGCTCTTCTCTAAATGTTTGATAGAATTCACCTATGAAGCCATCTGGTCCTGGACTTTTGTTTGTTGGAAGATTTTTAATCACAGTTTCAATTTCATTACTTGTGATTGGTCTGTTCATATTTTCTGTTTCTTCCTGGTTCAGTCTTGGAAGGTCATACCTTCTCAGAATTTGTCCATTTCTTCCAGGTTTTCCATTTTATAGGCATAGAGTTGCTTGTAGTAGTCTCTTAGGATGCTTTGTATTTCTGCGGTGTCTGTTTTAACTTCTCCTTTTTCATTTCTAATTTTATTGATTTGAGTCCTGTCCCTCTTTTTCTTGATGAGTATGGCTAATGGTTTATCTATTTTGTTTATCTTCTCAAAAAACCAGCTTTTAGTGTTATTTATCTTTGCTCTCTTTTTCTTTGTTCCTATTTCATTTATTTCTGCTCTGATCTTTATGATTTCTTTCCTTCTGCTAACTTTGGGTTTTGTTTGTTCTTCTTTCTCTAGTTCTTCTAGGTGTAACGTTAGATTGTTTATTTGAGATTTTTCTTGTTTCTTAAGGTAGGCTTGTATAGCTCTAAACTTCCCTCTTAGAACTGCTTTTGCTGCATCCCATAGGTTTTGGATCGTCGTGTTTTCATTGTCATTTGTCTCTAGGTATTTTTTGATTTCCTCTTTGATTTCTTCAGTGATCTCTTGGTTATTTAGTAACGTATTGTTTGGCCTCCATGTGTTTGTGTTTTTTACGTTTTTTTCCCTGTAATTCATTTCTAATCTCATAGTGTTGTGGTCAGAAAAGATGCTTGATATGATTTCAATTTTCTTAAATTTACTGAGGCTTGATTTGTGACCCAAGATGTGATCTATTCTGGAGAATGTTCCGTGTGCACTTGAGAAGATAGTGTAATCTGCTGTTTTTAGATGGAATGTCCTAGAAATATCAATTAAATCTATCTGGTCTATTGTGCCATTTAAAGCTTGTTTTTCCTTATTAATTTTCTGTTTGGATGATCTGTCCATTGGTGTAAGTGAGGTGTTAAATTCCCCCACGATTTTTTGTGTTACTGTCGGTTTCCTCTTTTATAGCTGTTAATAGTTGCCTTATGTATTGCGGTGCTCCTATGTTGGGTGCATATATATTTATAATTGTTATATCTTCTTCTTGGATTGATTCCTTTATCATTACATAGTGTCCTTCCTTGTCTCTTGTGACATTCTTTATTTTAAAGTCTATTTTATCTGATATTAGTATTGCTACTCCAGCTTTCTTTTGATTTCCATTTGCATGGAATATCTTTTTCCATCCCCTCACATTCAGTTGTGTCCCTAGGTCTGAAGTGGGTCTCTTGTAGACAGCATATATATGGGTCTTCTTTTTGTATCCATTCAGTGAACCTGTGTCTTGGTTGGAGTGTTTAATCCATTCACATTTAAGGTAATTATCGATATGTATGTTCCTATGACCATTTTCTTAATTGTTTTGGGTTTGTTTTTGTAGGTCCTTTTCTTGTCTTTTGTTTCCTATTTAGAGAAGTTCCTTTAGCATTTGTTGTAGAGCTGGTTTGGTGGTGCTGAATTCTCCTAGCTTTTGCTTGTCTGTAAAGCATTTGATTTCTCCATCGAATCTGAATGAGATCCTTGCCAGGTAGAGTAATCTTGGTTGTAGGTTCTTCCCTTTCATCACTTTAAATATGTCATGCCACTCCCTTCAAGCTTGTAGGGTTTCTGTTGAGAAATCAGCTGTTAACCTTATGGGAATTCCCTTGTATGTTATTTGTCATTTTTCCCTTGCTGCTTTCAATAATTTTTCTTTGTCTTTAATTTTTGCCAGTTTGATTACTATGTGTCTCAGTGTGTTTCTCCTTGGGTTTATCCTGAATGGGATTCTCTGTGCTTCCTGGACCTGGGTGGCGATTTCCTTTCCCATGTTAGGGAAGTTTTTGACTATAATCTCTTCAAATGTTTTCTTGGGTCCTTTCTCTCTCTCTTCTCCTTCTGGGACCCCTATAATGCGAATGTTGTTGCGTTTCATGTTGTCCCAGAGGTCTGTTAGGCTGTCTTCATTTCTTTTCATTCTTTTTGCTTTATTCTGTTCCGCAGCGGTGAATTCTACCATTCTGTCTTCCAGGTCACTTATCCGTTCTTCTGCCTCAGTTATTCTGCTATTGATTCCTTCTAGTGTAGTTTTCATTTCAGTTATTATATTGTGCATCTCTGTTTGTTTGTTCTTTAATTCTTCTAGGTCTTTGTTACAGATTTCTTGCATCTTCTCAATCTTTGCCTCCTTTCTTTTTCCGAGGTCCTGGATCATCTTCACTATAATTATTCTGAATTCTTTTTCTGGCAGGTTGCCTATCTCCACTTCATTTAGTTGTTTTTCTGGGGTTTTATCTTGTTCCTTCATCTGGTACCTAGCTCTCTGCCTTTTCATCTTGTCTATCTTTCTGTGAATGTGGTTTTGTTCCACAGGCTGCAGGATTGTAGTTCTTGTTTCTGCTGTCTGCCCTCTGGTTGATGAGGCTATCTAAGAGACTTGTGCAAGTTTCCTGATGGGAGGGCCTGGTGGTGGGACCAGCTGGGTGTTGCTCTGGTGAGCAGAGCTTAGTAAAACTTTAATCTGCTTGTCTGCTGATGGGTGGAGCTGGGTTCCCTCCCTGTTGGTTGTTTGGCCTGAGGCGACCCAACACTGGAGCCTACTCGGGCTCTTTGGTGGGGTTAATGGTGGACTCTGGGAGGGCTCACACCAAGGAGTACTTCCCAGAACTTCTGCTGCCAGTGTCCTTTATACTCACGGTGACACACAGTCCCCCCCCCCCAACCTCTTCATTAGACCATCCAACACTAGCAGGTAGGTCTGGTTCAGTCTCCTATGGGATCACTGCTCCTTCCCTTGGGTCCCGATGCGCACACTACTTTGTGTGTGCCCTCTAAGGATGGAGTCTCTGTTTCCCTTAGTCCTGCCAAAGTTCTACAATCAACTCCCGCTAGCCTTCAAAGTCTGATTCTCTAAGAATTCCTCCTCCCTTTGCCAGATCTCCAGGTTTGGAGGCCTGACGTGTGGCTCAGAACCTTCAGTCCAGTGGGTGGACTTCTGTGGTATAATTGTTCTCCAGTTTGTGAGTCACCCACCCAGCAGTTATGGGATTTGATTTTATTGTGATTGCCCCCCTCCTACCATGTCATTGTGGCTTCTCATTTTTCTTTGGATGTGGGGTATCTTTTTTGGTGAGTTCCAGTGTCTTCCTGTCGATGATTGTTCAGCAGTTGGTTGTGATTCCAGTGTTCTCGAAAGAGGGAGTGAGAGCATGTCTTTCTACTCCGCCATCTTGAACCAATCTCCCTCAACTGCTTGTTTTTTTGTGTGTGTGGTTTTTTTTGGCAAACACGAGTATTTGTCAGTTTATTGTACTGTTAAGACTTGGTGTCAGAGTGAACTGATTTTCTTACTCTAAATTCTGCCACTGTATGTAAAAGAGGTAACTCACTTAGAATTTCTGAACCTCTGTAAAATAAAGAAATTATGCTACCACTTCTGTTTTATATTGGAACTGGCATAAAGTAATTTATGTATGCATATAAATGCATTAGAATAAATAGGACAGGGTAGAGTATATGGACCAACTCACTGGCTAAAGACAATTTAAATAGCTCCAAAAGATAACAAAAATTTTCTTAAGAGCATAGAAGTAGGCTTTGATTGAATAGGCTACAGTAGACCACAACTGCCACTAAAAACAATGAGAAAAGCCAGGTAAAATAAACTTTAAGATATGTTCGAAGTCATTAAGACTATAGCTATTGAAGTAACAACACCAAGAGGCCTAGGTCTTGGAGAAGTAGAAGCCATAGAGAGAAGAGCCCAGCTGTCTGTCATAGTTTCTCCCACAAAGAATTTGCCAAATCCTAGTGCTGGGTGAGAAGCTGAAAAGCCAGGCAGAGAGTGGCTAGCTGCCAAGAACCAGAGAAGTGAGCAGAGCCTTGGCAGTCTGACCATGCTGGAGGAAAAACATCCAGAGGCAGGCAGGATTTGAGAGGCCAACATCCAGGAGAGAAGGGAGGTCCTGATAAGTGAGCCAAATGCTCTTCTTTTCCCTTTTTAGCACTTACTGAATTCTTAAGGTGCTTGGAGAAGAATACTAAGAAACTGAAAAAGTATTTGAAAATCTATGCAGTTATCATGGGTCTCTTGGTGAACAGGAGACAACAGTGGGCGTTCTTGACTAGCAAAAAAAGACAGCATTTTGTAAACACTCAAAGGCTCTTGGTTGAGATCTGTAAGAGCTAACCCAAAGAACTTCATCCAAAGAGAAGTATCCAATGCTTCCCCCAAACTGCACAATATCCTTGAATCAGCTCATTCCCTGATTGAATACAGTGATCTGCTCCCTCATAGGCTGCCTAAGAAAGGACAAGATCGGTTCTATCTAAAGTAGGAGAATATCGTTCAGTGGCATTAAATATTTCATGTACAATATGCAGCACTCAATCAAAAAAATAAAAACTAAGCCATAAATAAATAAATAAATAAATAAATAAATAAATAAATAAATAAAGGAACAGGAAAACCAACAATAGCAACAAAGCATAGACTATCCAGGTGCTATAGCTGTGAGACTAGACTTATGTTTGTGAGTAATATGTCCAAGAACATAGATAACAACAGGAAGAATTTCATCATAGAACTGTTATCTAGTGGAAAAGAAATGAATGGAAATTCTTGAGTTAAAAAAGCAATAATGGGAATTGATGATTCAGTACATGGAGTTACAGATTGGACGAAACTGAATAGGTGATTAAAGTAATGATGAGTAAAATAATAGGTGAGTAAAAATAATCTGGGCTAAAGAAGGAGAAAAGCATATGTGGAAAGTACAGAAGAAAGTGTAAGAGACACATGCGATACAGTGAAGACAAATAAAACACATGTCCTTGGTGTCATAGAAGGGAAGAGAAGATAGAGGCAGAAGCAATCTTTTAAGAGATAATGGAATTTCTTAGAAATGTAATCAATCACAGTTGGAAGCTAAGAAATGCATGAGGGAATTAAAGCTCTACAAATACTTATTATATGAATAGATATTGATTTTACAGAACAAAACTATTAATGTATTGGGCTGCATAAAATAGATGAGGAGTTAAAGTAATAACAAAATAACACAATAAGAGAGAGGGGAATAAATAGAGTAAATGTACTTTAAGGTAGTTGTATTTTCAGGTGAGAGGTAAAGAAATAATTTATTTCTGACTGTAATGGGTCAAAGTTGCATATTGTAATCATTGAAATTATTGTAAAGGATGTATATCATAAAGCTAAAAGAAAATCAATCAATTATGAAATAATTAATTCACAAGAAGAAAGAACATAAAACAGGTGGGACAAATAGAAATAGTAAAAGGTAAATATGAACCAAAATATGTCAGACAATACATTTAGTATAAGTGGACACAATGCTCCAATTAAAAGACCGAATTTTAAAAAACACTTAAATTTACTGACAAAGACCCTTTAAATACAATGATAGAAAGGTTATAAGAAAAAGGCTGGGAAAAGATCTATCAGACAAAAGTAAAGCTGGTTCGTCAATAATAGAAACAAAGTAGACACAATGACAAGAAATATAACAAGAGACAATTAGCAGAACTTCATAATGTTACAAGGGTCAGTGTTCTAGAAAGATATAACCGTGTTACATCTGTATGAACCTAACAGCAGGGATACAAAATATATAAGATAAAAATTTAAAGAATTACTTGAGAAATGACAAATCAAAAATTATACTGAGAGACTTTAACAGACTCTCCCAATAACTGATAGTATAAACAGACCAAAAAAGTCAATAAGTATATAGAGAATATAAATATTGTGATAAACAAAATTGCCTAGTTGGCAGGAATAGATCATTGCTTCCAACAATGGCACAACACACATTTTCCAGTGCATGTAGAGTATATATGCACCCAATTTTGGGAAATGTTTCATGTGCAGTTGAAGTATTTGTGTGTTCAATTATTATTTGGAAACTAAGAAATGCAGTTCTAAAAAATCAATAAGACAAAGTATTAATGGATGTGAGAAAATATTTTAAATTAATTAATAATAGGTATATAATATATCAAACTTGGATGTGACTAAATCTGTGCTTAAATAAAAATTCATACTGTAAAATTAATATATTAAAAGCATGTTTATAAGTATCCATTATATTTAAATATTCACTATAGCATGTTAAAAATGGAAAGGCAAGTTAAATTCAGTAAAAGTAGAAGGAAGAAAATAAATAAGGGCAAAATTATGAAATAGAAAATAAATGCATAATAAAAAATTGACTAATAAAAAAAGGTTTATCTTTGGAAATATGTAAAATTGACATACTCATGGTAAGATTGATCAAGAGGAAGAGAGAGAGAGAGGGAGAGAAGGCACAAATTAGCTTTACTAGCAGCAATAAAAGAGCATGAATAAAGATCCTACAGGTATTGAAAATAAAATTAAAGTATATGATGAATGATGTTTTAACAGTAAATTAGAAACTCTACATGAAACAGATAACCTCTTAGAAAAATAAAATATTCCAAAACTGAGACAAGAGGAAATTTAAAAAATCATATAGTGTTACTATATTCATGAAAATCTCAGTTCATACAGCTTTACGATGAATTTTCCCAAATATTTCAGATAGATGAAACACTAATCTTATGCAAAAGTTTCCAGAGCAAAGAACAATAGGAATCATTTACAAATCATTTTAATTTGCTGTCATAACCTTCTTACCAAAATAGGACAAGGATATTATAAGAAAGGAAAGGAAAGCTGTAGGTCAATTCCTTTCACAGAAATAGATGTGAAAATGGGAAAATTCTAAACCAAATGTCAACATATAAAATTTAGGAATATTTAAAAAGGATAATATGTCATGATCAAGTAGAATTTATCTAGTAAAAAGGCTGGCATAAAGTTTTAAAATTATTTAATATTAGTCATGATGCAGAATAAAGGAAGAAAATATACACTTATCTTTATAAATTCAGAAAAGACATTTGACAAAATTAAAAATTCAGTATTCATTCATGATAAAACTCTTAGCAAAGCAGGAATCTAAAATAACTTTTTTACTCTGATAATGGCTATCTATAAAAATCTGCACTAAGTATCATAGTTGATGGTGAAATACTGACTATTAGGCCAAAATTAGGAGAACATAAAGGTGCCTACTACAATCACTTCTCTTAAGCATTTTACTAGATGTCTCAGCCTATGCCATAAGGCCAGGAAAAAACAGTTTTAAGAATTTAAAATAAAAAATATGGCTTTTGTTATGTGTTTTGTTATGTTTGTTTGTGGTTTTACCCAAACATATCTACAGTATAGATTCCAATATACAGATGCAATTCCAATCAAAATCAGAACATATTTATTGTGGAAATTAACAAGTTGGTTCAAGTTAATTCTAAAATGTATATAGAAATACATACAAGGGGCCAAGAATAGCCAAGAAAATACTGAAAAAGAAAAGCTTATGAAGAGGATAAAAGTTGGCAGGTTTGCACTACTATCTATCAAGATGTATTATATAGGTTAATAATTAACAAAGTGTTTTGTTACCACAGACATAGACAAATAGACCAATGAAGCAGAATAGAAAATTCAGGAACAAATCAGAACTTTCATAGTCAGGTGACTATGACAAAGGTGACACAGTGATGCAGTGGTAAAAGAATGTCTTCTTTAATAAATGTTCCTAAACATTTAATAAATGTTCCTAAATTGGGCATCAATTTGGGGAAAAAAATAACTTTGACCTCACTTTACACAGTACAGAAAAATCAATTCCAGATAGATCACAGACCTAAATATGAAAGGTAAAAAAATAAAGCTCTCAAAGTAAGCATAGGAGAACATCTTTATGCCCTTAGAGTAGGCTATAATTTCTCATGAAGGACACTAAAAGCATTAACCATAAAGGAAAGCTCGATAAATTGGACTTCACTGAAAGTAAGACCCATGTTTTTCAGTATACATAGACTGTTTCCCAAAATGATCTTTTACTGGCTACACAGAAAGTCTCAAGAAATTTCAAAGGATAGAAATAATATAAATTAATTTTTATGACCATAGTGCATTTAGGCTAGAAATCTATACTTAAGAGATAATTAGAAAATTATGATATGCTAAGAAATGACAACATTTAGTACTTCAAAATAGGTGAGTCAAAGATAGATTCATAATAGAAATTAAAATCTTTGAAATAGCTGAAAAGAAAAATGCCACATTTCAAAAGTTTTGGAATGCCATTAAAGTAATACTTAGAGAAAAACATATAATTTTAAATGAGTATATTAGGAAAAGTAGAAATGGTTAAATTAATCAGTGCAGTACAAAGAAAAACTATATATTTAATGGAATTAACTTATAATTTTCATATTGCATGCACTCACTCATGATGAACCCAAGGAGAATGCATAGAAGGGAATAAAAAAGATACTAATACACATTAATAAACTAGAATTCTAATAATCAATTGAAAGAAAAATTAATCATTTGAGAAGAATAAAATTGATTGACTTTCAGTGACACTTTCAGTAATCAAGAAAGAGATAAATCCCAAATTAACAGTGTTAGGAATAAACTAAAGGAAAATCAGAATAGATGGTGCAGGATAAAAAGATAGTAAAAGTATTTCAGAATAATTTTAGACCAATAAATCTAGAAATACAGAAAAAACAGATACATTATTCAGAAAAATAACATCAAAACTGATTCAGGAAGAAATGCAAGCTGGAATAATATTAGGGAAATCTAATCAATGATCAAAAATATTCCCACTAATTTACTTTGGATAGCTTCACTATATCAAAAATTTGAGAAACTTAATTTGGATGTACACCACCTCTTGTAGGAGACAAACAAACAAAAAAAGGTAGGCATAGAGAGATTACTCCAATTAAATTAATAACAAATACAAATTTTGTACAAAAAAGGGAAACTACAGTTGATTCAGTTCAAGCATATTGACGTAAAACAAAATATTTTCAAATCCAAATCCAGGATAATATATAAAAAGAGTTTTATCATGACCAAGTTGGTTTACTTTATAAATGAAAGGATGTTTTAACTTTAAAAAGTTCGTAAATATCATCCACCAGATTAACAAAGTGAAGGAGGAAAGTCATATGATCATTTCAATGGCTGAACAAAATTTTTTGAAAAATTCCATACTCATTTATATAGAAGTCTTAGTAAACTTGGAAGAAAAATAACTTTGCCATTTTTTTAAAAATCACACAATTTCATAAAATAAAATGTATTAAATTAATGTTCCACATTATTCCTCAAAGAACATCATGACATCCACGCATTTTGCTACTTGAACAAATGTAAAAACTAGCAATCTAGTACCATCTCATTTTTACAGAAAGAATTGTTCTTTCAAGAAACTCCAATGAATTCTTGCTTGCTCTGTCAGTTTCTTGCTTCTATTTTCTAAGGATAAATGATATAAATATAAAAAACAAACAAACAAACAAACTCTTGTTCATTTATTTTTTCAAGTATTTATCTAAGTTCTTTTCCATTTTTTTGTTTTCTCTTCTGCATTGAATAATTTCTGTTCTCTTAGGGAAAAATAAATGAATATTTGGCTATCGTGTCATTAGAAGCACAAATCCTCAGTTTATTCTCATCTCTGTGTTATTCCCATTAAAGCATATAGATGGTTGCAGATGATCACTATTCACTTTCCATGTTCATATCTTAGTATCCGGAATCATTCAAACCTGAAAGATGGTACCTTTTGAAAGAGAAATTATTGTACATCTAACGAGTTCCCATAAAACTGGGTATTTAATGAAATAGGCCACATGTGTGTCCCTGTACCAGAATATATGAAGATAAAAAGCAGATGGAAGAATGGTACATGACATAGCAGAGAAGAAGAGTAGCGACTCTTCATAACTGAACTCAAGAGTATCGTATGTAGAAGGAAGTCTGTTTGTGCAGAAGAATCCTAAAATTGCTCAGTAATCAAGTCAGCATGTAACATGAAAAGAAGAGGATGAAAAACAGAAAAGACATTTGGAAGTACATATGTGGAGCAGTTAGAACACCAGGTCTTCACCTCCAACCTGCATAATCAAGTGACTATCCATCCTCTACACTTGCAGGACACAAGAAGTCTATTTTCAGGAAAATTGAATTAAAGAGCTTTCTAATTCTAAGACAACTGGCTCAAAAGAGGGTGGGAAAGAGATGTCATTATGAACATCTTTATGCTGAAGAGTGAGAGTTTCCAGTCTACTCCTCAGCATAGCTCTTCAGCAACAACAGAGAATTGTGTCCTTAACACTCCTACCCCATCTCTAAAGAGGAGATTGTTATATTCTTGTCTGGTAAACTGCATGTACCAGAGAAAAGATCCACAGATCCTGCCCTGTCGATGACTTGAAATGAAAAACCTTGCTGGTGTACTCCTGTCACTAGAATGAAGCTCCATGATTTACATAGAGCCTCATGAATCAAGAAGTTTTTAGTGCCTTACTCTCAAATGTGCATGAACAAAGATCACCAGATATTTGAAGAAAACCTCCACCGTGGATGGCAGAAAACAAAAAGAGAAAGATATACAAAGGAAATGGAGATAATGCATGGGGAGAGGTCCAAAAAATAAAATTAATGTGCTAAGAGATAGAGTAAAAATATGGAATTCATGAAAGAAGGAGAGTGAAATGGGAAAAAGAAAGAGAAAATCATCTAAGGAATATTTAAGAAAATTATTCATAACTAGCACACATGCCTCTCAAAAAAAAAAAAAGTTCATCTAAAGTTCAGCAAAATGAAATAAAAACAATAGATTCACATTAAAGCATATAATCATGAAATTTTAGGACACCAGCTACATAGAGAAACTCCTAAAAGCTTCCAAAGAAAAAAGCAAATTAATAAGTTTATTTTTGAAAATCTCAGGCAAAAGTATATGAAATAACAAGGGCAGTGTATCCTCCAGAGCAAAATTGGAAGCAATACCAAAATTCTGAGTTAAAATGAATTTCAACCAAGGATTCAAGTAGTAGGTCCCTAAAAATTCACCTCTCTTTTTAGTATTTTTCAGACATGTAATGTAGGTTTTGTTTTAGTAAAATGAGGCAGTAAACCAAGAAAGAACAGAAAAGAGGAGAGTCAACCCAGAGGAGGGATGATGAAGATTCCTTTCTCACCATGGGAAAGGGAAAGCCCATAGTGGTACCTGTGCTGAAACCTAAGAGAGTAATGAATCCAGATGGGAGCAGGAGAGTCGGAGGGCATCTAAAGGGGTATCTCTAGGGAAAAGAAGAAAAAGAGAATTGATAAATTATCAACAGGCTTTTTATGGAACTGTTAGAAGAGGCTGGACATTTTATTTAGATGTACAAACAAAATAAAACAAATGTAAAAAAGTGAAACAATAATTACCTTCAGGGAAAAAATAACTGCAGAACAAAATATATTCTACCAGATGTTCTGTGTGGACAATATTTACAGAGATGTAATAATAGAGCCACTGAATACAGATTTGATCAAAAGCAAATATAATCATGTGCAGGGGATGGGAAGAGGGGGAAGAATGGAAGTCAGTGAAATTGGATCCTCACCCACCATGTTATGGAGTCAATTTATAATGTCGAATGATAGACAGTAAATAGAGAACCTGTGTAAAAATAGTATTTAGAAATTCAGGCTATTTGAATTTAATACTTTGCCAAAATAAGTAAATCATAAAGATAAAAAAATGAAGTAATGGTGCATAAATTGTAAATAGAGAATAAATATGGTAGATTTTACTTACTGATGGGCAATTTTTCCTAGGATAGGTTTTCTGACATATTTAAAACTATTTTAAAGCAATCTTCCAGTTCTTATTATCGTTCCTAATTGTTTGCATTGAAGGGTATATTATCACAGAATAAGAAACGTCTCAAACATCCCACATTCAAAAAACCTGCTAATCATTAATATAGGTGAAAGAAAAATGTATTTATAATTATTTGAGCCTATAATTTAGCTCTCCTTTATATATAAACACAAATTGTTGTTTCCTTGATTTCGTATATGTTTTCCAAATCAGTTACACAAAGAGTTAAACAAAATATCTTTTTCAAAGCAGGTGCCTTTATGAAGATTGCCAAATGATAATTTAATAAAAATACACTTATGGAATACTATTTAAAAACACCCAAGTGAAATTTAGTTCCCTTCATACTTTGACATCTAACTCATTTCACTTTTAAAAAATCTAACTTATTTATGCCTGGCTTAATCCTTTGGCCTGACTGAAGGAATTTATAACACACCCATAGCCTTATCTTGCAGTCAAATACCATGAGGATCGATGACCCAGGCTTGGATGACCCAATGTTATCTCCTCCATACAACTACAGGTAGCTCTTTTCCACATCTACAATTCTAGAAAAATTAAAGAGATGGACTTAGTTGGTGCTTCTAGTCTTTTGAAGAACAAATTAATTTTGCCATTCCTTTTGACTTTCATTTGTTTATAGTTGTAACATAAAAACAATATACATATTTAATAGGATTTAAGCAAGAAAACATGTCACTTAAATCAACTTATCTATATTTTCTACTTTTTAAAAGTATACTTTGTATTCTTCCTTTACAGAAAAAAGAAAGATACTCTCTGCTAAAAGATGACAAGGTATCATTTGAAATCCAAATATAAGCCCTGGAATTAATCTAAAGTTGTACCTATCCAAGTCCTGCTTTAGAAGTCAATTCTATTTAACTTATAAATCAGTTATAAACTGCTATAGTTCCTTTAACACATTCCCTAGATTGCAACTGTTTATTACTGATATTTGAAGGAGCTAATAATTTAAAACATATTTAAAAGTTCCATCAGAGATCAAAATAAACATAACCATTTTTAAATCATAGAATTTCAAATTCTAGTGTATATACCAGTTTAATGTATAATGACTAGTGAAATTTAATTTTTTAACTTATATTGCTATTTCAAATATATGTACTGAAAATGAAAAATACATTCACTGTCCTTAAGACATAGTCCTTGGTGTCACAATGTATAGAAGGGTATTCCAACATTTAGTGTGATTTACTTAATATTATTCTTAACGGGAAACTCAGTAGATTATGACAGGTAGTCTTGTTTTCAGTACAGCAAAGAAGTGATGCCTGTTATAAATTTCAGTATCTCTATCCTATTAGAAAAAATTTCTCAGATAAATTTTTTATTCCACAGATGAAAAAAATAAGCTGTGATTTTTTTTTAAAGATTTCACAGAAAATTAGAATGTACTTTAGGATTGGCAACTTAATTCAAGACTGCCTTTACTTATTTTCACATGTAGAAATTTTTACTGTGCATTTAAATCTTTGGCAAATTGCCAAAATACAGTACACAAGGCCTCTAAATGAGGTATGGATTCATGGCAAGAACTTGTGGGTTAAAAACAGGGCACAGAGGCCGCAATTAGTATCTTTAGATGAATGAGTTCCAGCGCTGAAACTGGTTTGAGGGTGGAATCCCCAAATCCACTATATGAGGAATCCTGAACCAAGCAGAATTGGGAGTGAATCAAAGATGCATTTGCATTGGCAATGGTTCAAAATTTTTTGCAAATGTTTGCTGGTGTCCACTTGAGCTAAGGAGGAGGGAAAATAGAGTGCTAATGAATTTTTAGTGTTGAAAACATGAAATTTACCTTCAAGATGAGAGAAAAAATACATTTAACATTTGGATTACTTGCACCTACAACTTTTGCCCTTAAAATGCCTCTGCCAGAAATGATTTCTTTCAGTAGCTGTACATGAAATTTTCATGGAAAATGAACTCAATTTTACCTTGATTACTCTTTTAAAATGCACACATATTGCTTCAGTCAGTCTTGTGAAATTGGTTCCTTATGTACTCATTCCTTAATAACATAATAAACTAAAGTATTGATAGCAACTCAGGAAATGAAGAACTGCATATTTTACTTTGGTATCGGTCAGACTGAATTCACATCATCAGGAACAAGTGGGGACAGAGAAGAATAAAACTACAAGAGGTTTTATATATAGCCTCTAAAGAGAAGCAAGGGATACATGTATATTAGTCACACTCAGGCTATTATATCATTCTGTTAATTTTTCATTTTTTCCCTTTATTCTTCTTCCTTATATGGAATACCATGAGCACGGTACTTGTTTTCAAGAAATTCACAGCTAGTGTGGGAGAAGGAAATGAAATTAATGGTTCCATTTAGGATACATAATACCAATAAAAAAAACCAAGCCCTAACTTCCAGGGGCTTAAACGCAGTCTGCTGAAAATCTGGGCTGTGTACACTCTAGGGCAACTGTCCTCCATGAGTTGGCTCAGTATTGCAATTCCTAATCAAAATGTGCTTCCACTATTGTCTCAGCAAAGAAGAAAGGAAAATAGAGAGTTCAGCATTAGTAAATAAATGCTTCATATAGTTTCTCCCTCACGTAGTTCATTGTCCAAGTCATATGACCATGCCTACCTTTAAAGTGAGAGGGGAAGTACATTCCAATCATGGGTCCAAAAGGAAAGGGTCTGTGATACAGGTGTTCACTAATAATGTCTGTCACATTAATAATTACAAATAAAGTGCCCAAAGCGGTGCAAATAAATTTTTTTAAATATTGTAAAAGCCAGAGGAGGTATTGTTTTGGAGGACAGCTTAGAGAATTACCTTAAAGAATGATTAGGCGTTTGTCAAGTGGAAATGGGTATCCAGGTGGGATAAATGATGGCTGAAATGGCGCAACACGGAGGGGAAAAGAGACAGGATTTAATGTTTTAAGAGTTGACTTGGGAATTTTTAAATCCCATGCTAAGGAACTTGGAATTTTTCTCGTAGGAAAGGGGGAATTCTCTAGGGTGTTAAGTAGAAGAGTAAAGCGATAATATTAGTCTTGGAAATATCACTCTTGTTGGAAAAGAGAGACTGGATTTGAGAGAAATGAGATGTAGGGTATTGAAGTCCAGGCAGGAGCTGATGTGATTGTGAAGTACATCACCAAACACTGACGATGGAGATGGATTTGAGAGGCACTAAGAGGTAGAAATCAACATGGCCACGGATGGGGGCTGCTATCTGTTGGGAACTGTACTGTGAAGAAAAACATAAAGATATAAGATCTCTACCTGTAAGTACTTTATAACCTAGCAGGAAATCAGACATGTAACGAACAACTATGAAAGTTTAAGTGCTCTGATAGGCAACACTATTAAGAGAATGCCACAGAGAACATTGCAGCCTTAGACTGTGGAGTCATGCCAACTTCTTCTGACTTTTTTATTGATATATCCCAGAACCCTGGGCTTTCTTCTCTTTTGTGTCTATATATTGACGTTGAACTATTTCACACATGTCTAGCAAAAAAAAATGTTCTTACCTACAATGACCTGCATGCCAGTTCATTCTGAATCACCCATTTTCAAAAACTCATCCTGAATGTTATTGTCATCCAGAATTATCACACTTCTGAAATAATGAATTTAATAAATCTCATTTCTGACCATATCCTTGTATGATGACATTTAAAATCGGTACACTTGATGGTGGAAGGTCGTTGGGGTGCAGTTAAAATAGACAGAAACATTCTTCTAGTCTTTAGCCTTTTATTCTGAAAGACCAGCGTAATTTCTACCATATATTATTAGTGTTCTTATCAGACATGGAGACAAACACAACACAGAGGGCGCTGCAGTGTTATTCCTGGTCTTCACTCTTCCTGTTTCTCTTTTGTTTGCCATCATCTCTGATAATTTCCTCTGTGCCCACTGCACATAACTTCATATTACCATGCCCTTTTTGCACAGCACTGTCTGAGGAGATCCTGAAATCTCTGTGCTGTTTCTTCCCGGCCATTTCCAGCTTCTGCTCCCTAAGTAGGAGCATTAGAAACGACACCAATTAGCTCTAGCAAAATATGGACCCCTCCCTTCTTAATCAAATAGAGCTTTATTATTAAGTACTAGTCGAAATAAACAAGCCATTATTTATGACACAGAAATATATCATTCAGGGATCTTTATAGTAATGCTATTTAATGAAATGGGAATTGACTTAATTATGCCCTGCTTTCTTCATGCCATTTACTTATGGTCACGTCAGTTTTTACACTACCACTTTAAATGTTAAGCCCTCAGTGTACAAGAATTCCACCTAATCACTCAACATAGCATTTAGCAGAGCTTCATCCATTAGTTCCTGCTGCTTTGATGTTTTCAGTTTTACTGATAAAATTGACATTATTTGAAATTTTAGATCAATATGACTATTTTATCACTGAAAGTGTCTGCTGTTGAAACCAATTTTATTTATTTTATTAGATACTTATATTTGTTTTTTTTTACAGTATAGTCGATACTTATAGTTTTTTTTGAATTTTATTTTTTAATACAGCAGGTTCTTATCAGTTATCTATTTTATATATATTAGTGTATACATGTCAATCCCAATCTCCCAATTCATCCCACACCCCCCACCCCCGCTTTCCTCCCTTGGTGTCCATACATTTGTTCTCTACATCTATGTCTCTATTTCTGCCTTGCAAACTGGTTCATCTCTACCATTTTTCTAGATGCTATATATATACGTTAATATACGATATTTGTTTTTCTCTTTTGGAATCACGTCTCTACAAATGACCCAGTTTCATTCCTTTTTTATGGCTGAGTAATGTTCCATTGTATATATGTACCACTGCTTCTTTATCCGTTTGTTTGTCGATGGGCATTTAGGTTGCTTCCATGACCTGGCTATTGTAAATAGTGCTGCAATGAACATTGCGGTGCATGTGTCTTTTTTTTTTTAAATTTTTATTGGGGTATACAAATTATAATTAAAATTTGCTTTACAATGGTGTGTTAGTTTCTGCTTTATAACAAAGTGAAACAGCTATACATATACATATATCCCCATATCTCCTCCCTCTTGTGTCTCCCTCCCATCCTCCCGATCCCACCCCTCTATGTGGTCACAGAGCACCGAGCTATGCAGCTGCTTCCCACTAGCTATCTATTTTACATTTGGTAGTGTATATATGTCCATACGACTCTCTCACTTTGTCCCAGCTTATGCTTCCCCGTCCCTGTGTCCTCAAGTCCATTCTCTACATCTGTGTCTTTATTTCTGTCCTGTCCCTAGGTTCTTCAGAACCATTTTTTTTTTCTTCTTTGTCCACTCATCTGTCGATGGACACTTAGGTTGCTTCCATGTCCTGGCTATTGTAAATAGAGCTGCAATGAACATTGTGGTACATTACTCTTTTTGAATTATGGTTTTCTCAGGGAATATGCCCAGTAGTGGAATTGCTGAGTCATATGGTAGTTCTATTTTTAGTTTCTTAAGGAAGCTAGATACTGTTCTCCATAGTGGCTGTATCAGTTTACATTCCCACCACAGTGCAAGAGGGTTCCCTTTTCTCCACAACCTCTCCAGTATTTGTTGTTTGTAGATTTTCTGATGATGCCCATTCTGACTGGTGTGAGGTGATACCTCATTGTAGTTTTGATTTGCGTTTCTCTAATAATTAGTGAGGTTGAGCAGCTTTTCATGTGCCTCTTGGCCATCTGTATATCTTCTTTGGAGAAATGTCTATATACATCTTCTGCCCATTTTTGGATTGGGTTGTTTGTTTTTTAAATATTGAGCTGCATGAGCTGTCCTTCCTTGTCTCTTGTAACATTCTTTATTTTAAAGTCTACTTTATCTGATATGAGTATTGCTACTCCAGCTTTCTTTTGATTTCCATTTTCATGGAATATCTTTTTCCATCCCCTCACTTTCAGTCTGTATGTGTCCCTAGGTCTGAAGTGGGTCTCTTATAGACAACATATATATGGGTCTTGTTTTTGTATCCACTAAGCGAGCCTGTGTCTTTTGGTTGGAGCATCATTTAATCCATTCACTTTTAAGGTAATTATCAATATATATATTCCTATTACCATTTTCTTAATTGTTTTGGGTTTTTTTTTTTTAAGTTTTTTTTTTTTGATGAAGACCATTTTTAAAGTCTTTATTGAATTTGTTACAATATTGTTTTTGCTTTATGTTTTGGTTTTTCGGCTGCAAGGCATGTGGGATCTTAGCTCCCTGACCAGGGATTGAACCTGCACCCCCTGCATTGGAAGGCAAAGTCTTAACCACTGTACCACCAGGGAAGTTCCTTGGGTTTATTTTTGTAGGTCTTTTTCTTCTCTTGTCTTTCTCACATAGAGAAATTCCTTTAGCATTTGTTGTAGAGGTGGTTTGGTGGTGCTGAATTCTCTTAGCTTTTGCTAGTCTGTAAAGCTTTTGATTTCTCAGTCGGATCTGAATGAGATCCTTGCAGGGTAGCGAAATCTTGGTTGTAGTTTCTTCCCTTTCATCACTTTAAATATATCATGCCACTCCCTTCTGGCTTGTAGGGTTTCTGCTGAGAAATCAGCTGTTAACCTTATGGGAATTCCCTTGTGTGTTGTCATTTTTCCTTTGTTGCTTTTAACAGTTTTTCTTCATCTTTAATTTTTGTCAATTTGATTGCTATGTGTCTCAGCATGTTTCTCCTCGAGTTTATCCTGCCTGTGACCCTCTGCGCTTCCTGGACTTGGGTGGCTATTTCTTTCCCCATGTTAGGGAAGTTTTCGACTATAATCTCTTCAGATATTTTCTCGGGTCCTTTCTCTCTCTCTTCTCCTTCTGGGACCCCTATAATGCGAATGTTGGTGCATTTAATGTTGTCCCAGAGGTCTGTTAGGCTGTCTTCATTTCTTTTCATTCTTTTCTCTTTATTCTGTTCTGTGACAGTGAATTCCACCATTCTGTCTTCTAGGTTACTTATCCGTTCTTCTGCCTCAGTTATTCTGCTATTTATTCCTTCTAGTGTATTTTTCATTTCAGTTATTATATTGTTCATCTCTGTTTGTTCTTTAATTGTTCTAGGTCTTTGTTAAACATTTCTTGCATCTTCTCAATCTTTGCCTCCATTCTTTTTCTGAGGTCCTGGATCATCCTCACTATCATTATTCTGAATTCTTTTTCTGGAAAGTTGCTTATCTCCACTTCATTGAGTTGTTTTTCTGGGTTTTTTTTCTTGTTCCTTCATATGGTACATAGTTCTCTGCCTTTTCATTTTATCTACCTTTCTGTGAGTGTGGTTTTCGTTCCACAGGCTGCAGGATTGTAGTTCTTCTTGCTTCTGCTGTCTGCCCTCTGCTTGATGATGCTATCTAAGAGGCTTGTGCAAGATTTCTGATGGGAGTGACTGGTGGTAGGTGCAGCTGGGTGTTGTTCTGGTGGGCAGAGCTCAGTAAAACTTTAATCTGCTTGTCTGTTGATGGGTGGGGCTGAGTTCCCTCCCTGTTGCTTGTTTGCCCTGAGGTGGCTCAGCACTGGAGGCTACAGGCTCTTTGGTGGTGCTAATGGTGGACTCAGGAATGGCTCACACAAAGGAGTACTTCCCAGAACTTCTGCCGCCAGTGTCCTTGTCCCTGTGGTGAGCCACAGCCACACCTGCCTCTGCAGGAGACCCTCCAACACTAGCAGGCAGGTCTGGTTCAGTCTCCTATGGGGTCACTGCTCCTTCCTCCCTGGGTTCTGATGTGCACACTACTTTATGTGTGCCCTCCAAGAGTGGAGTCTCTGTTTCCCCTAGTCCCGTTGAAGTCCTGTAATCAAATCTCTCTGGCCTTCAAAGTCTGATTCTCTGGGAATTCCCCCTCCTGTTGCCAGACCCCCATATTGGGAAGCCTGACTTGGGGCTCAGAACCTTCACTCAAGAGCGTGGACTTCTGTGGTATAATTGTTCTCCAGTTTGTGAGTCACCCACCCAGTGGTTATGGGATTTGATTTTATTGTGATTGTGCCCCTCCTACCATCTCATTGTGGCTTCTCCTTTGTCTTTGGATGTGGGGTATCTTTTTTGGTGAGTTCCAGTGTCTCCCTGTCAGTGACTGTTCAGCAGTTGGTTGTGATTCTTGTGCTCTTGCAAGAGGGAGTGAGAGCACATCCTCCTACTCTGCCATTTTGAACCAATCTCCCCAATACTTATATCACTTATATTTGTTGACAAACACTAGTAGTCCTAAAGTATTCATATAAAGAGATGTTGAAATTCCATCTAAGGCTCTCAATAATCACCAAAACAAATTGACTAAATTTATTTTCATCTTAATCTTTTTTTGTAAAAATATTTTGAAATAAATATGCAATTAATCCTCTGTAGTTTTTTTTTTTTTTTTTTTTTAAAGCAAACAATTCTTGTTCACAGAACCAATCTCTATATATTTGGAAGTAAAAAAGGGTAGTGATAATGAATCACAAAAAATCTGATTCAAGAGAGATCTTAGAAGCTATTTCTATTATAAAGATGAAAAACTAAGGCCCCAAGATATCAAGTGTCTTCCTTCAGATACTTCGGCAAGGAGGAGCAAGATTAAGTGGCAAGACCACTGGCTTGGAAAGTAGAAAGCTCTAGTTTTATTTCTAGCAATGCCAAATATTTTTTTATACCTCAGTTTTCTTATCTCTTGAACAAAAGAGATGGGTTGTATAATCTTCCAGTTCCCTTCCAATTTAAGTCAAAAATTTGAAGACCAAGTCACACTAGAATTCAAAAGTGTAGTTAATGACTAGTCCTGAGGGCTTAGAGGATCAATGTCAAATGGAGAGAAATATAAGAATTAAACTTGGGCATCAGCACGGCTAGGCAAGCCACGAGCAGCCAACATTGGGAGGCAATTAGATAAGATGAATATGGTTGGTACCAAGAACAGTGCATGTGAGAGAGAGATCAAGTCAAGTCCTGGCAGCCCAGGCAAGTCAGCACATAAAGAGTCCAGTGGATAAGAAGTTCAGAGGCCAGTGAAACAAGAGAACAGAACAGGAATCTGGGTCTCGAGAAGTCTGCTTATCCAGAATGGTTATATTTCAGCAACTAAATATATGGTTGATATGGCTAGGGCTTTGAGCCCAAAGTCAGGAGTAATCTCAGAGGGTGAACAGTCCTAAAACTGCAGAGGGCATGTCTTGTTAGAGACCAGAAGGAAGTGGGTTGGGAAACATGGAAGATTCTGACATGATCCCTCTCTTCTATATAAAATGTATTATAATGTATGTTTAATATTCATATTTAATATTTTAAAATTTATATAATATATGCATTATAATATACCTCACCTTGACATCTCATTGGAAAGGTTCTAAGTCACTGAATAATAAGTGAGGATGAAAAATGGATGAAGCAGAGAGACAACTACATTGCTCTGAATATAAAGGGCATACAAGATGGAGTTGATAGGTTCTGTAGTTATAGGGGATCTGAAAAATAGGTTAAAAGGAGCCATTACTCCCAGAAGACATGTTTGAAGAGGATTTTTCTGAGAGGAACTTACACAACTTGAAAATACAACCCTTCTAAAAAGATTTAATAAAATATCCATTTCTTATTAATGCAATATTGGTGCCTAGGGCACAGGGCAAAGGTAAATGCTGTCCTTATGTGTCCAGTCCCACTTAGTCTCTGAAAATATTCCCTACTCCTAGGAGAGTGGTTCTCAAGTGGTGTTTATAAACAACAGAGTCTCTTGAGAAGCATTGTCAAATTACAAATATCTTCCACCAACGCTGCACACACCCACATACACACAGTGTACAAACACACCCCATATGCTGACAGAAGTACACCAGCACAATGTAGTGATTCTGGCATCTTTTTGATATTAAAAAAACAGTGCTTTAAGAGCTACTGCATGTTTGTCTCTGCTTCATAGAAATAAACATGTTTTAATATGTTCATCTTAAGGTTTTTTACTCATTGTATAAAGGAAAGTATTTTTTAAGTTCTCATTTGCTGTACTCAGTGTATCTCATTCCAGATAATGGAATGGAGTTCAATTCTGGTTACAGGTGAAAGGAGGCTGGTAATTAAACCTTTCAGGTATGGAGAGGAGGACAGGTTCCATCCATGCCCTTCCTGCATGGACTTAGATCTGTGTGCACCTGAGAATTCTCTGGCTTTTGCCCATAGCTATGTTTCCAGCTGGGAGAGATACAGCTCCCCTTAGCAAGAAGCAAATATTTTTCACTTTTCAAAAGGTATTATCTGTTCTGCCACAGATAAGGCAGGATGTAAACCTGACCCACAGGCAGCTCATCAGGAGGAATTTATCTGGAAACTTCCCCTGAGGAGGCACAACACTTCTGAAAACAACAGCTGAAACCAACACCTGAAAAGAAAGGGGAAAACTGGTTAAGCTAGTTTGAACAGTGAAGTCGTTAGCAACTAGAAACACCATCCTCTTCAGCCGGTCTCCTTCACTCTTCCTCCTGCTTCTTCATTATTGAAGGGTGAATTTCCTCTAGTCTAGGGAACTTCCTCTCAAGGTTTGAAATAGAATCCTTAGCAATCCTTCCCCAATCTTAGGTACAATTTCATGCTTTGCTTTCTTCCATCCATATACCCCTATTTCATGGTTTCCCAAAGTACAATCTTCTTCCATTCTGGCATTTTATATCATTTCCCAAATCATACTGTCTTATTCCTTCCTTGCCTTGAATCCCCACTAACACTCCCAATAAATTATAACTTCCCTCTCCTCTGTTGACGTTACCCTAAAAAATTCAAATGGAGGACATCCTTCCGATATTCTTTTAGTATCTTGATAAAAAATAGAGCATTTTCCACTTGGCTGCTGTGACTTTTAGATTTTAGTATTACCAATATCACTCACCTGCCTCTTTCCCTTTGAAATATGTCTTCATTTATACCACTTTTTATATCATTCTTTCCTAACTTGTTTTCAGTTTACTCTCACCCAGTTGAGTGGCTACAATGTGCAAGATGTTGTGATTGATATACAGCATAGATACTTATAATAATATAAGGGAGAAGTATAGATAAAGTATGATGGAATATCAGAGGGGGTCGACATTTCTTTTTGTTAGGATAATCAAAGAGAGCTCCTAGGAAGAAAAGATCGTGAGATGAAAGTTGGATTTGTAAAATAGAAGGGAAGGGGAATACAAAGAGCAAGGGGACAAAGGTTTAAAGGCTTAGTGTCTGCTCCAGGCTACCAGGTAGTCCAGTTTGACATCAGCAAATGCTGTGTTTTGAGAGATATAGGTGGAGGTGGTAAGGAAAGTATGCAGGTTGGGGAGGTTGCTCAGGGCAAAAGGTAAAAGGAAAAGGATGCTTATAATGGAATTGTCCTCATTCACAACATGAGAGATTGGAGGGGAGTCAGAAAGGTAGTGATTGGAGAGTCAGAAGACAACTGGAGATCAAAACTCCATGGAGCATAAGAGTTCTTATGCTTAAGAGAGTTCTTAATCTCTCCCTCATCTGTCATCATGTAGAAGTAGAAGCAAGAGAATTTTAGAGTGAAAACTTCACAGTGAATGGTAAGCAAGGAAAGACTAGTGGTGATTGGCAATTTGCCATTAATTACTGGTAAGTGTTTGGTTATAAGTTTCCTTAACTTTACATACAAACTTCAACTTTTTATTCTCTATAGGGTTTTGAAACTGGGTATAGTGATAGGACAAATGCTGTAAGGAAATCAAGCTATGAGAGTGAGAAAAGGGAAGGAGAAGTTGATACCTGATCTTGGAATTTTACATCTACAGCTAGATCTCCAGATGCATTAAGAAGGAATAATGAAGGAAGGACAAAAAATGGTCCATAGGCAAACAGATTAAGATAAAGACAGCTTTAATGTGGACAGAGGTACATTGCATTGACATAATCGAAACATGAATCTCTCAAACTATGGAAATTCCTGGAACCAATATTTTCCAGTCTCTAAGTATTCCTCAGGTACATTATTTTCTTTAATTGAAGTATAGTTGATTTACAATATTATATTAGTTTCAGGTGTACAACACAGTGATTCAATATTTTTATAGAATATACTCCATTTAAAATTATTATATAATAATGGCAATATTTCCCTGTGCTGTACAATATATCCTTGTAGCTTATTCATTTTACTCATAATAGTTTGTACTTATTAACCCCCTACCCTGATCTTGCCCCTCCCCCTTTTCCTCTCCTCACTGCAACCACTAGTTTGTTCCATATATCTATAAGTCTGTTTCTCTTTTGTTATATTCATTTGTTTGTTTTACTTTTTATCCACATGTAAATGATAACATAGAGTATTTGTCTTTCTCTGTCTCACTTATTTCACTAAGTATAATACCCTCTAGGTCCATCCATGTTGTTGCAAATGGCAGAATTTCATCCCTTGTTATGGCTGAGTAATATTCCATTATATCTTCTTTATCCATTCATCTGTTGATGGACACTTAGGTTGCTTCCATATCTTGCTATTGTAAATAATGCTTCCATGAACATTGGGGTGCGTGTATCTTTTTGAATTAGTGTTTTTGTTTTGTTCAGCTATATACCCAGGAATGGAATTGCTGGATTTTATAATAATTCTATTTTTAGTTTTTTGAAGAACCTCCATACTGTTTTCCACAGTGGCTGCACCAATTTACATTCCCACCAACAGTGTACTAGCGTTCCCTTTTCTGCACATCTTCACAAACATTTTTTTTATTTGTAGACATTTTGATGATAGCCATTCTGACAGATGTGAGGTGATATCTCATTGTGGTTTTGATTTGCATTTCTCTAGTGATTAGCAATGTTGAGCATCATTTCACATGCCTCAAAGGTATGTTATTGACCAGAGATATTGGATACAGTGTATCTTTTGAATTTTCTAGTGCTGAAAAGTTGAGATTTCATGGACTACCACCTAACGTACCAGTAGTAAAAGTCTCCGTGTGGGATGAACACATCCTTATGTGTTCTTCAGAGTCTAGATCAATATATTGGGAACTCAATAACATTTAATAATTATTAATAATAATTACATTGAATGAAACTTAATAATAATAATAATAATTACATTGAATGAAACTGTCATTTTCCCATGTTTTATATGCTTTGAAGTTCAGAATTTTACAATTTTACTTACATTTTTATCTATCTTCACCTTATTTATAAGTTTCAAATGCTTCTTAATCAGATAACCATGTGTTTTCTAGCAAACACATATACCTCAGACTTTTAAGAGCATTCTAACCTTGCTCAGGAGATGGTCATTCTGATATTATCAGCTGATGGGCCATTACTCTGACATTATGCTCTTGTAAAACACTTACCTCAGATATTTGTAGCAAATGCCAGTCTTTTGGGAGATTGTGGAAGAGTGGTAATACTATTAACTGCTACTATAATTAATAGTAATAATTTTGATCCCATTGTATATAAGTCAGGTACAATTGTTAGTATTTTACCCATGCTAACACAATTTAGTTTCACAGCCCTATGAGGAAAGTAATATTATTGCCCTCATTTTACAAATGCACTCAAGGCATGTTCAGGTTGTTTCTTTTACTTTCTGCCTTTACTACTTGCAAAGTGAAGGTGAAGACTAGACAGCCATATCATCATTTTTTTAAAAATTAACTTTTAATTTTGGAAAAATTTTAAATTCACAGAAAAGGTGTGGAGATAGTACAGAAAGTTCCTGTATATCCCACACCCAATTCCCCTTACTGTTCACATAGTGCATTAGCATAGTACAACTGTCACATATAATGAATCAATATTGGTACATTAGTTCAAAATCTATTCAGATTTCCTTAATTTTACCTAATGCTCTAGGATCCCATCCAGGATTCCACATTACATTTAGTCATCATGTTTCCTTAGACTCCTCTAAAGTGTGACAGTTTCTCAGTCTTTCGTTATATTTTATGACAGTTTTGAAGTTATTGGTCATGTATTTCATAGAATGTAGAATGTCTTAGTTTTGTTAATGTTTTTCTCATTATTGTACTGGGGTTATGGATTTTGGAAAGAATACCACAGAAGTAAAATGCCATTCTCACCACATCATATCAAGGGTATATACTATCAGCATAATTTATCATTGTTGATGTGGACCTTGATCACTTGTCTAAGGTAGCGTTTGTCAGGTTTCTCCTCTCTAAAGCTACTCTGTTCCCCGCTTTCCCTATCATAAATTTTGGAATGAAGTCACTAGGTAGACTCTCAGTTAAGGAATTTAGGTTATGCTCCTCCTCCTTGACAGGGAGTATCTACACAAATTTTTGGAATTCTGCATGGAAGATTTGTCTCTTCTTATTTATTGATTTATTGACTTATTTATTCATTCATTCATTCAATCGTTTATTTATATTATTGTGGACTCATGGAAATGTATTTTCTGCTTTGGTTTATAACCCAGTACTACATTATTTATTTTGTTGCTCAAATCATTGGCTTTTGGGAACTCTTTCATTCAGCTTCTGTGTCCATATACCATACTTCCATTGTGTGTTTTTCATGTCTACCTTTTGAAGAGAGAGGATACTTTATGTGTTCTTTCAGTTCTTAAATTCCTATTCATAGGACAATTTTAGATTTTCTGTGTTCTCCTGTGCCAGTAAACAGCAATGCAGAAAGCAGCATTTAAGCTGAATATTTACCTTTATTTGATGCCTACTATAAGCATTTGAATGCTGCAATTTTTTTCATTTAGACCTCACAGTGTGTATGTTTAATAAGCAGATAAATATTTAATGCTTGAACTTGCAAGTCTTTGCCTGCTGTATTTAAAAAAAAAAAGGTGTGAATCTAATAGAAAATGAACCTTAATTACATACCTTACATAGCAAAGAAATTTGGCATTGTCTAGTACTTGGTTGAAATCCCTCCACAATAATCTTTACAATGAATCATTTAGAAAAGAGTTTTGAACTATTCATAATTTAAGTGTAAACTATTTTATTATAGTATATCTGCCGTTTGAGACTTTCATTCCAGACTATCTATATTGTGACCTGTGCATTATATTTTTGCCATCAAATCAAGTTATTATTTTTGCACCCATTTTCAATTTATCAGTTCTAGTTTTTAGGCTTCTGATGTGTTTTCAGTCAAGTCTCAAATTTGAGTATATTTTTTATTTGTTAAATTAAGCATAATTTAACAGTGAGACAAAATATTTCTTGTTAAAATAATCACACTGTTGAAATACAAAATATTCTGATTATACTTTTTTGATCACACAGTTGTTTTGGGCCATAGTATTTTGACCCTAACGAGGTTTGTGTATATGAAAATTTGAAGTAAAACAGTCAGAACAAAACACATTTTCATTGTGAAGTATTTTCTGGGACTAATATCCACTAGATTAATCTAATTCTTTACGAGAGTCCTCTACAGTGCATTTAAAATCTTTTCAAGGTCAAATAGTGGGTTGGGTCCAAACATCTTGACTCTTGTCATTCATTCAACAACCGTTTAATATATTCTGTGTACCAGACACAGTTATGTTTGCATGGAACACAGCAATGAACAAATCAGGAAAAGTGCCTAACCGATAATGCTTACATTTTCTCTATATCAGCACTGTCCAATAGAGAAATAATGCAGGCCATAAATGTGAGCCACATATTTAATTTTGTATCTTCTGGTAGCTCCATTTAGAAAAGTTAAAAAGGAACAAGTAAAATTAATTTTAATAATATATTCTATTTAACCCAATACATCTAAAATATTATTTCAACATATAATTACATAGAGATTTATTAAAGAGATATTTTACATCGTTTCTTTTTGTATACTAAGTTTTTGAGATTGGGTGTGTATCTTAAACTTATAGCATGTCTCAATTTAGACTAGCCACTGTTAAAATGCTCCATAGCCACATATGTATTGGCCAATGGTATTGGTCAACATAGGTTTATATTTTAGACACCACAATCACAGAAAATTTTAGGGAAACATAATTTATTCCTGGAAGACTTGAATCCAGATTTCCTTTTTTTCTAAATCATAATAGAATTTGAAGCATAAATGTAAATTTTTGATATTCTAACAGAAAGTTTTAAAATGTGTAGTCATCAAATATTTTTAAGAAGAGAGTAGGAGAAAATCTCTATTATATATGTTTATAAGAATTGGACATCAATAGCACCATTTCCAATGTATTAAGGAAATTGAGGAGAACCGAATTTACTTGGAATTGTTAACAGAGACTGTGCAGAAATGAATCTAGTTTTGAAGGTTCAAATGTGTGAATATTACTGATAATTGATTAGGTTGGTCTACAAACCCATAAACAGATTGTTTATCCTAATAGTTCTCCCCTCCCATTCAATTCACTGTTTGTATTCCAGCATGTTATTTGCTATCCCTTCTCTGTTGTTTTCTGAATTGACCCTGTACCCTAGACATCGTTGATTGTGTCCTTTATTTAATTCTTAGACGAGGTCAGTGGTTTAATGATTATTGAAACTTTCAAATCTTTAAATGTTTTGCACAATAACTAATGTTTTTCATGCAACTACTATTCTTGTATTGGGTGGAAGGATTAATGACAGGTAACGGTGAAAAAGTCAGAGCAAGTGGGAGAGGTAAGGCAAGGACCCATAAAGTGAAAACTTGTCCAAAGCGTTTTGATCATAATTCTTATTTTCAAAGTTTAAGTTATCTCCATTGATATACTTCCTTCATTTATTCCAGGGATGCTTTTTTTTTTGTTCCCAAACCTCCACATATTGTTAGAGTTCACTAGTAAAAACAGACATCCCCCAAATTGCTCAGTAAATTTGTATATGCTTAATAAATCATTACAAGAATGAATGAGTGTTTGCTGATCAATAAATAGTAGTAGATAATATTTAGAATTCAATTTGTTTGAAAGGAATATGGCTATATTATATGTAATGGGTATAAACAAAATTAATTGTTTTGCCAACAACATGCCCAGCAATTCTCCCACCAAAATCTGTTACCCACTGTGTGCAAAATGTCTTCTCTTCAGCTTGCTGAACTACTTGATCATAGGGCCACGTTGGGGTGGGGCGGTGGTGGGGTGGAAGTTGGTGGGTAAGGTCCTTGAGCGTCTCTATTTCTTAGTGGATATAGTCCTTCCACATTTCTTTGTGGTTTTTTCTCGCCTCCTTATACTATTAGGAAATCGGCCCAAGATTTTCTTTCTTTCTCTGATTACATTTTTTTTAATGTTGTATTTTATCTCTAGGCCATGAATTTAATGTCTTAAGGGAAGACCATTCATCTCCAGAATTCATTCCCTTTTTGCTCTAAGCAAGTCAGGTTTGCCTGAATTTCATGACAGAGTATAATTGTTTTTATTTTGGTCTGACTCTACCTTAATATATAGCTAAGTTTTTCTTGCTTACTCTGAATTTTACTTCTTGATCAATCATAAGTGTTTCATTTATTAAGCAAGTATGTACTCAAAATTTAATTTGTTAGGAGTAGGGAAAGAAAAGACTTAAAAAATCAAGTAGTACCAGTATAATAGTAAACACTGTCCTTGGTTTACCGGGGATTGGACTCTAGACTCCCTTTTTATTCTTGATTCTTGACCACCCCCCCATCTGTAATATGGAAGTGTTTCTCTACTATGAAATAAAAATTATTTACTTCCTCAAGCTCTAAAACTTCCCATTCTTCCCTTAAGTAAGTGATTTCCAAGCACTTAATCATAGAAGCTGTGATTTATTAAGGAGAAAGAGTAAAGATGTTCCTCCATCATGATTTTCCAAAACACCTCTAGTAGCCAATATCAGTATGGCCATATACCTGAGAAAAACCTTTCTCCAATTAAAAAAATGTGGTATAAAGTTTTCAAAGACATGCATAAGTGAAATAACGACTGACTGAATATCAATGTATTTACCTCTAGCTTAAGACATAAAATACTACATAAGAAGTTAAAGATTCCTATGAATTCTTGATATCATTCCTCTCTCTCCACTCCCAGAGGCAACCATTATATTGAAATGTGTGTGTATCATCTATATGTTTGTGTTTTTTTTTAATTTATTTATTTTATTTATCTATGGCTGTGTTGGGTCTTCGTTTCTGCGCGAGGGCCTTCTCCAGTTGTGGCAAGCGGGGGCCACTCTTCATCGCGGTGCGTGGGCCTCTCACTATCGCGGCCTCTCTTGTTGCGGAGCACAGGCTCCAGACGCGCAGGCTCAGTAATTGTGGCTCACGGGCCCAGTTGCTCCGCGGCATGTGGGATCTTCCCAGACCAGGGCTCGAACCCGTGTCCCCTGAATTGGCAGGCAGACTCTCAACCACTGCGCCACCAGGGAAGCCCTACATGTATTTTTTTACGTTTATTACTGATCCATGTTGTTCTAAACTGTGCATATATATATGTGTGTATATATATTACTTTAAATGTTATATAAATGTTATATACATTATTTTACAATTTGTATTTTTCTCTAAAGATAATTGGTCATTTCTACTGACATGAATAGGTCTAGTTAATTTGTTTCTGCTGCTCTATAGTATTTCACTCTCTGAGAATACATCAGTTTATTCATCTGTTTTTCTGTTGATGAACATTTATATTGATACCAATTTTGTTTTTGCCATAACAATGTTTTTATGTACTTTCATGTACATGTCTTTAAATAACTAAATATATATATATATATATATATATATATATATATATATATATATATATAAAATAAGAGTTTCTCTGAGATTTAAGCTAACAATGGGATGGTGCATCCTCATTTTTACTATATACTGTTAGTTGGTCTCCAAATTGGTCGTGCCAATATATTCCTTCACCTGCAGGATGAGAGAGTTTCCCTGATGCGTATATCACTGAGGACACTTTTTGGCTAAAGAAAAATGCCCCATGTGTGCAGTGCCTGTTGACATCATACAGTCTCTTGTTCTCAGTTGACCACTCCTCTGGAAACAAGATCAGTGACACTATTTCTCTTCACTATGTGGGATTTATAGCACTTCATCTACATAGAGGCAAGGATGTTTGGTGAAAGCTAACTGCTCACTACATATTTACCTTATAGAGGGGAAACAGTAGTCTCCAGCAATACTTGCAGTTTTTACTTCTTAAGTTTTACTTACTGCAATTGGCAGTAGCTGGGCACTTGCTCATAATCTCTAAATGGTAAATGATGTCTAAAGATAAATGGTCATATTCTATTTCCTAAATGAGCATCAGCCCTCCGATGTTGAATTAAAAGAGCCAACAAACAGTAAACGATATCCCATTTCCCCAAAAGATGGATATGTATACACTTTATAGATATGTATACCTATGTATAAAATTGGTGCCTCTCACCTCCAACTTCTCCCTTTATTGCCCTGTTTGTGATACTTCAGCTAAACCTTTTAAACATTTCTCCTTAGTTTAACCCTGTTAAATTTGCATTGAGGCACAACGCAGGATAAAGGGGCTTCTCTTCCTTGTCCCAGTGTATCCTTTTTCTTCTTGCTATTGCAGCATTTGGCTGCAACATAAAGGCAGACACGTAAAGGACATGTAAAGGCAGACATTTAGTGGTACTCACTCCCAAAGAACTTCAGCATTTTCCCCATGAACAACTTCCTGGGGAGTTTCATGGGCACCCAGGCAGTTCCTGATGAATACTGCTGGTGTCCCAGACAGTACACTGGTAATTTCAGCAGCACCTCCCCAGGTAGCTTCTGGGTGAGTTTTCTGTTTGTTTTTTTTTTCAGCACTCCATTGGGTGGTTGCATGTGTGCAAACATTATACTGTGGCATCTTAATGAACTACTCTATGAACAAGTAGGCTACAGCCATATCTGCTACAACAAGGTCTGCAACTCAGCCTTGGGGGTGGGGTCCTTCTCCCAAATTGCCTCTTCTTTGGTACTCTACCTCAGTCCTATGGGTTCGGTAGTAGTTGATCCCTGTATCTGCTGCTCCTGTATTCTTTATGTTTCCCTTTATCCTCTTGATAGCTAATCCCCTGTTACTAGTTAATAACCCTTTATATTAGGCATTCTTCAAATTACTCTGTGGTTTCTGTCTCCTGATTTGACCCTGAACGCTATGGTATTTAAGCAAATTTACACTCCATAACATCTCACACAGTTCAATTATCTTAAATAGAAAATACAATTAATAGTTAGGGCTCTACAAATATATAAGATGTTTTAAATTTATTTTTTAAATTATAGAATGACTCTATTAGTATCCCTAAGGATCAAAGGAAATCAAATTCAATTAACATTGATTTAAAGATCCCTATTTTCTTGTCATGGCATTAAGCACTTTTATTTATATTAGTTAATACATTATACAATAGAAATTCATAAATAATATACATCTGTAACTACTGAGGTATAGGGTGTTTCTGTAACCTGCTCAAAGTTTTGCATGCAGCAAAGAGGTAACTAGAAATCAAATTGAGGTGAGTTTTCTGGATACTAATCTTATACTCCTGGCCATACTATGCTTGTGTACTTTCCCCACACTTCTTACCACATTTCCATTTGATGAGACTGGACACCAAAATGAGACAGTAACCAACTTTCCCAATAATTTAAAAATCTTTTTTCTTTCTGACTCATGTTTCTTTCATGCCCAGTCTTCCTCTTCCTATTCATACATTTTTCTTAGAATAATAGATATGAAGTTCATGTTCCTTCCAAATTTATATGCTCTGGAATAAATGCCATCTTAAGGCAATACACTGAATGATTAATTTTGTTTATTTGATTGGATTGTTGTGATATTATTATACTGTAATCTTCTGCATGCAGTTCTCCCAAATGTTGTCCCTGACTCTGATCATTACTATTAGTCTCTTTTCATTAACTCATGAACATAAAATTTGTGATGAGATTTCATTATATGTAACCAAAAAAAAATCAATGGACTTTCATGTTGGCTGTGGGCATTTGCATAAATTTTTTTCTGCTTTGTGGTTTAGGTGACGTTAACTATGCCGATGGACTTGCATGAGAGATGTTTTAATAAATTGTGGCAATGAATAACAATACAGGCAGTTTGACACACATTCATTCATGCAGTGGTTTACTTTGGGGATGTGTAGAACTGGTGCCCTCATGTCAAAGGGCAAGGGTAGGAGTTCCTGGTGAATTAGAAGGAGCAATGTTAAGAGTTGCCAGCAAACTTGTTTGAAAACATTTATGATCAAGATTTAGGATAAGTGTTTGGTTTAAGATTTGGGTTAAGGTTAGAGTTTTGGCCTGATGTATTATAATCTGATGTTCTGTGCTTGATGATCTAGGAAGATAGTGGTTCTCTTAGTGAGAGGCAGCAGAATGGAAGGGTTCAAAGAATCTATTCTAGAGCTCCACCTGCCTGGATTCAAATTTAGACTTTACTACTTTCTAGCTGAGTGATTTTGGTTAAGTTGCTTAAGTTTTCTGTACTTCAAGTTCCTCATCAATAAATTGGGCATAATAATATTGCATACGTTGCAGGGTTGTGTTTTTTGACAATTACTCAAAATTCATAAGCAGGAAAACTACTTAGAACAGTACATATAATGAGCAATATAACTGTATTATTATTATCATCATTATGAGTGATATAGAATGTATCAGAAATCAGCACATCTAGATATCTTCTGATAAACAATTTCAGTTTGTTTTAATATATGTTGGATACATAAAAAAATCATTGTATTATTAAACTGATAGGAGAATAAAAACAACTTGGCCTCTGAATGAAAATAATTTAGAAATATTCTGTGAAAAGGAAAAAAGAGAATTTATTCTATGCATTGGCAGGTATTCAACATCAGGAAACACACTGCAGGTGGAACAGGAGGAAGGGAAATAAGGACAGAGCAGTAACCTGGCCTGGGTTCATAGAGCACATGCCAGACAGCTGTCTAGATCTAGCTGTAAAATTTGAGTCTGCTTTTCTATTTTGGGCTCTTTTCCCCAGGCTTTTGAGAACAGATTCAAAGAGACTACCTCAACCAATTTAAGATCATTCAATTTAAGATTGTTCTAAGCTCCAGCAGTGACTATCAGTAGTCTTGTATTCAGTGATTCTACATCCCCAGAAAAGGCATAAACCTCAGGATTCCCTGTGTTTTTTGGCTTGTTATTGGTTCGTAATGGCAGTTGGTACAACAGTGAACCTGGTGTCAGAATATCTTAACTGTTTCTGTAACAATTTTTTGCTATGATAGACTTATTTTATTCTATAGATGTCATATATTTATACATACATATGTGTATGTGTGTATATATATATATATATATATATATTTCTTTTTACCTATGATAATTTTCTTTGCCACCTAAGAGCTATGCAAAGGAGCATGTTTAAAGAAACTAGAATGTAGTTCAAGATGGCAGAGGAGTAAGACGTGGAGATCACCTTCCTCCCCACAAATACATCAAAAATACAGCTACATGTGGAACAACTCCTACAGAACACCTACTGAACGCTGGCAGAAGACCTCAGACTTCCCAAAAGGCAAGAAATTCCCCACGTACATGGGTAGGGCAAAAGAAAAAAGAAAAAACAGAAACAAAAGAATAGGGATGCGACCTGCATCTCTGGGAGGGAGCTGTGAAGGAGGAAAAGTTTCCACACACTAGAAGGCCCTTCACTGGCGGAAATGGGGGATAGGTGGGTTGGGGAAGCTTCAGAGCCACAGAGGAGAGCGCAGCAACAGGGGTGCAGAGGGCAAAGCGGAGAGATTCTGGAACAGAGGATCAGTGCCGACCAGCACTCACCAGCCCGAGAGGCTTGTCTGCTCACCCGCCGGGGCAGATGGGGGCTGAGAGCTGAGGCTCAGGCTTTGGAGGTCAGATCCCAGGGAGAGGACTGGGGTTGGCTGCGTTGAACACACCCTGAAGGGGGCTAGTGCACCACAGCTAGCCGGGAGGGAGTCCAGGAAAAAGTCTGGAATTGCCTAGAGTCAAGAGACCATTGTTTCGGGTGTGCAAGGAGAAGGGATTCAGAGCACCGCCTAAATAAGCTCCAGAGACGGGCGCGAGCCATGGCTATCAGTGTGCACACCAGAGATGGGCATGAAATGCTAAGGCTGCTGCTGCAGCCACCAAGAAGCCTGTGTGCAAGCACAGGTCACTCTCCACACCTCCCCTCCCAGGTGCCTTTGCAGCCCGCTACTGCCAGGGTCCCGTGATCCGGGGACAACTTCCCCGGGAGAACACACAGCACGCCTCAGGCTGTTGCAATGTCATGCCAGTCTCTGCCGCTGCAGGCTCACCCCACATTCCATACCCCTCCCTTCCCCTCAGCCTGAGTGAGCCAGAGCCCCCGAATCAGCTGCTCTTTTAACACCTTCCTGTCTGAGCTAAGAACAGACGCCCTCAGGCTACCTACACGCAGAGGTGGGGCCAAATCCAAAGCTGAACCCCAGGAGCTGTGCGAACAAAGAAGAGAAAGGGAAATCTCTCTGTGCAGCCTCAGGAGAGTGGATTAAATCTCCAGAGTCAACTTGATGTACCCTGCATCTGTGGAATACCTGAATAGACAACAAATCCTCCCAAAATTGAGGTGGTGGACTTTGGGAGCAACTGTAGACTTGGGGTTTGCTTTCTGCAACTAATTTGTTTCTGGTTTTATGTTTATCTTAGTTTAGTATTTAGAGCTTATTATAGTTGGTAGATTTGTTTATTGATTAGGTGGCTTTCTTCCTTTTTATTTCATATATACATTTTTGCGTTTTCTCTTTTTGCAAAAGTGTAGGTCTATGCTTCTTTGTGTGATTTTGTCTGTATAGCTTTAGTTTTACCATTTGGCCTAGGGTTCTGTCTGTCCTTTTTTTTTTTTTTTTTTTAGTGTAGTTTTTACCACTTGTTATCATTGGTAGATTCGTTTTTTGGTTTGGTTGCTCTCTTCTTTCTTTCTTTCTTTCTTTTAAAATACTTTTTGATTACTTTATTTTTAATATATATTTTATTTTTTATTTTCATAGCTTCATTTTATTTTATTTATTTTCTTTCTTTCTTTTTCTTTTTCTCCCTTTTCTTCTGAGCTATGTGGCTGACAGGGTCTTGGTGCTCTGGCAGGTGTCAGGCCTGAGCCTCTGAGATGGGAGAGCTGAGCTCAGGTCATTGGTTCACCAGACACCTCCCGGCTCCATGTAATATCAAACGGTGAAAGCGTTCCCAGATATTTCCACCTCAATGCTAAGACCCAGCTCCAATCAACAACCAGCAAGCTACAGTGCTGGACACCCTATGCCAAACAACTAAGCAAGAGAGGAACAAAACCCCACCCATTAGCAGAGAGGCTGCTTAAAATCATAATAAGTTCACAGACAGCCCAAAACACACCACCAGGCATGGTCCTGCCCACCAGAAAGACAAGAACCAGTCTCATCCACCAGAACACAGGCACCAGTCCCCTCCACCAGGAAGCCTACACAACCCACTGAACCAACCTTACCCACTGCGAGCAGACACCAAAAACAACGGGAACTACAAACCTGCAGCCTGAGAAAAGGAGACGCAAACACAGTAAGTTAAGCAAAATGAGAAGACAGAGAAATACACAGCAGATGAAGGAACAAGGTAAAAACCCACCAGACCAAAAATGAAGAGGAAATAGGCAGTCTACCTGAAAAAGAATTCAGAGTAATGATAGTAAAGATGATCCAAAATCTTAGAAATACAATGGAGAAAATATAAGAAACATTCAACAAGGACCTAGAAGAACTAAAGAGCAAACAAACAATGATGAACAACACAATAAATGAAATTAAAAACTCTCTAGAAGGAATCAATAGCAGAATAACTGAGACAGAAGACGGGATAAGTGACTTGGAAGATAAAATAGTGGAAATAACTACCACAGAACAGAATAAAGAAAAAAGAATGAAAAGAATTGAAGACACTCTCACAGACCTCTGGGACAACATTAAATGCACCAACCTTCGAATTATAGGGGTCCCAGAGTTGGAAGAGGAAAAAAAAGGACTGAGAAAATATTTGAAGAGATTACAGTTGAAACATTCCCTAATATGGGAAAGGAAATAGTCAAGTCCAGGAAGCGCAGAGAGTCCCAACAGGATAAATCCAAGGAGAAACGCCAAGACACATATTAATCAAACTATCAAAAATTAAATACAAAGAAAAAATACTAAAAGCAGCAAGGGAAAAGCAACAAATAACATACAAGGGAATCCCCATAAGGTTAACAGCTGATCTTTCAGCAGAAACTCTACAAGCCAGAAGGGAGTGGCAGGACATATTTAAAGTGAAGAGAGAGAAAAGCCTACAACCAAGATTACTCTACCCAGCAAGGATCTCATTCAGATTCGATGAAGAAATTAAAACCTTTACAGACAGTCAAAAGCTAAGAGAATTCAGCACCACCAAACCAGCTGTACAACAAATGCTAAAGGAAGTTCTCTAGGCAGGAAACAGAAGAGAAGGAAAAGACCTACAATAACAAACGCAAAACAATTAAGAAAATGGTAATAGGAACATACATGTTGATAACTACCTTAAATGTAAATGGATTAAATGCTCCAACCAAAAACATAGACTGGCTGGATGGATACAAAAACAAGACCCGTGTAAATGCTATCAACAAGCGAACCACTTCAGACCTCGGGACACATAGAGACTGAAAGTGAGGGGATGGAAAAAGATATTCCATGCAAATGGAAATCAAAAGAAAGCTGGAGTAGCAATTCTCATATCGACAAAATAGACTTTAAAACAAAGACTATTACAAGAGAAAAAGAAGGACACTACATAATGATCAAGGGATCAATCCAAGAACAAGATATAACAATTGTAAATGTTTATGCACCCAACATAGGAGCACCTCAATATATAAGGCAAATGCTAACAACCACAAAGGGCAAGTCAACAGTAACACAATCATAGTAGGGGACTTTCACACCCCACTTTCACCAACAGTCAGATCATCCAAAATGAAAATAAATATGGAAACTCAAGCTTTAAATGACACATTAAACAAGATGGACTTAATTAATATTTATAGGACATTCCATCCAAAAACAACAGAATACACTTTCTTCTCAAGTGCTCATGGAACATTTTCCAGGATAAATCATATTGTGGGTCACAAGTCAAGCCTTGGTAAATTTAAGAAAATTGAAATCATATCAAGTATCTTTTCTGACCACAATGCTATGAGAGTAGATATCAATTAAGGCAAAAAAACCTGAAAAAAATACAAACACATGGAGGCTAAACAGTACAATACTAAATAACCAAGAGATCACTGAAGAAATCAAAGAGGAAATCAAAAAATACCTAGAAACAAATGACAATGAAAACACGACCACCCAAAACCTATGGGATGCAGCAAAATCAGTTCTAATAGGGAAGTTTATAACAATACAATCCTACCTCAAGAAATAAGAAAAATCTCAAATAAACAACCTAACTTTACACCTAAAGCAATTATAGAAAGAAGAATAAAAAAACCCCTAAGTTAGTAGAAGAAAACAAATCATAAAAATCAGATGAGAAATAAATGAAAAAGCAATGAAAGACACAATAGCAAAGATCAATTAAACCAAAAGCTCTTTCTTTGAGAAGATAAACAAAATTGATAAACCATTAGCCAGACTCATCAAGAAAAAAGAGAAAATACTCAAACCAACAGAATTAGAAATGAAAAAGGAGAAGTAACAGCTGACACTGCAGAAATACAAAGGATCATGAGAGATTACTAAAAGCAACGATATGCCAATAAAATGGACAACCTAGAAGAAATGGACAAATTCGTAGAAAAGCACAACCTTCCGAAATGGAACCAGGAAGAAATAGAAAATATAAACAGACCAATCCTAAGCACTGAAATTGAAAGTGTGATTAAAAATCTTTCAACAAACAAAAGCCCAGGACCAGATGGCTTCACAGGAGAATTCTAACAAACTTATAGAGAAGAGCTAACACCTATCCTTCTCAAACTCTTCCAAAATATAGCAAAGGGAGGAACACTCCCAAACTCATTCTACAAGGACACCACACCCTGATACCAAAACCAGAGAAAAATGTCACAAAAAAAGAAAACTACAGGCCAATATCACTGATGAACATACATGCAAAAATCCTCAACAAAATACTAGCAAACAGAATCCAACAGCACATTAAAAGGATCATACACCATGATCAAGTGGGGTTTATCCCAGGAATGCAAGGATTCTTCAATATACGCAAATCAATCAATGTGAAACACCATATTAATGAACTGAAGGATAAAAACCAAATGATCATCTCAATAAATGCAGAAAATGCTTTTGACAAAATTCAAGACCCATTTGTGATAAAAACCCTCCAGAAAGTAGGCATAGAGGGAACTTACCTCAATATAATAAAGGCCATATACGACAAACCCACAGCCAACATCATTCTCAATGGAGAAAAACTGAAAGCATTTCCTCTAAGATAAGGAACAAGATAAGGATGTCCACTCTCACGACTATTATTCAACATAGTTTTGGAAGTCCTAGCCACGGCAATCAGAGAAGAGAAAGAAATAAAAAGAATACAAATTGGAAAAGAAGAAATAAGGCTGTCACTGTTTGCAGATGACATGATACTATACATAGAGAATCCTAAAGATGCCACCAGAAAAGTACTAGAGCTAATCAATGAATTTGGTAAAGTTACAGGATACAAAATTAATGCACAGAAATCTCTTGCATTCCTATACACTAATGATGAAACATCTGAAAGAGAAATTAAGGAATCATTCCCATTTACCATTGCAACACAAAGAATATAATACCTAGGAATAAACCTACCTAAGGAAACAAAAGACCTCTATGCAGAAAACTATAAGACACTGATGAAAGAAATTACAAACAGATGGAGAGATATATCATGTTGTTGGATTGGAAGAATCAACATTGTGCAAATGACTATAGTACCCAAAGCAATCTACAGATTCAATGCAACCCCTATCAAATTACCAATGGCATTTTTCACAGAACTAGAACAAAAAATTTCACAATTTGTATGGAAACACAAATGACCCCGAATAGCCAAAGCAATCTTGAGAAAGAAAAATGGAGCTGGAGGAATCAGGCTCCTGGACTTCAGACTATACTACAAAGCTACAGTAATCAAGACAGTATGGTACTGGCATGAAAACAGAAATATAGATCAATGGAACAGGATAGAAAGCCCAGAGATAAACCCACGCACATATAGTCACCTTATCTTTGATAAAGGAGGCAAGAATATACAGTGGAGAAAAGACAGCCTCTTCAATAAGTGATGCTGAGAAACTGGACAACTACATGTAAAAGAATAAAGTTAGAACACTACCTAACATCATACACAAAAATAAACTCAAAATGGATTATAAACCTAAATGTAAGGCCAGACACTTTAAAACTCTTAAAGGAAAACATAGGCAGAACACTCTATGACATAAATCACAGCAAGATCCTTTTTGATCTACCTCCTAGAGAAAGGGAATAAAAACAAAAATAAACAAATGGCACCTAATGAAACTTAAAAGCTTTTGCACAGCAAAGGAAACCATAAACAAGACAAAAAGACAACCCTCATAATGGGAGAAAATGTTTGCAAACAAAGCATCTGACTAAGGATTAATCTCCAAAATATATAAACAGCTCATGCAGCTCAGTATCAAAACTAACAAACAACCCAATCCAAAATTGGGCAGAAACCTAAATAGACATTTCTCCAAAGAAGATATACCAATTGCCAACAAACACATGAAAGAATGCTCAACATCACTAATCATTAGAGAAATGAAAATCAAAACTACAGTGAGGTATCACCTCACACTGGTCAGAATGGCCATCATCAAAAAATCTACAAACAATTAATGCTAGAGATGGTGAGGAGAAAAGTGAACCCTCTTGCACTATTTGTGGGAATGTAAATTGATACAGCCACTACGGAGAACAGTATGGTGCTTCCTTAAAAAACTAAAACTAGAACTACCATACGACCCAGCAATCCCACTACTGGGCATATACCCTGAGAAAACCATAATTCAAAAAGAGTCATGTACCACAGTGTTCATTGCAGCTCTATTTACAATAGCCAGGACATGAAAGCAACCTAAATGTCCATTGACAGATGAATGGATAAAGAAGATGTGGCACATATATACAATGGAATATTACTCAGCCATAAAAAGAAAGGAAACTGAGTTATTTATATTGAGGTAGATGGACCTAGCAACTGTTATACAGAGTGATGTAAGTCAGAGAAAAACAAATACCTTATGCTAACACATATATATGGAATCTAAAAAGAAAAAAAAAGAGGTTCTGAAAAACCTAGGGGCAGGACAGGAATAAAGACACAGATGTAGAAAATGAACTTGAGGACACGGGGAGGGGAAAGGGTAAGCTGGGACGAAGTGAGAGAGTGGCATTGACATATATACACTACCAAATGTAAAATAGATAGGTAGTCGGAAGCAGCCGCATAGCACAGGGGGATCAGCTCGGTGCTTTGTGTCCACCTAGAGGGGTAGGATATGGAGGGTGGGAGGGAGACGCAAGAGGGAGGAGATATGGGGATATATGTATATGTATAACTGATTCACTTTGTTATAGAGCAGAAACTAACACACCATTGTAAAGCAATTATACTCCAATAAAGATGCTAATTAAAAAAGAAAAAAAAAAAAGAATCCCAATGAGGGAAGCAAATCGAGGACAGGGAGAATGAATTTAGTTAGATATATAGATATGTAACTTTAAGATTCTTATAAAAATTGGAAGAGAACTAGGATATTATAAACTTTCAGTTCATTCCATAAGTAATATGGAGTATTTTATATTAAATTTGTTATTAACTTATATAAAAGTATTTTACATTTACAAATTATGTATATTTCAATATTACCTTTTGTACAAATGACAGGTAAATCTGGCAAATGTACCCAATATATAGTTTTGTTCGTCATGGGCATAGATTTGAAGGCAATTGTATTAAACATTAATTTGCTCATAAAGTAGTTTCCTGTCATTTCACTTTTCTACTTATCAAATTGTGGATGCCCCTTCCATTTTATATCTTTCTTAATACATTTAAGGCTGATATTCAGTCACTAGGTTGAAAATAGCTACAGAACAAGTTGGTTTAATATTTAGATCTGTAAGTACTTTTATTCTGTTTGCAAACATGTATTAATAATTGCAATAAAACATAAAATTACTTAAAAAAATAAAAAATAAATAAAGAGACTAAATGCCGCATCAGAAGGGAGTTTCTTCCAAAAACTACAAAAGGAGGTTTTGTTTTATTTTCGAAACCTCCAGTTGGGCAAACTACTATGATAATCAGCCATTGCTTATATCCAGGAAGAGTCAAATCCAGGAAACCTGTGAGGACATTATTTCAGTAACCCAGGCAAGGAAAGATAATGAGTTGAATTAAAGAAATAGTAACAAGGGACAAAGAAAAGGGAATTCAAGAGAGATTTATTAGTTAAATTTGAAAGGCTTTGAACTTAAAAGGCTCTAGAGGGTGGTGTGAGAAAGAAACAGGTAAGAACAGTGACTTACAGGATTCTGGCTTGAGAAATAGGGAAATATAGCCAAGTATTTTAACACAACCTTTGAACAAAACTCCCAGTGTGAACAGAAGAAAAATGTCATTAAACCACTATTATACGTACCCAGTCAAGTTTCATGTAATTTCTAGAACCACAACACAAGTGAATTCCAAATTGTAATCCAGGGCAATTTACAGTAGTAGGGGACCTGGTCAATGATGCCAAGCCTAAGTGCTGCTTGAATGCTGTAAAGTCACTCATTATCTAATGAGTTTCAATATAGTTAAGTTTGGCAAAATATCCTTTTGATTTGTGGTCTGAAGGGTCTTCCTGGTTCCAGAGCTCCTCATAAAATTAGCTGAAGCCTTTACTGTGACTGCATTGTATTTCAGCTTCACACTGCCCAGTCCAGTTTCCTTCACTCTCCCCACAGGTGTTGATCCTGAAAGCACTCCCCAGTAAACGTCTTTTGGCAGATCTCCATCTCAAAGTCTGCTTTCTGGGGAAACTTGTACATCATTTCAAGGAGTCGTCATTTTCTGTCCTTTCAATTTGAGATACAGCAGTATTTCTCAAGCATATGTCTATGATTTTGCTACCTATGTCCTAATATCTAAAAACAGTGGACTTTAGAGATCACTTGAGTATGCAGAAGTTAATAATGGCCCTGTGAAATTGATATTAAGGACTGACACACTTTTCTATAGTTAATTCCTTTATAATTGTGGTATTTAACTGTTGAATCTTGTAATTGGTCTTTGGGCAATTTTGATAATACTATAATCTCATTGGTGAAGTCAAATATGGTTGAAAAACAGGAATAACTATTTCAAGATCTTCAGACATGTTTTCAGTTATGACAGTAATTATATCAACAGTCATCTTGTCTAATTTTGGTGCTATCTGTGAATTAACAACAAGTTTTTATAATTTGTCTCTCCTAATATTAAAAAAACTCAAAATTATTAAAAAATCTCAAAAATCTCAGTATTACTGATGGTAATACAGTAATGGAAGAAAGGCCAATTACAGGTGAGAGGCTCTTTTTAAAAACCCAGGTTTCCGACCCATATGGTATCTGCTTTAGCTTTGATTCCTCTTTCCCTAAGAGGTCACCAAGGACCTCCAGCTGTGTGTTTATATTTGATGTCAGGAAAACTGCTAGGAACTGGCAAGAGGAAAACTTTATCTTCAAAAGAAGAGACATCTACATTTCACAGTGCCTGTGTGTGGATGAAGGCATGATTTAAGAAATTAATGTGTATTTTCAGTGTATGAAAATACAGTGTTATATTTTGCATCTTTGGGCTTAAGACACAAATGCTTGTGAAGAAAAAATAAAATAGGTGTTAAAATGGGTTGATTGGGTAATGTGGAAGAGGGCTTCGTTTTATTAAACTTTCAGAGTGAAACACAGAACTTAGTGGAGACGTGATATTGGCTGCTGTTAGAATCCCACTGTTCTCTAGTACTGCAGTGAGCAAATGGTAGATTTTCCTTTATGTGTCTTGTGAATATCTATTATATTGACATGAACAGATGTACACTAGATGATTACAGTTTGATGAGCTGAATTAAATCTCTTCAGTCAAGCTTCCAGGGCTCTCTTTAACATGTCCAAAAGGTCAAAAGATGTTAGTAAATTTGTATATGCACATTGTATGTGTGTTGGGGGGGGGTGAGGGACTGCTGTTTCAGACAAAGCATTTTGAAAAAGTGAATTGGAGAGATTAAGCATACAATGTAGAATCTTCAGTAAAAATAAAATTGCTTTCAGTGCAATTTGGAAACTTTTACTTTTGCTCTGAAATATTTTAATAGTTGTTCTGTATACATAGTAGGCTCCATCCTTTCTACCAACTGCCTCAAATTGGGACAGAGAAATAAAATCCAACAAAGTACAAACTTCAAAATATATATTTTGTGAAAAGCAAACAAAAGCATTAAACACAATGAAATCAAACAAAATATGAGAGAAGTACCCGGAACATCATCCAAACTAGTACATGTTTCAGATGTGCAGGACATGAGCTAGTGTTTGACATTGAACGGAAGCAAAATGTTTATAATTCATTGAAAAAAAAAACTTGTTTTCTTTCCAGGACAGTTGAAATTGAGGAATAGCCCTGCCTGTCCAAGATTAATTTTTACACTGAGCCATAAGGCTGACAAAAATTCCTGGTGTATATAAATTCATTTTCAGATCTAAAACAGAAATCTGAAACATTTCACAATTTCATGATCAAAGCTAAGTACTTTTTTCCTAGCACAGCTTTTATATGGTTTAAAATTCTCACGTTATTATTATTCGATATCTACAGTCCTTTTAATGGTTCTTGTTTTTCATTTTCTTTTTGGGGTTTTAATTATTATTAAGTTCTTAGACTAAATTCCTATAAAACAAGTTATCATAGTGAGTAAGAGATAAAGACACTGAGTCCCACACATTTTAAATGTTTTCCTTAAGGAATGACAGCAAGTCTCCTGCAGACTAAAAATGAATGTTTATAGCCTTTATCAACATCACCTGCTGAGTTTATCCTTTTTCTATCTGCATGAAGAACGCCTAATGGCGTTACCATATAATTTATGATTTTGAGAAAGTTTGTTTCTCACCCTTTCAAATATTTTGTCTCTTTTACTCTCAGTACATGGTATAGTTCATCAATTTATATTCCTTGAGAAAGCTAGAACAGGAAATAGAGATTGTAGAAAAAGAAAGCCAAACACAGGCAATTCACATATCCTGGGCACTCTGGGAGGACAGTTGCCTCTATAGACACTATTTTATGTAAAGGCTCCAAAAGGACAGAGTGATTTATAGAGCACAATGGGATTATTATCTTCATCCCCAAAACCTATGATTGAAATTTTTTTTCTTCTTGGCGAATATTAAAAAGAGTAACTGATATCTATGTCAGTTAGTGTATTAGGTGTTTTACATATATATTAATTTATTCACTCATTTATCAAGTCAATATTTGTTGAGTATCTATTGTCAGAAATTGTTCTCACCTTTGAAAGGTTCACACTCTATGGGAAAGAAAGACCATACAGAAAAATTATAAAACAAGTACAATATTAATGCATAATATCCTTTAGGAGATTAGAAAGAGGCATGTAATCTGGATCTGACTTTAAGAAAGAGAAGAAATAAAGCCAGGTGAAAAAACTGAAAAATAGTTACCTCCCCAAATGCTGTCAAGTCCAGATGCCTCCATGACCAAGTTTCAAATGTGTTGGTAACAAATTCTGGTAATAGTCAAACCATTTCTGGGCATAGAGAAAGAAAGAAAGAAAATTAATACAATGAGCTAGTAAAACCTATTAAAAAGCTGAGAAAATGAATTAAAGGTCTAGAAAATAATCTCACATAAAACAAATGCAAAAATACAAAGTAAGATACTCATCACTCGATTCCAAAAATATATTAAAATATCAATATATAATTACCAGAGAGCTTTCATTCTAGAAATGCATGACAATTCAACATAAAAGTGTGTCAGTAAAACCCATCATATAATAGATCAAATGATAAATGAATATAATCATTTAAATTATTATTATTAATAATAGCAATAGTTTGTTTTTTTTTAACCTAACAGGCAGTACTACTATTTTTTCACTTTCCAAATGAGGAAATTGTAGTTTGTAAAGTTTAATTGATTTGCCCTGGAACTGTAGTTAATTTTTGAGCTGTGAGTAGTAATGTAATTATGTTTAAAACAATGAGTCCTTATATTTTGATGCTTACTGAAATATTGGCACAGTTTCTGGAATTTGCTTCAAAATAAAAGGGGTGATTTGGACCTGGGTGAAGGCATAGATGAAGCAAGTGTAGCCATTGGTTGATAATTGTTGAATCCAGGTAATAGATAAACAGACGTTCTTTATACTATTCTCTCTACTTTCAATTATGTTTGCAATTTTCTCTAATAAAAAGTTTAAAATATAAAATTGCTTGTTTTAGTAATAAATTTTATAGGAACCATTTGAGAATAAGTTTAAAATTTCAACAATGGACACTAACAAGTTGAGTAAATCGAGTAAGAAACCATTGCTCGAATAAGAATGTTAAAAATTAAAAAAATCCCAAAATTAATATAAAAATTTAACAATTATAATCTTAGCGCATCTTTTTATCTTCATTGAAGGATGTGTAAAGTATAACAGAAAACAAACATGCAAGAAAAATCCACACATAATAAAAGCAATAAAGAAATATATATGCTAATACTTATTATGCCTTGCTTTAAACCTGAATTAATTAAAACAGTAGAACACTGAAATCTGAGATATAGAGAGATTATTGGAATAGCAGAATCAGAAAAATGACCAAGAAATCAAGATAATTTATTCTGTGATAAAAGTGGCATTTCAAATCAGCAATGAAAGAATGGATTATTCATTAATTATTTCAGGAAAATTGGATAATCACTGAAGTAAAAATTAAATGAGATTTTTACACAATCATTTCTTTAAAATAAACTTCAGATAAATTAGAGGCAAATATTGACAGAAAAACCATAAATATGCTAGGAAAAGATTGATAGGTATCTGTGGAATCTTGTATTGAAGAATATATTTGTAAATAAGAAAATAGTCAGAAAACACGAAGTTATAGTGAGTAGCTTTGGCCACATATACATTTAAAACATTTGTAAAATAAGCAAATGAAAAATTCTCAGTATAAAAAAAATAAGTCAAAAGACAGCTTGAAAAACAATTGAGTAAACATATAGACAAATTCTTGAAGAATTTTTAGATAATGAAAAAAATAATGGAAGTAAAAGTGCTTTTAAAAATACAAATAAAGGAGTTTTACTCCTGGAGAACTATCTAGATACTAAAAGAAACTCCTGCTACAAAACTAGTGGATCCTGAATAAAGCATACTTTTAATGTAGTACAGACTGGGTTTGCTGAAGTAAGGGAAATTTCAAACACATGCTATCCCACTTCCTATACCAATAAATCCCCTAGAAAGGTAAAACCAAAAAAAGGGACTGAAATTGATGCTGGATGCTTTGAACTGAGAGAAAAGAACAAGTAGGGTGGTTCTGTAGAAAAATGCTGATAGCACCAAAAATCCTGAAACAGTTTCAGGATAACTCCACTTTCATAGAGTAAGAGTTTAACACATCTCTCCCAATTATTAATAGATCAAGCAGACAAAATATTCAAAAATATATGTGATATGAACAATGTAACCAATAAGCACGGTTAAACAGACATACGTAAATCAGCATCCAGCAATTGGAAAATGCACATTTTTCCAAGCACAGGCATCACTGGGGTGAGTGCTTCATGAAGAGTTCTGGTACAGGACATTCCTAGTACTGCTTTAGATATCTGTAGTTAAAAGAAGGCCCAAAGCACATGTAGGTAATTATGCATTCAATAATACATGGGGAAACTCTACAGCTCTGCTTCCAATATTGTAGCCGCTAGTCCCATATGGCTATTGAGCACTTGAAGTTAGATTAGTCCTAGTTGAGATGTATCTTAGGTGTAAAATACACACTAGATTTTGAAGACAAGGTGTGAAAAAATGTAAAAGATCCCAATAATTTTTATATTGCTTCCAAGTCAAAATTATAATATATATTGGGTTAAATAAATATTTTATTAAAGTGAACTTCCTTTTTAGTCTTTTCTTTTTACTCTTTTCTTAATGTGGCTAATAGAAAAATTTAAATTACACTTGTGGCTTGCATTATATAACTATTGGAGAGTACAGTGCTGGTCTAGAGCTTCACTCAGTTTGGACCAGCTGAGCCAGCACTTTGCTAAGCTTCAAAATTGGGGAAGAAGATGAGCCTCCACATCCAATCAATTTTTTTCTGAAAGATCTAAATAAATGGAGAGCTATATTGTTCTTACAGATATGAAAGCTCAAAATTATACAAACATCAATTGTCCTCTAATTTATCTGAAATTCAGTACAACTTCAATCAAAATTCCAACAGAGTTTTTCATGAATCTTGACAAGCTAATTCTAAAATTTATCTGGAGGAGCAAAAGAATAAGAATAGCTAAAATACTTCTGAGGAAGAAGAGTAAAGGATGTGCCTCTCTAGATACCAAGGTATATTGTAAGGCTGTAATGATAAAGTCAGTATCGAATTGGCACAGGGATTGAGAAATATTGACTGATAGAACAAAATAAAGATCTGGGAAATAGACTGTGTTTTACAACTTGATACATCACAGAAGTGGATTTAAGACCACTGTGGAATGGAGGACTATTCAATAAGGTGATTGAACAATTAATTGCCCTCACAAATTGGATCCTTAAAATGGATTCTTGCTTTCCACCATACAAAAAAGTCAGTTCCAGATGGGTTGAGGACTTAAAAATTCAAGGAGGATCTCTGAGACCTTAGAAGAAAATAAGCAGTAATATTTATTTTTGTTCCAAATTTGAGCTAGGGAAAGATAAATTAAAATACATGCATTAAAATATGGATAAATTCAACTGCTTGTTAATTAGAAACTTCTGTTCAACAAAAGACAGCCTAGAGACAGTGAAAAGACAAGACACAAATTGAGAAATGTTTGCAATACATGTAATTTACAAAGGATTATTAACACACTTACAAATCAATTAAAAAAGGACAAAACTCAATAGAAAATTAGAGGAAAGACTAACAGGCATCTCACGGAAGAGGAAACATGATAAGAGAAAAAACACATGACAAGATGTTTAACCTCATTAGTAATAAGGAACAAATTACCATTTTAAACCTATTGATATGATTTTATTTCCATGGATGATAATTCCCACAACAAAGAAGTCAGACAAATTTGGGTATTAGAGAGATGAATCAATCAATTTCTGGTGAAAATATGAGGAAATAAACTAGCATTATTTTGTGAGGTTGAACATTTGCATTACCTATGATCCAACAATTTCAATTCGATGTAAATATATTAGGTGCTTTCTTTTTGTCAAATGTCAAAAGAGAGCTATGGAAATGTTTGTGTCAAGGTGAGGATGGCAGGGAGGGATGACTTGGCAGAGCACAGAAAATACTCTGTATGATATGCTAATGATGGGTGCATGTCATTATACTTTTGTCCAAATCCATAGGTTGTACAACACCAAGAGTGAATCCTAATGTAAGCTATGGACCTGGGGTGATTATGATGCATCAGCGTAGGTATGTCAGTTGTAAAAATGTACCCCTCTCGTGGGGGTTGTTGATAATGGGGGAAGTTATGCATGTGTGAGGGCAGGGTATGTGTAGGAAATTTCTATATTTCCCTCTCAATTTTGCTATGAACCGAAAACTGCTTTAAAAAATAAAATCTTAAAAAAAAAATCTGTGGCAAAACTACTGCAATAGAAAATAAAAAGGAAGCAAGGAAGGAAGGAAGGAGGAGGAAGGAATGGGAGAAAATAAAGAAGAGAAAGAGGAAGAAAATAATGGAAGGATGAGGGATGAGGGGAGGGAGAGAGAGGTAGGAAAGAAGGAGATGGAAAGAAAAGTGGGGGCGGGACGAAAAAGGAAGATGGACAGAAAGACCTCAAATATACAGAAAAAATGGATAAACAATGATTTATTCACTCGCATATTTTGCATATGGAAATGGATGAAATAAAGCTATATGCCACAATATGCATAAGTAAGCAATCCAAGAAATCTACTTACACTTTGATGCTGTGTTTACAAAGGTCAAAAAGAAGGGAAACTGACAATTGAAATGTTTATAAATGAATATATAAGTTGTAAAAATGTAAAACTAAATAAAGAAGGATATAAAAATAACATGCATGGTGTAGTCACATTTGTGGTGGAGTCAATGAACAGGGAGGAAGACACAGGATGGATAGAATGGTACTGCAAAATTTTACTTCTTACATTGGATCGTGGGTTCACGGATATTAATTTTATGATTTTGCTTTAGTTTGTACAAATAGGTTACATTTATTCTTTTCCATATCAAATACTACTACATTAAAAATAAGTAAATATATAATCAAGTACACAAACTAAGTTGAGGACAAAGATGACAGTTGCTTTTTCTTTGGCACCTTCCCCTTACTCCTCGACCATCTTCCCTTTCCTTCTTCCACAGCTCCATTCTAGAGCCATTTTATTTCCTTAAGACTTCCTCTTTGGCTCACTGAGCCATTTAGTACAGAACAATTTGTGAGGTTATTCAAATCTATGCTCAGCGTGGTGCCTGGCACCTTATTACTGGATGTACATCAGATTAAAAACAATCAATAAATTCCTGTTTCCAGACTGTGGAAATATTGCAAATGATAATTCTATGAGAATTTGTCAAGCTCAACACCCACCTATTTGGTTCCAAATTGCATAAGTCATCTGGAAAGCAGATTTTGTTCCAGCTTTCAAGAAACAGCACAGTCCGACATATCTGCAAGGAAATTGGATTTTTCATAATATATTCTTAAGAGAAAGCAGTAAAAAGAGCTTCATAAAACAGGAGAAGCAAAATGCATGTGTGCCTTTCTGAAAATGCTGTAAAATCTGATGACGATATTTCTCCTCTGGGCATTAGATCAATCTCATGCATAAACACTGAAATAGAAAGAGACTTACTAAAAAAAATAGATCATTGAATGTCTAAAAGCATTTGTGATATGGGACTAGTAGAAAAATGGAGAATATATTCTGTTTCTGCAATACAACAGAGGCATTTTTGATGGGAAATATATATTGCTCATAGTCAAGATCCTTTGGGAAATACAAACTCAGATATATAAGAATAAAAAAATTAATTAAAGAATGACAAAGGCCTCCAACCTTGCTATCATAAGAATAAGACATGACAACCCCAGATAGAGTTCTGAGGGGAAAACTTTTGGCCCAGTGATTCTCTCTGCTGGTAGATGACTTGTTCCACCTTCAGAAATGCTCAAGGTGTGTCAAGTAAGATCCTATGTATCTCCTCAGCATTTGCATGTTATTTTGGGAATGACACCACATTTGCAGGTGTGATCACAGAGATACGGTGTTTGGTGAATTGACCAGAATTAGGACCTACGTTTCCTAAATCCTTGCTTTTAGCTATCTGCCGTTTCTGCCTCTTGTAAAGCTCATTCAGCTTTCTTGTTCTCTATTATATCCTAATAAATGTGACTTTCCTTACATTCTTTGAGAAAAATAAGAGCAAAAATAGAAACAAGCTATAAGAGACATCAGCCATCTTTCAGGCATTTATGGCATACCTGATTTATAAATATTTTAAAATTAAATGCAATTTGATATTTCAGATCTCATAATCATAAGGAAGTGACAGTTTATCTTAAGTAATCACTTCTCATTGGGAGAGAGTTTAGCATATTGGTTAAAAGTGCAGACTGGAATCAAATAGCAATTATTTTTAATGAAAATATTTCTACGTTTACTCCACATTTACACCCACAAAACTGAAGGCGATCAGAGACAAACACATACCCATGCTAACTAGTGTCACTTTGAATTTGTGACTTCAAACTTCAAGGGGCCCTAAAATGCTGTCTGACAATCATACTATATTTTCTTGACTCATTGATTCTGGCAGTCTCTCAGGTGAGTCATATTTCCTAATTTCTCCTCAAAACTTCAACCCTTATTAAGGTTGCCAGAAGATGAAAATGAAAATACAAGATTCTCAGGTACATTTGAATTATTTCTAATTGCTGTGCATACGTACTTTAAGACAAAAGAAAAAGATTGCACTGGGCATAGTTATACTAAAAAATTATTCATTGTTTATCTGAAATATACCTCTGGTTTTTTTTTTTTTTTGGTTTTTTTTTAATGAAAGCATCTTTATTTATTTATTTTTGGCTGTGTTGGGTCTTCGTTTCTGTGCGAGGGCTTTCTCTAGTTGCGGCAAGCGGGGGCCACTCTTCATCGCGGTGCGCGGGCCTCTCACTGTCGCGGCCTCTCTTGTTGCGGAGCACAAGCTCCAGACGCGCAGGCTCAGTAGTTGTGGCTCACGGGCCTAGTTGCTCCGCGGCATGTGGAATCTTCCCAGACCAGGGCTCGAACCCGTGTTCCCTGCATTGGCAGGCAGATTCTCAACCACTGCACCACCAGGGAAGCCCTATACCTCTATTTTTAAAAATTATTTTACCCTGATGATTTGGCTCTTCTGACAGTTCCTTATTTCACAGAATTTGTCTATAAAATTCTTTGCAGTCTATGTCCCATATACATTGTAACATAGCATCGACAGTGGTCACATCCAACTTATTTTGTTCTTTTGTCCACTGAAAATTTGTTAATGAAAAAACACACTCGACATTGGCATTATAAGCCAATGCACAATTATGTATGGAAAAAGTTAAGTCCAAGAATTGCTCTTCAAATTTTGTTTGTTGAAACACATAATGCCATCTTGCCTGGCATAGTTTGCTTTCCCATTCTTCAGGACAATGTGGCATCCCTTGATAGATGACTTTTCAAATGTTGTGCCTTGAATAGAAAAAGCATTATCTTCAATTTTCATTCCCTTGTTCTTCAACACTACATATGATAATTCCACTTGTTTCCATGTAACATTCATATGAAAGAATCCAATTCTTCAAGGTATGGTGTACATTTCAGTAGGCAGTCATGGCAAGTGCCATAATAATTATACATTTAAAGATAGAATTCCTGTCCATTCATGGTAATGTTTTCCCTTGAAAAACGGCTTTGAGGGATACTTAAAAGGGATAATACTTTTCATCAATTCTTTCTTTAATGTATTCCACAGGTGTCTTTAAGCAATGAATTACTTAACACTGCTCTTCTTTCAATTTTCATAATACTAATGCTAAAGAGGTACTGAAACTATAAATAAGAAAAAAAGTAGAAGTCAGAAGTCAGTCAATGGATTCTTTAAAAAGTCAACAAAATGTTGGGGGTGTCCTCTTATTCAGAACTAACATTTTATTTCAGGGCTTCAAACCAATCTCCAAATACAGTTGGAGATGCTTTCAACTGTATTTGTTAAAGAGAGCCAATTAAGTTGTTGAATGTGCGAGAACTGAAGAAAACTGAACTCCAACAAAATCACAAAAATCATTTAATCACTCAGTTTGACAGTGTAAATGCTGAAATTCGAGAACAATTTCATAGAATCACTTCATTGCTAATAGAAAGGACAAGGGATGCTCTTTGAGCAGCATCATGCAGAATATGGGTGGAGTAGCCAACATCTTCCATGGAATCATGCTTTGCTTCAAGTTTAAATGAATCTTGTTTTCACTTTTACACAGACATTTACCAAAACTTGTACTTTTATCCTACCAAAAGCAGTACAGTTTTCCTCATTACCTCCTGACTTAAAAAGAGAGTCTCTGCAAAATTTTGCTATTGTTTCTGAAGTCTCAGCTGAAAGGAATTTTATTCCCCATAGTCTTGTAAAGAAGCCTTTTTCATGAGAAAAATATTGCACAAGTAAACAAAGTTTTCTCTGCATTGTGATTATTTGCACCACAGCTATTTTGAAAAGTAAAGCATTTAGATCCTTGATAATCTCTGTAATAGTAAATGTAACAATTTATTATTATTATCATTGCAGTAAATTTAATTCTGGAACTTAAAAATTGCTTTCAATTTTAGAATCAGAAAATACTTTTGGTAGATGTACATTCAAAAGGCATTTGAGCTGAAAGACTGATGTTGATATACAATGTGGAAGGCCATTACAACTTCTACTGCAATTATTTTTTCTTCATCTGAATTTCACTCAATCAAAATTTTTGGTATTTTATCACTATTTTGGTACCAGTTGAGGAAATCATACCTATCTTATATCAATATGTTGGTTTACATATGACTTTCTACCATTTTTAATATTGAATGAATACTTGCATTCTGCACAAAGAGCTCCAAAAAAAACCTTTTTCTTTATTTAGTAATGTCCACTGTTCAGAAAATTCATCACAAAATTTACACCTGTGTGTTGACATTTGGGGGTTTAAATTTTTAAAAAATAGATACTAGAAACCACCACGAGAATTGAAAAGTTTGTAATTCAAGTCCAAATTCACAAGTCCAAACTCCTAAGTAATCATAAACAGAGGTTCAGCTGTTGAAAAGTTTGTGAACTTGCAAACACTATATCAAACTATCTGATGCAAAAATGTGAACTTTCAGTTTACCTGCAAATGAGAGAGCACTTGTAATGCATTGTCTCTGTGAACAAACCAGAGATAACGGTATTTAAGGTTTTGGGAAGCCTGGCTTTCAGAGATTGGCAGACTTTCAGAAGAGGGAGTCTTCAGGGAATATAGAACTTCCAGCTGTGGTAGCATGGTCACTGAAGTAAGGCTGGTGTTGTCTGGTTGCCTTTCATAACACAGAAAGTGACTGAGGCACTTGCTGATTGGCCACTGTTTAACATGAGGTTATCTCTGATTGGCTGACTTTCAAGACTGGCGTTTTATCATTGCTTGACTGACTTTCACAAGTCATAGTTACTTGAGTAAGGCTGTTGTTGATTGGCTGATTTTCAAAACATGCATACTAATCTCAAGTTATCCCAAATAATGGTTACTTTTTCACAACTTGGAACTTTCTCTAAAGAACGATCTTTTCTGAATATGAAAAATAAGTACTTTTGATTCTCAGTTCTCTCTTTCGACCTTCTTTCAGCCAAGCCTGCAGGAAAGACCATAGGTACTGTCCAGTTTTTATTTGTGGAGGAATAGCTTTCAGTTAGGTTGCCATTTAACTGATTCGGGCTGCCAATTAGTGTGATAGAAAAATAGCTCTAACTCTGGAATTTTTGTTATTTATTGAAAAAAGTTGAGTATACAACATTTAGGGTATCTTAACAAAGTTAATTTTGGAACATGGTAAAATGATTAGTTACAGAGCACATTCTTTATATATAGGAAACGTAACAACCCTAGCCCTCATCCTTAATCATCACTCTTTGTTATTAACTTTGTTCTTTATTTCATTAAGAAAATAAAGGAAGTTGAAAGAGAACTTCCAGAATCACAGCCTACCACACATACCCACTTAAATTCATTCCCATTTACCATGACTTTCATTCAGTTGATAGTATAGATAAATTCTTTGTGCAGCTAAGAAAGGCAAACAATTCCACTGAATAGATCTCACCACCTCTTACATCAGCAAAGACATAATTCAATTAATTGTCTTCTTTTGCTCAAATTTGTATCTATAGCCAAGTGCTCCTCCCAAGACTCCAGACCTGTATATCCAGCTGCCTACTGAACATGCCCACTTGGTTGCATAATAAGCATTGCAGTCTTTAAGTGACCACAACCAAGATCCTAATCCTAACCCTAGCCCTAACCTTAACCCTAACCCTAACCCTAGCCCTAACCCTAACCCTAACCCTAGCCCTAACCCTAACCCTAACCCTAACCCTAACCCTAATCCCTCGAGAAGCCCCAACTCCTTTACCACTAAACCTACCCCTCAGTATTCCCTTTCTCTGTCAAAGATGATGTCATCATTCTAGTTGTTCAGACCAAAGTCTCTACATTCACACTGTCAGAAAATACAATTTTTCTACCTTTGAAATATTGATATATCCAGAATCTAACCACTTCTTATCACTTCCATGATAAACCCTGATCCAAGCCAAATCCAGGTTATTGCTGCAACCTGTTTATTGGTCTAGCTGCTTCTCTCTTTGTCTTCCTTCAGTCTTTTCTTAAAACAAAAGCCAGAGTGGTTCTACTAAAACAAGGTCAGAACATGACGTGGCTGTTCTCAAACCTTTTAATTACCCACCACTCCACTGAAAGAAAAAGCCAAAGGCATTACTTTGACCAGCAAGGCTGTACAGCGTCTGCCTCTTGTTAATTCTCCTGTTACTTCTCCTTCTGCTCACTCAGCTCTAGCCACACTGCCCTCCTTGCTAGTGTTCGCTTGTCAAACACTAGGCACAGTCCATTTCAGAATTGCTGTTCCTTTTGCCTAGTCTCAGGGCTCCTTTCCTCGCTGAGTGCAGATCTCTATTCAAATATTACCATCTCACCTGATTATGTCGTCAGGATAAAGATTGCAACATCCCAATGCTCCAAATTCCCTTTTCCTTTTTCCTTTTTCTTTTTTCTCTATAGCACTTATCATCATCTAACTATATATTTGGTTGTTTATTGTCTGCTTCGCCCGACTAGAATGTAAACTCAATGAAGGCAAAGGTTCTTGTCTGTTTCCTTTATTTTTATATTCCTGGTCCTTAGAATTTTACTTGAGTATTTAATGAATGTTTATTATTACTGTGTTTATTTTTGTTGTTTTTGTTGCTGTCATTGTTATGAAGTACTGTAATCTCATAACAAAATCTATTTCATATCCTGCTAGCATAGCTTTGCCCTTTCTCCAAATGGATCACCTGACAATAGATATTTGATTTAACTTAAGGAGTACTCTTTGAATATCTATTATCTGCTTAATATTGACCTACTTCTTCGATGGGAAGATAAATAATGTGAATACTATGTATTGTTCTAAAAGAGCTTAAATATTTTTTTAGGGAGCTAGACTACGCATGTAAAGAAATTTTTTAAATGCCTGAATGATAAAATAAATATTCAATCATTCTTTCAAATATACAACAGATATTTTCCTGGGCAGTTACTGTCACTCACAGCCTAATCTAGATGTCATGCATATAAATTAACAGAGAGGAGACTGACCCTTATGAGGTCATATTCTAATCAAATGCGCTAAATCCACTGAACAGAAAAGAGTGGTCAGCACTAATGAGAGAGATACTAAAGATGAAATTCAAGAAGTAGGTGGCACAGGACTTTTTGTCTGGACAATATAGACAACCTTTGTAAAAACTGAAAATTCAATATCAGTTCATGACCCAGAAAATACCTCCCATCTCGTCCACTCTCTTAAATCCTGATTCAAGGTTCTGTCTATTCATGCTCTGGGTATAAGTTATTCCTACACATAAATCTGTCTACAGTGGATCTTGTGAGAAATGATATTACTCTGAAATAAAGTTTGAGCCACATTCAAATCTACTTTGGTGATGGACTATAGATGTGGGCTAATAAGGTACTTTTGATTATTTTCCCATTTTTTTGGCTCTGGAAATGTGTACAATGAGGATTTTTCTGTACCTACAAGGCCAGATTACACAGCTTGTGTTGTTCTCTGACATAGGCTGTAAACCTGGTCTACTTTGGTCTCTGCATGGAAATGGAGGGCTGTTAATCCTTCGGAGTTACCCCATCTAACTGCTCCAATGCACTTAGTTTGCCCTGTTTCCTAGCAACTGGTTCAATCTAATTTGTTTTCCTGTAGCATCCCTTCTGCATCAGGCTTTCTTGTGCCTCTTCCTCTTGTTAAATGGATTTATCAGGGTCTAATAGCCTTTACACCATATGTCTATCAAACAAGCTTTCCCCCAGAAGAGCAGGGTCCTGGGTAATACCATGTACCTTCAGTGGAGCAATTTTTAATTTGGGGCCTGAACATTAATTTCAGAGAGCTCTCTGGTCATGTACATTATTAATATTATTTTATTTTGTAGTATAAAAAAACTTCCATGGTGAGAAACCACTTTTCTCTCCAAGGGCTCCTTATTAAAAACTGCATAGATAATTTTTACTTACCTAAATGCAGTTTGTGACTCATCCAAATTATGTAAACTTGCTCTCGTGTGAGCAAATTATTTATTTGTTTATCGTTCCCATTACTATGTCTTTCCCTATCTTATAATGACTGTTAAGGAGAAAGAACTTTAAATACTTTAATGAGCAATTGATAACGCACATCCTGGGTGTAGGATGTTAGCCAGCTTTTATAGAGGGATGATCAAGAAGTGGCAACTTACTTTGCCTACGATCAGTTTATACATGCCCAATTCAAACAATATACTAATACATATAAATGATAATATTATGAGTTACTGTTTGCATTACATGATAGAGTTTGTATGTGTTATATAGTGGGCCTGCACTGGTAAGACTTACTCCATGAAGTATTCTCTTTGGGAGACATCTGCCCAAGAGAAGGAAGAGCAAGGTGATGTCAAGCATGTCTACATAGGCTCTCCAAGACACTCTACTCCTTACTAGCAGAGTGAATAAGGAAATGGAAAGAAGCCAGTGTTATTCTTAGGGAAAATCAATCTTCATGGAAACCTGTAATGGTAACGTGTTAGGCCACACTGACTGTAAGTATAATTGTTGCTATTTCGTAGATTAAAAATAGGCTGGGGCTTCCCTGGTGGCGCAGTGGTTGAGAATCTGCCTGCCAATGCAGGGGACACGGGTTCGAGCCCTGGTCTGGGAAGATCCCACATGCCGCGGAGCAACTAAGCCCGTGTGCCACAGCTGCTGAGCCTGCGCGTCTGGAGCCTGTGCTCGGCAACGGAGAGGCCGCGACAGTGAGAGGCCCGCGCGCCGCAATGAAGAGTGGCCCCCACTCACCGCAACTGGAGAAAGCCCTCGCACAGAAACGAAGACCCAACACAGCCAAAAATAAATAAATAAATAAATAAATTTATAAATTAAAAAAAAAAAAAAAATAGGCTGGATGGAGAAATAAAAATAGCAGTCTTGTGGGGTGAATGAAATGCATTTAGACTGTAAAGGTAAGACTGGAAGGCTTCCTCTACAACAATGTTTCTCAGTTTGAAAAGGACATCAAATCCACGTGAAGAACTTTATCAAAACACACTTGGCCAAAGACCTACCCATGGAGGATTTCTTCTCACCCAAAGTAGGATTTCAGAGGCACATCACAAAAGAAGAGTAATCAAAAGGTTGTGCAAAAATAAAGACATATGTATCCAGTACCCAAAATAATGTTATTCTGTAATTAGAGGTAGGCATTCAATGTAATGCATAATTAAGGGACACTCTTTAAATAGGTAAGTAGTTAGAGGTGACTAATATAAATACTGATTACTTACTGTAAATTAGGTTGCTTTCAGATATGAAGAATGAGTTCTTTTATTATCATTTTTTAAAGTACTATATTGGCATCGTGTAGAAAGTTGGCTTCTCCCCCCTCATCTTCTACCAGCATTGTTCAGTATCAGTGTCTTCAGTGCTCAGGAATTATTCACAGGGGTTCTAACTGAAGGAGTTCTTGCCATCTTTCAGAAAGCCATTTGAATTGCCATTTCTTCAAAAATTTCACTGACAACTCAAGTCCATAGATGTCTGTCATTATGATTTTATAAAATAAATATTGCTTCTACATATACCTGGTTGCAGGTATTTGGAAAGCTGGGATCGTATCTAACACACAGAGATATGTATTTTGTTCTGCCTATGCACTTTTCCCCAAACCTGGCAGTGAAATTTGCACATAGAAGATACTCAAATGCCTTTCAAATGAATGAATAAATGGGTGAGTGAATTAAAAAGCTTCTATGATGTTTGTAGAGGTCTGGCCAAGAACGAGTTTGATGCTGAATTTATTAAAAGTTTGAGATTTTCTAAATAGAGTTGGAAAGCCCTATCTTATATACACATTGAGGGTTGTCTTGCCTGTGTGACAAGCACTTGGCTACTAACATGTCTTACCTCTATACCATCTGCTGGCCTCTACCATCCCTCACCTCTACTGTCTCACATCATCCTCTTCTGCTTTCGGGGGGAATTTAGTTCCTTTGTGTACAGGGACACAACTTCTTATTCTTTTATGAAAGAAGGAAGGAAGGAAGGAAGGAAGGGAGGGAGGGAGGGAAGGAGGAAGGAAGGAAGTGAGGAAGGAAGGGAGGGAGGAAGGGAGGGGGAAGGGAGGGAGGGACGGAGGAAGGGAGGGAGGGAGGGAAGGAAAGAAAGAAAAAGAGGAGCCTATTGCCTCCCCACCCCACCCCCACATTTGGCTACATTGTGCCCTGCCCTCCCTCCTTATGTTTCTTTTGCTTTGATATGACAACTGGCAGGCTTTCTGTTATATGATAAAATGCAAATTTGGAGCAACTAGAATATTGCTACCACTTGGGAAAAGTAAATGCAAAACTTTCTGAAATGTATCAATATTTTGGCTTATAAATAGGGTTTTCTTAACTTAAAAAGTCCCAGCTTTCTCCTCATAAAAGATTCAGACTCCCAAGATTTCAGATCTCAAAATGTAATCTAGAAGTATCCTAGTCTGTCTGGTCTGCTGCAATTCACTTAATCTACTTGACTTCATTCTGATTTGTGCAGATCAGGCCAATTAACCGTATTTCATTCTTAGAATTTCTGTCTGATTAATCTGTTTTAGTTTTGCTGTAGGCACCCCAAAATAATATGCCTAGTTCTCTGCCTCAGGAACTTTACCAACATTTACACCCTAGATTCAATTACTAGAGTTTAGCTGGAGCTACAGCACAAAACTGAAGATCAACCAGCTTCTCACGGAGCACTGATGTTATCCGAGGTCTGCCATCGCTGTGAATAGTGGAATAGTGACTAGCCCTTTTCAAAGGATGTATATTGAACCTCAGGTCCCGATGTGTGAACTCCACCCTTTTTAAATGTATTTCAGTTTGGCTAACTTGTGGTAAGAGAGTGATTTGATTCAGTTTTCATTTAACAAATTCTCCTTTCTCACTTAAAAAAATACTCTATCATCACTTTTAAATATAACGGTTTTATACGTATTAAGTGATGGTTACTAGGGCTTTCCTGTGGCATTTAAAATATTTAAGTATGTGATATAATTCCCTGAACTATTTTATAGAGTTTAAGTCAATTCATACTTTTGAAAGTGAGGAAAAAAGAAAGAAGAAGAAAAACTTCCTTCCAATGGACAGAGCTGATTTCCTTTTTTTGATAAATGGAAATTCATTATCAGTGCAGCAAACATAACATGAATCTAGTTTACATCAATCTAGTGTTAATTAATCAAGCTAAACTTTGTAAACTGTAATTAAAATAGCAAAAATGCTGAAAGACTCCTGAATTGCATTTCACATGGACAAGCTAAATATCATTGTGGAAAAAAATGACAATTTCCTATGACTGTTAATCATTTGGTCCATGTGCTTCATTCTTCTAGTAATTGAATATAATGATTAGAATAGGTTTGAGACTGTACTACATTAAGGAAAGGAAAGATCATGTTTAAAATTAGGTATGTTGATTAGATACTCTCTGTAACATAAACTAATAAGCAATAGTACACTGAAAGTAATAAAACCATTTGAACAAAGTCAAGATGATTTTGCTCCGTATAACATGCAAAATCAAACAACAGGGTTGCTTCCCAATGAGCTTTCTTTTCTCCTTCTCAGGATCTACAGATTTATCCTAAACTTGACTTAGGATGCATTATCAGACGCAGATCCTGAGATGAAGACTTGTGGAAGTCATTTATATACTAAGAAGTGCTTCCAGGGGAGACCAGGGATAGGAAGACTGGGCCAGGGAAAGGGAGAAGCCAAGCAATGGTGGGATGCTAGGCAGATGTCCCACAGTCGGCTCAGTTCCATCTGTCTGGACCAAGTGGCTCCAGTAGCTGAAGAGCAGTCCATCAATAAAAATCATAGAGACTGGCTGTTAAAAGCCCATGGGTGGGGCTGGGGTGTTAGGTACAGAAATGGCAGCAGTGGGCATTGTCTTCTATAGTGTTTCTTGTATGACTTGCATGATATTTGGTGCTTCTTATCACATGTACAAAGCTATAAGATTCGTGAGGTCAGGATTCATGTTTAATCTGCCTTTGCATCTTCTTACGTAACTTGCAAATGGTATGATCTCATGAAATACATGCTGCATTGCAAAAAATGTGAAAAATAATTCTACTTTACCCTGCTCACAATCTTTTCTGGAATCCTACCTGCATTTTGGTGCAGGTATTTTGAGTGAAATATTACTTTTTGTTTTTTACTTGTATTTTAATTTCACCTGTTACTATACTGCCTTGGAATAAATCTTAAATATTTGTATACATTTGATCTTGTCTGATTTATGAAAGTTAGAGGATTCTGTATTCCAATGTAGAATTTTATTTCTGTGAAGAACTGTATTATGAAAGTTACTCAACTTCCAGCAGCATATTCATGCAGAAATCTAAGAAGCACAGAACAGCAAAGGGCACTCCAATGACTAATAACTTTAACACTGTTCTTCAATCCCACTCTTGGGCACAATGTTAGATTTTTTGGAAAGGGCTGGTTGACTCTGGAAACTGCAGAACAACCAGAAGTAAAATGATGCCCCCTGTTGGTTGTGTACTTAATTCCAGTAACAGGGTGGATAACTGGCGAGTATTTTCATCATTATTTCAACTAAACTGTAAGTTATCTAAGAACAAATGCTCTTCTCTTATTTCTTTAGAATTTTCCCAGTAACTAATACGATATTCTGTTCAATGGGTGGGCACCATGCATTTTATCTGGATAAGACTGTGATTATAATGCTAAGTCATTGAGAAATTTCTTTGGCCACTTTGCCCTGTGTGTTCTTTGTTGGTATGAACAGGTGCATAAAAGAAGTTCACAGTAAACCGAATAATCTTCTTTTCTACTTTGCCACGTGCTTCTCTGAGCCTTGACAGATATAAGGTTACATATAAAATATAGGAAAGCCGGGGATTTCTACTCACCTGTGTAAAAGTTTGGAAGCATTTCTCCAAACATCTAAAATTTTAATTTATTACATACACACACACATACACACTGTATGTAACGTGCATAAACCTATCACACAAATTATAAAAACAAAAATTGCAATTTAGGGAAGCTACTTCCATGCTTCTTTCCAATACTATCACACTGCCTCATTTCCAAAGTAATCATTGCCTTGTATCGTCTGCTTATCACTCACATGCTTTTTAAATATTGAGTTTACCTAACTTTATCGATTTAGTCATAAGCAACACATAGTTAAGCTTTCATTGATTTTGAGTTTTATAAGTATGGTATCACACTGAAGTTAGTTTTCTAAGATTACTTTTATTTATGCATTTAATTATGTATTCATTTCTTTATTATATTCAAGAATACATCTAAATTTCAAGCATACTTTGCCATGTGGAGGTGTTTCTTTTACTTTCATTGCTATGTACTATGCTAATAAGTTATTGATTGTTTCTATTTTTTTCTTTTTTTGATATAAATGAACATTGTTGAACATGTTTTCTGGTACACATATGAAAGCCATTCCCTAAGTTATATAACTTAACATTAAATATATAATATGTATTTATTATTTATATAATAAATATATTGTAATATATAGCTTAACGTTAAATATAATTAGACTAAAACATTAAATATATATTAACATCAAATATTACCATTTCATATTTTTATTCATCATTCAGTTTGCCCTTATGTTTGATAACTATTCATATACTTTAGTTTCTTTAGGTAACTCTTCTTATTGATTTTGGGTGTTTTAAAAAATATCTTCTTGATTCTAATCTTTTGTCAGTTGTATTTTCAGAGTATTTGGCACTCCCTTAACTGTTTTAATTGCTAAAGAGTAATTCTCAATTTTAAGGTAGCAAAATTATTAAACTTTTTCCACATTAAGCATTTAAAAAATCTTATATAAGAGATATTTTTTATTTCACTAAGCATAATACCCCCCTGGGCCATCCATGTTGTCACAAGTGGCAAGCTTTATTCTTTCTTATGGTTAAGTAATATTCCATTGTGTATGTGTGTGTGTGTATGTGTGTGTGTGTATACACTTCTTCTTTATCCATTCATCTGTTGATGGACACTTAGGTTGCTTCCGCATTTTGATTATTGTACATAATGCTGCTATAAACATGAGGCTGCATCTATCTTCTCAAAGTAGTGTTTTCATTTTCTTCAGATATATACCCAAGAGTGGAACTGCTAGATCATATGGCAGTTCTATTTTTAATTTTTTGAGGAACCTCTATAGTCTTTTCCATAGTGGCTGCACCAATTTACATGCCCACCAACAGTGTACTACGGTTCCCTTTTCTCCACATCCTCACCAACACTTATTATTTCTTGTCTTTTTGTTGATAACCATTCTGACAGGTGTGAGGTGATATCTCACCATGGACAGAGAAAGACAAATACTGTATATTTTCATTTATGTGTGGAATATAAAAACAAAACAAACAAACAAACATAACAAAACAGACTCACAGATATGGAGAACTAACTAGTGAAGAGCACTGGGGGAAATGGTGAAAGGGATTAAGAGGTACAAACCACCAATTATGAAATAGGTAATCACAGGGATGTAATGTACAGCACAGGGAATATAGTCAATAATTTTATAATAACTTTTTATGGTGTGTAACATAAAAATATTGAAGCACTATATTGTACACTTGAAATTATTATTACATTGTAAGTCAACTATACTTCCATAAAAAATTTTTAAAGAAATATTTTTTATTCCAGAAGTCATTAGGATATTTTCTTTTATAATTTTTAATACTATGCCTCTCACAGGCATTTAATCCATCCAAAATCACATTTATAAAATGTTGGAAGTTTGGATATAATATTTTATTAAATGGATAACTAATTTTTTCTAAGACCATTTAGTTCTTTACTTCCTCAATCATCTTCAATGCCATGTTAATTGTATATACATTTTTATGCACATTGTGGACTCTTTCTGGGCTTTCTTTTCTGTTAAATCTGTTAATATATTTCCATCTGAATGTCATATCTTCTTTTCTACAACTTTAAGATAAATCCTTATATATGTAGGGCAAATCTCCCTCTCTTCTTTCTCAGACATGGCCATTTGCAGATTAGCACACCTCCAAATAATTTATAAAATCATTTCTACATGTACCTCAAAATCCTGTTGCAATTTCGAATGGTGAAATTAGAATTCAATTAGGAGAAACTGAATACTTCTATGATATTGAATCTTCTCATTTATAAGCATGGTATAACTTTCCATTTTTGTTGCTGTTTATAATGATACCATTTTTTTTAAAAGAAGAGTGTATTTTCCGAAAATGACCACTTGATTTTCCTACAATGTTATACTCTTCCTTTGACACTCCCTCCAGTGTGATTGGCATTTATGTGCCTTGTCTTTGAAACAGAGAGGACTGCCTTAAGCCATGAAGTTTGGAAGAATGACACTAAATAACATCTGATGTTTTTATAAAAATGCAATTCTTCTCTGTCTTGTGTTCTTTGGATACTCACTCTTGAAGCCCTGCCACCATTTCATGAGGAAGTCCAGGCAGCCCACAGAAAGGGCCACGTGTAGAGGAAATTAGAATGTCAGTACATAGCCTAGGGTGAGCATTGAGCACCAAATGGTCATCTTGAAAGTGGATCCTCCATATCTCAATGAAGCTGATTCAACGAAGATGCCAGATGGAGAAAAGACAAGCTCTCCCCAGAAAACTCTGCCAAAATTATAGACTTATAAAAAAAAATGTTATTGTTTTAAGCCACTAAATTTTAGGGCAGTTTGTTATGCAGCCTAAATATCTGATTTGTTTACATGTTCTAACTGTGGTTGATAGTGTACAGAAATGCCAATAACTTTCATGGATTAATTGTATATCTGTCCACTTTTCCAAACTTCCTTCTTCTGATATTTTGTTTTTATAGATTTGCGGGGAGGTTCTACATAGACAATTCTTTCTTCTTCAAATAAGAAGTTATTTTTGTTCCTTCCAATAAAACACAATGTAGATGAAAAGTAGTGAAAAGCTCATCTTTATCTTCCTTATTCTGGATTTAGAGAGGAAGCTTCTTTAATTTTACTTTTAAAATTAGTAATAGGAAGGTTACATCAGCAAGATGGTGGGATAGTAAACCCCAGACCCTCCTTCTTCCCATGGAGACACCAGCTCAACAACCATACATGAACCAATTCACTTAGTGATAAATCCAGAAACCAGTGGAGAGGCTCCTGCACTCAAGGCAAGTGTGAAACCAGCCACATTGAAACTGGTAGGAAATGTCATGCCACCCACTTGCTATAGTTCCTCCTCTAGGCTCAGCATGGTGCAATGGGGAGAAAACTCCCAACTCCTGTTTCTCCCTGAGAAGGGAAAGAAAATGTTGAAACACAAGTCCAATGTTCAAACGTTTAAGGGGTCTGCCTGAGGGACTTGTTTCGGTTTTTCTTGAATCTAAGTGCTAACAGGAAATGGTGTTAGGTTGGGGGTAACTGACTACAAAGGCAACAATTTGAACTAACACACACTTACTCTCCATAGTTCCTCTCCCCAGCTCAGTACAGAGTGAGTGGGAGAAAACCCCCAAAAAAGAAAAGTGGAGCACCTGACCAACAGTCTAGCTTTTCAGGGGGGCTACCTGAGGAACTGGTTTCTGTCTTGCCTGACTTTGTGCACTGATAGTACCCAAGATACTCTAGAAGTCTGGATGCTGTTGAGAACAAAAGAGAGCTGGATGGCCTGTAGCAGCTTCAGAGAACCTGCAGAACTTCATGTAGACACAAGAGGGAGCAGGAGATTATGAGCTCCTGAAAAAGGAAACCTGCAAATCCCTCTACATGGGAATTTACAGGCACTAGTCCAGAGAAGATGCATCAACAGGAAAGATTTAGGAGGCTGGCAGAATCTCTAACTGTGCTGATTAGTCAAGGTCTTTCTCTGTACAAACCCAGTCCATAAAACTGGTAGAGGTGGCTATTCTCTCAAATGTGCAGATCCCAAAACAAAGTGACAAAGCACATGAAGAGACAAGGAAACATGGCCTAATTAAAGGAATAAAAAAAATATTTAGAAACTGACCTTGAAGAAATGAAAGTATATGAATTATCTGATAATTCAAAGAATTCAAAATAATGATCATAAAGATACTCAACAAGCTCAGGAAAATGATGCATGAACAAAATTGGAATATCAACAAAGAGGAAAAAATATAAAAAATAACCAAGCATTAATTTTGGAGTTGAAGAATACGATAACTGAATTGAAAAATTCACTAAAGAGGTTCAAAAACAGACTTCATCAAGCAGAAGAAAGAATCAGCAAACTCCAAGAGAAGTCATTTGAAATTACCTAGTCAGAGGAGCAGAAAGGTAAAAGAATGAAAAAGAGTGAAGAAAGTTTTATGCATGAACTTGGCTAGGCAACAGTGTCTTATTATACTTCCTGTCTTCTAAGATTTGATGTAAGTTTCATGAAGGCAGGGGCCATGTCTATCTTGCTTGCTACAGTGTCTTTAGTTTTTCTACCACAGTGGTCTGAATACATGTTCAGTGAATATTTGTTAAATGATAGTTGAATGAATGGATGCATGAATCAATTTCATATACATTAGAACTCAAGCACCACATTGTTCCTCTGCACTTTTCTGTTTCTTGATCTTTCTTCACTAATTATAGTGTGCTATATCCATCACTCTTTTCCCTCTTTTTCCTACTTGTATCTGTCCTTCCATTTTGCCATCTTGGATCTAGCAAGAAGCATAACTCATAGATAAAATAAGGGCATGATTGACTCATGAATGCGTTAATGCAGTTTCACTGGCCATTTCTGAAATGTGCTAAAAAGTTTTATCAGTTTCCTATTATGACTGCTCTTACTCTGATCACTGTGAAGAAGCTTGCAAAGAGAATCCAACAAGGAAGGCCAGGGGGTTCCTCCTCCAAGCCAGTAAATGTAAGTAACACCAGTTTAGTTTACGTATTGTTTAGTTGGTTCATTGTCCCATGATTATTATATTAGTTTCCTGGGCTGCTCTAACAAATTACCACAAAGTGACAGCTTAACACTTTGATTCTCTTACGGTCTTGGAGGCCAGAAGTCTGAAATAATTTTCACTGGGCCAAAATCAAGGTGTCAACAGGGCCATGGTGCCTCAGGAGGCTCTAGGGGAGAATCCTTTCCTTGCTTTTTCCAGCTTCTGGTAGTTTACAGCATTTCTTGGCTTGTGGCTGCATCACTTCAATCATCAAGGTCAGCATCTTCAAATCTCTCTCTGCTCCATCTTCATATTTAAATAAAAAGACATACATTTATAAGTTTGTATAAACTTATACTTGTTTGTATAAAATTAAACTTATAAATTCAACTTGTGTAAAAATTTTAAATGATGAGGGAAAGTTTCTCATACCCTCAATTTTTTTTTATTCCAAATGCAACCACTAAGTTTCCTGTGATTCATTCCAGAGAAACAAATTGCATATATTTTTACATATGTTTCTGTGTGTATGTGAATATAGCTTATATGCATATATATTTTAAAAAGCTTTATTTTGTTATAATTTACATAAAATAAAATTCATTTTTTCTAAGTACACAATTAAATGATTTTAGTAAATGTATAGAGTTGTATATCCATTACCACAATTCAGTCTTAATGTTTCCATCAGCACAAAATGTTTTCTTGATCCAGTTTTCAATTAACCATCACTCCCAACCAAAGCACTAGAAAACCATTGATCTGCTTTCTGCTTCTATAAATTTATGTCTTCTAGACTTCCTGTATCAGTGGAATCATACAATACATTGTCTTTTGTGTCTGGCTTCTTTCACTTAAAATGATGTTTTTCAGATTTATCCAATTTGTAACATGTATCAGTAGACTATTCATTTTAAATGCTGAATAGTATTTCAATGTATGGAAATGCTACATTTTAAAAATTTATTCAGAAGTTGATAATTTAAGTTATTTCCACTTCTTAGCCAATATGAATAATGCTATGTTAGTGTATATGACTTTGTATAGACATATGTTTTCATTTCTCTTTGTAAACATTTATACTACCAATATTTATACTTAAAAGGAACATTTAAAGACTAAGATGGAAAATATTTTTTCCCATTATTAATTATATATTTTAGGGGCTAACACGTACCCGGCTTTGTTTTCGGACTTGGGATACAGCAATGAGGAAAAAAAAGACAAAATTGGCCCTCACAGAACTTCCTTTCTGGTGTGAGAAGATTAAAATGAATAAAATATAGAAGTAAATTCACATTGTATTTTATTTTTTAATATTTATTTATTTGTTTATTTTGTCTGTGCCGGGTCTTAGATGCAGCATGCAGACTGTTAGTTGCGGCATGCATGCAGGATCTAGTTCCCCGACCAGGGATTGAACCCAGGCCCCCTGCCTTGGGAGTGCAAAGTCTTACCCACTGGACCACCAGGGAAGTCCCCACATTTTATTTTAAAAGTCAGTTGTTATGGAGAAAGACAAAACCAGGAAAGGAGAGCAAGAGCATGTGTTTAGGAAAATTGTGATGGTGGTTGCAAATTTTACAAATTAGAAAGAAATAACTGTATAAAAATTATTGTCCAGGATTTTGGGGAGTGGAGGGTGAGGGGGGATTGCATTTAATTTCTCTTATAAAATATGAATTTAACAGATTTTGTTAATTAATTAATATGCTTCATTTGCAAAATGATTCTGTTTAGTCTAAAGTACTTAATACATTGTTGGGTGAAAAAAGAAAGAAAAATAAAGGTGAAAACAAAGATAATAAATGTAAAGAATGTAAATCATAATGGAATGCTCATATTGATATATTGCAAATTTCACTTGAACCTTTCTAAAAGCAAATTCAATCATTTGCTCAGGGTATTTTTGGCAATAGTTGTCCTAAGGCTTATTGTAGTTGTGAATACAGCAGCATGAACACCATACTCAGAATGTTAGCTTTTCTTTATGTTTATATAAAGAAATATACAGAAATATATTTATATATCTTTATAACTCACTGCCCGGTGAGTTTCTTCATTTTCAGTCTTAACCAACTTCCAGAGCAAGAAATGAGAATTTCCTGTATTTGAAATGAGAAAATGAAAAGATTTTTTTAAAATGCTTTTATTTGCAAACCAAAACAAAAATTTAAACACTATATTTAAAATAACTTCTGGCAACCTCCTTATTTAAAAATAAGTTTATTTTTATAATCATAAGCTTATACTTTATTTTTCCTAAATACCTATAAAGTACAGAAATTTACAGAGTGAAAACAGAATGTAAGTTACCACTACCCAAAGACATAGCTATTACTAGTTAAGCATTTTCACTTCATTCTTAAACTATGTATAATTTGCAAGTTTCATACTTGAGTAAATACTCAATTTGGTAGTCTACCACACAATTCAACATTGTAATACCAGATTTTCTCAAAGATGTAATAATTCACTCTAAACCCTTTTAAAATTAAATGATAATGTGTCCTATGATTGTTTGAGAGTCTTTTTTTATTATTTGTCCACTTGAAAGTAATTAGATCTCTTTTATAAATAACTTTTCTAGGAGCATGTTTGTGCTAAAATATATTTGGAGTAATATATTCTATTGTAAGATAGCTTATCATAAGTACAGTCACACAAAGAGTACCAATAGATCAAGGATTTGATATATATTTGCCAAATTGTTTTTCTAAAAGCCTTATATCAATGTAGATTCCTGTCAGTAGTATTGAGACTGTTTATCTCATAATACTCTGAAGAAGTTTGTATGTTTAGCTTTATTTACTGCTTTGCTTTATGCATCTGATACACCATTGATAGCAGTTAAGAACCTATGATACAGGAGGCTTTATAGAGACACATGCATATATAAAGGCAATACATTGGGATAATATATTAGGTTGTGGTTGAAATTTAAGTATGTGACTTGGGAATTGAGTAAAAGCCCAGGAGATGTAAATCAGCATTACTGAATTTTTCCTGGAGAGAAGTTGCATCAAAATCTAGGTAGAACATCTCCCTGAAGTAGACTCCATATTTGTGGCTGAGAAATAAGAACAGGGGCAATGGTAGACATTGAGCAACTTGAAAGCAAAGAAATAGAAATTCCCACAGTAAAACAATCAGCCTATGTAATGGCATTTAGATGATCTTATTTACAAAGCAGAAATAAAGACACAGACATAGAGAACAAACCTGTGGATACCAAGGGGGGGGGGGTGGGATGAACTGGGAGACTGGGCTTGACATATATACACTATTGATACTATGCATAAAATAGATAACTAATGAGAACCTACTGTGTAGCTAAGGGAACTCTACTCAATGTGGTGACCTAAATGGGAAGGAAATCCAAAACAGAGGAGATGTATGTATACATATAGCTGATTCACTTGCTGTACAGTAGAAACTAACACAATATTGTAAGGCAGCTATACTCCAATAAAGATTAAAAAAAAAAAAAAAAGACCCTAACCCTGGGAGAGGGCAAGGAATCTCTTGAGTTGGTAAATGAAATATTCTTGAAGATTCTAATTACACAACTATTGATGAACAGAAACTTCATTTCTCCCTCTCTTTTATTTTTTTATTTTGTATTTTATTTTATTTTATTTTAGCTGTGCCTGGTGGCATGCAGGATCTTAGCTCCCCGACCAGGGATTGAACCTGTGCCCCCTGCATTGGGAGCACAAAGTCTTAACCACTGGACCACCAGGGAAGTCCCAGAAACTTCATTTTTAAAATTCAACTGGATCTTTGAATCCAGCAGGTATCCAAATGTAAATGGCCTTTCTTCACCCCATCCCCCAGCAAAACAAAGAACAACCCACAAGCCACAATTTGGTTACTTACCATAAGGTAGACTTTAAAAATGTTTATGAAACCAAATTAAAATTTTTAATAAAACCTGTCAATCGTGTGTGCCTATGTACAAAATCAAAATGCTAAGTTAGCAGAAAAGAGAAACAGTTTCTAGTGTACCTTAGAAAAACTAACTTGTATAAAAGCATTGGTTTATATTGTCATAAAGCTGGAACTCATAGAGTTGTTCAGAAACTCCAAGCCAAATAAAATTTCAAACAGAAGTTGATTTCTGATAGTTGTATGTATTAAGTACTTAGAACATAGAACACGTTTTCTACTATAAGTAGTACTATTAATCATGGTTAATAAACCAGGGTAGTCCACAAAAAACATTTAATTTCCAAAAGAAGAAAACTATTATACTAGATCTTTTAACAGTCTTTATAATATAATCAAGTTAATTTCTTTCTTTTTTCTTCTTACCCCTATCTCATAAGAGATTGTGCAGATAATCTTTGGTCAAAGGAAAAGATTTTCCCTTGAGAGCTGCTCTTCTCTTTTTAGAAGATTTGTTGATCAACAGAAACAGACTCACAGAAAACAATCTTATGGTTACCAAAGGAGAAAGGGAGGGGTGGGAGGGGTAAATTAGGAGTAAGGGATTAACAGATACAAACTATTATACATAAAATAGATAAACAACAAGGATTTACTATCTATCACTGGGAACAATATTTAATACCTTGTAATAACCTATAATGGAAAATAACCTGAAAAGTATATATATGTAACTGAATCACTTTGCTATACACCTAAAACTATTGCATAACATGATATTGTAAATCAACCGCACTTCAATTAAAAAATAAAAGTAAATTTAAAAAATTATGGCCTCTTTTGTGGCTTTGAACAGATCTATTCATCTGCTACCAGAGAGATGGGCAGAAAAAAAATCTACTTGGACTTAAGGTGTTACATCCATTTGCAAATGTGTTTTATGAGTTGGTTCTAAATCCTGAGGATGGGTAGGCTTTGCCTGGACCACAGTGAATGCCAACATACCTAGTAATAATGTCTGTTTGATGGATGGAAAGGAAGATCACTGAAGAGAAACAGTGAAGAAAGCATCATCACAAGTTGGCTTACAGATCAACATAGCTGAGAAATAAACAGAAGCCTTCATTTGCCGTCATCACCGTGGCTAAATTGCAGTTATTCGTAATCCAATAACTTTTAGTTATTTTCTCCAGAGTACAAACAGGGTGTGTGTATTTGTAAGGAAAGCTGTGTCTAAACTGGAGTGAGATATTTGAATGAAGATTTGTCTGTATAGATATTTTATGGCTATAAGGCGAATTGGGGGAACAATTAAGTGTAGTAATCGTAGTATTTTTGCTAATTTTTTCTGTTATTACTAAAGTACCACTAGAACATTTTGGATCATATTTTATTGTTAAGCATGCTGATTTATTTTCTGATTATTAACATCTTACTGAAAAAGTCAGGGACAGAATGACCTCATAAAACATTCCTGTGGTATATTTTGCAGTGAATAATGATATAAATTGTTCCACAATTGACACAAATATATTTTCACGTTAGTCTAACAAATCTTACAGCTTCTGTTAGTTGGCTTTTGAATGATCACAACCATTAAATACAGAAATTGAATTATTCCCCAAAGATCTCTAACTAAAAACATTTTCTATGATTCTAAATGGAGCAACAAAGGTGAACTGGGAACACCTTTAGAATGAGAATTGTAAGGAGCTAAGAGTCCTAGGTCAGCCTACCCTGTACCCCAGTTTTCTGAATTCCACTTTATTATTCAGCAAGAGTGAATCTGGCATTTTTTGATCTGACATAAATGCCTGAGGCACCAATCTGTGAGCAAATGAGGGTCACTTAACTGTTCTTGGTATGTGTTCATTTAGGGAAGTTATAATTTGACATTTTGCTTAGATGGCTTGTGTGTGTATCTTCCTCTGTCAACCACTAAATACAAAAGCCTTTGGGTTGGTTTTAAGGCAAGAGGCACTAGCTTAAGAACAAGTATTGAACTGGAAGGAATATAGAGTTTCAAGTTAGGTGGGAAAACACCTACTAGCTGTGTGACTTTGGTTAGTTATTTAAACGATTTGAAACTCAATGTCCTATCCACTTCACAGCACCTTGTGAAGGTTAAGGAGGCAAAATACATACAATTCCTGTGGTGTCATCAATTTGGTACCTCTTTTGTTTCTGTCCTGGTCTACACTTTATGTCATACAGTGTGCACTTCAGTCCTTTAGAAAAGTTTGCTTGCTGATGATTTTATTCTTCAGTGTTCCCTGAAAATCTACCCATAATTCCTCAAGTTCTAACTAGTCAAATTGTAACTTCTTTTATCCTCTTCCTAAAATAGGCAAAATTTAATAATTTTATATACTTGTGCTTCTTTAGTATGTTCTTGCTTTTATGGAAATAAGAGGCATTCGCCTGGAAGGTGATTCTTGTTGGAGGGTTTCTGCATCAAGGAGGAGAGTCAAGGCATTTTGTTGTTAGTTTCTATTTAGCATCCTCAAATAAATTACTATTTGAAGCCCACACTGTCATCTGCAGAATGTTGGTAGGTAGAAGCCACATTGTGCTCCCTTTCTTCCTTCCCAAGAGAAGTATCTTAAATATGGTTCTGGAAAGATAGAGTGCCTTATTTAATTGAAAACAAGTGTGTATTGAGCACCTATTATGTGTTAGTAGTCGCTGTGCTGAACTTGAAGTACACAAAAGTAAAGATTCTTTACTCTCCAAAGTGGATTTCTTTATTAGACCTGCTACATAGCAGTTACGATGCAATATAATGAAATGGCTGCAATCTGGCAGGTATGTGTTGAAGTCTGCTTAAGCAAGTGTTCACATAAAGGGTAAAATTTAAGCTCATAATGAAGTTAGAGTTTGCCTTTCAAAGGCTGGGTTGGGGTAGGTGAAATAATTGTATGTTAGTCAGAGGAGAGAAACGATACATATGAAAGTAAGGAGCTAGAAATGAGCCTGACATTTCCCAGGAATGACAATTAGTTCAGCCTCAGCAGAGCCTAGGATGTGTGTGGGAGAAGGGTAGAAGATTGGATTCGACAGATAGGCAGCAGCTGCCTCATGATGGGGAGTCCATGAAACTTTCATAGCAGAAAATTTACTTCATCAGACTTGATTTTAGAAATAGCACTCTGGAGGCAGTGCATGTGGAAGATGAATTCTAAGGAGTCAAATCTGAAGTTAGAGCGTCCATTTTCTGAGCTATTGCAATAGTCTCCAAGCAAAAGATAACAAAGGATGGTAGAAGGTATAAAGAGAAGGGCCCTCATATGGGTGGTGCTTGTCCATACTCATTAAGATCATGTACTTGAGAAGCACATTTCTTCAGTAATACCCTTAACCTTCTTAATTTTCTGTTTTCTCATGTGTAAAATGAAGATTATGCTACTTATCCTACAGAGTTGTGGGGAAGAAAATGAACAAGATAGTGTATGTAAAGAACTTGATATAGCAACTAGAAAAACATGCATTTTCAATAATTGGTATTTTTTTTAAGTTGTAGTATAGAATGTATTGCATTGTGCTTGAATAGAGAGAGGATGAGGAGGAAGAAATTGCCAAGATGTCTACCACTTACTTATAGAAAAGCAGAATTTGAGGGGGATAGCTTCAATTTGGGGCATGTTTAGTTGGAATTGCCTGTGGGACAGTCAGGTGGAGATGTCCCATAGACATCTGGATTTGTGGGTGTGTGGAATGCATAAAACTGATCTGAGGGTTCTTTCTTGAGGAATATTTATTCTTTCATTCCTCATCTCTCATAGAGAGAAATGGGCTTCCATTTTTTTGAGGGAAGAGTATTAGAAGCATTCATCCAGACCTCTCTTTACTCATTCTTCCAAGTCAATGGAATAGAGGAATGGGAACCCAGTATAGCTCAGGCCATCCTTTCTCCTATCGTTCTCTTCTTATTCTTTCTGCTCTCTCTCTCCCTTTCTCTCTGTTTGTCTCTCTTTCCTCTCTGCCTACTCTCTTTCTGACTTTGGTCCATGTGTACTAGACTCATCACTGCTTCTTTTTTTTTTTTTAGGTTGTTCACTAGGGCAGATCTTCTGCACATTGGTGATGCCTGGGACCTCTGGCTGTTCCACCTGGAAATGGGTGAGTCCATTCAACTTAAGGTGAGAAAAAGTAGACAGCTCAATCTGATCTCAGGACCAAGGTGCTTCAGTATTCCAAATTTACCAGCAACACCACTGAAAGTTTGTTCCTTAACTAATTCCTGGAGGGATTTCATTTTTTCTTCCTCCTACATCTCAAGGGGAAAATTTGTGATTTAACATTTAACATCCCTAAAGAGGTAGGGATGTTGACATCATCATTGTAAAGCTGAGGCTAGAAGCTGTGTGAATGAAATTGCTCACAGGGGATTTTAGGAACTGAGGAGAGAAGAGGCAGAAATAAGAACATTTGTCTTTGGGAGGTCGGCAGAGCCTCAAAAGTGAGGAGGAGTGCCAGGGAAATATGGAAGCCAAGAATGAGAACCAGTCCTCTGGCATCACAACTAGTTTATTCCAAATACTGGTTAAAAACAAAAACAAAACAAAGATAGAAAACCAAAAATAATGGCATGTCATGACAAAGAAGAGTCTACTTTTACAGCACATAATTCCTCATTTTCCCGACATACATTTAAAGATAAAGTCCCAGACAGAGAGGGGGTCAAATATTGTAAGAGATTAGTAGCACTGGGTTTGGAGTGGAGAAAAAGGGCTATCAGAGCATCAGATCCCTTCAAGAACAGGCCTACCACAGCTAGCACTGTAGACCCTGTTTGCCTGGTTCAAAGGTGTGGGCATCCAGATACCCACAAGGACAGTATTAAGTTTGCCATAATGTCAGGTACTAAGTTGGCACTCACTGTTTCACTGGACAAATATGACAAAAACAGATGATCATGGAAATATAAATTATATAAAATATAAGTTATATAGGACAGGCTCTGAGAAAAAACAGCACGAAAATAGCAGTGACAGTGACAAAAATGGGTTGATTTTAGAGCTGGTATAAAGGAATAGGTTATGAAATGCTGTCAAATTACTTTTAAATTATATGTAAATAAAATTTCTCAACACACTGTTTGGTTACAGCCAGATTGCTGGAGACACTGAACCAGAGAGCCAGATATGCCTAGACACAAGTTGATGTGGAAGCATCTCTTTGAAAGACAAATCTCATCCACTTTTTAGGGAATAAATAAATTTTCAGGTGCTTTATTGAGAGACAGAAACTAGGAAGAATAATGGAAAACAAAGCTGCCAGTTTAATAGTGATATCTCTGAGAAGTAGAAAGAAGACAGTACTCCCGTATATGGATTTCTTCTTTCCGTATAGGGTCATCATTTATCAATGCCTAGGCCACATCTGTGTGTGTGTGTGTGTGTGTGTGTGTGTGTGTGTGTGTGTGTGCCTCCCGGGACATTCAGAAGAGTCTTATATATTTACCTTGCTTTCTCCTCATGTATATGGAAGGCATAAAACTCACTGAATATTAGAAATACACTAGTCACTCAAAATCAACTATTATTGAAAAGAGTATTATCATTTTACAACCTATTCAAGCCACTAAACTAAGTAAATTACATAATCATTCAAATTGATTTAAACCAATGCTTTGAACGAGAAGATATTTCCCACATTGCAACTGTGACAACTGAGATCCAATGGTTAACTAACTTGCTGAAGGTTTTACAGGTTATAAAAAGCAGAGCAACTGCTTCATCTGACTTCAGAGCCATGCTCTTAAACTTTCTTACTTTATATCTCTTGCAAATTCTTACTTAGTTAACAATATTAACAATGTGACAAAGTGAAAAATAGTGGATAATTTAACCACACAAAAATAGAAGGGTGTGGATTAAGACAGGTGGGTAACCAGAAAAAGAGCTCCTGCCTGCAGCTTTAATAGCCTAAGAGTTTCAGGGGTTTCCTCCCCACAAAATCTCAAGCACACACTCACACTTAAACCTAGCTGATGCAGACCAAACAGATTAAGAAACTTCACAGGAGATCTATAGGAGGCAGCAAGGAAGAAACAATAACGATAAGTGCAATGAATGAATTTATATCAACTGAAGAAGAGGCAGGATTACATGGGTTGGTCCACCTCGTGTTTAAAAAGCTGCATTTAGGATTATTACCATCAGAGAATAAGATCATAGCTCACTAAGAGTTTTCACTCACTGAGATAGACTGTTAGAATTTTGGAGTTAGGATGCAGGATCTAGGTGAAGGATGTTAGAAAGCATGTGCTTGTCAAGGATATGAGGGACTGCTATAAATAGTGAATGTCCAGCCTCTTCATGTTGATAGCTGGGTGCCACAAATGGCAAACCAAATGAAGTAGCTGAGGCTCCTGTGTTCCCAAAGGGATCAGAAGCTAAAACAGAACCTCTTGGCAAAAGAGACATTATTTGTTCTCCGGGGATTTATTAAGCATGATGGAGTCAGTCAGCAATTTCTCAGGCTTTTCATTTGAGGAGGAGGTAATGAATTTTAATTAGTGAGGAAGACCGCTTTCCACTAAGAAGAAAGCAAAGAAAACAGGAATATCAGCGCTCATGGAGGATATGTTAAAACACAGAATACTCCTTATTGACGCTGAATTAATGGGCAAATCTTCACCCTCTGCTCTTCTGAAACAGAAAAACAAAAACTGAAGAAAATGGCTACAGATTGTGAGAAAAAGGAAGGATGGTGCTGCTAAGGTTGATAAACAGGTTATTCTGTATCACAAGGTTTTTAAGACACTGATCATCACTCAATAGTAGTTGATGGCAGCACAGTTTCAACATTTGCCCTGCCCTACCGAACATTTCGACAGTCCTCTTTGTACTAGAGAATTAATAGGATGAGCCTGTATGAGACAGGAGTTTCTTCCCCCCAAACTTCCAAGTATTTTAATTAGGCCCACATGTCCTTGCATTGGCCATCTGGGAAGATTTGGAAAGAGTAGAAGACAGAAAGTAAGATATGGCTTGATTCATTGTGAGCTAAGTTTTTTCATTTCCTGCTGATTTAGACTGTGTGTACAAGCATCCAAGCACATGTGTATGTGAAAATGTAGGGGAGGAGCATTCATTATGGTATTGTTGGTTCCGAACTGGTTTTGATTTGGCTTTTGAAGGATCTTTCAAGGGTAATCAGATACCCTCTTTCATCATTGTTCAGATATGTTGATGATGGTCCTTGTGATAGTTCTTCTTAAGAATCCTAGACCCTCCAAGCAAATGCTGCCTTTCTAATGGGGCTTTCGTCCAGTGAGCAGATGGCGCCCATAAATTCTTTGAAGTCTGCTGGCCCAAAGTTACAACCAAGTATATGCAACTTTGCTTCAGCACAGTGATATAAATTCACATGCAAATGCAGTGTTTAAATTATGAGTGTAATTGGTTTACAGGGATAGATACAGTTTGAGCAGATCAGAAGGTTTCTTGTGCATTTGTGGCCTCCACTATGAAAATCTGGCCACTCTAAGTGAGAGCCCTGAATACTCCCAGTTAGACCCATAAAGGAAGACACATATTCACTTTCTTTTCAGAGCAGCCTGACAAAATACAACACGCCCTCTGGCATGCTATGCGATGACATGTCATTGCTATTAACCTGCTATAATCCCCTGACTACAAAAAAGTTCTCTCCTGACCAGAAAAGTTAAGCTCAGAGTGTCTTGAGAATCTGGAGGATACAGATGACTTCTATTTCCACCTTTTTCTACCTACAAACTTCATTGTGCACTGTCTGGAGAGAAAAGATCTGTAAGTTCATCTCACATGGTATAGGGACCTTCTGGTGCATTCTCTCTACTAGATTTTGTTATCAGTGAGGCTGGAGGTGGTAATAAACTTGTTTTGGTTTCATGTCTGTCTGATAATTCTTCAAGATGTCTAATCTCTAAGGCCCTGTTTGGTTAAGGAATAGAACCTGCTCTTCATATAGATAAATGATGCACAATTCGGATACTGCAAGTTGGTGTGCATGAGGTAATATTAGCTTGTTAGTAGAGTTTGATGAGATGGTGATTTAGTGTTCTATGAAAATACACAGTTACAAAGCTCCTCCTACACACTTATGTATATAATGGAATTCTTCTGAATTTCTGTGAATTATCAGTGCTTCCCTGATTTCTGTCAGCTACTGGTTTTTCTTTAGAATGATAATGTATGGTTAGTTTATCATTGTTTCTTTTGGTATTTTGAGAAAGGCTATTCTTGGTTGGGCATAGCTAGCTGTCCCCTGCATTGCAAAGATTTTTGCATCCCTACCCGCCTTGCCACCGAATGCTAACAATGCTTCCCAGACACACTAAAGCCCCCAAATCATTCCCAACTATTCCCAACTGTTGTCTAAATGGGTATTATTGTCCCTGGTTGAAAAATTACTATACAAATTAATATCAATAAAGTTTGTGGTGCATTATTTACTTAACTCCACAGGTGAACTTTGGCCCTTCATTTCTCAATAAAATATATTTGTTATTAAACAATATATTGTGAAAATATGAATCAATAATATTTTATAAAAAATAAGATATTAGGGCTTCCCTGGTGGCGCAGTGGTTAAGAATCTGCCTGCCAATGCAGGGGACACGGGTTCGAGCCCTGGTCTAGGAAGATCCCACATGCCGCGGAGCAACTGGGCCCGTGAGCCACAGCTACTGAGCCTGCGCGTCTGGAGCCTATGCCCCGCAATAAGAGAGACCGCGACAGTGAAAGGCCCGTGCACCGCGATGAAGAGCGGCCCCCGCTCGCCGCAAGTAGAGAAAGCCCTCGCACAGAAACAAAGACCCAACACAGCCAAAAATAAATAAATAAATAAATAAATAAATAAATAAATAAATAAATAAATAAAAGATATTAAATAGTCTTCCAATTGTGCTTATACTGAAATTATCATTGATGTTATGTGCCCATTACTGTGTACTACTAAGATAATGTGAAATATTATTAGACAGTGCTGTGGACTGAATTACATACCCCAAAACATATTCTGAAGTTCTACCCCCCAATACCCTGACCTTTGAAAATAAGTCTTTGTAGATGTAATCAAGTTAAGACGAGACCATTAGGGTGGGCCCTAATCCAATGTGACTGACGTCCTTATAAGAACAGGAGAAGACAGAGAGACACAATGAGATAATGCCATGTCATGACAGACGCAGAGATTGGAGTGAATGCCAAGGATTTCAGGCAACTACCAGAAGCTAGGGAAAGGCAAGGAAGGATCATTCTCCGAAGCCTTAGAGGGAGCATAGCGCTGCCAACTCCTTGATTCCAGAATTCTGGCCTTGATTCCAGAATTCTGACCTCCGGACCTGTAGGGGAATAAATTTCTGTTCTTTTTAAACCATCCAGTTTTATATGAATAATTTATCACGGCAGCCCTAGGAAACTAATACAGATAGGTTACCTAACTTCTCTATATAACTAATTCTGCATCTGTTAAATGGGGCAAGTAGAATAGTTCTGAGCAATAATAAGTTAATATTCACAAAGCACTGGAATGAATATATAATATACAGCTGCCACATAATTAGAGCAGTATGTGTTAGCTCAATACACTTTAGGTAGGTGAATTATCACTAAACCATAATTTTTCTTTCTAGAATAATTTCTTAATCCAGGAGTTGGCAAACTATGGCTCATGGACCAAGTCCAGACTGCCACCTGCTTGTATAAATAAAGTGGGGTGTTCTCTTTTGGAATGGAGCCATTTTTGTTTAAATATTGTGTATGGCTGTTTTGCACTATAACAGTATCTTTGTGTAATTGCCGCAAAGGCTGCATGACCCACAAAATCTAAAATATTTTCTCTCTGGGCCCTTAAGAAAAAGTCTGCCAACTCCTATTATAGACTATAAAATCTGTTATATATGCAGTTATTCTTGTTTGATTTTTAAATAATTCAATGAATTATATATGTTGCTAGTCATGTTTCCTGCAACTTACTTCTTTTGTTCCTTATAATTTGAGCTCTATTCTAACTGGAGGTGGGAATGAATAGGGTAGATGAAACATTGGGTCACTCATCCCACATAACTTCATAATAATTAAGAGTTTAAAGCTATTGATGGAGACCTTGAGTAAAACTAATGAAAAAAATGAGGACTAAAATAATACATTTTTATTGTCTCTACATTTACTAATGGGACTTTATGTAATAATAACTCATGAGGGTTTAGTGAGCTTTAGAAACCACATTTTCCTACTGAGAATCATTTTTTCTCAAAAGAAATTTTTCAAGCTATTGATTCCCATATCTAATACTGCAGACTGAATTAAACAAAACAGTAAAGTAAAAGTAATGACCCCAAACTCAAGGGTAAATTTATAAAGTGAAAAGTACCAGCTCTTAAAACAAAAGCATGGATGGTATAATCACTAGGTGAGGAGATTTATCTGGGCCATCTTCTCAGTGTTTGATATGCATGTTCTGAGTGAGGAAGCAAGGTCCTTTTCCTCAAAAAGCTAAGAGTCCACCCCTCTGTGATCTTCAAGGGGTTGCTAATCTTCATATTGCTGACATGAATGAGTTTTAGGCTCTCACCACAGATTTCTTTCTAACCCTAAAGAAAGTGAAAGTTTTAGGTTGAGGAAGGCCTGTTTCTAGACACTCATAGAATTTGTTCCCTATTTCAAAATCCATGTATGAAAGGCAGGGCAACTATAAATAGTGACTTTCTACTACATATTCAACTCTACGTGAGGCTAATTATTTTTGTAATAACCAGTTTGGCTCCTTGAAAGGATCTGTTCATAGTATAAAGTACAGAACATTTCACTAGTTAGTAGGTTTAAGAGCTCAACTAGTTCTCGGTCATCTCAGGTCAGGATAACTGTGAACTCTGAATTACTTGGCGATGACTTGGAGTTTCTACTTATTCACATATGACCTGCAGGAATCTGAGGCCCAACAAAATCTCAAAGCCTTCTGAAAAATTATTCAAATTCTTTGTAAGGCATGACAAACCAGACCTGGCTAGTTATGTGCCTTATTTGTAAATGGATTTGCAGCAGTCAGTTGAGACAATTTTAACACATTGCCCAAAGGGTTTTATCCAAATTGGGTTCACTTCAAGATTATTTATTCAGCAAACACTTACTAAAGACTTATTAATTAGTAGACATTGTGCTAACTTACCTTCTAGTGAAGGGAAAGAGACAATAAATAATTTAAAGAGCTATTTTAGAAGGTGTTAAGTACTATGGAAATAAAAGTGGGATAGATGATCTGATTGCTAAGGTGGGGTGGAGAACTGGCATTTTAAATAGGATAATCAGGGAAGACTTCACTGTGAAAGTAACTGTTAAAGAGTTGAAGAACAGTTAATCAAACATCATTTGAGAGCATCTGTGTGCCCACAGCTCCCAAAGACAAATGTTGGCTCTGTCTTTAGTTCAAATGAATGATTGATAAAAGCCGTTGCTCTTTTTTCCATAGAATGGAAAATCTTATATAGAATTCTCCATCAAAATAAGCTTCGATAGGGATTTGTCATGGAATACATTAGCAATCAGAGCACTATGACTGTTTTTGGTGATAGAATTGAGGGGGAAGGTTTTTGGTACTAGGGGTGGACTTTAGCCCCTGTCCCCAGATCTGTAGTTATAGCCTTCCTGTATTACACATTTAAGCCACCACAAATAAAAGTACAATCTAAGTGAAAACTATGTGATCTGATTTTTATGCTAATGTAACTTCAAGAAAAGTTCCAAAATTGAACAAAACAATAGAATGGTAGACATAGGGTAAATTACTTTTATGACTGATTAGATCTAATTTTGAGCATGAAGTGAGAGCTAATGGGCTAATCCTCAGAATTGTACAGGTCATGCATCTCTCAGAGGTGACTGTGGATGAGAGCAGGCATTTCCTACATGAGGATGTCTCATAAAATGCATACTTCCTAAGAAAGAAGGCAGACCTGAGCATGTCCAGATAATCTTTCCCCTAAATTAACGATTCAGATAAGTAACCCACCTCCCCAAGACCAGACAACATAGAGGGATGGAAGAACGACAAATATGTCTTAACAATTGTGCTCCCTCAACATAGAAAGAGGTATTTAAGATCGGGGACTAAGCTATTCTCCCAACATGCTCCTATATAGAAAGTATGGAAATGCCACTTTATAAAAGGCTGTCACACATCCACACCCTGTCACTTTCATTCATGCCATGGGCATGTTATCTAAGTTGATAAGATGTAAACTACACAGATGAAAACTTGCAGTTCAATTTAATATGTATATTTGTCTCATAACTGTCAAACACTGGATAAGGGGAAAGTTTTTTGTTTTGTGTTGGGTCTTGGGTGTTTAGTGAACATAGTAACATGTAGAGTTGGCCATTCTTAAAAGTGATAAAGAATGTGAAGGGCACTCTGCAGCCACTAATAAAGCAAGAGGAAATGTTCTCAGAGAAATACATCTCATTTTTAAAAAGAGAAATTTATGTCAGAAGAGAGTAGAGAAAGTGAAGACTGATTTAGTTCCCTGAGAACATTACATTTAAGAATAGGCCAATTAATGTATGTGGAGGAATGCTTTTGGAAATAAATGATTCAGCATTGAACTGTGAAGTAAAACAAGTGGGATAATATTGCTGTACAAGAACATTCAAAAACGTGTTTCGTTGACACAGAAACTTAAATGAACGTCATATCATTTTATTTTTTTGATTAAACTTTCTTAAATCAACAGATTCAATGTACAGATTCAGTAAGTCTTATTGAAAGACTGTATGTACTTCCATGTATCAGGGAAAGCTAAGTTGAAATGTTAAATGCTAACAATCTTGAAAAACAGAATATAGAATATTTAAATGAATAAACAATGGTTAAGGATAATGATGTATACATTCTTTTAAGTTTCACTAGTAAAGTATTTAACATATAGTAAAGCCTTATGAATCTAATGATATTATAGAACAAATTGGATGTGGTATATTTTTGGTAAAAGAAGAACAATGGGAAATATATATATATATATTTTTAACATCTTTATTGGAGTATAATTGCTTTACAATGGTGTGTTAGTTTCTGCTTTATAACACAGTGAATCAGTTATACATATACATATGTTCCCATATCTCTTCCCTCTAGCGTCTCCCTCCCTCCCACCCTCCCTATCCCACCCCTCTAGGTGGTCACAAAGCACGAGCTGATCTCCCTGTGCTATGCGGCTGCTTCCCACTAGCTATCTATTTTACATTTAAACAGTTAAATATGTACAAAATAAGGAAGACTATAAATGCCAAAGCAGGTAGGAATTGGACAGTTACTTGATAAACTAAAATTAAAACTAAGGTAGGATAAGGGAATATAATGATTAAGAGGTTAAAAGTGTCACAGTTAACTTGAAAAACAATTAGACTTCCCTGGAGATACATTAGACAAGGATGTTTGATGATTCAGCTTCATGAATTAGTAACAGTAACTAACAAGAAACTTAGATAACGGCAAGTTGCCAGAAAGAATAGCAAGTAATGAAGGCATTTAGTGCAGTGTATTACAAGGTTTTAAAGACTGGACCTGAGTTTGCTAAGATAGTTTACTCACATAAGCATAATCATTTCTTTTTCCTGAAATTAACGTTTGGGAATTCCACAGAAAATTGAAAATACCGATCATCTTGGTTTTTGAAGCCAGTTTCTTCAACTCTTCTCCCTTCCTCCTCCTCCCCCATCTTGTGCTCCCCCTCCATTTTCTTTTTTTACTTTTCTGCAAGTAGCTGTGTTCCATCTTTGTGAGAGTTCTAAGTAGAGAAGAAAACTGCTGTAAGTAGGCCTGGATGACTTAAGTGCTATCAGAAGACAAAAAAAAAAAAAGAAAGAAAGATGACCATAAAAGCATGTTTAAACTTAAAATTTCCTTCTCTTGGAACTTTTAGCTTAAAAGTCAATTATACATTTAAAGGAGGTGTTAAAAACCAGCATAACTCTCATTCCCAACTTAATTCTTCTCACAGAAGCAAAAACCATATGATTCTGAGGGGGGAGGAGTTGGTTATTATCTTTTTCTTGGTTTGTAGGAGTTCTTTATATATTCTGGAGGATTAGATAGAAAGTTCTGGATGTTTTGAATTTTTTGTTGGATATCTGTATTACAAATATTCCCTCCAAATCTACATTTAGGTTGAATTTTCTTTAACTGTGTTTTGATGAACAGAAATTAATTTTGATGAAGTCAGTCTTTTTTGTTTTGCTGAAGGTTGGTGCTTTTTGAATCTTGTTTAAGAATATTTTGTCTTGGCTAAGGATATAAGGATGGTCTCCTATGTTTTAAAGTTTTTTAAATTATATTTAATTTTAAAAACTTTTTAAAAATTGAAGTATAGTTGATTTACAATGTGTTAGCTTTAGATATACAGCAAAGTGATTTAGTTTATATGTATATGGAGAGAGAGAGAGATACCTTTTTCAGATTCTTTTCCATTATAAGTTGTTACAATATACTGAATATAGTTCCCTGTACTATTTAATAGGTCCTTGTTGTTTATAGTAGTGGTAATCTGTTAATCCTATACTCCTAATTTATCCCCCCTCCCTTTCCTCTTGGGTAACCATAAGTTTATTTTCTATGTCTGTGGTCTGTTTCTGTTTTGTAAATAAGTTCATTGGTATCATTTTTTTTTTTTTTAGATTCCACATATACGTTATATCATATGATATTTGTCTTTCCCTGTCTGACTTACTTCACTTAGTATGATAATCTCTAGGTCCATCCATGTTGCTGCAAATGGCATTATTTCATTCTTTTTATGGCAAATATTCCATTGTGTATATATACCACATCTTCTTTATTCGTTCATCTGTCGATGGATATTTAGTGTGCTTCCATGTCTTGGCTATCATAAATATTGCTGCTATGAACATTGGGGTGCATGTATCTTTTCGAATTAAAGTTTTGGTCTTTTCCGGGTATATGCCCTGGAGTGGGATTACAGAATCATATGGTAGCTCTAATTTTAGTTTAAGGAACCTCCATACTCTTCTCCATAGTGGCTGTACCAATTTACATTTCCACCAACAACGTAGGACAGTTCCCTTTTCTCCACACCCTCTCCAGCATTTATTATTTGTAGACTTTTTGATGATGGACATTCTGACTGGTGTGAGGTGACACCTCATTGTAGTTTTGATTTGCATTTCTCTAATAATTAGTGATGTTAAGCATCTTTTCATTTGCCTGTTGGCCATCTGTATGTCTTTGGAGAAATGTCTGTTTAGGTCTTCTGCCCATTTTTTGATTGGGTTGTTTGTTTTTTTGTTATTGAGCTATATGAGCTGTTCGTATATTTTGGAAATTAAGCCCTTGCCCATTGCATCATTTGCAAATATTTTCTACCATTCTGTATGCTGTCTTTTCATTTTGTTTATGGTTTCCTTTGCTGTGCAAAAGCTTATAAGTATGATTAGGTCCCATTTGTTTATTTTCGCTTCTATTTCTTTTGCCTTGGAGGACTGACTTAAGAAAACACTGCTATGATTTATGTCAGAAAATGTTTTGTCTATGTTCTTTTCTAGGAGTTTTAGGGTGTCATGTCTTATATTTAAGTCCTTAAGTCATTTTGAGTTTATTTTTGTCTATGGGGTGAGGTAGTGTTCTAACTTCATTGATTTAAGTGCAAGCTTTTAAACTTTTTAACCTTTTATATTTATATTTAATATGAAATTTATTTTTTGTCATGTTCTGTAAGATAGGTCCAGGTTCTTTTTCCACATAAGTATTATTTATTAAAATATTAATAAAAATTAATAAAATATTAATTATGAAAGTGTTATAATTTTATATGTATAATTTATGCTTTTAAATATTATATATTTATATAAGTTATATATACAGTTTATAATTATTGCAATATTTATATTATAGCTATTATGATGAAATATTAAATATGATTTATTGTAAAAAGAGTAGTCTCTCTCTACTGTGTTTTAATGAAAACTTTGTCATAAATTCAGTGACCACTTTATACATAGGTCTATTTATAGAATTTAGTTTCTGTTTTTGTGGTCTATCTGCCCATCTTTGTGCTAGTATCACACTGTTTTTATTATTGTAGCTTTTAAAAAGATATGGCATCTATTATTATGTCTTCTAAATTTGTTCCTTCCCTTCAATATTATTGCTTTGACTCTTCTTGGCCCTTTGCATCTCCATATAAACTTTAGGATCATCTTGTCAATTTAATTGGCTATATATAGAAAAGCTAATGTAGAATAAAACCAAAACAGGATAAAGAAAGTCTAGAAGCCATGAAAAAAAAAATGCTTCAAATAGATAAGAACAAGTAAAGTAGAAATATCCTCAAACATATAATAATACATTTTATTTACAGAATTTACCCCCAGACATTTCACAGGAAGAGATATTAATGAAGTGAATATTTACAGACATCTGAGTAGAGTTAGGGAACAAAACGAGAGATGGTGAGTTACCTAGAGATTAGCAGCTGTGAGAAGTAGTTCTTTCCCCATCCCCAGCCCTTGGCCGAATGGACTATGAAAGAAAACAGGTGATACCTGGTGAGATCTGTAAACATGGAGAGTTGTTCCGAGCTCTAAGTTTGGGTTCAGTAACTGCTCTCTCACCTTCACTCTCAGTGTGGTAACATCCTGCTTTTGTTAGCCTTTAAGTGACATCATTTCTTCTTGGTTTCCCCTTACTCTGCCTACATTCTTGCAAATGTATTTACAAGAATGTAAATTTACAGGAATTTATGTTCCTCATTACATTCTCCTTAGTTACTTCATTTGAGTGTGTCATCCTTTTCCTGTAGGGTTTCTTCTCTGACTGATAGAAGGCAATCATGTCAGGTAGACATTATCACCTTTCCCCATTTATACATGAAAAGGGAGATTCATAAATATTAAATTACTTTCCAGTGGTATTTAGTTTGCAAATGACATAATCTCTCTCCCTCACCTACATTATGCTGCACATTTGAAGGTGATGAAAAAAGAAATAGTAGAGTTAAAAAAATCCATTTTATCAGGAGTCATGAAAATAATAGGATATAGAGTAAAGGTAGATATTTTTTCTTTTGTAGGAAGTAACATTTCTTCCTTTCAGATAAGAAAGAAGACTGGAATAATTTCTATGGAAACAGAGATATACTGAAATGTGTATGAATATTGGAGATGGTGCCAATCTCATTGGCAAGAAAGAGCTGAGAGGAGAAGTAGTAAGATTTGCCGCGTGGCTAGCAAGGAGGAGAACCATCCCATAGTCAGAAAGAGTTCCTTAACAATGACCAGCTCACATTGCTAATATATAACATGTATTGAAAGGAACACCAAATAGATACATCTAAGTGAATCATATAAAACCATCATCACTGCTGTGAATCAATTCAACTCACATGTGGTACTATGCAAAGTTAGCAAATCTTATCTTCATGTGAAGGACAATATTCTACAGTTATCTTGAGTTTGGTCTTTATTTATAAAATTTTATCACACTAAAAGAATTTCTGTTAGCTTTGCCTACTTCATTATCATTAATTATACCTTATCAATATATGCCTTTATTTTAAAATCTTGTGAAATTTTTGGTTCCATGCACATGTGGTTAACAGTAAAAGAAACCCAGAAAGTTTTCAATGCATGTAGACCCAGTTCCTGAATCTGCTCTTCTCTTTATTATATTCACTACATTCTTCGAAATCCTTAGTTGATGTTCTTACCAGTTTAAGTAACCGTCTCAATCAACACTTCCAACCTGAGGTATGCCAGATTTGCTTCTTTACCATATTATATATTCTCCCCACTATCACTGTAATTCTTTAGATTAATAACCCAGTAAGGTAACCTGACTCCACCAGCCCTGCTGCCTGAATTTGGTGTGGATCTAGGCTTCCACATCTGTAAACTGTCCTCAAAGACTCACCTTATCAAATGTAACTGGTCTTGCCCAAGTAGTCAGGTCTCCACTAGCAGGCATATGACAACCTTTAACACCGGAACTCCCTCTACTGATTAAGTAAATTAAACACGACAAAGAGGAAAAATTTTGGTCCATTATTAAAAGCCTTACATCTTGTTTATTAGATGTTACCTGGAAATTCCAAATTCTGCCTAGATGTATAGTACCTTTCTTCCTTTCTTCTATATCTTAATATGTCTTATTAAGTTGTTTAATTATTTTAACGTAAAAAAATCATAAACTTTAATAGAATGCCAATTAATTAATTAATTTCCAATTATTCAGATCAACTAGTAGTCTATGCTAATCTGGGCCAGGCTTGGCTTATTTTGTTTAGGCTCATTCATACATCTGTGGTCAGCTGGCAGGATGACTGAGGGGATGGCTTGTCTAGGTTGGCCTCAGAGTTCTGGAGTTTCAGTGGCTATTGTCTAGGGTCCAGGGGTGACTGGGTCATATGGTTTTTTGTTTGTTTGTTTTTGCTTTTTTTTTTTTTTTTAATCCTCCAGTTGGTTAGCCTGTTGTTGTCATAGTGGCTTGTCAGCTTTCCTAGAAAGTGAGGAGAAGTACATGCACTCTCTTAGGGACTGAATTCAGAACTGGAAAATGATTACTTCTGCCATATTTTATTATCCAAAGGTAATTACAGGGCCATTTCAGATGGAATGGGTAGGTAAACAGCCCTACCTCTTAGTAGCAAGAGCTACCAAGTCACATTGTAACATATGTGGACAAAGATGAGGAGTAGTTAGGACCATGTTTGCAATCAATTTACTTCTTCAACTTACTCCTATCTGATGGACTTACACTCTGCGGACTAAACAGCTCTTATATTAGCTGACTCTCCTGCCTCAAGGCACCAACTCAGTCCTGCCAGCTGTTCTGGCATCTTCCCAGTCTGAAGTATACTAGAGTCTTTTCCTGCTTACCCAGATTCTACTACCCAGACTGTACTGAGAAGGTCCATTTGTGTTACTGACAACAATTCCTTCAAATGACTTAATGGAAAATAGATTACTTTATTGCTCAGATTTTTCAGGTGAATTATTTTCTACCATAGGAGTAATTCTCCACCCAGAGATTTAGGTATCTATGATTCTTTTTACATTCTAGATGTTAATTCACATGACACAAAGGCAGGCCTTTTTCATTAAAAGCATTGATTATTCAATTAATACCTCTGATGAACACCAACCAAAAATTAGAAACTATCTGGCTGTGTGAACATCAGTAAACCACTGGGAGAGTAAACATGACTGAGCATGGTAATTACTATAATCCTGTTAATATACCTCAGTGACTTAATAACACCACCCTGTAACAAGCTGAGAGAAGCTATGGATTTCTTTCTTTGTGAATGCTTGGAGGTATGGTTGTGTCAAAGTTCTTTGAGCCCTGTCTTATTTTTGGAGGGATAAGGGAGGTGTTGAACCACATTATGAATAAAATTTGTTGGATCAGAGCAAGCTGAGTTCTAAGTTAGAAGAATTGGTATATATCAGGAGCCAGGGAAGAATGATGTATTGGTTAGTTTCAGAGGCTAGGTGTGTGCATAAGCACATAAAGAAAAAAAAAAAAAAAACATTATGTCAGAGCCAGAATAGCAAACTGCAAGCCAATAGTTGAAATATCAGAGTATCTAGTAAAGGGCATCAGCCATGTCTGGGAAGAAGATAAAAAAAAAAAAAAATCTAGCTAAAAGACTTGTGGGAGGAAATGTGTCGGAATACATGTGGAAATATTCATTCATCAAGCACTTGACATATAGCACAAACACTACTATGTACCATTGGGCACAAAGATGAATAATTATTCAAGGAGGAGACAATTTATTGAAGAAGTCAGACATACTTACTACAAATCATCAAGCAATATGAAAAGTTCCTACTGAAGAAAGAATAAATATTCATTGGGGGCATGTATGAGAAAAAATATTTTTGCTGGTGGGGTACTTATATCTGAACTGAACAAATGGGTTTTTATCAAGTTGACAGTAAGATTATTTTAACTAGAGAGACATTAATCACCAAAGAAGTGGAAGTGCATAAAATTTTACAGTGAATTCCAGGAGCAGTGATTTCTCAAAGATAGCATTTATGATGTAGAGTGCCAGAAAATAAGCTAGAAAAGTTTTAGTTTATATAAAATTTTTAAATCCCTCAAGTAATTTGTTAAAAGATTTAAAAATATACAAAGCAGAGACATGTTGTTAGAATCTAACAGATCTTCTTAGTTGAAAAAGATGCAATTCTTTTAGATGGAAATGTTATGTTACTTAGACACTTGGCATAAAAAGCAATGAGATTATCTGACTCAAGAGAGAAAGGCTGAGCTATGGAAAAAAGCAGCCCCGATGTTTTACTTCTAGTATTGCTGAGATAGTGCCTAGCAAACCAAATCTCCCACAGTTAACAAGTATAAATGCAGGACAAAATATAAAAAGAAAAAAAAATTATCTGAAGAATGAATAAAAGCTGGAAGATAATGGATGGAAGTCAATACTTTGAAGAAGGCATTGCTATAATATGATTTTTAAATTTTTATTTGGCTATTAAACAAAGGTGAATGCCAGTCTGTACCATTTGAGGTGATGAAAAACTCAATAGAAAATCTGTAGAGAAAAATTCCAGGAAGGAGAGAGTCAGAAAGGTAGAGCCACAAATTCTGTGTCTGAATTCTCCCCCAGTCTCTGGAGGACCCCTATACCATTTGGTATAGGTAAGACTCTAATCAACTCAGCTAAGGCTAAGAGAAATATACTAAAATTTGAGCTGCTGCCTATTATAGGGAGGCAAAGTTACACAGTTTGAGTACGATAAGTTAACTGCCTATATAAAAATCAAAATCAATACTCTTAAGAAGAAGATAACAAAATCAAAGTTTCTACAGTAATTGTTTTGCTTCCTCATCAGCACTTGGAATTGTCATATGTATTAATTAATTATGTTTTATTTTAGATATTCTAGCAGTTGTATAGTGGTATCTCATTGTGACTAATTTGCATTCCCCTGATGACCAAACATGTTGAACATCTTTTCATGAGCCTATTTGCCTTCCATATATCTCGCTTACTGAAGTGTCTGTTACCTTTTTCTGCTAAAAAAATAGTTACTAGTTTTTGTATGGTTTTGAGTGTTCTTTATATATTCTGAATATAAGTCCTTTGTTGGATATGTGATTTTCAAATTGTTTTTTCCCAGTCTATAGGTTGTCTTTTAATTCCCTTAACAGTATTTGTTGTTGTTTTTGCCTTAGAGCAAAACCAGTCATTTATTTGGCTGTCATAGCTGTAGGATTCACAGAAGAAGGCTCTTGTCAGCTCTAAACAGTGTCAGCTGAGATCGCTTGACTGGGGGCTAGTGGATCCTTTTCTAGGATGACTCACTCACGTGGCTCACAAATTGCTTTTGACTGTGGGAAGCTTCACAGGAGCTGAAGGAGAGGGACCTTAGTTCTTTTCCTTAGTTCTTCTGGGCCCCTCTGTAAGTTTACTTGAACTTCCTCACAGAATGATAGCTGGGTTCCATGAGCAAGTGTTCCAAGAAACAGGCTGCAGTTTTGGGGGGTTTTATTGTTTTTTGTTTTATCTTTATTTTTTTTTAAGTCCTGGGCTTAGAAATTGACACAGCCCCATTTCTGCTGGATTCTATCGGGCAGTTGTCACAGAGCTCAGATTTGAGGGAAAAGAACATAGACCACTAAGCTGGACAAAAGGAGTATCGAAGAATTTGGGGGAATATTTTAAAACTGCCACCTTTTTCATCAATGGAAACAGTTTCATTGTGTTTACTTAGACACATATATTCATTGTAGAAAATAAATTAGTGCAATGCCGTATATAAAGCTGTACAAAGAAATTGGCAAATAGAGGCTATTTCTAAATGAGTTTTAATTTCATAATAATAATAATGATCCACATTATACAGAATATGGATGATGGAAATGGTTATTGGTGATTGAAGCATACTGAATTCCATGTAGTCAGAGCAAAGATAAAAATTTTAATCAAGTTTAGATGTTGTTATTATGCATGTTGAACAATTAATGTAAATAAACACCAAAAGAAATTGAATGCATGATTATCAAAACAGTAGAGTAGGAGGAGAATAAATAAAACTGGAAATAAAACTGGATTAATCCAAATGATGAAAAGAAGAAAATAGTAACAATACATAGCACAAAGTATGTTGATAGAAGTAAATCCACAGACATCAATAATGGAAGTTATATGCAAACAAATTAAAGTTGTCAGAGGAAATAAAATAAATAAATAACCAGTAAGTTATAAAAATGCTGAGCTTGTGTATCCCTACAAAATACATATATAACAGAATTTCAAATAGAAATAAATAGATATGTAATCATAGTATAAAGCATTAACACACCAGCTTCTGTTATTGAAAAATAATGAAGAACAAACATCAAGGACCTAATAGAACAGATATAAAATGATATATATACACAGATCTGCTAATTAGAGAATGCATATGCTTTAAAATATTTTGGAATATTTAGAGAAAATAACCATTTCTATATCATGAAGCAAATATAAACCTTAATAATGATCAGAGAATCAGTATTATTGGTTTCAGACCTCATTCTTTGATATCCATGAATAAAAATACAATCGAATAAAAATTTAAAAATCCCTGCATAAACTTGACATTTGGAAATATATTTTTGCATTGTTTGTGAATCAGAAGTAGTCCATGAAAGACTTGAAATGTCAACACTCACAAAGCAGTACATTTCTAAACTCATACTAGGTAAATAAAGGAGTATTTATGGAGAGATAGTGCTATGTTAAGAAGACAATAATTAGTAGTTACCTTCATAAACCAAGAGGTTACAAGTGGAATTATGCATTAATGTAGAAAAAGGAAATGAAAGTATAAGAGCAGAACATTTAAAAATAAAAAATACATGAAAAATAGAGAAGGCCAACAAAACAAAAAGTACACTTTATGAAAAGACTAATTAAATCTATACATTTCTAGAAAGACTGATCAAGAAAGAGGAGGAAGACAGAGAAGAAAGAAAGAAACATTAGATGAATAATACAATATTGACTACAGATATAATAACAATTTGTCTTGTGAATAACATTATGCTAATAAATTTGACATAAATAACACAATTAAATACACAAATAAAATGGATGTTGTTCTAGATAATTTAAGGATCCAAGTAGAAAGAAAAATTCAATAAACTAAAAATAATTATAAATTAAATCAGTACAAAGAGATACCATAGGATAATCCTGATTATAAATATAGATACAAAAATTCTAAATAAAAATTTGATATACTGAATCTAACCATTATTTTAAAATACATCCTGGTGACATTGGCTTTATTCCAGGAATACAAAGCTGCTTTAACATTGGAGTATCCCTTAACGTAACTCCCCATATGAAAAATTTAAACTAGAATTTCCTTTTGACAATGTCAACAAATGAACACAAATGATTTGATAAAGTTCAGCAGTATTCAAAATTGATTACTTCCTAGAAAACCAGGAAATGACAAGAACTTTTTTAAACAGGTAAAGTTTAGCTACCAAAAATAGTAGTAACCTCATACTTAATGAAAAACATTAAGATTCATTTTTAAGTCAGGAAAAGGATGTAGAAAATCCTTTTAACTGTTTTTCTTCAACATTTACCTGGAAGTCTTAGTCAAGAAAAAACAAAATGTACAGTGATCAAAAAGGAGAAACAAAATGCTCATTAGTGACAGATGGTGGGATATTTCTAAATAGAAAATTCCAGGAAAGTTTTCTAACTAATTTCTAGTGTTCTTCATGTTTGTGAAGGTACAACTTTTGAATCAATTGGGAGAGTCAAAGAGATTGACAGAAGTCAAAGATGCCTGTTTTGTTACTGATAGTTTTTAATGACTAAAAGTGAGAGCCTGTGCTCTGGAGCCCACAAACCACAACTACTGATCCCACGTGCCACAATTACTAAAGCCTGCACGCCTAGAGCCCATGCTCCACAACAAGAGAAGCCACCGCAATGAGAGGCCTACACACCGCAATGAAGAGTAGCCCCTGCTGACCGCAACTAGAGAAAGCCCATGCGCAGCAACGAAGACCCAACACAGCCAAAAATAAATAAATAGAAATAAATAAATAAATAAATTTATTTTAAAAAAAGAATCTGCTTTTACTCCTATCTTATCACCCACTCTCTGTCTAGATCTTGCATAAGGAAAAATTTGACTCTCTTGAATAGACACACTGGCCCAGGCTCCCTACTTTCAGTAATCTGGGATGGAGAGAGAGTCTGAGATGGAGAAAAGATGGAGAGAGAGGTGCAGCTGTTCTTAGGTCTTTTGGTAGAGTCCAGTCAATGGAAAACTGTATTCCAATAGCTGTCATTAACTCCTTTATAAAAATAAGTGATGACATAAAAAGCAAGGAGATTTTAGGAAAAATTCCTCCCCATCAAAATCAGAAAAATAGAGAATTATCCCTCATGGAAGAAAATCTAATAATAGTTCAACAAAACTGCTAGATAAAAAATGAAAGCAATTATATTCCTATACCTGCAACAAACATTAAACTATAATAAAAAATATACCATTTGCTTGAGCAATGAAACTATAAATAGAAAACTAAAAATACACTTTTTTAAAAAGGTATATAAGAACTTTATAGAGAAAATGATAAAAGTTTATTGAAATATATAAAAGAAAGTCTCCATAAATGGAGAGATAGCATGGCCCATGTATAGGAAGTCTCAATATCATAAAGATGGACATTCTGTGCAAATAAATTTCTAAATTGAAAGCAAGTCCAGTAAAAATCCAACAAGTTTCCTCATAGAACTTGAAAATTCTCAAAGGAGGAAAGCTGGATCAGCAGTAAACTCAGAAGAGAATATTCACTTCTCTAGTCAAAGAAATATAGATTAAAATAGCAATGAGGTGTGTTTTCATACTCCTCAGATTGGCAAAAATGTAAATGTCTAAAACTACCAAGTGCTGTAGTGCTTGTTAAAAAAAAAATGATTTGTTAGATATTGTTGAGGACATGTTTATTCTTAGAACCACTTGGGAGAATCATTTGATAATGTCTATTAAACCTTAAGAATGTTTATTTACCCCCAGTAATGCTACTTTTAGATGTATGCTATAGACATATATGCACAAAAAACCACACAGGATGAAAACTGAATCACTATTTGAAATAGTGAAAACATGGATACCACCCACTCTGCAACAGGAGTACATAGAATTTCATATAAGAAAGAATAATAAGGGAAAGTTGAAATAAACTTATTCTAGATGTTTAAACATGTATATAACTCAGAACCCTGTTATTATGTGAAATATACTGTGTGGTATCATTTGCATGTGTTTAAAAATACATCATATGAATATTTAATTAAGAATGTTACCAAATGAGTTAAAAGTTCAAAAACACACGTAGTTATAAAGTATATAAATGTTAGGATATTACTAATTTCTGGGAACTAATGGGTGTAAAGGAATGGTGTGGGTCTTTATCAGAATCTCTAATGCTGAATATCTTTTTTTTAATAGCTGCAGCAAATATGGCAAATTGTAAACATTTGTTTATTTTCAGCATAGGTACATGAGTGCCATCTTTGTATACAGTTTTATATTTAAATTTTTATAGTAAAAATATAAAAAGCTGATTTATTATGAGAAGATAAAGTATTTAAAATATTTTTTAAGTATAGTGCTGTGAAAAATGGGGTAAATGAGGCATATACCCTAATATTACAACCATGAAAAGAGCCCTTTATCTATGTCATATTAAAATTGTGAAAAATACTACAGAAACATCTTGCTCCTATCTAATAATGAGTTTTTGTGGAAAAACAAATAAAAAACAGACCACAGTTGACCAAGATAAAAATATATAATAAGCCAGCCTACCTCAACTGTAAGCATGGAGGTAGGGATGGGCCCTAATAACAGTGAAAAATAGTAATATAAAATATTTATCTGAGATCTTAAGTATTAGAGATGATGTTTTGTCCCTTTTGGAACTTACATACACAAGCTCAGAAGGATGTTTTTACAAGAAAACTGAGGTCTTTGGAAATAATTACTCTGACATTTAGCATGTAGATCATTTTTTAGCATAAAGTATATGCAGAAATAAATTGTGACAGACTTTCTGGTATACATTTTACCTAGTGTTACAGTTAATATTCAGAACTTTATTTATATATATATATATATAATGATATAAATTTTGGAATGACTTGTTATACAAATGCAAATTGCTGTAAATTCAAACAACTCAGTAAGAAACTAATATTTCATGTTTTTTAATCCATTAACGATAATAAGGAACAAAATAATTTAAGTAGATTTAAAATAAATATGTATCACCCAAATCTACTAGAGTTCATCCGAATTGTTTGTGATATGCCAATAACAGTTAAGCATTTGATTTCAATTTGCATAACATTTTAAGTTTTTCCATAATGCCTTTCAATGTATTAGCTCATATATTCTTCAAAATGACATTGTGAAGTAATCAAAATAAATATTAGTATTCCAATTTTATAGATGAAATAACCATGGCCCAGTTTCACAGATTAAATAACCAAGAAATCCTTAACAGAGGAGAAAGTTAAAAAGTGGAAGTTTCTGATTCCTAACCACTCCACATTATTTGACTTCCAGTTATCTTTCATCTAATTATATATTATCTCATTCAAAACAAAATTTTAAGAAGTTGTTCCAGATTTTTGTTTCATAAACTTTGTCTTTTGGCAAAAAGTGCCCATAAAGTAGGATGTACTATTGTAGCATACATAATTCTCTTGGACATACGAGTATATTCTATAAAGCAGTCAAAGAATTATACACCTACATGTTCATTACACTATAGATTTAAGAAATACAATTTAATTGAGAAAATAATAACCACTCTAATTATTACAGATAATGATATCTCATATTTTGTACTTTGGTATTTAATATAAGTAAACTATGCTCCATTTTGTACAGCATATTTAATTTCTTAATATGTACAGAAATTTTTCATTAAGAAAACTACACTGGGAAATGGGATTCCCTGTATATATTATAATAGATTCTGCTCTTATCTAGAATTTATACTAACAAATCATGGGTGGAAACACTCATATACTCATGTAAGTGATCCAAAAAATCTTTTAAAAGTTGAGTAGATTTTAATAACCAAGATAGAAAAAATTTAAATAATTCAGAAAGAATAGCGTGATTGATAATATACACAAAGTAGGATATTGATTATAACAAAGACTATAATAATTTTGATCTCTAAGTCATTTTTTTAAAGTTGGTAAAATTCATGTACTTAGCAAGCAATTTCTTGAATAAATAATTAGAGGCTTTTAGATATGAAAGGAATTTTAGAAGCCAGCTATTCAAAGCCTTTAGAAGTGAGAAAACTGCCTTCCAGACATACTGATTTTGGGAAGGACATGTGACTAAATAACAGTAAAAATAGGACTATAATCCATGTTTCTTCCATGTCTCTGTCTTCCAGGACAATATTCATGGTTATATCTATCTATCTATCTATCTATCTATAATGGAATCCTCCTTAAATAATTTGGTTTCAAATTCTGAGAAAAAAATTACTAAGGAAAACTGAGAGCATTATAAAAAGGAGTGAAATTCCTGCCTCCAAAGAACTTTTATTCTTTAAAAGCTGACAGCTAACAAATATAATTTTTATGAGACTTACTTCTATTTAGAGAGTACCGCATTAGCCACACTTATAACAAAATCGTTCTCTATTCAATAACAATAACTTTTCTTTAAATCTGAAAGAATACTAAAATTCACCCACTGCTTTCCACTTTAAATTTAAATTTATTTATTTATTTATTTTTGGCTGTGTTGGGTCTTCGTTTCCGCGCGAGGGCTTTCTCTAGTTGCTGCGAGCGGGGGCCACTCTTCATCGCGGTGCGCGGGCCTCTCACTATCGCGGCCTCTCTTGTTGCGGAGCACAGGCTCCAGACGCGCAGGCTCAGCAGCTGTGGCTCAGGGGCCCAGTTGCTCCACAGCATGTGGGATCCTCCCAGACCAGGGCTCGAACCCGTGTCCCCTGCACCGGCAGGCGGACTCCCAACCACTGCACCACCAGGGAAGCCCCACCAGTTATCTTTAATAATTCATTTGTGCTTATCATCCATATAAAAAATGTCAATTCTAATTTGACAGTAAAACATATCTACTTGTCACTCTTGTCATGTCTTCACTTTAGTCCAATCCATGGGCTTCTAAAAGAACCATCTAATAATCTCTTTGTCTTCATTTTCTCTCCTTCTTTTTTGTTTTCCACACGGCAGCCAGACTGATTTCTTACATGAGTGATATATACATATACACCTATATATATATGTATATGTATGTATTGTGTGTATTTTAAGGCTAATATAGTACAAACATAGAATGAAAAGCTAAAAATCATCATTTGTCTTTATGAATAGACCCCATTCTTCCCACAACTATTGACCATAGCTGGCATTTATGTGAAAATTGTTGTGTTCTGGTCCTAGATACCTTATAGAACTTTCTTATAAATTCTTTATATCACAACTGATTATGCCAGCTCTTGGAATAAAAAATATACCTTTTTTTGAAAAATACATGTGTGGATGATTTATTACAAATATGTGTAACATTTTATTTCTTTATTTTATGACAAGATCCTACAAGACAATGCTGAATAGAGACTGTGAAAGAGGGCACCCTTCTCTTGTTCTCAACTTAATGAGAGTGCTTCAGAAGTTTCATTATTAGTGTGATGAAGTTTTTGGATGATTCCCTTTACAAAACTAAGGAGTTGTAGTCTTCCTCTAACTAGCTAAGAGTTGGTTAATGGTAACAATTCTTAAAAGTCTTTCTTTTAACTGGATCTGAGATAATATTATGGATTTTGGTAGAAGTGCCTTAGGGAAGGAGTTTTTTAATTGATATATTCCCAGTGTGGTTAATACATTGAATTACGGTTAAATTTTTTTTTAATGTTACCTTTCCTTAATATCAGAGGTGAATTCTGGTTGGTCAAAAGGTATAATTACTTTAAGACTGCTGTATTTATTTGTTATATTTTTTACTTTGAAATATTTGTATTTATATTCACAGGTTAGATTTTCTTAGAGTTATTTTTTCACTTTTCTAATTCAGTTTTGTCTGAAGTTAAAGCTGGACTCTAAAAATAAGTTGTCATATTTGCCATGTTTTAACTCTATCTAGGATGGATAAACAAAGGAAATATCTGTTTTTTTAAGACTTTTAAAAAACAGTATAATTTATTGAACATTTCCAAGAACCAGATTTGATGTTATAGATTAAATTTTCTTATTCCTTTTTATCATCAATTTCTGTTATTTTTATTTTTTGCAATGTTTTAATCATTTCTTATAACATGCAAAATTGAAAGCAAGGGTTTTCTGTCTCCCCAGGGTCTAGTAAATGTGTGGCTCGCAATAATTCTTAATACTATTTCTTGAGTGAATAAACATTCATTAATTGGTTAATATTCAGAATTATCTTAAGGGTTTCAATAATCTAGTATTTGGTGTGAACTAACACAAAAATATTATCTCCATCTCAAGTTGATGTGAATATATGAATTTACCTCATTGATATTACACAATAATCAAAATTTCTATAAATGAATGTTTTCTGTTGTTTTACTTCATAGTCAATGTTGGCCTCTTGGGTTAATATTTGTAATTACTTATTAGCTAATCCTGATGGCTGAAACACACAACTGAACTCGACTGTGAGTATATATAATAAAATATATTAAGAAATTAAGCAGATATTTAATTTTGATAAATGATTTGCCCCGTATCTGATAGAATAGTCCATTTTAAATGTCCTTCCTCAGAAAGTCTTACACATTTCTCTAATTTGAGCCCTCCAAATCCTTTTTAATTTGTGTGGAATTGTATACATTTTCTCAGCCTCTTAGCAGAATAGATCCCCATAGGATTGTACCCAATTTCCCTTTGTCTTGGTTATTGTTCATCTCTTTGACCTTGGTAATCACTACAAAGAAACTCTGGGGCAGGGATGGGGAGTGGGGTTAACCTTATTAGTTAAATGTTTCCACTGACACCAGTTTTTCACCAGAGTAGCCCACAGGTGAGCTTTAGAGCACAAATAAAAAGCTCCTTCCCCTCTAGTAGCCTGTCTGACTTTTCCTTTCATAGAGAACCCCAGGGATTTTCTGTAAATCATTCCCATTGAAGTTAATTGGAAAACACATTGAGAAAACAGTTCACAAACTCAAATATCATCTGCCTGATACTAAAGACTGAATAGCAAAATTGTAGTTTATTTTAATTGGCACCCTCCTGTGAGGGCAGGGGAAGAAGTCAATTAGATTATTATAATTACCAGAAACATATAAGCATATCCCTGTGTTGAATGTTTTACTATTTTTTTCCTTCTTCATTCAATAATCTATATCATTCTAGAATGTTTTATTTCATAGAAAATGTCTGAGTTAATAATTACAGCCCTTACTAACTAAATATAATATACCAAAATGGAAATTAAATGTCTTTTAGTGAAAATATGGCTGTGTTTTTTTTTTTTTCCTTATGAATGTAAAACTTAATGTACTCATCTATTCCACTTATTGTGGGCTCTTACTATATGTCAGATATATATATTCCTTGAGAATATATTTTTCAAATATTTATTTGAATCATATTTTCCTTGGGACATTTTTTCCTGGTCTATACTTACCTGTTAATTAGAAATACTTGAAGAAGCCTAGCCTTTTTGTGAATAGGTTGTTATCTTCTGCAGCACGTAGGTGGGACAAATTCAATAACCTGAAGATAGGAGGTGAGACTATGTTTAGTAGGAAATACCACTAAAATTACTTTTAAAACATAGTTAACTAAATAATTCATAAATTGTATTTGTATCATGTAAAACATTGAGATCTAGAAGGTGAGGTCAGACAAATTAATAACATTATCTCTTTTAAAATTATTAACATTTACATTTATTGTTTAATGTATTATAATTGACTTAATAACATAATTTTAGCTTTTTTTTAAGGTGCCAAATTATTATCCTCACAATCAAACATTTAGCCCAGGATACTGGGTTTCCTACTGGTATATTTAAAACATAAAAATGACCTCTACATTAAGGAAGGGTCAAAAGACCTCTAAGTCAGAATATAGACATAATACACATACGTAGTATGCTATAATACAAAATATATTTGGTCTTTGCCCCTGGCCTTGGAATTTTCCTAGTGACAGGAGTTTTGTTATTCATAATGCACCCCTTCAGACCACACTAAGTTTATGCTAATGATGTGACTTAAGGTGGGGCCCCTGTATAGTCTAATGGAGGGGGAGAGACTGGAGATTAAGCTCTATAAAACTCTTGAATAAGCAGGTTTAATGAGTTCTGGGGTGATGGACTCATGGTACTGGGATGGCAGTGTGCCCAGAGAGGACATGTAAGCTCCCACTTCCCCTCCTATACTTTGCCCTATTCATATCTTCCATCTGGCTACTCTTGACTTGTAAGTAAGAAATGTGATTTTCTGAGTTCTGTGAGTTCCATAGCAAATTATTGAATCTGAGGAGGTGGTCCTAGGGACTATCGACTTACAGTCAGTTGACCAGAAATATGGGTGGCCCAGGATTTGTGATTGGTGTCTGAAGTGGGGGTCAATCCTGTGATACTGAACCCTTAAACTGTGGGGTCTGTGCTAACTCTAGGTAGTTAGTCAGAATTGAGTGAAGTTGTTGAACACAAAGTTGGTGTCTGGCAGATGAGAATTGGTTGTTGATGTTGGAGAACACCCCAGAAGTAGCATCATCAGATTGTAAACTGCCTTACAGCATGGACCATATACTATAGTATTTATTTTTCACAGTTTCGCTTTGAGCATTCTAAGAAACTTATTCAATGCTTATTAGAGAACTGAGTTGACAGTAAATACATTTTACTTAGGAACCTATTACATTCTGATCTGAAGAATTCATGAATTTCCTTTAAATTGCCTTATTTTTATATAAGATATGGAGGTGCTCATTTTGGAAAATAAATTTACATATCAGTCTTTATTATCAGGTCTTATTAGGCTATGCCAATGGGGGGGAAATAATCAAAGGAAATATGGAAGGCAAAATTCTTGTGGTAGATAACACTTCACTCTGAGTTAAAAAGCAATGAGTTCAGTCCTACTCTTATACTTGCTTTAAGTATAGGTATATACTTGTTTATGTTCCAAGCAAGGGCTCACTGCCTAACACTCATGGAAGCAAATACTGTGGCATCAGCTTTTGAGAAAAGGAAGAGCTATATTGTGAGGTGGACAGGCAAGGAGGTAGGAGGCAAGGCTCTCAAATCTGTCTCCTAGATTCAGAGTTAGAACTTGGAAGCTGATTGGCTAGTCATGAATTAGTCCATATAAGTTATTCCTGCTGCTGGAAGCCATATTACCCTCATTGAAGGACTTCTTACTTCATAAAGGGCTCTGGTGGCAACATTTCTATTCTTTAAGTTCTGTAGACTGAAGATTCTTGGTTCCAGGGTCATCCTGGAGATTTGGGTTTCCATCTTGCACATGCACAGTGCTGTCTCTGAAAAAATACCTAAAGGTTTGCTTAATCAACAACCTGTTTTAAGAAAGCAAAACCAGTTTAAGCTGGTGCTATTTCAATGTGAATAATCAACAACCTAGTTAAAGAGGCAAAACCAGTTTAAGCTGGTCAATGTTTTACGTGTTGTTTCACTTATACTTGGTTATATAATTCATCTCACTTTCCTTTCATATAAAATGAAAACAGTATCTACTCACTTCAAAGGCTGTCATAAGAGTTAAATGAGTTATTGCAGTATATGGTAACAAGTATACTATCAAGCATACAAAATTTTCTGTCAAGATTAGTCATTCACTCTGTTTAGCTGGCACAGTCTAAGCAGTATCACTGGAGAGAGATAGCTTGATTCATTGTGATGTTGCTGTATTTTATGGATTACTAGTATCCATTTCCTATTGACAAACCCAAGGGTATGACCAAACCATTCTAAAATATCTCATCTTTGAAGTGATGGAAGAAATTTTCGCATATTGAGGTATTCTGTCTTCTACGTGATTTGGGGTGAATTTTATTCTAACTAGAGCAGACTGTCTCACAGCCTGTCAAGCATGGATTGTACATCTGCTATATAACTATTGTATTAAAAATGCATTTAAAAATCAAAAGGGAATAATAACTGTGGTTCAGGTATCCAAAATGGAGCCGGGTAGTCATTGTGGATGTGGTTTCAGACAATTTTCTGCATCACTGAGAATTTGAATTTTCTGAATTTATCAGAGTAAAGGGCGTGACCAGTCATTCTCAAAAGAATATCTGCTAGCAGCTACCAGTTGCAATCTTATGGTCTCAAGATCTCCCCTTATAACTATGCAACCGTTTCAGACCTCAACCAATCCTTACTTAACAAGCACCCTTATTTCTTGCAAGCTCCAATTATAATTCTTTACAAACCACTGATGTAATTTTGTGGGTTTTGCCTATATAAGCCTCCCCCATTTTGTAGCCCAGTGGAACACAATTCAAGTACTTCTTGAATCTGTATCTCCTGGGTTATAGTCCTCAGTTTGGCTTAATAAAACTCTTTTCTATTCCTAGATTGTTCATTGATTATTTCCATTGGCAGAAGTTCTCTCTCTTAGGTTGACTATTGTTGCCAAATCTATGCCAGAGACAGAAGTCACTAGTAATTTGAACAGGGAAAGTTTAATATAAAGAATGGATAGGCAAACATTTTCTGCAAGAGGTTATAGAGTACATATTTTAGACTTTGAAAGCCATTAGTTCTGTGTTGTTTTTCAACTACTCAATTTCAACTACTACTGCTCAATTCAACTCTGCCCTTGTGGAGTAAAAGCAGCTATGAACAATGTGCAAATGAATGAGAATGGCTGTGTTCCAGTAAAATTTTATTTACAAAATGGGTAGCAGTCAGGATTTGGCCTATGGGCCGTAGTCTGCTGACCCCTGATATAAAATTGTATTAACTAGCTAAAGGAGGTTAACTACAAAAACATGTAAAAGAGGACTCCAAAGATCATAGGAATAGCAAACATAGGGAGACTCTACTACTTTTAAGGATAAAGGGAGACTCTACTACTTTTAAGATAAAGGAGAGTATTCAAGGAAGGAACAAATTCGGAAGGGCCTCAACCTCTCCATCTCATCCAGGAGGCTGACTTTCAAGCTTCATCAGAGAGGGTGCGGATATAGTCCACTGTATGGGAGAGGAATTTTCTGGGGTACCAATGGTCTGGAGCTGAAGCATTAGGAATTGCCTTCTGGGGTGCAGTGAAGTTTGTTACAGTTCCTAGAGAGGCCGGAGCTTAATCCAAATGCAATCAGATTAAGACTTCATACTATAGGCAGACCTAGAAAAAATAAACAAAAAATAGTAGTTTCAAAATTCTCCGGGAAAATACTTGCCAACTTAAGGTAAAATACCAAAATTTACATACATAAAATACCTATATTATCTTTTTCAGAAAGAACAGCTAAAGGCAATACTTTATTCAACCAACCATAGGTAATTGAATAAATTGAAGATTGAGAAACCATGGGAACTAGAGTTAAAGAATGTCTCTGGGATGGAAAGCAAAAGCCAGAGCCAAAGACAATTAGACACTAGATAGGGAGTCTGCCACAAAATCTTGATTGGATAGAAATTTGGGGCTATGTCATGCATAATAGTGCAAAAGCACAGTCAACCCAATAATAACCATCCTGTTCTCAAATATTAATCCACTATTTACAACACTGGCAAGATGACTCCTATAGGGGTAAATTGTATAGGAACAATGAAGTCTGAAATATGGTAGGGTATACTGCCTGTAAGGGTGCTCTGAAGAGAAACATATTGAGAGAACCTACATAGCCTGGGGACAGATAAATTAGTCAAGAGTAGGGGTTTGCAAACTACTGCCCAAATTTGGCAGCCTGTTTTCACAAATAAAAGTTTTATTGGCACAAAGCTGTATCTATTTATCTGCCCACTGTCTATGGCTGCTTCTGCTACGGTGTCAGAATTGAGATCATATGGATGACAATGCCCAAAGCATTTACTCTCTGGCCCTTTACAAAGTTTTCTGACCCCTGAACAAGAACATGACCAAATAAAGGACTGATGAGTGGTGTAGGAAGAGAAATTGCCTGCTATAAGATTTTCACTTGGGAAAACCTGATGATTGAGGTATTCAAACTGGAGAAAGCATAACTCTCTAAAGAAGCATTAAAAATGGGAAATCTAAAATGAATAGTTGCGATTCAATTTTCTGAGCCTCTACACTCTGAAATTGTGGTTAGAAGAGGAAGATCTAATCAGGAGAGTGGTCATAGCCAGAGATTATGGTCAGTGCTAAGCTTTGGAATGTGGATTGAATCAATATTTCTCCTCTGGGTACCTAGGTCAACATTGTGAAAACTCTGCTGATTAATTAATGATGATTAATTATTTTTTACCATATTAAGGTTGTTTTCATTTCTGCATTCCCTTAGGATAAATCTCAGTCTTTTAAGTAATAGTTTGAGAAGACTTACACATTCTGGTTCCTGTCTTTGTTTCCAATTCCTATCTCAACTATTGCCCTTTTGTCCTTGCAAAACAGAGCTTCAGCCAGTCACTTCTGTCTTTTAGTTTTCTGTTTAAATGCCTCTTCCTGATAAGAACCTTCTCTGACCCTCAAAATGAGTTAGTTCCCCCACCCCACATATATTTCCACATCTCATATGTTCCTCTCATAGCACACATAATTATAGCCATTTCTGTATTCTCTTTATGGCCAGAAAAGCTTTAGGAGGATAAGAGACCATGTTTGTCTTGTTCACAGGTCTATGCATGGAGCTTGGCTTGTGCAGATAATTAATAAGTATTTGAGAAATAAATTATAAACAAATAAATTTATGAAAAAGCTTTGCAAATGCCACCATCATGGTCATTCTCATTGTCAATATAAAATGTGGCATTTCATAAATTGTATTTTTATCATGCTCTTGTTTAAGATAAAATATTTGGGAAAATAGCCGATTACAAAAAAAATTACATTTGCATTATGGGCTTCATATAATGACCTATATGAGAACCAAAACTTAATTATATTACGCCAGTGTTCTGATGATTAAACAAGATAACTATATAAAGTGCTCAGGACAGCACCTAGCCCCTATTATGTTGCTCAGTAACTTCTAGTCACTATTAGCACAAATACCTCTCATCTTTTATTTTTTGTCTCCTAAGGAGAAGGGAAGAAAAATTAAAATACTGACTCTGGAGGATTCAGTCCACTGTGTAGTCATAATGATAATTTTCAGTTTGTCTGTGTAGATTATTTTAACTTTGAAAAGAGAACTGCTTGCAGAGAAAATCATCATGGGGGTTAAAATTGGTTGCACATGGCATATAGAAGAATATACATGAGTAGTCTTGGTGTTCCTCATAAATTCTCAACACAATTAAATTTCTTCTTAATAATTTAATACTCTATTGCAAGATACTGTGATGAATTAGAAAGTGGGAATTATTCTAGAGCAGTAATGACATTTTGTATTTATCTTTTAGAAGCTGCAAATTTCTCACAGTCTCTTCAGCCTTTACCATGGCCTTGAGGTTTAGTGCCCTTTTCAGAGATTTTTTTGGCAGATATTATTCTGCCCCTCAAGGAAAAGTAAAGACAATAAGACCAGAGATTGAGTGTTGAGTGACAAAGTTCTACTGCCAAGTAGAAAATCTGATTAATTGAGCACAGGGTCCAGCACTGGAGGGTGAAGTTCAGGGAGGAGAAAAGTGAGGTTTCTAATGACTGAAAATTGCAGACTCTGTTCCATAGTAACAAAGCAAAGGAGTGCTGCTGATTTGTTGGTTAGGTAAGCACTAGACTGACTGGGGGAGGTCAGCTGCATACGTGGACTGTCTTCTGTCTTGGAATTACAGTGTATCCAGCTGCCTTTGTTGCCTTTTGACATACTCAAGTCAAGACCATAATACCAGGCAGGTCTCTCCCCATACTGGCAGTTTCATTGGAGAGATGAAGGCATGTCATTACTGTTAAAATATAGTAAAAGAAACTTTAGGCAATTTTAACACAAATCTTTTGCTATGGTGCTTGTGGCAAAAGATACTTATGATTGCTCACAACAAGGTTCATTATAAGAAACAATAATTTTTCTCTAGTAGGGTGACATATCCATAGTCAACCTTATTTAACCAATCATAGTCAACCATAGTCAACTGATAGAAATAAAAATTATCATTATATTCTACAATAAAACTTCATAAACTCTTAAATAAAAATATTTATACTTACACATGAGCATAGTATGGATAGTGAACCAAGTTCTTTTTGTGTGTACATGTCTCCTGAGATGAAAATTATGATTTAGAAACTGTACTGACTACACGATCAGTACACAATTTAATGTGTACTATGTAAGTTATGAGAGAAAAAAAACATAACCAAGAGAGAATTCTTTTTGATTTCTGTTTTGATCTTTCACCCTTTTTATTTGTTTGTTGTTTGTTTTCTGGCCTTATAACTGATATGTGAAAATGTTGTTAGTGTTCCCATAATGCATGAGATGACCTGGTTTTTGCAAACTTCCTTTGGAAGCCTCCCATCCTTTTTTTTTTTCATTATCTCTTCTAGTTTCCCAAATCTCTATTTAATCACAGAATATTTTAGTGTAGGAGTTGAAAAATGAGCCTGCCAAAATTTCAACCAGAAAAAAATGTAGGGGCATACCTAGGAATATAAGATATAATTTCTAATATTCCTAACATCCTTTTTACTCACTTCATCATTGACTGACTACTTCCAGGGAGAGTATACAGCTCTCAACTTTGTAAGTTTCCATTCTTCCTACAAAGGTTAGTTATATATACATGAATTTATTGGCAGTAGGTTAGCATGCAAAATTTAATACCGTGTTTATTTACTGTTGAGGTGCTGTGTGTAAATATAAAAGAAAATAGAAGAAGGATCCTTCTATTTAAGAAACAGGAGAAGAAACATTAGTATAAGTAGTAAAGCTAAGCCAAAATAGCTGACATATTTCCTAGGGAATCCTTAAGAGCATTTTTGTTTTCTGGTTTTGGAGAAATAAATTGCTAGTATTTTTCATTTTGGCCTCAACCTCTCTTCCTTCAGTGAAACCTCCATGCTGGATAACATCTCAAAGAGCACTGAGCAGTGAGCCGAAGCAATGTGCATTCCCACTGCTCATAGCCTAGATTGCTCACAGTTGTTATTTTTGGCAAGGACTCATCTTTAGTCAAACTCAATATTAATGTCAGGAGAACACAGAAATATCCTTTTTTTTAAAGTGTATGTAGTCATGCATGACAAAGGGAAGGACCCCAAGTTAGACATTGTCTCTGGGACAATTTTATGAATTACTCTACTGATGAACACCACATTATTAAGACACAAAGGACAACTACGGTGAGGAAACTGGAGTCAATATTGACCGCTCCTTGGCTGTACTCAATACCACACCATGCTGACACTTGAAAGAGTTGTACAGCATTGTTTTGAATGGTAGAGGCAACCCAGACATGTCAGGGAGTCCTCTGGGTGACTTGGAGGTTTTTCACATCAGATTCTCTGTTAATATATGATTCCAGGTAATAGTAAGCTGGTCATTAGCTAGGTTTATGAAAAAGCTGACTGCACAGTACTCCTGAGTACTAAGGAGTACACAGTACTCCTTATGACTTGGTATTGTCACAATTCTTCTGCCATTGACTTCTTTACCAGCCTGAACTGAATATTTTAAATTCTTTTGATTTTAGACTTACGGCTTAAGAACTAAAACTAATGAATTTTTGCAGCAAGCACAATTTCCAATTATTGTTTGGAATGCACTTTGAATCATTCAGGGATTCTGCCTTCTAAACAAAAGAGAAAATAGAGATTGTAAATAGGGAAATGGAAAAGGAAACCATGGAGGGCAGTGAAGATAACTAACTATGATACTAAGAAATAACTTGCCAGAGACATAATGGGAATGAATGGAGATTCTCAAGCATTAATAAATTCCTTACCCGTGCTTTTAAGAAGACAGGATTTTGAAAAGCTCTTAACTGAGTTAAAAGGCTACATTTGTAAAAATGGATGGAAAACTCTACTGGCTTTAAATATGTGAGATATTCCCTTGTGTAATTGACTAGTCTAATTAAAATGGAAAAGCCTTAGAGAGAGAATCGAGCAGAAAGGAAATGGAAAGGAAGTTCAACATAAAATAAAGACCTGCATAATCTACTGTGAAAAGACAATGGAGCCTCTGCCTGTTCAAGGGCAGCACTTGATGTCAGCCAAGAATAGACAGGTTGTCCAGAATGGAGACAGAACTTCACTGTACTGGCAAGATATTTCGGCAACATGTTTACTGTGATCTGCCTTGAACGTTTATGGAAAAGTGAAGGAAAGAAAAAAAATTAACAAGTTTGACCTACTTTCTTAGAAAAAATGGACAATTCCCAAAGTCCAAAATTCTGTAGGGACTTCACATGAGTAGAATATTGAAGATATGTAACATTAGAAGGTAGAATGATCTATACCACCACATAAACGTCAGATGCTTAGATATCATATGCATTTTAAATTATGTTTAAATCTTGTAAGAGAACAACGAAGCTGAAAAGGGAATAAGAGGAGTGAGGGTCACATGAAAAAATAAAAACAGTACAGGAAACTGGACAGGAGGAAGAAATGAAAGGAAAAGTAATGAGGACATAAGCCAAGCTTGAGTCCAAGTTTACCTGTGTTACCCAGGCCTTTTCAGGCTTCATTCCAGAAAAGCACATCTGTACGTCTCTCTGGCACACAGCCCTGTGTGTCCTAGGAACTCAATAAATATTTGTTAATGATGTTATTTCTTATCTGTCCATCACCCTTCAGACAAATTTCCTTTCCAAACATCTCTTTCCCATCCAAGAAAATCATTATGTTTACAATTTGGTATCATAAAACGATTGATCCAAAACACTTGACCTATTAAAACAAAATTTAATGCAGGAAGAGGACATAAAAGAATGAGTTTCTGAGGTAAAACCTGTCTCACATTACCTATACTCCTTCCTGACTATCAGTGGTGAAAATCTGACTGAATAATAATCAAAATTTTGCTTTTTCCTGCAGAGAGACTAACATACTTTCCAAAATACGTTTATAATCTGTCATAACACAACACTTAACTCTTTTGAGCCATATAAAATACCTGCTAATAAACAATCCCAAATAAATACGTTATTTTTAGCACTGTCAAATGACTATTTATCCAAGGTTTACAAACAGAATATTTTGATGTTCAGCCACACAGAATGATAATTACCACTAAGAACTAATGTTATATTTAAGGCCCTTTAAACATAGAAGAAAAAAAATGTATCAACATATTCTGCTGTTAATACTCATCTTGAACTAAAGTGCATGTAATATTTTCTTCAAAGTGTTTTTCTGTTTCTTTAGGTTAGTATAGTTTTATAGTTTGATAACATAGGAACCTATGTTTGCATTCACTTGTTCCGCTTCTAGATGTTTAACAGTTATAAATACTTATTTACAATAAATTTACATCTTCACTTCCAACTTCTTTGTGACTAGAGATAGGTTTGAAATACAACTAAAAATGCCTTGTTAAGACTGGCATTGTATTTTTATGTAAGTATAGGATAATTTTTTAAATGATTTTAGCTAAGTAAATGAGATGGGATTTTTTTACAAACTTTTATTAATTTATGAGTCACAAAAATAACTCTTTAACTGGGTGCTTAAAGATGGTTTTTGTCTTGGTTATTCCAATGGAGAAATCCAAATAAGTTCAATCTGAGGAATTTGCAATGTCATAAGAGATCATCAGAAAACACTTAGAGTGACCTAATCATTAAAAAAAAAAACCCACAATAATTGTACTATTTTGCTACAATTGATTGAATTAATTGTTTTAAGCTAATAGGAAGATAAAATCCAGTTGTTACTGAAATATGCAAACAATAAAACTGAACAAACACATCTTTAACTTTTCACTCACGGTGACCAGAATTCAACTATTTATTACATAAGCCCTGGGTTAGGATATTTGTGGATCTAAAGATGTAGATATAACATCTGGTAAACAATTAGGGGCTAGTAGCCCACAGTGCATCCTTCCTTAGCTCCTTCTATAACACCTATGAAGGCACAGGAAAAAAGTTAGGAAAAAAAACATACCACAAAGCACTAGGAAAAAATGCCACAAATAAAACAAAGCCTAATAAAAAAAACCCAATAAAATAAGAATTATGACTCTATATGGAATAAATGGGGTTGAATTGAGACGGATCATATTGAATATCCATTACCTTTAAAAATAGAAAGTTGCTATTTTCGTGGTAGCCATGTCATATTCTCACTCCTTGTAAACACTCTCACATCTCAGTTGTTCTACATGTATATCTACATCTACATTAAATTAAGAAAACATGCCTGCAGTGAGCATGTGTGTGCAGATGGGGTTGGGGGGTGGTTGTAGTAATCAGCAGCAAACCATGATAACGGGAGGTGAAATTCCTTGTGGTGAGGGTAAGGCAGGGTTATTAAAAATGGAACTAGACAAAAATTCTATTGTATCTCAGCTAGGAATGCTGTTAAGTCAAAAGAACACAGAACATAACAGTTCTAACAATTAGGAGTTGTTTACATTTGTTAAAAAAATACGTTAAGTATATGGCTGCTGACATCGACTACTCAGCAATGCCATCAAGGACCAAGTTTTTGTCCCCCACTCCGGCTCTTCTTTTTCTTCCACCATCTTATGAATTTTGACTTACGCGTTTGACTTATTTAGTATCCTTCCCATCCAGATATCACACTCAGGGAAGAATGCAAAGGGGAATGACAAAGGAGTCTTTGATAAGAAAAGTATAAGCGTTACTTCAATGTAGGTCACATGACAAGAACTAGATGGCATTGCCTTGCCATTCCTAGATGCAAGGGCAGCTGGAATTTGATATATTGTTCATTGTTTGCTTTAATTTTTTTAAGCCTCCATGGTGGGAAATGGCAAGGGAGAAATTTAAGTATTCATTCTACTATGACTGCTATAGAATACTCTACGGACTACCTAACATCTATAAATGAACTTCAAAACACACTAGCCTCTGTTCCATTAAGCCAGTTTCTGTATCCAGCTAGAAATCTGTATCTATGTTTTCCTCTCTATGAGGTCCAGATGTGACACTTCATGTTCCAGTGACCTATACATAAGCTGAAAGGTAATTTATTTGCTTCCAAAATACTCTACGATGATAGAGAGAACAGGGGTTAACTGCAATAAAACCCCCATTTGGGAAATGAAAAAATACAAACATATAGTAAATAACTGATCCATGGCTCATGTAAAATCCATGGATCAAATTAGGGTGACCTCTCTGTTTTTACAGAAAATGATGTGTCTTGTTTGGCTAAACTCCAGTTGCTGGTTCTATCTTTGACTATATTTTTTGTCCGTGACCTTTCATAGCTGCTAATTCTCCCCTTTAGGGGGACTACATAAAGAATAGGCATTGTTTTTTACTTTTTATTGTGAAATATATCACATATCCAAAAGACAGTGCATTAGATTTATATGTAGTTTTAAGTATATTAATAAAATAAGCACATATATCCACTATCAAGCTTAACTGGTTGCTGCAAAGTTGTAAGTCAGAGTTCTATTGTTATACGTGGTCTGGCCATTGCCTTTTCATATTTTCAGTCTCTCAGTAGGTAAATCATTTTCCCTCCTCCATTTGCTGAAAACTCTTCTATATTTTCCCACTGATTTGTATATCTACCTCTTATGATAGCTCAGGTGTCCATATATGTGTGAGTTTCCTCTAGGCCGTTAGCTGTGTTCCATTAGTCTATTTGTCTACTTCTGGGCCAGCAGCATGATGGCTTAATTACCATCGCTTTATGATCATATTTGTTACCAAGGAAGTCCTGACCTCTCTTTGTTCTCCTTCAATACTCTCTTAGCTGTTCTTGGTCTTTTATCCTTCCGTGTAAACTTTAGCATCACTTTTAAGATTCATGAAATTAACAGACTTTCATAGAAGAGATATCATTAAGGTACTAAGGTAGGGTGTATTCCTAGCCAAGATTATTGTGTACCTTATCCACTTACTTAAGTTTTTAAAATATCTTGAACTAGTTTTAAATCACTTAACAATGAACTCTGATGTAATTTGTATATTTTCTTGCCATGGTGAATCTATTTTAACTAAATTTTCTGTTGTTTGCTAGTGTGTAAGTATGCAATTTATTTGTGTTTATTTGTTTTACATCTTGTATAATTATTAACGTGTAGCTTTAACTTGCATAATTATTAAATAATTTTGTATATTTGTATAAACAATCATATACACATCATGTTTGAATAACATAATGTGTTTCTCCCTTTAAGTCATTATGAATTTTTCTTTTGTTATATAAGACTTCTGGTAAAATATTGAATAAAATGTTAATAATGGTCTTCATTGTATCCTTTCTGATTTAAAGAAAATTCATTTAATATTTTAAAACTAAGCATATTGTTTTCTATAAGTTTTTGTAGATATCCTTTATTAAAATAAGTAAGATTGTCTTCTATTTCTAACTTGGTTTTTCTTTTTTATAAATATTTGTTGGAATTGTAAAATTATTTTTCTTCTATTGAAAAACAACATTTTGTTGAAAAAACATTTTATTGGCTTGTTTTATTAGTATATTTTCTAATAATAAACCAAACTAACTACTCTGGTATAAGTCCATCTTGGTTAGTATATTTTATATATTGCTGAGTTTGGTTATATTTTCTTTGTATTTTTGTATCTAAATTCACTGAGACTGATATGTAGTTATATTATTATCTATGCTGAATTTTGTTTTGTTTTATTTTTATATCAAGGCTATATCAGACTCATAAAAGTTGCAGAGTGTTTCTACTTTTCTATTTTCTGAAATATGTATACATCAGTATAAAATCAGAATTACCTTTTTCCTGTTTGTTTGTTGGCTCCTGATGTAAAGTTATCTGAGCCTGGTATTTCCTTTGAGGGAATATTTTGCATTACTGATACAATTTCCTAACTGGTTAAAGGATCAGTTTTGCGAATTTGTATTCTTCTAGGAAAAATCCATTTGACCATAATGTTATCTTACTCTTAAAAATTTCCTCTACACTCAATCAAATAACATCCTTTTCTGAGTATATCAGCCAGCCACCTGGTGGAAGTTGGTTTATATTGAACCTCATTTATGAGGGGAGATGCAGAAATGTGTTTTCACTAGACTGGTCATTTACTATGAATATGGATTGACCTTTCCTGCTGAACCCATCATATGGCACTATCACTCTCCCTGGCTTTAATGAGCCTGCTATAGTAAGCACTGTTTCTGATCACACAATTTCTTTCATAGCAAAAGAAGTAATGCAGCAGGCTCAAGCCTATATAATTCACAGGTCTTACATGCTCCCCATCAGCCAGAAATAGCTTGACTTAAGAAGCCAACAAAGAGATCTATTTAAAACAAAATGATGATTCTAGGTGGGAGAAAAACCTTGTGAGTTTAGTGTTCTGTTGTAAAGCATGTGGTCTATTACCTGAACCAGTTACCATTCTATACAACACTTTCTCCTGTGAAAGAGTGTACAAAGCTCTAGAAATCAAGGAGAGGAAGTTGGAATCAAGGAGAGAAAGTTAGATATTAATAACCTGCTCTTAAATTGTTGTTTCCTATCCTCAAGACTTCAGTCTTCTGCACGGGCTTGAACTTCCACCAGGGGACTCAACAATGGTTCCATTGTCTTGGACATTAAGATGTTGCTTAGCCATTGAATTCTCATGCCACTGAATTTACATGCAATAGAGAGGATTACAGCATTGCTTAGAGATATTAATTCTGATTATTAAATGGAAATAGAGCTGATACTGGAGTGGTACCTGTAGAACACAGGGGATCCTCTGAGACACACCTAGTACTTCTAAATGCACTACAAACAGTGAATGAACAACCATAACAACTCAATGCAGATATGTGCTAAAGGGCTTTTATTTTTTTCAAGAGTGTGGTTTTGGGTCACAACACAAAGTGAAAAACAACAACAACAACAACAAAAACCCTAACCAGTGAAGGAATGTGCTGAAGGGAAATGGAACTTGAATTGGGTAGTAAAGAAAGAAAAAAATAAGGTCTGCAATAGCTTTCTATATTTTATTTGATCTGTAGAAAGAATGCATGCATATGTCTCTATCTCTAGCCCAATTTCATCTGTTTTGCTCTCCCTTTAAACTACTATATTTTATAACGTATGTTGATGATAATTAACCTTCAAGTTGATCTCTAAGTTACAGGATATCAAATTAGGATCATCATGGGGTCAGAAGGGAAATTATCATCACTTGAGACCGATTTAATGACTTCAGAGACATTGGGCCACACATTGTGCTCAACACAATGTATTGCTGAATTGCAAATAATTCTAAAATGTGTTGCTAAATGAAAAAAATCCAAGTATTATTGAATGTCCATTTTATCAATCATGTGTGTTAATATATTTTCATAAGAAAATAAAGCCATATATACTTAAGTTTAGCAGGGTTAGAATTTGGAAGGATTTATGCTAATTTCCTTGTCATTTATGGTCTTTTCTAATTTGTCTATAAGGAACATGAATTATTTGTATAATAAAATAGAATAAAGAGAAAAATTAATAAGATAGCTGGAGAATTAAATTTTTGTAGCCATTGATTATGCTACCTTAGAATAGGAAATTACATGAAAAACTAATAAGTGAAAAAACAGGTTTATGTTGGTATTACCATCATAAGTTTGAAGTATTTTAAGCTAAATGATTTTAATAAACTAGAAAGATATACATGCACACGTTAAAATTTGACTCAAGTGTTTTTGGACCCTGCATGGTATTTTCGTGTGATTTTGCTTTTCTGTGTTTTACAAATGTCTGATGAAGGTTATCCGTTACTTCGTAATAATAGGACAAATCATTAATATTAATGAGGTTTTTCTCAGAAGTAAGTTCTTGTATTGGGTTGTATGAGTAAGGCGTTGCACTCAAATTAGATATCTTCATTGGTAATAATGCATCCTTAGCTACACGAATGTGCAAAGTGAGCATATACTACTGTTTCTTCCTTTCTTATGACAAGAATAATTAAAACTCATGTGAAACATTGTATTCTACACAGCATAAGCCCCAAATTAATTATAATTATGGTCGCAAGTGTTTCTGTCATTGTATTGATTATAATAAGAGACTTAGGTAGTCAGGTATCTTATTATTCCACATACAATTGGAAGTAATACATTTCAGCTTTGCTTCTTTGCAGCACTAATTGGTCTATTTGGCTTGTCCATTATAACAGCTGTTTTCACAGATATTTCTAGTGATTTCCAAAAATTTTATTACCTTTCTAGCAATGCATAATTTGTGGCCATGCATATTTCAAATTGAAGGTATAATTTCAGCCCTTTAATATCCATGACTTGTGACATTTTTGTTCAGTATTTATTTTCAATTTATTTTCATGAATATTTTATGCAAGAAAATTTAAGATATGCTAAGGTAGACTATATTAACAATATTTTAAACACAATATTTAGTAAAAAAATTGCTAACAAAACTGTAGTACTTTGTGAATCTTAAAGTATGTGTGTGTCTATCTATATTCAAAATCATTTTCTTAAAAGTTTTTGGCTAGAATATTATACAATTTCAAAATATATTGACATCTGGCAACTATCGTATTTGTTTAATTATCTAATTCCAGGGTTAATTGATTTGTAAGTGTTAGTGATGTCATATTACTAACTATTGGGAGCTAGGGAAGGTTAAAGTCCATTTAATTCTTTACAATATTTGAATAAGCTCTTATTTGGAAGTATACAATAAAAGTGCCCATTTGTCACTGTATTTGGCTAGACAAAGAACAATGAAGTAAAGATCTGTGTCACTTTAGCCTTGATGTCATAGAGAACTTCTAAGTAGTTTTAAAATATAATACTAAGATCACTGTGAACAAATGGTAACTCCCTTCACAGATTTTTAAAAATTAGATCTATACTAAATAATGTATTCTTTGAGATATAAAAAGAGCAAACTGTGCAACAGAAGATTGGGAGTTTTTAACTTTTTTTTCTGTGTGAAGAATCAAGCAGTTGATCACAGTAAACTCCAACTCAATTGGTCCAAAGATAAAAGGATGTGTTACCTCAAATAACAGAAACTCCATATGTGGTATGTTTGTCATGATGTAATTGGGCTTTGGCCCTGATTTGGTGCAATTCTCTTGGCTCTGGGCTCCTGCCATGTGTTGATTTCATCTTCAAAGTGGAAATAAGACAAGTCCAATGGGAAAAGAAGAACCGTTTCTGATTCGTGTACTTTTTTAATTGAATAAACAATGTTATTGCATCACTTCAGGAAACGCATTGTCCATTCGAATACTGGCAATGTTTGTGGTGGTAATGCTAAGGGTTCTCTCTGTTTAATGCTGAGTGTTATCACTTAGCTGATGATCACCAAATGGTCCCAATGTAAAATAATATTTTCCTTCATAATAAGTATTCAGTTGGCAGCTACTCTGAGAACCTATAAACATATTTTATTCCAACAGCCTTTAAGATCCACTGATGAATATTACTTGTTTCAGTTATTACATTGGTGACTGGAAAGTGATAATTTCTAATTCTACCATTTCTTTTATATGTGATAGTTAATAAGTATTGTTCTGTACAAAGATGATTTATACTTTTCACCCCTGCCATTCTCTCTCACATTCTTTCCTTTTCCCCCTTTCTCTCTCTCTCTTTCCTTTTTAAAAAATTAATATTATAATTGTGGACCCACAAATCTTTTTGTTGTGGTTGTATGTTGTAATTATTTAATTGTTTTTTTTTCTTTCTTTTTTTTAACATCTTTATTGGAGTAAAATTGCTTTATAATGGTGTGTTAGTTTCTGCTTCATAACAAAGTGAATCAGCTATACATATACATATATCCCCATAACTCTTCCTTCTTGCATCTCCATACCTCCCCCCCTCCCTATTCCACCCCTCTAGGTGGTCACAGAGCACCAAGCCGATCACCCTGTGCTATGCAGCTGCTTCCCACTAGCAATTGGTTTTACATTTGGTAGTGTATATATGTCCATGCCACTCGCTCACTTTGCCCCAGCTAACCCTTCCCCCTCTCCATATCCTCAAGTCCATTGTCTAGTAAGTCTGCATCTTTATTCCCATCCTGCCCCTAGGTTCTTCATGACCATTTTTTTTTTTTTTTTTTAGATTCCATATATATGTGTTAGCATACAGTATTTTTTTTCTCTTTCTGACTTACTTCACTCTGTATGACAGACTCTAGGTCCATCCACCTCACTACAAATAACTCAATTTCGTTTCTTTTTATGTCTAAGTAATATTCCATTGTATATATGTGCAACATCTTTGCTATCCATTCATCTGTTGATGGACACTTAGGTTGAATCTATGTCCTGCCTATTGTAAATAGAGCTGCAATGAACATTGTGGTACATGACTCTTTTTGAATTATGGTTTTCTCAGGGCATACTCCCAGTAGTGGGATTGCTGGGTCATATGGTAGTTCTATTTTTAGCTTTTTAAGGAACCTCCATACTGTTCTCCACAGTGGCTGTATCAATTTACATTCCTGCCAACAATGCAAGAGGGTTCCATTTTCTCCACACCGTCTCCAGCATTTATTGTTTGTAGGTTTTTTGATGATAGCCATTCTGACTGGTGTGAGGTGATATCTCATTGTAGTTTTGATTTGCATTTCTCTAATGATTAAGGATGTTGAGCATTCTTTCATGTGTTTGTTGGAAATCGGTATATCTTCTTTGGGGAAATGTCTATTTCGGTCTTCTGCCCATTTTTGGATTGGGCTCTTTGTTTTTTTGAAATTGAGCTGCATGAGCTGCTTGTAAATTTTAGAGATTAATCCTTTGTAGTTGCTTCATTTGCAAATATTTTCTCCCATTCTGAGGGTTGTCTTTTCATCTTGTTTATGGTTACCTTTGCTGTGCAAAAGCTTTTAAGTTTCATTAAGTCCCATTTGTTTATTTTTGTTTTTATTTCCATTTCTCTAGAAGGTGGGTCAAAAAGGATCTTGCTGTAATTTATCTCATAGAGTGTTCTGCCTATGTTTTCCTCTAAGAGTTTTATAGTGTCTGCCCTTACACTTAGGTCTTTAATCCATTTTGAGTTTATTTTTGTATATGCTGTTAGGGAGTGTTCTAATTTCATACTTTTACATGTACCTGTCCAGTTTTCCAAGCACCACTTATTGAAAAGGCTCTCTTTTTTCCATTGTATATTCTTGCCTCCTTTATCAAAAATAAAGTGACCATATGTGTGTGAGTTTATCTCTGGGCTTTCTTTCCTGTTCCATTGATCTATATTTCTGTTTTTGTGCCAGTACCATACTGTCTTGATTACTGTAGCTTTGTAGTATAGTCTGAAGCCAGGGAGCCTGATTCCTCCAGCTCCGTTTTTCTTTTCAGGATTGCTTTGGCTATACAGGGTCTTTTTTGTTTCCATACAAATTGTGAAATTTTTTGTTCTAGTTCTGTGAAAAATGCCATTGGTAGTTTGATAGTGATTGCATTGAATCTGTAGATTGCTTTGGGTAGTATAGTCATTTTCACAATGTTGATTCTTCCAATCCAAGAACATGGTATATCTCTGCATCTATTTGTACCATCTTTAATTTCTTTCATCTGTGTCTTATAGTTTTCTGCATAAAGGTCTTTTGTCTCCTTAGGTAGGTTTATTCCTAGGTATTTTATTCTTTTTGTTGCAGTGGTAAATGGGAGTGTTCCTTAATTTCACTTTCATATTTTTCATCATTAGTGTATAGGAATTCAATAGATTTCTGTGCTTTAATTTTGTATCCTGCTACTTTACCAAATTCATTGATTAGCTCTAGTAGTTTTCTGGCAGCATCTTTAGGATTCTGTATGTATAGTATCATGTCATCTTCAAACTGTGACAGATTTACTTTTTCTTTTCTGATTTGGATTCCTTTTATTTCTTTTGCTTCTCTGCTTGCTGTGGCTAAAACTTCCAAAGCAATGTTGAATAATAGTGGTGAAAGTGGGCAACCTTGTCTTGTTCCTGATCTTTGTGGAAATGGTTTCAGTTTTTCACCATTGAGGACTATGTTGGCTGTGGGTTTGTCATATATGGCCTTTGTTATGTTGAGGTAAGTTCCCTCTAAGCCTACTTTCTGGAGAGTTTTTATCATAAATCGGTGTTGAATTTTGTTGAAAGCTTTTTCTGCATCCATTGAGATGATCATATGGTTGTTATTCTTCAATTTGTTTTTATGGTGTATCCCGTTGATTGATTTGCGTATATTGAAGAATCCTTGCATTCCTGGGATAAACCCCACTTGATCATGGTGTATGATCCTTTTAATGTGCTGTTGGATTCTGTTTGCTAGTATTTTGTTGAGGATTTTTGCATCTATGTTCATCAGTGATACTGGCCTGTAGTTTTCTTTCTTTGTGACATCTTTGTCTGGTTTTGGTATCAGAGTGATGGTGGCCTCATAGAATGAGTTTGGGAGTGTTCCTCCCTCTGCAATATTTTGGAAGAGTTTGAGAAGGATAGGTGTTAGCTCTTCTCTAAATGTTTGATAGGATTCACCTGTGAAGCCATCTGGTCCTGGGCTTTTGTTTGTTGGAAGATTTTTATTCAGAGTTTCAATTTCAATGCTTGTGATTGGTCTGTAATTATTTTCTGTTTCTTCCTGGTTCAGTCTCGGAACATTGTGCTTTTCTAAGAATTTGTCCATTTTGTCCAGGTTGTCCATTGTTTTGGCATATAGTTGCTTGTAGCAATCTCTCATGGTCCTTTGTATTTCTGCAGTGTCAGTTGTTACTTCTCCTTTTTCATTACTAATTCTATTGATTTGAGTCTTCTCCCTTTATTTTCTTGATAAGTCTGGCTAACGGTTTATCAATTTTGTTTATCTTCTCAAAGAACCACCTTTTAGTTTTATGGATCTTTGCTATTGTTTCCTTCATTTCTTTAATTTCTGAGCTGATCTTTAAGATTTCTTTACTTCTGCTAACTTTGGGGTTTTCTGTTCCTCTTTCTCTAATTACTTTAGGTGTAAGGTTAGGCTGTTTATTTCAGATGTTTCTTGTTTCTTAAGGTATTGTATTGCTATAAACTTCCCCATTACAACTGCTTTTGCTGCATCACATAGGTTTTGGATCATCGTGTTTTCAGTGTCATTTGTTTCTAGGTATTTTTTGATTTCCTCTTCAATGATCTCTTGGTATTAACTAGTATATTGTTTAGCCTCCATGTCTTTGTATTTTTTACCGATTTTTTCCTGTAATTGACATCTAGGCCCATAGCATAGTGGTCGGAAAGGTACTTGATATGATTTCAATTTTCTTAAATTTACCAAGGCTTGACTTGTGACCCAAGATATGATCTATCCTGGAGAATGTTCCATGAGCACTTGAGAAGAAAGTGTATTCTGTTGTTTTTGGATGGAATGTCCTATAAATATAAATCAAGTCCATCTTGTTTAATGTATCATTTAAATCTTGTGTTTCCTTATTTATTTTCATTTTGGATGATCTGTCCATTGGTGAAAGTGGGGTGTTAAAGTCCCCTACTATGATTGTGTTACTGTCGATTTCCCTTTTTATGGCTGTTAGTATTTGCCTTATGTACTGAGGTGCTCCTATGTTGGGTGTATAAATATTTACAATTGTTATATCTTGTTCTTGGATTGATCCCTTGATCATTATGTACTGTCCTTCTTTGTCTCTTGTAATAGTCTTTATTTTAAAGTCTATTTTGTGTGATGTGAGAATTGCTACTCCAGCTTTCTTTTGATTTCCATTTGCATGGAATATCTTTTTCCATCCTCTCACTTTCTGTCTGTATATATCCCTAGGTCTGAAGTGGGTTTCTTGTAGACAGCATATATGTGGGTTTTGTTTTTGTATCCATTCAGCCAGTATATGTCTTTGGGTTGGAGCATTTAATCCATTTACATTCAAGGTAATTATTGATATGCATGTTCCTATTACCAATTTCTTAATTGTTTTGGGTTTGTAATTGTAGGTCTTTTCCTTCTCTTGTGTTTCCTACATACAGAAGTTCCTTTAGCATTTGTTGTAAAGCTGGTTTGGTGGTGCTGAATTATCTTAGCTTTTGCTTGTCAGTAAAGGTTTTAATTTCTCTGTCAAATCTGAATGAGATCCTTGCTGGGTAGAGAAATCTTGGTTGTAGGTTTTTCCCTTTCATCACTTTAAACATGTCCTGTAACTCCCTTCTGGCTTTCAGTTTCTGCTGAATGATCAGCTGTTAACCTTACAGGGATTCCCTTGAATGTTATTTGTTGTTTTTCCCTTGCTGCTTTTAATATTTTTTCTTTGTATTTAATTTTTGATAGTTTGATTCATATGTGTCTTGGTGTGTTTTCCTTGGATTTATCCTGTATGGGACTCTATGCTTCCTGGACTTGATTAACTATTTCCTTTCCCATATTAGGGAAGTTTTCAACTATAATCTCTTCAAATATTTTCTCAGTCCCTTTCTTTTCCTCTTCTTCTGGAACCCCTATAATTCGAATGTTGGTGCATTTAATGTTGTCCCAGAGGTTTTTGATACTGTCCTCAATTCTTTTCATTCTTTTTTCTTTATCTGCTCTGCAGTAGTTATTTCCACTATTTTATCTTCCAGGTCACTTATCCATTCTTCTGCCTCAGTTATTCTGCTATTGATTCCTTCTAGAGATTTTTTGATTTCATTCATTGTGTTGTTCATCATTGTTTGTCTGCTCGTTAGTTCTTCTAGGTCCTTGTTAAACGTTTCTTGTATTTTCCCCATCTATTTCCAAGATTTTGGATCATCTTTATCATTATTCTGAATTCTTTTCAGGTAGACTGCTTATTTCCTCTTCATTTGTTTGGTCTGGTGGGTTTTTACCTTGCTCCTTCATCAGCTGTGTGTTTTTCTGTCTTCTCATTTTGCTTAACTTACTGTTTTGGGGGACTCCTTTTTGTAGGCTGTAGGTTCATAGTTCCTGTTGTTTTTGGTGTCTGCCCCCAGTGGCTAAGGTTGGTTCAGTGGGTTGTGTAGGCTTTTTGGTTGAGGAGACTGGTGCCTGTGTTCTGGTGAATGAGGCTGGATCTTGTGTTTCTGGTGGACAAGTCCTCATCTGGTGGTGTGTTTTGGGGAGCCTGTGACCTTGTTATGATTTTAGGCAGCCATTCTACTAATGGGCGGGGTTGTGTTCCTGTCTTGCTAGTTGCTTTGCATAGGGTGTCCAGCACTGGAGCTTGCTGGTCGTTGAGTGGAGCTGGGTCTTCGCATTGAGATGGAGATCTCTGGGAGATTTTCGCTGTTTGATGTTATGTGGAGCTGGGCGGTCTCTGGTGGACCAATGTTCTGAACTCGGCTCTCCCACTTCAGAGGCACAGGCCTAATGCCCGGCCAGAGCACCAAGACCCTGTCATCCACATGGCTGAGAATAAAATGGAGAAAAAAAGAAAGAAAGAAAGAAAAATAAATAAATAAATAAAATAATGTTATTAAAATAAAAAATAAAAAAATATTTAAAAAATTTAGGACAGGAGAGAAGATGGCAGAAGAGTAAGATGCAGAGATCACCTTCCTTCCCACAGATACAGTAGAAATACATCTACACGTGGAACTGCTCCTACAGAACACCCACTGAACACTGGCAGAAAACGTCAGACCTCCCAAAAGGCAAGAAACTCCCCACGTACTTGGGTAGGGCAAAAGAAAAAAGAAATAACAGAGACAAAAGAATAGGGGCAGGACCTGCACCAGTGGGAGTGAGCCGTGAAGGAGGAAAGATTTCCATGCACTAGGAAGCCCCTTTGCGGGCAGAGACTGCGGGTGGCAGAGGGGGGAAGCTTCGGAGCCATGGAGGAGAGCACAGCCACGGGGGTGCGGAGGCCAAAGCGGAGAGACTCCCACACAGAGGCTCGGTGCCGAGCAGCACTCACCAGCCCAAGAGGCTTGTCTGATCACCTGCCAGGGTGGGCGGGGCTGGGAGCTGAGGCTCGGGCTTCAGTCGGATCGCAGGGAGAGGACTGGGGTTGGCGGCGTGAACACAGCCTGAAGGGGTTAGTGCACCACAGCTAGCCGGGAGGGAGTGCGGGAAAAAGTCTGCAGCTGCCGAAGAGGCAAGAGACATTTTCTTCCCTCTTTGTTTCCTGGTGCGCGAGGAGAGGGGATTCAGAGCGCTGCCTAAATGAGCTCCAGAGACGGGCGCGAGCCGCGGCTATCAGCACGGACCCCAGAGGCGGGCGCGAGCCGCGGCAATCAGTGCGGATCCCACAGCAACAGGGGCGCAGAGGAAAAAACGGAGAGATTCCTGCACAGAGGCTCGGCGCCGAGCAGCACTCAGCAGCCCGAGAGGCTCGTCTGCTCACCCGCCGGGGCGGGTGGGGTTGGGAGCTGAGGCTCGGGCTTCAGTCGGATCGCAGGGAGAGGACTGGGGTTGGCGGCGTGAACACATCCTGAAGGGGTTAGCGCACCACAGCTGCCTGGGAGGGAGACGGGGAAAAAGTCTGCAGCTGCCGAAGAGGCAAGAGACTTTTTCTTGCCTCTTTGTTTCGCGGCGCGCAAGGAGAGGGGATTCAGAGCACCGCCTAAACGAACTCCAGAGAAGGGCGCGAGCCATGGCTATCAGCGCGGGCCCCAGAGACGGGCGTGAGATGCTAAGTCTGCTGCTGCCGCCACCAAAAAGCCTGTGTACGAGCACAGGTCACTCTCCACACCGCTCCTCCCAGTAGCCTGTGCAGCCCGCCACTGCCAGGGTCCCGTGATCCAGGGACAACTTTCCTGGAAGAATGCACTGCGCGCCTCAGGCTGGTGCAATGTCACGCTGGGCTCTGCCGCTGCAGGCTCGCCCCGCCTCCTCTGTACCCCTCCCTCCCCGCAGCCTGAGTGAGCCAGAGCCCCCGAAGCAGCTGCTCCTTTAAGCCCGTCCTGTCTGGGCGGGGAACAGACGCCCTCAGACGACCTACACGCAGAGGCGGGTCCAAATCCAAAGCTAAACGCTTGAAGCTGTATGAACAAAGAAGAGAAAGGGAAATCTCTCCCAGCAGCCTCAAAAGCAGCGGATTAAAGCTCCACAAACAACTTGATGTACCTGCATCTGCTGAATACCTGAATAGACAACGAATCATCCCAAATTCAGGAGGTGGACTTTGGGAGCAGGATATATTAATTTTTCCCCTTTTCCTTTTTTTGTGAGTGTATATGTATATGCTTCTGGGTGAGATTTTGTCTGTATAGCTTTGCTTTATAATAGCTTTATTTTACTTCACTATAGTATAGCCTCTTTCTTTCTTTCTATTTTTTTCTCCCTTTTACTCTGAGCCATGTGGATGAAAGGCTCTTGGTGCTCCAGCCAGGCATCAGGGCCGTGCCTCTGAGGTGGGAGAGCCAACTTCAGGACACTGGTCCACAAGAGACCTCCCAGCTCCACGTAATACCAAACGGCAAAAATCTCTCAGAGATCTCCATCTCAACATCAAGACCCAGCTTCACTCAATGACCAGCAAGCTACAGTGCTGGACACCCTATGCCAAACAACTAGCAAGACAGGAACACAGCCCCATCCATTAGCAGAGAGGCTGCCTAAAATCATAATAAGGCCACAGACACCCCAAAATACACCACCAGACGTGGACGTGCCCACCAGAAAGACAAGATCCAGCCTCATCCACCAGAACTCAGGCACTAGTTCCCTCCACCAGGAAGCCTACACAACCCACTGAACCAACCTTAGCCACTGGGGACAGATACCAAAAACAACGGGAACCACGAACCTGCAGCCTGTGAAAAGGAGACCCCAAACACAGTAAGATAAGCAAAATGAGATGACAGAAAAACACACAGCAGATGAAGGAGCAGGGTCAAAACACACCAGACCTAACAAATGAAGAGGAAATAGGTAGTCTACCTGAAAAAGAATTCAGAATAATGATAGTAAGGATGATCCAAAATCTTGGAAATAGAACAGACAAAATGCAAGAAACATTTAACAAGGATGTAGAAGAACTAAAGAGGAACCAAGCAATGATGAAAAACACAATAAATGAAATTAAAAATACTCTAGATGGGATCAATAGCAGAATAACTGAGGCAGAAGAAAGGATAAGTGACCTGGAAGATTAAATGGTGGAAATAACTACTGCAGAGCAGGATAAAGAAAAAAGAATGAAAAGAACTGAGGACAGTCTCAGAGACCTCTGGGACAACATTAAACGCACCAACATTTGAATTATAGGGGTCCCAGAAGAAGAAGAGGAAAAGAAAGGGACTGAGAAAATATTTGAAGAGATTATAGTTGAAAACTTCCCTAATATGGGAAAGGAAATAGTTAATCAAGTCCTGGAAGCACAGAGAGTCCCATACAGGATAAACCCAAGGAGAAACATGCCAAGACACATACTAATCAAACTGTCAAAAATTAAATATAAGGAAAACATATTAAAAGCAGCAAGGGAAAAACAACAAATAACACACAAGGGAATCCCCATAAGGTTAACATCTGATCTTTCAGCAGAAACTCTGCAAGCTAGAAGGGAGTGGCAGGATATACTTAAAGTGATGAAGGAGAAAAACCTACAACCAAGATTACTCTACCCAGCAAGGATCTCATTCAGATGTGATGGAGAAATTAAAACCTTTACAGACAAGCAAAAGCTGAGAGAGTTCAGCACCACCAAACCAGCTTTACAACAAATGCTAAAGGAACTTCTCTAGGCAAGAAACACAAGAGAAGGAAAACACCTACAATAACAAACCCAAAACATTTAAGAAAATGGGAATAGGAACATACATATCGATAATTACCTTGAATGTAAATGGATTAAATGCTCCCACCAAAAGACACAGACTGGCTGAATGGATACAAAAACAAGACCCATATATATGCTGTCTACAAGAGACCCACTTCAGACCTAGAGACACATACAGACTGAAAGTGAGGGGATGGAAAAAGATATTCCATGCAAATGGAAATCAAAAGAGAGCTGGAGTAGCAATTCTCATATCAGACAAAATAGACTTTAAAATAAAGACTATTACAAGAGACAAAGAAGGACACTATATAATGATCAAGGGATCGATCCAAGAGGAAGGTATAACAATTGTAAATCTTTATGCACCCAACATAGGAGCACCTCAATACATAAGGCAAATACTAACAGCCATAAAAGGGGAAATCGACAGCAACACAATCATAGTAGGGGACTTTAACACCCCACTTTCACCAATGGACAGATCATTCAAAATGAAAATAAATAAGGAAACACAAGCTTTAAATGATACATTAAACAAGATGGACTTAATTGATATTTATAGGACATTCCATCCAAAAACAACAGAATACACATTTTTCTCAAGTGCTCATGGAACATTCTCCAGGATAGATCATATCTTGGGTCACAAATCAAGCCTTGGTAAATTTAAGAAAATTGAAATCGTATCAAGTATCTTTTCTGACCACAACGCTATGAGACTAGATATCAATTACAGGAAAAGATCTGTAAAAAATACAAGCACATGGAGGCTACACAATACACTACTTAATAACGAAGTGATCACTGAAGAAATCAAAGGGGAAATCAAAAAATACCTAGAAACAAATGACAATGGAGACACGACGACCCAAAACCTATGGGACGCAGCAAGAGCAGTGCTAAGAGGGAAGTTTATAGCAATACAAGCCTACCTCAAGAAACAGGAAACATCTCGAATAAACAACCTAACCTTGCACCTAAAGCAATTAGAGAAACAAGAAAAAAAAAACCCAAAAGCTAGCAGAAGGAAAGAAATCATAAAGATCAGGTCAGAAATAAATGAAAAAGAAGTGAAGGAAACAATAGCAAAAATCAATGAAACTAAAAGCTGGTTCTTTGAGAAGATAAACAAAATTGATAAACCATTAGCCAGACTCATCAGGAGAAAAAGGGAGAAGACTCAAATCAATAGAATTAGAAATGAAAAAGGAGAAGTAACCACTGACACTGCAGAAATAAAAAAGATCATGAGAGATTACTACAAGCAACTCTATGCCAACAAAATGGACAACCTGGAAGAAATGGACAGATTCTTAGAAATGCACAAACTGCCAAGACTGAACCAGGAAGAAATAGTAAATATGAACATACCAATTACAAGCACTGAAATTGAAACTGTGATTAAAAACCTTCCAACAAACAAAAGCCCAGGACCAGATGGCTTCACAGGTGAATTCTATCAAACATTTAGAGAAGAGCTAACACCTATCCTTCTCAAACTCTTCCAAAATATAGAAGAGGGAGGAACACTCCCAAACTCATTCTACGAGGCCACCATCACCCTGATACCAAAACCAGACAAAGATGTCACAAAGAAAGAAAACTACAGGCCAATATCACTGATGAACATAGATGCAAAAATCCTCAACAAAATACTAGCAAACAGAATCCAACAGCACATTAAAAGGATCATACACCATGATCAAGTGGGGTTTATCCCAGGAATGCAAGGATTCTTCAATATACGCAAATCAATCAATGTGATACACCATATTAACAAATTGAAGGAGAAAAACCATATGATCATCTCAATAGATGCAGAGAAAGCTTTTGACAAAATTCAACACCCATTTATGATAAAAGCCCTGCAGAAAGTAGGCATAGAGGGAACTTTCCTCAACATAATAAAGGCCATATATGACAAACCCACAGCCAACATTGTCCTCAATGGTGAAAAACTGAAACCATTTCCACTAAGATCAGGAACAAGACAAGGTTGCCCACTCTCACCACTATTATTCAACATAGTTTTGGAAGTTTTAGCCACAGCAATCAGAGAAGACAAAGAAATAAAAGGAATCCAAATCGGAAAAGAAGAAGTAAAGGTGTCACTATTTGCAGATGACATGATACTATACATAGAGAATCCTAAAGATGCTACCAGAAAACTCCTAGAGCTAATCAATGAATTTGGTAAAGTAGCAGGATACAAAATTAATGCACAGAAATCTCTTGCATTTCTATACACTAATGACGAAAAATCTGAAAGTGAAATTAAGAAAACACTCCCGTTTACCATTGCAACAAAAAGAATAAAATATCTAGGAATAAACCTACCTAAGGAGACAAAAGACCTATATGCAGAAAATTATAAGACACTGATGAAAGAAATTAAAGATGATACAAATAGATGGAGAGATATACCATGTTCCTGGATTGGAAGAATCAACATTGTGAAAATGACTGTACTACCCAAAGCAATCTACAGATTCAATGCAATCCCTATCAAACTACCACTGGCATTTTTCACAGAACTAGAACAAAAAATTTCACTATTTGTATGGAAACACAAAAGACCCCGAATAGCCAAAGCAATCTTGAGAATGAAAAATGGAGCTGGGGGAATCAGGCTCCCTGACTTCAGGCTATATTACAAAGCTACAGTAATCAAGACAGTTTGGTACTGGTACAAAAACAGAAATATAGATCAATGGAACAGGATAGTAAGCCCAGAGATAAACCCATGCACATATGGTCACCTTATCTTTGATAAAGGAGGCAAGCATATACAGTGGAGAAAAGACAGCCTCTTCAATAAGTGGTGCTGGGAAAACTGGACAGCTACATGTAAAAGTATGAAATTAGAACACTCCCTGACACCATGCACAAAAATAAACTCAAAATGGATTAAAGACCTAAGTGTAAGGCCAGACACTATCAAACTCTTAGAGGAAAACATAGGGAGAACACTCTATGACATACATCACAGCAAGATTCTTTTTGACCCACGTCCTAGAGAAATGGAAATAAGAACACAAATAAACAAATGGGACCTAATGAAACTTCAAAGCTTTTGCACAGCAAAGGAAACCATAAAGAAGACCAAAAGACAACCATCAGAATGGGAGAAAATATTTGCAAATGAAGCAACTGACAAAGGATTAATCTCCAAAATTTACAAGCAGCTCATGCAGCTCAATAACAAAAAAACGAACAACCCAATCCAAAAATGGGCAGAAGACCTAAATAGACATTTCTCCAAAGAAGATATACAGATTGCCAACAGACACATGAAAGAATGCTCAACATGATTAATCATTAGAGAAATGCAAATCAAAACTACAATGAGATATCATCTCACACTGGTCAGAATGGCCATCATCAAAAAATCTAGAAACAATAAATGCTGGAGAGGGTGTGGAGGAAAGGGAACACTCTTGCACTGCTGGTGGGAATGTAAATTGATACAGCCACTATGGAGAACAGTATGGAGGTTCCTTAAAAAACTACAAATAGAACTACCATACGACCCAGCAATCCCACTCCTGGGCATATACCCTGAGAAAACCATAGTTCAAAAAGAGTCATGTACCAAAATGTTCATTGCAGCTCTATTTACAATAGCCAGGACATGGAAGCAACCTAAATGTCCATCGACAGATGAATGGATAAAGAAGATGTGGCACATATATACAATGAAATATTACTCAGCCATAAAAAGAAACGAAATGGAGGTATTTGTAATGAGGTGGATGGAGTTAGAGTCTGTCATACAGAGTGAAGTAAGTCAGAAAGAGAAAAACAAATACAGTATGCTAACACATATATACGGAATCTAAGAAAAAAAAAAAAAGGCCATGAAGAATCTAGTGGCAAGATGGGAATAAAGACACAGACCTACTAGAGAATGGACTTGAGGATATGGGGAGGGGGTGGGGTGAGATGTGACAGGGTGAGAGAGTGTCATGGACATATATACACTACCAAATGTAAAATAGATAGCTAGTGGGAAGCAGCCGCATAGCACAGGGAGATCAGCTCGGTGCTTTGTGACCACCTAGAGGGGTGGGATGGGGAGGGTGGGAGGGAGGGAGATGCAAGAGGGAAGAGATATGGGAACATATTGTATATGTATAACTGATTCACTTTGTTATAAAGCAGAAGCTAACACACCATTGTAAGGCAATTATACTTCAATAAAGATGTTTTAAAAAATAAAAATAAAAATAAAAAGCTTTAACAACTTGAAAAAAAAATTTAAAAAGTAATAAAAAAGAAAAAAAGAAAGAACAGAGTAACCAAAGCAAGGAACAAATCCAGCAATGATAACAAGCGCTAAAAAGTATACTAAAAAAAAAAAAAAAAAACAATAAAACGGACAGACAGAACCCTAGGACAAATGGTAAAAGCAAAGCTATACAGACAAAACCACACACAGAAGCATACACATACACACTCACAAAAAGAGAAAAAGGAAAAATATATATATATCATTGCTCCCAAAGTCCACTGCCTCAATTTGGGATGATTCGTTTTCTCTTCAGGTCTTCCACAGATGCAGGCACATCAAGTTGATTGGGGAGATTTAATCGGCTTCTCCAGAGGCTGCTGGAAGAGATTTCCCTTTCTCTTCTTTGTTTGCACAGCCCCTGGGGTTCAGCTTTGGATTCGGCCCCACCTCTGCGTGTAGGTCGCCTCAGGGCGTCTGCTCCTCGCTCACACAGGACGGGGTTAAAGGAGCAGCTGCTTCAGGTGCTCTGGCTCACTCAGGCCAGGGGGAGGGAAGAGTACGGAGGAGGCGGGGCGAGCCTGGGGCGGCAGAGCCCAGCGTGACGTTGCAGCAGCCTGAGGCGCGCAGTGCGTTCTCCCGGGGAAGTTGTCCCTGGATCTCGGGACCCTGGCAGTGGCGGGCTGCACAGACTCCCGGCAGGGGAGGTGTGTATAGTGACTTGTGTTGCCCACAGGCTTCTTGGTGGCGGCAGCAGCAGCAGCCTTAGCGTCTCACGCCCGTCTCTGGAGCTCCTTTAAGAGGCGGTCTTAATCCCCTCTCCTCGCCAGGAAAGAGGCAAGGAAAACTCTCCTGCCTGTTCGGAAGCTCCAGGCCTTTTCCCCGACTCCCTCCCGGCTAGCTGTGGCGTACTAGCCCCCTCGAAGCCGAGCCTCAGCTCCCAGCCCCGCCCGCCCCGGTGGGTGAGCAGACAAGCCTCTCGGCCTGGTGAGTGCTGCTCGGCGCCGATCCTCTGTGCGGGAATCTCTCCGCTTTACCCTCCGCACCCCTGTGGCTGCGCTCTCCTCCGTGGCTCCGAAGCTTCCCCCCTCTGCCACCCGCAGTCTCCGCCCGCGAAAGGGCTTCTAGTGTGTGGAAACCTTTCCTCCTTCACAGCTCCCTCCCACTGCTGCAGGTCCCGTCCCTATTCTTTGTCTCTGTTTTTTCGTTTTTCTTTTGCCCTACCCAAGTACGTGGGGAGTTTCTTGCTTTTTGGGAGGTCTGAGATCTGCCAGCATTCAGTAGGTGTTCTGTAGGAGTTGTTCCACATGTAGATGTATTTCTGATGTATTTGTGGGGAGGAAAGTGATCTCTGCGTCTTACTCTTCCGCCATCTTGAAGCTCCTCCCTATTTAATTGTTTTAGTTGAAGTTCAAATTGCCCCACATTTGGCCATTGGGAAAGCCTTCATATTTCTTTGTATAATTTTGACATAACTCATTTAGTCTTAAACATTTCTAGGCTTCCTCTCTGCTTTTTCTACCATAGAACTGAGATCAGTTATTTGACAGTGTCCTTATTTTGGGAAATGTCACTTAGAAATCAAGATCTCAGCATTCTGTGTGCTTACTGTTACTGAGGTATCATTACCTCTAAGTACATTTTATGGGCCGAAATCCAACTGGGTTTTTCCATTTAAATCCAACACCATTGGACTTTTATTTTTCTTTATTTCATATTTGTCTCCTTTCTCTTTTCTAGGCAGATTAATGTACATGGATACAAAAATGTTTGCATGGCAAAATATACTTCTACCTATGGTATTTGGTTTACACTGGCTGCCTGGACTTCTTGCTTGGTGCCCTGCACTAAACGCTGCACTTTCCTTCTCCCCAACCTGGTCTCAGTAGATTGGCTTTACTGCATGCAGGTGAGCAGATCCAACTTTGCTTTGGTAACAGCAGTTTCCATCAGGAGAAAGGCAGCTTGGCAGCTGAGTTGGTAAGTAATCCTCTAAGTGTGTTCAGTTGAAGTGTGGAACATGAGCTCGGGAAAGAGCAACTCCTATTTCTGCTTGACCTTCCTCCCATCACCACCTTGAGTAATTGTCCTTCTGACTATAGATCTAGCAGCTCAAGTCAGATAGACGGATGGCCACAGTGCATGGGTCTCCCAGATCATCCAAACACAAGTAATTAGGAGTGCACTGTATTTTACTATCTTAGGTTGTAAGTAAAATTATTTAAAATAATGTCTGTATTTTGGGGGCTAGAAGAAAATTTTTTTTTTTTAATAGTATGCATTTTTTTTTAAAATTATTTTTATTTATTTATTTATGGCTGTGTTGGGTCTTCGTTTCTGTGCGAGGGCTTTCTCTAGTTGTGGCAAGTGGGGGCCACTCTTCATCGCGGTGCGCGGGCCTCTCACTATCGCGGCCTCTCTTGTTGCGGAGCACAGGCTCCAGACGCGCAGGCTCAGTAATTGTGGCTCACGGGCCCAGTTGCTCTGCGGCATGCGGGATCTTCCCAGACCAGGGCTCGAACCCGTGTGCCCTGCATTAGCAGGCAGATTCTCAACCACTGCGCCACCAGGGAAGCCCCTAGAAGAAAATTTTGATATTATCAAATAGATATGTTTATTTATAGGCATGAACAACAAATTTTACTTGAGAATTTGTGTGAATTGAAATATTACAGTATCTTTAGACACTGATATCATTATACATGCAGATTTTTTTCTTTTCAGATATTAACATTATAATTATAGCCTCTCAAATGATCCTTATGAGGATTTAAGTGCTTTACTATTGCCCTATTATTGCACCTCACATTTTTCTTATTATATTGGGGAAAAAAGGCACATAATTAGTTTCTAGTAGGGAATTTCCACTTTTATTTATGAATATTATCAGCCTATTATACCATCCAAATAAAAGACTATTTACTCCCTCAACTTTTGCATATATAAGAATCAAAATTAATTGTTTTTATTTTAGAACTTGTTTATTCTGTGATCCTAATAGTTTTGCAAAATAATGAAAACCATTTTCCATCTACTTGATATCTTGAAAGGTAGTTTTACAAAATGGTAAAAAGGAACCATACAAGGTATTAGCTTTACTACATTCTGCATTCTATTAGACCAACGACCTAGAATGCTAAAAGTTTTCCTGTACCCAACACAAATTAACTAGAAACAATGTCATTTTACTTCATTTTCATACTTTTTTTTTCTTTTCTGTCTTTCAAATTATGAAATTGTGTCGACTCTTTGGCCTAGAGTCAGTCATTTCTTCTTCAGTGTTTCAAACCTTAATTCCAAATTAGTCCCCGCACTCAAGCTGACATTGTGAGTATACTTTTCACTACACTATGTTTAAAGAGCTCCTTACCCTAAAATATTAACCCCACCCCTTATCATTTCACCATTAATTCCTTTGTTTTGGTTAACTTCTTAAATCCTACAGAGCCACTGTTTTGTAAAACACAATGTGGGCAATGCTGCTCTAATAAACCCTTCTGGAAAGGACCATACTATAAGTTCTTTTTAGCAAACGTTTTTTGCCGCTTAATACTTCAATACAGATCAGTATGCATATCATGTAGACCTTCAGGAGAGAAGGCTTTAAGGAACTGTTAGTTCCAACTTATTATTATATTATAAAATTCTATGGTGCAAAACCTGTGTCATGCTCTACTCCGTATTCCCACGTATTACCTAATATCATGAAGCAGAGTAGAGCGTTAAAAGCAGGGATGCTAAAGACAACTGCTTTGGTTTGTATCTTAGCTCTGGTAATTTCTAGCATATGATCTAGATGAATTACTTAACCTTTCTTTCTCTGAATGAGTTATCTCACCTGTGAAAGGTAATAATAGTGCCTAATTCATGTGGCTGTGGTGAGGATTAAAGGATATATGTAAAATGCTTGCAACAGTGCCTGGCATGTGTAACATTCACTTAGATTTTGTAATTGTGATTTGTGCATAGTAGGTGCTAAGTAAGTGTAAGGCATCAGTAATTGAATATGCAGTGGTGATTCTTACATTGTTTTCACCTTTACTGAAAACTTTTAGCAACTGCAGAAAGAGAGAATAAGTTTTCAAAAATTAGTATAAAAGAAGATTGACCTAAGAGAAGGGCTACACTGACAGGATTCATGAGAGATGTGGACAGCACGGAACACAGAGAGAATCCCTGGATGACTGGGGAAACACAAAGAATTAAAAAGAAGCCCCAGTAGGAGTTTCCTTAGGTGCAACTTAACTAAGGATTTCTACAATACTTTAATGTGGAGAGATTTCAGATTAAATCCCTTTTGGGGGAAGAGAGTGATAAAGAAAAAAATGCACCATATAAAATGATGTAAGGTTATTGAAATTTCCTAACAAAACTCACTGATTTTTATCTCTAGCTTATCTCTGTAATTATAGGTAATCACAGAGAATATACTGTTTAGCATATTTTTCCATATGTACAAACACATATATATATAGTGTTTTATTATGTCTTCTGGATTGGTTTCATTCATCCTGAATTTAATTTATAAGGCACCTTCTGTGGTCTTTAGTAAAAGCCTTTTTTAGTGTGATCAGATCAGGACAACTGACTGAGCACATGCGTCTCCTTCCTGCTCCAAATTTCTAGGAAAGGCAGAAAAAATACTTAATTACAGATTTGGAACACAAGACGTACACTTCGTAGACCTCAAAGTCTGAACATATCTTGAGAGACGAAAGGAACTAGACATTTCCACAGGAGTGGGTTTGTGTAAATGATGAAAGCAGCTAGTTGCTTAGAAGCAGCAGCTGAAGAAGCAGGGAGATGTCTCAGGCAGCTGTCAGGGTTATGGCCCAGGTACCTGTAAGAGAAACAAGACAGGTTACTACACCTCAGTCAGCAGGCAACAGACAGGTGGATGCCCAGGAGAGAATATAAACAGGGCACTGCATCCCATACCCAGAAGATTAGTTACAAATGCATATTTTGTGCCACCCCGATCATCACTGGAGTAATCTTCATGAGGGCAAAGAGTCTGACTGTTTTGTCTTTTGTTGGGATTTCCATGCTAGAAAAATGCCTGGTATATTATAGGCACTTAGTAAATATTTGTTAAAATAACTCACACATTTTTGCAAAACAGGTTGTAGAAAGGAAAGGAGTTGCCATTTAAGTTTGGCTGTCCATGTTTTACATCACTTCTATATATAAGCTAGAATTGAACATTTTGTGAAAACTTGTGGGATTCAAGTATTCTTGGGAGATATAAAATTGTTAATGAGTATTTCAAACACCAGATATTTCTGTCAAACTTAGGTTAAAAAAAAAAAAAGATTCCATTATTTAACTGCTCTTCTTAGGAATGGAGAGTAGTTTTATGGCAATGATTTCAGATGGAGTCAAGGTGTGGGGATTGGCCTGGACGTACTTCTTACAAGGCTGTCTTTCTGGTCATAGTGTGAGAGCCACAAAGATTGGTGGCTGGGGTTTATTCTCCTTCACATCTCAAAATCCTGACAATAGGGTCCAGCCCAGGATAGGCCATCAATAAATGTTTGGTGAATTAATATTTGAATGAATGAGTAACTTTGTTTCCCAAGAAGTGCAAATTCATGTTAAATTATTCTCTCTGGTCTTTGCCTTCACAGTTTTTCCTCCTAATTTGTTTATGTATTCCAAATGCTCTAAACACTTAGGCATTCAGACTTTTTAGCATATATATTATCTCTTTGAGCAGAAATTAGCTACAGGGTAAAATGTCTCTGCTTCTGGCTAGCGTTTGCTATCTACTTTCTAAACATCTTCAGAGAGCTTAAGACTGGGAGAAGACAAACCGGTTAACAAATACCTGCAATAACATTTTGTACTGAGTGATAGAAATCTGCTTGGGTTCTGAGGAAGGCCAAGGAACAGCAGAAATGCTTCAGGATGGTGTTAATGATGACTAGATATTTGTAAAGCAATCCAGCAAGCAGGAAAAGCTGGCCTTCCTTAGGGTTTCTGGGAACAGGTTGGTATATTCAGTCTCAGGCATGGCAAAAGAAACAAACTGAACTCCGATGACTGGAGCCTTTTAGTCATTGCCTTATAAATATACCCAATGCACATTTCTAGAGAGTCTGTTATATTCTAGACTCTGGCAATAAAGTTGAGAAGACATATCATTACCCTTATGGGCCTTATACTCTAGTGGTAAAGACAGACCTTAAAAAAGAAAAAAAAAATGTATAGCATGATAAACAAAAAGTAAGCACTAAGAGAAAAATAAAGCAAGTGAGAGGAATGGGAAATATCAGAGGGCAGTCAGGGAAAATGACATTTATATACGGTCATAAAGAAGAGAGAAATGAGCCAAGTGGATAGGACTGAATGTGGTGGGGGGATGGGGGAATTCCAGGTGTGAGGGACAACCAATGCAACGACATAGAGGCAGGAGTGTTTCCGGACAGTGTGGTAAGAGAGAAGAGAGTAGATTTGGTCAGAGAGGCAGTGATACCCCACAGCCCAGGGGGACTTATAGGGCATAATGATGATTTGGCTTTCACAATGACGGAGTGGGAGGCCACTGAAGGATACTGAGCTGAGGAATGGGACAATGTGACCTACATTTTGACGGGGTTTCATACATGCTCAGAGAGGAAGGACAAGATCCATGAGTGCCCTGAAGTCAGCTGAAGAAAATGTTTTAAAGAAGATGGTGTGGTCACTTGTGCCCAGTGTCATCAATAGGTCAAGTAAAAGTTGCCTGAAATGACCATTAGGTAAGGCAAGAGTGATGACATTGCTAAATCCTCTAAAACTGCAGATTTTTGGTGAACTGTTGGGGGCAAATGTCTAAATGGAGAAGTCATAGGGGAGGAAACATAAAAGAAAATCTTCACAAATTTGTTGTGACAAACAGTATGGATGCGATCTTGAAGGGGTCAAGGGCCGTGGAAATAATTAATTCAGGAAAATATAGTGGTTTGTTTTGAATGTTGGGTAGCTGTTTTGCAAGCCAAGTGGCAGAAAGATTGGAAAGGGTGATGCAAGCCTCAGAGTCCCAGAGGGAGGCTTTTCCAATGGGCCATTCAAAAGATAAGCACATGGATTAGGATGTTTTGAAAGTGTAAACCAATTTTCCCAGAGAATACAAATTAACTTTTTATATGGTGTCACCGTTAAAAATTAAATTTTTACTTGGCTGTGTCAACTTTGACTAGCTTGTTATATGTGACACAGTGCTGGCCAACAAGGTGAGCTAGTTTGCTTAGAGTGGAGACGGTTGGCTGATGCAGCCTCATTTCAAGACCCTAGTCTCCTTCCTGAGCAGTGGCAGATATTTCTAGGCTGATGGATTGAGGTTAGGAGTTCAGATAGTGATTAAGCTGCATCATTCTTTGTGCAAAGCTAAGAAACTCACACAGGGTTGGATGCAGTGCCCTTGGCCTCATTAGCACTGTTTTCCAGCTTCTCCATATATTCTGAAGAACAGATACATCTTTTCATGTTGTTTATGGTTCCCTTTGCTGTGCAAAAGCTTTTAAGTTTCATTAGGTCCCATTTGTTTATTTTTGTTTTTATTTCCAGGTGGGATAGGGAGGGTGGGAGGGAGGGAGACTCGAGAGGGAGGAGATATGGGGATATATGTATATGTATAGCTGATTCACTTTGTTATAAAGCAGAAACTAACACACCATGGTAAAGCAATTATACTCTAATGAAGATGTTAAAAAAAAAAAAAAAAAGACTCTGTGAGCTACCAGGCCAGATAGAGATTTAAGAACCAGATTAAAATAAAAGGAAGTTTTTTTTTTTTTAAAAAAGAACAAATAAATATATCCAGGGCTGCCAACTACTTTCAGTTTTTTTTTTTATTCCTCCCAATGTTTTATCTTTCATCTCCTTTCAATCAAATCTATGTGTTTCTATTCTATTTAAAAAAGAAAAAAATAGAACTTCACAAAGCATTTGCCATAAGGGTTCAGAAAACCCCGACCAAGAGCCCCAGGCAGACTTGTCATAGCATGAAAAATTACTAGTCCGCCTGAGTCTTTGCCCTGCCCTGAAGAATGCCCTTTACTGTAAAACTACAGGAGTTTCCCTTGACTCTTGTCTTCTGGATTTTCCCACAGGTGGTAGAACATTTTCCTTTTAAACTGCAGTTTGAGCAAACAGTTTGTGGGCTCACAATGAAAATGCACAATACTTCATAAAATAGTTTAGGGGTGAATGGATTTTCAGAATAAATAAGTTTTGTGTGAGACTTTTACTTAATGGATTTTAACCTTAAATTTGTATGGTAAGCTTTGTCATAAGACAGGGGCACAGACCCAAATATTTTCAGGGATCAGGCAGATATACTAATGAATGAAACTGGCTGGTATGTGACATTAGGGAGTGGTGGAACCTAGAGAAACAGAGAGTGCCTTCCCTACCCAAGTCCTAGGAGGTGAGTGTGGGAATGGTGTGCTAGAATGAAAGGACAGAGACATCAAACTTCAAAATGCATGGAGAGGAAGTTGGCATTTCATTGTTGGAGCTAAGAGCAGAATACAACACAGTAGTGACTGAAAGATAAAATGGTGGATGGATAACACAAAGTGGAACCAGGTCAGTAGACACAGGGTGGGAAATCAAAGTTTAGGGTAAGTTTGGCATGATAATTTACTGGGCACAGGAATTCATATCTACAAAATGTTTGGCAGTCTGGGACCCACCTCCTATGGACATACCTAGGTTACCGACCAGGGTTCTTGGCCTCCATAATCAATAGAAATTGGTAAGAGGCCAGGCAAGAAATTCAGGCAAGGCTTTACTGGGGCCCCTGCTGAAGCAGGAGGGAGTGAAAACAAGTAACAGGTTCCCTTGCTCACTGGCCGATGGGGACAAGCTGGTTCCTTACATGGGGTGAGGACAGGAGCAGGTCCAGGGGTCGGGCCGGAGGAGTGGCTTAGGTGTTTTGCCCAGCCCTTTGGTGGTGCTGTGTACAGGGGGCATGTGCAATACCCTGCTTTTGCTCCCAGCTCTTCAGAAGTGGCAGTTGGGTTTTTGGTCTTTTTGTATCTTGTTCATAATTTGCCCCAACTATATATGCATGCAGTTATTTTTAGTCCCTTATAATTTCTTTGTGTTTTGTTGCCCCGGTGCAAGCACTGCAGCAAAGGGTCCCAGGTCCCAGCCTGTCTCACCTGTGTCCTTTTTATAGATAATGAGCTGACAGACATTTTTGTGAAGAGCCAGATAGTAAATATTTAAGCTATGTGAGTGAACTCTAGAGTCTCTGTCCGAATTACTCAACTCTGTCGTAGTAGTGTGCAGAAGCGACTATTAAAAATGTGGAGACAAATGAGTTGTTCCAGTAAAGCCTTATTTATCAAAATGGGTTATGAGTCAGATTTTGCTCATGGGCTATAGTTGGCCGAACCCTGTTACAGATGATGAAGTTGCTGCTGTTTCAAGAGAGGCTAACAATCACCTAATGTTTAATTTAGAGTAGTTTTTCTCTCTATTTAAAGCCACTGATTTCTGCACATTTGATTGGATATTTCTGGACAAACACAAGATAGTTCTAAGATAGTTACAACTACAAATAACCCTTCAAATTTTCTAGTAATTTTCATCACATATATTCGTTCATTTATTCGCCCAACAAATATTCATTGGATTTCTATTTTGCCCCAAGCGTAGTCCTTGGTACTAGGAATATAGGAACAAACAAGATAGATAGATACAAGTTCCTGCTGTCAAGGATAGTTACAGTTTATTGGAATTGTGATTTAATAGGTGAACATGAAAAATGACGTCTTGGGTCACTTCTGTCAGAAAGTGTGGAAATTCCCTGGAAGCTTTTCCCCTGGCACTCAGGAAAGAACATATCTTGAGAAAAATAAAGAACTGAAGGAGTGGAGTCTGAGTAGAGAGCATTTCTGTGTGCACTCCTCTCATTGACTCATGTGAGGTCTAACTGCAGAATCAGCTCCTAAGCAACAGGAAATGGTCAGTTATGGCTCCTGATCTTCAGTTGGTGCTGGTACAGCAAAGAAAAGGGAGGGGCTCTCTCCAGCTAGGAACTTCCTTACCTGCTTTTTTGGTTGTTTTATTCTCATAGAAAATTTCATTATGATAGAATGGGGCGAGCTATTCTAAGATATGATTAAAATATGGATTTTTCTTGGGAGACGATGGCCAAATATTCTTTTTTAAAGTCATGATAATGATTTCTCGTCATGGTCTGAAAGCAAAGAATAAACTGGTTAAAATGTTTGATAGATCCCGCGATATCAGTGCCAGTGCTTAGCAAAAGAGCTGGGGGCTAAAGTGCCCCATAAAGCATTCCATAGTAAAAGTGATGATAGTTTTAGTAAAATAAAATAGGATGATGGCCAAAGTGAAGATTTACTACAACTTCTCAAACAATATAATAGCAAAAAGAGTGGGATGGATTTTTTTTTTCTATATGATAGTTCAGCAGCCCACAGTTCTTCCTTCTGTTATTTTCAAAAATAAATCTTTCACAGTTCTTAAATGTGCCACTTTCTCATTGTAACTGTGCAGCATTATAGTTTGAGATAATCAACAACCCTGAAGGCAAGTACTTTTCAAAATTTTTAGATCAAGCATGAGAACATAATCCTTGTGAATGTCATTTATGCTATATTTCTATCATGGTATCAATTATTTATTTACAGTCTCTGATCTTGATGCATTTTTCAATGAAGGAATAGTTGTGCAATGGATGTGCGTGGAGGATGAGGAAAGACATTTATAATGGGATGGAAATTGAGTGGTTACGTGAGGATAAAAAAGAACTGGAAATTTTTTTTTTTAATTTATTTATTTATGGCTGTGTTGGGTCTTCGTTTCTGTGCGAGGACTTTCTCTAGTTGTGGCAAGCGGGGACCACTCTTCATCGCGGTGCGTGGGCCTCTCACTGTCGTGGCCTCTCTTGTTGCAGAGCACAGGCTCCAGACACGCAGGCTCAGTAATTGTGGCTCATGGGCCTAGTTGCTCCGCGGCATGTGGGATCTTCCCAGACCAGGGCTCGAACCCGTGTCCCCTGAATTGGCAGGCAGATTCTCAACCACTGCACCACCAGGGAAGCCCTGGAAATATTTTTTAAAGTACAATAAAAGCTTTGAATATCTCAATTCAGTAGGTACTTCTTATACTGTAATTTTCACATATAGATCTAAAAAGATTATTAAACACATACATGAAAGAAATCTTCCTTTCTAGTTGGTTTACTATCTGACAATGGGGACACTGCTTGGGTGGTTTAATTTGATTCATAAAATGGAATAAGATAAAGTCTGATTACTTTGCTTCATTTAATGAAATAACAGTTTAGTTATTTGATCATTACTAATCTTTTTACTTTTCAGCTTCTTTAAATAATTGTTCAAGCAGGTAATGAGATTTTTAATCTGTCCTATCATAGAGCAGCTACACAACCTTTTTTAACCTACCTGCATGGGCAAATTTGATTTTACATATGTATAATATATATACACACACACATACTCTACTATATTTAAGGTGATATATATTATTATATTAATTAATTAATATATTAAGGTTTTATATATATTGCTATGAACATAGTAGGAGTTTAATAATTTAGTTGTTGAAACAAGAAATCAAAAGAGATGAAAATTTAAACTCTGATTTAACATGAATGCAAGTAGCATTTTTGGAGTAGATCATTGTCACCATAATTTCATTATCGTTCTTGGGGAAAGGCTATATTTCATGTTAACAACAATTCAACCAAAGAATTTTTCATGAGGCTTGAACATTGGAAATTTATCTTTGTTAAATGCTATGAGGTTCTACTTTAAATGAGTTCTGAATGTAAAAGTTTTAGCCTTTAGCATTTTTGTAACTTTGATGATCTCGCATATATTTTTAAGTTAGGATTTGCTGATTCTTTCTGTTGATGTAAATATGACACCCTCAGGTAGTAAAAGTGTACATAGTTCATTTTAACATGGTTTGAAGATATGTGTATATTTTGTTCTCCGATAAGAAAGATTTGAAGGAACACTAATATCTTTATTATATACCTAATTTTACATGAGGTTTATGAAACGCTGTTTTTTTTTTTTCCACTTTAACGTTTTGAATATATTCTAGATTTCATCACCAGCGATACATATGGAGAGGACTAATAGGTAAAATAAACAAATCCCTAATTAGTTTCTCTTATGCAAATATTTTCTGGACACCTATTTTCCATGAAGTATTATGCCTGACATTTTAGTGAGCACCTAGAAGATTAAGATGTTATTTGTTCTCAGTGGAAGAAATACAGCTAAAGAATAAATAGTGATATTATAGGGCAAAAGATAACTGCTCTGGGAGAGGAACAATTCAGTGCTATGGAAACTCACAAGAGTAAGCAGTTATAGTTTTATTAGGTGGAGGATGGATCAAAAGGGTTTTATAAAGAGTGTGACATTTGAGAATGACCTTGAAAATGAATAGGATTTCAAAAAACAAACAATAGGCAAGAGACTCCTAGGGGCTGAGAATAGCGTGATAAAGGAGGAGACAGAAAAGTGAGGGCTGTGTTCAGGAATGTGTGTAACAGGCAACCTATACAAATTGGGGGCGGGGGGCGTGCAGAGGAAGATTAGGCTTAAGATGTAGGCACTGTGGATGGGCCTTGATCTATGTGTCTGCACTTAATTCTTTGTCAATTAAAAGCAATAAGATGTTGTTTGTTTTAGTAGTGGATTGTTATAATCAGAGCTGTGACTTTGGAAAAGTGTTTTCCCTGGTGTGTTTGAGATATATTAAGGGCACCTTTGGAAAGGAGAGTTTGGTGGAGAGCTCACATTTACAGAGGGTATTTGAGGAACTAGGATGGCTTCAATGTTAGTAGCATTTAACTTTGTGAATTTACCGTTTGGTGTCTGGACCTTTGCCTTGTAATCATACGAAAAAGAGATGATCCAGTGTGTCAGAGTTGATCTCTTAAATATGCAGATAGGAATTTTTTTAAAATTTATTCGTTTATTATATTTTTTTGGACTGCGTTGGGTCTTCATTGCTGCACATTTTTTCCAAGGGACCGAGAAGCTGCTGGAGGTTTGGTTCTCCAGGCAGCAACCCGACGCAAACCAAGGATCTGGCGATCTTGGCACCATCCCAAGATCCGAGTGGGACATACTTTTGAAGGATGTGCAATGTTCAATCATAAGTGTGACAAAAACTGACAAGCAGGAAGCTTATGTACTCAGTGAGAGTAGCATATTTGTCTCCAAGAGACAAACTATAGATTGAATAGTAATATAAATTAATCCTAGTGTGTCTGATAGAGGAGGGAAAATTTTGGTGCCATAATTTCTCTCTTCATGGTGTTGGACTTAAATCAGTTGAAATGTATTTCTGTACCCCAATTTAAGCTTCAATAAAGGTTTGCTTAATTCAAAAAACAGAAAATCATACAAGCAAACTAAGGTATGATATAATTTTAGATAGTTGTTTAGATATAAAATAAGAGCATCTATTTGATATGACATTAGAACCATTCTCTTTTGATTGGACTAGGAGTCATGACACTGAACTCAGAAAGAAGAAAATATACTGTTAGAAAACCATCTGACCTGGCACTGGACAATGTTACTCCAAGTTAAGAATGAAAATGTTATTAGTGATTCCCAATTTTAAAACTTAACCAGTGAACCAAGTACTAATGATGATTGTTGGATCAAGGAATGTTATTTGCCTCCCAACTTTATTCTTTTCTATTACTTACTAATTATTTACATATGAAATAGATGAAGGGGATTAGGAGGCACAAACCACCAGTTATAAAAGAGATAAGTCACAGGGATGTAATGTACAGCATAGGAAATATAGTCAATATTTTATAATAACTTTGTATGATGTGTAATCTATAGAAATAGTGAATCACTATGTTGTACACCTGAAATGAATACAATATTGTAAGTCAACTATACTTAATAAATAGAAAAATTAAATTAAATAAATAATTACTTACTAATAGAACCTGATTTGCTAGATAAATAGGCTGCCTATCACAGAATACAATTATTTGAGTGTGGCCATGTGACCAAGTAGTAAGGTGAAAGCAGGGATGATGTGATGAAACTTCAGGAAGTCTCCTTAAAAAGAAAGGCCCACTCCTCTTTCTCCTTTTGGCTTTTTTTTTTTTTTTGTAGTTCTTGCTTGCAATTCTTCTCTGACAGTTAGAGCTACATTACTTGCTTTAGGCCATGGTTGATTTTGAAGATGGCATCTGTGCACCAGAATGCTAGAGCAGAATAGAAGAGCCTGGGACCCTGGTGAGAGGATACCTGGCATTGAACACAGTAGTTGACCCTCCTTATCTTCAGGTTTTGCATGCACTGATTCAACTAACTGTGGATTGACAGTGTTCGAAAAAAAGTTCTAGAAATTTCCAAAAAGCAAAACTTGAATTTGAAGCATGCTGGCAACTATTTACGTAGCATTTACATTCTATTTGGTATTATAAGTAATCGAGAGATTATTTAAAGTACAGTCATCCCTCTGTCTACAGGGAATTGGTTCCAGGACCTATCCTCAGATACTAAAATTCTTGCACGTTCAAGTCCCTTATATAAATTTTGGACATTCCCATGTAATCTTTAAATCATCTCTAGAGTAATTGTAATATATAATACAGAGTAAATGCTATGTAAATAGTTGCTGGTGCACAGCAAATTATAGTTTTGCTTTTTGGAAATTTCTGGAATTTTTTTCAAATATTTTTCATCTGCAGTTGGTTGATTCTGCAGATGTGGAACCCATGGATCAGGAGGGCCAACTGTATACAGGAGAATGTGTGTGGATTATATGCAATTTACTACATAATTTTTATAAGGGACTTGAGTATCTGCAGATTTTGGTACCCATGGAGGTCCTAAAACCAATCCCCTGCAGATACCGAGGGATAACCAACTGTACTATCTACCTCCAGAGTTCTTTATAAAGAAAACCAAATCCACTTCTGTTTTCTTTAATCCAATATAGTGGGGTTTTCCCCCCTAAAATATGTGGCTGCAACCAATCCAACTGTTAGATTTGTACTTAGATGACAAGAATTTTTATTAATAATGATGACAATGTTGGTGATAGTAAGATGGAAGGATTAGACAATGAAAGGATTTAGAAATTAGAGTAGGAGCCACTCTATTAGGCTTATCTTATATACTGGAGAGTAAAGATTAGAAAAATAATAAACTAAGAAATAAAGATTTAGCAATATTACTTAAAGTTACAAATGTTGGAGAGCATATGAAGAAATATGATTATTTAACTATAATACATTGAAATAAATGAATGGGGAGAAATATACTATCAATAAGCTAACTTTTTTTGACTTTTATTGTAGGGAGCAAATGATATATGAAAAGATGTATAATTGAGATTTTTTTGTTTTTTTCTATCTGAAGGAAAAGCAAACCTCCAAGCATAAATAACTAGAATATTGAAATATATATTGAATGAACAATTAATAAATGCATTAATAACTGGAATAAGGGAAGATAGAACTATTTATTTATAAGTAAGACCAAAAATAATAACTCTGAAAACATTTCTCTAGTCCTCAGGTTTCATCCTCATCAAATGTTAAACATACGTTTCTTTAAAATTTTGTATGTTGGCTGTTCACTGTTATATGAACAATATCAGAATATTTCTGAAAAATGTTTAACCTTCATCAGGCATAGTCGATTATTATAGTTTCCATGATAGCACTATTTGATGACATACAAATGGTTTGCTCATTCACCTACTTACATGAACATTTTTTTGGTCCAAATTTTTTATGCATACATGCAAATACAATAAGGACATATTTTGAAGAATTCAGTAAAACTCCCATTGAACTAGAAACACTGTCTGCTCTGTGTACTTGTGTTGAAATCTCATTCCAGGTTCTATTTCACAGAAATCTTTCAATTTGATTGTAGTCTTTAAATATTCATTATTTAATATAAATATTTAAGCATTTAATATAGGTTGCTGACCTCTGACTTACTGCTGATGCTGAAACAATCACTGGGCATTTTTCTTTGTCTTTTTTCCTTTGTAATTTGCTGAAAGCTTTTCAATTTATAAACTATTTTTATGGCAAAATTATTATGCAGTGCATGAGATGCATGTAAAAATATATCAAATGTGAGCCTAATAGATGGGTAGAATACTAGACTTGTAAAGATGTAATGAATTGATGTTTACACTTTTCCAATATTAAATAAAATCCCTTGAGTGAGTAACAGTGTTTGCTTTCTATTAGACTATGTATGCAGAAAACTATAAGACACTGATGAAAGAAATTAAAGATGATACAAATAGATGGAGAGATATACCATGTTCTGGGATTGGAAGAATCAACATTATGAAAATGCCTCTACTACCCAAAGCAGTCTACAGATTCAATGCAATCCCTATCAAACTACCAATAGCATTTTTCACAGAACTAGAACAAAAAAATTCATAATTTGTATGGAAACACAAAAGAGCCCGAATAGCCAAAGCAATCTTGAGGAAGAAATACGGAGCTGGAGGAATCAGGCTCCCTGACTTCAGACTATACTACAAAGCTACAGTAATCAAGACAGTCTGGCACTGACACAAAAACAGAAATACAGATCAATGCAAGAGGATAGAAAGCCCAGACATAAACCCACACACTTATGGTCACCTTATCTTTGATAAAGGAGGCAAGAATATATAGTGGAGAAAAGACAGCCTCTTCAGTAAGTGATGCTGGGAAAACTGGACAGCTACACGTAAAAGAATGAAATTAGGACACTCTCTAACATCATACACAAAAATAAACTTCAAGTGGATTAAAAATCTAAATGTAAGGCCAGATACTATAAAAGTCTTAGAGGAAAACATAGGAAGAACACTCTGTCATAGATCACAGCAAGATCCTCTTTGATCCACCTCCTAGAGAAATGGAAACAAAACAAAAATAAAGAAATGAGACCTAATGAAACTTAAAAGCCTCTGCAGAACAACGGAAACCATAAACAAGACAAAAAGACAACCCTCAGAATGGGAGAATATTTTTGTAAATGAAGCAACTGACGAAGGATTAATCTCCAAAATATACAAGCAGCTCATGCAACTCAATATCAAAAAAACAAAACAATCCTAAAATGGGCAGAAGACCTAAATAAACATTTCTCCAAAGAAGACATACAGATGTCCAATAAACACATGAAAGGATGCTCAACATCACTAATCATTAGAGAAATGCAAATCAAAACTACAATGAGGTATCACCTCACAACGGTCAGAATGGCCATCATCAAAATATCTCCAAACAATAAATGCTGTAGGGGCTGTGGAGAAAAGGGAACTCTCTTGCACTGCTGGTGGGGATGTATATTGATACAGCCGCTATGGAGAACAATATGGAGCTTCCTTAAAAAACTAAAGATAGAACTACCACACGACCCAGCAATCCCACTACTGGGCATATACCCTGAGAAACTCATAATTCTAAAAGGATCATGTACCACAATGTTCACTGCAGCACTATTTACAGTAGCCAAGACATGGAAGCAACCTAGGTGTCCATCGACAGATGAATGGATAAAGAAGATGTGGCACATATATACAATGGAATATTACTCAGCCATAAAAAGAAACGAAACTGAGTTATTTGTAGTGAGGTGGATGGACCTAGAGTCTGTCATACCGAGTGAAGTAAGTCAGAAAGAGAAAAACAAATACCATATTCTAACACATATATATGGACTCTAAAAAAAAAAAAATGGTTCTGAAGAACCTAGGGGCAGGACAGCAATAAAAACACAGACGTAGAGGATGGACTTGAGGACACGGGAAAGGGGAAGGGGAAGCTGGGACAAAGTGAGAGAGTGGCTAGGACATATATACACTACCAAATGTAAAATAGATAGCTAGTGAGAAGCAGCCACATAGCCCAGGGAGGTCAGGTCTGTGCTTTATGACCACCTAGAGGGGTGAGATAAGGAGGGTGGGAAGAAGACGCATGAGGGAGGGGATATGGGGATATATGTATACGTATAGCTGATTCACTTTGTTATACAGCAGAAACTAACACAACATTGTAAAGCAATTATACTTCAATAAAGATGTTAAAAAAATAGTGAGTACTGAATGTGTAGTAAATATGACTCTTGAGCCACAAATTCAAGTACGCTAGTAATATAAAACTTATTTCCTGATAATGTTAATGAAGCCCAATAATCACATTGGTCTTTTTTTCTGCCTAGAAAAAGAACGAAATCTCAATCAACTTAAGGTCATTTCTACTCTTTACTCAAGGTGAATATAAGTTACACAGAGCTTTCAAAACACCGAGTAATTTGGTGGAGTTGAGATCTATTTGGTCTTCTCAGTCATAAAGTGTTTATGCTGGAATTCATGTTGTCATCTGCATTCCAATCTTGTCTTTATTTATAGGCTTTATTCCCCATTTGAAGCCATGTTCACAATTGCAGTTCATTCCTATTGGAATCCATGTCACCTTCCCATTGCACATTTCTGGATCCGGAAGGAATACTTTGGGATTGCCTCAGTCTCTTTCTGCCTGGACAGATCCACTGTGTTCTCCATACCCCTTTCCCTTCTCTATATTAAGAGTAATGAGTTCAGGGTTCTTAGTGCTTTTCTCACAATTATTCTGAGTGGCTTAGGTTAATTACATATTCTTTGACATTCTCTGTCTTATGCCCAGGACCTTTGAATTTGTTCCTATTATTTGGCTACCTTGTATCTTTCCCCAAACCAGGAGGGTAAAATATTGGTCTGCTCAAATTAGGGAGTAATGGGAAGCTTGTAGATAATGGGCTAATATATAGATTTATAATAGCAACTAAATGATTGACTTGAAATAGTGCTTTTTTTTTTTTTTTTTTTTAAGAGAGGGAGGCGGAGGTGAAGCCAGGTGTCATCACCTGGGAACCCAGAGGCAACAGGAAGTGCTTTTTTAAAATAATTAATTAATTTATTTATTTATTTTTGGCTGTGTTGGGTCTTCGTTTCTGTGCAAGGGCTTTCTCTAGTTGCAGCAAGCGGGGGCCACTCTTCATCACGGTGCGCGGGCCTCTCACTATGGCGGGCTCTCTTGTTGCGGAGCACAGGCTCCAGACGCGCAGGCTCAGTAGTTGTGGCTCACGGGCCTAGTTGCTCTGCAGCATGTGGGATCTTCCCAGACCAGGGCTCGAACCCACATCCCCTGCATTAGCAGGCAGATTCTCAACCACTGCGCCACCAGGGAAGCCCAGTGCTTTATTTTTTCTGTAATGCTTTCACATACAATGCATCAGATTTATACAACCTGTAAGATATCAATCATATGTATTTTAATTGCATATATCAATACATTGGCTCAAGGAAGTTAATTGACTTTTCCTAGATCCAATCTGCTACTGACCCATTTATTGACTTTTCAGTTTCAATAATTTTAATTTATAAGAGGTTTATTACTCTATTTGGGTATATATATATAATATTTATCATTTTATTTATTTCTACATTGAATAAATATGCTTATACTCTGTGCCTAGTGGAATTTGTTTTTGTTTGTTAGCTTTTCCTGCTTAGTAACATTTGTGCTTTCTTTCTTAACTCTTTTTATTAATCAGTCAATCATTAAACTAATACTATTTGAAGTTTTAAAGGAGGCAATACTTTGCGACTTCTGTTGAAGGTAAGTTATTCTATAAAGATTTATTTGGATTATTTTTCTATCAAGTACCCAAGAACACAAGAATTTGGGCTTCTTGAAGACAAATGCGTGGCCTGACCATTTTCAGACCACCTACATAGGATGAATTTGGGAGGGGAAACTGCATGAGATACATTTCTTTTTCTTTCTACTGAGGAGCAAAACTCAAGGTTTTTCTTGAGCTTTTTCTTTTTTTTAACAATTTTTATTTTTTTTTTTTAACAGGCAGTAAGTCTTTTTTTTTTTTTTTTTTTTATTTATGACTGTGTTGGGTCTTCGTTTCTGTGCGAGGGCTTTCTCTAGTTGTGGCAAGTGGGGGCCACTCTTCATCACGGTGCGTGGGCCTCTCACTATCGCGGCCTCTCTTTGTTGCGGAGCACAGGCTCCAGACGCGCAGGCTCAGTAATTGTGGCTCACGGGCTCAGCTGCTCCGCGGCATGTGGGATCTTCCCAGACCAGGGCTCGAACCCGTGTCCCCTGCATTGGCACGCAGATTCTTAACCACTGTGCCACCAGGGAAGCCCTTGAGCTTTTTCTTGTTTTCCTTTTTTTTCTTCTAAGGATATATTGTATATGGGTGTGGAGGTCGATGGGATTTTTGCTTCACCCATAAACTGAGAGATTAGGCCATTGTGATCCCAGTTCCAAGAAGATCGTTTTTTAATAGACTCCTTTATATCTTATGTCCCATGGGCTGCAAAGCTATGAAAATCAAAGTTAAAGTATCTTGGAACTGAAAAATGCCCACAGAGCAAATGCAGCTTCACTGCTCTACTTATATCTCTGGATTCTAAACTTTCATTTAGTATTTGACCTCTGAGGATTGCTTCTTTTCTTGCTAGTTAAAGGATGTATTTTAAAATAGAGTTTAGAATACATACAACATTTTTTGTTGTTTTAATCAGGAGAGACATTCAATATATCCAGTCTCCTAATCTACCAGTGATGGAAGTCTATTCCTCTACTGTTGGAATACTACTTTACTTTTTATTATAAATACTACTAAATCATTGTGCACATCTTTAAATAGATTTATAAGAATAATTCAGTAAGTGAAATGATTGGCTAAATAGCATGCATATAATTAAGACCCTTGATTTTGTACTGATAAATTGACCATAAATAAGTTTTACTAATTATACAGAGCCAGCAAAACAAGATAGGAAACTTGATATAATTATTATTTCACCATTTTACTTTTGAAACATGGAAAACTAATATGATGTTAATATCAGAAATCTAATTTTGGGGAGTTCCCAGGTGACCTATAGGTTAGGATTCCAGGCTTGCACTGCCGTGGCCAGGGTTCAATTCCTGGTCGGGGAGCTGAGATCCTACAAGTAGCCGCACAGCTTGGACAAAAAAATCTAAAAAAGAAAGAAAAATCTAATTTTAACTAATCTAGTAAGTAAAAAAAATATTTTTAAGGGGTGAGAAAGAGAAAGTTCTGGTTGCATAACCAAGCTATAGAAAGATAGTGTATGGGCTGGATACACTGGTGGTCCCTAAGTAGATATGTCCATGGCTTAATCCTCAGAACCTCTAAAAGTTATTTTATCTGGAAAAAAATGGGTGTTTACAGATGTGATTAAGTTTAGGATCTTGAGAGGAGTTTATCCTGGATTTTCTAGGTGGGCCCTAAACCCTAAATGCAATCACATGTAACCTTGTAAAAGATAGAGAGATTAGACCAAGAAACACCGAGGGACACAGTCATACAGAAGAGAAGGAGGTAATGTGACCACAGAGGCAGAGACTGAAATGATGTGGTCACTGGTCAAGGAATGCCAACAGCCATCAGAAGCTAGAAGAAGCAAGGAATGGATTTTCCTGTAGAGCCTCCAGAGAGTGTGGTTCTGATGACACCTTGCTTTTGAACTTCTGGGTTCCAGACTGTGAGAGAATAAGTTTCTCTCATTTTATGCCACCCAGTTTGTGGCAGCTCTAGGAAACTAATACTGGTAGGTTTTAAGAAAAATCCATGTTTCCCTCTATCTTTTGTCTTTTTTCTATAGTCAGTGGATAGGTTCTGCTCAATGTCTGACCTCTGTTGTAGATGATAAGGATGACAAAGATGGCTCATTTTATGTGCTGCCACAGTTTTACTTCATTGAGGGCAATAACAAATCTAATGGCCGAGACTCTCAGTGTGCTTCATTGAGTGTCCCCAGAACTCTCCTAAACAAATAGGCAAACTTGAATTATTTTCTGTAGCTGTTTTCCATGTCATGTTAAATTTTTAGTCTTAGTGAAGAGAGTTATGTCAAATTTTGGAGATCCAGTTGTTTCAAAAAATGTTCCTGTGATTATCAATTGATATTGTCTAAATAGTTTATTCTCATAGGGATATTATGATGTGGATCTTCCAGCCTCTACCAAACATACATGGAGTTATTGTGCACTGCTGAATATGAAAAAAATAACTGTGAAGAACTGTAAGAAAGATAGACTACATGTAAATCATTTCTGGAATTTCAATTAAATAAAATCCCAAGAGATCTAGGTATAGTACACAAACATGTAGGTGAGGATGAGACCTCGATCAACCATTACTATTAATTATATTAAGTGTCATGCCTGGCATTCCCTAATCATGATGTGGACAGAATGTACATTAGAGAGGTATAATGATTTCAATATATGTAACCTATTATACTTAGAAGCAGAAACAAAGAAAAATATGTAAAGCATAAGGATGGGAAGGATCGCACTGTAAACTGTCAGATAAAATTTTGTCTCAGACTTTGCTGTCTAGTAGCAAATTTGACATTCCAGAGGTGAGCTAGTCAAAAATGGATAAACTTCATGTTTCACATAAACTACAGTGATGATTTCACAGATCTAGAAAAAAGTCATATAACATTCTGAGATACACTTAGCAGATGAGAGAAATGATATACTAATGGCATCAATTGAATGGCAAGTTGTGTGTGAAGCAGCATAAAACATTAGCTTGGAATTTGATGTGCCAAAAGTATGAAATTAAATATAATAATGAATAAAGCTGAGAGCCATTCCATCTCCAAAGCAATCCCTACATTTTTCAACAAGAGAAATGATAGATCATCATGTGACTTCTTTAGGAAGGTATAACAAAATTCTTGAATTCTCAGATCTGATAGATCAGCCAATTATGTAGAGAAAAAAGAATCCATGCAAAGCTAGTATGTTATAAAAGGAAATGATTTTTCATGATAAAAAATTAACTCAGCTACATTTAACAAATGTATATTTCCAGAAATATGACCACAAGAGAAAAGCAAGTTAATTATCTGGGGGAGAGGCTAGAAGGATGAAAATTGTGTTCTTAACTTGATTTTAGATATGTTTAAAAATAAGTATATAATGGTGGGCCATATAGAATCCTACAAAAAGTGGGTACTTATATTTTTTGACCCCCGTGTCTAGAACAGTATCTAGATCTTACATTTTTGTTCAGTGGAATTTACTGCTAAATTTCATAGGGACTCATAGAAGGTCAAAAGATTTGGTTTGCCTGCATCTTTCTGCCACAGCCTGTGATGGATTGGGTGGCTCTGCTTATACGATGTCAGACAGTCAGATTTAAGCTAAGGATATTCACTCCATCTGTTGAGTATTTTCAAGCATCAAAATTTGGGGGTTTCAGTAAACCAAACATTCACTTAGTGAAATGACTCACTTTTCACCTGGCTCTGTTCTTTGGAATTGTATAAATGAAGGGTTGGCAAACAATGACTTATAGGTGAACTCTAGCCCACAGGTCGAATCTGGCTTGACTCTTATTTTTTTAAATAAAGTTTTATTGGAACACAGCCATGCCCCTTCATTTAGGCATTATCCATGGCTGCTTTCTTGCTGTAACAGCAGAACTAGGTCCATTCACCAGAAACCAAATGACCCACAAAGCTGAAAATACTTACTGTATGGCTCTTTACAGAAAACTTTTACCATCCCGTGTTCTATCTAGAGTAAATTACAAAACTTTTGTTCAGGTCTCTTAAGAAATAAAGCAAAGTAATGCTGAACGTTACGTCCTATGTTAAAATTTGAAATTCCTCTGGCCACTGAAACACAGGTAAATAATGGCATTCAAACCAGTCATAAAAGACAATTCAGGGATTGGTGTGTTGGTAATGAAGAAAAGTAAACTCTTATTCAGGAAAATACTTCAAATTAAATGCTATTCAACACTCAGAGAATCAGAAGTTATTGCAGATCAGGTGTAGTTTCATCTGACCTCTTAGCTTAGAGATAAAAAATGACAAAACTTAGTTTCTTCTGCTCATTCTTGGGCCTGATCCTGATTAAGCAGTGGTTGTGAATGCTTTGTTTTCTTGAGTCACAGGTAAGAAGGAGGCTGTTGGTTCTACTCTTTCAGGTGGAAAACTACCCTCACTCCGTGTATCCCTCAGAGTAGATGATTGGTATGGGAGTTATGGGAATCCTCGGTGATCCATGTTATTTTAGTCAATCCAATAACCAAATCAAAGTGATTGTGTAGCAATCTAATCAATCATTTATTGATCTGCAATTATAGTAAAAAAAAAAAACATATTGACTAGAATATTACTGATTTGTTTTGATTATGTCCACAGGGGAGTTATAATCTCTTTAGCAGTTGTTTAAACATAATTCACAGAGTTACCTGCCTGCAGTCATAATGCAAACATGATAAAAGTGTTCTACAATCTCAACTTTCAAAATATACCAAGGAGGAAAATACAGGCAACCGTTTTTTCAAAAGATATATTGAAAAATATCATTTTAGGTGAAAATAGTGGAATAAAAATTGCAGTTAAATAATGATTATAGCTGTATATATCTACCCTCAGACAACATTTTGACATTTTTAAATACTATATGGAATGACAGACAAAACTTTGTCATAATAGAAAGCAAAGGGTTTAGAGTTAAGACCAAATTTACAAAAACACAAAAAATTTGGCTTAAAATCTCTGACCCATCCTGGTGAAGTAACATTTGAAAGTGTCAGAGATGTGGTGCTGGCTCAGATCTTTCGAAGGGCTCATCCTCCCTTTCAAACCCCAAGGAAGGAAGGTTGATAGGTGTCAACTGTCAGTCCTCTCAAGGAATTGTCCTTAGCTAAAGAGAGTCATCTCCCCCAAAGTCGCACCTTCTTCCCAGGACAGCCCCCATCCAGTGACTGGTCAATAAGTTGTATAAAGGACTGGATCCTTTGTCACAACTTGTGACAACTCTGAAGGGCTATTCTGGCTTCAGAGTTCCATGTAGGGTTGGCTGAAGCCTTACTGTGACTGCTCAACAACCTAAATTATCCCTCTATCCAATCTTCTTCCTTCTCTTCCCCATAACATTGATCCCAAGAGCACTCTTGAATTACCATCCACCATGCTAATCTCCATCTCAGTCCTGTTTCCTGTAAGAGTCAGTGATTGGAGTAGTCTAAGAAAGTGCATATTCAGATAAAATTTTGGAGACAGAGCACCCAAATCCTGCTGGCAATGAAAAACCCATCACAGTGATAGGTGGAGAATAGATAGCCTCTGGCTCAAATTAGCTGGCTAACATGACCTGGTAGAGACACAGTGACTGTTACCAAGTTATCATGTGACTATTATGTGCTTGGTTCTGTTGCACCTACCAAATCATGAAGTCAAAGAAGATCATTAGAAATCCATTGTAAGATGGAAGTTGTGCATTTGGGACTAAGCATGAGCAGTGCCAGAAACCATAAGTTTGTCACACAAGCAAGGTTACCCAGACTCCATGTAATACACAGCTGTTGAATCAGCTCTCTTCCTCAGCTCTCTTCTATGCCCACGTGGTGGCTTCCTTATGGCCAAATGATGGAGGCAGAAAACAAGGCCATGTCATTTCTCTGATCTGGGTGCTTATTAAAAGTGACTGCAAGCTGAATATGTATTGCAGCTGATAATCCACTTTAGTTAACTAGAAATAACCTGAGTCAGTACGGTTGTCCTTCAGCATCCATGGGGATTGCTTCCAGGACCCACTGCCGATACTAAAATCCATGAATACTCAATTCCCATAGTAGGCCCTCTATATCTGTGGTTCTCCATTCACAGATACTAAAGGCCAGGGGGCCAACAGTATATAGATTCATGAGCAGTGGCAAATTGCTTGGAGAGTGCTCAGAGGCTGAACAGAGAAAAAGAAATGGGTTGGCACGTTCATCAGAAGCTGAAAAGAGAAAAATCAGAAAATTGGTGAGGACATCTGGAATAGCACCATGGGATGTGCCTATAGGAATGGACACAAAGTGTAAAAATCTTTGTATTTCATGTTAATACCCACTGGTGCATATCCACCATGGAAGGGGTACTGTATAGCCAAGTAGAGTATGCCTTGGCTAGTTGACATCAGCCAGTCTTTGTTAGTCCCCTCTCCCCCAATTCTGGCACAATGAATAAATGAATAGAAGAGTTACGGTGGTATGGGTGGGCCCAACAGCATGGATTTCCACTTTCCAGTCTGGTATAGCTACTACAGCTTATGGATTTCAGCCCATCAGCAACAAAGTTTAAATCTAAATCCCTGATAGAGTCACATCACTCAAAGAAACCAATCATTTCCTTTGTAGCAGGTTTATTACACTAGACTCCTTCAACCTGGAAGAGATAGTGATTTATTTTGATGGAAATTGATACGTGTTTTAGGTATAGGTTTTTCCTTCCTGCTTGAAGGGCCCTATCCAGGACCATTGTCTAGGGACTTGTAAGTATTTGATACATTTACGTGGCATCCCAAAGAGTATTATGTTCAAGGGACTCACTCTATAGCAAAGGAGGTGCAGCAATGTGCACATCACCATGGAATCCTGTGGTCCTGTCACATACCATACAACCCATGACTGCCCAATCCAAAACAGCAATGGGATGACCTATCAATGGTGCAGCTGAAGCCCCAATTCAAAGAAAATATCCTCTGAAGACAAGGCAAAATACTCATAGCAGCACTTGCACAATGGTCATTATATTATTCTGCACCCACAATACGTAGAGCAGATGGTTTGGTGAACCCTGAAAGCTCATTCCACATGAATCTTTTGGAGGATTGCTTCCTTTCACCCCTGTGACTCTGGGTTCTCTAGGCTTAAAAGTCATGGTTTCCCTGATGGTTAATGATGTTGAACACCTTTTTTCATATATCTGTTGGCCATCTATATGTCCCCTTTGGAAAAATGTCTACTCAAGTCCTCTGCCCATTTTTTAATCAGATTTTTTATTTTTTTGATGTTGAGTTATATGCATTCTTTGTATATTTTGGATATTAACCCCTTATAAGATATGTCATTTACAAATATCTTCTCCCATTCAGTAGACTGCTTTTTCATTTTGTTGATGGTTTCTTTCACTGTGCAAAAAGCTTTTTAGTTTAATGTGGTCTCAGTTGTTTATTTCTGCTTTTGTTTCCCTTGCCTGAGGATAGGGATCCAAAAAGAAATTTTTTGCTAACACTGTTGTCAAAGATCATACTCCCTATGTTTTCTTCTAAGAGTTTTATGATTTCAGATCTTACATGTGAGTCTTTCATCCACTTTGAGTTAATTTCTGTGTATGGTGTGAGAAAGTAGTCCAGTTTGATTCTTTTGCATGTAGCTGTCCAGTTTTCTTGGCACTAATTCTTAAAAAGGCTGTCTTTTTCATATTGTATATTCTTACCTCCTTTGTTGTAGATTAATTACCTGTAAAAGTGTGGGTTTATTTCTGGGCTCTCTATTCTGTTCCATTGATCTATGTGATTTACTGTTTTTGTGCCAATACAATACTGTTTTAATTACTGTAGTGAGGTTTGAAATCAGGACTGTGTTACTTTCAACTTCGTTCTTCTTTCTCAAGATTTTTTTTTTTTTTTTTTTGGCAATTCAGGATCTTTTGTGTTTTTGTACAAATTTTAGAACTGTTTTTTCTAGTTCTGTGAAAAAAGCCATTGATATTTTAATTGGGATTACACTGAATCTGTAGATTGCTTTGGGTAGTATGGTCATCTTAATAATAATAAAGCTTCCACTCCATGAATGCAGTATATCTTTCTATTTGTTTGTATCATGTTCCATTTCCTTCATCAGTGTCTTATAGTTTTCTTAGTACAGGTCTTTTACCTCCTTAGTTTGATTTATTCCTAGGTATTTTATTCTTTTTGATGCAATTGTAAATGAGATTGTTTTCTTTATTTCTCTTTCTGATAGTTATTAGTGTATAGAAATGCAACAGATTTCTGTATATTAATTCTGTATATTAATTTTGTATCATGCACTTTACTGAATTCATTTATTCTAATAATTTTTGGGTGGCATCTTTAGAATTTTCTGTGTATAATATCATGTTATCTGCAAACAGTGACAGTTTGAATTTTCCTTTTCCAATTTGGATTTCTTTTATTTATTTTTCTTTTCTGACTGCCGTGCCTAGGAATTTGAATACTATGTTGACTAACAGTGGTGAGAGTGGGCATCCTTGTCCTGCTCCTGATCATAGAGAAAATACTTTCAGCTTTTCATGTTAAGTATGATGGTGGTTCTAGGTTTCTCATATATGGCCTTTATTATGTTGAGGTTCATTCTATCTACCCACTTTCTTGAGAGTCTTTATCATAAATGAATGTTGAATTTTGTCAAAAGCTTTTTCTGCATCTATTGAAATAGTATGATTTTTATTCTTCAGTTTGTTAATATGGTATATCACATTGATTGATTTGCAAATATTGATCTACCTTTGCATCCCTGGGGTAAATCCCACTTGGTAAAGTCTGATGTGGGCTCAGACCCCTTACTCCTTGGGGAGAGGCTCTGCAATTGTGATTATCCTCTCATGTGTGGGTTGCCAACAGCGGGATATGGGTGTTGACTATAACATGCCTTCGCCCCATCACCCATCTCATTGTGGTTGCTTCTTTATATCCTTAGTGATGGAAAATCTTTTCTGCTGGTCTGAAGGTCATTTGCATAGATAGATACTCTGTTAAGTAGTTGTAATCTTGAGAGGAGGTGAGCTCAGGGTCTTCCTACTCTACCATCTTGGTCACAACCCCTATGAGAATTTTAATTGGCGTGGACCTCATGTGGTTCAACAGTGACCCTGACATGGCTGCTAAAAACAAATAAAACCTGTTGTGCAAATAGACACATAATATTTTCTATTTATTTCCCATCAAGATTGCTGTGTTCAGATTAGGCTATCACATTGAAAAAGGGCCTTTTAAAATCAGGATAGAGAAACAAGGATCCTGAACTATCTGGAAACAACTCCGCTGAGACAGCATGTGGATAATTTCTGTGGCAAAGCCCCTGAAAAAAAAAGCAATTCACTATAGTAAAGAACTGAAATTGTATTTTTGGTCCTTAGCATTATTTTCTAATCAGCTGTATTAGCTCTCTGGTGTTATGTAATTTCACAGCCTGTCTGACATAGTCTGTCTTACAAATATCAAATTTTGTAAGAAGTGAGGTCAGAACAATCAACTAAACTACAAATAAATATATGGGCCAGATTATTGGTCAGCCTCCATTTAAAATGCATAGAAACACTGAACAATCGGATTATTTTGCCTATGTTGTTCTGTGTTTATTTCTTATGGTCTGACCTCTTGCCCAACTATGACCATTACATTGGCTTCCAACTCTATTCATCTTAAATAGAGTTGTGATTGCTGAGTGTTGTGATTGCTGAGTGTTGTGATTGCTGTTCTTGAACTTTTAATAATTATCCTTTGATTTGGGGACATGCAGGCTAAGGGAACTGGATAAGAAACATGTATAGCTGGGAATGCAATGGGATAAGAAAATAAATAGACAAAGTATGTCTCTGATCTGCAACTAAAGTGTTTGAATCTTGTGGAAGAGACAGTTATTGATATCAGTATTCATTCTCCAGTTACTCAACTTATAATTAAGACCCTGGCTCCCTCTCTGATGCACCTAGAGAGTGTTAGCAATTAGAGACTATATTCCCCAGGCTCCCTTGCTATCAGTTTTCAGTATATGTGCAAAAGTTCATTTCTGGGTCACATCCTTAGAGGAAGCTCCTTGCCCTCCACTTCCTCTTTCCTTTTTCTGATCTCCAGGAAATAAATAAACCCAGAGAGCAATACTATGTCTCAAGGATGAGAGTCATTCCTTAGACTTCCATCTTCCCTCAGTCATTGAATTTTTGGAAATCTCTTTGTTATAGCTGCTTAGTTTAAACCATATAAATGAATGAATCATATTAATAAATATATGAAGAGAAAACTAGGAAGTACTGTTAATAGAAGTGTAGGTTGCTGCTATCTGCCCTGGGAATCAAGAGTAAATAAGAGTATTTTTCAGGAGCATGGTGAGAGGTGCAAAATATAAATAGAGGCAAGAATCCAAAGGAAAATCTAACGAAGCAGGAAAGCTTAGAACAAGGAATGGTAACAGTAGAAATATGCAAAATTGACTCCATTATTTAAATACACAGGCAGTGCTCCTGGCAATTTTATATGAACTTCTAATTGGAACAACATGGACACCTGCACTTTAATATAAATGTTTACTCTTAGATTTCCAGTCCAGATTCCTTTATTTTTTCCCAGTGCTCAACTCTGAGCTGTGACATAGAGTCATGAAAAGGAGGGACTCACAGTACGTTATTTGAAAGTATGTGCTCTAGAACCACTTAGACGTGATTATGTTCCTTCACATACTGTTGCTTCACATATGGTTACTAGACTGAATTTCAGTTTATCCTTATGTAAATGAGGATAATAACACCCACAACAGAGAGTTCACATAAGGTTTAAATGAATAAAAAGGCCTAAAAGGCTTAGGACATTCCCTGGCACATAAGAAACATGAATTTAAACAGTATGTTTTTACTAAAGTACCATTATTGATAATAATACTGTAACTGATACCCATTTTCTTCAATGGCCAAGTCTATCGATATTAAAACATCTGATTGCAGAAACATTGTTATCTCTATCTTATACTGTAGGACTCCACCACAGGAGAGGGAAATACACAACAAGAAATAGAAACAGTAAGAAGCTTGTATCTACTTTCCTATCTCATAGTGATTACTGACCCAAAGACATTTTTTAGTGTGGAAACTTGAAAGTCGATTCTCCGGAGTCCTTCATCCATGCAGAGTACTGTGAGCTTTCTCTATTTTCAAGTTACAGTTTAATATGGGTCAAGGTACTGGTGTTTAATGATAAATGGTAGTGAGAATGGCCTCTCCAAATGACAATAAATTAATGACAAAGACCACAGGTCTGCCTGAGTTGCTTACTAAGCTTTGAATCTAGCAAATAGCTTCCTGCATGTATATTAGAATTATTATAGATAGATTTTCCAGTACAAAGAGACCTCATGTTTATAAGTATTCAGATGGACTGGACTGTTTTAAATTTTAGGAACTTTAAATGAGATAGGTAGAGCTCCCGAAGAAAATAATGAATCACTGGAGCTGTACTTTAACACCTGTTCAACATCTAATTAGTTGAATTAGGGTCACTTTGTAAGAGAGTTAATCAATTCTCTAGCTTTAGCTGCCCCAATGCTTATGAAATTTGCTGATGTTATCATTACATTGAAGGAGACACTCTGCATTTTAATAGGAGTATTTATTATAAGACCTTAGTGGTACAACAGAAACAAGCATTAAGATATTTTTTTTTCTGCAAAATGAGGACTTTACCAGGACAAGATTATGCCTTATCTGCACAATAGAATGAAATAACATATCAATCAAATGTAACTTTCTGGAGGGCTGCTTGGTAGACACTGTGCTTAGTGTCATATCCGGCATAGACTAGGACTTAACACTTTCTAACATTCTTCATGTAAGTGGTAATACAATTATCTATTGAACAAAATAGCTAAATGCAGTGGGTTGCTAACTACATAATATAATATAAAGGCCCTCAGAAAAATGTTTCCTTCACATCCCAAAATATTTTTTTCGTTAAAATTTTCACATTAACTTATCACTAAGGTATCCGGTGACAAAAAGGCAAGAGAGTGCAGTTTTTAATTTAAGTATATATATGGCAACTACATATCCGGCCTGAGACTGACTTTAAATATATTAGCTCATTTAATCCTTGCAACATGACAAAGTACTGTTATTTATCATCAGTCATTAATAGTTAATTTTGAATGCATTTGAAAGGTTAGTGAATTAGTCAATCTAGTAGGGTTGTGAAGATGCTGGGAATTCAATGCTAGGATACTATTTTGGAAAACTGGGTATATCTAGATGTTAAGAATTTAATTAATTCATGATTTCTATTGTACCTATTATGACTTAGAAATTTCAAAATATACAGTGCTCTCCTAAATTTGACACTATTGCATTCAAGACTTATGGGGACAATATATACAAGACATAAAATACAATTCACTATAGTATGTAATATATTCAAGAGGCAATGAGATAAAAATGCTTTCAGGTAAAATGTGTTAAATTTATATAAATGTCTCCAGCTTTATTGACTCTCTACATTAAAATATTATTTCCCTTAATCAGTTCATATTCTATACTCTACATGAGCATCATTAAAGAACTGTGAGGGAATTTTGGATTAGGCCATAATTCTTGAAACCCCATGCTAGAATTTCTGCCATTGTGTATTTGAAAATTATAATACCATTGTGTATTTGTGTGACTTAATATCTGTTCTCTATGCTTTATTTTCTATCATCCCCCAAATGTTATGTACCAGAGACCTGCCAATGTCTAACATGGTCTTTATTGATTTTTAATTGGACTTTTGCACATTATTTTGAGATTACTAAAATTTTCAAATACGCAATAAGAATATTAGTTCTTTAGCAACAATACTGTAGTGCCAATAATTCTTCATATGCCAAATAGTAGTGAACTAAGAAACTTGTGCTGTATTGATATCTAGTATTTAAGTCATTAAGTAGGACAAACCTGAGGCCTATACTTGGATATAAGGACACTTCTTGTCATACACCTTCCCTGCTGCCTACCTTCCCAATAGACTCAACTGAAAAGCAAACATTATCCCCCTTATTCTACAGGTACAGCTTTTTGAGACTTGTATATTATTATCACTCATTCCTCCCTCTACCTCAAACCCCGCAGTTCATTAATACTCTCTACCCTATATCCATTCTGAAAGTGCAAAGTCAGTAAATGAAAGAGCAGGCAGTTAAGGAAGAATTGAGGGGGTTGGTTTATGTTATTATGTGTGTTAAAGAATAAAGGCAGCAGTAGAGATTGAAAAGTTTTCATAAGCAATGTCCATTGGAGATGTAGTTTTTAATACCAATTAGTGCTTCCAGCCAAATGTAGCCCACTTTAACCTAGGACAGCCACAGGAGACAAATGTTTGCTAGGCACAAGAACTTGGGCTGGAACCAGTGTACATCCACTAGACCCGCTGGTGTTAATCCAGTTAGAGAAAGCAAGAAAATCCAAATCATCAGTTAAGTATAGCCAAGAGAAAACTATACATTGTGACTGAAAATGTGTCAAGGATAACTTAGTATAATAAAATTATTGTGGGACCTATGGAAAGAAAATATTGCAGGACAAGGGAAATATCCTTCTGACAGCTTGGAAGAATAGCAGAAGCTGAACTTTATTTATTTTAGGTATGAGCAAAACAACGTATAGAAATCTTCTGCCATCTTCAAAAGAATATTTTTATGAAACAAAAGAAGAACATCAATAAAGGCGAAAAGAAATATGGGTGAGAAAAAGAGATTCCCATGAAATACAAAAAAATGCAGGAATACAATTAAAATCGACATTGGAGAGGTAAAGAAGTAGAATTAACCTTGTGGAACATGTAAATAGTGATTTATCTGATACACTAGAGAAGCTATCCTACAACTGAAAAATATAAAGATAAAAATGGTGTTTCAACAAATATTAGATATGAAGTAGACATGCATCCTTAATGATAGCTAATGTTTAGTGAGGGATTCTTCTTTGTACTTCACATGTATTAAGTATGTTATTCCTATAAGCTATAAAATCTTTTAAAAGGTTTAGCCCATTTCACAGATAAGGTAGCATCAGAGAGTAAGAAAGTATTAAAAACAAGAAAAGGATGGGAGCATGTCAAAGTCAACCTGGAAGAGCTCCCAGTGACCAAAGCTGGACAATTTGAGCAACAAGATAATATTGAATTATAACCTAAAGTATAAAATAAATATACATGAGTCCTTATGATATGACTAAATGATTGAATAGATATATTAATGTAGGAGAAGAGACAAATATTGCTTATAAAAATATTCCAAATTAATTTCTGTAGATTCTTATCCCCAACCCCAAGTGAAGATTAATTCCCCTTTTTCCCTTCTCTCCCCAAGTGGGGACTGCACTTAGTGACTTACTTCCAAAGACTAGCATATAGAAAGGGAAAACTTTAACTTTACAGTGAAGAAACCTTGGCCATATAATCATGGATAACATCATCAATGATAAGTCATGTCAATGGTATGTACCCCTAAAACAATATGATGAAAAGAACACTTCTGTGTTATTCTTCCTCCAAACCCATAACCACAATTTGCCATGAGGAAAACATCACACAAAATCCAGATTGAAGGACATTCTATAAAACACTTGACCAGTACTCTTCAAAATTATCAAGAGAGTGAAAAAACAAGGAAAAACTTAGAAACAGTCAAAGGTTGGAGGGAACTAAGTAAATATAATGACTAAATGCAATATGAGATCCTGGCTTGAATCCTAGAGCAGAGGAAAATGTCTTAGATGAACACATGAAATATGAATAAATTCTGGACTTTAGTTAATAATGTACTAATGTTGGTTTCTTTGTTGCGACAAATGCATCATTTTAATATAAGAAGTTAACAACTTCTGGGATGGGGTATATGGGAACTTTCTGTAGTTTCTTTGCAACTAAATTAAAAGTTTATTTTAAAATATGTATTGATCATACTGTTTCCAGTATGATTGATGCAAATAACTATTAACTTGTACAAAATTAATAAGAAGTAAAAACCACCTGAAGGCACTGGAGGATGAACAAATAAAGCAAATTTTAGAGACACATTGACACTAGGAAAAGGGGATGACTCACTGGTTTATAGTTTTCAGCCTGATGCCAGGCCACAGACACAATGCAGTGTGACTGACACTCCAATAGAAAACCCTTAGTCACTTCCTTCTGGCCTTGCAGAAACAAAGGACAAGTTTCAGGAAACCATAGTTGCTAGAATGTAGTGGGAGAGGGAGGATCCTGCAAAGGACAGAGCTGGAAGGAAAGCTTCCAATTTTTTAATATAAACTCTGCCCAAATCTCTGGATGAACCCTGAACCATACACATGTTGGCAGACTCTCAACAGCCCAGCTAAGAATAAGATAACTGAACTGCGATTTGAACTGACCCCAAAGCACAGAGTTTGTAGTTTGAGTCCAAATAAGTTAATCACCTCCTAAAATGACAAAGCCTATATTTTTCTCAAGAATAATAGAGAATTAACATTCTGGAGGGGGACATACTTACATATATTATTTGAGATTATTCTGTAAGATGTATGTGTCAATTTAATTATGTGTCCTTTCATTTATTTATGTCTAAGTTGGCTCATGTACCTTTATTTTATACTTTGAGTATAATTCAGTACTATGCCATTTATTTTGTTGCTCAAGTTTTTCCAGCCTTACCTTTGGGACCTCTTTCAGATTGACTCCTAAGTCCCTTTGACATGTCTGCATCCTTTTGTTTCCTGCTTTCCAGCATGGCAAGATGTTCCTTGCTCATCTTGTGTTTTCCCTGCCCCAGTCCCTTCAGGGTGGACTGTACTTAATAAGAATCCTAGAAAGGTTTTTCATGTAACCTAAAAATATATATGAGAAAATAGGTGTGCAATTATAGCTAAAATAGCTTTTGGAGAAATGATGGGGAGAGCAATTTCATGGGTTCATTGAAAGCAGGGAGACTTATTATACCTAGTAATTAAATATATTGTAAATCTATAGTAAGTAAAGTTGTACTGTTAGTATTTATACTCATAGATAAACAACTATAGCAATTTAAAATAATATATAATTTAGAGCTTATAAATTCATAAATATAAGGCAATTTAATATAAACATCACATATAGTGTTAGTATGGAAAAGATGAATTAGTCAATAAATCAAGTTAGGAAAATTGTCTCTCCATTAGAAAATGTTAAGTTAGTTTATTACCGTAAACTTTCATAAAAGATTCCAGATATATAAACAACTTTAAAAACTAATAATAAAAACAGACAAAATATTAATATGAAAACCCTAAATAAAACATATTTATAAAAATACACAAATGAATATATAGGATAACATGCTTATGGCCTTTATGGAAGGAAAGAATTTCCAAAGAAAAAAAAAGTTATATACATGAAGGATGAGATTAGATAAATTTATCTGTATGCAATATGTAAAGAAAATACATGAAACATATATCAGACAAATTATTAGTGTTCAAAATTTTACTAACGCAAATAATTCAATTTAAAGGGTGCAAATGAACTTATTTACAAAACAGAAGTAGAGTCACAGATGTAGAAAGCAAACTTATGTTTACCAGGGGATAAGGCAGGGGAGGTAAATTGGGAGATTGGGATTGAAATATACACATTACTATATACAAAATAGGTAACTAATAAGGACCTACTGTATAGCACAGGGAACTCTACTGAATACTCTATAATGGCCTATATGGGAAAAGAATCTAAAAAAGAGTGTATATGTGTATATGTATAACTGATTCACTTTGCTGTACACCTGAAACTAACACAACATTGTAAATCAACTATATTCCAATAAAAATTTTTAAAAACACCTGCATACAATTCTCAAAAAAAAAGTAGAAATACATGAATAATATAGAAAGTATGCCACTGTCATTCTCTGAATGAAAGAATTATGACCTTATTTATCCATAAATTAAAAAATTAAAGTAATAGAAATGCTAAAAAATAAAATAAAAATAAAATAGACAAAGTGTAGGAATAAGCAATTCAGACAAGAAGATGCAAATGACAATGAAAATATGATTGAAACTTAGTAGTAATCATTATATTGCTAATCATTATATCAGTGAGATATCATTTTTCAATCCACCAGACTAGCAAAGGTTTTAGAGTCTTATTATACCAGTTTTGGCAAGGATATACAATACTGGTGCTGTCATTCACAGCTTGTGGTTCAGTATATTTGGAGGTGATTTGGAAGATTTTAATAACCTTAAAGTTGGATATATCCTATGATCTAATTAAAGCAGTTTCCTAATATCTATTCTAGTTTCCCAGGATAGAGTGCATGGAAAACATGAACAAGGAAGTTGATTTGTAGTATCATTTAATATGGTATAATTACATGAAACAGCCTAAAAAGGGGAGTGGCTCAATAAACTCTATTGTGATTAATACTACAGAATACTTTGCAACAATTAAAAAGAATAAAGAAGATTTACATGTTATCAAAGATTTCCAAAATACATATTTTTGTGAAAAAAGAAAGTTTTAGAAAAACATATATGATATAAAATCATTTATGTAAAATATAAACAATCACAGTGATAAAATATGTTCTATGGCTATATGTATAAATATATAGAAAGCACATAGAAAGAAAATATGTATAACCTTATGTAACTAATTAAGGATTTGAGGGAGAAATTTGGAAGAAAGTGAGGACTTGAGCTTATCTGACATAGCTTAGATTTTTATAAGGAAAACATATTAACATACTTCTATACAATTTAAACTAATTTGAAACTACTACAGAAGAATAAATACTGTTTAATCCATAAAATCAGTATATTAAATGGCATAATGTGGTTAACATGTAGCATTGACAATGCCTGGCTGACATGAGTATGTGATAATTGCATATGGCATGTATTAATATATGATAGTATATATATATATATATATATATATATAATGGCATACGATAGTAGGCATATGATGGTTGAAAGATATGTTACAAAAATACTAATAATATTTTAGCCTTTGTATCAGAAAAAACAAAGTCTTTCGATATCTAAGAATGGAAAGATACACCTCTAATGATAAAAATAAATGGTTTTCTAAAACAAAATTATCACATCTTCCTTAAAAATCATCTCTACTAAAATCAAGACAAGATAAAATTTCCCTATAATCACTATACTTATATAACATTGTTCAAAAATTCTGGCCAATGCAGAGAGAAATAAATTGAATTGAAGCAATGAAAAAAAAGATTATAATAATATAACCACAGAAGAAGAGGCCCACATTTTATCTTTATCATTTAGTGTGATTTTTTTTTTCTTTTTTGGAGTGGAAAATAAGTGGGTAGAATTACAGGCAGTGTTCTAAAAACTGAGTCTAACCCTGACCACTGCCATCCCAATTTGTTATGTATGTGAATACCATCAATGATGACTTCTCTATAGGAAAACAAAGTTTAAAAGATTTAAGAGCCATTAATTAAATAATTCCATAAAACTTCCATGTAAGTACAAAGAATCTGTAAACATCATACAGATGTTTGTTTAGACATACAGATGTCTAAAAGGTCCTGTATGTTCTTTCCCTCAGATACCACATGGATCACACTGACTGTTGACATATTCCTTGAAATCCTTGTGCATTTTGTTTCAACCTTTTTAAGTATAATACACAACCAGAAAAGAGCATACACATCTTGACATCTTTTGACATTTCGCAGTGTCTAACCTTATATCTGTCCCAACCCTGACTCTTGCAGACTGTATTTGTATAAATAAGAGTGAGTCCAAGGTCTCTGACCTCAGCCCTATAATTTCTTTTTCTGTAATAGGAATGGATTCAGATTTTATGGGGTATTTATACTTTTTGGAGGGTCCTCTTTAAGAAAAATAATTTAACATTACAGATACCAAATTTAGTATGTAAATAAGTATGTATTTAGAAGGAGAAAAGAAACTGAACAAATTATAAATGTTGAAAAGCTGACAAACACTATAAACATCACAAAGTGAAACAAAGTTATTACTAATTAACTGCCTGGTACACATCTATATTTTTTTCTATATTTTTGGATGCATTCGAATGATCCTGTTCTCCTAAGGCAAATATTTTGTAAACTTTTCTCTGGAGAAAATCAACAGTTAATTCAGTCTTCCCTTTAGGTTGGCGAATCGAAATTTACTTTTTATTACTACAAGTTTAGAAAGGTATTTTTCAGCTACACATCTGGTTATTGCTAAGGCCACACACATGACTTTCTCAGCAGTTTTTTGCTTAGATAGTACATCTTAGGGGTGGAGGAGCTTTCTGGGAACTACAGCACTTTACCAGTTTGACAGACTCCAAAGCCCCTCATGCAGCAGCTGGTCCAGCTTAGCCAAGAAGCTTGGGTTGGAGTTGAACCCCCTTCCAGCAGGCGGCAGAGCAGAGCCTTCTCCAGGTCTCTTACATCATTGCCAAGTTGTAGCTGGTCCTTTTCTCATGTAATTTGATTTATTATTTGGAGTGTGGGAGTATAGTAAAGGAGAATCTCAAATTTACCTTAGACCTTGGTCTTATAAGCATTGATTGAATTCAAAAAGTCTTGATATAAATAAATGCATGCTCATTACACAAAAAATTTAAAGTATAGAAAATATAATGAACAGGATACTATTGCCTAGAGGCAATCACAGTTAATACTTTTATTTATTTCCTTCCAATTTTCTTTCTATTCAGTTTATATAGTCATGAAGATGCTGAACAAATATTTATCATTTGGTTTTATCACTTACCATGTTGTTATAAACTTGTTCCCAAGTTGTTAGCATTTCCTAGGTAATATTTATTTTATTTTATTATTTATCATACTATTTTATTAACTGGATGCATCATTATTTACTGTTTCTCTATTGTTGGATATTTCAATTATTTTGTCACTGATATGTTAGCCTATCATCTTTGTGCTTAAACATTTGTCTATATCTCTGATTATTTATTGCATAGACTTTTAAAAATAGAACTATAGGTTTTAGAAATGGCAATTTTTCTAAGGTTCTAGGTGTATATTGTCGAGTCTTTCCAATACATTTTCACTTCCACCTTCAGTATATAAGATTACCCATTTCATAACACCCTTTCCAGCATGACTTATTAATTAAAACACAGATTAATTTGAGAAATATAAAGTGGCACTTCCTTAAATTTAGAGTATTTGATGATTTTTCATGTTTTCCTATGTTTTGTTTTCAACTGCATATAACTGCTTTAATACTTTGTTTTATGACTGGCTGATCATGGTGTACAGTAGATGTCATCAAACTGTATCTTTTGCTGTTAGTCATTCATTACAGAGATAAATATTACATCTGTCCAGACTTCCTTACTTCTGTTTTCCATTTCAAAAAATATGCCCACTCCTGCTAGTCTAATCTTAATTAAAATATCAGTACCATAATTTTTTTTTCAAATGGCTGCTCTTTCTTTTTTTTTTTTTTTTTAAAAAACTTTGGGTTTATTTATTTATTTATTTATGACTGTGCTGGGTCCTCGTCTCTGCGCGAGGGCTTTCTCTAGCTGCGGCAAGTGGGGGCCACTCTTCATCGCGGTGCGCGGGCCTCTCATTATCACGGCCTCTCTTGTTGCGGAGCACAGGCTCCAGACGCGCAGGCTCAGTAATTGTGGCTCACGGGCCTAGTTGCTCCGCGGCATGTGGGATCTTCCCAGACCAGGGCTCGAACCCGTGTCCCTTGCATCGGCAGACAGACTCTCAACCACTGCGCCACCAGGGAAGCCCCATAATTTTTAAACACTTTTTATATTGATGTTGTTTTGAATCTTAGGCTTACAAATAACTAAGAGATGCATTGCCAGCCTTTAAAGCAGCGGGAAATTAAATGTAGAGATAAGGTCTATCTATCAATCTGTCTATCTATCTATCATCTATCATATCTATCATCTATTATCTCTCTATCATTTTTACATGTATCAATGCAAAGTAGCACATGTTCCAAATGAATCGCATGCAGCAAATACAGGTTTGAGAGGAGGAAGTTATCATTAAGGCTTCTATGGCCTCAGTCAATTTCATAGAGGAGGAAAGTTGTGAGTCTTGGAGAAAAGGTAGGACAGAGAGTAAGAGAAAGGATTAAAAAAAAAAAAAAAAAGAATGAGAGAAATGAGCAAAAGTTTTCAGGTGGGTTAAGTACCAGACATGTATAGGTAAGAAGAGGTGAAATGGATTTGACTAGACATGTAATTTTAGTTGTTTTCAAATTCTGCTCCTTAGGGACCACATAGCATATTCTCTCTCTTAACCCTCTGGTGAACTATAGTGGAAAGGAGGGCTATAAGTGAGAGGCTGGTTACCAACGCTCCCCCTACCTCATCCCCCACCTTATTCCCAGCAACTATTTTCATCTGTTAGCCTATAGCAACCCCGTATAGGATTTCCTGTGAACATAGGCGTGCTTTGGTAAAAGAATTTTAAAAGCTCTGTTGAAGAGGAAGAAGCATGGAAAGAAGCATGTAGAATAAGTGTAGAGCAATATACTGGTAGGAGAAATCCAACAGAACATCACAGGATAGATTTAACTGGAGGGAGCTTGTCTTAAAGAGATGAACTTGAAGATTATTGCAAGTGTTCAACATTTACAATCACTGATTGTTGACAAGACATCATTAGTCTAACAGTAAAATGAAAAACTCACTCTAGAGTAACAGCAGTTTGAATTAAAAGAAAAGGAAATATATGAGACATTAACATAAAAGTCCTAGATTTGATGACAGAAAAGGAAAATTTAAAAAGGACCTCAAACTTTTCAGACCAGGAGATTGAGTAAAAATGTAAGTGAAAAGAAAGAGGAAAAAAAGAGGAATATTGATAGGACTTTCTTGCATAATTAAAATGTTATGTTTGTATTTCCACAGTCTGAATTTATTAGTTTGAAATGTATTAGTTTGAAGGAATGTCAGGGTATTTAAATGGCTTTGTTCAGCTGCAGCTAGAGATACAGGGCTGCTGCATATCTACCATCCAGGAGAGTGGTTTTTGCAAATCTTCGTAAAGATAATAATAGAAGACTTTGGTGGATATGTCTCCTAATCAGAGAGTTTAAAATGAAAAAGGGAGGTTATAATATATTGAGCCTTGAGATATTCCTTGCTGAACACTGAGACATAAATAGATCCATTCAGGTAAAGGAGAGTAGGATGGATTCAACAACAGTCACCCCTCTGCCCCTACCCGCTACACAAGTCTAGGCTTTCTTCTTCAAAAGCTTGGGTTTTTTGTTTGTTTCAGAGTAGAGGACAGGAGGCTAATTGCATCAAAGCCTAACTCCTTTGCCTGACCTTCAAGTTATTGCATAACATGCTCAATACTCTATTCGAACACTTCCTAATTCCTTGGAGGTCTGACTCCTTCCTGTCCCTTCAGCACTGTGGAAATGTTCTAATGTTCTCCTCTAAGTGAGGGCAATGTCTGTTAATTCTCTGCTGTGATTTGTGCCACAGTAGAGTCTGCTTAAGTGGCTGCTGGGCCGTGGTGAGCTTCCTACCTCACCACTTCCCACGTGTCTCTCTTTTTGAAGAAGATGGCCCGCCAAATAGAGGAAGACCCTTCCTTACTCAGGTTCACACCTATGAAACATCAGAGAAGCTCACCAAGATCCACTTACAGCATAATATGGGACAGTAAAATCTACATGTTCCAGTTTTACTAGGATGCTGTTTTTAGATACAGTCATTGGACTTGCCTTCACTTTATTGCCTACCTAATCCTCGCTGAGCCCCAGTTCCAAGAACATGCAAAAACACTATTATATCTAAGCAAATCAAATCTCTTTATTAGTTCTTACTGCATTTCATAATTAGTATCACATAGTTGAGCTCTCATTCTCCAAAGTCCGTGGGTCTCTAATGGCAAGAACTATGTCTTAATCCCTTTTTATATTCTTCACAATACCTGTTGTGAGTTTATGCATGTAGGATGTTCTTCATAGACACTTGTTCATTTAGGCATTTATTTAATGTGGGTTGAAATATCATATAACTTAGAAAAAAAATTGAATCCAAAGATTTTTAATAAAATAGAAACTGCTGCTTTCTGAAACCTTTGGAAATGTAAATATGAAAAATTAATGATACTAATATGTTATTATTTCTGCTTTTAATTTTATTTATTTATTTGTTTATTTATTTATGGCTGTGTTGGGTCTTCGTTTCTGTGCGAGGGCTTTCTCTAGTTGCAGCAAGTGGGGGCCACTCTTCACCGTGGTGCGTAGGCCTCTCACTATCGCGGCCTCTCTTGTTGCGGAGCACAGGCTCAGTAATTGTGGCTCACGGGTCCAGTCGCTCCGCGGCATGTGGGATCTTCCCAGACCAGGGCTCGAAGCCGTGTCCCCTGGATTGGCAGGCAGATTCTCAACCACTGCACCACCAGGGAAGCCCTCTGCTTTTAATTTTAAAAACCTCTTACCTAGGTCTGTGTTTCTTACCACTTAGAGATTAGCCAGCAGTCTAGGGGATGAAAGTCAGCTGCAAGAGTTCTAAGCCACCAGATAATCCCTCTCCGTGTTCTCATCTCTTCCTTCTGCCCCTCTGGGCTCCTTATAATCTCCAGAATTCAGTGTCCCTGACTCTTCTGTTCCCCTTCTGCTATCCTGGGCTCCCAGGCTGCTTGATTCAGGCTCTTGTTCATGCCCAGATCCTGGATTATGGTTGCTCCATTTGTTCCACCATTTTACACCAGTTTTTCTGATTCTGGGCTATGTCCTGACTAGAATTAATCTTGCCATGCTGTCTTTGAAAGAGGAACCCAAGCTTCCTTCATGGACTTATTTATATGTAACATTTGGACTGATTGTGACATTGCGAAATGATAGGATTGAGTTGTTACAAAATTAATCTATTTTTGTCTTCAAGGCAGGTGAAAAAAATGGCCACATGCAGCTATTTTAACCCTACTGTTTTCTAAGTTTGATTGGCAGAGCATTGATAGCAGCGAGAAAGGCATCAACTGGAAAACTAATGGTTTGATGCCATATATAGATATAGCATAAGATACTACAGCTAAATTGATTCAGGATGAAAAATAAATCCTAGTGAACTACCTAATATTTCTCTTTATATTTTAAACTCAGCAAGATGAGACAGACCTTAGTTCTCTGAACACAAACTTAGGATATTCAGTATAATGTGGTAGAAAGGAGAGGAGATTTGGTCCAAAAGACCCAAATTGAACGTGCATTCTGTCACTTACCAGCTGAGTGACCTTAGGTAAGTCATTCATTTCTCTGAGTTTCAGGGTATTCTATAAAATTCACATGATAAATAATAGAACCTTCCTTCCTCCCTCCCTCCCTCCCTCTCTCCTTCCCTCCCTCTCTCCTTCCCTCCCTCTCTCCTTCCCTCCCTCTCTCCTTCCCTCCCTCTCTCCTTCCCTCCCTCTCTTTCTGTCTCTCTCTCTTCCTTTTTCTTTTTTATTGTGATGCAATATTTTTAGCTTTTGAAGAGTTACCAGAATTACTATCCCATTAGCACTAAGAAATTCTCAGTCCTAGAACCTTTTAATTCTTTCCTCAAACCATAGATTTGCCTCAAATTTATCCTTTTTTAGGATCCTATATCCACACTGTGCCTGGATCTCCGTTATGCCATGTACTCTGCTTTGTGATTCAGCTGAGTACTGTCATGTACTAGGCTATCTCAGAGAAAAAACAAAAAACAGCTTGGTGAATAAATTTTTTTTTTCTGAGTCACAGAACAGAGTTAAAAGTTCACAGGCTGCTGTCCTCCATAATGTGCCCATCTGTGCTTGCTGATTTATGAACTATCTTAAGATAGGGTACCAATACTCTTCAGTTTATGTTAACATGGAATTAAATAATACAGCTGTTCAGAAATCTCTATGGTTTCAATTTCTTAGTAAATTATTGTTAAATCTATAATAGCAAAAGCACAGGGGACTACCCACTGTTCTTATACTAAGTTATATATGCACACATACACACACATGTATGTGCACATACACATGCACTTACATTTGCATCTATACTGTATTAAAAATGAAAGAAAACTTAATATTGCTAATAATTATTTGTAGAATCTCAAAGTATAAGATTTAATGTTTTTGACTTGTCAGCAGGTGCTCTGTTAATGCTGAACTGAACAATATTCTGCAAAATCTTGCTGTGCCCTTTGGAAGAAAACCAAAAATAATGGAAAGGAAAATTAACTATTAAGAAACCTTGTGCATATGTTCTTAAGAATCTGAATCTTAGCATTCTCTATTTTCTTTCCCTTGCTAAAGATTACACTTTGTACCAAGTAAAGAACTGACTGAAAAAGCAGTAAGTGACACATATTTTCTAAAGCTCCCTTGTGATTTTACTCAGCTCTCAAAATGAAGAACTGAAGCCAGAATTCTGTGCTTAATAATATATTACCTATTTTTTTAAAGTAGCTATCCTCAAATAACTGACCTTTTTCTTTTATTTTTCTGCACTTTCTGAAAGTTCTTTTCCTTAAGAAGTATGTGGTTGTTTTTTTCTTTGTTTTTTCACTTTAGGTAGGATGCAGACAAAAGCAGTTTTCAGGGAAAATTCCCTCTAGAAGTATTAACTATTGTTGAAGCATATTTATTTTTCTGTTTTGGCAGTACTTTAAGATTAGTAGCAAGGACAATACTATCCATTGAAAAAGAGAGCTGATTCATTCTAGGGGAGAATTTCTAAGCAGTTTCTAATTTATTGTCTTTGAGAATTCTTCCCCTGGAAATGTCATCCAATTAAATACAAACAAAGTGAGATAAATGGAATATTATCATGGCATTATTATCTCGAGTCTGAGAACATAGAGGGACCAGAATAAAAAATTAAAAATAAGTTACCACCTCATTTTTGGCTGCTTGATACATTCCCGTTCCCCAACGCCCAAAAATATGTATTGTGAAGTAGTCATTTTAAAAAATAGATTTTAACACTTGACTGGGTACATAAGTCAACTTATAAAACACTCATGAAAGAGATGACTCTTATCCTTTGTGACAGAGGCATCTTCATCTTTTCCAGTGAGTGTTGACTCATTTCTTCGTTATTGTGCCTCACAGGCAGAGGGTTCAGCTGTGAACCAAAGAGCTTGCATGTACTAAACACTCTCTATAACTCACAAGTCCATTTCATGTTTTTCCCTGAATTCCATTGTATGTGAGGGTCAGATGGGTGGGTCACCAGGTAGGAGGAGTGCATTTAGAAATGACTGTTGTGTGTTTCAAGTTTTCCTGTCAATGGGAGATGACATCTGGGAAATGGGGAACAGCTTGATGGTGTTCCTTTTCAAAGAGAGTGTGGAGAGGAAAACATTGTATTATTTTATTTGATACCTTCCACTGAGAACAGAATTCAGAAGAAGGATTTGGTCTTTGGACTCATTCTCTCCAGTTCAGTTCTCACCTTAGACAAGCAGTCTTGTAGCAGTTCTTTGAGCATGGAATAAGGGACAGTAAAAGAGGCAGTTCTATTTTCTGTTTTCTTGGATGCTTGTGGAGTGAGAAAGAGGAGGAAATAAGAATACCTACATAGTGTGATTATGAAAGATATAGAAAAGCTGTTGGAGTATCATAAAGAGTCTGGGATAAGAATGGAAGAATATTAAGACCTCCCAGCATTATGACAGCAATTCCAGTAGCAACCACCAGTTGCATAGTAAAAGAGGGCACAGAAAAACTGTAAAGCACATTTCATGACTGGATAATGGGAAAAGCTGTCAATGATGCAATCTTATCTAATGATTGTTTAATAAATGAAAATCATATTGCTGGAATTTAAACTATTTTATTGACTGATCCCTACATGTTAAGGCCCATAATAAATACTTCAAAATAAGAGTTAAGTTGTCTTTGAAACCCAAATAGTAATTTAAGAATTTTTGTCATCCATAAAAGACAAAAATATATTTATTACTTGCTTGACTTTATGCTTAATCTTAACTGTCTCAAGTATTTTTTAGAATCACCTTATCAATTTGTTGTGTTTGTTTAATCTTGAAAGCATAAAGAAAATTTTCACTCCTTCGTTTTCCATTTTACCTTCTTAGTCAAATCTCCTGAATTAGGGATGGATATGTCCTTAGAGATACTTTGTACTCTGCTGGAGAAGTCAAAGAAAAGAAGAATACACATTGTAACAAAAGTTCTCCTTCTTCCTTCCTCCCTTCTTTCCTTCCTTCCTTCCTTCCTTCCCTTCCTCCCTCCCTTCCTTCCCTTCCTCCCTCCCTCCTTCCTTCTTTCCTTTCTTCCTTCCTTCCTTCCTTCTTTTCTCTCCTTACCTATAGATTTGGGATAAAACCAAACAAAATAAAACGTCTTCAATTTTATATTTTAATTCACCAACCATTCAACACTGAATCTCATATTTCATGACTGGATAATGAAAAGAGCATTTGGATAATACTCTAGGCAATGGGAACACAATTACGAACAAGACATATATTCTTATCCTCAGGAAGTTTAGATTTGAGTTTCGGGATCCAGATAACAAACACATAACTTCATCAACGAAACATTTCTAATAGTTATAAGTGCTAGGGAGAAAAAATAAACAAATAACATGTAATAACAAGTACTGGATGTTTGGGGTACTTTTCCTTTAAATAAATCAGGCAGAGAAAATTTTCTGAGGAAATAGTATTTGAAGTAAAAATGAAGCATGGTAAAGAGCAATAAAGAAGCTAAGATAGAGTTTTGCAGGGAGAAAAACACAAGTACAAGAAGGTGGAGAGACTGTGGTGCTAATCAAAAAACGAAATGGAGGCAAGTATGGAGGGTGAAGTCTGCATGAGGTGACAGCATGCATGAGATGAAATTGAAGTGTTTGGTAGAAAACAAATCATGTGAGAAAGTAAATCATGTAAATCGTTAGGTAGGTCTTTTGGTTTTTACTCCAAGCAGAATTGGAAGCCATCCAAAGGATTTAAAAGGGAAGTCATACAATCTATATTCAAATATTCTTGCTCATTGGGGCAGTACATAGTATGTAGAAGGAGTAAGAGTAGCGGGCTGGTTGTAGACAACTACAACAATCCAAACAAGAGATAACTGTGGACTAGGGCAGCAGCAATGAAGAAAGTGAATAGGTTTGATTAGATTATACATGAGATTATATATTATAATGGCTAAAAACATGGAATCTGAAGTCAGACTACCTAGGTTTAAATCGTAGCTTTAATCACACTAAAATTTCATCTTGGCCACATCGCTTAATCTATTTTGTTTGTTTGTTTTTATCTTTGTAATAGGGAGAATAATAGTTTCTAGCTATTTTTTGAAGATTAATAATGTATTCCATATCAAGCACTTGGAACAGAATCTGAAACAGAAATTAGTCAATATATTACCCATTAATGCCACTATGCTAGAATAGATAGTGAAGGGGAACAGAATTTGTCACCCCCAAATATACCTTTTCAGTATAAAGGATTATTTTAAGCTGATTATTTTTAAGAAACAACAGGAGAAACTCTGAAAACCAAGTAGAAGTTCCCCTTTCCTAAGATTCATTTACATTTATAAGGAAATCATCATTTGTAAGAGTGTCTTCCTCTCTGTACCAGAAAAAGGAGGATGATCAAATCTTTAGAAACTCTTTTTTTAATTTATTTTATTTTTTTGCCCACTTTATTGAGATATAATTGACATAGAGCACTGTATAAGCTTAAGATGTAAGCATAATGATTTGATTTACATGCATCATGAAGTGATTATTGTAATTAGTTTAGCAAATATCCATCATCTCATGAAAGTAGAAAATTAAAGAAACAGAAAAAAAAGTTTCCTTGCGATGAAAACTCAGGATTTATTCTCTTAACAGCTTTCATATATAACATATGGCAGTGTTAATTATATTTATGATGTTGTACAGTACATCCCTAGTACTTATATTATAACTGGAAGTTTTGTACCTTTTGATTGCCCTCATCCAATTCCCCCGCCACCCACTCCACCAGCCAACCCCTACCCTCACCTTTGGTAACCACGCATCTGATCTCTTTTACTATGAGTTTGTTTGTTTTTGCAATATAATTGCCAAATGTAATTGATCATTACTGATGGAGAAGGCACAGAGTTAAATCTGCATAACAACCATACCTGCCTTTGTTTACTGTGCTTTGCCTAATAACTTCCCATAACTGGCTCCCTCACTCCCAAGTCTTCTTTTGTCTTTAGCTGGAGATGGTATTTAAGGTGGTGGCCTGAGCCATTTCAGAGAATTACCCAGTTTTCCTGGGTATATTTCCCATGTGTGTAGGAGGTATGCATGTAATTATACATATGTTTGGTTTTCTCTTGTTCTTCTGTCTTTTTTTTTTACAGGAGTGGTCTCAGCCAAGAACCTAGAAGGGTAGAGGGAAAATTTTTTTTTTCTCCCCTATAAAAGCATTACTGATTAGATGTGGAGGAAAAGGAGAATTAATCAAAGCAGTTTGGTTTGAATATTGGATGAATATTCAATATACATATAGTTTGATGGTGTAAGGAAAGAGTATCAGGGTGGTGGTGAGGGATAGAGTAGACATTGAAAGTTCTTTCCTGGAAATATTTCATTTGATATACCTGTTAGATATCCAAGTGCAGTTGTCCAAAAGCAAGTTAGATATGTGAGTGTGTAACTTATGGTAGTGATTGTAATTGCAGATATTATTATGGAGATAATCTTCAGATAAATAAATAACGTATAATGGATTCAATTAGAGAGCTTGTTTTAAGAAAGTCTTAGGAAGAGATAGAAATCAAGGATAGAGCCCTGGTAGACTACCATATTTTGAGTTCAATAGGGGAAGAAGATTGACAAGGACATTTATCAGTATTATGGACTGGAATGCTATATTAATTTTACAGTGATTTCATAAATCACCAAGATCAACCATCACATTCTGAAGATATTCCAGAGAACTTGGTCTTCCTGAGTCCTGTTAGCTTCTTTAACTTCCAAAGGTTTTCATGCCAACAAAGGAACATTCATGATGATTTATGCACTGCTTAGTGCTCAACATGTTAATCTCACAAAACTAGTAAAAATTTAAGACTTCTTTAAACATTAAATAAATGATTTTCTTCTAAATATTGAAATGCTTTTTTACTTGTAGTATAAGACAAATGCAAAAACTTCATGTTTTCCCAAATATTAAAAAAAATTTATAATTTTATTTAATTTCTTCTGAAAACTGAACTGAAATTACAAGTCTAATGTACTGATGGCCTAAATAGTTCAAATATCTTAAAAATCTGTTAAAACATATGCACTTATTGCAATGATTACAAACCATATTACTGTATTCTTCCTGAAAGCTATAACAATAGAAAAGGTTATTATAATTTCAAACTGGCTACTTTTTATTATCATCATCATATCATAAAATAGTCATCATCATTTTTTACTCTTTTTGATATCTGTATGTCTTACAGTTTTGGTAAGCTTTATTGGCGACAAGAATAAAGAATAAGAGAGTTGTAATCATTCCTTTCCCAAAGGAAAACTGGACTATATTTGTCCCTTAAAGAAAATGTTGAGGCAGATACCAATAAAATGATTTTCTCCTTCTAAATTCAGGATTCAGTCTCAGTAATATAATGGGCTAAACGTCTGTATTGTCCCATTGACATAGACTAACATCTAGAATACAAATTTTAAAAATCTTTTCATGAATTAATGAGCTAGCAGGAATGAAAGTAATTCTCAGATTAAAAGATTAAGCGAAGGTGGGAACATAGTCAGATAATCAGAGCCTTGTGTCTGGTTTCTCAATCTAAAGTTTGTTAAACAATGTGACCTTGAGTTTGGTTTGCACAGTCTCAGGGTACATAGGAAGCAAGAGGGCCCACACAAGCTGGATGATGTATAAAGAGTCTTGATCCATGAAGCTGGGAATAGAAAGTCTACAAAATTAGTACAAAAGGGAAAACAAAAATAAAACCATTCTACCACAAACAGAAATACAAGAATAATCTGTTATTTCTAGTCTATTTATTAAGAAGAACAGGAGGAAGAGGATGGGGGGAAGTCTTGGAGAAGTTGGAACTAGTGAGTCTCAGCCAGTTTTTTGGGCCAAATATATACCATGTGGTGCTCTAAAAACACTCATGGGAAGAAATTAGTTTAAATGATCCAGCATTGGTATTCTCTGTCTCCTAGAAGAAGAAATGCAGTTCTCTGCAGGAAACCAACTTTGTCCCATACCTCAAAGATTTTTCATAAGTAGAGTTTTATGGAAAAATGATCATCTCATACTAAAAAAATAAATAAATAAACAAAAAAGTAAGCAAACAGAAAAAGGGGAACACAGAGAACGAACAGTGTATGGTGTTCTTTTCCTTATTTAGAGGTTCTGATTCTTCTTACCTTCCTAGGTAAGGAGGTTGATATGAGTCATAGCCACAGACTACAATTAATTATAGCCTTTTCCCAACCTTTCTACAAATGTAAGGGAGGAAGTTTCAGGATGAGAAATTCCAGACAAACCCTTGATTTCAAGAAGTGGCCAAAACTCCATTCTCCCCTGTCTATGAGGTCCTTTAAATCCCCTATCTCCCTTCTAGAGATCAGATCACAGCCCCTTCTGCCTTAATTTTGGTCTAAAGCTCAGCAAGATCATACAGTAGCCATTTTTCCTCTTTGCTTTTCTATCCTTTTATCATTGAAAAATGTGTTCATCTTTTTACTTTTTTTCTTTTACTCATTGTTATGGATTGAAGATTTGCCTCTCCTCAAAATTCATATGTTGATGGCCTAATACCCAATGCAATGATATTTAGAAACAAGGCCTTTGGGAAGTAATTAGGGTTAGATTAAGTCATAAGGATGGGCCCTCATGATGGGATTAGTGGTCTTATACAAAGAGGAAGAGAGAGAGAACTCTCCCTTTCCAAGTGAGAACACCGAAGAAAGGCCATGGTGAGGAGGTGAGGACATAGAGAGACGTTGGCCATCTACAAGCCAGGAAGAGGTTTCTCACCAGGAACTGAATCAGCTAACAGCTTGATCTTAGACTTCCCAGCATCCAGAGCTGTGAGAAATAAATTTCTGTTGCTTAAGTCATCCAGTTTATGGTATTTTGTTATGGCAGCCTGTGATGACTAAGACATATATTATTACACATTTGCTGAGTGTTTATAGTAAAGGAAGTATCATCACCTATTGCCTTAATGAGTAACTTTTCCTTGTTAATTTAGTGATAATTGAGCAAAAACAAGAACAATAAAACCAAGTCCTGGCCAAGGTACAGAAAGAACGTGAGTGCTCTCCTACTAGGACTATAAATTGAAATTTCTTCTGTGAAAGTCATATTGGCAGTGTGCTCAAAACAATTTCACTTGCTAATCCCATCTCTCAGACTGTATCCTAAGGCTAGAGTCAGAGATGTAAATGCTTCATTTCCTGCTCATGATCCAGGCAGATTCCCTTCTATGTTGTTAAAACAAACTCTTGGCCAGCATCTAAAAACATAAAACCAGCAACATAAAATCCCCTCTAGCCAGCAGTAGCATGGCACATAGCTATGTTATTATTTACTATCCAATATTGGATAAGTTACTACAGAATTAACTTATCCCTATATGGATGTTTACTCACTGATTCAATAAACATGTGAAATCTGGCTGTGTGCCAAGTTTATATCTCTAGTCCAGACCACTTCTCTCATAGCCAGACTTGTGTAACTTTGGCCTATTAGACATTTCAATTTGAAAGTCTAATAAACATCTCAACTTAATATGCCCTGAACTGATCCCTTCTCTTCCCACAACTTCAAGTTGCTCAGGCTAAAATGCTGGATCATCCTTCATCCTCAGCATTATTTCACACTCGACATTCAATACTTTGACAAGTGCTGTCAGCTCCACCCTCACTATTTAACCACCTCTGCTGCTACCAGACTTTTAGATGCTCCCAGTATATCTCACCTGGATTAGTGCAAAAGCCTAAGTGACTTCCTTATACATGCTTGGCACCTGTAGTTTATTTTCAGCACAGTCCACAGAGTGATAATTTTAAAACAAATCAGGAGAGGTTACTTCTTATGTCAAAACCCTCCAAATAGCTCCCCATCCTCCTCAGCATAAAAGCCACTGTACTTTCAGAGGCATATGAGTCTTACATGATTGGGCTCAACACCACTTCTGCCCTTATCTCCCAAAACTTTCCCCTATGCTTATTATGTTCAAAGCTTGCTTCCTTGATATTCTTTGACTATATTAAACACAGACTTGCCTTAGGGCCTTTTATTCTTTTTTTTTTTTTTTAATTTTTTTTTTTAATGCTATTTTTGTCTGCTTACATTCTTTTTATTTATGTATGTATGTATGTATGGCTGTGTTGGGTCTTCGTTTCTGTGCGAGGGCTTTCTCTAGTTTTGGCAAGCGGGGGCCACTCTCCATCACGGTGCGTAGGCCTCTCACTATCGCGGCCTCTCGTTGCCGAGCACAGGCTCCAGACGCGCAGGCTCAGTAATTGTGGCTCACGGGACGAGTTGCTCCGCGGCATGTGGGATCTTCCCAGACCAGGGCTCGAACCCGCGTCCCCTGCATTGGCAGGCAGATTCTCAACCACTGCGCCACCAGGGAAGCCCGGGCCTTTTATTCTTACTTCCCCTCTAGCCAGAATCCTCTTCTTGATATCCACAAGACTTATTCCTTCACATCTTCTAGTCTGTGCTCAAATATCATCTTTTCTGTAAGATCTTTCTTTTCCACCCTATATATAATTGCACACACTCCCAGCTCTCCTTTTCTCCTTGCAGTTCTTTATATTTTTTCATAATTTATATACCTTTATATATACTGTATATTTTCTTATGTAATTGCTTAATGATTGGGTTTTTTCTGCTTCTACTGACTGAACAGAAAATCCATTTGTGCAAGGATTTTTTTTTTCCTGCCTGCAACAAAACAGGTGTGTGCTAATTATTGGTTAGTGAATAAATGTGCCATGCACCAAGTAAAATAGTGGCTTATTTGCAGCATCTACTTTTTTAATAATGTCCTACAAAAAACATAATTCAGGAGGAAAACACACTGAAAATCTAAAGAAATATTTTCAAAAATTTTTATTACAAGCTTCCTTGTTTATACTTGATATGGAAGTTGATAGCCTCTGGCTTCAAAGGGATGATACAGACTTTGACAAGGAAAAATCGCCTGGAGGCTGGTGGCTCAATTGCTTCAAAAACCTGGGACATCATTTTTGGTCCAAGACTTAAAAAGCCTTTACTTTCCCAGGGGGTGGTGATGGAGGAAATAGTGACTGAGATTCCCTTTCCACCAGTCTATAAAGAATGGAACTCAGATTTAAATTTTGACTGATCATAGAAAATTACTGTGACTTATCTTGTACCATGTTTTGTTGTCACATATTTATACAGCTTATTATATTATTACATATTTATATTAGGATCTAAATTAAGAATTTTATTAAGCACAGAAAGAATCCACGTAGCTAGCCATTTGCATTTCTTGAACTTCCAGAACTCCAGAAGAGCTATGGCTCTGGAAGCAACCTCTCAATCATTAGATCCATTTCAACTCTCTGAAAACATTCTTGATCTTGATGTGTATTTTCCAAAAACAACATGTCTTGTCATAATCACTAACAAATTTCTAAATTTAACCAACTTCCTATATAAATTTAGAAGAAAAATAATGCTCTATTTGGTTGTAGGCATGTATAAAATTGAACCATCTCTAAGGTGAAATTATTCTGAGGTTAAAAAAAATAGTGTTGTTTCCATAACTGAGCCCTTAGAAAGAAGACATAAAGACAAATCTTCACATTACCCACATTTATATTTTTGTCAGCATCAGCTGTTTCAAGAATAGAGACCCTTTCTGGGGCCATGGGGAGGGTTCGCTGATACATTTTCAGCACCAAGTCTAATGTTTGGCCCAGAAATATATGTTTATTAAATGAGTGAATGAGACCCATATGCTCCTTTACTCTGATGGTTTATCATCATAACACATTCAAGGAGGAGCTGAGCGGCAGGTTGCATCCTAATTAGATGTTGCCAAGAAATTGAATTCTCATGATCCTTATATGCAGTGCTGAAAAACTTCGTTTGTTTTCTTTGCCATATGTTATAATTACTCCCATTTATTGATTAAGCTCCAATCTGTGATAGAAGGGTTTACCTTTTTTTTAATTGGAATATGTCATGTGTAGCATTTCTTTTTTTTTAATATAATTATTATTGAAGTATAGCTGCTTTACAATGTTGTGTTAGTTTCTGCTATACAGCAAAGTGAATCGGTTATATGAAGGGTTGACTTTTAAAGGCTATAACGCTGTTTGCCATGTCCAAACTCCCACATTCTTTATGTTTTCTGCCATGTTTGTTTTCCAGTAAGGTTTTGAAATTCAGATCGTCATTGAAAACCATTTATTTGTAAACTACTCTTTCCTTCCATTTATGGCTTTAAGTGATCTATTTGCATAGGGTTATGAAAGTCTTCAATGTATAATGACTATACAATCATATCTTGAGGTTGAGTTTTACTGGTTGTATTGTTCAAGATATCAACCAAGAGAGTAAATATGGCGGGGGAGTATGTTCAGGGAAAACAATATCTAGCATGCCAGTCGTGAAACTCATAAGAGCATCAGTTCACTGAGATGAGGTCTTATCCAGGACTGGGGGCTGATTTGCTCCAGCAACCTCCCCTCCCGGGAAAAAAAAGAAAAGAAAAAGAAAAAAAACAAAGCAAAAATACACTAACAAACTCATCCCTTTGTTTTGTTACATTTAGATAACATTTAAAATATTTCCCATAAAAATCTGGACATGCTATAGCATATCTTCAGATGTCATATCTGAGAAAACCATATTCCTGATTGATAATACTTGAAATAAGTTGAAGAGCAGTTATCACCATTTAAATGAGGCAAAAATAAAAATTCCCCAAATCATCTAAAAAGAGAGAGCAATTTAATCATGGATATTACCTGCCTGGACCTGGCATTTGAGTTTGCAGCCTACATTATTGAAATCTACAATCTCAGCTAAATCTCTAGTTTAATACAGTCATTTGTGAACTGGAATGTAAATAGAATAATTCAGAAAAGTTTTATTGAACACCTGCTAAAGTAAAATGGATAGAACAAAATGTCTCAGTTCTCCAGAAGGTGCATTCCTTGAGAATCTTGGATAGGGAAAGCATTATATTCTATTGGATTTTAGCTTAAGGAAAGCCTATAGCCTCTAAGTTGAAACTGGCAGAGACAGAATTTGGAATACCACACAGATTTATATATTGATCTAGAGGAAACTGCAGTTTTCTCAAGAGATACTGGTTATAGAATTCTAACAACAATAAAGTACTGAAAATTCTTTTACAGCTACTTTTATGGTAGCCTAAATTGATTTAATAGAGCACTGTCAAATCAATTCATTCTCATAACTCTTAGACTGCATTATCTTAATTTGAACTGTTGGTGAACCAGGCCATCCAGCAATGGCAGGGATGTGTGGTGTATAATATATTGTCCATAAGGCCAGCCACCTGAAGAATGAAATCAGAGTTTTAAAAGAAACTGTGAATTGAGTTCTCTATAAATTGAACACCACTGAATGATGATTCTATATTTGCAGGCACACTACATGCATATCTTTATATCAAGGAAAGAATTATCACACACATTTATATGCATAAAAGATTGGAAATGTAACAATTATAGCTCAGTAGTTAAACTGAATATACTGTTTCAAGCAATAATTTAATATTTATGAGTCAATCTTTAACATTACACATATACCTTTTATTCTCTTCAAGTTGAAATATTCTTTTGGAGATGAACAAGAATGTATGATGAGAAAGGGCATGTGTTTAACAGACACACAAAATATCTTGTTAATGGTTAATTATAGCAGCTAATATATACTAAGCGTTTTCTATGTCCTAGATATTTTGCAAAAACTTTACCTGTATTGTCTCATATAGCATTATGAGTATAAGTTTTTACTATAGCTGAGAAAAATGAGGCTTGGAGAGGTGATATGACTTGGCAAAGGCCACAAATCTAATAGCCACTGGAACTGAGATTGATTCTAGCAGACGGCATGGCTGTATTGTGGACCAATATAGGTAATACTTCTTCAGTATGTCATTACTGTAGAGTCAAAGACCATGACCCCGAAACCCAAATATTCTTTAGTTCTTTGTATGTTACCAGGTGGGTGCTAAGTACTCACAAAAGTCAGCTGGATGATGAACTGAAAACTTCAACTGTAACTTTTTGTTTCCCATCAGAAGTTCAAATGTTTGTATAATATTTAATTTTGTCAAAATAATTTTTAAAACTTTTTTTATTCTTCAGGGAATGAGCTTCCTACTAAAGTATGCTGCAAAATTTGTTTTAATAATTTTATTTCCTGCATTCTTTAAGTATTTTAAAGCATTTAGTATCCAGTCACAGTCTGGATACTAAAAATAAAAAGTAAATATACTACACATGGATTTAAACTTTTTTTTTAACATCTTTATTGGAGTATAATTGCTTTACAATTGTGTGTCAGTTTCTGCTGTATAACAAAGTGAATCAGCTATATGTATACATATATCCCCATATCCCCTCCCTCTTGTGCCTCTCTCCCACCCTCCCTATCCCACCCCTCTAGGTGGTAACAAAGCACCTAACTGATCTCCCTATGCTATGCAGCTGCTTACCACTAGCTATCTATTTTACATTTGGTAGTGTATATATGTCCAAGCCACTCTCTCATTTCGCCCCAGCTTACCCTTTCCCCTCCCTGTGTCCTCAAGTCCATTCTCTACGTCTGCGGTCTGCGTCTTTATACCTGTCCTGCCCCTAGGTTCTTCAGAACCTTTTTTTTTTTTTTTTTTAGATTCCATATATATGTGTTAGCATATGGTATTTTTTTTTCTCTTTCTGACTTACTTCACTCTGTATGACAGATTCTAGGTCCATCCACCTCACTACAAGTAACTCGATTTTGTTTCTTTTTATGGCTGAATAATATTGCATTGTATATATGTGCCACATCTTCTTTATCCATTCATCTGTCGATGGACACTTAGGTTGCTTCCATGTCCTGGCAATTGTAAACAGTGCTGCAATGAACATTGGGGTACATATCTCTCTTTGAATTATGGTTTTCTCAGAGTATATGTCCAGTAGTGGTATTGCTGGGTCATATGGTCGTTCTATTTTTTGTTTTCTAAGGAACCTCCATACTGTTCTCCATACTGGCTGTATTAATTTACATTCCCACCAACAGTGCAAGAGGGTTCCCTTTTCTCTATACCCTCTCCAGCATTTATTGTTTGTAGATATTTTGATGTTGGCCATTCTGACTGGTGTGAGGTGATACCTCATTGTGGTTTTGATTTTCATTTCTCTAAAGATTAGTGATGTTGAGCATCCTTTCATGTGTTTGTTGGCAATCTCTATATCTTCTTCGGAGAAATGTCTTTTTAGGTGTTCAGTGCACATTTGGATTGTGTTGTTTTTTTGATATTGAGATTCATGAGCTGCTTGTATATTTTGGAGATTAATCCTTTGTCAGTTGCTCTGTTTGCAAATATTTTCTCTCATTCTGAGGGTTGTCTTTTTGTCTGGTTATGGTTTCCCTTGTTGTGCAAAAGCTTTTAAGTTTCATTGGGTCCCATTTGTTTATTTTTGTTTTTATTTCCATTTCTCTAGGAGGTGGGTCAAAAGGGATCTTGCTGTGATTTATGTCACAGACTGTTCTGCCTATGTTTTCCTCTAAGAGTTTCATAGAGTCTGGTCTTCCAGTTAGGTCTTTAATCCATTGTGAGTTTATTTTTTTTGTGTGGTGTTAGGAAGTGTTCTAATTTCATTCTTTTACATGTAGCTGTCCAGTTTTCCCAGCACCACTTATTGAACAGGCTGTCTTTTCTCCATTGTATATTATTGCCTTCTTTATTGAAGATAAGGTGACCATATGGGTGTGGTTTTCTCTCTGGGCTTTCTATCCTGTCCCTTTGATCTATGTTTCTGTTTTTGTGCCAGTACCATACTGTCTTGATTACTGTAGCTTTGTAGTATAGTCTGAAGTCTGGGAGCCTGACTCCTCCAGCTCTGTTTGTCTTTCTCAAGATTGCTTTGGCTATTCGGGGTCTTTTGTGTTTCCATACAAATTGTGAAGTTTTTTTATCTAGTTCTGTGAAAAATGCCATTGGTAATTTGATAGGGATTGCATTGAATCTGTAGATTGCTTTGGGGAATATAGTCATTTCCACAATATTGATTCTTCCAATCCAAGAACATGGTATATCTCTCCATCTGTTTATATGATCTTTAGTTTCTTGCATCAGTGTCTTATAGTTTTCTGAGTACAGGTTTTTTACCTCCTTAGGTAGGTTTATTCCTAGGCATTTTATTCCTTTTGTTGTAGTGGTAAATGGGAGTGTTTCCTTAATTTCTCTTTCAGATTTTTCATCGTTAGGGTATAGGAATGCCACAGATTTCTGTGCATTAATTTTGTATCCTTCTACTTTACCAAATTCATTGATTAGCTCTAATACTTTTCTGGTAGCATCTTTAGGATTCTCTCGGTATAGTATCATGTCATCTGCAAACAATGACAGTTTTACTTTTTCTTTTGTGATTTGGATTTCTTTTATTTCTTTGTCTTCTCTGATTGTGATGGCTAAAACTTCCAAAATTATGTTGAATAATAATGGTGAGAGTGAGCAACCTTTTCTTGTTCCTGATCTTAGTGGAAATGGTTTCAGGGTTTCACCATAGAGACCAGTGTTGGCTGTGGGCTTGTCATATGTGGCCTTTATTATTTTGAGGTAAGTTCCCTCTATGCCTACATTCAGGAGAGTTTTTATCATAAATCAGTGTTGAATTTTGTTGAAAGCTTTTTCTGCATCAATTGAGATGATCATATGGTTGTTATTCTTCAATTTGTTTTTATGGTGTATCCCGTTGATTGATTTGTGTATATTGAAGAATCCTTGCATTCCTGGGATAAACCCCACTTGATCATGGTGTATGATCCTTTTAATGTGCTGCTGGATTCTGTTTGCTAGTATTTTGTTGAGGATTTTTGCATCTATGTTCATCAGTGATACTGGCCTGTAGTTTTCTTTCTTTATGACATCTTTGTCTGGTTTTGGTATCAGAGTGATGGTGGCCTCATAGAATGAGTTTGGGAGTGTTCCTCCCTTTGCTATATTTTGGAAGAGTTTGAGAAGGATAGGTGTTAGCTCTTCTCTAAATGTTTGATAGGATTCGCCTGTGAAGCCATCTGGTCCAGGGCTTTTGTTTGTTGGAAGATTTTTAATCACTTTTTCAATTTCAGTGCTTGTGATTGGTCTGTTCATATTTTCTATTTCTTCCTGGTTCAGTCTCAGAAGGTTGTGCATTTCTAAGAATTTGTCCATTTCTTCCAGGTTGTCCATTTTATTGGCATATAGTTGCTTGTAGTAATCTCTCATGATCCTTTGTATTTCTGTGGTGTCAGTTGTTACTTCTCCTTCTTCATATCTAATTCTATTGATTTGAGTCTTCTCCCTTTTTTTTCTTGATGAGTCTGGCTAATGGTTTATTAATTTTATTTATCTTCTCAAAGAACCAGCTTTTAGTTTTATTGATCTTTGCTATCAATTACTTCATTTCTTTTTCATTTATTTCTGATCTGATATTTGTGATTTCTTTCCTTCAGCTAACTTCGGGTTCTTTTTGTTCTTCTATCTCTAATTGCTTCAGGTGTAAGTTTAGGTTGTTTATTTGAGATTTTTCTTGTTTCCTGAGGTAGGATTTTACTGCTATAAACTTCCCTGTTAGAACTGCTTTTGCTGCATCCCATAGGTTTTGGGTCATCGTGTTTTCATTGCCATTTGATTCTAGGTATTTTTTGATTTCCTCTTTGATTTCTTCAGTGAGCTCTTGGTTATTTAGTAGCATACTGTTTAGCCTCCATGTATTTGTAATTTTTACAGTTTTTCCTGTAATTGATATCTAATCTCATAGCGTTGTGGTGAGAAAAGATGCTTGATACAATTTCAATTTTCTTAAGTTTACCAAGGCTTGATTTGTGACGCAAGATATGATCTATCCTGCAAAATGTTCCATGAGCAGTTGAGAAGAAAGTGTATGCTGCTGTGTTTGGATGGACTATCCTATAAATATCAATTAAGTCCATCCTTTCTAACATGTCATTTAAAGCTTGTGTTTCCTTATTTATTTTCATTTTGGATGATCTGTCCATTGGTGAAAGTGTGGTTTTAAAGTCCCCTACTGTTATTGTGTTACTGTCGATTTCCCTTCTTAAGGCTGTTAGCATTTGCCTTATGTATTGAGTTGCTCCTATATTTGGTGCATAAATATTTTCAATTGTTATATCTTCTTTTCGGATTAATCCCTTGACCTTTATGCAGTGTCCTTCTTTTACTCTTGTAATAGTCTTTATTTTAAAGTATATTTTATCTGATATGAGTATTGCCACTCCAGCTTTCTTTTGATTTCCATTGGCATGGAATACCTTTTCCCATGCCCTCACTTTCAGTCTGTATGTGTCCCTCAGTCTGAAGTGGGTCTCTTGTAGACAGCATATATATGGGTCTTGTTTTTGTATCCATTCAGCCAGTCTATGTCTCTTGGTGGGAGCATTTAATCCATTTACATTTAAGATGGTTATCGATATGTATGTTCCTATTACGATCTTATTCATTGTTTTGGGTTTGTTATTGTAGGTCTTTTCCTTCTCTTGTGTTTCCTGCCTAGAGAAGTTCCTTTAGCATTTGTCGTAGAGCTAATTTGGTGGTGCTGAATTCTCTTAGCATTTGCTTGTGTGTAAATATTTTAATTTCTCTGTTGAATCTGAATGAGATCCTTTCTGGGTAGAGTAATTTTGTTGTAGTTTTCTCCCTTTCTCCACTTTAAATATGTCCTGCCACTCCCTTCTGGCTTGCAGAATTTCTGCTGAAAGTTCAGTTGTTAACCTTTTGCGGATTCCCTTGTATATTATTTGTGGCTTTAGCCTTGTTGCTTTTAACATTTTGTCTTTGTATTTAATTTTTGAAAGTTTGATTAATATGTGTCTTGGTGTGTTTTTCCTGTATGGGCTCTCTGCACTTCCTGGACTTGATTGACTATTTCCTTTCTCATGTTAGGGAAGTTTTCAACTATAATCTCTTCAAATGTTTTCTCAGACCCTTTCTTTTTCTCCTCTTCTTCTGGGAGCCCTATAATTCAAATGTTGGTGCGTTTAATTTTGTCCCAGAAGTCTCTGAGACCACCCTCAATTCTTTTTTTCTTTTTTCTTTATTCTGCTCTGCAGCAGTTATTTCCACTATTTTATCTTCCAGGTCACTTATCTGTTCTCCTGCCTCAGTTATTCTGCTCTTGATTCCTTCTAGTGGATTTTTAATTTCATTTATTGTGTTATTCATCATTGTTTGTTTGCTCTTTAGTTCTTGTAGGCCCTGTTAAACGTTTCTTGTATTTTCTACATTCTATTTCCAAGATTTTGGATCATCTTTACTATCATTATTCTGAATTCCTTTTTAGGTAGACTGCCTACTTCCTCTTCATTTGTATGGTTTGGTGGGTTTTTACCTTGCTTTTTATCTGCTGTATATTTCTCTGTCTTCTCATTTTGTTTAACTGTCTGTATTTGGGGTCTACTTTTAGCAGGCTGCAGGTTTGTAGTTCCCATTGTTTTTGGTGTCTACCCCCAGTGGGTAAGGTTGGTTCAGTGGCTAGTGTAAGCTTCCTGTTGGAGGGGACTGGTGCCTGTATTCTGGTGGGTGGGACTGGATCTTGTGTTTTGGGTGGTCAGTCCTGCATCCGGTGGTGTGTTTTGGGGTATCTGTGAACTTATTATGATTTTGGGTGGTCTCTCTGCTAATTAGTGGGGTTGTGTTCCTGTCTTGTTAGTTGTTTGGCATGGGGCATCCAGCACTGGAGCTTGCTGGCCATTGGGTGGAGCTGGGTCTTTGCGTTGAGACAGAGATCTCTGGGAGAGCTCTCACTGATTGATATTACATGGGGCCAGGAGGTCTCTGGTGGTCCAATGTCCTGGACTCTGCTCTCCCACCTCAGAGGCTCAGGCCTGACACCCAGCAGGGGCACCAAGACCCTGTCAGTCACACAGCCCAGAAGAATAGGAAGAAAAAAAAAGGAAATAAAATAAAATAAAATTAAAAAATAAAATAAATAATAAATTTAAAAAATAATATAATAAAATAAATAAATAAAATTAAAAAGTAAAACAAAAGAAGAGAGCATCCAAACCAATAAACATATCCACCAATGATAACAAGCACTAAAAACTAAGCTAAGATAAATATAAAAATCAGAATCAAATCAGTAGCAGACAGCAAACCTCAAGTCTACAGTTGCTCTCAAAGTCCACCGCCTCAATTTTGGGATATTTCATTGTCTATTTAGATATTCCACAGATGCAGTGTTCATCAAGTTGATTGTGGGGATTTAATCTGCTGGTCCTGAGGCTGCACAGAGATGTTTTCCTTTCTCTTCTTTGTTTGCACAGCTCCTGGGGTTCAGCTTTGGTTTTGGCCCTGCCTCTGTGTGTAGGGCCCCCTAAGGCATCTGTTCCTTGCCTGGACAGGAAGGGGTTAAAGCAGTGGCTGATTAGGGTCTCTTGCTTTCTCAGGCCGGGAGGAGGAGGGGGACGGAAAGCGGGGCAAGCCTGCGATGCCAGAGACCTGTGTGACATTGCAACAGCCTGTGGCACGCTGTGTGTTCTCCCTGGGAAGTTGTTCCTGTATCTCAGGACCTTGGCAGTGGCTTGCTGCACAGGCTCCCAGGGAGGGGTATGCATATTGACCTGTGCTTGCACACAGGATTCTTGGTGGCAGCAGCAGCAGCAGCATTAGCGATTCATGCCCGTCTCTGCTGTCTGAGCTGATAGCCGTGGCTTGCGCCTGTCTCTGGAGCTCGCTTAGGCGGTGCTCTGCCTTCTGTGGGCACACGGGGAAGGAATCAACTCTCCTCGCACACCCCAAAAAAATGGTCTCTCGCCTCTTAGGCAGTTCCAGGCTTTCTCCCTGACTCCCTCCTGGCTAGTTGTGGTGCACTAGCCCCCTTCAGGCTGTCTTCACGCAGCCAACCTCCATCCTCTCCCTGGGGTCTGACCTCCGAAGCTCGAGCCTCACCTCCCAGCCCCCACCCGCTCTGGCGGGTGAGCAGACAAGGGTCTCAGGCTGGTGAGTGCTGGTGGGCACCTATCCTCTGGGTGGGAATCTCTCCGCTTTGCCCTCTGCACCCCCGTTGCTGCGCTCTCCTCTGTGGTCCCGAGGCTTCACCCTCACCCATCCCCTTATCTCCACCAGTGAAAGGGTTTCCTAGTGTGTAGAAACTTTTCCTCCTTCACAGCTCCCTCCCAGAGGTACAGGTCCCATCCCTATTCTTTTGTCTCTGTATTTTCTTTTTTCTTTTGCCCTGCCCAGGTACATGGGGAGTTTCTTGCCTTTTGGGAAGTCTGAGGTCTTCTGCCAGCATTCAGTAGGAGTTCTGTAGGAGTTGTTCCACATGTAGATGTATTTTTGATGTGTTTGTGGGGAGGAAGGTGATCTCCACATCTTACTCGTCTGCCATCTTGAAGGTCCCCCCTTAAACATTTATAGTCACATAATTACAATACCATACAATAAAATTAAAGCTATATAATAAAGAAAGAATTTGTAATGCTCTAAGTGAAGATAGAGATTTTCAATTTTTAGTTTATTAACAATCTCAATTGCAAAACCCCACTTATTAAAGTGCAAACTTTAAATGACAATGGGCATGCTTTTTAAAAATGGAGGTACATTTTTTTTTTTTTAATTAATTTATTTATTTATTTTTGGCTGTGTTGGGTCTTCGTTTCTGTGCGAGGGCTTTCTCTAGTTGCGGCAAGTGGGGGCCACCCTTCATCGCGGTGCGCGGGCCTCTCACTGTCGCGGCCTCTCCTGTTGCGGAGCACAGGCTCCAGACGCACAGGCTCAGTAATTGTGGCTCACGGGCCTAGTTGCTCTGCGGCATGTGGGATCTTCCCAGACCAGGTCTCGAACCCGTGTCCCCTGCATTGGCAGGCAGATTCTCAACCACTGCGCCACCAGGGAAGCCCCGAGGTATATTTTTATATTGATAATGAGGATACATTAGAGTTGAATGAAGTCAGTCTGCTGTTTCACTAAACATAAGCCCAGAAAAATCATTGATTTACTATTAGAAACACTGCATCATTAACATTCCAAATTGGACGTTGAAATCTAAAGAAGAGTGAGGAGGAGGAAAAACGGAGTAATAGAGGAACAGAAGAAAATGGATAAGGTTTTGGCAGATACATCCAATTTTCTTCCAAATACTTATAACATCCTGATCAATATCTGTCTATTACAGACCATTCACATACCTTTTCTCATTCCCCTTAAAAGGGAAATAATCTCTTTGAACTTCTGTTTTATTTCAGGTATACCTCTTTTATGATATTTCTTAAAGTCAGCTTTATATTATAATTATCTGTGCACCTGTTTTACTTATTTTCTTTGACTGTACATACCTTGATGCCAGACTTGTTTTTACATAATTAAATACATTTTTAATACATGTCATATTCCAATAAGTAGTTATTCCATTAAGTTCACCTAATGGGGTTTATCAAAGGTTATTAGAATAATCAAAAAAGGCATTAAAGTAAATTTTTTGGAGTAAAATTAATATAAAGTTCAGCAAGGACCTGAAGTCTTCCACAGGAGTGAGCTTGGGAGTAAATTCTCCCCCAGCCAGCCTTGAGATGACTGCAGCCCCAGCTGATACTTTGATTGCAGCCTTGTGAGAGACTCTGAGCTGGAGACATCCCCAATTCATGAGACACAAAAACTATGACATAGTGAATGTTTGTTGTTTTAAGATACTGAATGTTAGGGTAATTTGTCACAGCAACAGATTACTAATACATAATTATATTTCATTTATACTATATTATATGGTATATTATACATTAAATTATATACTTTATAATATGAAATAGGAGCTAGCCTGTGGAAGAGATAATTTGCCTGAAAAGAAATCCTTGAACCTGATTTTACTAGAAAGTTAGTTAGGATAAAAACAGAGAACAGGAGGAGTAAATATTGCTGTAGTCTAGAAAGAGCAGAACTTATGCTTCCTATAACTGACTAAGAGACAAAATAGAGTGGTAACAATTATGTGCTTGAGAGCAGGTGTTCTGGTGTCAGACTTTTTATTTCAAAACCCAGATCAACCACTTGCTAGTTATATGACCAGGGCAAATGTATCCCATTGTCCTATAACACAGTTTTCTTAATTGGAAAATAAAAATATTAACTGTACTTATTTCATTGAGTTGTTTTGAGATTTAAATGTGTTGCTACAATCTAATCACTCACCAAAATATCTGGCACATGATGGTTAATAAGTGAGAGCTGCTATCATTAGGATAATCATCATTACCATCACTGTTGCAGATAGGAGGCTTGAATTCTGCAGTTCATTCCTGGAAGCCTCAGTCTGTAAAAACTAATATATTTGACAAATTATTACTTCAATTGTGTACACTTTCTTCCTCTGGATGTTATGAAAAACAATAATCTAAGATATCTTTTTGTTCTTTTCATTTCATAGAGTCTTTCAGATACATTATTATTTATAAAAATATATAAGATCATTATTATTTTATAAATAAGGAAATTAAGACTCTGAGAGGTAGAAAACCAGTATTTGTTGGACATTTACTATGTATCAGAAAAGGAACTGGGTACCTTATACATACTTGCTACCCAGTGATTTTTAACAGAATTTCTGGAATCTAAGCCCAGTCTCTTTCAATAACACTATTTATCATTCTGACCAATAAAACATGTTCATTTGCTTATAAACAGCACATAATTTCAAGTTCCAAAAGTGAAAAAACAGAAACGTGGAATTTTTCATTATGTATACATTTTTTCAATCTGCAAAAACAACAGAGTTTGTAAAAAATTAGGTATGTTTTTATGATAATGAACAGTACAATAAACTATAGTTTATATGTAAACTGGGAATATGGGAGAGCTCAAAGAGAAATTCTTAGAGTATAATTATGAATAAAGCTAAAGAGCAGGAAAAATAAGTATGTATATGATGAAATCAGAATGGATATTAAAAGAACTCTGATAGTCAACTTCCAAACAAGATTACAAATGATTGGAAGATGGAAACATTTTCAACAAATACAAAGGTCTATAAGAGAAGGTTAATAAGGCTAAAGAAAATAAAATAATGTAGGCTGTGAAAATTTTTGCACTCAGTATTTTAAATTTATGTCCAAAGTAAAAAGAAAGCAAGAAATCTCATTACTGGGAGAGGATGGCATATTTTTAATGAATGAATTTTTAAAGATAAATAATTTAAAGGAGGAATTGCAGAGCAATATCAACATGTTGAAATAAGAGTTTTCTACTGTCTTCCCTTCAAAGAACACTGATTTAGACAATCACCCATGGACAAGAGGTACTTTGTGAAAGTCAAGGAGTCCAGCAGAGAAATTTCAGATCATTATTGGAGCAAAATAAATCAAAGATTGGATGATTAAAAGGAATACTGAGGTGTGCTGTGAGACTTGGATATTCATGTGCAAAAGAATGAGATTGGACCCCTATCTCATCCCACTCACAAAAAATAACTCCAGATGAATTAAAGACATAAGCATAAGACATGAAACTAGAAGAAAGAGGGAAAAAGCTTCTTGACATTGGTTTTGGCAATGATAGTTTGGATATAACATCAAAAACATAAGCAGCAAAAGCAAAAATAAATTAGCAGGACTACATTAAACTAAACAGATTCTGCACAACAAAAGAAACAATAAAATAGAAAGGCAACCTACAGAAAGGGAAAATATATTTGCAAGCCATATATCTGATAAGGGGTTAATTCCCAAAATATACATGGGACTCACACACCTCAATAGCAAAAAAACAAAAACAAAAACAAAGAACCCAAACAATCTGATTTTAAAATGGGCAGAGAATCTACATAGACACTTTTCCAAAGAAGACATACAAATGGCCAACAGATACATGAAAAGATACTCAGCATCATGAATCCTCAGGGGAATGCAAATCAAAACCACAAAGAGATATCATCTCATCTCTGTTAGAATGGCCATTATCAAACAAATAGATAACAATTGTTGGTAAAGATGTGGAGAAAAGTGAACCCTTGTGCCTATTGGTCGGAATATAAATTTGTTCAGTCACTGTAGAAAACAGTATGGAGGTTCCTCAAAATTTTTTTTAAAACTATCATATGGTCCAGGAATCCCACTTCTGAGTATATATCCAAAGGAAATGAAATCACTATCTTTAATAGAGTATCTGCATCTCCATGTCATTGCAGCATTATTCACAAAAGCCAATATATGGCAGATAAGTGCATAAAGAAAATGTGTCATATATGCACAATGGAATATTATCCATCCATAAAACAGAAGTAAATACTCTCATTTGTGGCAATGTGGATGGACCTTGAAGGCATTCCTCTAAGTGAAATAAGTCACATAGAGAAATAAAAATACTGTATGATTTTACTTATATGTGGAATCTAAACAGTGGTTGTCAGGGGCTGGGGGTTGGGGAAGTGGGAAGAGGTTAGTCATAGCATACAAAATTCCAGTTATAGGTGAATAAATTCTGGGGACCTGATGTATATCATAGTGACTAGAGTTAACACTACTATAGTATATACTTGAAAGTTCCTAAAAGGCTTGATCCTAAATGTACTCATCACCAAAAATATACAAAAAAGAAAAAAAAAACAAAACAGAAAAAATGGTAATTTTGTGAGGTTATGGATGTGTTAACTAACCTTATTGTGGTAGCCATATCATAATATATATATGCATATCAAATTATCACATTTTACACCTTAAACTTACACAATGTTATATATCAATTTTATCGCAATAAAGCTGACAAAGAAAAAGAAGAAATTATAGACCCACATAATGGGATATCCAGTGAGAGAGGAAAATATTTAGTTAATTTAGTCACTTTTAATCTCAGTAAGACGAATCTCAGCGTTTCTAGAGAAAATTACCATTCCGCTATTTGTGAAATCATAGAGAAAAGGAAAAGAACCAGGATAATACAGGCATATACTTATTTTCTTTCCTTAAAAGAGAAAATTGTGGTTTGTAAAAACTGTACAAAAGTGTTCTAACAAATATTTTGTTTTCATTTAGCATTAAATAATGTGAACATTGAGACCAAAAGGAGTTCAATAAGGACAAAGTATTTCTTATTTATTTGTTTGTTTATTTATTATTTATTTATTTATTTATTTACTTTTGTCTGCATTGGGTCTTCATTGCTGCGTGCGGGCTTTCTCTACTTGCAGTGAGTGGGGGCTACTCTTTGTTGCATTGCGTGGGCTTCTCATTGCGGTGGCTTCTCTTATGGCAGAGCATGGGTTCAAGGTGCGTGGGCTTCAGTAGTTGCAGCATGTGGGCTCAGTAGTTGTGGCTCGCGGGCTCTAGAGCACAGGCTCAGTAGTTGTGGCGCATGGACTTAGTTGCTCCGTGGCATGTGGGATCTTCCTGGACCAGGGATCAAACCCGTGTCCCCTGCATTGGCAGGTGGATTCTTAACCACTGTGCCACCAGGGAAGTCCCAAAGCATTTCAAAGTAACCTCATTTTTTCTTTTAAAATAGGTTTATTGAAATTCTAAGTGAAGGGAATAAATTAGAAATATTGTATCTTAACTTCAGTTTAGATACATATAAACTTCAAGTAAAAATGTTTTACATGACATATTTACAGAAAAGATGACCAAAAAATGTTGATGATGATACTGTGTGAGGGATTTGTTGCTGGTTCACAGCCACATCTGAAGATTATCAATTTATTTATTTGTTATCCCTGAGAAAGTTCTTGATTAACATGCCTTAGAGCAACTTCTCTGCAGTCATGTCTCAATTCTTTTTGCCAGTGGCATAAATATAGATTTCATATTTGTCAGCCAGAAATCTGAGAGGCAATAAGTATATATAAGTGAAAAAAAAACTTTCTGAGTGTACAGAATGAAACTACAGGCTAAAATCAACAAGATGAGATTTTATAGAAGCAGGTTAACAGGTGTTAAAATAATCAGTGAGCAACACTTAAGATGGAAAGAACCTTCACCACATAGTTATTCACATAGAAATTTACAAAAATAACTAAGAAACTTAGAATGAGACTATGTATAGAGTTAACAGAGTGTCAAAAATAATACAAAAAGAACTTTCTAATATTGTAACCTATTTGCAAGCAACAAGTTAACTTGCCATAGTTTCATGAACTCTGACAGAAGACAAGAGATTCCTAGGTCAGAGAGAAAGAGTAGTTTATTACTCATTAATAAGCAGTGACTGGAATATCATTTTTTGTAAGTTCCCTGAGGTCCAGTTCCCACAGGGTGAGGTAAAGAGGGGTAGGTGACAGGTGCATATGAAATGCGTTCCATTTTGGGAGAGAAACCAAGTTTGTAATGCACAGTAAGCAAACTTGCTCTTTGCCACAGAGGGAAACATTATTTTTATTACACTGAACAGTAAACAAACCTGTCCTGCCTGTGAAGCAGGTATAATATCTCCCACAGCTATTTGCTATACAAACATCTTTGAAAAAGTAATCTGGACAAAAAGGGCAGTTAGTGCCTTTGCTTGCAAGCCGTGCAGAAATGTGAGAGCCATGGAGAATTGTATCCCAGCATCAGGGCTTTGAAACTACAAAAACAAGACAGGCATCCAGATTTCAAATAATCGTAATTTAACAGTACATTGTACTGGTCTCATCAATTGGATTATTTTGTTCAGTTTTGAACACCACGTTTTTGAAGCACACAAGCAAATTAGAGGACATTCAAACCATCAAAGAAATGAAGTTAGTAGAAAGAGGAAATGGCTTAGGCAGAAGATCCTGGACCACTCTGTGTCATCAGGGGATGGCATGGATTTTAGTTATCTAGTGGAAGAGGCTCAGGTTTCACTGGGAAGGAGTTAAGGGGCTAATAGTCACAAGGACAAGTAAGTGGGGGACTATGGAAGACAAGCGGTTAATATGTCAGTTCAACCTGGGCCTGCCATAGCTAGGGTTAGACGTATTTTTTTTAAGTGTCTTGCCTAGATTGCCATGATGTCTGTGTTCACACTATAGGCGCCACATGCAATATATTGCTAGTAAGCATATAGATGATGTGTTAGCAATTTGAGTTTCTAACCTCCCAGTAGTGTGACTTTATGTGTTTTTATTATAATATCTCAATGAAAATTGATTGTAGTCATTGTAATTTTAAAAGTTTGTTAAATTTAAAAAAGAGGTAAATAATGCAAAAGTGATTTATTGAATTTTTAAACAATATTTACCTATATATAAGCTCCAAATTCATTCATATATTCTCTGATTTACTTTAATATTAAGCTCTAGTCCATTTCAATGAACTGTGCACAGGGATAGTGACCCAACTAAAAGAAATGTATAATGTTTATTTAAGTCATTAGCTTAGTAAGAGAAAACCTTAAGGGTAATTTTTGGATACATATATAATCATTTATATGTGATATATATTTATATAACACATATAAAATTAACCTTGCTTTTTATTTTAAAATTTCTTATCTGCATATTATTCATGCTTTTTTTCAAATTAAACTTTTTACTATGAGATCATTGTAAGTTTATATATAGTTGTAACAAGTAATGCAGAGAGATCCCTTGCATCCTTTACTCAGTTTCCCCCAGTGGTAACAGCTTGCAAATCTTTAGCACAGAAGAGCTCTTCATGAGGAAACTATTATGATAGGTTGAAATCAAGAGTACACCCAAGCACGTGGCTGTTTTACCCCATGGGAAGTTTTCTGAGAGCTTGAGCAATACAAGAGTCTGGAAGGCAGAGTCTAAAAGGCAAGAGATTTCCCTCAGTCTCATGGCACTTGAGAGAGATAATCTGGCTGAAGGGAGGACTATACAACAAACACATGATAGATTTTGTACTCGAGATCACTGGAAAATATGTGGACAGAGGGTAATTTTATTTTCAACTCAGCCTCAAACCAGTTCAATGCTATAGTAAATGTTTTACTTATGTATTTCAAATATAAAACAGTATGTTTACAAGTTAGTTCATATAATTATTTGTACGTTAAAAAATTTACAAAAATTGGATGATATGATGAATTAAATCGGCCCTCTTTGCTGTTGGTTGTTCATTTTCCTGCATTTTATAATTTTTAAACAAATTTTCTGATTCTCTTAATTTGAATTAATGTGTTATGAATTTTCAGGCAGATACTTTTTTACCGCAGGTTTATCCTAAGAATGTTTCAATCTCCCAGTGTCTGCCCTGAAGGTACACTCTCTATAACACCCATATGGTGTTATTTCTTATTATCCAATAAATCTTAGCTCCTCCATTTAAATAATAGTTTTTCCAGTGAGTGAAAAAATAGTCTTTTGCTTCTGTCTTCCAAACCTCTTCTTTAACTAAACTATTAAAGTTATTGAAGCTAGGTGGCTGGGAAGGCGGGAGAAAAATTGATCTATAGTATTAGCTTCTTCACCTCATGCTTTGGTTTCAAAAACTTGTGGACTGAAACTGATCTTCAGTCAAGTTTGAAACTTGGTGATTTTGTTGCAGGAGAAAGGGGCAAGAGAGAATTGTCATGTCCCAGGTCTCTGGCGAGTTCCTAGGACGGGCTGCCAAGTGAGGGTCCTTGGCTTTGCACAGTAAAGAATTCAAGAGGGAGCCATAGTAAAGTGAAAGAGAGTGCAAAATGTGTATTTTGAGAGATACACATTCCATAGGCAGAATACAGTCCAGCTCAGAAGGCAAAAGTGGCTCCAGGGTGTGGAGGTGGTTAGTTTTTATGGGCTAAGTAATTTCATAGGCTAACAAGTGGGAAGATTATTCCAACTATTTTGGGGAAGGGGCAGGGATGTCTAGAAAATCCTTTTGGATTTTGGCCTTTTGGCCTTTTATGGTCAGCCTTGGAACTGTCATGGCACCTGTAGGTGTGTCATTTAGATGCAAACGTATTACAGTGAGCATATAATGAGGCTCAAGGTCTACTGGAAGTTGAATCTTCCACCATCTTGGGCCTAGTTGGTTCTAACTAGTTTTTGCCATATCCTCAGTGGCTGTGTCATTCTTTTAACAGTTGTGCCCTGCCCCCTTCCTTCCTTTCTCAACTTATCCTAAATAATATTGACATAAATCAACTTTGCTGAATTGTCTTCCAGATATAATTGATTATTAATATCTTAATATTATTAGCAACAAAAATAACAATGGTATTTGGGAGTTTTGAAGTTACTCATGACCTGTGAAAGAGAAACCATAGAAGAATGAAGTTCATTTCCTATCACAAGCAGCTTATTCTGAGCCATTTTTTAATTTCAAGAAATTGACCAAAATTTCTTTGATTTCTTTTATTTTAGAGTCGTTTGAAATATATACTATGTAAAAATTAATAAATAGAAATTTCAATTAAAATAGAGTTGAGAGGCCAGAAAGGGGAGCTCTCATGCCCTACAATGAGAGTAGAGCCCAACAGGAAGATGAAAGATTTCTTCTTCTTACCTGGCAAGACCTCAGCCAATGAAAAGCCACTATATTTCCAACTCTCAATTCCTCTAATGGACTCTTTGTTTACTATAGCCTTCCCAACCTCCTTTACCCCTCTTTAAAAGAGTTATCTCCTTGTTGCATGGGACTTGCACATGGCTTGCCATGGTTTCAGACCCCAAACTGCAATTCTTTGCCAATCCCAAATAAACCCATTTTTGCTGGAGAAATAACTGGCAGTCTATTTGTTCAAGGTCAACAACTGTGACATCTGATTAACTAGATCTAACTTTCATCAATAATAGCAATCGCAGAGTAAATAACATATAAATGTCACCTCCTCAGAGAAAATTTCTTGACCAGCCAATCTAAATTAGATTTTTTAATTTTACTCCTCACAGCAACCTAAAGTTTCCATCATAGTAATCATGCTTTCTAAGTGTGTGTGTTTGTCTGTATTTGAGTGTGTGTGTTGATGTTATTTATCTTTAGATTAGAGTTCCATGACAATGGGTAAGATAAATACTAATATTATTCACATTTTACAAATACATTAAATTTATTGAGAACACACATTACATTAAACTTACTCAATACATTAAATTTATTGAGAACACACAGTTCCTAAGTGGTAGGGGCAGAATTCAAACCCTGATCTCTCTGCAGAAGCAATACAGCTTTCAACCACTTCACTGCTTCACATTCCATGCAAGCATTCTTTGCATTTATCCAGCAAATGTACATAAAGTTGCATCATGAAGTAGCACATTTATTTTGCTGTTTTTCTGTGCTTCCATATATCTGGTGATGGCTATATAGATTAAAGGTAATTATGTTAAATTAGGAAAAATTGATTAACAAATAAATGTGACATGAATAAGAAATGTTTAAAAATATAAAAGTAAGGCAGTTATAAGTTTTAGCAAGATACAACTTGAGTATACTCAAATCTACTTCTTTTTTTTTTTTTTTTTTTTTTTTAAATTTTTTTAGCCTTCAGATGTAACTTTTTTTTTTATAGCTACTTTATTTATTTATTTATTTATTTTTGGCTGTGTTGGGTCTTCGGTTCGTGCGAGGGCTTTCTCTGGTTACGGCAAGTGGGGGCCACTCTTCATCGCGGTGCGGGGACCGCTCTTCATCGCGATGCGCGGGCCTTTCACTGTCGCAGCCCCTCCCGTTGCGGGGCACAGGCTCCAGACGCGCAGGCTCAGTAGTTGTGGCTCACGGGCCCAGCTGCTCCGTGGCACGTGGGATCCTCCCAGACCAGGGCTCGAACCCGTGTCCCCTGCATTAGCAGGCAGATTCTCAACCACTGCGCCACCAGGGAAGCCCTCAAATCTACTTCTTTCCAGTAAAGCAGGTAAAATAGTCCAACAGTTTGGCAATCCTTCCTTACAAATCTCATAAAAAAATAATTACAGAGATTTAGCAATGATTTGACTATTTTAGACACAGAAAGGTGTTGCCAATACTTGCTCTAATTGTTTTAAATGTAAAGGAATACAATGGATGTAACAGTAATTTTAAAGATAGCAAAGTCAATTATTTCAAAAATTGTGGGTAATTATCTGTTATAGCAGACATGCTAATTTCTATTGGGTTCTTTTTTTCAATTAATTTATTTTTGGCTGTGTTGGGTCTTCGTTTCTGTGCGAGGGCTTTCTCTAGTTGCGGCAAGCGAGGGCCACTCTTCATCGCGGTGCGCGGGCCTCTCACTATCGCGGCCTCTCTCGTTGAGGAGCACAGGCTCCAGACGTGCAGGCTCAGTAGTCGTGGTGCACGGGCCTAGTAGCTCCGTGGCATGTGGGATCTTCCCAGACCAGGGCTCGAACCTGTGTGCCCTGCATTGGCAGGCAGATTCTCAACCACTGCGCCACCAGGGAAGCCCTCAATCCACTTTTTATATTTTTAAATTCTCTTCTGTTCCTTCAAACTCTAAATAAGTTTTTTCTCCTCCAAATATAGTGGTGGAATTTAATATTTTTCTTAATTTTTAGAAAATGTTTCCAGCCAATCTAACTATTTTACAATTCCTGTTAGATAATTTGTAAACCATATCTCAAGTCCCTCTCTTTTGCGGTTGGGTAGTCTGTGATTTGTTATTTAGAATTATGCAATTCTTTCACAATTTTCTCTTGACTCCCCATCATTGAAGCTAAAAACAAAGCATTTTATTAGCCACCAATAGCCTTCTTTCTGCAATATTTTTAAAAGGAAAGTAAAGGTGAGGTAAAGTCAGAATAGGATGGAAGGCTCTTGAGGAAAACAAATTATCCAGTGCCTTTGAGATAAATGTATTAAAGCAAACAGAAGATACAGCAATCATACCTCAAACCATATATATTCAGGGCAAGGAAATGCATTTCTGGATGCCATTTTAGTAAATGAATGAATTTTTTTTCCATTTTGTAGGACTTCCTAATAGAGATATTTCATAAATGAGAAGACTAAAAGTAGAAAATAGGCAGTAAAATAAAGGATTTGCCAAAGAAGAAGTAAAGTTTTTCCACAGTGTGTTGGAAAAGATTAAAGATGATGAGAAAAAGTAGCCATTAGCCCTAGAGCCACTCTTCAATTGGTGACATATTTAAAATGGGTGGAAACTGGGACCAATAATAGTGATTAAAGGCATTTACTTTGGAATAAAGACATTAGACTAAATACATCTGTCAAAAATAGGGTGTGTGAGGTGAAAGCAATGAAGAGAAGGGTAGATGATGGTTTCAATTTCGGCGTAGCTATGTTTGAAATAACTATGAAGAGATCCATTAGGCCATGCAGTAAACAGTCTGGACCTCAGAAGAAAGTGTCTAGTAAAAGGTCTTGTTATGGAAATTTTCAGAATGTGGTAGTAGTTGAAACTATAGGTGAGGAGGATAACACTCATAGTACATGGAGTAAAAAGAGGAGCACATCAAATAAAATAATTTATGAAACAACTTTCTAACATTATAATATATTCCAATCTATTAGCAGGTGTATCTTTTTTTTTTTTAGGTTATCTTTATTTTCTCTCAGTAAAGTTGCTTAGTTTTTGTGTAGAGATTTTGCAAGTCTCTTGTTAAGTGTATTCCTAAGTAATTTATGTTTCTTAATAATTGTATTTTAATTTATGTTTTTATAATAACTGTATTATAAAATAAATTGTTTTTGAATGTCATTTTCCAATTGCTTGCCACTAAAATATAAAAACACTATTGATTTTTGTATTGACCTTGGATGTGGTGACTTTGCAGAGTTCATTTATGAGTTTCAGTTGTATTGATTAGGACCTACAATACTATGTTTAATAAATTAGGCAATCTTGCCTTCTTAAAATCTTAGAGAGAAAGCATACATTTTTATCAATAAGTAAAATGCAATCTGTAGGGTTCTCTTGAATGTCAATTTGTTATTTTCTAGCCATTTTTTTGGGTTATAAATAGGTATTGAATTTTGTCAAATCCTTTTTCAACATTTATTTAGATAATTCTATATTTTCTTTTTTTCTTTACTCTGCTAATATGATACATTTCATTGATTGATTTTCTAATGTTGAACCAACTTTGCATCCCTGGTACAAACTCATGTGTTCATGATGTATTATGCCTTCTATATAATGCTGGATGTTTACTTTGGGATGTTTCCTTCTATGTTCATGGAGGATATTGGTCTTTAATTTTCTTTTCTTGCAATGACTTTGTCAGGTTTGATACCGGGGTAATGCTGGTTTCATAAAACTAGTTGAGCAGTGCTCCTTCATGCCTTTTTTTTTTTTTTTTCGGAAAAGTTAGTATATGATTAATATTATTTCTTCCTTATATGTTTTATAGAATTTAACAGTAAAACCACCTGGGCCTGCACCTTACTTGGTAGGAAGGGCTTAGATTATGAATTACATTTCATTAATAGAGATTTTTCTATTTATTACTGAGTCAGTTTTGATCAGCTGTGTTCTCTAAGGAATTTATCTATTTGATCTCTGTCAGGGTTTTTTTTTTTAATAAATTTATTTATTTATTTATTTTTGGCTGAGTTGGGTCTTTGTTGCTGAGAGCAGGCTTTCTCTAGTTGCAGGGAGTGGGGGCTACTCTGCTGTGATGCGCAGCCTTCTCATTGCGGTGGCTTCTCTTGTTGCGGAGCACAGGCTGTAGGCACACGGGCTTCAGTAGTTGTGGCTTGCGGGCTCTAGAACGCAGGCTCAGTAGTTGTGGCGCATGGGCTTAGTTGCTCCGCGGCATGTGGGATCTTCCCGGACCAGGGCTCGAACCCGTGTCCCCTGCATTGGCAGGGGGATTCTTAACCACTGCGCCACCACAGAAGCCCTGTCAGGGTTTCTTAACCTCAGCATTCTGTATTAATATTTTGGGCTGGATAATTATTTGTTGTCAAGACCTGGCTTGAACTTCTAGGATGTTTAGTGGTATCCCTGGTCTCATCCAGATGCCCTTAACCACCAATAACACCTCCTCAGTGTGACAACTAAAACTGTCTCCAGACATTATTAAATGCCCTCGGGACATCAAAATTACCTTTCTTTGATATCAGTTTTCTCTGTAGTAAAATTTACAGCATAAAGTTCATGACATTTTGTATTCATCACTTTGTTTTATTAAGAATTTGTAGTGAAATTCCCTCTTTCAATTCTAAAATTGGTAACTTGAAATCTATCTCACTACCTTTATTTTAATTATTTGATAATCTTGTTTTTATTATATCAATTTTATTAACCTTTCCAAAGAAAAAGACTTTGACTTGTTTTAATTTTTCTGTCATTTGTTTTCTATTTCACTGGTCTCTGCTTTTATTGTTTCTCTTGCTGTATCTCTCCTCTTTCTTCCCTGAATTCTTTTGTATTAATTCTTCTTTTAGATTGTATTTTGAATCTCTCTGACATTTTAGGTATACTTTTTTTTTGTATTTTATAATAGTTCACATAAGATTAATAATATACATCCTTAACTTCTCATGGTCTTCCTAGAATTAAAATTTTGCTATTTCGTGCACAAAGTAAGAACTTTACAACAATACAAATTTATCTGACTTTCTTTTTGCTACTGTTGTCATATTATAAATCCTACAATGCAATGTTATAATTTTTGTATTAAGCATCTGCTTCCTAAAGAAATTTAAAAATAAAAATATATTTTATATTTATTCATATATTTATAATTTCTGTTTCTCTTCCTATATATCTGAATTTCCTCTTATATCATTTTCTTTCAGTCTGAATATCTTCCTTTAGCACTTTTTTAAAACCAGTCTGTTGTCTATATCTTAGATTTTATTTATCTGAACATGGCTGTATTTCAAATTCCATTTAATTTTTTCTTCTTTGGTACATAGAGAACTATGGTTTGAGTATTTTTTCTTTCATCACTTTATGTTATTTCATTGTCATAGAGTTTGATGATAAACTAGACATCATTCATGCTTTTATTCCCTTATATATATTGGGATTTTTTTTCCAGTTGTGTTTACAATTTTCCTTTCATCTTTGGTTTTCAGCAGTTTTAATATAACGTGCCTATTTGTGGTTTTCATTGTATTTATCCTGCTTGCATTTGCTGAGTTTCTGTATCTGTATATTGTTTTTCACCAAATTTGTGAAGGTTTCAACTATTATTTCTTCAATTATTTTTTCTGCTTCATTCTCTTTCTTTATTCTTCTGGACCTCAAATCACATGTATGTTAGAGTGCAGGTAACTGAAGTTTTTCTTCCAAACTTATTTCTCTCTGCCTTTCAGATCATATACTGACTATTGTCCAGCCTTCAACAATCCTGCTAAGCATCAATTCTGCTGTTTCCAATCTCTTGTTTATGCTCACCTTTGGAATTTAAAATTTTTATGTTGCATATTTAACACTAGAATTTCCATTGAGATTCTTTTTATTGTTTCTATTTATCTGCTGATATTCTCCATCTATTAACTCATTATCATTTTTTCTTTGTCTTTGAGTATATTTATAATAGCTGCTTTAAAGTCCTTATCTGTTCATTTCAAAATCTAGGTCATCTCAGTGTCTACTTTTATAGACATTTTTGTCCATGTCACATTTTCCTGTTTTATGTTTTATATGTCTTTTATATTTTATTTCATATTGGACATGATGAATGATATGTTACAGAGGTCCTTTAATCTATTTTCTTCCTTTAAACAATGCTGATATTTATTCGTTGAAGAGTTAATATACTCTTATCTCACTGAACTTGTGGAGGCTTGATTCTATACTTCATTAGGGATAGTCTATTTAATTATGTGATGTTGTCTTTATTCCTATAGCATTGTCATTCTGAGATTTCAATGCAAAGCCTGAGATATTTACCCAGGCACTCTAACTTGGCAGCGTTAAAACTAAACTATCTGAAAGACCAAAGTTTTCTCCTTGAGTTCTTGAGGTGCTGCATAACGTGAACAGAAGAGTTTCCTTGGGGAAAACTGTGGTAGTAAATATCTCACCCACTGAAGTTCCTTCTTTCAAAGGACAAAATCCCTCCAGGTTGTATTTGCTTTTGTTCATTCTCAAGTACTTCAAATAGTTGCGTGTGTATTTGTCTTTGTATATTTCTTCCGGAGCTTATAATATTCTTCATGGGAAAATAACTATTACACAAGCTACTCTGCAATTATCAGAACTGAAACTTCTTATTTTTAAATAAAATGAATGAAAATTTTTTTACCATATATTAGCCAGACTCTCCATTTCTCTTCCTTAATATAGATTCTTAGAATTAGAATTTTAGACTTGGATGCTTACTTCAAAACAAATATACTGTTGTGCTATATTATGTTGATAGATATTCTAATATTAATGTGTTACATTTCTATTAGAAAACCTATGTAACTCTGCTTATATTTTTATTTTGATATTATTGATTATTATATTTTGTATCTACATTTAAATAAAGAGTTCTTATTTTGGCATCATAATATAAATCCATAATCTTTTATATTTTCCATAATCAGGAGTACCTATAGAAATAAATAATCTTCAAACATTTGAAACAAAATTGCCAATAAAATCATATGACTCAGAATACCATTTTAAATTTTTGATAATTTTGTTAGTTTTATTTATCAGTTTATCCATTTCTTTTAAGAGTGAATTATATTTTCCTATTAAATTATCCATTTTGATTATTTAAAAGTTAACATATACTTATTTATTACTCATAATTATGGCAGATAATTAATATTTACTTTATGCATTCACATGATTGTTTAAAATTTCATTTACTTGTGTTTTATATCACTTTAAAGCAATTTTGCAAGAATTTTGTCTATTTTGTTAATTTTACTTTAATTCCAAAATGCACTCACATTAAGGATTTTCAAATCACTTCAATTGGAACAATATGCTCTATATTTTTTAATAGGCTTCAGTTATCATTTTTTAAAATAGATCCATTGACTTTGAGGTCAGTGGAAATTCTAGCCATATCCTGTCTTTAGGAAAAAGATCAGAAATATTCTGGTATAGTTTGCATATAATAAAATGCAGATATTAAGTGGATGGTTCAGCAATTTCAGACAAATGTATACATCCTGTTATATCCCTGAGAGTACCACCATAATCAAATTGTAGAATATTTTCACCTCCCCAGAATGTTCCCTTGTGCCTTTTTGTAGTTAATTCTTCCACCCAACTCTCACCCAAGACAACAATATGATTTCCACCAATAGTGATTAGGATTTATCAGGAGTAATCAACTTTATCTGATTTTTTTTTTTTTGATACTTTTTTAGGGAACTTTTCCTGTACAGGTGGCATTTAAAATTTAGGCCAATATTCATTCATTGAATCAAAGTTTTAGTATGAAAATAGTTATCTCAAATAATGCTCTCAAGCTGATTATTGTTTTGTTTTTGTTTTTAATTTGAGGTCAGTGATTTTTATTCTCCAATCAGTGATACAATTTAAATTTTATCTAAGTCTTATGGGAAGCAGTCTAGGGAGAGTATGAGTGATAAAGCTAGAAAGAAATCAACAGATCATTGTGAACGTGGCTTGTACATTCGATAGGTATGTGACTGAGTTAATTATTTAACCATTTCAAGACTGTGTTTGCTATCACCAACAAGTGTGATAATAATGCTAAATTCTAAGGCTAATTGTGAAAATTAAATGAGGTGTTATATTGAAGTCCCTGGCATAATGTTTGGCATATATTAGGCACTACGTAAGTACTACTTATTTCTTACTGCCTCAGAGAAAACTGCACATTCTCAAATAAGTTAGGCATACTATGACTAACATTTGTGAGTGTCTTTTCAGTGGGACACAGTTGGTGTTCAAATGAGTACAGGATAGTGGTAAAGGCATACTACCTGAATATTCTTAACTTCCTTTGAAGAAACAAGGAAACAGAAAGAAAACCAGTAAACTAAGAAAAATAATGTCTAAACATTTAAATAAAACATAGATAGCAAAGTACCCTTACAAACCCGACAGGTGGAGACATATTTTTGGCAGTAATTCACATGTAAGATCATGAGTTCAGTAGTAAATTTCTCAGGGAAGGGTTTAGGAGGGAGGAACAGGTTTGAATACAAACGAGGGAATTCTTTGGGGTTTTGGAATCATTCTGTATCCTCTCTGCAGTGGTGGTTAAAAGAATCTATGCATGGGTACAGATTAATGTAATTGCACCTAAAATGGTGAATTTTGCTGCATGTAAATTTTAAAAAGGAAAAATAAATGAATAGAAACAAATTAATTATTACCTATCTACAATAGGTATAGCAGATCAATAACTAACAATGTTACTGCAAACATTGCAACCAATGTTTTCAGCATAAGAGAAAATAGATACAAATGTAAAATCATCCAAGTTAAATAAAATCCCAGAAATATTAATTTTGAATAGGAAATATCATTATGAACTCCTAGTTTTTCTAAAAATATGCAAATATTCTATCTTATTGCCTAGAAGCTATGAAAACTAATCAACAATAAAAACATATAGCAATTCGATTGTAATCTCCAGGTAGAATTTCCAACAAAAGCAAACCAGGGTCCTTGGAGAAACAGCTGATTTCAGGTCTATGACAGAAAAGAGATAAAAGGAGCCCATAAAATTTGAACCAGAATGGCAAGTAATCTATCAAAAACTTATGGGATTATGTTAAATGGATACCAGAGACAATTTGAATGGCCTCACTGGCCAAAGATGAGAAACGTGAGCATCGAAACCGTGGTCTCAATGATTGTTTTATATATACACATATGTATACATATATGTATTCATACATATGTGTATATATATACACAGTTTCGTGAGTTCATAATGCTACTCAAAAAATAAAAATTAAGACATTAAAAGGGAATTATTGGTAATTCCGGTTGTGTACAACATGTCATTCTGAAAACTAGTGTATATGTGGAAAGATAAACATCAATCCTTCTTTTTCTGTATGAACTTCCTCCCAGGGTAAACAAATATGTGATATAGTGTGATGAAGTGAAGTTCTTCCTTGGAAAAAAGCTCCAGCTAATAAATGTCAAGAACTGTAAAGGGTTGGAGATTTTACCCTACTTCCAGGCTTAGAAGTTAGCTTGCCACAGTTTTGTGGATGCTGGCAGAAGACATGAAACTCCTGTGTAACAGCAAAAGGACAGTTTGTTTATTACTCAAATCAATAGTAGTAGCCATTCTCTTGGACTGATTCCCTAAACTTCAATTCCCCCAGAGTAATGTGATGAGGTCAGATGATGTCAGCTACTTAGTGAATTATGTTGAAAGAAAGGAACCCTAAGCTTTAGAAATGATGATCTTTTATAATGGATTTCAAACAAACTTGTTCAACTTTTGCTCCAGAGGAACTCATTATCTTTGTTATCTTGGATGACAACAAATCTGCCTTCTGATCCAAGGGAGTTGCCATCTCTATCTTCTGAATCTTTTCATTATATATATATATATATCCTTCAAGAAATATTCTGGAGCAAAAGCCATCAGTGTCACTACTCTCAAGATGTGGAGTAATGCAAGAGACCCATGGAGCATTGTCTTTCAATAACCGATGCAGAAGAAAAATGAAATTAGAAAAAGCACCATTTTGCAACTTCTAATAAAATAATGTATCTTAGCAGTGATTACCAGTGGATGTTAAAACCATTAAGGCAATGGTTGATGAGGAACTTATAATGAATGGATTAGGCTGACAAACCTAAGTTCTCTGATCGAAGTTAAAATCATTAAATGTGGAATAACCAGACATCATTTACTTCCTGGTATGATGCAACTGGAAGTACAAAGCAACACCTATATTGGATTCTTGCAAAAATAATTGAACCCAAATATTAGCAAGCTTCTATATCTAACTACCTGGTAGGAGGAAATAAGGAAAAAACAGTGTATATGTTTAAAAAAATATGATATAATTACCAGAAAGTGGAAAATTCTATGGGCCAAATGTCCCAGTTTCATTAATGTGTAGAAGTCATAGAAAAAAACTCTTGTGGTAGGAAAGTTTTTTAAAAATTTAAGAGATGAGGTAACCAATGTAATATATATATATATATATATATATATATATATATATATGTAAAACAGGATGTTCTGATTTTTTTGAACAAAGAGAAATATAAGACATTTTTGAGAATTATGGTAATTTGGTCATAATCTAAGTATTAGATACAAAGGAATTACAATTAATTATATTAGCTGTGCCATGGTTTTTAAGGTCCTTATCTTTTAAAAGATATCCTGAAGTAATTTGTGGATAATAAGATTGCTGGGATTTATTTTAAAATATTTCAACAGAGAAATAAGGCAAGGTAGGAAGGAAGAAAGGAAGGAAGGAAGGGAGGAAGGAAGGAAAGGTAAAAGGAAGGGAGGGAGGAAAGGAAAGAAGGAAAACATTTTCTGTAAAAGCTTTCAAACATTTCTGAAACAAGAGCTTACCTGCCATTACTGGCCTTGAAAGTGTTTTTGGAAGGAAAATTTGCCCTGTTATGGCTTGAAATACACCTTAATTTAAAAAAAAATTAAATTGTATAGAGTGTCACAGTCTGGAGAAAAAAAGCTCTAAAGTTATAGTGTAAGTACTATAGCCAAACTTCATACAGTTTACAGTTTTTTCAACAATCAGACTGCTAAAGACAAATGGGAAAGATACAGAAGCGGAAAGCAGCCCAGACTTGCTGATATTAAACAAAAAGGCAACCCAGTTGTATAGGGATTAAATCAGGAGAAAGAAAAATGCACCAGAACCATTTTGTAAGAAGTGAAAACATGTTAAGGAGCCATTAATTCCAAGGAAAGTGGTACAGGTTTCAAGGGCAGAGTTCTGCTTTAATAACACATGCTTGTTAAATTTCCAGGATCTGTACAAATTTTGTAAACCCTTCTACTTTACAAATTAAAGTTTGATTGATTTTTTTCACAACAATAGTCTATGTCAAACTAATAGGGAAATTAAGGTGAAAGGGACATGCAAGTCTGAATTGATTCACATATTAGCAGCGAGGTCCGCCAGTCATTTAGAGCTCTGTGGGAGGTTCACAGAGAAGGCATTTTGTGAGGTTCTGGGGAGACAGAGCGGAGCCCACAGAAGCCTAGAGAATTGTGTTGTTCTTTGTTTCCTTGTCATTTCCCACCGCAACCCCTCTGAAGCAGCACTGTTCCCTTTCTGAGCTCATGACGCCTCCTGTCTTTAAGAGGCAAACACACTCCATCCGATTTATGATCATTTGCTTCTTCCTTCCCAGAAGAGAGAACTGGACCAAATACTGTTTTGATTCTGGCCAAAAGATTTTTCAAGCCTGAAGAGATCACTGCAAGTCCTTGCTTCTATTTACTAGCAGGATTACTCTTCAGTTATTTCATATATACAGTTATGCTTCCATTCAGCAGAGCAGCTTTGCTGTATTTAGGTGGTCCATCTCTATGAATCATAACGTTTATAAGTAGCTTAATAAGGTGTGTTTCTCTTGTGTACTGAATTTTAGCTTCAGAGCACTTCAGTTGGTTGAAGTGCCCCATCCATCACTGAAGATTTTGCTTTTCTCTGTAAGTTCTTATTTGCTGCTTCTTCAGCAAATGATTTGTAGGATTTTAGAGTGCTCCACACTTAAATTATATATCACTTTGGTATTTAAATCAATGACTTTAAATTACAGCATAATGATTACTTTCAATTTACCTTCACTTAAGGAAGATGATATAATTAAATATGTTTGTTTGATCAGAGCTTGCAAATGAACCTATACATTTACATTAGGTCTCTGTGAGATGAGTTAATTCCCTCGAGATTTTTCTACCATTTGGAAAATGTTGTCAGATCTAAGGCTAAGTCAGCAGTCTTCTCCCTCCCCTTTTCCTTTCCTCAACCTTCCCTCTCTTTCCTCTTTTCTTACCCCTTCCTCCCTATCCCCATACCTACCCTTTTTTTTTCTTCCCCTCTTCTATTTCATGCTTATAGTGTACCTAACATTACTCTAAATACTAGAAATCAATTATTGAATAACTTAGAAGCTGATCTGACTTGTATTTCCAACCAGATACCAATTGAACTTACTCTCATTTCCTGTGCCCAGGGAATTTGCAGTATAGGTCAGGAAGTTTTATGGAAATTGAAGGAGGAAGTGATTTTAAAGAAATGTCAGTATGTCCTAAGCTATCAAGAAGTTGAGATGAATGAGAATTATAGACAACTAACCAGAATATTTCATATATGCTATTTTATCACCAGAAGTTCAATTTGGGACTTTTTACACATCTTCCATGCTTTAACATTCTCAGTTTTCACTGTACTTTCTTGAATATATGGCGTGTAGTTATAAAAACTGTTTTACGTCTACTATTTTATCATCTGTGTAATATCTCTGTTGGTTTCTAATTTGTTGATTTTTCTCCTCATCATGGGTTGTATTTTCCTGCTTCTTTAACTGCCTAGTAATTTTTTATTGGATGCTAGACATTATGATTTTACCCTTTGAGAGCTGCTTAATTATGTATTCCTTTAATTATGAGCTTTGAGCTGGGATACATTTAACTTAGTTGGAAACAGTTTAATCCTTTTAAGCCTTGCTTTTAAAGTTTGTTATGTAGGACCAGAGCACTTTTAAGTCTAGGGTTAATTTTGCTCCATTATTGAGACAAAAACACCTTCTGAATACTCTACCTAATGGCCTTATATTATAAGGTTTTCCACTCTATGTGGTGGTAACCCTAACTATTCTCAGCTTTTTGTGAGCTCCGAGGACTGTGTCACCTTGTCCTTTCTGCTGGTTCTTTCCCAGCCTGCACTGACCAGTACTCAACTGAGAACTCAAGGGGAACCCTCTGAAAATCTCCAGAGCTTTCTCTCCAGGCAGCGCTCTCTCTTTGCAGCACTTTCCTTTTTATGTGGCTCTTCCCTCTCTATCCAGAAATCTCCTCTTTGGATTATATTCTGCAAGTTCTGGCCAAGTTGGCCTCCTGAATTCTCAACTGTATCTCAACTGAGGAAGTCTGCTGGGCTGTGCTTAGTTTCCCCCTTGTTGTGCTGTGTGGCCTGGAAACTGTCTTCAGGCAGTAAGCTGGGGCAATAATTGCATCATCTGGTTTGCTTCCCTTATCTTAAGGATCAATGCCTTATGCTGAAATTGTTGTCATTTATATTTTGTCCAAATGTTTTAGTTGTTTAGGGCAAGAAGGTATATCCAATCCTGTTACTCCATATTGACCAGAAGCCTATATATGTTATTTCAATCCTCATAGCAAGGAGTTATAGCTGAAGCTCATCTAAAATCAATAACTTACTCAAAAATCACATAGTCAGTACAGGCAGAGTCAATAGGCAAACCCTGATCTCTCATACAGAAGTTCATATCAATTTTCTTCTTGCATTTGACCACACATTCTAGATCTTACAAAATAGCTTTAGTATTGTGGGATGGATAGAAGCTTATTTCCAACAATTCGGAAGCAGGTGGTGGGAACTGTAGGTGGTAAATGTAGACATTTTTTCCAAGAAGGTTGGTAGTGAGGGAAGAAAAAGAAAACAACCTGAAAGAGAAAAATGGAAGCCTCAAGAGAGTGTGTTAAAACTGAGGGAAACTTGTATTTCATATGTAGGTGCTCTCAATCTGATGGCTCACTAGTAATAGAGAGAGACCAGCAGTGGTCCATCTACCCAGGGCTTAAAAGGCTCAAGGGATAGAAGGAGTCTTATGAAAAGAGTGTTAAGAAACGCTTGCTGGAGGAGGTGAGGCTTAAGCAAGTCCCTGAAATACTCACCAAGGATACAGAAAAGCAAAAGGCACCAGGGACTTCATTTTAGTGGGAGAGGGATGAAGGCAGGAGACATGGAAATGCACCAGCTGTGTTTGCAGGATGGTGAGAGGATGAATGCAGGTAGAGCAGAGAGTTTTGTCCACTCTCTCATTTCCTAGATTTCACTCCTAGAAATACACCCATAAGACGAACAGTCTGTGGCCAAGGATGACAGCCTAGGACAGCCAATTGGCTTGTCTAACCCCCTCTCCTCATACACACACTCTCAGCTATCATCCAATATGATTGACTACCCTCTCTGTGTAAGGGAACTTGGAAGGTTTGTGTGGGAACCATTAGGAATATAACTATAAGGTGATCAGTGTATAACGGATAATTTTGTCTATGAATAAATGAACTCAGTTTTTCCATGCCACAGGAATCTGAAGAATACTTTCCTTTTGTCTCTGTTCTATATTATTCTCAAGAGAAATACTTCATCTTGCCATACTTTTGCAGTTTTATATCAGCCATCCCTTCCCCAGACACACATCTTCATCCTTCTTTGGAAAATAAAGGAGCTCTGAGCTATAAGTAGAGATGAAGATTTAATCAATTTTGCTCTTTTGGACTTTTATCTAATGTCTGGCTACAACAACTTTTCATTAACACACACACACCACTGGATAATCACAATATAACTGATGTGTGACAGTATATGTGGATCCAAGAACAGGCTTGCCTATAAAGGCAATATTACCTAAAAGGAAGAAGAAAATGAAAAAAGTTCAATTGGAAGGATCAACTATCTTTTTTTTTTTTTTTTAGCATAGGGCTAACTGACTATTTTGGAGGGAGAGTATTTCAAGGGGCCTAGAGTCCTGAGAAATTAGTCTAGTCTTAGGAAGTAATTTCTATTGGTTTAAGAAAATCAATAAATATTTCTGGGCTACAGATTGCTCATCTATAAAATAGCAATAAATAGCCTTATGTATATAGCCTTATAGACTGCCCAACCCATTCCTTTTGTGAGGAGGCCATGCTTGTTGCAAATGAGTCAGCATGGTCATAACTAGGGGTAAAGAAGGAAGGGAGAGGAAGGGCAGACCACCTGGGGAGGGGAGGAGGTATTAATGGTGTGATCACAGAACTTGCAGAGTGTTGTGCAAAAACAGGACAAAACCAGAAACAGGACAATCTCTACTGAGGGAATTGACTGCTGGCTTTGGCTGGGGGTATAGTGAATGTCTTTTTTCTATAAAGGTATGTAGGTGGATCTAATCAGCTGCAGAGCTCTTGGGGTTTTTTCATTTGTTTGTTTCTGTTTTTTCCCCTTGAGTTTGGTAAACGTGTTAGAGCCAAAGATAAATTAGTTGGTACAAAGTTCACAATCCTGAATACAGTTACCCCTTACTCATATGACCCCCAGGCTATTTTCTAATGTTGAATATAAATATATAGCTTTGAAGGGGCTCCAAATAAATAGCGTGCCTATTGTACCTCATACCAATGTCTAGCCCTGACTTTTTTTTTTTTTCTGGTCATGCCGCGTGGCTTGCGGGATCTTAATTCCTTGATCAGAGATTGAACCTGGGCCCACGGTAGTGAAAGCCCCGAGTCTAAACCACTGGACGCCAGGGAATTCCCCTGGCCTCTCTCTTATATAATTGTAGAGATGAAAAGAGGTCTGTGTGGGGATAAGTACAACTGAGCTTCGACTAACAGCACCTGACTCTTAAGGCAAAAGGTATTCCAATGTGACAGGAGAAATGATACCCAGTTCCATCCACCCAGAGTATTTAACCCTCAGTTCCTTGCCCCCCCCAAAATCCTGTTGAATATGATATACCGGGAGTCCCATTAGAAGACATAGTCTAACTGAGGATTGGACATGAGTGGGAGAAAGAATTGTGCACTTGAAGAAAGAGGTGAGCATTAGCCAGATATTCCAGATATTTTTCATTTATGGGCAGGAAATATGACCTGATATATAAAGGGATCCCAGAGATATATATCAGATGCTGCCTAAAAAATGAACTGAGTGCAATGCATTTTGCTTTTGTGAGAGCATAATTATAACTTTGATTTCTATAAAAATTATCTGAAAGAAAAAGTACATAATAAAACAAAGGCCAGTTCCACTCAAGAAAGGCAGCTCCAGTCAGCCATGTATTTTGACATATGCCTCCTTTCCTTTAGGCTTCATTCTCATTCCTGTTTTGCCTTCTAGTATTTAGCACATGTTATAGTTTAACTTGTACCTAAAGTACATATTTCAGAGGTAGTTTAGATGGAGGCGGGTTAAACCATATGAAATAGAACCATGTAAAGACATTAGTATTCATTTTTAGAAAATTCTACTTAGTATAAATTCTTAGACTATGTTGATTCAAAAGCCTAAACAGTACAACGATGTGGCAGCTAAAATGAGAATATTTTCTATTCTTTGACTTTTAATAAATTTTGGAAACAAAAAAAACACCTGAGTGTTTTGTAGTGAAATTGGTGAAAACTGCTATATATTTTTCTTTTAATGTACAAGAAAAGACACGGTTGAGTAGGCTTATAAGAAAAATATAATTTTTAAATTAACACTGAAAAAAAGATGCTTTTAATAATGTTGAGGTTATGGATGGGTTTCTCTAAAGTTTAAAATGTGGGAAAAGTGGGTCAAGGGATGTACTCCTTAGCAGGATTATAAGGAATACATAATTAAAAATAAATGTATAAGAAAATGGTCAGAATAATCAAACTCTTGAGTAAGCAACTTGCTTCTTTGGTAGTCTGAGCAATCCCTTGTCTGCCATTTTTCCATGGAGTTTTAACAAAAAATGAAATAACCCATGTAAACAGAGAAAGCCTGAGGAACAAAATAGAGCTAATTCCTGATTCAGGAACTACTTTAACATAAACCGGGCTCAGTCTGCTTTGTTTGCAAATAAGCTGAAACCTGGAGAAATCCTTAGTGAGGAGATAATTACAGGTGGATATATAGGTTTAAAAACAGAAAATGAAGATTCAGGTATCAGCTATCAGAGGAGCTGACATTTAACAATGTGGCAGGGTCTAGGAAAACATGTCCACATGTACCTGTGGGATTATGGCGCTGCCAGTGAGCCAAGGCCAAATGTGTGTCTTGAAATTTGGGTAAAAATGCTCCAAGTTCCCAAGGGATAGACTTGATCTTAATAAATAAGCTGATATATATGCTCTAGGCAAAGCAAATAGAACAGGGTGAAATAAGTTAGAGATTAGCATAGATTCTCAGGGCTCATGCTTCATTTATCTGTTGCTGCATAAAAAACCAGCCCAATATCTAGTGGCTTACACCAGCAACAGTGAATTACTTGCCCCCATATTTGCAGTGTAGGTAGAGTATGACAGGAAAGGCTCATCTCTGCTCCAGTTTCACCTGGGAAGTTTGAATGGGAATGGAAAATGCACTTTCCAGATGGCCTCTCTCACATGACTGACATGTTGGTGCTGACTGGAGCAAGGACTGCAGACCAAGGACTTCAGTTCCATTTCAGATAGACTTGTTCATTAGAGTGCCCCAGCTTCCTTAAAGCATGGCAGCTGGGTCTAGGAGTGAGTGTTCAGAAAGGCAGGAAGTGGAAACTGACAGTCTTAAATCCTCAGCCAAAATCTTGGCAGAGAGTCACTTCTGTCATATTGTTCAAAGGAGTTAGAAGGTCTGCCGAGGCTTAATGGTAGGAGACCATTAACCCTATCTCTCCGTGAGAAGAGTGGACCTTCTCTGGTCTGTCACAATGCAGGAGCCATTGGAATCTCCAAGAGCATCAGAAGCAATACCTTAGTAAACACATGATGGTCTAAATACTAGAAAGTATTTCTTGGGGCCAAAAATGGGGAACATTCTTAATTATTTACGGGTTCAAATGAAGATGTGCAAGAATATGTGCAGGAACTAGACCATCTTCAGAATATTGGCATGCAATATTGTCCATGTCCAGAGTTTGGAAAAGCTTTGGGAACACAGTTAGTCAGAGTGCTAAGAAGTTCCTCAATGAATTTATAATCACTTCATAGTTAATTTGTGCTACCACTGAAGATGTACCTCGGTCAAAAATCTGATTAATTTGGTGAGTCCATGTAGCTCTTTTCTGTACATATGCAATTTAGAAATATATAATCTCATAAACAATCTTATTAAGTATAATATGTAATAATGGGAAGAGAACAATAATAATACTGCCCAAGGCATCCAAACCCTATATGATGGTAATAAGAGAAGAAATGGAAAAAAATGTAAATACCTTAATATCTAGATGCTTTGCAATTAAGCCACAGTTACTAAATATCTATTATTCACCAGCACTTTGGTTTGAGTTAGGCATATAAAAATAGAAAATCTTGGGTTCTGCATACAAGAATTTTTTTTCTACAATTCTTGGAAATGATGTAAGCATTTAATCTAATGACTACTATACAAGTGAAACAAAGGTAGTGTGTATAATGTATAAATTTGTGTCTGAAAATTCTGGGGGTTAGGGGTTAGGGTTCAAGACAAGCAAATATACAAAGTCATGAAAGTGGGTGGAGAAAGTTTTGATACAATAATATTAAAGTTGCAATAGACCACTCAATATTCTAGTGGAGCAGAAATACCCAAGAAATTAAAAACAAACAAACAAGAAAAGTAACAGGAGAGAAAGTAAACCTAGGCAGTATTTCAAAGTTACCAAATGAAGGTTTCTTAAAACAGATTAATAAAAAATTATGACCCAAATCATTGTTCTTGTGTGTTATAATATTCTCACTTAGAGATGAGAATGAAAGATGCTGTCAAATCCTTATTTTGAGAGAGAAGAGACAAAGAACTCCAAACTGGTAAGAACTGGATAGCAGCAAAAATTCAATGAAATATATAATAGTCACTGTATAAACTCTGTCTTCTTCTGCCAAGAGGTAATCAAGAGCTAGCTGGTTATCAATAACTACATTAGCCAAGGAAACAAGAGAGGTTTTACATCCCATTAAAACTTGCCCTGTTCCATCACATAACCAAGCTGTCTGGCGAGATTTCTCAGCATTGTTTCATGATAGATAAAGCCTCCCCATGGAGCTGCCGGTCCTGTGGCCAGCCCCGCCCCTGCCTAGATCATTCGTGGTGCTCCCTGGGTTTGGTGGTGACCCGGAGTGGTCCTGTTAGAGATGCAAATCCCTCCTATAGTCCCTAGAGTGCACGCTCCTATGAAGTGGACATTATCAATGTAGCTTAGTTGGAAAAGGACAGGGCCTGGCCATAATTCTGTAACATATGATGGTTTCTGCAGAGGGAAACAAACCCTTCAGGAGCACAGACCTGAATGTCTGTCTCGTGGTTGTTAAGAGCTTTGAGTCCTTGAAGGACATAGCTATTGTTAGTACCTGTGCAACTAGGGGACAACAAACCATTATGTTGGTAATTTAGATCCTATGATGTTATAAAGGTCTTAATAAAATGCTCGAGTATGATCTGGTTAGTTTTGTCAGAGGGTCGAGGGTGGAAGGCCAGCTCACTCTTTGCTTGGTATCCCATAGGTGGGTTGAATTGGATTGACCCGGTGGATGGGACATTTCCTTCCCACCATACACATTCCGTGTTGTTTAGGGGGACAGGGCCATAGTTTGAAACAGGGCACCAGTAGGTAAGGTTGTAAGTAGAGATTACCACTATATAAGAGGCAGGATAGCTGGTGTAATTATACCTTCGGAGGCTCTCAGGGCATGTGAAACAAATGTTGTTTGTGCAGTTTAACATAGCGTACCCCACCCCTTGGGTCCAGTTGTATGGGGGAGTCAGGTTAAAGGATATTGCTTCTTCCAGGGGTATTTTTCCTCAGGCTTTAATCTTATTTCTATGGGGAGGGGGGAAAATTTTGCCCTTCCTGGCACCAAGGTATCCCAAAATACAGGATCTGCCTGTTCTCTAATTTCTTGGGGGATGTCCTGGGAAATATTTTGATGACCAGCAGGTGGATCATCTGGGGCTACCAATAGATGCATTCTCTGTTTAATTCTCTACCTTCTTGGACTTTACCCTGTCCTAAGAATATACTAGCTTCTAACTTATTTAGCAAATCTCTTCTGAGGAGGGGGACAGGGCATTCTGGTGTATACAAAAAGGAGTGAGTAATAATAATGGACCTGACTCTGCAGGCATGGGGAGATGTAAGTCCCCCTACCTTTGGCTATCCATCAACTCCCGTCACAGTACAGTCACGGTTGGGGAGGGGCCAGCCGGCCAAGTCAGAACAGGGCAGGTGGCTCCAGAGTCTACAAGAAGTTCAGTTCTCGTACCTGCCACACTGAGGGTGACCTGAGGTTCCTCAGGAGTGATGAAGATGGATCAAGTAGGGTCTGGAGCCGGGCAGGCACTCGGGCCTGTCAGTCAGTGTTCAGGAATCTCTCATCTGAGAGATTCCCCAGGAGCTGGGGCCAGTCAGGTGTGTCCCTTGGGCATCCCACAGGAGGGTGCTCAGAACAACCCCCCTTGCAGTGCCCTTCCTTCCCACAAAAGGCATGCTGGTTTGGGCCCAGGTGGCTTCTTGGCTCTGTCAGGTCTTTCTGGCCCTCCAGAGTCCCCTGAGGTGGCAGGCGAATGAGAGGAGCTAAAAGCTGCATTTTCTTTATTAGCCTCCTATCCTTATTGACCTCCTCTTGTTAAGTCCTGGTTATTATAGACCTTGATGGACTCCTCTACCAAGGTTGACAACAGGGTTTGAGGCCCAGCCTCAAGATTTTGTAGATTTCTCCTGACATCAGGAGTGGACTGGATAATAAAATGCATGGCCGATAGCGACCTCCCTTCTGTGGACTCAGCATCTCTGTTCGTGTATTCTTGAATGACTCTGTCACCCGGCTCAGGAAGACTGCCGGGCTTTCACCTGTTTCCTGTGTAACCTCTTGGACCTTATAATTTACAGACTTCACCATACACCTTTTTATTCCTTCTGATAAAGTAATATGATGTCTCATCCTAGCCTGGCCTACATGATCTTTAGAGTCCAGCATGGGTCATGATCTGAGGTTGCATTATCACTCGCTCGATAATTTGGTGGTGGGGATTGGTGGCCAGTAGGCCATTTGCGTGTTCCTTTTCTCATTATACTCTCCTTTCCTTCCGGGGTGCCACAGTGGACCAGAATAACTATGATGTCCTCCCAGGTCAGGGAGAACGTTAACCCCAACCTGTTAGATTCATCCCTGAACTTGTCAGGGTTCTTTGAGAATCTGCCAAACCTCTCCTTACAGATTTCTAGGTCCCCCTTCGAGAAGGGGGCGTGCACTCCGGTAATCCCTCCGTTTCCATCAGCTATTTCCCAGAGGAGGTAAAGGCCTTGTGGGGAAAAAGTGGAGGCTAACTTTGAACCTGATTGGAAACCCACTGGGGACACCAAGGGGGGCTCCAATTTTGGGATTTCTAATTTGACAGGGGAAGGTGGGGTTCTGGAGGCTGAAGGTAATGGTGAAGGGGAAGAAACGGGGGCCTGAGAATGAGGCTCAGTATGCTGATGGCTATTCGGCGGTTGAAAGAAGGGGTCTGTGAGAAGGTCTGGATCTGAATCTTTTGGGGGTGACACAGAAATAGAGGCTATGCACACACAACAGGAATCCCTCAGACTAGAATGTTAATAAAGTTTCATAAAGGCCTGCACACATGGGACCTCTCCCCATCCTGGGAACTGCTTACAAAATAGGTTCAGTGATAAAATGGTGTTAAAGTTAAGGAATCCATTCTGTGGCCACTTCTCCTGGTCACCCAAGGCATATTGGGGCCAGGCTGTGTTGCAAAAGAAAATCAACTTATTCCTTTTCAAACCATCTAATTTAACTGTCCCCAGTTGTTAAGAATGCAAACCCAGAGGAGAATCTTTGGGGATTCCCTGGGCTTTTAACACGTTTACATATAAATCTGGGGGCTAACCACTAGAGATCCTCGGGGCAGGATGGAGTCCTCAAGGCCTATAATAACGGCAAAGGAGACCACATAATTCCCTCCCCAGTGTTAGTGACACAAAGCAAGGAGTTTCCAGCATGAAAGGGACAGGAGTGCAGGTATGAGAACCAAGAGAGAGGTAAGGGGAGGAGGGACAGGAGAGACAGAAGAGCAAGAGTCAGACAGAGAGAGATTGCCCTTTCAAGCTGCCCCCTGCATGTATCTACTCGACAGCAGTCCCTGGGCTTCCAGAAGGGGCAAGCGAAGGAGGGGTCACCCTGTCCACTATCCAACGGGGTGATCGATCCTGAGAACCAGCCATTTGTATGTTGTCTGAGGGACTCTGATCCACAAGTGGGCTTTGCACCACAGGTTTATATCTGCTTCGTCAGCCTGTTCCTAATGGGACTTCTCTTGGGGGCAGGGAAAAAAAAAAGGGTGAAAATATTGTGATGATTGGACTTCCAGACACTATATGATATGAGGGTTAAACATCTATCACTCTCAGAAATCTCTTTTCAGGGAGAGCACCCTGGACCAACATCTGCAGGGTATGAGGCGAGCCTCTCCCACCTCTGTTTGCCACCAACCAAGGTGAGCCATTGTTGCCCAGAAGGAGCAGGTCTCATAAACTGAGAGGATTGATGCTGTAGCTGCGGGACATTCACTCTCTCTGGGAAAGATATGACAGAGAAAGAGGAGAGGACAGAGATAGGAGAGGACAAAGAAAGGAGAAAGAGATATATCAAGAGAGGGAAAAGGACAAATGGGAGGGAGAAAGTATTGCCCGAATGAGGGCGCTGAGGCCTTCAGGGGCCTGGAAAGCAGACTTACCAAACGTGGTGACACTGAGACAAGAGGTTCAGGCAGACGCTTGTCACCCACAGGAAGCTGGAGGGGTCCTGGATCCTTCTCCTCCTTCTGGAGGTGCTGGAGGTGCCTGGACCCTCTCCCAGAGAGGGGACAGAAGGCCCCACAGGCGTCTCACCACAGTTGTCACAAAGTATGATAGGAACTGGGGTCCTTGGACTCTTTCATCACTAGATATTAATATCTAGTGATTAAAGTAAAGAGTAGGAACTTAGGCAAGGCTTTATTGACATTCATGCTGCAGCGTGATGGAGTAAAAGCAAGCAACATGCTCACTCCCTGGGGTGGGGGTTGGAACGGGGTAAGCTGGTTCCTTAAATGGAGTGAAGGTGTGGGCGGGTCTATGGATTGGTTAGGAGGGGACACTTAGATGGTCTGCCCACCCCCTCGGTGGTGCTGTATGCAGGGACCATACGCAGTACCCTGCTTTTGCTCCTGGCACTCAGAAGTGGCAGTTGGGTTTTGGCCTTTTTCTATCTTACTGTTCAAAATTTGCTCTGACTGTGCATGCAGGCAGTTTTTAGTCCCTTGTAGTTTCTTTGTATTCTGTTGCTTGAGGAGATGTTTGTCCAGGTGCAAGGACTCCAGTAGAGGGTCCCAGATCCCACCCTGTCTCACTAAGTCCCATTACCAATTAAGTGTTCAAGGCTTTTGCAGTGTTCTTATTATCTCCCACTCAGTAGTCAGTCTGGGAACTGGGTGGATGTCTATCCATTAGCTCAGTTCTCAGTGTTTGGAATGATAATTAGGATCAAATGCACACATAGGCAGCTAGGGAAGTAAACCAAGTTTCCTGAGCAACTTTATAGGATTGCTTCCTGAGAGTCTCCTGCTTTGATTCGTAATCTCCCTGGTTCTTTCCAGTTCCCTAGTACTCTCCTTTTTGGTCCTCCATCGAGAAGCTATCAGTTTATATTATTGCCCTTTTGTGTCTGAAGCTAAGCAGTAATGAGGAACTTGGAGAATGAGAGAGAGAAGTGGGGAAGACAGGAAAAGAGAGGAGAGAGGAAGAGAGAGATACAGGGAAAGAGAAAAATCAGAGGAGTTGGCCCTGCCCTGTTGAAAGAGCAATTCTACTCAAACCTGGAAGAACTTTCCTTCCCTCAGAGTTTGGCTTTTCTGGTTTTTTACTGACACACTTATGTTGTCACCATGGGATTGCCTGAGGACTGGACCATGGGAGAATGAATATATGGGTTATTTCCAATTTTAAAAATCACAAATAATATATTCATATATGTTGGATGGGAACAAATATTTTTATTTCTTTAGGTACAATATACAGGAATAAGAATGCTGAGTCAAATGGTAAGAATATATTTAACTTCGTAAAGGTTGCCAAACAGTTTTTCAGAGTGGCCATAACATTGCATATTCCCACCATCAACACATGAGAGTTCCAGTTGCTCTGCATTCCAATATTGGTATTGTCTATAATTTTATTTTAGCTATCCTAATATTTAGGTAGTTGTATGTCATTGTGGTTTAAATTTGTATTTTCTTAATAGCTAATGATGTTGCATTTCTTTCCATGTGATTATTGCCATCCTTATATACTCTTTGGTGAAGGATCTGTTCTGTCCTTTGTTAATTTTATAAAATTGAGCTGCTTGTTTTAATATTGTTGGGTTTTAAGAATTCTTTATGTAGTGTGGATACAATCCTTTACAGATGTTTGATTTGCGAATACTTTCTTCCAATTCATAGCTTATCTTTTTATTCTTTTGATAGTGTCTTTTTTTTTTTTTCAAACATCTTTATTGAAGTATAATTGCCTTACAATAGTGTGTTAGCATCTGCTTTATAACAAAGTGAATCTGTTATACATATACAATATGTTCCCATTTCTCTTCCCTCTTGCATCTCCCTCCCTCCCACCCTCCCCATCCCACCCCTCTAGGTGGTCACAAAGCACCGAGCTGATCTCCCTGTGCTATGCGGCTGCTTCCCACTAGCTATCTATTTTACATTTGGTAGTGTATATATGTCCATGACACTCTCTTACCCTGTCACATCTCACCCCACCCCCTCCCCCTATCCTCAAGTCCATTCTCTAGTAGGTCTGTGTCTTTATTCCCGTCTTGCCACTAGGTTCTTCATGGCCTTTTTTTTTTTTTTCCCTTAGATTCCATATATATGTGTTAGCATACTGTATTTGTTTTTCTCTTTCTGACTTACTTCACTCTGTATGACAGACTCTAACTCCATCCACCTCATTACAAATACCTCCATTTCATTTCTTTTTATGGCTGAGTAATATTCCATTGTATATATGTGCCACATCTTCTTTATCCATTCATCTGTCGATGGACATTTAGGTTGCTTCCATGTCCTGGCTATTGTAAATAGAGCTGCAATGAACATTTTGGTACATGACTCTTTTTGACCTATGGTTTTCTCAGGGTATATGCCCAGTAGTGGGATTGCTGGGTCGTATGGTAGTTCTATTTGTAGTTTTTTAAGGAACCTCCATACTGTTCTCCATAGTGGCTGTATCAATTTACATTCCCACCAACAGTGCAAGAGTGTTCCCTTTCCTCCACACCCTCTCCAGCATTTATTGTTTCTAGATTTTTTGATGATGGCCATTCTGACCGGTGTGAGATGATATCTCATTGTAGTTTTGATTTGCATTTCTCTAATGATTAATGATGTTGAGCATTCTTTCATGTGTCTGTAGGCCATCTGTATATCTTCTTTGGAGAAATGTCTATTTAGATCTTCTGCCCATTTTTGGATTGGGTTGTTCGTTTTTTTGTTATTGAGCTGCATGAGCTGCTTGTAAATCTTGGAGATTAATCCTTTGTCAGTTGCTTCATTTGCAAATATTTTCTCCCATTCTGAGGGTTGTCTTTTGGTCTTGTTTATGGTTTCCTTTGCTGTGCAAAAGCTTTTCAGTTTCATTAGGTCCCATTTGTTTATTTGTGTTCTTATTTCCATTTCTCTGGGAGCTGGGTCAAAAAGAATCTTGCTGTGATGTATGTCATAGAGTGTTCTGCCTATGTTTTCCTCTAAGAGTTTGATAGTGTCTGCCCTTACACTTAGGTCTTTAATCCATTTTGAGTTTATTTTTGTGCATGGTGTCAGGGAGTGTTCTAATTTCATACTTTTACATGTTCCTGTCCAATTTTCCCAGCACCACTTATTGAAGAGGCTGTCTTTTCTCCACTGTGTATGCTTGCCTCCTTTATCAAAGATAAGTTGACCATATGTGTGTGGGTTTATCTCTGGGCTTTCTATCCTGTTCCATTGATCTATATTTCTGTTTTTGTGCCAATACCAAACTGTCTTGATTACTGAAGCTTTGTAATATAGTCTGAAGTCAGGGAGCCTGATTCCCCCAGCTCCATTTTTCGTTCTCAAGATTGCTTTGGCTATTCGGGGTCTTTTGTGTTTCCATACAAATTGTGAAATTTTTTGTTCTAGTTCTGTGAAAAATGCCAGTGGTAGTTTGATAGGGATTGCATTGAATCTGTAGATTGCTTTGGGTAGTAGAGACATTTTCACAATGTTGATTCTTCCAATCCAGGAACATGGTATATCTCTCCATCTATTTGTATCATCTTTAATTTCTTTCATCAGTGTCTTATAATTTTCTGCATACAGGTCTTTTGTCTCCTTAGGTAGGTTTATTCCTAGATATTTTATTCTTTTTGTTGCAATGGTAAATGGGAGTGTTTTCTTAATTTCACTTTCAGATTTTTCATCATTAGTGTATAGAAATGCAAGAGATTTCTGTGCATTAATTTTGTATCCTGCTACTTTACCAAATTCATTGATTAGCTCTAGGAGTTTTCTGGTAGCATCTTTAGGATTCTCTATGTATAGTATCATGTCATCTGCAAATAGTGACAGCTTTACTTCTTCTTTTCCAATTTGGATTCCTTTTATTTCTTTGTCTTCCCTGATTGCTGTGGCTAGGACTTCCAGAACTATGTTGAATAATAGTGGTGAGAGTGGGCAACCTTGTCTTGTTCCTGATCTTAGTGGAAATGGTTTCAGTTTTTCACCATTGAGGACAATGTTGGCTGTGGGTTTGTCATATATGGCCTTTATTATGTTGAGGAAAGTTCCCTCTATGCCTACTTTCTGCAGGGCTTTTATCATAAATGGGTGTTGAATTTTGTCAAAAGCTTTCTCTGCATCTATTGAGATGATCATATGGTTTTTCTCCTTCAATTTGTTAATATGGTGTATCACATTGATTGATTTGCGTATATTGAAGAATCCTTGCATTCCTGGGATAAACCCCACTTGATCATGGTGTATGATCCTTTTAATGTGCTGTTGGATTCTGTTTGCTAGTATTTTGTTGAGGATTTTTGCATCTATGTTCATCAGTGATATTGGCCTGTAGTTTTCTTTCTTTGTGACATCTTTGTCTGGTTTTGGTATCAGGGTGATGGTGGCCTCGTAGAATGAGTTTGGGAGTGTTCCTCCCTCTGCAATATTTTGGAAGAGTTTGAGAAGGATAGGTGTTAGCTCTTCTCTAAATGTTTGATAGAATTCGCCTGTGAAGCCATCTGGTCCTGGGCTTTTGTTTGTTGGAAGGTTTTTAATCACAGTTTCAATTTCAATGCTTGTGATTGGTCTGTTCATATTTTCTATTTCTTCCTGGTTCAGTCTCGGCAGTTTGTGCATTTCTAAGAATCTGTCCATTTCTTCCAGGTTGTCCATTTTATTGGCATATAGTTGCTTGTAGTAATCTCTCATGATCTTTTGTATTTCTGCAGTGTCAGTGGTTACTTCTCCTTTTTCATTTCTAATTCTATTGATCTGAGTCTTCTCCCTTTTTCTCTTGATGAGTCTGGCTAATGGTTTATCAATTCTGTTTATCTTCTCAAAGAACCAGCTTTTAGTTTCATTGATTTTTGCTATTGTTTCCTTCATTTCTTTTTCATTTATTTCTGACCTGATCTTTATAATTTCTTTCCTTCTGCTGGCTTTGGGGTTTTTTTGTTCTTCTTTCTCTAATTGCTTTAGGTGCAAGGTTAGGTTGTTTATTCGAGATGTTGCCTGTTTCTTGAGGTAGGCTTGTATTGCTATAAACTTCCCTCTTAGCACTGCTTTTGCTGTGTCCCATAGGTTTTGGGTCGTCGTGTCTCCATTGTCATTTGTTTCTAGGTATTTTTTGATTTCCCCTTTGATTTCTTCAGTAATCACTTCGTTATTAAGTAATGTATTGTGTAGCCTCCATGTGTTTGTATTTTTTACAGATATTTTCCTGTAATTGATATCTAGTCTCATAGCGTTGTGGTCGGAAAAGATACTTGATACGATTTCAATTTTCTTAAATTTACCAAGGCTTGATTTGTGACCCAAGATATGATCTATCCTGGAGAATGTTCCATGAGCACTTGAGAAAAATGTGTATTCTGTTGTTTTTGGGTGGAATGTCCTATAAATATCAATTAAGTCCATATTGTTTAATGTATCATTTAAAGCTTGTGTTTCCTTATTTATTTTCATTTTGGATGATCTGTCCATTGGTGAAAGTGGGGTGTTAAAGTCCCCTACTATGATTGTGTTGCTGTCGATTTCCCCTTTTATGGCTGTTAGTATTTGCCTTATGTATTGAGGTGCTCCTATGTTGGGTGCATAAATATTTACAATTGTTATACCTTCCTCTTGGATCGATCCCTTGATCATTATATAGTGTCCTTCTTTGTCTCTTGTAATAGTCTTTATTTTAAAGTCTATTTTGTCTGATATGAGAATTGCTACTCCAGCTTTCTTTTGATTTCCATTTGCATGGAATATCTTTTTCCATCCCCTCACTTTCAGTCTGTATGTGTCCCTAGGTCTGAAGTGGGTCTCTTTTAGACAGCATATGTATGGGTCTTGTTTTTGTATCCATTCAGCCAGCCTGTGTCTTTTGGTGGGAGCATTTAATCCATTTACATTCAAGGTAATTATCGATATGTATGTTCCTATTCCCATTTTCTTAAATGTATTGGGTTTGTTATTGTAGGTGTTTTCCTTCTCTTGTGTTTCTTGCCTAGAGAATTTCCTTTAGCATTTGTTGTAAAGCTGGTTTGGTGGTGCTGAACTCTCTCAGCTTTTGCTTGTCTGTAAAGGTTTTAATTTCTCCATCGAATCTGAATGAGATCCTTGCTGGGTAGAGTAATCTTGGTTGTAGGTTTTTCTCCTTCATGACTTTAAGTATATCCTGCCACTCCCTTCTGGCTTGCAGAGTTTCTGCTGAGAGATCAGATGTTAACCTTATGGGGATTCCCTTGTGTGTTATTTGTTTTTTTTCCCTTGCTGCCTTTAATATGTTTTCCTTATATTTAATTTTTGACAGTTTGATTAATATGTGTCTTGGCGTGTTCCTCCTTGGGTTTATCCTGTATGGGACTCTCTGTGCTTCCAGGACTTGATTAACTATTTCCTTTCCCATATTAGGGAAGTTTTCAACTATAATCTCTTCAAAAATTTTCTCAGTCCCTTTCTTTTTCTCTTCTTCTTCTGGTACCCCTATAATTCGAATGTTGGCACGTTTAATGTTGTCCCAGAGGTCCCTGAGACTGTCCTCAGTTCTTTTCATTCTTTTTTCTTTATCCTGCTCTGTAGTAGTTATTTCCACCATTTTATCTTCCAGGTCACTTATCCTTTCTTCTGCCTCAGTTATTCTACTATTGATCCCATCTAGAGTATTTTTAATTTCATTTATTGTGTTTTTCATCATTGCTTGGTTCCTCTTTAGTTCTTCTACATCCTTGTTAAATGTTTCTTGCATTTTGTCTATTCTGTTTCCAAGATTTTGGATCATCCTTACTATCATTATTCTGAATTCTTTTTCAGGTAGACTACCTATTTCCTCTTCATTTGTTAAGTCCAGTGTGTTTTGAGCCTGCTCCTTCATCTGCTGTGTGTTTTTCTGTCGTCTCATTTTGCCTATCTTATTGTGTTTGGGGTCTCCTTTTCACAGGCTGCAGGTTCGTAGTTCCCGTTGTTTTTGGTATCTGTCCCCAGCGGCTAAGGTTGGTTCAGTGGGTTGTGTAGGCTTCCTGGTGGAGGGAACTAGTGCCTGAGTTCTGGTGGATGAGGCTAGATCTTGTCTTTCTGGTGGGCACGTCCACGTCTGGTGGTGTATTTTGTGGTGTCTGTGGCCTTATTATGATTTTAGGCAGCCTCTCTGCCAATGGATGGGGTTGTGTTCCTGTCTAGCTAGTTGTTTGGCATAGGATGTCCAGCACTGTAGCTTGCTGGTCGTCGAGTGAAGCTGGGTCTTGATGTTGAGATGGAGATCTCTGGGAGATTTTTGCCGTTTGGTATTACGTGGAGCTGGGAGGTCTCTTGTGGACCAGTGTTCTGAAGTTGGCTCTCCCACCTCAGAGGCACGGCCCTGATGCCTGGCTGGAGCACCAAGAGCCTTTCGTCCACACGGCTCAGAGTAAAAGGGAGAAAAAATAGAAAGAAAGAAAGAAAGAGGCTATAATATAGTGAAGTAAAATAAAGCTATTGTAAAGCAAAGCTATACAGACAAAATCTCACCCAGAAGCATATACATATACACTCACAAAAAAAGGAAAAGGGGAAAAATTAATATCTCCTGCTCCCAATGTCCACCTCCTGAATTTGGGCTGATTCGCTGTCTATTCAGGTATTCAGCAGATGCAGGCACATCAAGTTGTTTGTGGAGTTTTAATCCGCTGCTTCTGAGGCTGCTGGGAGAGATTTCCCCTTCTCTTCCCTGTTCGCACAGCTCCTGGGGTTCAGCTTTGGATTTGGACCCGCCTCTGCGTGTAGGTCGCCTGAGGGCGTCTGTTCCCCGCCAAGACAGGACGGGGTTAAAGGAGCAGCTGCTTCGGGGGCTCTGGCTCACCCAGGCCGCGGGGAGGGAGCGGTACGGAGGAGGCGGGGCGAGCCTGCGGCAGCCGAGGCCGGCGTGACGTTGCACCAGCCTGAGGCGCGCCGTGCGTTCTCCCGGGGATGTTGTCCCCGGATCCCGGGACCCCGGCAGTGGCGGGCTGCACAGGCTCCCGGGACGGGAGGTGTGGAGAGTGACCTGTGCTCACACACAGGCTTTTTGGAGGCGGCAGCAGCAGCCCCAGCGTCTCACGCCCGTCTCTGGGGTCCGCGCTGATCGCCGTGGCTTGCGCCCTTCCCTGGAGCTCGTTTAGGTGGCGCTCTGAATCCCCTCTCCTTGCGCGCAGCGAAACAAAGAGGCAAGAAAAAGTCTCTTGCCTCTTCGGCAGCTGCAGACCTTTTCCCGGTCTCCCTCCCGGCTAGCTGTGGTGCGCCAACCCCTTCAGGCTGTGTTCACGCCGCCAGCCCCAGTCCTCTCCCTGCGCTCCGACCGAAGCCGAGCCTCAGCTCCCAGCCCTGCCCGCCCCGGCGGGGGAGCAGACAAGCCTCTCGGGCTGGTGAGCGCCGCTCGGCGCCGAGCCTCTGTGCGGGAGTCTCTCCGATTTTCCCTCTGCGCCCCTGTTGCTGTGGGATCCGTGCTGATAGCCGCGGCTCGCGCCCTTCTCTGGAGTTCGTTTAGGTGGCGCTCTGAATCCCCTCTCCTTGCCCGCCGCGAAACAAAGAGGCAAGAAAAAGTCTCTTGCCTCTTCGGCAGCTGCAGACTTTTTCCCCGGACTCCCTCCCGGCTAGCTGTGGTGCGCTAACCCCTTCAGGCTGTGTTCACGCTGCCAGCCCCAGTCCTCTCCCTGCGATCCGACCGAAGCCCGAGCCTCAGCTCCCAGCCCCGCCCGCCCCGGCGGGGAAGCAGACAAGCCTCTCGGGCTGGTGAGTGCTGCTCGGCGCCGAGCCTCTGTGCGGGAACCTCTCCGCTTTGCCCTCCGCACCTCTGTGGCTGCGCTCTCCTCCGAGGCTCTGAAGCTTCCCCCCTCCGCCCCCCGCAGTCTCCGCCCGCGAAGGGGCTCCTAGTGCGTGGAAACCTTTCCTCCTTCACGGCTCCCTCCCACTGGTGCAGGTGCCGTCCCTATTCTTTTGTCTCTGTTATTTCTTTTTTCTTTTGCCCTACCCAAGTACGGGGGGAGTTTCTTGCCTTTTTGGAGGTCGGACGTTTTCTGCCAGCGTTCAGTGGGTGTTCTGTAGGAGCAGTTCCACGTGTAGGAGTATTTCTACTGTATCTGTGGGAAGGAATGTGATCTCCGCGTCTTACTCTTCCGCCATCTTCTCTTGATAGTGTCTTTGACACAGCAAAAGCTTTCAGTTTTGATGAAGTCCTATTTATCATTTTTATCATCAAATTAGCTTTTGGTGTAATTTCTAAGAACTCTTGTTCTAAATCTAGGTCATGATGATTTTTTCCTGAGTTTCTTCTGAGAGTTTATAATTTGTAGGTTTACATTTAGATTTATAGTTTATTTGGAATTGATCTTTGTATGAGGTATGAGACTTAGGTCAAGCTTTATTGTTTTTGCCTATGGATGACCAATTGTTACAATACCATTTGTTACAAAGACTATCTTTTCTCCATTTAATTGTTTTTTCATCTTCGGTAAATATCAAATGGCTATATTTTTTTGAGTCTCTGGCTGCATTACCTATTCTGTTCCAGTGATCTATGTCTTTCTTTCTTTGTCAATACCACCTTCCTGATTAAGTAGCTTTATAGTAAGTCTTAAAATCAAGTAGTATGAGTTCTTTACGTTGTCCTTTTTTAAGTTGTTATAGCTATTCCAACTCCTTTGTTCTTGCATATAAATTTTAGAATCAGCTAATACAAGCCATTTCAAAGAAATAATAACTTTTACTCTTAGGCAGCATTGGGGTAAAATCAGTTTCAATTTCTCTTACAAAGAAAAATGAATATTTTATTTTATTTTTGGAATAGTTTACATTTGATGTCTACAGGAACCAGGTTACAGAACATTAGATACAAAAAATTTAAGGTTAAAAATATATACATATCTTACATTATATATATATTAGACCTACCTACCAATTGCCTGTTAATTGATTTATTTGAAATTGACATTTTCCACAGACTACTGGGTTCATACATAAAGTTCATAAATACCACACTAAAAGTAAATTTAACTTAAAATTTAGAAGTCTGCAATTGAGGGAGGAGCGGGAGAGGAGCTGAGGGTGATTGCCCGCCCACTCGGGCCAGGGAGCCTGCTGAGCTCCCAGGCCGGTACCCCCCATTTCAAAGCCTCCTCCAGGCCATGTGGGTTATCGATAATAACCTTGAATGTAAATGGATTAAATGCCCCAACCAAAAGACACAGACCAGCTGAATGGATACAAAAACAAGACCCATATATATGCTGTCTGCAAGACACCCACTTCAGACCTAGGGACACATACAGACTGAAAGTGAAGGGATGGAAAAAGATATTTCATGCAAATGGAAATCAAAAGAAAGCTGGAGTAGCAATACTCGTATCAGATAAAATAGACTTTAAAATAAAGACTGTTTCAAGAGATAAGGAGGGACACTACATAATGATCAAGGGATCAATCCAAGAGGAAGATATAACAATTATACATGTTTACGCATCCAACATAGGAACACCTCAACACATAAGGCAAATGCTAACAACCATGAAAGGATAAATTGACAGTAACACAATAATAGTAGAGGACTTTAACATCCCACTTACACCAATGGACAGATCATCCAAACAGAAAGTAAATAAGGAAACACAAGCTTTAAATGACTCAATAGACCAGATAGATTTAATTGGTATTTATAGAACATTCCACCTGAAAGTGGCAGAATACACTTTCTTCTCAAGTGCACATGGAACATTCTCCAGGATAGATCACATCTTGGGTCACAAATTGTGCCTCAGAAAATTTAAGAAAATTGATATCATATCAAGCATCTTTTCTGACCATAATGCTGTGAGATTGGAAATCAATTACAGAAAAAAAACCTGTAAAAAACACAAATACATGGAGGCTAAACAGTGCACTACTAAATAACCAAGAGATCGCTGAAGAAATCAAAGAAGAAATTAAAAAATGCATAGAAACAAATGACAATGAAAACACGATGACCCAAAACCTATGGGACGCAGCAAAAGCGGTTCTAAGAGGGAAGTTTATAGCAATTCAATCTCACCTCAAGAAACAAGAAAAATCTCAAATAAACAATCTAACGCTACACTTAAAACAACTAGAGAAAGAAGAACAAGGAAAACCCAAAGTCATTAGAAGGAAATAAATCATAAATATCAGAGCAGAAATAAATGAAAGAGAAGCAAACAAAAAACAAAAAACAAAAAACAGTAGCAAAGATCAATAAAACTAAAAGCTAGTTCTCTGAGAAGATAAACAAAATTGATAAACCCTTAGTCAGACTCATGAAGAAAAAAAGGGAGAGGATGCAAATCAATAAAATTAGAAATGTAAAAGGAGAAATCACAACTGGCACTGCAGAAATACAAAGGATTATAAGAGAATACTACAAACAATGATATGCCAATAAAATGGACAGCCATGAAGAAATGGACAAATTCTTGGAAAGGTACAATTATCCAAGACTGAACCAGGAAGAATTCGAACAAATAAACAGACCTATCACAAGTAATGAAATTGAAACCATAATTAAAAATCTTCCAACAAACAAAAGTCCAGGACCAGATGGCTTCACAGGCAAATTCTATAAAACATTTAGAGAAAAGCTAACACCAATCCTTCTCAAACTCTTCTAAAAAATTGCAGAGGGAAAAACACCCCCAAATTCATTCTGCAAAGCCACCATCACCCCGATACCAAAACCAGAAAAAGTTATCACAAAAAATGAAAATTATAGACCAATATCACTGATGAACATAGATGCAAAAATCCTGAACAAAATACTTGCAAACAGAATCCAACAGCACATTAAAAGAATCAGGCACCATGATCAAGTGGGATTTATCCTAGGGATGCAAGGATTCTTCAATATATGCAAATCAATCAATGTGATACAACACATTAACAAATTAAGGAATAAAAACTATATGATCATCTCAGTAGATGCAGAAAAAGCTTTTGACAAAATTCAACACCCATTTATGATAAAAACTCTCCAGAAATGGGCATAGAGGGAACCTACCTCAATATAGTAAAGGCCATATATGACAAACCCACAGCGAACATCATACTCAATGGTGAAAACCTGAAAGTATTTCTACTAAGATCAGGAAGAAGATGAGGATGTTCACTCTCACCACTATTATTCAACATAGTTTGGAAGCCCTAGCCATGGCATTCAGAGAAGAAAAAGAAATAAAAGTAATACAAATTGTAAAAGAAGAAGTAAAACTGTCACTGTTTGCCGATGACATACTATACATAGAAAATCCTAAAGATGCCACCAGAAAACTGCTTGAACTAATCAATGAATTTGGTAAGGTTGCAGGATAGAAAATTAATGCACAGAAATCTCTGGCATTCCTATACACCAACAAGGAAAGATCAGAAAGAGAAATTAAGGAAACAGTCTCATTCACCATTGCAACAAAAAGAATAAAATACCTAGGAGTAAATCTACCTAAGGAGGTAAAAGACCGGTACTCAGAAAACTATAAGACACGGATGAAAGAAATCAAAGATGACACAAACAGATGGAGAGATATACCATGTTCCTGGGTTGGAAGAATCAATATTGTGAAAATGACTGTACTACCCAAAGCAATCTACAGATTCAATGCAATCCCTATCAAATTACCAATGGCATTTTTTAAAGAACTAGAAAAAAATCTTAAATTTGTATGGAGACACAAAAGACCCCAAATAGCCAAAGCAATCTTGAGAAAGAAAAACGGAGCTGGAGGAATCAGGCTCCTGGACTTCAGACTATACTACAAAGTTACAGTAATCAAGACAGTATGGTACGGGCACAAAAACAGAAATATAGATCAATGGTATAGGATAGAACGCCCAGAGATAAACCCACACACATATGGTCACCTAATTTACGATAAAGGAGGCAAGAACATACAATGGAGAAAAGACAGCTTCTTCAATAAGTGGTGCTGGGAAAACTGGACAGCTACATGTAAAAGAATGAAATTAGAACACTCCCTAACACCATACAGAAAATAAACTCCAAATGGATTAAAGACTTAAATGTAAGGAAGGCCAGACACTATAAAACTCTTAGAGGTAAAAATAGGAAAAACACTCTTTGAGATAAACCACAGCAAGATCTTTTTTGACCCATTTCCTAGAGTAATGGAAATAAAAACAAAAATTAAAAAATGGGGCCTAATGAAACTTTAAAGTTTTTGCACAGCAAAGGAAACCATAAACAAGGTGAAAAGACAACCCTCAGAATGGGAGAAAATATTTGCAAATGAAACAGTGGACAAAGGATTAACCTCCAAAATATACAAACAGCTCATGGAGCTCAATATCAAGAAAACAAACAATCCAATTAAAAATGGGCAGAAGACCTAAATAGACATTTCACCACGGAAGACATACAGATGGCCAAGAGGCACATGAAAAGATGCTCAACATCACTGATTATTAAAGAAATGCAAATCAAATCTAAAATGAGGTATCACCTCATGCCGGTCAGAATGGCCATTATCAAAAAATACAGAAACAATAAATGCTGGAAGGGGTGTGATGAAAAGGGAATCCTCCTGCCGTGTCGGTGGGAATGTAAATTGATACAACCACTATGGAAAATAGTGTGGAGGTTCCTTAAAAAACTAAAACTAGAACTACCATATGATCCAGCAATCCCACTACTGAGCATATACCCTGAAAAACCATAATTCAAAAAGAGACATGTACCACAATGTTCATTGCAGCACTATTTACAACAGCCAGGACATGGAAGCAACCTAAATGTCCATTGACAGATGAATGAATAAAGAAGATGTGGCACATATATACAATGGAATTTTTCTCAGCCATAAAAAGAAATGAAATTGAGCTATTTGTAGTGAGGTGGATGGACCTAGAGTCTGTCATACCGAGTGAAGTAAATCAGAAAGAGAAAAACAAATACCGTATGCTAACACATATATGGAATCTAAAAGAAAAAAATGGTACTGATGAACCTAGTTGCAGGGCAGGAATAAAGACGTAGACATAGAGAATGGACTTGAGGACATGGGGTGGGAGGGCGAAGCTGGGGTGAAGTGAGAGTAACATCGACATATGTACACTACCGAATGTAAAATAGCTAGTGGGAAGCAGCCGCATAGCACAGGGAGGTCAGCTCAGTGCTTTGCGATGACCTAGAGGGGTGGGATAGAGAGTATAGGAGGGAGGCTCAAGAAGGAGCATATATGGGGACATATGTACGTATATGGCTGATTCATTTTGGTGTACAACAGAAACTAACACAGTATTGTGAAGCAATTATATTCCAATAAAGATCTATTAAAAAAAAAGAATATTTTTTTAAAAAATAGAAAAAAAAAGTCTGCAATTGAGTTGGTTAAAGTTTAACACATCTCCTGAACACCATTACTGATGACAATATTTGAGTTTTGGTAGCCCTCAAGATGAATAATTGTATGTGCTCTGAAATACGTGGCCTTCCATTAGGTCCGGCCCACTACCGTATCTTCTGCTGGATCCTATCTACCTCTGTAGAGCCCCAAATTCAGGATTGTTGCTTTTGTTTGTTTGTTTGTTTGTTTTCATAGCCTATTTTATACTTATCTAATTCTGGAAAATGGGATCATAAGGAAAGTTCACTTGTGATTTTTCTGGAAAAAAAGTTTTTCTCCTAAAAGAAACGTAGAAAAATGCCTGTTTTCATCTTCCCTAGATGTTGCCATGTTTCTTATATCTCATGGAGCAACCATCCTGTGACAATTAGAGAGGAGTCATGGCCATGATTAGGGTTGCTGATGTAACAATAGAAATGTGACTCATGGATTACACTTCTGAGCTGATGGAAACCAACTCTGGGATTGACATTTGCTTCTAGGAATATTATTTGAAATAATAAATTACCTAGTTTTCTAAGCCACTTTTGGCTGGGCATCTTGTTATTTGCAGTCAAAAGCTTCCTAATAGATATAACTCTATAAATGTGCAATCAAAATGAAAATTATTTCATTAGAGTCTCTTCATTTCTCTTCTTTAGAAACTCTGATTCCTTGCAGAATATGAGCCTTGCAATGTATTGTTGGACTCTGTTTGCTAATATTTTGTTGAGGATTTTTGCATTTATGTTCATCAGTGATATTGGCCTGTAATTTTCTTTTTCTGTGATATATTTGTCTGGTTTTGGTATCAGGGTGATGCTGGCCTCATAGAATGAGTTCAGAAGAGTTCCTTCCTCTGCAATTTTTTGGAATCGTTTGAGAATGATAGGTGTTAACTCTTCTTGAAATGTTTGGTAGGTCATATTTGGGATAACTGCATTTTGAAGAATTAACTCATGCTTTATTTAGTAAGTGTGAATTTTTGTGTCCAAGGCACTCTAATAGTACGAGGGTTACAGAGATAATAAAGTCATAATCTTTGTCTTCAATAGGCTTAAAATCTAAATAAGAATGCCAATAATCAAATAAGTGCAATGCAATTTTCTATTGATATAGAAGCAAGTATCAGTACCTGGTATAAAGCCTGGCACGTAATAGCTACTTAATAAATATTTATTTAAAAACAGATAGTAGAACTGATGCAAGTATGTGCCTGGCAAATTGAATGACAGTTATGTGATCCGAGGAAGGTTTAGGAAGTATTTATTAGAGGAAGTTTGTATAGAAAAAATGCAGGAGTTGATCACTGGTGAGCACAGAGAAGGGTAACATTACAGACACAAGGTGTTTGACCAAAGACCCAGAAGGGTACATTGCAGAATTTACATTTGGTAGGAAGCCTACCCCAGAGGTTGCCTAGGCATTTTGCAAATGTGCAGAGGGAGTATTCTGTTGACTTCCCACCTTTACCAAGATAAGAAGTACTTGTAGTCAGTTGCCCATGGAAATTTTCTTAGTTACTCACATGTTGGGAATTTGCCTAGTTAGCTCTGAGAAAGCTATTTGTTCATTCATGAAGTTGTACATTCTTGCATCCAAATACATATATTGAGTGAATATTTATGTGAATATCTGTGTTACTAAGTCTGTAAGGCTTTGCAGCTCAACATGTTTCCCAGGAATAAGAAACATCTGCATCACCTAGGAGCTTGTTACAAATGCAGATTATCAGGGCCAACCTCAGATTTACTGAATCAGAATCTGCATTTTAACAAGATCTCCAGGTAATTCACATGGCTAGATCTGAGGGAGACAAAGAAAACTTACTTAAAGCTTTCTAGAACTTAGTCCAATAAGGGTGATAAAATACCTGTAGAAACAATTATACCACAATACAAGTGCCCACGTGGCACATGTCAGTATGTGTGACACAACCTGACATGCTTTGAAATCAGACAAACACTGATTTAAAGAATAATCTTAGATGCTTGTTTTCTGTGTGAATTTGGACATGTTATTTTTCCTTTCTCTGACTCAGTACCTTTACCTGTAGAGTATTATGGTGACCATTTTACTAAGCTGGTTAACAATTTGGAACGACCCATGTAAATCCTTAGCACGGTACTTGGAGCAGAATAAGCACTGATTAAATGATGATGAGTATTACGGAAATTTAGAAGTTCACAGTTTGCAGGTAGATATGCTGTTGTAGATATATCTTCATGGAAAGATAACATTTTATCTGTCTCCTATAGATAGAATTTTAATGTAGGGGGTTAAGAATGCACAAGGAAGGAGATATTCAATCTTCTAGTTATGATTTTCAACTATGGGAAGCTATATTTCTTACACATACAAATAGTACTTGAGAGTCAAGGACTTTATATGTTATAACAGAACATCCATCATGCAATTTAGATCTAATTGTCAATTTAAACCAATCGTCCATCTGCAAATTCAATAATATAGCATAAACTACATATGTTGTTCAGATACATTACTAATTTTATTGTTTCAAATTACCTTTAAAACAAAATCCTTTTCAGAATAAACAAACTGCCTGTTATAGTTTATTTATTCAGTTTAGAATTAAAATTAAATATTTTGGCCTTTTTACTGTTGGAAACACAGTGAGGCTTTATAAAAATATTGAAATTCAATCAAGGGTATTCACAGTGAATGGACAAATACAAATCATGAATCTTAGAATTTGTTGCAATTTGTCAATTTAAGGATTCTTCTTGGTAAAATATAATCTTCTATGTATTATGCATTGTTTGATTGAAGAAATTGTAACTGAGTAAAATCATTTAATCAGACTTACCTTGATTATGAAAGCCAGCATTCCTTCTCAGTACGCACTGGTGAGAGCAGTCAGCTCTCTCACACCATGGACCAAGACAGGGGAAGTGTCTAATTTCAGCTGATGAGACAGGGACTGATCCTTGCCACTTAATTATTTCATTACAGTTTTGCTAAATTTTTTGTTAGAAGTTCTGTGGTTAATGTTCACTGTAGAATTGTCCAAATTATAAGAGAAAACAATGAGAGTGCTACCCAGGTAGAAATGTGAGCATTGTTATTTACTGTTCAAACCTTTCCTTCCTTTCCCAAAGCCCTGCCCAGCTGAAATGAAAGTGACTTCAGAGGACAGTAGGAAGTTGCAAGGAGACCAGGCACAGGGTAGAAAAGTGGACTTAGGCTTCCTCACTGTATAACCTTGTGCCTCCAGGCCTTGTGCATTTCCATCTGACTCAGGTCACGATTTTAGTCAATATACTGGTTTTCTTTTTCTTTCCTTTTTCTCCTTTGAGAGCCTGAAAGAGGGAATATTAAGGACTTCCATCTGCCTTCCACCTGGTTAGTCAAGAGAGTGGAATTTTTGGTATAGGCAAGAGAGACGAGCAGTTTGAGCTGCTGAAATCTTTTAGGTTTTGGGATTTGATGAAGGCTGTAAGGCAGGAATTTCCACAGTGTGTTTTGTGGGCTACTGGTAGACTTCCAATATTTTATATTTATATCTATAATATTTTATGTATTACAAAATATAAAAAATATATTTTACATATAATGAAATATAAAATAAAAATAGATATAAATAATAATAAGATGAATAATAAACATTTTTATAAGAGATCTGTAAGCACTTTGTTGTTTTGGAGGAAAAATGATGAAGTAATTTGTCCACAATTATTTCACAAATTTTATTATATGTAAGAGTCAGATTTTCACCAGAATACCATCATAAGCTTAAAAACAGCACTTGTTTTTATCAAGGACAACTTGGGCAGTTTCTTTTACATAACTTTCAGTTTACAGGTTGCTCCTTATCTCAGCCAAAGTATTTTCCCATCTTTTAAGTACTAGTGTTTTTGTTTCCTAAATTGGCGCTTTTATTGTTTTTCTTATCTTATATCCTGAATTGTAATGAGAGCTCTGGTACTCAAAAATAATACTTCGGAGCACAAAAATAGCAAAAACATGATAAAAGCTCACAAATTCTATTAATCCGAAAATAGAACATGCATCTCTGTGTGTTCAAAACTGTAAATCTCCAAGTGGCGTGGCTTTATACAGATGTCCAAAACAGAAAGTGAATGAGAAGTACAATACAGATTTCTGAAAATTAGACTTTGGTTGGTAAAGGCAACCATTGTGCCCCTAGTTACCACTGTCTTGTCTGTTAAAAATTTGGCCAAAGCCTTGAAGCCATAGATTATTTTCCTGACATTTTCAAGTAAAGCATAGTAACCTCTCTGTTGTGTCAATAGATTTTCCCAAACAAGTGCAGAATAATGCTGTCCAGGATGATTTTGATATATACAGTCACTAAAAGTAGAGAAGATAACAAATCTATGAAGGCATCATTTGAAGTTGTTTTCTTTATGACAAAAATTAGTCAATTGCTTGCACAGTAGTTTATGAAATAACAACAAAGTTGTTGTCCTTGCAGAGAAACAAAATGAACTATTGTCATAATCCTTAATCAAATGACATTTTTGACCATCAAATATTAAGTGCTTTAAATGGGAAATGCAAGTACTATCTTGTGTACAGAATTGCAGATATTTAAATTTACATTTTGCTAAAACTGCAGTGTATGAATCTATTCTTGGCACATGTATCATGAGTATATATTTATTATTTGAAGCCTTTACGCAGCTGTACACAGTTTTATTGGAATAAAGGCTGATGGAGCAGTGATGCAAAGAAGGGTGCTGCGACATGAATAAAGGCTTGCACCTGAGTGCCTGTGTGTGCACTGCTTTAATCACAGAAAACAGTTGGAAGATAACAAAATCTCTCATCTTGGTTCTGTATTAAAGAAAATAGTGCAAATTGTAAGTACAGTCAAATCACAGCCATAGAGCAGTCATCGTTTTCAGTGTACTCTTTGGAGAAATTGTCAGTAAGCAAAAGACTTTGCTTTTCCAAAGCAAAGCAAGCCAATAACAAGCAGGCAAGACACTCAAATAAACATTGTAAACAATGGATGGGATAAAATTTTCTTAAAGGCATAAATAGTGCCAGTAAAGAGTATTTATATAATTTCTAATGCATTGCTCCAATGGAATAGTTCAGTAATATAATTGATTTCTTGAAGAGTTTTAACCTATTATTTTGAGAGTAAAATATGATTTCAATGTGGTAGATATGAAAAAACTGGGCTTAGTAGGCAGACAAATACTTGATGCAAGTGACTCAATTGCTGAGAAAGGTATTCTTTCCCACAACATGATAGTTGTTTTCATTCAACTGTGAATTACACCTGTGTGTTGAGACGGAAGGTGATGAAATCCTTTCCAGAGCTGAAAGCAGTAAATTCCTAAATGGATTAGGAATCTATTCATCCCTATCTCCCAAGTTGAGCCGTTTTAACTTGCCATTTTTTGAGTATAATAGGCTTATCAATTTAGTTTATGATGGATCTGTGAAAAGCGTTTTATGTAAGAGTCATTTTTTTATGATTTCATGATTGATCCTAATACAGAGAACTATCTAATAAAGCCATCAAATAGTTACTCCCATTCCAGACCACACATAAATTATTCTACAGTATAATGCAGCAAAAATAAAGAATTATAAAAGAAACTAACAGGATCATGGTCAAGGTACTCATCATGAAATCAGGTAAAGGGAATTTATAGAAATAGAAATTGTATTTACAGTTTGCACCATTTTCTGTAAATTATATCATCTCAGGAATCTCTTCCATCCACAGAAATCTTGCTCTTCTGAATTCCTATAACATTTCTCATTTATATTATTGTCTTCTTATTTTCTGTGCCTGTCTTAGCTTTTCTTCTTTATTTGATTTATATGCATGTCATACGTGACTCTTAGTATTTATAGTAAGGCAAACTACTAGAGCAAACTACAGCCCATGAGCCCAATCTGGCCTACTGCCTATTTTTCAAAATAATGTTTTATTGTTACAAAACCACACCAACTCTTTACATATTGTCTATGCTTGTTTCAGGCCAATAATAACAGAATTGAATAGTTGTGACAGAAACCATATAGCCCAAGAAAATAAAAATATTTCTTTTTATTCTGGCCCTTTACAGACCCTTGTACTAAAGTATAAGTTGTTCAGAGATTTAGTAAGTTTTTCAAATACTTGATGAATGAGTTGTCTCAGGTTTAACACCATCTGATATTTTTATAATGAATTTATTCAACCATCTATAATTACCCTGATGGACACTTTGACCAAGAACATCACTCATAGTCAAACTATATCTTCAGTCAAGTTAAAACCTAGTTGGAAAATTATGAGCAGGTATGAATGAATCAGAGGTGTTATCCTATTTACTGCTGGTTTGGTAAAGTAAGCCTGGTAAGTTCTCATGGGACTGAAACAACACATTTTGACAATTTCCAATTAGCAACCCCAAACTGATTCTCCAAAATAAGACTGCAGGTCCTCAGAAGACCCATGTTCTCTCCAGGCAGAGCTGAGTTACCAGAAATCATAGTGACACGGTGCACTCACCCATAAGACCTAATATAAAGATAGTCTCCTAAAGCACATTCCAATTCAGCCTTATCATAAATAGCACCTTGGGGCACACTGAAAATTCTATGGCCACTCAAATCTTTTTACCAGTTATAAGCAAATGATTTTTAATTGCAAAAGTTTTCTGTTAAGAGGGCAAAGTAAAACCAGCATGTTTTAGTACATTTTAAGATTGTCAGCTTTGAGGATGAGGCAGACAGAGTTCAGTATCATTACATTTTCAGTCACATCCAGAACCTCCAATCTGTGAGATTAAAGTCAGCCTATTTTTAAATTCTTGCAGCACATTCCCATCCTAGTTTACTCGCAAGTAGGTGGATTTATGTCTTCATTTGATTATCAGAATAACGCGATTATTTCAGTCATGTGGCCATGAAATGTTTTCTTAGCTTTGCACATATCAAAAAATGTGTCTGATACCTGAAGAATTTCAGGAGCAGAGAGACCATTAGATGTTTAAGTATTTAAAAAATTTGATTGCTAATATACATTTAAAGTCATAGCTTTAGAGATAGGCAAGATATTAAGGAGCATCTGACCAAATGTACTCATTTTACAGATGGAAAAAGAAAAAAGTAAAGTGATTTATTGAAAGTCCAATAGCTAGTCGATAGGCAGACTAGGATGAGATACCTTTGCCCCAGTTTCTCATCAGACAACTACACACTGCTGTCTTTATATGGTGTTAATCCCCAAGGAAGATTTCAACCATTTTACACATCTTTGAGAAAAACTGGATGAGATTTCACTGAATCTGACTGGAAGAGAAAGGCACCATTATTCACAGAAGGCAGCTAACAAAACTGAAGATTAGAAGTGAGAAGTGATTTGCCTAGAGTCAATGTCGCAGGTAAGGGCTTGAGCATCCCCTCCACTCGTCACCAGACTCCCACTGAGATTGCTAGTTCCTGCGTGAAAGTTTTTATCAACAGTTTTCTTTTCGCACACAATCAGATGATGTATTTTGTAACTAGATGGGCACAGGGTAGGATTAATTGCAGTATGCACTTAATGGATTCATTGAATCCATGCAATCATGGATTCATTGTTAATAAAAAAGTTCAACTATCCAGAGGTGATCTGATGTAAGATCTCCCAATAGTGGTGTACCATCACAGATGGTAAAAAATGAAATCAGGAAATACTGAAGTGAGGTCCACACAGAAAAGATAACAAGAGGAAAATCCACCCTCTTCTGAAAAGATTGAAAAAAACAAAAACAAAACTGGGTCATTAGAGTTGTTAATATACCCTGAAGAACAATAAATAACTTTTCCTGTCATCCTTGACATTCTGACATATTCCAGTTGCTAAATTTCTGGGACCAAGGTGACTATGGTGTTGTGAATAAAATAGCCCCATGGTTCCTAGTTCCCCTATAACTCCTTGCAGTAACCCTAATATATATATATATATATCAGGCAATGGGGCAAAAAACTGGGAAGTGTAGAAACAAAAGTCCAATTACTACACTTCAGAAGAACACTCATAAAACTGGAAGGGAACATAGATGCCACCAATGATAATCTGCTTATCTTCATAAGTCAGAAGAAAAGGGAATACTAGAATCTACATTATCAATAATCTTTCCTCTACTAACCTAAATTTCTAGACTTATCTCAAGTTATAATCCCATGTTTCATTATTCATTTCAAAACAATTACTTGATAACGCATCCATAAATAATAGCTCATGGCACACACACAGCTCTTTTTTTTTTTTAATTTTTGTTTATTTATTTATTTTTGGCTGTATTGGGTCTTCGTTTCTGTGCGAGGGCTTTCTCTAGTTGCGGCAAGCGGGGGCCACTCTTCATCGTGGTGTGCGGGCCTCTCACTATCGCGGCCTCTCTTGTTGCGGAGCACAGGCTCCAGACGTGCAGGCTCAGTAGTTGTGGCTCACGGGCCTAGTTGCTCCGCGGCATGTGGGATCTTCCCAGACCAGGACTCGAACCCGTGTCCCCTGCATCTGCAGGCAGATTCTCAACCACTGCGCCACCAGGGAAGCCCCACACAGCTCTTTCTGCTCTAGCTCTTTCCAATTCTTCTCTCTTCTCATTATCTCTGACAAAACTCCACCCATCTTTTAAGATCTGGCCAGAATGCCTTATTCACCAGCAAATTTTCCGTGATACATGGTTAAACCTCTCTTCCCCCCACACGTGTCTTTCGGTAATCATATATTGTCTTGTATCAGTAACTTCAACACTTACCTTCTTCTCTCAAGTGATTATCTGCTTTTTAGGGAAGCGACCCTAATTCTACTTGTCTCTCTATTTCACAGGGACTAAAACAAAAGCCCCTATATTGCTGGTGCTTCAAAATTATGATGAGTTGAACAGAGATGACTTGGCTCTCATTCTTTCTGTCCAGTTGTATTGTGTTTGCTCTTATAGTAGTCAGTGGGATAAACAAAAACGAACTTTATTCTTAGGATGTCATATTTCAAAATAGTTATTTGCCTTTAATTTAATTCTCTTCAAAATATGGTCTAAGGAAAATGAAAATATTCTCAAAGAAAATGATATATTAACTAGGAAAAAAAGTACAATATTTCCTAACCAGATCACAATATAAAAATCTGTAACCACAATGTGTCTTGCCAATGGCACAATAAATCTCTTAATTTTATTGTGTCTCCTATTAATTCATTATCTTTTCAGCCACCATTTACCACAGCAGATTTCAGAAATTTCCCCATGAATAATTCTCATGCTAAAAAATGAAATATTTAATTACTCATGAAAGGTTAATTGTATAATACTGTGAAAAAAATAATCATTGCTCTGCTTTGTCTGATTTCTTTTAAAGTTAAGTTGTTTTTTTTAAATAATGTATTGCAATTATCTTAGACTTTTTAGATTTTGAGAACTGCAATGGATCTTAGATAACATTTAGCTAATATTACACAGAGTTAGTAACTGAACAATAATAGTCTATGGCAATATCTTTTTATACTTTTTTTTTTTTTTTTTTTTTGCCTCCCTTGATTACAGTGCTTTCCCTTGTGCACCTGAGGCTCTTGGTTCCTCACCTCCACTTCTCCGGAATAACTTGTAGTTGTTGGCTTGCCTGTCTGTTCCCTTACACTTAACTTTCCTTGAAATCTGGTACCATGTCTCACTACATGAGTATTCATGTCTCACTACATGAGTATACTCCAGTGTCCTACTGGACACTCAATAAATATTTGGTGAAGGAACGAAATAACTTGTTTCAAATACACAAGATATGTATCGGATTAACGTCTCACTATTTCCAATGAATTGCTTAAATCCAAGTTGAAATAAATTATAAATGATATTTTCAAATATTCATTAGTCTTTCATCAAGCAGTAACTTATGTTAATCTTTTTTTGTCTTTTCTATTCTTACTCTAATCCCCTCTTTTAGAAAACCACACCCAATTCAGCAACCAAAGCAAAATGATAAATAACCAAATAATTCCCAGCACTTTTTCCCCCACTCTTAAAATTCCAACAGAGTAGTTAAGGCAGCATTATTTGACTTCTAGGTCATGAAACACAAGATTATTTCTAGAAATAATGTTATTCTAACCAAATTCAAAATGAAAACATATTTGATGCTTCCATAAATTTCATGGATTTTTTAATATAGTAGAATGTGTTCTCTAAGTAGTTACTGGATGTAAATCATGTATGAAATTAAACACATTTTGAATATTTTCCTTACATTATACTAATAGCTTAAAAATAAGCAATTATTTCTAAAAATTTCTGTTTTGTGCTTTCATGTTTGCTGAAATGTGGTTTATCAGTTTTAGGAAATGACTGGAAGTTAAGACAACAGTTCAGTTGTTTTTGTTTTTGTTTTTTTGACTAAAGGAGAAAACTCCTTGGAAAACTCCAAGGAGAGCTGGCCTTTGGATTTGTGCAGAATGGGCACAATGTCTGTCCACAACCTTGGCTTCCCCACTTTCTTTTATCATAGACTGAGCATCTATTGAGGAATATTACTGAATACTCTCTGTAACTGAGGTCTACATACTCCATGTGTAAACCTTCCTAGGATGCTTATTAGAGATAGAATTGGGAGATGGGATTGCCTGACAAGTAAATGCACAGCTATGACGAAGAAGGAGAAATATCACATTTTCCTACTAAGTACAAAAAATGAGTAGATCATTAGATTCTTTCTACCTTCCTTTGGTTTGAGGGTTATAAATTTCATCTCTTCTATATTTCATCGAAGGAGGAAGTAATCTCCATTAAGGCAGGGATTTCTTTTTGGGTCCTATTACTACTCTATACCTAGGATCTGAAACTGCTAGGTGGCGTTTCAAGGGGCTCCAAAGAGCTCTGGTTCTTTATGTCTCAATGCAGAAAGAATTCAGCGAGAGACAAAGTGATAGATAAGAAGTGATTTGTTAGAACAGGATTCTTCCAAGGCTTGCAAGCAGGCAAGCAAGAGGGTGCCACGCCCCCAGAACATAGTGGGCTACAGTTTTATAATCAGAGGAAAAGACCACCTTCTTCCTCATTCTTGAGTAGACGTCACACTTCCATCATCAGCTCCTCCTCCATGTCAGGCGGGGGAGTTGTCCCTACATGGTCAAGCCAGGACTGTCATGGCGCAATGGAAATGAACAAAAAGGTGGTAACATATGCTAAAAATGACAAATCATTTCAGGTTTCAATATAGTGTCACCCTTTCCTTATATTTTTGTTTTTCATGTACCCAGAGGAGCATATCCTAGGAATCATTAACTTACTGGGCTCAGTGGGCAGGGTGTGGGTCTCATGCCACCATTGTTTCATTGTATTGGGGCATGTCTCATGCTTCTGTTGCATGGTTTTGTTTCTAACCAAGCCAGCTTGGTTTTGTGGTTAAGCAAACCTGCTTTCTTCACTGATCATTAACTTACAGGGGTCTCCCATATTTTGTCTTTACTTACAATCACCTAGTGGGATTAACTATATGGTCACCTACTTTGTCCCTATCAGATCTAGGAAATGCCTATTAATGTAGGTGAAATAATATGAATTTAATGAAAAAATAAGTGATTTTGTTATATTCTTTGAATTAAAAAGATCACACCTTGTATCATTTCTTCTACAGTTCATATTCATGGCTCTATCTTGATTAAACTCTTAAATGAAGGTAATTTACAAAGACAGACATTTTATTCTTGAGATCATTTATTTTCATGACTTAATCTCTTCTGCAAATCGGTTCCACCTCTATGTCTTCTCCGCATCCCTCTCCTATGAACATCAGGTCTGATCTACTTTTCCTTTTGAATCTAATTTTAGATTCCTTAATTTCAACAAGGCCCAGTTGGAATCCAGTCATTTTGTCCCCCAAGTTGATCTTCCTCTGGGTTCCCAGTTTGACCAATGGCTTACCAGATACATATGCTAGTACATTTAAAAATACTTTTAACACTTCCTTTTTGTCTTTTTCTACATTCAGTAATTCATCACATCCTACTCTATTGAGTTTAGTATCTCTCTTCTCTGCCCCATTATATTCACCATAGCTGCCCCAGGCCCTAATCATCTTTATTCTGCTCTATTGCAATTGTCTCTGCAGTTAGTTACTGACAGGCCAGCTCTCCTTTTCTTCCTAAAAATATATATAAGGTAGATAACAACACTCATTTTGTTAAGATTCTTCAACATCTACTTATTGCCTGTAGAATAAAATCTAAACTATTTTGACTGGTCTTAAATGCCCTCTAACATTTAGCTAATTTTCCAGCCTCATCTCATTTTATACATACTAAAAAAGCCAGAGGATTTCCCTTCAGTCTTCTCAATGGCTATATGTTTCAATACTTCCAGATTCCACTAATGGTTCAAGTCAAATGCCATTCTTGGATCAAGTCAACTTTAACTCCCTCTACATCATTTTGCTAATCCTTCATGCTAGCACAAATTTCTTTCCACCTGACACAGTTATTTATTATATATGACTATCTCTGTATTGCCTGGGAAGCATCTGCAAAAGACAAGGATTATGTCTGATTTAGCTTTGCACCTTTCACAAAGAGTATAGTGTTTTACACATAGTGTTCTTTGAAGAATTTATTTGGGTGTGACATTTCTTCCCCATGGGGACTAGCATGGTACATTTTCAATCCACTGATTAGCTAATTGAAGCTCTGCAAATGCTGTGCATGGCCCAATTTGCCTTGTATAGCTGAACTCTGTCTTGGATATCAGTGCAGGTCTGCTGCTTTCTGCATTAGATAATCTGTTAAAACAAATAGCATAATAGCAATTAAGCCCACTATAATTTCCTCATCAAGAAACAGTATCTAGAAACAAATTTTATTTATTAATTAAAATAAGCATTCTGAGGTATAACCACAATCTTAGCATGGAATGACAGCTTCTAAATAATTGCAAGGGTCCTATGGGAATTTCTGTTATTACAAATGTTTTAAGCATATGAACCTAATTACCCACTGGGGGTTATTAATGCCTAAATAGTGCCTCAACCAGTCCGTGCTACAAGAGCATTTTATGTTTGATTATTTTATTTTATTTTTAGATTTTGTTGTATTTCAATTTATAACGTATTTGTGTAATTATATGACAGTTCCAATGCAAAACTAACCCAGGGAAAGCAACTTGTGGCACTCAGAATCTTGATATTTTTAGAGTGCTGAATGAATCAAATGTAAAGAAAAAAAAACTATTTAATTTGTGAAATGCAAATAAGATATATTAGTCTGAGGCTTAAAGTGTATCAAAGCAGAGGCTTCATTTAAGGATCATCTGTGGAGGCTTCAAATAGTTTAATTGGCTATAATTCAACTACAGTAACACAAAAAGAAAAACAAAAAGTCTCTAACCTGAGGTGACTGAATAGAGAAGAGTTTCTGAGGGAGACCCTCAGAAAGTGAACCAAGGAAGAAACCATCTGATAATTGAACACCTTGTCCAGGAATCTAAAAAAAAAAAAAAAATTATAGGAGTATAGAATAAACCTTGAGTTCATATTAAAGATCCCAATATTGAAAGTTCAATAAATGTTCCCCTACCTACGGGAGTCCATAAACCCCATAGAAGATACCCAATGAATAACATATATTTATCAAAAGCCCTGACAGAATGTTTTGATGGTTGGGAGATCAGCAGAAACATTTTGACACAAAAATTCTCTTTGTAGAAATTTCCCCCTGCCCCAGACAGATTTGTTGCCCATTCTCCCCTGGTACCTGATACTTAGTGCTATGGTAAAGTTTCTCCCATTATCATATAAATACTTTTTACCTGTATGATTTCACCACTAAAATTCAAACTGTTTGGTTCAACTGGTGTTTGACATGAGATAACTGGATGAATAGAGAGAGGGTAAATTACTTCATGGGGTAGAAGGGAAATAGTTTGCAATATACCCTCCATTTTCATTCTGTCCTGTGTATGTGCCTGGTGTATGTGTCTGTGTGTGTGTGTGTGTGTGTATGTGTGTTTATGGAAATGAGTCAAATAAGCCAGCATTTGCTAAATAGCAATTATACAATAATCACCAGAGATACAAATATGGCTAAAAGATGAAGTTTATGTTGTAGAGAAAATAGGGTGTTTTATGGAATTGAAAGAAAACTTTCATACTCTACTAAAATCTAGAGAATTGTTTTTATATGAGGTTAATAAATCCTCATTTACCTTCATTATTACAAAATTTACCTTGGAGAAAACCTACCCTAACATTGAAATCTGGCTTTAGGTACAGAAAAGTATTAAGTTAAGATACCTACCAGGTCTTTACAAAGTAAAACATTAATAGATTTGTAATGAGCATTGATCTTGTGTTGAGACCAAAGAAGAATAAGTATTCTGCCACTAGTTATATTGAAGCAATATTCCGAATTTGCATAGTGTGATAAAGGGAAGATACTGTATTTAGGAAAATATTTTCTTCTTTTTACTCTCTCTGAATAATAAAGTGGTCAGTCTTTGAGATGTGTGTGTGTATGTGTGTGTCCACGTACTTGTTTGAAACAACACTGATGTTCCCAATTGGATGACCAAGGAGAATATGTAACACCCCTCGCAGTGAGGAAATACCTAAATTGACAATTCCTATATTGGACTATTCTTCCCACTTTCTCAGATAATAATCTAGACTGAACAGTTCAGGTTTGCAAAATATCACACTGAAGATTATTGCTTTTCAAGTGCCTTAACAAAAGGAAATGGCTGGATCATTTGCATAACCAGCACTTAATGTGGGAGGTGGGATTTTCTAAAAGATGCTGATACTTGTCTGGTAGAGCAGGGTCCCCAACCCCTGGGCTGAGAACTGGTACCAGTCGGCGGCCTGTTAGGAGCCCGGCCGCACAGCAGGAGGTGAGTGGCGGGAGAGCGAGCGAAGCTTCACCTGCCGCTCCCCATCCCTCGCGTTACTGCCTGAACCATCCCCCCCCATCGCTCGCCTTAACCGACTGAACCCTGAGCCATCCTCCTCCCCCCCCTACCGTCCGTGGAAAAATTGTCTTCCTCGAAACCGGTCCCTGGGGCCAAAAAGTTTGGGGACCGCTGTGGTAGAGGTTTGAAAGAGGCACTCGCTCAAAGGAATAAAAACTCTGAGGGCACTAAGTATGTCCTGAGGTGTGCATAAACAGATTCCCTGCACAAAGTCCATTTGTGTCTGTATGCTTTTATCTAGTCTACGGAAACTGTCCTGTGAATCATACAGTTCTTTATTTTGTCCATGTTGCATGGGTTCCCTTAATGTACTCCCGACTCTTGATACTAGTGTGTAAGGATCAAGAGCCAGTACAGGGACTGAAGCCCAGTAGTTGCAATAAGTGTAATCATCAAAGTGGAAAGTGGCCCAGAGCTGAACTGTGAGCAGTGGGGAAGCACAAAAACTGGGTAATGGCTCAGTAACGGATGTGAGAAGTTGTTCTGCTTTCCTAGATGCTCGGGTAAAAGACTATCCTGGCCAGACTGAAGGTAGTGGGGGTGGGAAAGGAAGCGTGCTGGCGCTTGAGTTGCATACACATATAACTGAAAACTCTACAAGGCAGTAATCCTAGATGCCAAAGATGACCAGACCAGAAGTGGTCTGGTTGGGGAAAATTTCATGGTGGCTGTGTGATTACATGCATACACAATTTTTTAAAAATATCTTTATTGAATTATAATTGCTTTACAATGGTGTGTTAGTTTTTGCCGTATAAGAAAGTGAATCAGCTATACATATACATATATCCCCATATCCCCTCCCTCTTGCGCCTCCCTCCCACCCTCCTGTGTAAATAAATTTAACTATAAGAACTGCAATGAGATGATCACCTTTTGTACAAGGCTTCTTATTAATCTAGGCCTCCTGTGTTTTCCTGTAGAGCCAGCAAGAATTTATGGATGTATCTCTTATATTGACTCCATATGAGAGCAGAACACCAAAATAAATGAGAAAAAATTAGGTAATATTTCCAGCTGTTTTATCTATTATACACTATATGCTCAGATGTTAGTTCTATCAGGGGAATATACTACAAATAAAAATAATAATAGCAGAGTACACATTTTTCCTATTCAGTAGCCATTGCCAATTCCTTATCAAATAGTAAATCAAAACAGAAATGGAATCTACCCTGGGTACAAGATTTTCTAATACTGCTCAGTTTTCCCTCTTTTAAAAATTTAAACCAGAATTGTCATAATGTACATTACTTTTCAAATGATACAATCTATTCATAATGATTCTACTACCCACTTTTGAAACCTATCTCTATAAACTTTATATTGGAATATAAATTGGCCTTTCAAGTGATACTATTTGCTTTGCAGTATTTTTGCCTGAAGCCTTCTCTAAATCTAAAGTCTCTATAAAGATTTGAGAGGGTTGCATTTGAAAATTCCATCTGCTTTAATATGATATTTAGCTTTTCTTCCTTAATGAAAACATTTTCCATTTCTATGCAAGTCTGCAGTTTTTAAATTATCATAATTGTACACGTTAAGGTGCATTGTGATGAAAAGCCATTTTATTAAACAATATTTTTTTCCCTCAGTGCTAAGAAAGATGTATATATTTCAAATCTGAAAGTTTATAATATTCCTGCTCATAAGAGAATCGAAGCCAGCAAAGATTAAAAGGAGGCAATCTAATTTAATGGTTTGCAATTAGAGTTGATGAAGAAATGTGTTAATCAGGAAAAAGTAACTTGGATAACTTCCTTTGGAAAAAAATGAAATCAAAGAAAGTAAAATGAGAATTCTTGCCTTCAACTTTTTATTTTTCCCATACTGACAAATTGGCCATAAACCAGACATAGATTAAGGAGTCCCATTCTAAAGATGCACCTGAATCGTTTGAAAGTATGTCTTTATAAAAGGAGCGAAACTGTTGAGGCTGTTGTGAATATTAACACTAAATGCGATACCATAGCTTATAAAATAGAAATAAAATGAATCCTTAAATCAAATTTATCAATGTAAACTGAAGAGCATATTCTGTCTCAGTAAGTCTCAACAGTGTGTTGTCTTGGATTATAAAAGGTCATAATAGGATTTTTTTCACACTGTAAAATGATGCACTCTTCAAAATATGAATTACTATTGCAAAAGACATAATCCAACTTTCATTCATGAGCTATGACTGTCAATTTTATTATGATGACAAAATGATGATATTTTATATTTTTTAAATGAAATTATATATAGGTTGAACATGGAAAGTTAGAGAATTTTTGACCTTGCATTGTGTTGGTAGATTGTCTTAAAGTGATAAATGAAACTCATTCACAAACAATGTAATAAGGTATCTGGAAAACATAGTAGCTCAAGTTCTCCAAAAGGTAAGAAATGCTTTTCTCATTGAATCAAAAATTGTATGAAATGGAGATAGAAATGATTTAGGGCTAACAAGGAATGTAACAAGCCACTGAGCAGGACCAATGTAGAATATCTTATAGGTTGTCAAAATGACAATGGACACATGATAAAGGGAATAATAAAGAATTTCAGGTACCTAAGAAAATAAGTTGGGAGAAATCGTTGTACGCTTCATATTGGATTCAAGAACTGATTTTGATACAGCCTGAAAAAAATCAAGCATAGTATTGTTTTTAGTCTACTAACTTGAGTGAAATCATTAAAATAAAAGTAAAGGTGACTTTCAACACTCATTCTTGCTACAAAAGTTTATTTGACCTATTATTCTAGTATCGAGTCAGAAAGGACTGTTCTCACATTGCCAGCACCTGGGTTTAAATAGAAAATTGTCTCCATCTCAAGACACTACCAATGGTCTATTTTGAGGACATGAACCATACTTCTCAGGACACATCTGTGATCCCAGAATACTTACTAAGAGCTCCCCCTTCACTTTCAAGCATGTTCCTATTTGAAAGATAAGATCACTATATATTTAGGAACACTGAGGCTGGCATTTCCAAATACTAACCACACTCACCTTTTTTCTAGTTTGTCTACATTCTGGTTCTTGCTCTGTGTGTACTTAAGTCATATTGCCCACAAGAGATGCATAATAAACATTTGTTTTAAAAATGTTCATTAAGTTAAAAATGTTTAAGTTCCTCTAATGTGGAGAGACTTCAGATCTTTTCAACAAAAATTTGTTTTGTTATATCAAGTGATATATTTTTGTTGTTGTTAATGATGTTTATTTGTTTTTGGTCATCACAGATTCAGGACTAATTTCCCACCATATATTAAGAGCAAATATAAATCATAATGACAATCACATATTATTCAGCTTACTATATAAGAAACATCATGTATATGAATATATGTATATATATGTAAATATTATTTATCTAACTCATGCATTGTTAATAATTTGAATGAGTTATATGAAGCCTACTCTCTCTAGTTGTTCATATAACTCCCTCACCCCTCTATGCATAGTCAATGAAGATATTTATATTATCTATCTGGTTCTTACAAATATTTCTTTGTGACAAATGACAAATGTTTAACATTTAAGTTAGTAAAAACAATTCAGTATAAAAAAAGAAACAAGTCTTTGACTACAGTCTGAATCCTGGATCAGACTTTGCTACTAATTAGCTTGTTGACCATGGGTATCTTAGTTCAGGCTGATATGACAGAATACTGTCAGCTGGGTGGCTGAAACAACAGACGTTTATTTTTCACAGTTCTGGAGGCTGGAAGTCCAAGATTAAGGGGCTGGCCAGTTAGGTTCCTGGTGAGAACCCTCTTCCTGATTTGCAGAGGGCTTCCTTCTCCCTGTGTTCTCACATGGTAGAAGGGGTTATGTATCTCTCTGGAGCCTCTTTTATATCCCATTCATGAGGGTTCCTCCCTCATAACTTAAGCACTTCCCAATAGACCCCACTTAGTAATACCTTTGGGGGTTACAATTTCAACATATGAATTTGGGGGAGACACAAACATTCAGACCACAGCAAACACTAATTCCATTCATGAGGGCTCCACCCTAATGACCTAATTACCTTTCAAAGGCCCCACCTTCAAATACCATCACTTTGGGAATTAAGGCTTCAATATATAAATTTAGGGGGGGACACAAACATTTGGTCCATAGCAATGGGAATAGTATTTCTTGTATGACTGTCTCAATTTCTTCTTCTGAATAATAACAACACCTACATTTTCCACTATATCCAGATTATTGGAAATGTGATGATAAAGCCCTACACAAATCATAGGTACCATTCTATTCTCATACAACTCTAGGAAGATTTCTATATAACAAAATGCAAGCGTAAGGAAGTTTCCATCTTTCTGAACAAATAATCAGTCTGATATTTGGTGAGCAAGGCAAAGATATGTAAAAAATAGAAAATGAATCCACTACTTTTTTTTTTTCCCTCTAAGGGTACTCATTTTGTTGATGCTAGGGTTTTGTCCACTCACTCCACTTTATAGCCAGACTTCACATCAAATGAATTAAAGATGAGCTGGTAGCATGTGTCCTGCATCTGCCTCATTGAGGAGGTAAAATACGCTACATGAGTCTTTCCAAGGACATGTGTCAGTGCCCCTTGTAATGAGAGGGGTCATCCCCGCCACCTCTTCTATGCTTTCCCTCCAGCTGAGTGCTGATGCAGCATCAGGCATCTGACCCTTGTGCCCTGCTTTCCATGTCCAGGGGCTTGAATGCAGCTCTTTAGCCAGCATATTCTCTCATTTATTCTTTGTTCCTTTCTGCCCACATAGATGTAGGTGGACAAAGCTTGTACAAGCAGCAGTTGGGATGAAAAGGGTAAAAGACACTCAAAGATTTTAAAGAACACCTCGATTGGCCTTTTCTCCCTTTTGTTACATCTTACCCAGTAGCTGAACTGACATTCACTTTCTACCCCCGAGCCTACAAAAATCCCACCACTCTCCATGGGCCATCTGAAAAATTAGTCCAGGATAGGGCCTCCCTCCAGCTAGACTGTTCACATCATGAGCATTGATGCAGCTCCCTGCTTTCCATCTCTATGAATAAAACTGGTCAACTCTTTTGTTAGTTAAGCTGTCCTGGTTGGCTAAATGCCACAGAAATGTTTCCCAAAGATGTTCAGAGGGGAATTGAAAGGGCTCAGGGTAGGAAAAGGCAAATAAAATCAGTGAAGAGTGACAGACAAGTAATCCTGAGTCTGATTGCTTGCCCATATTTAAGTGTTGAAATACAAAATTCTCAATTCTACCACAATGCAGCTCCCTCCCTGAGACCCATAAATTCAGAGGCAGTTGATGAAACTGAATCAAAGTCATGGTGTGGCTGAAAATAAAAAGACCAAGATAGTTTTTAGTTGTTCAAAATTTGAAGTCTCATGTTTCCCTTATATTGAGATACAAATTTAATTATCATTTAAAAAATGAAAATTTTAGTTTAATGTTACCTAGATTAATGCTGGATAATAAAAATAAGCAATAAATAGTTAATTAAACAAGATATTTTAGAACCCATCACATATTTTGATTATATTTTCTCAGAGTTAGTAGGGACCTCAACATTTATTTAGTTTAACCTGCCATCCAATTCTACTACTTCTGCAAAAATTTCTTAGTCAAACTTGCATTGAAAATTTCAGTCTAAGGATTCATGATGTCTTTTGGCTGTTCTTTTAATATTTGAGAAATTTTGACCTGAAAGCTTTTAAATGTCATCATCTCTTCAAGATTAGACAGATCACTTCTAAACTATATATATTTTTTTCTTTTTTGATTATAGAACACAATTAAATGACAAATGAGTCAAGAAAATAACATGGCAAACATCCCTGTATCCATCACTCAGAATTAGCCAGTGTTAAAGTCTGTATTCACTTCAAATTAATTTTAACATAAATGAGACAATAGAAAAAGTGAAATTTTCCTTATAGTCCTCCCCAACCCATTCCCTTCACTTATTTCCCAGAGGAGAAGATTACTATAAATTTGATGTGTATTATTTTGGTCCATGTTTGTATACTTTAACACATACATATAAATCCATAACATATAGTTTTACTTTGTTTTTTAATGTGAATCCTCTCACACCATAAGTATATTTTTGCAAATCTAGTTTGTTTTTTGGTATTCATCAATGTTGACCCATATTGATCTAGTTCATTTATTCATTTTAACTCTCATGTAGTAGTGCACTGTGTGTTTATAGCATGTCTTTTCTATCCATTTCATAATCAGTGTGCATTTAGGTAGCTACAATTATGTTTCAAATTAACAATTGTGCTATGGATATCAGATTTCAAGTCTTTTAGACATGAAATTGCTGGACTGGTAGAAGTATTCTCAGTTTATTTGAAATTGTGAAAGTCCCTATAAAATATATGTAGTAAACTATATTTCCCTCAACAGCATATGAGTTCCTCTTATCTCACACTGTCAACAATAATTGGGAATTTGCAAATTTTTCATCCTTATACATGTGGTAAAACATCACCCTATTGCTTGCCTGATTAAATAGCAAACTTGGCATCTTTTTATTGTTTATTTTCTTTTTTTAAATTATTTTCTACTTTAAAATTTTTTATTTAATTAATTAAACATTTTAACATCTTTATTGGAGTATAATTGCTTTACAATGTGGTGTTAGTTTCTGTTGTATAACAGAGTGAAACAGCTATACATATACATATATCCCCATATCCCCTCCCTCTTGCATCTCCCTCCCACCCTCCGTACCCCACCCCTCTAGGTGGTCACACAGCACCTAGCTGATCTCCCTGTGCTATACGGCTGCTTCTCACTAGCAATCTATTTTATATTTAGTAGTGGATATATGTCAATGCCACTCTCTCACTTCGTCACAGCTTACTCTTCCGCCTCTCCATGTCCTCAAGTCCATTCTCGACGTCTGCATCTTTATTCCTGTCCTGCCACTAGGTTCGCCAGAACCATTTATTTTATTTTTTTTAGATTCCATATATATGTGTCAGCATACGGTATTTGTTTTTCTCTTTCTGACTTACTTCACTCTGTATGACAGACTCTAACTCCATCCACCTCATTACAAATACCTCCATTTCATTTCTTTTTATGGCTGAGTAATATTCCATTGTATATATGTGCCACATCTTCTTTATCCATTCATCTGTCGATGGACATTTAGGTTGCTTCCATGTCCTGGCTTTTGTAAATAGAGCTGCAATGAACATTTTGGTACATGACTCTTTTTGACCTATGGTTTTCTCAGGGTATATGCCCAGTAGTGGGATTGCTGGGTCATATGGTAGTTCTATTTGTAGTTTTTTAAGGAACCTCCATACTGTTCTCCATAGTGGCTGTATCAATTTACATTCCCACCAACAGTGCAAGAGGGTTCCCTTTCCTCCACACCCTCTCCAGCATTTATTGTTTCTAGATTTTTTGATGATGGCCATTCTGACCAGTGTGAGATGATATCTCATTGTAGTTTTCATTTGCATTTCTCTAATGATTAATCATGTTGAGCATTCTTTCATGTGTCTGTTGGCCATCTGTATATCTTCTTTGGAGAAATGTCTATTTAGGTCTTCTGCCCATTTTTGGATTGGGTTGTTCGTTTTTTTTGTTATTGAGCTGCATGAGCTGCTTGTAAATCTTGGAGATTAATCCTTTGTCAGTTGCTTCATTTGCAAATATTTTCTCCCATTCTGAGGGTTGTCTTTTGGTCTTGTTTATGGTTTCCTTTGCTGTGCAAAAGCTTTTCAGTTTCATTAGGTCCCATTTGTTTATTTGTGTTCTTATTTCCATTTCTCTGGGAGCTGGGTCAAAAAGAATCTTGCTGTGATGTATGTCATAGAGTGTTCTGCCTATGTTTTCCTCTAAGAGTTTGATAGTGTCTGGCCTTACACTTAGGTCTTTAATCCATTTTGAGTTTATTTTTGTGCATGGTGTCAGGGAGTGTTCTAATTTCATACTTTTACATGTATCTGTCCAATTTTCCAGGCACCACTTATTGAAGAGGCTGTCTTTTCTCCACTGTATATGCTTGCCTCCTTTATCAAAGATAAGTTGACCGTATGTGTGTGGGTTTATCTCTGTGCTTTCTATCCTGTTCCATTGATCTATATTTCTGTTTTTGTGCCAGTACCAAACTGCCTTGATTACTGTAGCTTTGTAATATAGTCTGAAGTCAGGGAGCCTGATTCCCCCAGCTCCATTTTTCGTTCTCAAGATGGCTTTGGCTATTCGGGGTCTTTTGTGTTTCCATACAAATTGTGAAATTTTTTGTTCTAGTTCTGTGAAAAATGCTATTGGTAGTTTGATAGGGATTGCATTGAATCTGTAGATTGCTTTGGGTAGTAGAGTCATTTTCACAATGTTGATTCTTCCAAACCAGGAACATGGTATATCTCTCCATCTATTTGTGTCATCTTTAATTTCTTTCATCAGTGTCTTATAATTTTCTGCATACAGGTCTTTTGTTTCCTTAGGTAGGTTTATTCCTAGATATTTTATTCTTTTTGTTGCAACGGTAAACGGGAGTGTTTTCTTAATTTCACTTTCAGATTTTTCGTCATTAGTGTATAGAAATGCAAGAGATTTCTGTGCATTAATTTTGTATCCTGCTACTTTACCAAATTCATTGATTAGCTCTAGGAGTTTTCTGGTAGCATCTTTAGGATTCTCTATGTATAGTATCATGTCATCTGCAAACAGTGACAGCTTTACTTCTTCTGTTCCAATTTGGATTCCTCTTATTTCTTTTTCTTCTCTGTTTGCTGTGGCTAACACTAACAAAACTATGTTGAATAATAGTGGTGAGAGTGGGCAACCTTGTCTTGTTCCTGATCTTAGTGGAAATGGTTTCAGTTTTTCACCATTGAGGACAATGTTGGCTGTGGGTTTGTCATATATGGCCTTTATTATGTTGAGCAAAGTTCCCTCTATGCCTACTTTCTGCAGGGCTTTTATCACAAATAGGTGTTGAATTTTGTCAAAAGCTTTCTCTGCATCTATTGAGATGATCATATGGTTTTTCTCCTTCAATTTGTTAATATGGTGTATCACATTGATTGATTTGCGTATATTGAAGAATCCTTGCATTCCTGGGATAAACCCCACTTGATCATGGTGTATAATCCTTTTAATGTGCTGTTGGATTTTGTTTGCTAGTATTTTGTTGAGGATTTTTGCATCTATGTTCATCAGTGATATTGGCCTGTAGTTTTCTTTCTTTGTGACATCTTTGTCTGGTTTTGGTATCAGGGTGATGGTGGCCTCGTAGAATGAGTTGGGGAGTGTTCCTCCCTCTGCAATATTTTGGAAGAGTTTGAGAAGGATAGGTGTTAGCTCTTCTCTAAATGTTTGATAGAATTCACCTGTGAAGCCATCTGGTCCTGGGCTTTTGTTTGTTGGAAGGTTTTTAATCACAGTTTCAATTTCAGTGCTTGTGATTGTTCTGTTCATATTTTCTATTTCTTCCTGGTTCAGTCTCGGCAGTTTGTGCATTTCTAAGAATCTGTCCATTTCTTCCAGGTTGTCCATTTTATTGGCATAGAGTTGCTTGTAGTAATCTCTCATGATCTTTTGTATTTCTGCAGTGTCAGTGGTTACTTCTCCTTTTTCATTTCTAATTCTATTGATTTGAGTCTTCTCCCTTTTTCTCTTGATGAGTCTGGCTAATGGTTTATCAATTTTGTTTATCTTCTCAAAGAACCAGCTTTTAGTTTCATTGATTTTTGCTATTGTTTCCTTCATTTCTTTTTCATTTATTTCTGACCTGATCTTTATGATTTCTTTCCTTCTGCTAGCTTTGGGGTTTTATTGTTGTTCTTTCTCTAATTGCTTTAGGTGCAAGGTTAGGTTGTTTATTCGAGATGTTTCCTGTTTCTTGAGGTAGGCTTGTATTGCTATAAACTTCCCTCTTAGCACTGCTCTTGCTGCGTCCCATAGGTTTTGGGTCGTCGTGTCTCCATTGTCATTTGTTTCTAGGTATTCTTTGATTTCCCCTTTGATTTCTTCAGTGATCACTTCGTTATTAAGTAGTGTATTGTGTAGCCTCCATGTGTTTGTATTTTTTACAGATCTTTTCCTGTAATTGATATCTAGTCTCATAGCGTTGTGGTCGGAAAAGATACTTGATACGATTTCAATTTTCTTAAATTTACCAAGGCTTGATTTGTGACCCAAGATATGATCTATCCTGGAGAATGTTCCATGAGCACTTGAGAAAAATGTGTATTCTGTTGTTTTTGGGTGGAATGTCCTATAAATATCAATTAAGTCCATCTTGTTTAATGTATCATTTAAAGCTTGTGTTTCCTTATTTATTTTCATTTTGGATGATCTGTCCATTGGTGAAAGTGGGGTGTTAAAGTCCCCTACGATGATTGTGTTGCTGTCGATTTCCCCTTTTATGGCTGTTAGTATTTGCCTTATGTATTGAGGTGCTCCTATGTTGGGTGCATAAATATTTACAATTGTTATACCTTCCTCTTGGATCGATCCCTTGATCATTATGTAGTGTCCTTCTTTGTCTCTTGTAATAGTCTTTATTTTAAAGTCTATTTTGTCTGATATGAGAATTGCTACTCCAGCTTTCTTTTGATTTCCATTTGCATGGAATATCTTTTCCCATGCCCTCACTTTCAGTCTGGATGTGTCCCTCGGTCTGAAGTGGGTCTCTTGTAGACAGCATATATATGGGTTTTGTTTTTGTATCCATTCAGCCAGCCTGTGTCTTTTGGTGGGAGCATTTAATCCATTTACATTCAAGGTAATTATCGATATGTATGTTCCTATTCCCATTTTCTTAAATGTTTTGGTTTGTTATTGTAGGTGTTTTCCTTCTCTTGTGTTTCTTGTCTAGAGAAGTTCCTTTAGCATTTGTTGTAAAGCTGGTTTGGTGGTGCTGAACTCACTCAGCTTTTGCTTGTCTGTAAAGGTTTTAATTTCTCCATCACATCTGAATGAGATCCTTGCTGGGTAGAGTAATCTTGGTTGTAGGTTTTTCTCCTTCATCACTTTAAGTATATCCTGCCACTCCCTTCTGGCTTGCAGAGTTTCTGTTGAAAGATCAGATGTTAACCTTATGGGGATTCCCTTGTGTGTTATTTGTTGTTTTTCCCTTGCTGCTTTTAATATGTTTTCTTTATATTTAATTTTTGACAGTTTGATTAATATGTGTCTTGGCGTGTTCCTCCTTGGGTTTATCCTGTATGGGACTCTCTGTGCTTCCAGGACTTGATTAACTATTTCCTTTCCCATATTAGGGAAGTTTTCAACTATAATCTCTTCAAATATTTTCTCAGTCCCTTTCTTTTCCTCTTCTTCTTCTGGGACCCCTATAATTCAAATGTTGGTGCGTTTAATGTTGTCCCAGAGGTCTCTGAGACTGTCCTCAGTTCTTTTCATTCTTTTTTCTTTATCCTGCTCTGCAGTAGTTATTTCCACCATTTAATCTTCCAGGTCACTTATCCTTTCTTCTGCCTCAGTTATTCTGCTATTGATCCCATCTAGAGTATTTTTAATTTCATTTATTGTGTTTTTCATCATTGCTTGGTTCCTCTTTAGTTTTTCTACGTCCTTGTTAAATGTTTCTTGCATTTTGTCTATTCTATTTCCAAGATTTTGGATCATCCTTACTATCATTATTCTGAATTCTTTTTCAGGTAGACTACCTATTTCCTCTTCATTTGTTAGGTCTGGTGTGTTTTGACCCTGCTCCTTCATCTGCTGTGTGTTTTTCTGTCGTCTCATTTTGCTTATCTTACTGTGTTTGGGGTCTCCTTTTCACAGGCTGCAGGTTCGTAGTTCCCGTTGTTTTTGGTATCTGTCCCCAGTGGCTAAGGTTGGTTCAGTGGGTTGTGTAGGCTTCCTGGTGGAGGGAACTAGTGCCTGAGTTCTGGTGGATGAGGCTAGATCTTGTCTTTCTGGTGGGCACGTCCACGTCTGGTGGTGTATTTTGGGGTGTCTGTGGCCTTATTATGATTTTAGGCAGCCTCTCTGCTAATGGATGGGGCTGTGTTCCTCTCTTGCTAGTTGTCTGGCATAGGGTGTCCAGCACTGTAGCTTGCTGGTCGTTGAGTGAAGCTGGGTCTTGATGTTGAGATGGAGATCTCTAGAGATTTTTGCCATTTGGTATTATGTGGAGCTGGGAGGTCTCTTGTGGACCAGTGTCCTGAAGTTGGCTCTCCCACCTCAGAGGCACGGCCCTGATGCCTGGCTGGAGCACCAAGAGCCTTTCGTCCACACGGCTCAGAGTCAAAGGGAGAAAAAATAGAAAGAAAGAAAGAAAGAGGCTATAATATAGTGACGTAAAATAAAGCTATTATAAAGCAAAGCTATACAGACAAAATCTCACCCAGAAGCATATACATATACACTCACAAAAAAAGGAAAAGGGGAAAAATTAATATATCCTGCTCCCAAAGTCCACCTCCTGAATTTGGGATGATTCGTTGTCTATTCAGGTATTCAACAGATGCATCACATCAAGTTGTTTGTGGAGTTTTAATCCGCTGCTTCTGAGGCTGCTGGGAGAGATTTCCCTTTCTCTTCTTTGTTCGCACAGCTCCCAGGGTTCAGCTTTGGATTTGGACCTGCCTCTGTGTGTAGGTCGCCTGAGGGCGTCTGTTCCCCGCCCAGACAGAACGGGGTTAAAGGAGCAGCTGCTTCGGGGGCTCTGGCTCACTCAGGCCAGGGGGAGGGAGGGGTACGGAGGAGGCGGGGCGAGCCTGCGGCGGCAGAGGCCAGCGTGACGTTGCACCAGCCTGAGGCGCGCAGTGCGTTCTCCCGGGAAAGTTGTCCCCGGATCATGGGACCCTGGCAGTGGCGGGCTGCACCGGATCCTGGGAGGGGCATTGTGGAGAGTGACCTGTGCTCGCACACAGGCTTTTTGGTGGCGGCAGCAGCAGCCTTAGCGTCTCACGCCCGTCTCTGGGGCCCGCGCTGATCGCCGCGGCTTGCGCCCTTCTCTGGAGTTCATTTAGGCGGCGCTCTGAATCCCCTCTCCTTGCACGCCGTGAAACAAAGAGGCAATAAAAAGTCTCTTGCCTCTTCGGCAGCTGCAGACTTTTTCCCAGTCTCCCTCCCAGCCAGCTGTGGTGCGCTAACCCCTTCAGGCTGTGTTCACGCAGCCAACCCCAGTCCTCTCCCTGCGATGATCCAACCGAAGCCCAAGCCTCAGCTCCCAGCCCCGCCCGCCCCGGCGGGTGAGCAGACAAGCCTCTCGGGCTGGTGAGTGCTGGTCGGCGCCGAGCCTCTGTGCGGGAATCTCTCCGCTTTGCCCTCCGCACCCCTGTGGCTGCGCTCTCCTCCGTGGCTCCAAAGCTTCCCCCTCTGCCACCCGCAGCCTCTGCCCGCGAAGGGGCTTCCTAGTGCGTGGAAACCTTTCCTCCTTCACGGCTCCCTCCCACTGGTGCAGGTCCCATCCCTATTCTTTTGTCTCTGTTATTTCTTTTTTCTTTTGCCCTACCCAAGTACGTGGGGAGTTTCTTGCCTTTTCGGAGGTCTCACGTTTTCTGCCAGCGTTCAGTGGGTGTTCTGTAGGAGCAGTTCCAGGTGTAGATGTATTTCTACTGTATCTGTGGGAAGGAAGGTGATCTCCGTGTCTTACTCTTCCGCCATCTTCTCTCCTCCCCCCCATGTATGTGTTTTAAGAAACTATTTTCCTCCAAAATCATAAAGATATTCATATAGTTTTCATTTATTTGCTTTACATGTCTTTTTTATGTAATTTCTAACCTATAATAATTTGAAGTAAGGATTTTTTCCCCCTTTTTTATATGGACAAAAGAAATTTCCCTGATTAATGATCTATGTGATAATCTTTCAAATACAGAATTATCACATTACCTTGATTCTTCCTTTTTTTGGACTAAAAACTCCTCCTTATAGAGTGTTTAGTACTTTTAATATTCTATTGCTTTCTTTAGAGTGTTCTCAGTTTTTCTATACCTGTTCATGAATATGCCAAATAGAAAATTACAGAATACATTATGTTACAATTGATTTATTAAATTTAGAACAGATTGATTCTTTCTTTGCTTCAGATGTTGTATTGCTCTTCATGCAGGCAAAATTTCAATGTTTCAGTTGTCATATTACACACTTGATTCCTTTTGAGCTCCTGACAATTAAAACCATTTTGTCCTTTTTAATGGTCTACTATTAACAACACCTTCCTCCTCCAGTTCTTATGAGTTCTTATGAAGTTTCCTGTAATGTAATGCATTGATATTTATTTAATTAATATTGATTAAACTCCATTTTAAATTATAAAACACATGGTATCAGTCTGACATAGATTACCAAAATTCTGATTCTGTCAACTAATACTTGTGCCATTCTACAACTTGTGTGTGTGTGTTTGTGTGTGTGTGTATGTGAGAGAGAAAGAGAGATAATTATCTTTCCATTTAGAATTTTAGCTGTCTTTCTATCTTAGAAGCTATATGAATTTGAGAAAAAATTTTCATGTTCCAGAGTATCTATAAAATGGGGATTGGAATACCTATCTCTCACTGTGTTTGTGTATTAAGTAAGATAATACATGTAAAGACCCAGTGCACAGTGTCAGCCTGAAAATGGGGACTTGTTCAGTGCTATTTTCCTTAACTCTTACACTACAAGACATGTAAGTGTGTGTGTGTGTATCTGTGTGTGTGTGTATCTTGATTGCTTTCATTTGGGGAAACATGATATTGGTCTTCTGCATCTTTGTTTCCCTTCCTGCATCCCAGATATCCTCAGAACTGTCTGAGGATAACCCGTGTTTTCAGTGTGCTTTGCTTTGCTACTCTCGCATGCTTTGCTGCAGAGATTTTCCTTTTTCCTTCCCATGAGAACTCACCTGCCATTGGTTCCATTCCCTTGTATACCTGCTACAGGACTGTCTACATATATTAAACTAGATCAAAACATAGCTATTTTTATAATATAATTCATCAAAAGCTAATGATTATTTAATTACGCCCCCCCAGATACACACACACACAAACACACACACACACACACACACACACACAAACATTTTATATATTTCTTTTGTTGAGCTGTGGTAAGAGGCTGAAATTCCCCCACTGTTTTTCAAACAAAGGTTAATGGACAGTTTCAGTTGTCAATTCTTCAATTTAACACCCAAGTAAAATAAGTAGAAATAAATTTTCTAAGCCTGATTATGATTTTGACACATTATTCAATAGAAGCAATGCCATATGTTATCTGAATAATTTTAGTCTGTGACCCAGGATGAGTTATGCATCCCCAATGCACCCTTCTCTACCCACCCCACTCCCCCAAAAAAGAACAAAGAAATTTTTAAATGCCCTAAGGTCGATAGGACTAGAGAATAAATGAGTGCTTGGAAACCTGTGCCATTTGAGTGGTCTCTGTGGCCTCGCCATTGTTCCTGGGCAAATCTTGGCATCTTTATACCTAATTGGCATCTCACCTTCAGGGATTTTTATTGAATTTTTACTCTGCTGACACATTTGAACAGTGTTGGAACCAATATTTGAAAGGGAGCTTTAATCTCTTGAAGGTGATGAAATGCTGTCATCCTTAGACAAAGTGCCTGTCACGAAGGGCTCAGAACAAACCAACAAAGGAGTCAGGTGCCAGTGAGAGGCTGCCTCCTGAGTTTCCCTTTGTCTGTCTCAGGTGTTCTCATCTTGTCTGCATGCAACAGAGTGGGTGTTTATTTACATTTTAGTATTTAACAAAACTTTTGATTACAAATATTTTGTGGACACGAAGATAAATGCATTTATGCATATGTCATAACAGACACTTACAATATAATACTTTCCTAAATTAATTACTAGCTCCTTAATTAATCTCAGATCTTGACTTTCTCAGAGGACACAGAATTCTGGATTTCACTTTCTGGAAAAGGGAAAAGTTCACACACTGGAAAAAGTGTTTGTCAAGTGACTAATCTCACTTAAAGATCAATGACTTTATAGATTATGCCTGGCATTTTTGCTTTCAGTATTACCGTTGATCGTTTAACTGTTGGCGACTGTATTTATTAAAGTCTGTTAATATATCAAAAATGCTTCGGTAGAACTCAGATAAGGATATGTCTCTGCAGATATGTGGCTTCTGCAGTAACAATCAATGATAAATTCCATTTTAGTTTACTCTGCTTTCCAAGGTCATTTTTACCTTTTTAATACCTTTACAATGTGCTATCGGATACTTACAAGATCAGTAAAACGAACAGACAATCAAATTGTTCTGGCATAAAACTATCAGTGCTAGCATAGTTGATTCTGTTATTCATTCATTCACTCACACAACACATATTTATTGATAATTAGTTGATCTAAACATATTGATATGCACCAAAAATTGTACAAACATGTGTAGGATATAAATCTAAATATCAGAGAAATGATTCACTGGAACACACACACACACATGCACACATACACTTGCCATGGCTTTACTGATTTATTATAAGCACACTATAAAGAAACAAACTCTATGCCAAAATTTCCTCAGAAAAGAGGAAACAACTTCTAGGCTGAGGGAATCAGGGAAATATGATGGTCAAAATTACATTTAAATTGTATCCTGAATCAGAGATAGGGTCCAAGTGGCAGAAACAGGGTATGAAAAAAGAAGATATATCTGTGGCCTGATCAGAGACATATTGTGTGAAAGATCAAGGCATTTTCAGTGACTGCTAAGCACTTAAATTTCAGAACTATAATTTGGTTGATTTGCAGAAGGGAAAAGTATAGGATGAGTATATATGGGGAAGCTTTGAGTACCAGATGAAAACGTTCAGACTTTATTTGAAAGATTGACTAGAACTCTGAAAGGTTTTGGAGCAGAGGAGACCAGATTCTTAAAACATCAACTTGGTTGCTTTGTGTGAAATGGATTGTGGGAGGGACAGTGAAGGTGAGGAGACAAATCAAGTAGACAGCTACTGAAGTAAGTTTTATGATGGTTTGCAAGTCAAGGTGTTTACCAAAAGTTAACAGTTTATAAATAGGAGGCATTATACAAGTTCAAAAATAATAATAATGCATAAGGTAGAATTAAATATTACTCCAAGCTTTCAGATCTTGATTACTACAAGCTAGACTACCTGAATTTAAATTCCTCTCCCACTATTTGCTAACTGGGGTCTTTGGGCAAGTTATATCTCTCCTTGTTGCAGTTTATTCATCTGTAAAATGGGGATAATAATAATATCAGCTATATTATATGTTATTGTGAGGATAAAATTAGTTAGTACAGGTAAAGCCCTTAAAGTGTTTCCTGGTCCATAGGAAGAGAAATAATGAGCACATTGTGATCTAATTCTATTTTGTTAGTCTTTAACATCACCAATGAACAAAGCCAACTTTGTGGTTAAAGAGAGGAAGCAGCTTTCTACGCTGTAGTATTATGGTGTAATTTGCAAGATAACTTGTAAAATTCCACCCCAAAGCCTAGTCAGGACTGGGGAGATAGTAGCCAAAATGCTTGTGGGTATTTTTTACACTGGTGTTCCAATGTTTAGCCATTGCCATAATTATATGAGCCATATACCTCAATCCTTGAGGCATATTTAGTGACATCACTACTTTATTGATTAGCAAATAAACTCAACAGAGCTATGTGATTTATCTGATATCATATATATTGAGAAGTAGCTATGAACCTGAGCCATTCCTAATCCAGAGGACCACAAGGGTTATTTTCTGACTTTTAGCCCTCCACTCAGAGCTATAGAATTGTTGGGTAATTAGTATAAATCTACTTTATAGCCTGTAATCAGAAGATCTAGGGTCAAGTCCAGGCTCTATTATCACTCAAATCCAATCAGATAAATCATAATTAGTTATTAATAGGATAAGGACTGCAGGGCCAGCCTCTTGACTCCAGCATAGGATTCTTTAAAGTATATATAATTTTTAATTGTGAGCATTCTTTTTCATTTTTCCTGTAGACAAATAAAAAAGAACTTACAAGTAACACACATACACACACAAACACACACAATAAATCTGTATTTATCCAAATCAATATTTACCCACATATAAATGCAAGTAAAGAACTAATTTACTTCATTTGCTTTCTCTTGTTTTTTTATGCCTTAAGAACTAAGCCCTCCACAACTTTGCATGCACATATTCAGACACATTACCTTGTTGGAGAGTTTGCTTTTCAAAATAAATTCAAGGAGGATGCTTAAGGTGGACGATTCGCAAGCAGAGAATTTATCTTGTCAAAAGAATCTAAATCACAGTGTAATTTTTGAGTAAGGAAAACAATGATGAGCATTGTGCTTCACATGATCCTATGATCAAGTAAGAGTCAGAACATATATTCTGGGACTCCACTGCTATTCAGTCATGTCAATGGTCTGTAGCAAATTGGAAGAAGCAAACCATTCAACCATGTCAGATTCCAGAGGCCTGTACAGACACAGTCTTGGAGCCTAGCAGCCTTTCTACCAATCTTTTACCACCTAGCCTTGCCTGTGTTCAAGACGGTAATTAGCATCATCAGAAATGTTCTCAGCCAAGAGCAATGCATTCATCTGTCACTTTAATTTATTGGGTTGGCCGAAAGGTTGGTTCTGGTTTTTGGTAAGATGGCTCTAGTAGCACTTAATTGTCTTTAATTTCATTCAAAACAATTTTGTTAGATTGTATGTGACAGCTGTCATATCAGCGTGCATTTAAAAAAGACTTATCAAAATTGGTGAATTTTTATGTAGCCATTTTAATATTGAAGATGGAAGAAAAGAGCAACATTTTCAGCATATTATGCTTTATTATTTCAAGAAAGGTAAAAACGCAACTGAAACGCAAAAAAAAAAGATTTGTGCAGTGTATGGAGAAGATGCTGTGACTGATTGGACGTGTCAAAAGTGGTTTGTGAAGTTTCACGCTAGAGATTTTTCATTGGACAATGCTCCACAGTCAGATAGACCAATTGAAGTTGATGGTGATCAAATCTGACATTAATTGAGAACAATCAATGTTATACCACATGGGAGATAGCCAACATACTCAAAATATCCAAATCAAGTGTTGAAAATCATTTGAACCAGCTTGGTTATTTTAATCACTTTGATATTTGGGTTCCACGCAAGTTAAGCGAAAAAAACCTTCTTGACCGTATTTCCTCATGAGATTCTCTACTTAAACGTAATGAAAACATTCCGTTTTTAAAACAAATTGTGATGGATGATGAAAAGTCGATACTGTACAATAACGTGGAAAGGAAGAGATCATGGGGCCAGCAAAATAAACCACCGCCAACCATACCAAAGGCCAGTCTTCATCCAGAGAATGTGATGTTGTGTATATAGTGGGATTGGAAGGGAGTCCTCTATTATGAGCTCCTTCTGGAAAACCAAATGATTAATTCCAACAAGTATTGCTCCCAATTAGGCCAACTGAAAGCAGCACTCAACGAAAAGCGTCCAGAATTAGTCAACAGAAAACACATAATCTTCCATCAGGGTAATGAAAGACCGCATGTTTCTTTGATGACCAGCAAAAACTGTTACAGCTTAGCTGGGAAGTTCTGATCCATCCACTTTATTCACCAGACATTGCACCTTTGGATTTCCATTTATTTAGGTCATTACAAAATTCTCTTAATGGAAAAAATTTCAATGCTCTGGAAGACTGTAAAAGGTACCTGGAACAGTTCTTTGCTCAAAAAGATAAAAAGTTTTGGGAAGATGGAATTATGAAGTTGCCTGAAAAATGGCGGAAGGTAGTGGAACAAAAGGGTGAATATGCTGTTCAATAAAGTTCTTGGTGAAAATGAAAAATGTGTCTTTTATTTTTACTTAAAAAACAAAGGCACTTTTTGGCCAACCCAATAACTTCCTTTGCGGCCTTTGCTGCCTGAATGACAAAGTTCTATTTTTATTATTTTTGACAGATTAGGTTTGAGATTTTGTTTCTCTGGGGAAATTCATACAAGTGTTTTAACTGTTTAGTTTATGTATTAAAATTGCCTTACACAGTGGGGCAACGCCATTGAACATTTTTGTTGTTTTGGTTTAAGAATCTAAACACTTATCCCATCCTTCTTCCCTCTCTTCCTCCCTCCTTCCCTTTCTCCCTCCCTCTCTTCCTCCTCCTTCTCTTCCTTCTTCTTCTTCTCTCTCTCTGTCTCCCAATCTCTCTCTCCCTCTTTCAGAAACTTCAGAATGTTTTGTGGCAATGAGTTTAGGTGGTAGCTGTTCTAATTACCCAGAATCAAAGATCTGAAATCCATTAGAGAGAATTTATTTTACTTTATTTCAGAGAAAACTTTTGCCAACTCGACCCAATAACCTTATAATAATTTAAAGTGTATGTGTTATTAACCCAATTTTCAGAAAATAACTAAAATTTTAAAATTCACACTCACAGTGAACACATATGCAATGAATATATTCCCCTAAAAGTATATTTATAGTGTTTATCCTTTTCTTTTGATGTAGAGAATAATTTCTTATCAGCTTTATATGCAGCCCTTTGAAGTGCCTCCAACTGTATCAAAAAGACAAAAAACATTATATACATTTAAAACAAGTATACAATTAATTTCAAAAGTGAAATTAAGCTAAATATATTAATTACATATAATTATATGCCATATCTACTATATATATAGATATATCTAGGTATAATATACATCTACATATATTACTATTGTTAAATGCCATATCAACATATATTGATTTTTAAAATATGTATCATACATTTTCAAATATATTTATATATATTTATTACGTATATATTATATACATTACATATAAATATAATTGATCAAATGTTCCTAAAAATAAAATGTCTAGGAAAAATAATTATGATAATCTCATAAATAATATAATGGGAGTTTTTGGGGGGGAACAAACTAATATGCAATCTATAAAACTACAAACATTTATAAATAGACTAGGGACTAATTATCCCCATAATTACAACAAGATGTTTTAAATAATGTACATAATCACTAGCATTTTCAATGTTATGCTAAATATTAGAAAACTTTTTCTAGTGATTGCTTTATCATGCATGACCTACCACCAACCTTGGGTCAGACGACAGTAGACATATGTAAGATAGTATTGGCTGATAATTTGGGGATTTACACATAATTGAGCAATATTTACTTTTAAAAAGCTGGATAAAAAAATCAGCTCAAGACTTCTCTTTATCAGAGGTTTTCAGTCTGGTCTCCCTGTGAGCATGGAACTTCCTTGGTGTAGGCTCAGAGGAGGCTTTGGGCCAGAAGGAATAAGTGGTAGCCCTTTTCAATTTAAGGTAGAGCACCTTGAATTTGACCTGTTTTAAACATTGTAATTTCACGTAAGATTTTATTGGAAATAAATGTCTCTACTACCAAAATGGTGTTGAAAACCAGTGATCCAAATACTAACTATATTGACTTTTTAAAAATCTCTAAATGCTTTGTATTTATGAGTACAATCTGAATACTTTATAGAGGTTAAAGGAGCCCACTTGTGTCCTCCAGTGCCTGCATTCTAAGCTCCCAGCAAGTTGAATTAAAGTACCTGTATTTCCCCAGTGCTCTCTTAAAATTAAATTCTTTTTCATCATTACTTTCTTTACTTGGACTGGTCTTATCTGTGACGTTTCCCCCGGCTACCTCCTTTGCTTCCAAGTTTTCCTTTTTTATAATAAACACATCAAGAAGCAAGAAGAACTACAGTCCTGCAGGCTGTGGAACAAAAACCACATTCACAGAAAGATAGAAAGGATGAAAAGGCAGAGGGCTATGTACCAGATGAAGGAACATGACAAAACCCCAGAAAAACTCTAAATGAAGTGGAGATAGGCAACCTTACAGAAAAAGAATTCAGAATAATGATAGTGAAGATGATCCAGGACCTTGGGAAAAGAATGGAGGCAAAGATTGAGAAGATGCAAAAAAATGTTTAACAACAACCTAGAAGAATTAAAGAATAAACAAACAGAAATGAACAATACAATAACTGAAATGAAAACTACACTAGAAGGAATCAATAGCAGAATAACTGAGGCAGAAGAACGGATAAGTGACCTGGAAGACAGAATGGTGGAATTCACTGCTGTGGAACAGAATAAAGAAAAAAGAATGAAAAGAAATGAAGACAGCCTAAGAGACCTCTGGGACAGCATTAAATGCAACAACATTCGCATTATAGGGGTCCCAGAAGGAGAAGAGAGAGAGAAAGGAGCCGAGAAAATATTTGAAGAGATTATACTGAAAAACTTCCCTAACACGGGAAAGGAGATAGCCACCCAAGTCCAGGAAGCGCAGAGAGTCCCATACAGCATAAACCCAAGGAGAAACACGCCAAGACACATAGTAATCAAACTGACAAAAATTAAAGACAAAGAAAAATTATTGAAAGCAGCAAGGGAAAAATGACAAATAACATACAAGGGAACTCCCATAAGGTTAACAGCTGATTTCTCAGCAGAAATACTACAAGCCAGAAGGGAGTGGCATGATATACTTAAAGTGATGAAAGGGAAGAACCTACAACCAAGATTACTCTACCCAGCAAGGATCTCATTCAGATTCGATGGAGAAATCAAAAGCTTTACAGACAAGCAAAAGCTAAGAGAATTCAGCACCACCAAACCAGCTCTACAACAAATGCTAAAGGAACTTTTCTAAGTGGGAAACACAAGAGAAGAAAAGGACCTACAAAAACAAACCCAAAGCAATTAAGAAAATGGTCATAGGAACATACATATCGATAATTACCTTAAACATGAATGGATTAAACTTTTACGGTAATTATCTTAATTACCTTAATTTGTCTCTCCAACCAAAAGACACAGGCTTGCTGAATGGATACAAAAACAAGACCCATCTATATGCTGTCTACAAGAGACCCACTTCAGACGTAGGGATATACAGACTGAAAGTGAGGGGATGGAAAAAGATATTCCATGCAAATGGAAATCAAAACAAAGCTGGAGTAGCAATACTCATATCAGAGAAAATAGACTTTAAAGTAAAGAATGTTACAAGAGACAAGGAAGGACACTACATAATGATCATAATGATCAATCCAAGAAGATATAACAATTATAAATATATATGCACCCAACATAGGAGCACCTCAATACATAAGGCAACTGCTAACAGCTATAAAAGAGGAAATCGACAGTAACACAATAATAGTTGGGGACTTTAACACCTCACTTACACCAATGGACAGATCATCCAAACAGAAAGTAAATAAGGAAACAGAAGCTTTAAATGACACAATAGACCAGATAGATTTAATTGATATTTGTAGGACATTCCATCCAAAAACAGCAGATTACACTTTCTTCTCAAGTGCACATGGAACATGCTCCAGGATAGATCACATTTTGGGTCACAAATCAAGCCACAGTAAATTTAAGAAGATGGAAATCATATCAAGCATCATTTCTGACCACAATGCTATGAGATTAGAAATGAATTACAGGGAAAAAAACGTAAAAATCACAAACACATGGAGGCTAAACAATACGTTACTAAATAACCAAGAGATCACTGAGGAAATCAAAGAGGAAATCAAAAAATACCTAGAGACAAATGACAATGACAACACGACAATCCAAAACCTACGGGATGCAGCAAAAGGAGTTCTAAGAGGGAAGTTTATAGCTATACAAGCCTACCTCAAGTAACAAGAAAAATCTCAAATAAACAATCTAACGTTATGCCTAAAGGAACTAGAGAAAGAAGAACAAAGAAAACCCAAAGTTAGTAGAAGCAAAGAAATCATAAAGATCAGAGCAGAAATAAATGAAATAGAAACAAAGAAAACAATACCAAGATCAATAAACGAAAGTTGGTTCTTTCAGAAGATAAACAAAATTGATAAACAATTAGCCAGACTCATCAAGAAAAAGATGGAGAGGACTCAAATCAATAAAATTAGAAATGATAAAGGAGAAGTTACAACAGACACCGCAGAAATACAAAGCATCCTAAGAGACTACTACAAGCAACTCTATGCCAATAAAATGGACAACCTGGAAGAAATGGACAAATTCTTAAAAGGTATAACCTTCCAAGACTGAACCAGGAAGAAATAAAAAATATGAACAGACCAATCACAAGTAATGAAATTGAAACTGTGATTAAAAATCTTCCAACAACCAAAGTCCAGGACCAGATGGCTTCACAGGTGAATTCTATCAAACATTTAGAGAAGAGCTAACACCCATCCTTCTCAAACTCTTCCAAAAAATTGCAGAGGAAGGAACACTCCCAAACTCATTCTATGAGGCCACCATCACCCTGATACCAAAACCACACAAAGATACTACAAAAAAAGAAAATTACAGACCAATATCACTGATGAATATAGATGCAAAAATCCTCAACAAAATACTAGCAAACAGAATCCAACAACACATTAAAAGGATCATACACCATGATCAAATGGGGTTAATGCAGGAATGCAAGGATTCTTCAATATATGCAAATCAATCAATGTGATACACCATATTAACAAACTGAGGATAAAAACCATATGATCTTCTCAATAGATTCAGAAAAAGCTTTTGACAAAATTCAACACCCATTTATGATAAAAACTCTCCAGAAAGTGGGCATAGAGGGAACCTACCTCAACATAATAAAGACCATATACGACAAACCCACAGCAAACATCATTCTCAATGGTGAAAAACTGAGAGCATTTCCTCTAAGATCAGGAACAAGACAAGGATGTCCAGTCCACTCTCACCACTAGTATTCAACATAGTTTTGGAAGTCCTAGCCACGGCACTCAGAGAAGAAAAACAAATAAAAGGAATACAAATTGGAAAAGAAGAAGTAAAACTGTCACTGTTTGCAGATGACATGGTACTATACATAGAGAATCCTAAAGGTGCCACCAGAAAACTACTAGAGCTAATCAATGAATTTGGTAAAGTTGCAGGATAGAAAATTAATGCACAGAAATCTCTTGCATTCCTATATATTAATGATGAAAAATCTGAAAGAGAAATTAAGGAAACCCTCCCATTTACCATTGCAACAAGAAAAATAAAATACCTAGGAATAAACCTACCTAGGGAGACAAAAGACCTGTATGCAGAAAACTATAAGACACTGATGAAAGAAATTAAAGGTGATACCAACAGATGGAGAGATATACCATGTTCTTGGATTGGAAGAATCAATATTGTGAAAATGACTATACTACCCAAAGCAATCTACAGATTCAATGCAATCCCTATCAAATTTCCAATGCCGTTTTTCACAGAACTAGAACAAAAAATCTTAAAATTTGTATGGAGACACAAAATACCCTGAATAGCAAAAGCAGTCTTGAGGGAAAAATAATGGAGCTGAAGGAATCAGACTCCCTGACTTCAGACTATACTACAAAGCTACAGTAGTCAAGAGAATATGGTACTGGCACAAAAACAGAAACATAGATCAATGGAACAAGATAGAAAGCCCAGAGATAAACCCACGCACCTATGGTCAACTAAAAATGACAAAGGAGGCACGGATCTACAATGGAGAAAAGACTGTCTCTTCAATAAGTCGTGCTGGGAAAACTAGGCAACTACATGTAAAAGAATGAAATTAGAACACTCCCTAACACCATACCCAAAAGTAAACTCAAAATGGATTTGAGACCTAAATGTAAGACCGGACACTTTAAAACTCTTAGAGGAAAACATAGGAAGAACACTCTTTGACATAAATCACAGCAAGATCTTTTTTGATCCACCTCTTAGAGTAATGGAAATAAAAACAAAAATAAACAAATGGGACCTAATGAAACTTCAAAGCTTTTGCATAGCCAAGGAAACTATAAACAAGATGAAAAGACAACCCTCAGAATGGGAGAAAATATTTGCAAACGAATCAATGGACAAAGGATTAACCTCCAAAATATATAAACAGCTCATGCAGCTCAATATTAAAAAAACAAACAACCCTATCCAAAAATGGGCAAAGAGCTAAATAGACATTTCTCCAAAGAAGACATACAAATGGCCAAGAAGCACATGAAAAGCTGCTCAACATCACTAATTATTAGAGAAATGCAAATCAACACTACAATGAGGTATCACCTCACACCAGTAAGAATCGGCATCATCAGAAAATCTACAAACAACAAATGCTGGAGAGGGTGTGGAGAAAAGGGAACCCTCTTGCACTGTTGGTAGACTGTAAATTGATACAGCCACTATGGAGAACAATATGGAGGTTCCTTAAAAAGCTAAAAATAGAATTACCATATGACCCAGCAATCCCACTACTGGGCATATACCCAGAGAAAACCATAATTCAAAAAGACACATGCACCCCAATGTTCATTGCAGCACTATTTACAATAGCCAGGTCATGGAAGCAACCTAAATGCCCATCAACAGACGAATGGATAAGGAAGATGTGGTACATATATACAATGGAATATTACTCAGCCATAAAAAGGAACTAAATTGAGTCATTTGTAGAGACGTGGATGGATCTAGAGACTGTCATACAGAGTGAAGTAAGTCAGAAAGAGAAAAACAAATATCGTATATTAACGCATACATGTGGAACCTAGAAATATGGTACAGATGAACCAGTTTGCAGGGCAGAAGTTGAGACAGATGTAGAGAACAAACGTATGGACACCAAGGGGGGGAAAGTGGCGGGGTGGTGGGGGTTGTGGTGGGATGAATTGGGCGATTGGGTTTGACATGTATACACTGATGTGTATAAAATTGATGACTAATAAGGACCTGCTGTATAAAAAAATAAATAAAATAAAATTCAAAAATTAAAAAAAATAAAAATAAAAAAATAAACACATCACATGAGACATAGCCTCTTCACAAATATTTAGGTGTACAGTAGAGTGTTGGTAACTATAAGCACAATGTTGTATTGCAGAGCTCTAGAACTTTTGCATCTTGCATGATTGAAACTCTATATCTATTGAACAGCAACTCTCCATGTCCTCTTCTCCTGAGACCCTGGCAACCACCATTCTACTCTCGGCTTCTAACCTGTATGAATTCAGCTACTTTAGGTATCTCAGAGAAGTGGAATCATGCAGTAGTTGCCTTCCTGTAACTGGCTTATATCACTTATCACCATGTCCCCAGGGTTTATTCATGTTGTAGTATATGACAGGATTTCCTTCATTTTATGCCCGAATAACATTCCTCCTCCAGTTTTTAAGTCATGATTAACAAAGCACTTACACTTTTCTTATTACAGATCCTAGTATTTAAGTATTTATTCAACTTTATTTTGTTTACCTATTTGCCTATCTTTCCCTCTTTCTAATTTTAAAGCTTATTCAGTTCTGTCTGTTAGTCCTAATATAGTTCTTGGCACACATTAGACAGTCAATAAATGGTTTCATATTAATGAGAATCTTAAGAATATTTTTGGAAGGGAATGTGAGAATGGGCCAGCTTTCTTTAGTCCCTGACAATCAAGTATTTAATGGACACCTACTGTGGCTTCAGCATTCACTAAAGGACAATTTATTAGACAGTTCATTACTGTAAACACCTCTATGGAGCAGAAACGAAAGTGAAATACAAAGCAATGGGTGGCGCTAGAGTTAAGACTTGGGCTCCGGGTCCCAGATTAGCCAATGTTTTCCATCCTTGCTGCACGTTAAGAATTGCCAGCAACATTCAAATACACTTGATAGTTCCCCATTCTAGACCAATATAAGTAACAAGTTGGAAAAGGGGTGTGTGTGGTCTGAGCATCAGTTTTTTAAAAAGCTCTCCAGATATTTCTATTTTAAAGCAAGGGTGAGAGCCACAGAAACGATGTGTTGACCAGATATTCAACATCCCCAAAGTACTCCATCCTTGCTTGGTGGCTAGAGCTGACTCCTTGATATAAGTGAAGGACTGGAGTGACATTCCTTGCTCCTAAAAAATTATTTTTAAAGGCTACCACTAACCATTATTGGGATCAATGGCTTAAAAATAATTCTTAGGTGTAGCGAAGTGGGATAACACACACATAGCCAGTGACCAGAAATTGAAACACACTTTTCTCCAGCCTTGGAGTAAATATTGCATTATCAGTGATTCAATAATGGACAGAAATCCAAATAATCAATATAAGATTCATGTTTCTGGGATGTTGGCCAAGACACTAGTGCAGAGCAACACAGATTTGTTAGAATATATGGAATGAATTCAGGAAGAGAAAAATCAAACAAACAAAAGTACCTCCTGTCTAAGCTAAGCTTACAATTAAAATGGAAGAAACACATGATAAAATCTAATACTAACAAATATAAATGCATTAACAAGAAATATAGCTTCATATTAACAATCATAATTTCAAGTCACTATACGTAAAGTTAAAATAATAATATAGAAGATAAAATACTTTTAAGTAAGTTTAAAAATAATTTTCAAAGGGATTAAATTTAGAATAATACTCAACAAAAACAAAAAAAAATATGTCTTTCAGACGTTGGTAACATAAGAACAAATTGCGATAATAAATAACCAAGTATAACATCTCAAAGTGAAAAAAAATTGTCATTTAATTAAAAAAATATTCTCAGTAGATATGATTGATTCCAGATTGAACATATTGAAAGGACATTTAGTGAACTGATAAATTTACTGAGGAAATCATCTAGAAGCTAGCACAGAAGGATAAAATTAAATGGGAAATATGAAAGAAAGGTTTAGAGATCTGAAGAACAGGCAGATTGAAAGGCTCACCACTTGTCAAAAGTTCAGAAGAATAGAAGACAATGAAAAGCGGAGAACCATTATGTGAAGAGAATTTTATAGAAGAGAAGATCAGAATTTTGAAATTGAAAAGTCTATCAAATATCCATCAGGATAAAGGAAATAGCTCCATATCTGGACTCATAATAATAAAATATGAAACATTAAGAATAAAAAAAGATATGAAAACTCTCAGGAATAAGAGCCTATAATAAAATTTAAATTGAAAACAGACTTCTGATGGATAAAAATAGAGAAATATCCTCAAGTGCTAAGGTAACTCATCTGTCAGCCTAAAATTCTATAGTCAGCTAAACTATCTCTGAAGAAACTAAAATAAAAGAGACATTTGTACACATACATAAGCTGTGAGAATGTATCACATAAACCATCACAGAATGAATTACTAAAGAATTTATTTAAACAGAAAAAAGCACACTGAGAGGGAAAGTATGACGAAGAAGAAATGGTGTACATAAAACTGAAAACAAAAATGTATATATTATATATATGTGTGTGCACATATATACATACACATAAAAATATATACAAATTATGTATATGTAAAGCAATTATATATAAGTTTTGTATATACATATGTACACAATTATACACATTATATATTATACAATAATATATATACATCTTACTAAACTGTATTCTATAAGAATAACATAATGTTGATACCAAATATACCAAAAGAAAACAATCATACAAAAAATATAAAGATTAATATCAGTGAATAAAAATTCTAGTCATATATTAGAACCATATTGGGTTTATCTCAGCAATTCAAAAATCCATCTTATTAACATGTTAAAAAAGGGAAATAAAAGCATCTTGATATATGCAGAAAAAAGCATTTAATTAAGTTCAATTCTTATTTGCAATGAAAAAACAATCCTCCATCAGACTAGAAATAGATAGGAACTTTATTAAGAAACCTCATGAAAAGGATATATGGAAATTCAATAGCAAATATACCTAAGGGGAAAACTTTAGAAGACCTTTGGAAATTATCATAAAGAAATGATGGATGCCTAATACCACCTCCAGTCTTCAACATTGTACTAGAGATAGAGGCTCTGGAAATAAGATACTAATTTGCTATGGTGAAGCAGCAGGACTCATGGGATATATGCAGAATACAATTTCATTTTTGCTTCCCTCCCCCTGTACATTTATTCTGTTGTGTCAGTTCTCATTTTGCCAGTGTGTAAAAACTCAGATGGATCTATGATTTTTCTGTCACTTTTTGGAAATGCTACCACCCTTCTAAGTCACAAGTCAGTAATTTCAAGAGTCCTGTCCAAAATACACATCAATTTTCATCTCTATGCACTGATAACACTTAGGACAGCTAGGGCTCGTTATAGGTATGCAGGTACTCTTGTAATCCTTTCAGGGATAAGGATATAGTTGATCTTTACCTCTTTCGTGCTCTTATTATTTCTTCTCTTCCTTCATTTAGTTAACCAAAGTTTGTGATCCCACCAGTGTCTAAATGGGAGAAGAGAGAAGGTAATGGGAGTTTGAGGGTCACACCTGACTGGGAAAATTTATAGCTGGATTTGTGCTCTCTGGACCAGGCAGGTGTTTAAAATTGAGTCTTTCTCTTGAGGGAAGCTTCTGTGGGTGCTTCAGAGGACTTTATCTGCAGCATTCAACTTCATTCCTTGTGATAATGAGTAATGTGTTTATTGCTCTATCACTCCTCCCTTGGTTCTTCCTTGGTTTCATTTTCTTCTTTTCTTAAATTTTCAAATGGATCACTAATACCATTACAGTTGGTCCTTTGGGCAGCAATAATAAATGATTCCTTTCAGGCTCTTTCTACTGCATGTGCCACTTCTATTTTGTGAAACACACCTATGTCCCCTGCCATGAGAAGTGTAGCTATTTCCCAGTGCACTAGAATCAGGCTTCTTCTCTCTCTGTCTCTGTCTCTCTCTCTCCCTCCTGCCAGCTCAGATTCATTGCCATACATTTATACATTCACACCTTTAGATTCCTCAGGTCCATGTCAAACACTAACACACCACCTCCAGGGGCTGTATATCAAGTTCACTGAGCAGCCTCCATGAAGCTAGCCTCACTAAACTTGAGATAAGCATAATACAACCCATCCTTCTCCTTCAGAAAAGAAAAATACATAGGAGAATGCATTGAGTACAGACATCATCAGTCTGAAATTTCTCATGATAAAACAGATTCCTTTTTAAGCACCTACTTTTGATGAAGAAAAATGTAAAACACGGGTATTAGGCATGAGATAATGGTGAGGAATACATTTTAGTCTTTCCCACTCCTCCTCACTTCTCCTTCTTCAAGGTACCCCTTAAATAAAGAACTACCTTGAGAAAGACAAATTGAAAGGACAAGACATCATTTATCAGGAAAGAACATTTCTACCTAATGGCCCCTTGAGTAAAGTGTTTCTTTAGGACATCACAGCTCATGTGAAGGCAGATTTAAAGGCCAGGGCATCAATTAGAAATCCGCAGTCTTGCTGCCAAATCGCTCTTTGTACAGCTTCTTTTAGCAAGATAAAAGTACCCTCAAAATGGAAAATAAGACTTGCCAAACAATTTCAGCACTTCCCTTAGGCCACAATGCTCCATACTGTCAGACACAGCGTTTCTGAGATCCTGGTAAAGCTGGGAAGGATTACATAATATTTTATGTAGTTTGTTGCTATCTGCAATGCTGATTTAAAGAAACAGACATCAGCAATGAACAGTTTAGTACTGAAACATCTGCCCTGGCAATGACATTTTAAAAGCAAAGTGACAGAAATGAAATATGAAAATTTCATTGTGAGGACAGAATGAGCACTAAATATAAAAGAAAAAGTCAACATATGGAACTTAATAAAAATTAAAATATACTGTTTTTGAAAATATACTGTTAAGGAAATAAATAAACCACAGACTGGGAGAAAATATTTGCCATGCATTTATCTGTCAAAGGACTTGTCTCCTACTTTATTGAGATTCTACCTCAATAAAATTGAATAATACACACACAACTATACCTTAGTTGAATGTATGTAGTACTATTTGTACAAACTCAGATATAAGAATAATCTCAGTCTCGCAATACTACTCCTCTCAATGCCACCTAATAGCTGTGATAAAACTAGCATGGTCACCTCCAAAATAAATGAACAGAACTTTAACAACTGATGACACAGTGTCAAGGAGACAAACAAAAATGTAATTAGAATCTCAGAAGACAGAAAGAGAATGGCATAGAAAACATAATCAAAGAAATATTGACTGAAAATTTGGTAGATGTGATTAAAAAATCAGCAGACCCAAGAAGTTCAGTGAACTCCAAACCAGACAGATGCATGGAAAGCCATACATAGGTACATTATTCATCAAAACCTGACCTCTTGATGACTGTTATATCTGCCTTTTTCACCAGTATACCTGAACAGTAGAAAAATATATATACACAATTAATCATGCTTATATCATTATAATTCATAGGATACAGATTTTAAAATGTTACCATTGCAGCCCATGAATATCCAGTGAAGTTGGTGAATTCCCTAAGGAAGAGGGATTGGATAAAGGGAAATCTTAGACTTCTTTTTTAATTTAGAGAAAAGTATACAATATAGAATTACAAAATACACACAAAATACACAAAGTTGAATGTTTAATAATTTAATAAAATTGTGTGTGTTTAGTAATTTTGTAATTCTCCTTATGTCATGAAAGTACTGATTATTTTAAAAACATTAATCTAAAATTTTATCTCAAGAAATATAATGATAAGTTTAGGCTTAGGTAAAATAGAAAAATATGGCATATATGACTTTCATTCTTAATACACTGTCTTTAAACACGATTTTGCTAGTGATTTCTCTGCATGATTTAATTTTCAATGTAACATAGTCACAACATTTTTAGTGTTTTAAAAACAATATTATAATTTTGTTTTCTATCTCATGCAGAAAAATAGATTATTTACTAGTACAACAATAAAAGCACAAATATCATTTTGAGGTCTAAGTTTGAAATGTAAAAAGAGATGCTCAATTTAACTAAAATCACTCACCTAGAAGTTGTAGTATGAAAGCTGTCAGATTTGATAAGAAAATATAATATATATGACCAAGCAACCAAAAGCAATAACATTCAAGAACATTTAATGTACCAATACTAATTTTGCTTCTCAAGTAGTATTAGGGCTCACCTTCGGGGTGACTTACAATACTAAGCACAATATGAATAAAAACTATGATATGTCCAGATGAAAATCTAATATGATCTCAGAAACTATTCAAAATTATCCCAGCAAGAAAAATTGAAAGCCAATAGGACAGGAACTCAAGGGGTCAGTCTTAGTGTGGCAAAAATACAAAGATGCAAAGATGAATAGAAAGCAAATTCCCTAAGGGTTGTTGATACAGATAAACCAAGTCCATATTTCAAGAAGAGGAAAAATCAAGATAAAATGTTTGTTATTTGAAAACAAGTTAAAAAAAAAAAACAAAAAACAGAGAGGAAGCAAAAACATGGAGGTTAAACTTTCACTACTGCTTAGAAGAAGGAAGTCACAAGAGTACATCGTCATCACTCAAATCACAGAAACTTGCCAGATAAGCTACAAAATTTGAGATAAGAAAATCAAAGAGCTTAGGTTACAAAGAAACCTAAATTAACTATATTACAGAAAGTGACAAGCCCTATCTTGGAGAAAAGAGAACCATGGCTTCTTCCATCTTTGTCATAAACCTGTCATAAACAGAAACAAAGACAAACATCTAATGAATTTGTTATAGTTGTGTGTTGGTTAGCATGATGGATTAGTATCCTGAGCAGCACCATAGAAAAACGTTTTTATCTACCTGACACATTTCTATCACAGGCCTTCCACATGCATGACACAGTATGATGAAGTGATGAAGACTGGATGCATAGTAAGACAGCTGACAGAATTTGCTCTCAGGCAAAATGAATTTTCCTCCATGAGAATCAAAGGTCTTCTCAAGTTGGGATTCAGGACAGAAATACTCAGAGAAATATCACTGAGACACTCTGAGCCTAGTCACTGAATTGCTACAACCTTTTGAAACTAAAGTAAGGACGTAATTTCTTTAGGTGCAGAAAGTAATGGGTGGGACAGGAGAGTAGAAAAAATTTAGCAGAAGTTCAGAAAACTGGTAGCCAAGCTAAAAGGCAGAGAGAAATCCTCCACAGTTTAGAAAGTTGAGGGCTGAGTTGTTAATTGAAAAAGAAAAAGTCTCCAGAATATTGTTCATGTTTACATCTCAAGACCTAATAAAATGTCACAATTCTGCCTTCAGAATATTTGAACTTAATAATGAAATTAATCCAAACTAAATATGCCAAAAATCTGACTCATCTCAACTAGAGGCTAGATTGACTTAGCACTCCAAACTTGCAGCCTTGAAGAGAAGACATGCTTTTAGTGGGGATATATATTATTTACTGCAGTCTCTACAGTTTTTCCATAATGTCTAGCATACAATAAAACATTTACATTTAATGAAGGATGAAAATAGGATCCATGGTCAAGAAAGAAGAAAGTTAGTGGAGGCAGACCCAGAATTGATACAGATATCCTAATTATCAGAGAGGGGCTTTAAAGTAACTGATAAAAATATTAAAGGATATGTTATAAAATGGAAAATCTTAATGAACTTATAAAACTTATATTCAGCAGAGAGATAGAAGTCTAAAATAGAACAAAATTGAAATGCTAAAAAAAATGATATAAAAATGAAGATCTCACTTGAAGTGCTAAATAAAAGACTGAATCCAACATGAGAAAAGATGAATAAACCAGAAGGCAAACTGATATAAGAAGAGAAGAAAAAAGTGAAAAATGAACAGAGACTTCAATGCCTATGGGGCAATATCAAATACCCTAATACATTCACAGCTGGATTTTCAAAAAGAGGAGAAAAAGAACAAATGGGACAGGAGAAATATTTAAAGAGATTAAGGCTGGGCAGGGGGTGAACACCTTGGTACATTATAGTCAATCTGCTGAAACCAAAGAGAAAGAACACTTATTAAAAGCAGAGAAAGAAAGAGAGGGAAGGAGGAGGGAAAGACAGAAGGAGGGAAAGACAGAAAGAGGGAGAGGGGAAGAGAGAGAGACTGATTTAGAGAAGATACATTATAGACAACATAAGGTGAGAATGATGGCTGATTTCTCGTCTGAAACAATGGAAGCCAAATATTATTGAAGGATAGATTTAATGTGCTGAAAGAAAAAATAGTCAACCTAGAATTCTATACACAGAAAAAATATCCTTCAAAAATAAAGGCAAAGTAAAAACATTTTCAGACAGTCAATTCTTTAGAGAATTTATGTGCAGCAAACTTCCACTACAAGAAATTCCAAAAGAAATTCTTCAAGCTAAAGGCATATGATGAAGACCAATAACTTCAAAGATGCATAAAAAGCAATAGAGAGTATAACTTTTTTTATATATAAAGCTACAATGATCATAGCAATGCAGTATTTTTTTTAAATGTTGACAAGTAGATAAATGGAATTCCAGTCTCTGCAGTTTTTTTCCACAATGTCTAGCATATAATAAAAAAATTTGTAAGACATTTAATGAAGCATGAAAATAGGACCCATGATCAAGAAAGAAGAAAGTTAGTGGAAGCAGACCCAGAATTGATATAGATGTTTTAGTTATCTGTATTGATAAATTCAGATATACACTTATCCTTACACTGTGAATTGATTTTGAAGTATGAGTCAAGTTAATTCAATGGAAAGTGGTTTTTTTTTAACAATTGGTATTGGAAAAATTCAATATTTATATGTAAAAAATGAATAAATATAACTTTACCTATATCACTTCACATATAAAATGGATGAATCATAGTCCTAAATATAAATATAATATAGTAAGAAACAAAGTATAAAAAAAATAAAAGGAGACTATCTTAGTGACTTTGCAATAAGGAAGGATTTTTTAGAACCAATAACTTTAAACATAGAAATATATACATTTTGACTTCAAAGAAAAGAAAAAATGAATAAAAAAGTTATAGAGTAGAAAAATATTCATAACAGATGAATACACAACTCACACAATTCAGGATACAAACCGATCCATATCCAAAATATTTCAGGGACAATCAACGCATAGTAAGAAGCTAAAAAATATTATAAACATGGGCAAAAGATGCTCAATTTATTTGTCACCAGAAAATGCATTTTGCAACTACAATGTGTTACCAAGTCACACACAATAGAATGGTTAAAATGAAAAAGATTGACATCAAGCATTGGTGAAACGTGAAGCAATTAAAATACCTACACATTGCTAGTGGGCATGTAAAATGATATAATTACTTTTTACAACTATTTTTCAGTTTCCCCCAAAGCTAAGTAAATATTAACCTCTGAGACAGGCTTTCAACTCCTAACTGTCTATTTTAGTTCTGTCCAAAAAACCAACCAACCAACCAAAAATGACTTGTATAGATATGTTCAAAGCAGATTTACTCATAAACCAAACACCGAAATAACCCAAATATCCATCAACCATCCAGGTGAATGAAAAAACAAAAACAAATTGTGGTATGCTTTAGCCATGGAATACTACTACATCAATAAAAATTTAACAAAAATGAATACACACAGTGATATGTATTATCACAAAAAGATTATGTTGAATAAAGAAGCCAGACACAAAAGAGTACATATTATATTTTTTGGTTTACATGAATTTTTGAACAGAGAAAACAGACTGATAAATGGGAAGAGAAATCTGAATTTTTTTGGCCCTACGTGGAGTGGGAATTTGCTAGAGGGGAACTGAGGGGGTCATTCTGAGGTGAGGGAAATATTCAGCCTTGAGCAGGGTAGTGGATGTCTGGAGGTATGCATGTATCAAAACTCACTGAATTGTACAGTTTAATCCGTGAGCATTTCAGTATATATAAATTTTACCTCAGAGGGAAAAAATATGAGGAGATTTAGAGTAACTACAATAATACTGCTGAAGAGAGTTTAATGGCTCTTTTGGCATAAAGTCAGCTCTAGGCAATCTCGCCATCCCACATCTTGATTAATGTATTTAATTTTAGACACCAAATTTATAATGTATACCATGTGAATTTATAGAGGATTATAGAGGAGGAAGATGGTTCTTAAACTATCATTATGGAAGAAAAGAAGAAATAAGTGAAAATGCTTAGCATGGAAAATAGAATATACCTTGGTAAGGGCCTAGTAAATCTTTCCAAACAATTGAAAAATAGTCACATGAAGGAGGAACTAGATTAGTTACGTATGAGACTGAGAGATACAGCCATAAATTGAGGGAACTCAAGGGTGACAATTTTTTACTTTTTATCCATGCAAACATGCAATCAATCTGAATATAATTTTTTGTAATAGAATGAAGATGGCATATCTTTTTGTTTCTGGTTGTATTCAAGGAAAAGAAGCAGCATTATTATTATTATTTTTAGCTGCACCAAAGGCAAAGGTGTATCCTAGCTTCATTACAGGACCTGGCTTCAGAGTCAACATAAAAACACAAAAGTCCCATAAGTTTAGTAACAATACCCCCCCACCCCCACCAAAAGATGGAAACCTAAAAGGGCAGAGAAAAGGCTCCTAGGCCAGGGGCATGGGAAGCCCAGCTCATAGCACCAGGACTGGCTGCAGCCTCCCCTCCAGCCAATGCTGGGTGGTTGGGAGGGTGGGGTTCTGACTTTTCTTTGAGAGCACTAGGAAGCCATTGAAATGATAGAAGCAGCATAATGAACATAATAGATATTGCATTTTAAGGCTATGCCAATTACTCAAGTGAGATAGTTTGTTAATTTGGACTAATATGGTGGTAGAAGACATTAAAAAATAGACAAATTAAAGATATTTATTAGGTAAAATAAAGAGAAAATCCTCCATTTGATTATAGAAGTGAAGGAAAGGATCAAGTCAAGAATCACTCCTAGATTTTTGGCTTGTGACATTGGGTGGAAAGGTAAGATTGGCTGTAACATTTCAAAATATAGATCTGCTTACAAATTTAATGTTATTGATATTATTTACAAAACCAAAATATATTCATATATGTCTCCAGATTTTATGGTTACTATCTATATACATTACACATTAAATGAACCAACATTTAAAAATTTTTATTTTGTTGAGAGAATCTTCATGTCTCTGTGTACAGAGCATATCAAATAAATTGTTGGAACACTTGACTTCAAAAAGTTGTACCCTTGAAGTGGTTCAGGAAAACCTCAACTATAAAAAGTTTCCCCAAATTGCAAAAGCAAAAAAAGACAAAGTAAGTATCTTTGGTTTCAAGAATTGATTTTGATATCTGCAGTAGTTTTCTTTCAAGGGCTCAAAAAAATGTGTATAGGGAACAACTATAACTCATTGATTTCTTACAGTCCATTGTAGTATAGATCACAAAAGTATGTATTATTGCTTTTAATTAGATGGACTTGTAAAAACAGTGTCACTGAGAAGAATAGTGTAATACAATATTTTGGATAAAAATTTAGAAATCTTGGCTTTGGATACTGCTTTGTCTGAAAATAGTTACAAGATGTTGGTCAAATCTCACAATTCTTGGTCTTTTTTCTGCACTTATAAAAGTAGATAATTAGACTAAATTAATTCTGACACATGTCCTGAATTCCCAATCCTATGATTATAAAAGACTGTAACTTCTGATCATATGATTTAGGATAATTTTCAATATGGTGGCATGATAACAGCAGCTGGTCTTTTGGGCGATGAGTGCAATTAATCCCTTTGGACAGAAGTAATAGCTGGAAGTGGCTCTGGGACTCCTTCACTAACACGCACATAGACACATTCTGACTTGTAGATTTGTCTATTCTAGTTTTCCAAAGCTAATGGCAGTTAGTTGGTCCGTATTCTAGAGTTTGCCACCAACTCAGCCAGAGGTTTCATAAACTTGTGTGTACTTAACATGTGTAATCAAGGTAGTTACATAGTGTGAATATTAAATAAGAGACACTGTAATAAATTTATTCCATGCAGTAATTTATATTGTGTCATAAATTTGAGGGGTATCTTAATTTTCAGATATATTTTTTATTTTCAAATTCAAATTCACTCACTCATTTATTTACTTATCTACTTATTCATTCTATACACATTCATTGAGTGCTTGCTGTGTACCAGGAAATATTCTAGACACTGTAGGACAGAAGAGAACGAAAGAGAACAAAAAATATTCATGGAACTTATGTGATAATGAAAAGAGAAAGGAACTGTCAAAATAATTGCACATATATGTATGTTTATATTTGTATGTCTCTATATGTTTATACATACCAGATATCTCTGGGATAAAATAGAGCAGTGAAAATGTCCTTCTTTTCCCACTAAAGGTTTCATTCTGCTTTAGATTTAACCAGAAAGTTAAAGATGAGCAACTCATATGGCATATTGCTTGAATAGAGTGAGCCAATTAATTTGTAAAATATCTTTACATTTTTAAATTACATAGCTTACCTGACATTCTGAAATGAGCCTAGACACACATTCACAAATTCCAGTATTATTTACCATATAGAACCTACACAGACCAAGTACTATCTATTAATAGTATTCAACATATAAGAATTCTCTTGCTAATAAATAGCCAGGAGGTCTGTTGATAGCATGTTTGCATTTGTTCTTTTTTAGCTGAGATGTCCCCACTAAAGATATAGAGTAGATTTCAGGATGCTGCCATCTCCTTCCAAGCATACCTAATAATTTTTGATTGCTTGTATGTTACTTGTACTCGAGTTGATGCTATCTTTTTGGAAAAATGAGTTTGCTACTTCTTCCGCTACTAAGCTGATTCAGTGATGACTGATCACCTAATTTAGTTAGGGATGTGATGTGCTGAGACTGGGTTTCATCTTTGATGAGGCTTACTTTACCTCTAGGTTACCACTTGCCTTCCAGGGTTTTCAACTGAAATCTTGATATATTCTTTGTGATCCCTTCCTCTGACAGGTTTAGATCTCTTTTCTTTATTTCCCCATGCTTCTGAAATCTTCACTCTATTTTCCCAACATTGTATGTGTACGTTTTCACTCTGACTCCATGTAATTCCAAAATAAGGGAAATGCTCTGAGTGCCAAAGTGACCATATGCTTAAAGCTCCTTGTCTCCACCAAAAGCTCTGCTGAATATTTTGTCCCTGAGACAACTGATCTTTCTTACAAATGTACTTATTGTTCTTGTTATGTTTGAGTCTTTTGCTCGTTACCTCATCCTACCTCTAAGTAGAAGTTCTAATTTGCTTGATTATCAAATGAGGCAACATTCTTCATTATTTAAAAGTCTGCAAGAATTCTAAAAATACAGTCTCTAAAGAATGTAGTTTTTAAATGTAGTTTCTAAAACTTTATAAGAAATCATGTTATCTATTTTGTAAACACTGATAGTAAGCCATATTTCTATAGAAATTAATTTTACATCAAAAAATTTATGTTGATGTAGTACTTCAATGTAACACTATGAGTGTTAACTGATCATCTAAGATTTCTCAATTGTTTTCACTACTATAGAGGAGGCAGGAATGGAACAGGTAGTTGGTCTCCAATGGGTCTCCAATTTGAAGAAGTGGGAAAAGGTTGAGCATAGTTTGGGAATTGCTTTGTTTTAGATCAGTTGGGACATTTGGAGATATGCATCTCATTATCAGGAGAGAGAAAGCAGGACTAAAGAGAGAGATTTGGTGACCTTATTCTTAGAGGTGATAGATGAAACTTTTAAAACTAAAGAGATAACCCAAAAGGAAATGCAGCATTTAAAGAGAAAAATCTGAAGGTAGAAGCTTAAGATATCTTTTATATTAAATAATAATGACACTATTTGTTAAATATTTCACTCCTTCAAGTTATTCTGGAAGATCTGTTTAACAAATATTGATATCACAGACTCTAAGTTCTTTCAATTGAGACTCTATTCAATCTGTATGTTACTTGTGTATTATATCATTTTATTTATTATGGCTCTAAAATATATCTTAGTCATTATTAGGGCACAGTTAGGAATAATTAGCATACAATATTAAATTAGACACTCAGAATGTATTATATTCCCATTTAATCACACACACACACACACACACACACGCGCGCATCTTGCATATGTTTTGTTAGAATGGTTTTAAAATTTATATTTTGTGCCTTTGTGAATTACTTCTACTTCCATTTATATTTCTGACTGCTTGTTACAGGAAAATTTTCTACTAATTGTTTTTACATATATTTGCCTTGACTTTAGTTGACTATTCCTATTATTTTTGGCTGATTTTTTTTTTTAGGGTTTTCAAAGCATGTAATTATGTCATCTACAGATGGTCAAAATTTTATCTTCATTCTATTCATTGTTAAAACTCTTATTTCTGTTTCAAGTCCTACTGGATTGATTAAAAACAAAATTACATAATCATATAGCAGCAGGCATTTTTATGGTTCTTATGATTTCAGTAGAAAAACTTTCATTGTTTTACCATTAAAAGTATTTTGCAAAAAAAAAAAAAAGTATTTTGCTTTATGACTTGAGCCTTAATCTTTCTAATGCTTTAAAGTTTATACTACTCCTTAAGGTTTCCAGATGTGTCTGTGTGTGTGTGTGTGTGTGTGTGTATGTGTTTTCAATTATGAATGGGTATTGAATTTGAATTTTTTTTTAGTGTTCTTTGGAATCATGATAATCATATGATTTTTTTCCTTCTTTGTATATCAGTTAACACAATGATATGCACTATTTGCATATTGTTTAGGTCTACATGAGATAACCAATAAAATATGCTCCTAAGCTTTTCTTCTCCTGGAAAATGTTCTGACAAGCTCCATAATGGAATTGACCCATTATGGCTAAATTCCAGAAGATTTCAGAAAGAAGGAATCTAGCTTCTTGTGGGTGGAGGTCAGATATGTTCTCTTTTAACTTAAGTGTATTAGTTAGGATTCAGTCAGAAAATACACAGGCTCTAGATTTAAGGACAATGAGCCCACCAAAAGATTAGAAATAGAGAGAAATTTTCATCTCTAAGGCTAGAGGGAAAAGAGTAAATTATGTAACTTGATCCCAGGATCTGCTGTCAACAGGTGGAAGCTAGAAATGTATTAGCTCCTCTTGGTTGGAGCTGAGATCACAGAAGGTAAAAGCTGTCTAGTGGAGATTCTGCTGCTCTAAGAGAAAGAAAAGAAGACAAATATACCATCTTTCCCCACCTCCTAACTTTGTATTCTGCTAGAGACTCTCATTGACTGAAACTTCTTAAAAGCCAGTAGGCAAGAGATTATGGGAAATATACTTTTCTGCAATATAGAGCAGGACAGGAAAGGGCTGAGAATGGATCTGAGAGCAAATAGGAAGATGACCAGAACCCTGTGGATAAATGCTACCATCTGTTATTTGATGGGAGGGGAAATTTAGGAACAGCTACAGAAAAATAACTGTGTCACAATCAAAAGGGTTCAAAAATTCATCTGTCAGTGCACAGTTCTAGCTTTTACTTCAAATTAAGTATTACCTTGTTTGAGATTCCAGAAAACTGTATCATACTTTTAATTATATATGAGTTTATGATGCTGAACCACTAATTGTGCATTCATTTTATTTAATGATGCTAAACCACTAATTGTGCATTCATTTTATTTAATGTACTAATAGAATTGTCTAAAGTACTTGTATAATTTGTTTCTTCTCTCAGTAGCGAGAAATGTCAAGCAATATCAGTTTGAAATCAGGCACTTGAAATTATGCGATAAATTAATTGGCATTAGAAGTTTGATTTCCTACCCCCAAATGAACATATTATTTGAGCAATTTAAAACTCAATTGAAATTGTTTTGAGAAGTCAGGCTTGCAACCTATTATGGTCTCCCAGAGCCTTACTTATAGTTTTAGGGATGCCACAGGGGCAACTGGAAAAGATAAGTTTACTTCTCCTGAGTCAGTATCAATAGCATGGGACCTCGAGATGCTTGTCACAGAGGGAGGTCAATGACTCCTGTAATGGGTCACTCTGACATGCTGAGTGACACAGAGGCTGTTTTTTAAGTCTTAAACTAGTTTGAATGTAGCCTTCATCCCTTTAATTGATAAATTGATATGTACAATTAAAACACTCTTTTGACCATATATAAAGAGAAAAATGCTTAATATAAATCTGTTTGTTTTTTTCTTTAAAGTTTACTAACACCAGTGATAGAAAATCAACTCTGTAACATGTGAAATGCCTCATTAACACCCCCCCCCCCCAGAAAAAAGAAAGGAAAAAAAATCCTCCATTCATTTGTCAGAAATATGTGTATAATGATTAAAAATGAGAAGCGACTCTATTGGATTTCATTTGGCAGAAATGATACCTATAGTTATAAAAAGTATCTTTTCATAGGGAAGGGGCACAACATACAAAGAAAATCAATTCTAATTTGTGTAATGACCAGTGTTTCTATCCAGGGCTATCTTCATATACAAGTTGAGTCGTCAACTGTCTATGGCCCTAATTTGAAGGGTTTCCTAGGAATATCTTGACTATTGGAGGATTTGATTTCATTAATCTATATTTAAGCATTCTCATAGCATATGCTTTTTTTTTAAATGGGAAAAGAAAGGAAGAAAATCAATTAGTACTTCCAGCTGAGTTTTCTGATATTTATAATACATGTTTATTGAACATATATTTCTATGAGACCATTTTCTAAATTGTTTGGGGTGTTATTTTATTTAATCATCAAAAAACCTTTATGAAGGAATGAAGTAGTTACATATACCACTGCAATTTACAGTGGGAGAACATTGATGATTACAGAGTTCAATTAGTTTACCCATTGTCATACTTCCAAGAAATGGTGGGGTATATACTCAAACCCAATCTGTCTGAGTTCAGGACATAATGATTTAAACATATAAAAAGAATTCTTCAAATAATTCTGCATTTGTAAGGGAAGGGAGGATTAACAAGACTCAATAACTTATAGAATGAAAATCCAGCTATTTATTGGAAGAATTAGAGTTGAAATCTAGATTTTTCTCCATACTATGCCATTCCACTCTTTGAAATTGTAACAGACAAAATACTCAACATCTTAGTGTATAGGAAACAGAAAGTTTAAATACAGAAGCCTCTGAAAGGAGAGGGACTCTAAGGCTGTAAGGATCCAAATAAACGCATTCTGCATCTTCAGAGATAACTCTGATTTCACATATTTGTGAACGATTAATTCTAACTGAAGAGAACTTACATTCCTCAAAACTCTGAAAACCAAATCTGAATTTCTCAATGTGCTTAGATCAACCTACGTAATTTACTATATTTCTTAGCCTTGAAGTTGAAATACCAAAGGGTAAACATACTACATACAAAAGTATCATCATCATTATCAGCAGCAGCAGCAGCAAAGTAACATATTCAATAGTTGCTCTGGGACAGGTGCTTTCTTACTGCTTATAAGCATGAGTTTATTCAATATGTGATGCAATATAGTAACAAATTATTCCCATTGTGTAGGTGAGGAAACAAGCTGAAACTTGCTAATTAATATTTCCAAGATCACACAGCTAGAAAGTGCTAGAGCTGGCATCTGAATGTATATTGTCGAACTACAGTGTTCACACTCAACTGTTAAGTAATGATTGTGCTAATCTAGTTAACAAAAGTTCAATACATGATTACATATAATTAGTTTATTAAATATCATAGGATATATGAAATAAGCAACCAGAAATATTTTAGTGATATATATATATAGAGAGAGAGAGAATAATCCAACTGTGTAAAGTGGAATGAGGACTCTTAGATGATATAATGATGATAATTGTTTCTCCACTACTCAGTGACTATTACTCATAAATTGTAAACTAGTGCAAAATCTGGTTGAATATTTTCATAACTACAACAAAGATTTTGCAAAAGTTTCACCGTTGTGTACTTCAAGAGTATTTTCCTCTGAGAAGTAAAAGGCTGTTTGTATGACTTACGTAATTGTCACTTGAAAATGTTTTTTTCTTTCCTGAGCCCTCTGCTGTTAACCTCCTTTTCAAAGAAAATAATAAACATAAAAAGTCATTCTCCAGTCATTGAGGGATTTTGGATAAGTACTTCTATAATATTTCAAGATGGCAAAATGCCTTTTAAAATTGACACGATGTATATCTAACCCATCCACAGTAAAACCGGGGATAGAGTATATTGCTGTACAGTGAAACTCATTTTTTCGATCCAATTATCTGCACTTCCCATGACCGTTATACCTGTCAACCATGTTCATACAAAATTGTTGAAGGTCAGTGCCTCTAATATTAAGGTCTATCATACAGAGCTTGAGTTAAATGACTTCAGAAGAAGCTGACAGATCGTGAATAAGAATAGGTTGTCATTTTGCCAATAAAAGTTGGTATAGATGACTAAAATAATGTCACTATTCACTACTCAGTTAAGGTCAGGCTCTAATGACTCTCCCCATGACAATCAAAAAGGCCTTTTGGCATAAGATATCACACATATTAATCTAACTCAAGGGGATTGAAAACAACGGATATGTTTCCAGTGCATAGCAACCCTCAAGTAAGGATGGAAATATTTGCAGGTTGACAGTGTCACAATGAGCAGGAAGATAATAATTCTACATAGGTTTCTCTTTTTCTTTATCATAAAGGCTGTTGTTGTATTTTATGAAGTGTGAGTTTCTGCCATGATTATTACCATTAGTCTTTGAAAAGGCATTTGCACAGGCCAGCTTTGAAGGCCCCTAGTCATTTTCCCTCATCTTATTAAACCTGGTCCAGATAGCAAGCTGTTGTTCTCTGCCCCACCAGGGCAAATGTTGTAGTCATTTCAATTGTTTCTAACAGGTTTTAAACATCCTGGGTAGTATTTGTGTTAAAACACATAAAATGGGGCTCACAGCTTAAGCTTTTCTATGTTCTGTTTGAAAGGAGGGCCTGGGACAGACAGTCCAGATTGGACTGTACCGAGTTATCTAACTCACGGTGAACCTCAGAGTAGGAAATAAAAGTCTCCTTTTTGGTGATAGGAGTAATCAAATCGGAGAAAGTTAGTTCATCCTCAGAAGAATCATCTCCAAAATATTTTCTTACGTAATATTTCTTCTTGGGTATAAAATTATTTAGGGATATGATTTCTGTCTTGGATCCTGGCCAAGGCAATAGAATAAAATGAGAGGAAGTAGAAAGGGAAAAAAATAAAGGCAGGTAAATTTGATCTATTTTTGTGGTTCTCTGCCTTAATAGGCATTCCTTTCTGAACAGGAGATTTGTAGATGAGAAAAATTGAGATCCACTCTTTCCTTTTCCTAACTTCTGCCATACTTCCACACTGCTGACATGCAAAACCTATCTGATGAACACATCACAGTTCCTGGAAGATGAATTAGAAATTACATGTTCCTATATGAAGGCATGTAGTAATTTATCCTTAACTTCTACAGCTTATTTAACCAAATGCTTTTGCTCTAAATCAAATTCAATACTGTGGATGTCATAAAGGTGTATAAATATTCCACAGCCACTAATGGTCCTCTGAAATAAGCATATTCTATCATCAGTCAAGACCTCAGTCATATAGTATATTTTGTGATACTTTCTAAGTTAAATATTTGAGACGATCTAACTTCTTCACACTTTCACAGTACATGTTATCATTTCTTTTATTCATTTTTTGTTACTGTTGAAGAAATGTCTGTGTTATTAGATAATATGGCAGGGATTTATAACTCTTTCCACACGTTTAGTTTCTGTCTACATAGTATATGGACAGTCAGTAAAGGCAGTCTCAAAAATTCATTTATAAGTTGGTTGTCTAGAAGTTAATTTTCCCATGTAATCAAGGTAACAAATTTTGGTTCTCCAGTCGGATTTTACTAATGTAAATTCTATATCCTGTGATCAGTGACATTAAAATGTACAAGAGAATGAAAAAGGGGAGAGATCCACTCTGCCTTGGATAAACACAAAATAGAATTTTGAAAACAGAGAACTGTGATTATGGTAATTCATTCTGTTCCTTTAAGGACTTTACCCTCACCTCTTCAAACCCATTTTCCCATATCCATACATACTACTATACTGCCAGAGCCTGCCCTATATTAACCCTATTCTTTTGCATTATGCTTCCCTCTCCAATTTGAAATCTCTATCCTCCTCAATCATGACATTTTGTCTTTTTAAGGAGAATAATTCAGCAAAGGGATGAAAGAAGTCAAATTCACTTCAGTTAGGCTGTGAAGGATGCATAGATATAAACTACTTTAAAGAAGATACTATACTCTCTCATTCTTTTATTGTCGTCTACTTAGGATAGTACTTAGATAGTACTTAGCATATATTCAATTTTTAATATATAATAATATTTATACTATATCTAATAAAATGCATTAATCTCAAATAATATCTATTATCTAATAACAATGATGTTTTTATAGATTCCTGCCTTAAACTGGTTTCTCATTTTTAAAGAAGTTGGCTTATTTAAGTTAAGGGGACTAACATATATTGAGCACCTCATATGCCCTAGGCACATTAGATGTTTTATATAAATTTTCCCAAAATAAAGTAAAATCTATGGAGTAAATATAATTCTAGTTTTTAGATTAGGAAACTAAGGCTTTGTGAGTTTAAGGAATTAAGCCAAGAGGGTCACTATTAGATTTGGCATTCCAACCTAGTTCTGTGTGACTTCAAATCCTATACTCTTTCTGTTAAAAGAAGCTGAAAAAGGAAATTGTGTTAATAGCTAAAATTATGGTAAATCTAGCAAAATGAAAATAAAGATTTCAGAAAATGTAGAAGAGTGTTGTTGATGGGTTTTTTTGTTTGTTTGTGGTGGGACCATTCAAGACTTAAAACTTACTTGAGAGTCTGCCCCTAGGTTTATAGCTCCTTTATTTTCTTCCTTTCTATCTAAAGTCTTATATTTTCCAAAAGAACTATGCTCTCTGAGGACAGGCACTGGTGCTGTACATTTCTCTACCTCCATATGAAATTCTATGGCTAACTTCTAAGACTCAATAACTATTTTTTAAATAGATGAATGAATAAATATTTTTCAAATCATCAAATAGGAAGACTCCTATTTCTTAACTTGAAAAAAATAAAATTTTTATTGATATAATTTTTCTCTTAGGACATGCAGTAGTTTATATTTTTATGTCTTTCCATGTACTGCCCTAAAATATTTTGTTCATTTCACTTAGATACTTACAAATGGTAGTTAACACTTTACATATCTCACAAAGCTATGGCTTTTGATAATAAGAAAATTTACCAACCTAATTTTCTATGTTCTATGAATAAAAAATGCAAATTGCTCACAGGCAGTTTCATTGTAGAAGAGGAATAGTAGAAATTTAAGCAATTTCCTGTGATTTGCATCAAGCCAGGCAGCTAATCTGAATCTTTCATACACTTTTTGTATTAACAGAAAAAGAAAGGCTCTTGCCAGAAATTATCCTGACGGTTGACTCTGAAAACACAGGCTGGGATTTGGCTTCCTGGTTCTGAATCATAGCAGGAATTAAACACTTCATTTATCCTCTTCCCAGGAGATCATCGAAATGAGGTAAGTCAGCATTACTCTATGGTATGGCTTTTCAGACAAGTTGGAAAGAATATACTAACACCATTTGATTCCCTTCTGATTTGGCTCTTAAATGTTCAAGGTCTTTCTTATAGTGAATTGAAACACAAGTTGAACTATACAGAACTTTAACCATTAGGCTAGTCTCTCTCTGACATTTGAATCTGGGGGACTAATTTATTACTTCCTAGTATTTTAAATTCAACAAATTCTTCTGCTGGATTAGCTGTGGTCTGTGTGACTTAAAGTATGGCCTTGAAAGAAACAAAAATAAATTTCATGATTTAACTTAGGTAAAAAGATTGGGTGATACATCTCTCAGTCTCACCGTCCTTTTCTTTTTTTCTTATAATTATTGTATTTTGTCAGGTAGGGCTGGATTATGCTGCCAAATATCAGTGGATTCACACAACAAAAGTGTATTTTTTGCTCAAATTACATAAACAACATGGTTCAGCAAATTCAGTCAGAGACCCAAATCAACACAGCAGTGGGAAAGAAACACAGAATCCAAATCACGCACTGACTCTTATCTCTCTACATGGCAGTGAGATACCCGATTTAATCTCCCATTTTGTGGTCCAAAGCAATTCTCATTACCGTGCCTAACTCCAAAATCAATTGAGAAGTGCAACTTACCATGTTCACTGAAAGGTAGAGCACCAGAAATGTTTGATGATCAGCACCAATGACTATCACATGTTTCTTATATCACACATTTCCTTTTCTCTCCCAGCAGCATAGAGGTTGACATCTCAAATCCTCACATCGGAAAATCTGGGACAAAGTAGACTGAGCTATTTGCTTGCTACAGAATCTTGAACAAGTTTCTAAACACTCAATGCTTGTTTTTTTTTCATCTGTAAATGATGAAAAGCAATGCCTCCTCCATCACAGGCAAATTTCCAATTTTTACAATGAGCTGTTTTTGAGCATTTCTTCTATTACCTTTATTATTTCTTTGCCAACACTCCACCATCTTAATTAGTTTAGCTTTACATCAGGTTTTGATATCTGGAGGGCAAGTACCCCTTTACATATCTTCAAAATTGCATAGGCAATTTTGGCCTTTATTTTCTACACAAATTTGTATAGTTTCAGGAAAAGGTGTTTAACATTTACATTGAAGTTAAATGTTAGGTAACAAATGACCAATTTAAGATATTGAGTCTTCCTATCCACTAGCCCTAATATATTCTGCAGATTGTTCAGTTCTAAATATTTTCTAATTAGCATTATGATTTCTTAATTAAATCATTAATTATTTGGCAGCATTTCAAGTTTCCAAAATTACATTTTATAATTTGTTTTATTGATTTCTAATTTTATTGATTTGTATTTAAAGAAAATGGTATGTTTCTGATTCTTTGGTATTTATTACTTTCTTTATGCGCTAGTACATAAGTATCTGGGAAAATGTCATTGGTTGAAGGAGTCTATGTATGCACACTTAGAAGAATGTGCTGTTTCAGTGTTCTGTGTTACTATTTTAGTCATCATTATCATTTTTTTTTTTGCTTAATGATTCAATTACTGAGATAGATGTCTTAAAACTCTTCTAATATGATATGGTTGTCTTAATTTCTCTTTACAATTTCATCATTTTTGCTTTAGATATTTTGCAGCTCTTTTGTTATCTGTTACCCATTCATTCAGAATTATTATATATTTTTGGCAGATTGCTTCTCATCAATATGTGGTAGCTCTTTTTATCCTTGTCGTCTTTAATTTTCAGTGTATTTTTTCTGATATTGTTAAAATAACTATTCTACTTCTTTTGTTTTATCATTTACTAGTACATGTTTTCTTCCCATTTACTTTTAAACTCTGTATTGTTACATTTTAGGTATGTCTCTCTTAAACTACATTTAGGTGTTTTGTTCGTTTGTAATCTGAGAGTCCCTCTCTCTTTAACAGATGAGTTTATGTATTCTATACAGGCTATGGATATATTTGGTACTATTTTTATCATGTTTTGGCCAACATTTTTTTCCACACTACTATGATGACACATAAAGAGCCAATACAGTCCTTTTAACTCCAATTAATAATCTCTTGTTTATTCCCCTATGAGAAAGAAATTGTTTTCACTTGTTTTTTTGCCATTATAGGGTAGTATTGAACATGCTTGAACACACCTCTTTGTTTACACATGCGAGAGAAATCTTGGGTAGACACTGACAACTGCCGGGCTCAAATTTGTACATCTTTAACTTTGGTAGCAATCACTAGGCTGCTGCCAAAAATGGTTATACAAATTAAAAACCCATCATCAGTTATTATATTAACTTATCTCCAATTTTCTTTGTTAATAAAATGGATCCAAGCAAGGTATTGAAATTCACACTACAAATTAGGGCTTGAACACTAATGATTAATACTTCGTTCATCAGATTACTCCAAGAAGGGCCCTTTTCCCAAATGTTTTAAAAGTACTCTGATTCTTTAGTACCTGAAGATTTCTTGATTATTCTTTGTTTGCCAAAATGTTGGCTTTCCAATGGTCTAGCTCTGTTCAGTATTTGTCATTCTTATTGCTATCCCTTGTCTAGCTTCTGCCACTGACAGTTTTCTCTGCTCCTGTGATTTTTGTGATAGGCCATGTAGTCCAATTTGCACATCAGTACTGGCCTAAACTATAACAGCTCCATCCTTGCTTCATCTTGTCCAATATTATCAACCTTTTTCTATCATTGCCTTCTGATATTTTAAATGCAACCTTAAAATAAACCAGTGGTGTAACCTAGTATTAAAATCACTTGTGAAAAAAAAAATCATTGTGTACTCTCAGTTTGTGTAAATAGAAGTACAGAGAACAGAACATAAACCTATTATACTTGTGCTCCAAGTGTAATAGTATTGTGTTAAAATCTGAGTGCCACATTTTCAGAGAGGAATTGACAAAAAGGAGAGATTATAGTGAAGGGCAACCAGAATGGTGAGCTGAGGGAAATGTTGTATGAAGCACAGTAGGAAAAAAGAAAAGTGAAAGAGGGAAATAGGGAAAAAAAATGCCTAGAGACTTTCTCCCCAGAGAAAAGAGGTTTTAGTGGAGAGACATGACAGCTGTCTTCAAATATCTGAAGCACTGTCAAAGGACAGAGAAAAAGCATAGAGTAATTCTTTGTCACTGTTGAGGGCAGAATTAGGATTAATGTGTGACTTAGAAAGACATGGCTCTCAGCCCATTATAAGGAAGTTATTGGTCATAGTAACGTTCATCCAATGAAAGAACTATCTGCCTTGAGACACAGTAAATCGCCCAAGAGTTCTATATGAAATAATATGTGATAGATTACTAGAGGGAGCAGGAGCTTTCACTATCTTTAAAATATCTATGAACCAAATACCCTACAAATGGGAAAAAAAGATATATATATATTTTTTTTTTTATAAAGAAATTCATGTTCTTTTATTTATTTATTTATTTATTTATGACTGTGTTGAGTCTTCGTTTCTGTGCGAGGGCTTTCTCTAGTTGCGGCAAGTGGGGACCACTCTTCATCGCGGTGCGCGGACCTCTCACCATCGCGGCCTCTCTTGTTGCGGAGCACAGGCTCCAGATGCGCAGGCTCAGTAATTGTGGCTCACGGGCCCAGTTGCTCCGTGGCATGTGGGATCTTCCCAGACCAGGGCTCGAACCCGTGTCCCCTGCATTGGCAGGCAGATTCTCAACCACTGCGCCACCAGGAAAGCCCAAGATATATTTTAATATGTGCATTTGTATGAAAACAGATCCTTCCTTATATGTGTCAAAATTCCTACTATAAAATAGCATTGAAACAAATATTTTATATATTTAATATATTTTCAAATGCTTTGACTAGTGTATTTATTATAAATAATATTTAGAGTTACACCTCAAATTCAATGCTTTATATATTAATTAATTATAATTTTAAGTCACAATATGCTTCATTCAGAAATACAATTAACTGCATGCTAATGCTAGAATACAAATATAACATTCAATAAAATTCAAAGTAATATATAGAATTCACAACACTTTAACACCTAATATTGATGATTACAGTAATAAGACCTACAAAACTTTGTGAATTAAAATGTCTTGAAAAATTCTATAGTGCAGCTGATGAGGCCATACTGAGTGAGTTTTTAGATCCCATGCCCATCATTTGAGCACTGAGTGTTACCATCCACTAAACTTGATTTGACTACATTTCAAACATAAATAAATATTCACATTAAGTAAAAGATTAAAGTTCTCTGTGGAATTCTAATTTTTTATTATCTGTGGAAGTTTTATAAATTATTAATAAAAATTCTAGTGGCATATCCATTCATTGATATTTGAAAACTGCTAAAATATGTTTTCTTCCTTCCAAACATTATGGTTTCTTTTCACAAAACTGCAAGTTTATTTACATTTGTCTTTTTATTGCGAGCTTTTCCCCAACCTCAATCAAATTTATAATTTGATTTTTTTTGGTAGTTAGATCTTAGTGGAAAAAATACACTTAAAACTCAACACTCAATTTAATCAAAATACTTCAGTAACAAGTTGTACCTTATCAGATTTACTAACATTATAATCACAACCCATCAAGGTAAGAACAACTCTCCAGGTTGCCAAGTTTTTCAGACAACATTTCCATAAGACCTTTCCAATGACTGGACAAAATTTAATGAATGTTATATTTATGGGACATAAAATAGGTGATAATTTTATACAAAAAATAAGAATTTCTAAGAAAAGACAGTAAGAGATTTACCTCGAATTTTAATAAAATGAACACATAATCACTGTTACTTTGCTAATTTATTAACACTGATTATTTGGAATCTCCTCTGATAGAGAGAGAAAGAGAGATTAATTGACTTTTAAATCACTGATTTAGGATCTTGCTATGCAGTAACTTCGCAACTTAGTTGCTGTGAAAGAAGACAAATTATTGGAGTTAAAAGGCCATATTGAGGGCTTCCCTGGTGGCGCAGTGGTTGGGAGTCTGCCTGCCGATGCAGGGGACACGGGTTCGAGTCCTGGTCTGGGAGGATCCCGCGTGCCGCGGAGCGGCTGGGCCCGTGAGCCACAGTTGCTGAGCCTGCGCATCTGGAGCCTGTGCTCCGCAACAAGAGGGGCCGCGATGGTGGGAGGCCCGCGCATCGCGATGAGGAGTGGCCCCCACTTGCCGCGACTGGAGAAAGCCCTCGCACAGAAACGAAGACCCAGCACAGCCTAAATAAATAAATAAATAAAAAATTAAAAAAAAAAAAAAAAAAGCCATATTGAATCATCAAACACTTGTGCACTTGATTCTATCACATAAAATAAGTAAAGTTGTAATAACTAGAGATATTTTTGGGAAAGTAGATCTTAGTATTTTAGTTCTCTTACATGGGAATTATTTATTTTTATATATTGTATGGCATATATATATGGTATTTTATAATAGATATATAATATGTAATTATATACAATTATATAATTAATATAATTATATATATTTGTAGAAGAAATCTATGACAAGATTGAAAATAACTAATTCCTGCAATCCCACTCCTGGGCATATATCTGGAGAAAACTATAATTCGAAAAGATACACACATGCACACCAATCTTCACAGCAGCACTATTTACAATAGCCAAGACATGTAAGCAACCTAAATATCCATCCACAGATGAATGGATAAAGAAGATGTGAAATCTTACTTAGCCATAAAAATTGAAATATTACTTAGCCATAAAAAAGGATAAAATATCACTTGCAGCAACATGGATGGACCTTACCTCATACCAAGTGAAGTAAGCCAAACAGAGAAAAATAATGAAAAATATAATTACATCTGTATTAATTTTTATCATTTATGGGCTTCCTCATTTCTTTGTGGAGATTCAAGTTTTGTCTTTTTTTAAACATCTTTATTGGAGTATAATTGCTTTACAATGATGTGTTAGTTTCTGTTTTTTAAAGAAGTTCCTTTGACAGTTATTTTAACAAAAGTCTCCTAGCCATGAATTCTCTTGTCTTTTGTGTTTTCTAAAAAAGTGTTTATTTCACCGTAATTTTAAAACATATTTTCACTGGGTTTAGAATCCGGGTTAACAGGTTTGTTTTTCTTCAGATTTTGAAAGGCACCATGTATCTTCTTGCATTTCGCATATTTTCTGACAAGACATCTGCTGTAATTCTTAGCTTAGTTATTCCCTGTGTAATATTTTTTCCTTTATCAGCTTTCAAGATCTCTCCTTTATTTAAATATTTAAATATGGCATGTCTAGATGCATTTTGTTTTATTTTTTTCCTGTTTGGTGCTCTTGGAACTTATTGATTTTGTGGTTTGATAGCTTTCATTATTTTAGAAAATTCCTTCCCATTATGTTTTGTCTGCCTTATGCTGTCTCTGTTTTTCCTCTGGAGCTTCAGATAATCCTGTGTTCAGTCATTTGATATTGTCCCACAATCCATAGCTCTTAGATTCTGTCCCATGTTTTTGTTGTTTCCTTTGGATTCAATTTTGTTGATTTCTTATTTTCAAGTTCACCAATTTCTCAAGTCTGAAATCGACTACTGATGAGTCCATCAAAAAGTTTTCATTTCTGATATCATGCTTTTCTATTTCTATTTGATTCCTTTTTCTGTTTTTAATCTTTTCATTAAAAATCCCTATCTGCTAATTCAAGTAATCTATCTTTTTCATTATATCCTTTAACATATTGTAACAAAGTTACTTCAGAGTACTTGACATATTTCAAATATCTTGGTCATGTATGGTTCTGCTGATTTTTTTGTCTCTTGACAATGGATTGTTTTCCTTGTGTCTTTAATTTTTTATTGAATGTTGAACATCATATGTACAACAGCATAGACTAGGGTTAAGTAGTACACATGTTTATAAATTAAAATGTCTCTTTTTCCATCAGGTCATTAGTTGAAAGTCTAATTAGGAGTTGAACTAGGATTGAATTTTGTTGTTTCTATGGTTACAGTTAGGACATGTCTAACATTTTAATCCTGTATTTTTTTTGTAAATCTGCTCACCTCAGTTATTCTCGTTAGTCAAGAGACTAAGGATTGGCCATTGAAATTAGATTTCAGGGATTTCTCCTTAAAAATGGATTTTTTTTTCTTCTCCTTTTGGTTGAAAATTGGGTTTTATGGCTTGAGCTTGAACAGTCATCTTGATGTTGAGGATCAAAAAGACACTTAATGTTGAACAGCAGGAAGCTTGGAAAGAGAAGGCGTGTGTGTGTGTGTGTGTGTGTGTGTGTGTGTGTGTGTGTGTGCATTTTCATTCATCACTTTCAGCAATCTTAATAGTTTTCATATATTGAAATTGAAAGAATTCATTATTTTAAAATACCTTGTTTTCTTTCTGTTGTTTTTTTGCCTTGAGGAGAGTTCATTGCCTCCATTCTTCATTTTTATTATTAGAATTTGTACATGATTAATGTTATCCTAACATTTTTGATCATCTTGAATTTTTGCTCAACTCTGGAAATTCTTTTTTATCTTTATATTTGACATTCCTACTTTGAACTTAGCTATCTCTATGTTTCTTATCCTGTTTATCAGTACAATTATTTTATCTTCAGGGAAACATTTTTAATTGCCATGAACTTTTTCTAATTGTACCCTTTTAAAGCAGTCTTTTCTGGGAATTCCCTGGCGATCCAATGGTTAGGACTTGGCGCTTTCACTGCCAAGGCCCAGGTTCAATCCCTGATCAGGGTACTTAAATCCCGCAAGCCTCTCGATGTGGCCAAAAAGAGGGCAGTCTTTTCTAATTTAATGATGTCTTCTGATATAATAAAAGCTATACTTTCCCATGCTACCTCAAATATCTGATGGATATGAGTTGTTTATCTTCAGTTTGTTAAGCTTTTTAATTCTTATGAGGATGGAAATGATAACCTCTAAACTCTTTATATATTAGACTGGAGATTGTAAGTCCAAATTTATATTTTTAACCTAAAGCATAAATAATTGAGCACAGTTGAAAATTATGGAATGGGAAAATACATACCAAACAAATGCATAATAGCCAAAAGAGAGTTAGTGTAGCCATGTTTCTATCAGATAACAGGTACTAACCCAAGACCCAAAAGATATAAAGCAAAGAACGACAACACTACAAGTAGAGTTTGATAAATCCATTATCACTTTTGAAGACTTTTAGCATACCTATCTGAAGTTGATGGACAAAAATTAGGAAAGAAAGAGAAAATTAGAACAGTAAAATAATCAAACTTGATCTAATGAATGTTTAGACAATCCACTACCCAACAATTATTTAAGAAACTATACTTAAACACTTACTTTAACTGTATTAAAACGTATGAAACATTTTCAAAAAATTGACCTTATACTTTCCAAAAAGAAAGCCTCATCAAATAAAAAAGATCAATTTCTTATAGACCATGCAGAAATGAATAAAAACGGTTTGTATTGTGTTGTGGCAACCATTCTGCTGTGCAGAATTTTACAACTCACTCCCAAGTTTATTCTCCTCTTCACTTTTTAACACTTCAAGAAATTTGCTGGGTATGAATTGGGTAGGGATGAGGATGAGGATATCATTTTCAAAAGAAGATTTGATGGTTGAGCCTTGCCACAGATAGGGGATGAGATTCTTACAGGTCTTCTTAAATTATTCTGTAAGTTGTATTGACAAGACAGGAAGTAGTACTGAATCCCCATCTTAAGGACTAAATAATTATTCTTTTCTTTACTACAAGTATAAAAACTGTGGGTTTGTCTTGAGTTCTTCCAAATTTTCAGGATATTTAGATTAAAATTAGCAAAATTATACAAATCCTATATAATAATTAAAATATTTAAAAATCTGAGAAAATAATGGAATGAAGGTTATTACAGGATGGCTCAACCTAGTAGATAATAATGAAAGTTAGAGACTTAACGTTACTTAAAGCAATAAGAAAAGGAGCTGAAATATTGCTAATCCTGAAGAATAGAAAGACAGACATTCTAAAGAGCAAATTTGGCACTAAGAGAGGAGGTCATTATAACTCTGAGATTCATTAGCATTATTACTCTTTAAGAATTCCCCAGCGCGGCTGTGTGTGCTGACTGGCACCAGGTAGTAGATGTACTCTCCTCCACAGACTGGACTTTATATTTCTATCCGTGTAGTCTGCAGCTAATCTTTCAAGCAACCACAAGGGAAATCACAGTTAAGTAAGAAATTAATGAGAAATCACAGTCAAGTAAGAAGGAAGAAGGGAGGGAGAAAGAGAGAGGCAATGTTTGTACATATGTTGGTTGCACACGTGTGCACTACTTCCATGGGAAAACAGAGAGAATTGTTTTATTCCAAAGCAGCTTTTTCCCAAAATGGCTATGAGAACCAGGATTGATGTGTCAGTAAAATTTGCCATTGCAGTGCCTCAGTGGGTGATTAGTTATTAAAACTTGTCCCGCTCTATGCCCAGTGCTGAATTCATGTGACAATTTCCAAAGGAAAAAAAAAAAGAGCGAAAAGAAAGGAAGTGTCAGGTGCTTATTTTAAAAGGTCTTTGTCTTTCAGTTGCATATATTATATTCATTTTATATGATGTTTTACCATGAGTGGCCTTGTGAAAATTCCGCTGACCGGAGTAGAGGTGCTCCACCCATGGACCTTTAAGAGCTAATATGTTTCAGTGACCTCAAAAAAGAAGGCATCTCTACCCCCTTCATACTATCCCTTTAAGCTTAAGAACAGCCTTCTCAGAGCACAGAAAAATTGATACAAAATCGATTGAAGCATGACAGATATTGCTATTGTGGGATTTCATAATAAAAAAGGAAATAGAAAACAGCAGTCTCCCGGAGCATATTAATGATGAGATAGTTACCACACTCATAACTTGACCTCAAAGTCAGCAGCACTTTGGCGATGATCAAGAGTGCCCCAATTTCCTTTATAAGGGCCACCTATTAGTTATTTTCGACTGATCTAAATCAGTGGTTGTCAGCCAAACATCTGGCAATATCTGGAGGCATTTTTGGTTGTCACACTGCCAGTAGGAGAGTTGACTGCTACTGGGATCTCCTAGTAGAGTCGAGGGAAGCTGCTAAATATCCTACAGTGCATAGGTTAACCCCACAATGTAAAAATTCTGTCCCCAAAGGTCAGTAGTCCTATGTCTGAGAAAGCCTGGTCTAAATGCAAATTCTCTTTTCTTTCTTTTCCTCTTCTCCTGCAAATGTATCTACCTCCAGAAACCAAATGATAAGACTGCAAACCATTGTATGAGAAAGATTATTAAGAATTATGTTACCATTTTTGAAGTATCACTGTCCTAGTCAAAGTCATTTAGAGTATTACTCCATCACATAAAGGGCATTATCACAATTAGGTTTCTAATATTTTGAGAACAAAAATGATGGAATATATACCCAAATTGAACTTGACTGAGGATTTCTTAATTATTTCAGTAATCCTCTAAATCATTTTGAATCATTTTGCGCATGATACTGTACACTTGTGTATATTTTACATATTTGCTTGCAATTTGCATATATTGTGATCATTTTGTAAGCCAGGCAATATGTTGTTTGCTTTTTAATGTACTGTCTCAGTTAATTTTCAAAATAACTATGCAGGGCAGAATTATTTCTGTGAACATTCTACAATGAGAAAACAAAGTATGGAAACTAGATGACTTGTGCACCTACAGGCGTACCTCTTTTTATTGCGCTTCACTTTGCACTTCGCAGATATTTCATTTCTTACAAATTAAACATTTGTGGCAACCCTGAGTCGACAAAGTCTATCAGCATCATTTGTCCAATGGTATGTGCTCACTTCCTGTCTCTGATTCATATTTTGGTAATTCTTGCAATATTTCAAACTTTTTCATTTTTTATTGTAATTGTTATGGTGATCTGTCTTCGGTCATCTTTTATGTTACTACTATGACTCGCTGAAGGCTCAGATGATGGTTAGCATTTTTTAACAATGAAGTATTTTTAAATTAGGTATGTACTTTTTTTAGACATAATGCTATTGTACATTTAATAGACTACAGTATAGTATAAACATAACTTTTACATGCACTGGGAAACCAAAAACATTGAGTGACTTGCTTTATTGCAATATTTGCTTTATTGGGGTGGTCTGGAACCAAGCCTGCAATAGGCAAAGTATGCATATTTTTGATTAATGAATTGCAAAGCCATGATTTAAATTCTGGTCCTCTGAATTCAAGATAATTTCCTCTTATCACTTTTAGAGGCCAATGATGGAAACACCCAAACTTAAGCAAAGAGAGAAGAGAGGAGGATAAAAAGGGGGATCTTAGGTAGGTGCGTTAGGCTGCTGCTAAGACCTTCCTATGCCAGCCACAAGGTATAGGGAGAATACAAAAGAGGAGAACACCAAAGCGTGAGTGAGTGTATGAGCATGCTTGAGACGGGGGTGGGGGAGTAGCGCTTAAGCATTACCTCCCAACATATTTCAAAGTCAATAGTAACCCAATCCATCACTAAATGTGGTGCATTCATATCATAGAATTGGAAATAGGATAAATCATTTCTCACTAGTTAGAGGGGAAGGAAGGTAGGGTTAGCTACAAAGAATTTCAAGAACCCCCTTTGTTATTCAAGCAGAGAAGCCGTATAAGGATTTCAAAGTAGAGAGAACAGCGTGAGCAAAACCGTGGAAGCAATATCTAACATGGCGCCATAATGAAAGTGAACTGTGAACTGTTTAGATGGAAAAGAGGGTAAGAGGGATGGATAGTATTAGTAAGATCACAGAGTCTTTTGGGTCAAGGAGTGTTTTGATGTTATTTAAAAGGCAAAGGGGAAGCACTTTAAAACTTTATTCAAGAAAGTGATTACTTAGTTGTTCTTTTGAAATAAGGCAGCATAGCATAATGGTTAAGTGCCCAGTCCCTGGAGTCAGATTTCTATTTCTGCTACTTAGAGTATAACCTTGGGCAGATGACAACGTTTTCACCTTTAAAGCAGGAATAACACTGTTACTTATACCACTTTGTGTGTGTGTGTGTGTGTGTGTGTGTGTGTGTGTGTGTATAGATTAGATTGTGCCTGACACATAGTAAGTACAGAGTGAATGGAAGCTCTCATTATCAATATCAATAATATGTATTATATTTATATTTTTGTTTTGGAAATATCACTTTGAGTACCTTTCAGAGAAAGCTTTTTAGAATAGACAGAGATAGAAACAATTTTTAGATGTCCTTGCTGTATACAGATAAGAAATTAAGATAACTTAAAGTAAGTCAATGATAAAATCGTTGAAGAAACTGGTTCAGATCATGTGATGCTAGATCTGATAGATTTTATTGACCAGGTAGATATGAGAAATGAAGGAAAGGACTTATTTTACTGTATTTGGAAACTGGTTGAATATTTTATTCATTGAGATGGGGGTACAAGAAGAGCAGGTTGATGGTAGAATATGGTAAGTTCAATTGTGAACATGTTGCATTTAAATGTTCTGTTAGAAGGCTGAGTAAAAAAAAATTCTTCAGTCTATGGAATACATGGGACTATATCTCCGAATAGAAAATGACATTGGACGTATAGTTTTGAGAGTTATCATTAAATTTAGTGGGGGAAAGGGTTTTTTTCTTGGTGAAGGGTGATTACTTCTGGAATACTCTTCCCTCAATTCATCTTCTCACTTACATCTGATTATTTGAAAAGACAAACCGGGTATGAGAAACTCAGCATCTTTCATTCTTCTTTATCTTGGGGGCCATCCTTTCTACAGAAAGCATGTGTTCTTGAATGTTCTTTGTCATGTGATTTGCTTTGGAGAAAAATAATATTTCCACAGAGCAGACCACAGTGGTCCACTGTTGCCAATGAATGGGTGGGTAGCTCCCTGCTTTATTGCATTTCATTGTTTGACATTCCACATTTCCAAATATATAGGCCACATTCAAAGACACTGGCCTTTTCAAAAGTATAAATAAGATGTTTTTATTTCTACCCACCTAAGTCTCTGTCTTCTCTCTCTGTATGATCAGAATTCAGCTAGAGAAGAAGGTGACTGTTTATTGGACCCCCTTTAAGACTATAATCCACATGTAGGTAGCAGTCAAAACTATTGGTATAAGTGAAGGGAAAGCTTCCAGAGGAAGTACTTTAGAAGAGGAGAGAAGAGGAGATGGAAAATAAGAGCAATGAGAAGTGAGCTAAGTTGAAGAGAGAGAAGAGGAACATCTACTTTTAAGGGAAATCAGTACAGAGCCAGGACTACACTATTATGGGAAGAAAATCTCCTGGTAGGATAGACAGAGATGAGTTGGAAAACTAGAGTGTCACAGGAACACATCAAGAGGGAGCTCTTGCAAAAGAAGCTGTATGGGTGGGAGTGGGGACCAGTCAATAAAACCAAGTACTGAAGATTTGTCAAGTCAATTAAGGGCTAAAAGCTATCTTTAAGATTTGTTATTTAGGATGCAGCTGATGAATAGCTTAGAGCCAGCTATTCCTATTGGAAATGGAGGCAGGGGAGGGGAGGAGAAGTGAGTCGGACCAGGCTGTGTCATTCTTGCTACTATAATTTTGTGTGTGCACTTGTGTTTACACAGATAGATGCATGCACATTTTCATATTCTTCTTCATCTCAAATTTTTTAAATCAAAGAAGAGTCTCCTTAAAAGTCCTATTGAAATTATTCTGGGACAGGATTTTTTTTAATATAGCAAACAGTGATATAAAATGTATGTGTTTCCTCTCCTTAGGAGGGATAATTTTTGGTCAAAATCTTTATGTGATTTACTCACAGTACATGAAACTTTAGGCCTATCTCTTTGCAAGGACAAGCCTTATTCTAGCTAAGCAGTGCAAATGAACATAGATCAGTTATTTAGCCTTCTACTCACATATTTTGAATGCTTCATATTTGTCCTGAACTGTGTTAGGCTCTGCTAATACTTAAAACACCAACTTCAAAAATAATAGGTCAAGCAGTATCTTATTGTTGCTTGTGTAACTTACAGCATGTTATGGTGAACCTGAATATTTAGTCAGCATCAAAAGTTAATAAAAAATAAATAGATCCAATAGGCTATTCTTCTAAAGAGTGTTGTTTCTGGAACACTGAGCTCATGCTTTTTCAAGGAGCACAAGGATAAAATCATACATGATTGGGCTATAGTCTAATTTATGGATGAGTTTAAAACAATTTTAGGAGCTTAACACTGCAGTAGCCTTTTGGGGTATTAACTCTGTCAATGGCTTGCAAATCAGAAAATTGATAGCTCTGTTATGATGGCATGTGAAATATCAAATACATGGACTGGATGTAAACTGCTTTATGAGGTGACCAAAAACTGCTGACTGATTTGTTGGCTTAAATCCTGCTGAATGTGTCCCTTTAATTGCCTTAAGAAAATTCTTCTAAATAATTTAAAAGAACTAGACCTAAGGGGGAAGAAATATATAAGTTCAAATGGATTGTATTTAAATTAGAAAGTGTTTTTGAGGCAAGGTTTTATATAAAAAAGGTTAGGATTTCAACCATTCTTAAAAATGAAAAAATTGAGCAGGACAAAAGAAAGAAAGAAATGGATTTTTTTGCTCAGATATTCCTTGTTCCTTTCTCAATCATTCCCACTGCACTGAGAGTGTTATTATATATATAGTGTATTTTTAAAATCAAAGTATTCTTAGCATAGTATATTGTACTTAGTGGCAATTCAATATCCAAATTGAGCAAAAAGAATAATTAATTAAACATGTACTACATGGCAGGCATTTTGTTAGGTATTCGGTATATTATGGTGAAGAAAACACAGTCCCTGCCTTAAATCAGCTTAAATATCTCATATGTAATGCAGGCACCTTCAAATAAATTTCGTGAGAATTTTTAAAGACATTATGTGATATTATGACTTCAAATAACTTTTTTTAAAGAGAACTTAAGGCATCTTACATAAATACAAATTGCACATTAATGTAATTAAATAGTTGTAGCAATATATAATGGAGATGGACATGAGGTTAAAGCACTAAATACATGTTGTAAATTCCTATAAATTCACCAGAGGTAGGAGATATAATTGATTCTCAGCTTTCTGGCAGCAAATTTAATATTACTTAGGGGTACTGGTTAAGATATTGTGGTCTGAAATTGGTGGGTAAAATTGGTAGCTCCGAAAATGTGTAGACAATTTTTTTTTAATCACCTTTAGAAATTCTCCTTAAAATTGCTCCATAAAATTCTCAGATTCACCTTCTTGTGACTTTATCTGCTCACACTCATGAGAGGCTGACCACGTGGCAAATCTCTGATTTCCTCCATTATATCCCGCCCACCTTATGTAACCAAAATTGCATGGACTCGATTGAGCATCGTCTTACCTGAGGTCGGTTTCCAGCTTCCAACATTTAAACTCATTCCTCCATATTTACTTACAGAATGTGTGAGTGGGAGACTGGGAAAAATAGCTGGATATTTCTTGGGATTGCCCTAACTAGTATTAAAAATATTGGGCTAGACTGTCCTCTCAGATGAGGAAGAAACTTGGTGAGCCATCACAGGAACCCACAGAATTTTCCATCAAAGCAGAAAAGTATCCCTTCTAATCTGTGCTGGCTAGTTATATCGACTCTACACACTATGTACACACATAAAGAAAAGACAATGGTAGAAAAGGGACTTGTCTCAGACGTTCCCAAGATGATATATCCTCAAAACATGAGATTAGTTACTCCCTGACTCTCTCCTGTCCTCAGGGATTCTTTGGATCATCTATGATATTTTGTTGAAATTAATTTCTAAAATAAGAAAAGAAATGTGACTATGCTTTTGCACACATTCAGAACTGGCTCATAATTAATTCATTGTCTACTGAAATATATTGTGAAATTGGGTAGGATGTGTGAAAGTAAGAGCCTTTCCAAAGTAAAATGTTATAGATCCTGACCACGTCAATCATGTTCACCCTGCTTTGACCTTGGAACGTAGAAGATAATTGATTCTGAATGCTCACAGACTGCAATTACTGTATAGTTATACTGCAACCTGTAGAGTGTGAAGTCTATACTGTAACACTAACAGTACACTTAGTAAGGAGCCTTCCCCAACCAAATTCCATTTTTTGTGTGTATTATTGCCTTTTTTTTTTTTGGATTAAAAAAAATCTCTAGCATCCAAAATAAAACAAACAAATAAAAAAAATAACTTCTCAATACACTAAACCCCTTAAGGAACCCTTAAGAAAAACTAACCCCTAAAGGACCCCTAAAGAAAAATGATTTTACCATACTCTAAGCTTTAGGCCTAATCCCAGAAAAAAATAGTTCAAATGCGTATTTTTGTGCTTATTAGATTACTTGAATTGTAAGATAGAAATCTCATATCAGACTAGAATAGTGATGAAGCAATTATGGTGTTTTTCTTCTCCACTAACTTTTGTCAAGGAATCTTTAATTACTACCCTGTGGAAGAGACTTTTTGGTTTAAAAGGAAAGGGAACTCACCTATCTTTTCACATTAATTGAATGATGAAAACCTGGGGATAACTATTAAAATAAAATCAAAATTAAGATGCTGAAATCATTGGAAAGAAGAAATTGGTATCATATTTGCTTAGATGTTTTTGATAGCCAATATGAGATGAGATGTTAAGGGCCAAGAATAAGATAGCTTATCATGTTCAAAGAACATTTTCACAAAATCTTTTCTACCAGCCTTATTTTAGGAAGGCAAGAATCTTCATTCTTGTCTAAATAATAGTAATAATAATAATAGAAAGTGACTATTTTAGTATATAAAGCCACTTTTTAAAATTAATATATAAAGACAAAAGTGCCAGCATGGAAATACATAGTACTAAATTAACCTTTATCATTACGTAGTGTCCTTCCTTGTCTCTTGCAACATTCTTTATTTTAAAATCTATTTTATCTGGTATGAGTATTGCTACTCCAGCTTTCTTTTGATTTCTATTTGCATGGAATATCTTTTTCCTTCCCCTCACTTTCAGTCTGTATGTGTCCCTAGGTCTGAAGTGGGTCTCTTGTAGACAGCATATACATGAGTCTTGTTTTTGTATCCATTCATCAAGCCTGTGTCTTTTGGTTGGAGCATCTAATCCATTCACATTTAGGTAATTATGGATATATATGTTCCTATTACCATTTTCTTAATTGTTTTGGGTTTGTTTTTGTAGGTCCTTTTCTTCTCTTGTGTTTCCCACTTAAAGGAGTTCCTTTAGCATTTGTTATAGAGCTGGTTTGTTGGTGCTGAATTCTCTTAGCTTTTGCTTGTCTTTAAAGCTTTGATTTCTCCATCAAATCTGAATGAGATCCTTGCCGGGTATAGTAATCTTGGTTGTAGGTTCTTACCTTTCATCACTTTAAACATGTCATGTCACTCCCTTCTGGCTTGTCAAGTTTCTGCTGAGAAATCAGCTTTTAAACTTATGGAAGTTTCCTTGTATTTTGTTTTTCGTTTTTCCCTTGCTGCTTTCAATAATTTTTCTTTGTCTTTAACTTTTGCCAGTTTGATTACTATGTGTCTCGACGTGTTTCTCCTTGGGTTTATCCTATATGGGACTCTCTGCACTTCCTGGACTTTGGTCGCTATTTCCTTTCCCATGTTATGGAATTTTCGACTATAATCTCTTGAAATATTTTCTTGGGTCCTTTCTCTCTCTCTTCTCCTTCCGGGACCCCTGTAATGTGAATGTTGTTGTGTTTAATGTTGTCCCAGAGATCTCTTAGGCTGTCTTCATTTCTTTTCATTCTTTTTCTTTATTCTGTTCCACAGCAGTGAATTCCACCATTCTGTCTTCCAGGTCACTTATCCGTTCTTCTGCTTCAGTTATTCTGCTATTGATTCCTTTTAGTGTAGTTTCATTTCAGTTATTGTATTGGTCATCTCTGTTTGTTTGTTCTTTAATTCTTCTAGGTCTTTGTTAATCATTCCTTGCATCTTCTCAATTTTTGCCTCCATTCTTATTCCGAGGTCCTGGATCATCTTCACTATCATTATTCTGAATTCTTTTTCTGGAAGGTTGCCTATCTCCACTTCATTTAGTTGTTTTTCTGGGGTTTTATCTTGTTCCTTCATCTGGTACATAGTCCTCTGCTTTTTCATTTTGTCTCTCTTTCTGTGAATGTGGTTTTCGTTCCACAGGCTGCAGGATTGTAGTTCTTCTTGCTTCTGCTGTCTGCCTTCTGGTGGATGAGGCTATTTAAGAGGCTTGTGGATAGGAGATTAACCAAGATGGCGGAGTAGAAGGACGTGCTCTCACTCCCTCTTGCGAGAGCACCAGAATCACAACTGGCTGCTGGACAATCATTGACAGGAAGACCCTGGACTTCACCAAGGAGGACACCCCACGTCCAAGGACAGAGGAGAAGCCACAGTGAGACGGTAGGAGGGGCGCAATCAGAGTAAAATCAAATCCCATAACTGCTGGGTGGGTGACTCACAGACTGGCGAACACTTATACCACAGAAGTCCACCCACTGGAGTGAAGGTTCTGAGCCCCACCTCAGGCTTCCCAACCTGGGGGTCCGGCAAAGGGAGGAGGAATTCCTAGAGAATCAGACTTTGAAGTCTAGTGGGAATTGATTGCAGGACTGTGACAGGACTGGGGGAAACAGAGACCCCACTCTTGGAGGGCACACACAAAGTAATGTGTGCATCGGGACCCAGGGGAAGGAGCAGTGACCCTGGGGGAGACTGAACCAGACGTACCTGCTGGTGTTGGGGGGGGGGGTCTCCTGCAGAGGCGAGTGGTGGCTCTGTTTCACCGTGGGGATAAGGACACTGGCAGCAGAGGTCCTGGGAAGTTCTCCTTGGCGTGAGCCCTCCCAGAGTCTGCCATTAACCCCACCAAAGAGCACGGGTAGGCTCCAGTGTTGGGTTGCCTCAGGCAAAACAACCAACAGGGAGGGAACCCAGCCCCACCCATCAACAGTCAAGTGGATTAAGGTTTTACTGGGCTCTGATCGCCACAGCAACAGGGAGGGAACCCAGCCCCACCCATCAACAGTCAAGTGGATTAAGGTTTTACTGAGCTCTGACCGCCACAGCAACAGTCAGCTCTACCCACCACCAGAGCCTCCCATCAAGCCTCTTAGATAGCCTCAACCACCAGAGGGCAGACAACAGAAGCAAGAAAAACTACAATCCTGCAGCCTGTGGACCAAAAACCACAGTTACAGAAAGACAGAGAAGATGAAAAGGCAGAGGGCTATGTACCAGATGAAGGAACAAGAAAAAACCCCAGAAAAACAACTAAATGAAGTGGAGATAGGCAACCTTCCAGAAAAAGAATTCAGAATAATGATAGTGAAGATGATCCAGGACCTCGGAATAAGAATGGAGGCAAAGATTGAGAAGATGCAAGAAATGATTAACAAAGACCTAGAAGAATTAAAGAACAAACAAACAGAGATGACCAATACAATAACTGAAATGAAAACTACACTAGAAGGAATCAATAGCAGATTAACTGAGGCAGAAGAACGGATAAGTGACCTGGAAGACAGAATGGTGGAATTCACTGCTGCGGAACAGACTAAAGAAAAAAGAATAAAAAGAAATGAAGACAGCCTAAGAGACCTCTGGGACAACATTAAACGCAACAACATTCGCATTATAGGGGTCCCAGAAGGAGAAGAGAGAGAGAAAGGACCAGAGAAAATATTTGAAGAGATTATAATCGAAAACTTCCCTAACATGGGAAAGGAAATAGCCACCCAAGTCCAGGAAGCGCAGAGAGTCCCATACAGAATAAACCCAAGGAGAAACACGCCGAGACACATAGTAATCAAAGTGGCAAAAATTAAAGACAAAGAAAAATTATTGAAAGCAGCAAGGGAAAAACGACAAATAACATACAAGGGAACCCCCATAAGGTTAACAGCTGATTTCTCAGCAGAAACTCTGCAAGCCAGAAGGGAGTGGCATGAAATACTTAAAGTGATGAAAGGGAAGAACCTACAACCAAGATTACTCTACCCAGCAAGGATCTCATTTAGATTTGATGGAGAAATCAAAAGCTTTACAGACAAGCAAAAGCTAAGAGAATTCAGCACCACCAAACCAGCTCTACAACAAATGCTAAAGGAACTTCTCTAAGTGGGAAACACAAGAGAAGAAAAGGACCTACAAAAACAAACCCAAAACTATTAAGAAAATGGTCATAGGAACATACATATCGATAATTACCTTAAACGTGAATGGATTAAATGCCCCAACCAAAAGACATAGACTGGCTGAATGGATACAAAAACAAGACCCATATATATGCTGTCTACAAGAGACCCACTTCAGACCTAGGGACACATACAGACTGAAAGTGAGGGGATGGAAAAAGATATTCCATGCAAATGGAAATCAAAAGAAAGCTGGAGTAGCTATACTCATATCAGATAAAATAGACTTTAAAATAAAGAATGTTACAAGAGACAAGGAAGGACACTACATAATGATCCAGGGATCAATCCAAGAAGAAGATATAACAATTATAAATATATATGCACCCAACATAGGAGCACCTCAATACATAAGGCAACTGCTAAAAGCTCTAAAAGAGGAAATCGACAGTAACACAATAATAGTGGGGGACTTTAACACCTCACTTACACCAATGGACAGATCATCCAAAATGAAAATAAATAAGGAAACAGAAGCTTTAAATGACACAATAGACCAGATAGATTTAATTGATATATATAGGACATTCCATCCAAAAACGGCAGATTACATGTTCTTCTCAAGTGCACACGGAACATTCTCCAGGATAGATCACATCTTGGGTCACAAATCAAGCCTCAGTAAATTTAAGAAAATTGAAATCATATCAAGCATCTTTTCTGACCACAACGCTATGAGATTAGAAATGAATTACAGGGAAAAAAACGTAAAAAAGACAAACACATGGAGGCTAAACAATACGTTACTAAATAACCAAGAGATCACTGAAGAAATCAAACAGGAAATAAAAAAATACCTAGAGACAAATGACAATGAAAACACGACGACCCAAAACCTATGGGATGCAGCAAAAGCGGTTCTAAGAGGGAAGTTTATAGCTATACAAGCCTACCTAAAGAAACAAGAAAAATCTCAAGTAAACAATCTAACTTTACACCTAAAGAAACTAGAGAAAGAAGAACAAACAAAACCCAAAGTTAGCAGAAGGAAAGAAATCATAAAGATCAGAGCAGAAATAAATGAAATAGAAACAAAGAAAACAATAGCAAAGATCAATAAAACTAAAAGTTGGTTCTTTGAGAAGATAAACAAAATTGATAAGCCATTAGCCAGACTCATCAAGAAAAAGAGGGAGAGGACTCAAATCAATAAAATCAGAAATGAAAAAGGAGAAGTTACAACAGACACCGCAGAAATACAAAACATCCTAAGAGACTACTACAAGCAACTTTATGCCAATAAAATGGACAACCTGGAAGAAATGGACAAATTCTTAGAAAGGTATAACCTTCCAAGACTGAATCAGGAAGAAACAGAAAATATCAACAGACCAATCACAAGTAATGAAATTGAAACTGTGATTAAAAATCTTCCAACAAACAAAAGTCCAGGACCAGATGGCTTCACAGGTGAATTCTATCAAACATTTAGAGAAGAGCTAACACCCATCCTTCTCAAACTCTTCCAAAAACTTGCAGAGGAAGGAACTCTCCCAAACTCATTCTATGAGGCCACCATCACCCTGATACCAAAACCAGACAAAGACACTACAAAAAAAGAAAATTACAGACCAATATCACTGATGAATATAGATGCAAAAATCCTCAACAAAATACTAGCAAACAGAATCCAACAACACATTAAAAGGATCATACACCACGATCAAGTGGGATTTATCCCAGGGATGCAAGGATTCTTCAATATACGAAAATCAATCAATGTGATACACCATATTAACAAATTGAAGAATAAAAACCATATGATCATCTCAATAGATGCAGAAAAAGCTTTTGACAAAATTCAACACCCATTTATGATAAAAACTCTCCAGAAAGTGGGCATAGAGGGAACCTACCTCAACATAATAAAGGCCATATATGACAAACCCACAGCAAACATCATTCTCAATGGTGAAAAACTGAAAGCATTTCCTCTAAGATCAGGAACGAGACAAGGATGTCCACTCTCACCACTATTATTCAACATAGTTCTGGAAGTCCTAGCCACGGCAATCAGAGAAGAAAAAGAAATAAAAGGAATACAAATTGGAAAAGAAGAAGTAAAACTGTCACTGTTTGCGGATGACATGATACTATACATAGAGAATCCTAAAACTGCCACCAGAAAACTGCTAGAGCTAATTAATGAATATGGTAAAGTTGCAGGTTACAAAATTAATGCACAGAAATCTCTTGCATTCCTATACACTAATGATGAAAAATCTGAAAGAGAAATTATGGAAACACTCCCATTTACCATTGCAACAAAAAGAATAAAATACCTAGGAATAAACCTACCTAGGGAGACAAAAGACCTGTATGCAGAAAACTATAAGACACTGATGAAAGAAATTAAAGATGATACCAACAGATGGAGAGATATACCATGTTCTTGGATTGGAAGAATCAACATTGTGAAAATGAGTATACTACCCAAAGCAATCTACAGATTCAATGCAATCCCTATCAAATTACCAATGGCATTTTTTACGGAGCTAGAACAAATCATCTTAAAATTTGTATGGAGACACAAAAGACCCCGAATAGCCAAAGCAGTCTTGAGGCAAAAAAATGGAGCTGGAGGAATCAGACTCCCTGACTTCAGACTATACTACAAAGCTACAGTAATCAAGACAATATGGTACTGGCACAAAAACAGAAACATAGATCAATGGAACAAGATAGAAAGCCCAGAGATTAACCCACGCACCTATGGTCAACTAATCTATGACAAAGGAGGCAAAGATATACAATGGAGAAAAGACAGTCTCTTCAATAAGTGGTGCTGGGAAAACTGGACAGCCACATGTAAAAGAATGAAATTAGAATACTCCCTAACACCATACACAAAAATAAACTCAAAATGGATTAGAGACCTAAATATAAGACTGGACACTATAAAACTCTTAGAGGAAAACATAGGAAGAACACTCTTTGACATAAATCACAGCAAGATCTTTTTCGATCCACCTCCTAGAGTAATGGAAATAAAAACAAAAATAAACAAGTGGGACCTAATGAAACTTCAAAGCTTTTGCACAGCAAAGGAAACCATAAACAAGACGAAAAGACAACCCTCAGAATGGGAGAAAATATTTGCAAATGAATCAACGGACAAAGGATTAATCTCCAAAATATATAAACAGCTCATTCAGCTCAATATCAAAGAAACAAACACCCCAATCCAAAAATGGGCAGAAGACCTAAATAGACATTTCTCCAAAGAAGACATACAGACGGCCACAAAGCACATGAAAAGATGCTCAACATCACTAATTATTAGAGAAATGCAAATCAAAACTACAATGAGGTATCACCTCACTCCTGTTAGAATGGGCATCATCAGAAAATCTACAAACAACAAATGCTGGAGAGGGTGTGGAGAAAAGGGAACCCTCTTGCACTGTTGGTGGGAATGTAAATTGATACAGCCACTATGGAGAACAATATGGAGGTTCCTTAAAAAACTAAAAATAGAATTACCATATGACCCAGCAATCCCACTACTGGGCATATACCCAGAGAAAACCGTAATTCAAAAAGACACGTGCACCCGAATGTTCATTGCAGCACTATTTACAATAGCCAGGTCATGGAAGCAACCTAAATGCCCATCAACAGACGAATGGATAAAGAAGTTGTGGTACATATATACGATGGAATATTATTCAGCCATAAAAAGGAACGAAATTGAGTCATTTGTTGAGAAGTGGATGGATCTAGAGACTGTCATACAGAGTGAAGTAAGTCAGAAAGAGAAAAACAAATATCGTATGTTAATGCATGTATGTGGAACGTAGAAAAATGGTACAGATGAGCCAGTTTGCAGGGCAGAAGTTGAGACACAGATGTAGAGAATGGACATATGGACACCAAGGGGGGAAAACTGCGATGAGGTGGGGATGGTGATGTGCTGAATTGGGCGATTGGGATTGACATGTATACACGGATGTGTATAAAACTGATGCCTAATAAGAACCTGCAGTATAAAAAAACAAACAAAACAACTAATACTAAACTTTCATTGGGTTATTTGTATGGAAATATGTTAATATAAATGTTTCAGACATTACATGAAATTTCTAAAAATCTTATATTTGTATTTGTATGGAAATATGTATGGAAATATGTTAATATAAATGTTTCAGACATTACATGAAATTTCTAAAAATCTTATATTTGTATTTGTATGGAAATATGTATGGAAATATGTTAATATAAATGTTTCAGACATTACATGAAATTTCTAAAAATCTTATATTTGTATTTGTATGGAAATATGTATGGAAATATGTTAATATAAATGTTTCAGACATTACATGAAATTTCTAAAAATCTTATATTTGTATTTGTATGGAAATATGTTAATATAAATGTTTCAGACATTACATGAAATTTCTAAAAATCTTATATTTGTATTTGTATGGAAATATGTATGGAAATATGTTAATATAAATGTTTCAGACATTACAGGAAACGTCTAAAAATCTTATATGTTCTGGTATAATGTTATAAGTAATAATCCTAGTTATTACTTTAAAATGTATATCTCAGAAATAACTAATTTTCTTGTCAACTGCATTATTATGAACTTTCATCAAATCTTTAACCATGGTCATTTTTAAGTCTTTTGTCATTTACAGACAGTTCTGGGTGTACTCTGATGATTTTGCAAATATGTTCCTATAAAAGAGTTTCATCTTCAAGAAATTCATGGAAAAGACTCTGACAAGTACAGGTTTCTGGTAACTGACTGTACTGCTGAACTGAATGAATAAGCATTTTCAGAACTCTAATGAAAAACTGATGAACTCATAAAACTGCTAACAAAAGATCAAGATGAAAAAAAAGAAATTAATTACATGGGACTGAGTGAACTGATGAGGATGAGTATAATTTTTGTGACTTTCTGTCTGAATAAAAAAAAAAAAAAAATCCCACAAGGACTCAGAGGAAAAGAATATACAAATCAATTTTCACTGCAAAGTAAAGGAGCTGTTACAGTGGAGGATTACTGGACTGAATGTCAATATTATGACATAGTATAAGTGTGTTTCATGTTTGGTAATTGCAATCATTGTTGCTTTTGTTGTGGTCATCCATGTACAATGCTTGGTGTCAGTCTATCTATCTCTTGTAAAAATAAAATACAGTGTGTGTGTGGAAAAAAAAAAAAAAAAAGAGGCTTGTGCAAGCTTCCTGATGGGAGGGACTGGTGGTGGGTAGAGTTGGGTATTGCTCTGGTGGGCAGAGCTCAGTAAAACTTTAATCCGCTTTTCTGCTGATGGGTGGGGCTGGGTTCCCTCCCTGTTGGTTGTTTGGCCTGAGGCGACCCAACACTGGAGCCTACCTGGGCTCTTTGGTGGGGCTAATGGCGCACTCTGGGAGGGCTCACACCAAGGAGTACTTCCCAGAACTTCTGGTGCTAGTGTCCTTGACCTCACCGTGAGACACAGACACCCCCTGCCTCGGCAGGAGACCATCCAACACTAGCGGGTAGGTCTGGTTCAGTCTCCTGTGGGGTCACTGCTCCTCCCATGGGTCCCGATGCACACACTACTTTGTGTGTTCCCTCCAAGAGTGAAGTATCTGTTTCCCCCAGTCCTGTCGAAGTCCTGCAATCAAATCCTGCTAGCCTTCAAAGTCTGATTCTCTAGGAATTCCTTCTCCCGTTGCCAGACCCCCAGGTTGGGAAGCCTGACGTGGGGCTCAGAACCTTCCCTCCAGTGGGTGGACTTCTGTGGTATAATTGTTCTCCGATTTGTGAGTCACCCACCCAGCAGTTATGGGATTTGAATTTATTGTGATTGCACCCCTCCTACCATCTCATTGTGGCTTCTCCCTTGTCTTTGGCTGTGGGGTATCTTTTTTGGTGAGTTCCAGTGTCTTCCTGTCGATGATTGTTCAGCAGTTAGTTGTGATTCCGGTGCTCTTGCAAGAGGGAGTGAGAGCACGTCTTTCTACTCTGCCATCTTGAACCATAACATATTTTATATGTTATATAAATGGAAGTATCCCTTTCTCTATTTGGGATTCTCTTATTATATGGAGCTCTAAATCTCTTTCATATTTTAATCCCACATAGTTAACAGCTGCACATTCTCTTAGTCTCTGACCTTCTTTGATGCCCAGGCTACAGGTTTCCCTGTCCTACATGTTAGTAGCAATTCATCTTTTCCCTTCATAGTATTTAACATACTTGTTATTGTATATTCAGTGATGGGAACATTTGTTTACTGTCTGTTTCTGACCATTAAACTAAACTCTCAGAAAATGGAGATCATCAAACACTGATGTCCAAAAAAGGTTCCATTTCAGGGCATGTTCTGATCCCCTTACCTCTGACGATCATATTAAAACATTTTAACTCTCAGTACAGTCAGCTATGCAATACAGGACCAAAGAAATTCCACAGAAGTGACTAGGCAAATTTCCATGCTGTTGAGGCATTGCTTAGATTAGTTCAAAACTAGATTTTATATCATTTAGATCTATTCTGTGTTTTAAAATATAATTATTAATATTTTTATTTCAGCAGTTTGGAGACATTATCCCATTGTCTTTAATATGTATTGTTGCTGATGAAAAGTTTAATTTCTGTTCCTTTGTAAGTGCTCTCTTTTTTGTTTCATGCAATTTTGGATATTCTTGATGATCTGCATTTCAGTTGTGGATTTATTTTATTAATCATCTTTAGGACTGAGTGTAATTTTTTAAACCCCCAAAAATATTATTTCTCTGTTAATTCTTCTCATTTTTTGTCTCTGTATTTATATTAGGAATATACTGGCATTTCTGAAACTAATCCTGTGTATCTTAAACTTTCTCTGTGTTTTTCCAATTCTAAGTCAATTTGTTTTAAATTCTCTGAAATGTTCTCAATTTAATTTATATACAATATTATTATATTGGCCTTCACCCTTATTGGTTCTCTGATTTTCAACTTTTCTATTAAAATGTTCTAATTTAAACAAGAACTTTTTTAATTGCTAATTTTTAGCCTCTTTATATTTTACAGATATGGCATCATCTGTAATAGTAATAAGTGCTAATATGTAATGATTGCTTATGTTGCACCAGGTACTAAGTGCTTTAACTGTATTAAATCCCACATCAACTCCATGGGAAACTGAGGGGGAGAGGGTTAAGTAACACACCTAAGGTCACAGAGATAGTGAATAATCCTCTTAAGATTTCTACTTTGTTGATTTACAGAATTGTCTGATCTTTCTCCATAACTTGCCCCTTTTTATTTTAAATTATTTATTTATTTATTTATTTATTTATGGCTGTGTTGGGTCTTCGTTTCTGTGCGAGGGCTTTCTCTAGTTGTGGCAAGTGGGGGCCACTCTTCATCGCGGTGCGCGGGCCTCTCATTATCGCAGCCTCTCTTGTTGTGGAGCACAGGCTCCAGACGCGCAGGCTCAGTAATTGTGGCTCACGGGCCTAGTTGCTCCGCGGCATGTGGGATCCTCCCAGACCAGGGCTCGAACCCGTGTCCCCTGCATTGGCAGGCAGATTCTCAACCACTGCGCCACCAGGGAAGCCCCGCCCCTTTTTATTTGAAAGATGTTACTAACCCCTCTAGTTCTTTACACATATCACATGTTTATTTTAGAGTCCCTCTCAGATGGCTCTAATTCCCAATCATAAATCCTCCCAGTTATTCAATTCATAGTTGTCTTTCTTAGCATTGAACTTTCTCATATATCTACTGGTTACACATATTTGTTGTCAGAGAGTTCAAATTACATGGAGTTACATGTCAGGAGTCTCATGTGGGTGGTGTGTGTGTATGTCTTCAAGAGCACTGTTTCCTGGTTACCTCTGCCTCTTTTCTACTAGGTTCACCAATTCTGAAATAGATTGTATGTGAGATTTTTAGACTTAGGTTTTCTGTACTGTATGGTTTGCACAAAAGATATCAATTATTTATGACTTCATTTCACCTTACTTCCAGAATAAAACTCCAGACCAGAATTTATATATGAAGTCATCATTTCCTGAAATCCAGCTTCAGACTAGGATCCCTATTCTTGCTACTTAAAGTACACTGTACTTACTCTCCTTTTGTAGATGTTTCAACTTTGACTTACAAGTTACATACCTGGTTATAGTACATTATCAGTTGCTCAGTTTTGATGCTTGGTTAACAAAATGATTATGAGGTGCTTTTTGTTGTGGTAGTCGTTTGGTTTTGTTTTTAGGGCACTTAGGCATTTCCCTTCCATGCCTGTAATCTCAGAGATACATTTTAAATATTTTGAATGTATATATCATTCATCATTTTCTATGATTTAGACCAGGAAAGTGTTTTCCATTTCTGTTCAATCTAACATCTTGGTCAGAAGTCCATCCTTTTAAATTTAAACCTGTTGCACGGTAAATTTTCTTTAGGAACTGATAACCAAAACTTTCCTGGGTGAATGGCTGTGGTTTGAACCTTCAATATTTGTCTCTCTCTTGAAACCAAGAGAAAAGATATATTTGTTTATAATATAGGAATTTAATGCTTTTTTCTTTGTCATTTCAATTCTAGGTAGGAGTCAATTACATCTCATCATGAACAATAGGAAAACAATGCAATTGCTCATGAGTTTACTGTTTCATATAAATATGAATATATTCTTCAAAATTTATTTTATTCTCCACTGACTTGGATAGTATGGAATCAGGCAGGATGTATTTGCAGAAAGTCACACTCAGAATGAGTGGCTTTTAGTAAAATGCGAGAAGAGAATATTTATCTATTAAAAATTCTATGTGTGTATCTACTGGGTAAGAGAACTTTCTATATGCTAGCTGAATCTGAGCTTTAGACATCTAAAAAAATATTTCCAGTAGTCATATGATGGAAAAGAAGAAAAAGAAAATTCAGCCAAGTTGTTTATTTTTCATACAGTCTCCCTTTAATCCCATCAGCAATCTGCCAGATATATTACGTGTAGAATTAAAGAGTATTCTCAGTTGATCTCTTTGATTAAGACCCTGTTAGTAGAACAGGAAGAAACGACAGGGCAGTGCATCCTCTTTTAAATAATTTCAGAATATTGAGGTGCTTCTTCAGGGGCCAAAGCCTGACAATATTATGTTTCAGACTTCCAAGTCTCAAAATAAACCAGTCAATTATTGTGTGCCAATTCAATGGAAGATTTATTTTATTGTTAAGACTCTTAGTTCAGCAAAATCACAAATGGGATAATGATCCTCAACTAAATTTTGTATTTCAAGAGACCTTTGAATGAAAACTGAAAGAACTTTCTCCACTGTATTTATATGTGTGTTCAATGTTTTGGCAGGTGTAGAGAAAATTTGCAACTGGCAAATCATCAATTTAACTTGACAAACATTTATTTAATGGGAACTCTGTACCAAGCACCCTGATAAATTTTCTGAGTGATTAAGATGGAGTCTGTGCTTTGGAAGAGAGCCTGTGCTATGGATGAGATATATGTATAAGCAATTGACTTTAAAACAATGTGTTATAATAGCAGCTCATAAAAATGCTCTCACAACGGAACTGAAGAATTAATTAGGCTCATTTTAGGGAGATCAAGGTCTAATCAGTAGAGCATATTGTGATCACTTGAGGAGGGAAGGGTTAAACTTTATTCTCTCTCCAAATATTCTGATACTTCTCTTTTGGCACAGAGGAGGGAGGCTCTACTTCTCCTACTAGTGAAAATAACTCCCCATGGACACATTGATTTGCTACAACTTATGAGAGTAAGTTATGTCACTCAGATACATTGAAGACCCTCCTCCAAATCATTAACGATGACTGGCTTATTATCTCAATATGGGGGAAGCAGAAACCTGGGCAACAAAAGAGTCAAATGCATGCAGAAAACTATGGGACACTTAAATGCACCTGTGCTTACAATTCATTCATTTATTCAACACTTATTATAGAGGCATTGAGTTAATTTCCCACTTCATTCAAGTATGCTTATAGGTCAACTTGTACATAAAAAGTTTCTTGATGTTCTGATAGAAAGAGGATTCTTCTTCACTCTTTATTACTTCGTTCTGTGTTATTTTTAGTGCTACCTGACATACTATGTATTCCTTTCCTTGCTTCTTTCATGTTTCCTTCTTACCAGAATATAAGTTGCCTGAGACCAGAAGTTTTACTTACTGCTGTATTTCCAAAGACTTGAACAATGCCTGTACATGGTAGGCACTCAGAATGCCTGATTGACTTTTGAATTAATTATATTATAAATTATCTATTACATGCCAGATATCATGCTAATATTGTGAATGGATGGAAGTATCAGGAGATGAGGCACAAAAGATAGGTTAGGAATAAGCCTCAAAGGGCTGCACAGAGCCATATATACCAAATATGAGACCTTGTTCTAATTCATGAATATTGTCTATTTGCTTCCTATTTTTTTTCCTAAGAGACATAACTTAATACAACCTGTAGGTCACCAAACTATGAAAATTGTGACTCCCTGGCTGCTTCCTGGTTTTGTAAATAAAGTTTTATTGGAACACAGCCACAGCTATTTATTTACATGTTGACTATGACTCTTTCCTGCTACTACAGCTGATTTGAGTAGCTATGATGGGGAATGGATGGGCTGCAAAACTGAAAAGATTTATTATTTGACCTTTTATAGAAGTTTGTTGACCTAAGAGAAAATAGAAGCAGGCAGACCAACGAAGAGACAGTTGCAATGCTCCTGGCAAGCAGGGATGATGGTGTTCACTGAGTGAGATAGACTTGCCAGGATTTGTTGAATGAACAATTGGAATGATGTGAAGAAGGGAACAATAAGGAACAGTTCTCCCATATGGAAGGATACAAGAGGTGTTACGGTAGTAGTCAGTGGTACCTCCGCGTGGCTGAGAATTTTGGATAATATATGGTCTAAATCTCTAGAGGAAAGAGAGTTTCATCCTAGTAAATTCTGTGGTCACTTGTGCATGCTCTGCAAATGGTACAGATTTCAATCAATGTGTTTGTTTGGTAACTAAAGGTGTCATTATCCCCACTGGGAACCAATTTCATCCTCAAAAATGTTCTAGAGCTGTGCATTGTGGAAGCCACAATCTTTCCTCTCATGACAAAATTCTGTGTTTTATTTACAGGGAATATTAAAGTAGAGATAGTGGTGTCAGGGGATTTCTGGGCTGCTGAGAAGGCACCTATGGATTTAACAGAATTAATGAGAATGAACTAGAAACTAAGTAAAGATAGATCCCAAATGAGTCCTGGGAAAACTGGGGATAACCTCAAAGATAGTTTGCACTGAAACTTGAAGACCATTGAGATTGGTCAATGAATAAATGACCATGAAAACATTTACATTTTTATCCTGCATATTGAAAAGTATTAATCTTAAACATAATTTTTAAAGTTCTTTCAAGTAGTATTTAGAAGTAAATATCAAGCTGACAAATACATAGAATTTCCCCAGTAGAACCTTAAGGAATAAATTGTTGACAAGGACTCCGCTGCTATATGTAAATTTCAGCTTAATTCTGAAACTATGATTTAAAAATACATGTTTCTAATTCTTCATTTTCTATTGCTGAGCTATCAATAGGTAGAGTATCATCACTAGATTGAAATCTCTTGTATTTTGTCCTAATCTTGTCACACTGATATCTTGGGAAAATTATTTTCCTGCCATTTTTCAGTTTTTTTCTCTCTGCTTTTTCATGAAATCCTATGAGATTTTTCCATGCTTTATGCAACACAAAGTATAAGGCCTTAGAATCAGAAGTCATCAATCATAGAGCCTGGAGAAAGGTCAAAAGGTGCTGCATTTAAGAGTACAGGGTTTTGCAAACCACGTGGATCCAGTTTCACAAAGGTCCTACCATATAACTCATTCAACAGATTATTTAAACTCTGAGTCTCCATTTTTATCTATAAAACATGGACACAAAACTATATTTCCTAGACTGATAGAGGTATCTAATACATTTTTGTGCATAAATTATTAAGCCCAGGTTCTGGCACGTAGTAGATACCCCATAAAAAATAGCTTATACAATTGTTACTCCCAAATTTTGCTGACTTTTCATTTTTGAACTTTTCGAGGCTTTCTGGTACCATGATACTTTTGTATTCTTTCCCAAGTGATGATCTCTCATTTCCCCTTTCTGCCTGGATATATTTGTTTGTTCTTACATCAACCCATCCACTATCCTTGACCCATTGTTCCCTTAGCTGAAACTGTGTCATACATGCTACATCTCCTGTCTTGCCACTTCCAGAAGACTGTAAATATTTGTATCTAATTCCTCCCAGGCTGAGAGATTCTATTCACTTATGAAACCCCAAAGAAGGTGTTACATACAAGTGTGACCATATCATTTATAATCAAACAGGGATAATTTGGGAATCAAAAGTGAATGCTATTCATAATTACAGCAAGGTATCTGGTGAAAACCAGGACCACTTAGGGCAAACAGGTATGCATGATCCTCATACTTACGAGCAAAGTTACTTCTGAAAATTTACATTGAAAACACAGTACAAATCATTTCCTCATCATTGTCTATCATTCGGGACCTTGCAAATAGTTTCATTTTATAAAAAGTGCTGATTGGTATGGTTTCTACATGCTCAGATCAGTTTTATGTGGTGAAATGGGAACTGGCTTAATGCCCCAAATATTTGTAGTCGAAAGATGCAAGTGATAGTCTCAACAACAGAAAACCCAAAGGCACTATAAAGCCAGGTAATCACCGACTCTGTGTTACCAAATCACATTGACCATTTTGACAGTGGGGCTTTATAGCGATTCATTTAGTTGTCCAAATAAAGATTGATGTAGACCGCCAAAAATAAATTCCCCTAGTTTTGCTTACCAAAAATACACAGTGCCAAAACTCATGAATGACTGCAGAGGCAATTAATCTGAATCACATACCAGATAGCTACAGTCAGTGCAGTTTCTCTGTGAGTGCGCTGCATTTAATTTGAAATGGCAAAGTAAGGGTAAATAAATTAATAGGTTGTTCTCCTAGATTTCTCTTGTGAGTGTAGAGTAGCTGAGTGTTAGAGTTGGAAGACATTCCCATTAAGCCAGTGAACATTCCTCCAGCAGATGCTATGTGTCAGGCACTGTACTAGACACTAAGGGCATTGCCCTTGCTTTGTGCTGAGAAACAAGTAAAGAAGCAGACATTTGTGATGCCTGTCACTGCACATCACTTAGGTTACTGGGGCACACTTGTCAACTTCAGTTTTTCCATATATGACAGATATGTATAGGGTGGGGAAGGCATAGCTTTTTTCTCCTTTGTAAAAAGAAACGAATCGTTTACATCACTCAGGGAAAGTGGGCATTATTTTCTTGTCACATGAATACTGAAAAGGAGCTTGCCTTCCTGCATTTCTTCCACCAGTTTATTCCCTCATGGGAATTCTGTATTGTTGGAAAACACTCTATCACCTTGACAGACCCTCTACCACAATCCCATCTCAAAGGAATTCCTGTCTGCTGGAGAGATTATTTGTGTCCAGGAGCCTGCTGTCTCCTCTTCCTTAAGGCAATCATAACTTCTTGAGAACTAATGACCTTCTCCACGAATTTAAGACTGATATCTAAAAGGGTTTTGGGTAGCCAGACTACTGTACTGACCTATCTGGTTGGTTCCATCCACTCAGAATTCTCATCATTATTGATGCTTTGCTCCTCTGCAACATTATAAAATTGTCTCAGAGGCTTAGAGTTCCTGGTCAGTCTAGGTATTAGTTTCCAAGGGCTGCAGTAACAAATTACCACAAGCTAGATGGCTTAAAACAACAGAAATTCATTCTTTCTTAGTTCTGGAGGCTGGAAGTCTAAAATCAAGGTGTCAGCAGGGCCATGCTCCCTCTGAGACTCTGGATACAATCCTCCCCTGCCTCTTCCCAGCTCCTGGTGGTGGCCATCCACCCTTGGCTTCCCTTGACTTGTACCTGTATCACTTCCATCTCTGCCTTTGTTACATATGGCATTTTCCTCTTTTTATAAGGACACCAGACATATTGAATTAGGAACCATCCTCACCTTAACTTGATTATATCTACAAAGACCATATTTCCAAATAAGGTTACATTCACAGGTACCTGGGGTTAGGACTGCAACATGTATTTTGTGGGTCACAATTCAACCTATAATATTCCATGGTATAGGAATCTTCTGGAGAGATAGCTTTCAGAGAAACTGCAGAATCAGATAAAGCAAACTCTCCATTCACTGAAAGTCTTCCCTGATATCTAAGGCAAAGTGAGTGTCTCTCTTCACTTATACTTATGTCTGTCATTATAATCATGGTCATGAGTTATGTTTGTCTATTTGTCAGTCTTCTACTCCATGGAGAGAATCTTGGAGAGTGACATGATAAAGAACAAGAAGATGGGCCCTGGAGTGAGCATCATTTTAAGTTCCAATTTCCTCACTAAGCAGGCTGTGAGGGATGCTGCCTAGTGATTCTAATACTAGGCATCCATCTGCCATCATCTCTGCTCAATACTTTTTTTTTTGAGAAGGGTTATTTGATTTGCATACCAAGCTATCAGACTTTGTGCATGAGAAATTGAAGTGATAATTTGAGCCTTTGGACATTATCTTTCTCTGGTATTGACTTCATTCTGGCAGGCAGCTAGAGTATGGGGATACCATATTCATACAAAGATTGGATTGATAGGGCTGAGTGAGCTGGTGTGTTTCTAGCTTATAATTCTTCAAAGAAGGTTGTCCTTTGGGCATTTCAAATTAGATCCTGGGCCTTTCTTAGGGACCTTCTTCTTCAGTGGGTCCTTGCTTTACATTTTTGTCCTCTAAACCATGTAAGCCTCCCAGAAACTCATACTGTTTTCCTTGTAATGATACATATATCGATTTATGAATGCTGAATAAGCCTTACATTCTTTGTATGAGCCACAGTTCATGATATATTATCCCTTTTATATATTGAAGGATTTATTCACTAATGTTTTGTTAAAGAGATTTGTGTCTGTACTCATGAGAGATGTTGGTTTGTAGTTTTCTTGTAATGTCTCTATCTAGTTTCGGTATTAAAGTAATGCAGGCCTCATAAAATGAGTTTGCTAGTGTTCCCTTCACTTTTATCATTTTGAAAGCCATAATGTAAAAGTCATATGATTTCTTCCTTAAATATTTGGTTAAAAATATCTGGGCATAGTGTTTTATTACTATTGTTTTATTTTTGGAATGCATTTAATTACTAATTTAAGTCTTTAATAGTTACAGGGGTGTTCAGTTTATCTATTCTTCCTTGGGTGAGTTTTGATACTTAGTCTTTTTCACTAAATTGGTCCATGACATCTAAGTTATCAAATTTATGGACATAGAGTGGTGCATAGTTTTCTCTTATTAATTTCCATGGGATCAGTGGTAATGACTGCTGTTTTATTTCTGATACTGATAATTTGTGTCATCTCTTTTTCTTGGTTACCCTGTCTAGGTAACCCTGTCTAGGGTAACCTGTCTTATTTTTATTTTTAAAGAACAAGATTTTTGTCTTGCTAATTTTCTCCATGTTTTTTCCTGTTTTCAGTTTCATTGATTTCTGCATTAATTTTTTTTTAACCTTTTCTAACTTCTTATTCCCTTTTAGTGTCTTTGCTGATTTAATGAGGCCAGTCTCTTCAGAACACACTTGTAGTCTGAGACATCCCCTACTAGTTCTTTTTTTTTTTTTTTTTCCTAATGTGATGATCCATTTATTTATTTATTTATTTATTTATTTATTTATTTATTTATTTATTTATGGCTGTGTTGGGTCTTCGTTTCTGTGCCAGGGCTTTCTCTAGTTACGGCAAGTGGGGGCCACTCTTCATCGCGGTGCGCGGGCCTCTCACTATTGCGGCCCCTCCCGTTGCGGAGCACAGGCTCCAGACGTGCAGGCTCAGTAATTGTGGCTCACGGGCCCAGTTGCTCCGTGGCATGTGGGATCTTCCCAGACCAGGGCTCGAACCCGTGTCCCCTGCACTGGCAGGCAGACTCTCAACCACTGCGCCACCAGGGAAGCCCCCTGCATTAATTTTTAATACTTTTTTTCTATTTGCTTTTAATAGAATTAAAATTTAATAGAATGAGTGAATTTGAGTTTAATTCACTCATCTTCTCCAGTGTCTTACGGTAGAAACTTAGGTTACTGATTTTATATTTTTCTCCTTTTCTAATATATACATTTATTGCTATAAATTTACCTCTATAAGCACTGATTAAGCAGCATTCCAAAAATTTTGATGTTATAATTTCAATTTCATTTAGTTATAAATAAATTTTATTTTCTCTTGGGTCATCTTATTTTTACCCATGGATTATTTACACCAAGTAGTTGGGACTTTTTCAGCTATCTTTCTGTTACTGATTTTAAGTTTAATTCCATTATATGATCTTAAATGTACTTGGTGTGATTTCTATTCTTTAATTTTGTTAAGGTATGTTTTATGGCCCAGAACATGATCCATCTTGGTAAATTTTGTGTGTGAGCATGAGAAGAATATGTATTCTGCTGTTTTTGTTTGGAGTGTTCTATAAATGTCAATTAGGTCAAGTTGACAGTGCTGTTCAGCACGATATTCTTACTGATTTTCTGCCTGTTTGATCTATCAATTATTAAGAGACAGGGGTATTGAAATTCCCAATTATAGTTGTGGATTTGCCCATTTCTTATTTAATTTCCATCAGCTTTTGTCTCATATATTTTGACACTATGTTGGTGTAATATATTTTTTTTAAATGCTGTCTTGACCCGGTTTCGAGGCGCTGGCTAAAGACCAGTCACTCCCTCTTCTTGAGCATCTAAGTCCACATTCCCAACCATTCTATTGAGCATCTGACTCTCACAATCTGGGCCACTATGTACCTGCCCTAATTGCCCCAGGGTGAGGTAGTAGACAATCAGAGACAGACCCATGCCCCAGAGCTTGCTGAAATTAATCAAATTAGTCATTCTGAAACCTGCTTCCCCTGACTTTCCTTTTTCTTCCACAGAAAACCGAGTGGCCCTAGATGCTATACTGTGTTCTTCCCAGGGGACTCTAAGTATGACAAACTGTAAAACTTTCCCATTTTCCCTCTCTTGATCTGTGTCTGGCCTCCTCATACTTCACCCAGGGTGGTATGGTTAATACAGTTGGTAGGTACATACATGTTTAGGAATTTTATGTCTTTTTTGGAGAAGTGACCCCTTTATCATTGTAAAGTATCCCTGATACTCTTCTTTGACAAAGCCAACAGAAGTTGGCTTTGTGTGAAATTATAGCTACTACAAATTTCCTTTGATTAGTGTTAGCACTCTCCAGAGAACAGGCAGCTTGTAAATGGGACCAGGGCAGAAGCCCCCAGACTCAGGAAGCCAGCAGAGTGGGCGGGGGCAGCGGTGGCCGTTGATCAGGTGTCCGAATAGGATCCAGGCCCTGGAGCCACTCAAGTGTCCTCAGCCCTGCCGGTGCCTCTAGGAGGGCAGGAGAGGGACTGGCCTGGACGGGGCACCCCTCTCATCCTCCTCTCTCTGGGTGCCTGCCTGGCTGTCCCTCAGGCAGGGCCTTTCTGTCTTTGTGGGTCTGTCCTTGTCACCTCCTCTGTCTCCGTCCTGGTCTGGCTATGAAAGGAGAAGGGGTGGGGGGCGCTCAGGGGCCAATAAACTCTGCCTTCCTCCCCCCCGCACCCCCCCCCAAAAAAAAGCATGTTATGTCTTATTGCATCTCTTTACTTTTAATCTATCTGCTTTTTAAAAAATTATCAATTTTATATAGATAGCACTTAGTTGGTTTTTAATCCAATCTGTCAATCTCTCCCTTTTAACTGTGTTATAAAGTGATTTTTAATACATTTGGATTAAAATCTTGCTCTTTTCTATTCATTACATTTGTTCATTGATTAGTTCCCTCCTTTTTTGGACTTCTCTATTTTAACTGAAAATTTTTATGCTTCAGTTTTATCTAATCTATTAAGCTATCATTTATACTTAAACAATGGTGGTAGCTAAAGAGCGTGCAAGATAGATTGTTGAATAATCTAAAGCTACTTAAAATAGTACAATACTGCTCATGTATAGTGCAGGAAACTTACAACAAAATACCCCATGTTCCTCCCTCTCATCCCTGTGACATTGTTGTCATTGACTGCAGTTTTACATCTGCTCTACATACTCAATACTTTGTTATATTATTTCTTTAAACATGGTTATCTCTTAGCTCAATTTAGAATAAGAAAAATAAAATACTATGTTTCACTTTTTCTTGTTCCTTTTCTGACTTATTGCTTATTCTTTGTGTTTCTTGCACTTGGGGTTCATTGAATTTCTTGGATCTGTGGTTTTTATGTTTTTTAATAAATTTGAAAAATTTTCCACCATTATTTCTTCAAAAAATGTTTTCCCTCTCATCTCTTTTATGGACTATTTACATACAGTAGGTTACTTGAAATTTTCACAGATCACTGATGATATATTCATTTTATTCTAAATTCCCCTTTCTTTATATGTTTTATGTTGCATATTTTCTATTGCTATGTATTCAGTTTTACTAACCTTTTCTGTTGCAATATCTTCTCTGCTGTTAATCCCATGCAGTGACTTTTTCAATTCACACATTGTAAACTCATCTCTTGAAACTGGATTTGGGTCTTTTTTTTTTTTTTTTTTCTATGTCTCTCCCTAGGTTTTAAAATATACAGATTCAAGGGGTAGAAATGTAGCAGTGGTTCCAATGAACTGGAATTTGAGAAGCATACATGGATACCTTAGTCTTTTCATGCCAGTGAAGTAACAGGCAAAGAAGAAAGATGCTGTACTGATTAAGGTGATTGATTCTGACTATCAAGAAGAAATCAGATTGTTTTTGCACACTGTGAATAAGGAAGACTATGTCTGTAATGCAGAAAATCTTCTAAGGCACTTCTTAGTACTCCTATATCCTTAGTACTCCTAATTAAAGTCAATAGAGAACTACGATAATACAGTTTAGGCAGGACATTTTAGGAATGAAGTTTCCTGTCACCTCACAAAGAAAGGAACCATGACCAGATGAACTACTTGCTGAGGGCAAAAGGCATGTAGAATGTCTAGCAATAGAAAGTAGTTATAAATACCAAATATAGCCGTGTGGTGACCAGTTTCAGAAATGAGGACTGTAATTTTTATAAGTATTTTTCCTAATTTTCATAAGAATTTGTTTGTATATAAAAAGAAACTTTTTGTTTTCTTTACTTATTTTATCCACTCATAATCTAACATAATATTTGTTAATAATAGTTAACTTTATAAATTTGTATGGAAAAATATAAAAGTTCATTTGGCACATAATGACTCCATTCAAATCCCTGCTTTAGGAGACTTGACTGAGCTCAAGCATATATTCTAACAGCTTAAGGCCTGTGTCCCTAGGACGACCCCAGCCACCCCATAAAATGCCTGGCTGAGAAAGCTCAGTCCTGCCAGGAAAATTTTTTGTTCTAGCCAAAACCTGGTGCTTGGAAGATAGGCCCCTGAATCTCCTCTTAGAGCAGTTACTTTAGAAAGTTTACAATTATAAATCCTTTCTCTAACTCTTGAGATGTAAATCTCCCACCAACAATCACTGTCTCTTCAAGGACCGAAGAGCTGTCTCTTGGAAACGCAAGCATCTAGGGAGATAACTCTCACAACACTCCCTGCCCCGCTGCAAGGGTAAGGACCTAACTTTGGTGGGCACCATGCTCCAACTTGTACCACTGCCTCCTGTCTTAAAGATAGGAGAGGTTTGTTTCTCCTCCAAACAAGCACCAATTAGCACACCCCCGTGGTCTGGTCACATGAACCAAACCCCCTCTTTTTATCCTTCAGTGCCCTTCCCCTAGCACATCCCAACCTTTAAAAACTCTCTTGCCTTTTGTTTCTGTGAAGTTGAGTTCAGTTCATGCTGGACGTTTCCCTGTTGCAATAGCAATTACCTTCCTTACCACTTTAACTAGGATCCTTACCACTTTGACTAGTGTCTGACTTTATCTTCAAAATTATTTAATATCAAAAGGATGCTGTGAATCAGTCAGGAGTAGAAACTTTGTCTTCTGGGAAAAGGTTTAGTATGTTTTTTTTTTTTTTTTTTTTTTTTAATTTTTTTTTTAATTTATTTATTTTATTTATTTATTTATTTTATTTTTGGCTGTGCTGGGTCTTCGGTTCGTGCGAGGGCTTTCTCTAGTTGCGGCAAGCGGGGGCCACTCTTCATCGCGGTGCGGGGACCACTCCTCATCGCGGCGCGCGGGCCTTTCACCATCGCGGCCCCTCCCGCTGCGGGGCACAGGCTCCAGACGCGCAGGCTCAGTAGTTGTGGCTCACGGGCCCAGCCGCTCCGTGGCATGTGGGATCTTCCCAGACCAGGGCTCGAACTCGTGTCCCCTGCATTAGCAGGCAGATTCTCAACCACTGCGCCACCAGGGAAGCCCTTAGTATGTTTTTCTTGTATGTAGAATAGCTATATCATGTTAAAAAGTAAATAAGACTATGCTCTTGTCTTTGGGGATTAAATATGATTTAAGAAGAGTTTTTTTGGATGTTGTTAAGGGGTGGGCTGATATTGTTACTATTAATAAATATAAATATAAGCTAACTTTTTTAAATTTAACATCTTTATTGGAGTATAATTGCTTTACAATATTGTGTTAGTTTCTGCTGTATAACAAAGCGAATCAGCTATATGTATACATATATCCCCATATCTCCTCCCTCTTGCGTCTCCCTCCCACCCTCCCTATCCCACCCCTCTAGATGGTCACAAAGCACCGAGCTGATCTCCCTATGCTATGCAGCTGCTTCCCACTATAAGCTAACAATTTATAAAAAAATTTATTCATGAAAAACAACATTATATGTGAAGTACATAGATATCACAGAATAAATGAGCTTAGGGAGTTGGTGTCTGATCTGGCTTTAGGAAGATAAAAAGATCCGGAGAGAGACCCCCTTCTCAGCAGAGAAAACGAACTGAGCAATATGACATAACTGGCACAATACATAAAACTCTGGATGTGATTCTTGCTGCCCAAACAAAATGGTACTTTCTCAAATGTGTGATCATAAAAATCACCTGTGTGATTCAAAAGACAGATTCTAGAGCTCTGCTCCCCATCCTGTGACACTGATTCAGAATCTCCAGGGGGAGGGGCTAAGGATCTATTTATCAAGCACTTATATCTCAAGATCAGGCAGATTGGGGAGCTGCTACACTGAAGAATGATGTTGTATATTGATATATCTTTCCAATCGATATGAAAACATTTTCTTTGTAAAAAAAGATGGATAACATTTTCCCTTAGTGTTTAAGACATAATTCACTTACTAATACCATCCCTCCCCACACACAATTATATAATAAACATTCTCTAAGCTGCATGAATTAGTTAATTCTATTAGTTGGTCATTTGGGGATTAGTTGAGATTTTTTTCATCAGTGTTAATCTCATAAAATATTAGACCATGATTCCAGGAAAAGACCACATGAAAAAACTCCTTTTCAAAACTTTGTGTGTCCAACTTCATCATTGTATTTTCTTTCCCCAAATATAACTTTAATTTATTTTTGTTTCTATTATCTTTCACCCCATCATCATACATGTTGTACAAAACTCTCATTCTGTGAACTTTCTCCTCTTCTTAGGAAACTTGCCTGGCCATGACCTTATTTGGGCCATTTGGGAAGTATTTAATATTGTCAGGAAGAGAGGATCTATATTTCTCTACACTACCCCTTACCAAAAAAAAAAAAAAAGGAAAAACGAATGCTTCCAAATACCTTCCATTAAAACAAACAAATACATTGAAAACAAGCAAGTAAGTAATTGTTTAAATCCTCTTGGATATAAATACTGTAATGAATTATTTATTGCTTATTTTGTGCAACATTTAGTATTCTATCTAAGCGTAGTTGTATGTTAACAAATTTTAAATTAGTTAATTAAGGAGAGGCTAGCAGCCAAAACTTTGCTTTGGTTGATTTTTTTTTTTTCTTTGCTTGAATTTATTGAGTTGCTTTCAAAATCCATTGTCTTGTTTAAATCATAATTTTGACTTTTCTTCACATCTTTAAATTCTTATTTGATAACTTCAGTTTACACAGTTAGCTCTCCAAGTTACATGACTAGAACTTCCCATTCTTTATTTTTACTCTCTAAAAATGATTTTATTTTAATACTATCCTTTTTTCACTAGAAGAGTTAAATGTAAAATATGGGCACACTGTTTTACAAATCTGAATAGTAGAAAGAATTCTTTCAAATCCAAACTAATTTTTACTTCAAAACACATTCATTCTTCCCCAGTATATATTCTATAGAATTGGTTTTAATCAATTTGCTTGTTCTCTTTGGACAGTCTATAAAAGATGTTTTGTTGAGCTCCAATTCTTTTTTTAGAATTGCTTTTTGATGAAATCCTTACATGTGTAATGTCATGACATTAATTTGAACTACCTTAACGTTTGGGGAAAATTTTATTATATGCTATTCTTCAAGGGTGAAAATTTTCTTAATGAAATAACACTTAAAAATTAATATAAAACATATCAAGGTAGAATCTATAAACCAGAGCACATATGAAAAAAATATTTAAACAAATGCTAACATAGTGCAACATAAAAGAGGACTCTGAATTTTAATTTTACTGTGGTATGCATGCCATTCTTAACTGGTCTAATAGATAACAGTTTATTTGAAATAGTAATAACAATATATTGGATGATTATAATTTTTGGATATATGACATACATGACATCAGTATTACAAATGGTAGAAGAGAAGAACTGAGAATAATTCATACATTAAGAGAAAAGAAAAAATGGAATCATATACAATGCACATGAAAGCTAGAGAAAGCAGAAAAACAGTGGAAGACGAAAAGTAAACAAAGAACAAGGGAATAAATAGAAACACTTATGGATATGATAATTAGTAACCCAACTATATCAATATTCACTTTAAATTTGAATGATCTAAAAATACAAACTGAAAGATAGATACTGACAGAATAGATTTAAAAAAAAAACTCAACTGTATGCTGTCTACAAGAAACCTACTTTACGTATAAAAATACAAATCAGTTAAAAGTAAAGTGATGAAGTCCTACTTGTTTATTTTTGCTTTTGTCTCTTATGCTTTTGGTGTCAAATCCAAAAAATCATTGCCAGGACCAATGTTAAGGAAAATTTCCCCCATGTTTTCTTTAGTAATTTCACAGTTGTTTCAGGCCTTACATTTAAATTGCATTGCACATATAGATTGCTTTGAATAGTATAGACATTTTCAGAACATTAATATTTACAGTCCATAAGCACGAGATATCTTACCATTTATTTTTGTATTCTTTAATTTCTTTCATCAATGTTTTACACTTTTCAGTGTACAGATCTTTCACCTCTTTGATTAAATTTATTCCTGAGTATTTTATTTTTGATGCTATTGTAAGCCGGATTGTTTTCCTAATTTCCATTTTTCATAATTCCTTCTTAGTGTATAGAAATGCAACTGATTTTTTTATGTTGATTTTGTATCCTACAACTTTACTGAATTTATCAGTTCTGAGTTTTTTGGTAGAGACTTTAAGGTTTTCTGTATAGAAGTTCATATCATATGCAAACAGAGACAATTTTATTTTTTCCTTTCTGATTTGGATGGCTTTTTTTTTCTTTACTAATTGCTTTGTCTAGAACTTGCAGTGCTATGTTGAACAGAAATGGTGAGAGTGGGCACCTTTGTCTTGTTCCTGATCTTAGAGGAGACTGTGGAGTGTGATGTTAGCTGTGGGCTTGTCATATATGGCCTTTATTATGTTGAAGTATGTTCCCTCTATACCCAATTTGTTGAGAGTTTTCATCATGAATGGATATTGAATTTTGTCAAATGATTTTTCTGCATATATTGGGAGGATCATATGATTTTTATCCTTCATTTTATTAATGTGGTGTATCACATTAACTGATTTATGTCTGTTGAAACATCCTGTATCCCAGGGGTAAATCCCACCTGAACAGGTATATTATCCTTTTAATGTGCTGTTGAATTTGGTTTGCTTATATCTTGTTGAGGGTTTTTGCATCTACATTCATTAGGGATATTAGTTTGTGATTTTCCTTTCTTGTAGTATTCTTGTCTTGATTTGGTATCAAGGAAATACTGGCCTCATAAAGTTAGTTTGGAAGTGTTTTTTCCTTTTCAATGTTGAAAAGTTTATGAACAGCATGGGAAACAATCGACAAAATTAAAAGGCAATTTATACAATGGGAGAAAATATTTGCAACCATATATCCAATAAAAGGTTAATTTCTGATATCTATATATAAGGAATTCATACAACTCAATAGGAAACAAACAAAAAAAAGAAATAACCCAACTGAAAAATAGGTAAAGGAACTGAATAGACATTTTTCCAAAGAAGACATACAAATGGCCAATAGGTATATGAAAAGATGTTCAACATCACTAATCATCAAGGAAATGCAAATTAAAACCACAATGCTATATCACATTACACCAGTTAGAATGTCTAATATCAAAAAATGAGATAACAAATGTTGGCAAGGATGTGGAGAAAAGAAAACCCTTGTGCACTGTTGGTGGGAATGTAAAGTGGTACAGCTATTATGGAAATGGTATGCATATTCCTCAAAAATTAGAAATAGAACTACCATATGATCTAGCAATCTAATTTTTGAGTATCCAAAGGAAACAAAATAATTCTTTTGATGAGATATCGGCACTCCCATGTTCACTGCAACATTATAAACAATAACCAAGACATGGAATAAAACCGAAGTGTCTAGTGACAGGTAAATGGATCAAGAAAATGTCGTAAATATATATAATGGGATATTATTCAGCCATAAAAAAGAAATAAATTATGCCATTTAGATTAACATGGATGAACCTAGAGGGCATTATGCTAAGTGAAATAAACCAGACATAGAAAGACAAATACTGTATGGTATCACTTATATGTGAAATCTTAAAAAAAAGAAACAGAATAGAATGGTGGTTGCTAGGGGCTGGTGTGTTGGGAAAATGGGGAGAGGTTGGTCACCTTACTGTTATAAGATGAATAAGTTCTGAAGATCTAATGTAAAGCATGGTGACTATAGTTAGTTAATAATACTGCTTTGTATACTTGAAATTTGCTGAGGGATCTTAAGCAACCTAACAACAACAAAAAAGTAACCATGTGAGTTGCTGGATATGTTAACTTGATTGTGAGAATCATTTCACAAGGTATACTAAAGCTCAGGCGTTTTAGGGCAGTGGAACTATTTTGCATGATATTCTAATGGTGGATTCATGACATATATTTGACAAAATGTGTATAACTGGTCAATAAGAAATAAATCCTAATGTAAACTATAGAATTTAGTTACTAATATACTTTATCAATACCAGCTCATAAATTGTAACGAGTTCACCACCCTAATGCAAGATGTTAATAATAGGAGAAATTGTGTACAAAAACATGAGGAGAGAGGAACTATATGGGAACTCTGTACTTATTGCAGATTTTTTCTGTAAACCTAAAACTGCTCTAAAGTCCATTAAAAAACAAAAACAAAAACTTTTATATTCCCATAAACCAGAGATAATCAGTATAAACATCAGTATATTTTATACCAGTATTTCCCCCATATTTTATAAACATAAAAGATAATAGTTTACTATAAATGTGTATTATATTTTAATTCACATAATATTCCTTATAACATTAGATATTCTTAAGATTTTGCATTCTTTCACATACTGAGTAATAGTCCACCACTATTTACACTTCAAGGTATATGGCCATTATGAAGAGTAACACAAATATAGAGATGATTGAAAAATATATATCTAATACCATAATATATGTAGAAATGCTGTTATTGATTACCTACCATATTGCCAATAAAAGAAGATGGGAAAATGGTGCCACAAGTTTGTGGAAATATTTAGGGAAGAAGTAACTAATTATGCTTTCAATTTGAAAATAAATAACATCATTCAACCCTTATTCTGTATTAGTCATTAGTGTAAGTCTTTTCATGTATTATCTGATTGAATCACAATAAAAGCTTTATAAGAAAATTACTAGTGTTATCTTCATTTTTCAGTATGTAATACAGTACAGTATTATATTTGTGACAGTAACTTGTACACAGTCCTGCAAATAATAAATGTGAAAGCCAAAATTCAAACTCAGGCTATCATCTAGCTCAAGATCCCATGGTTCTCACTAGAGTTTTCAACTGCCTCAAACCACTGAATGATCCTCAGCTATGGCTGTTGGAAAACCCTTACTATTGTTTCTATAATGTAGTTGCCCTTTGGTAAATATTTTATATGACAAATTAATGAGTTTGAAAGTTAATAAAATATTTTCTGTATGTTAGTGCAACTACTTATAGTAATGCATTTGTCACTTTAACTAGATAAACTGAGAGATAATTATAGGATTAATTCTGTCCAAATTAATTACTGAAGCGAAGAATCAAGAAGAAAGAGTGAAAGGGAATGAAGAGGAAGAAAGCAATTGATTTTTCAGTTGTCAAGTTTCATTATGTGTTTGTTTGAAAACTTAACCTATAAATTTGCATTTAAAGGATCCAGCAAGAATTCAAGAAAAATGAGGGAAGTGAGAGCAAAGAATTGAGCGAGAAATCAAGAAAGCTTTCAGCAAAGTAATCAAATAAAGTTAAATTAAAAAAGAAGATTTTTCTGGACTCAGTTTGATCTCAAAGTGAAGAGAAATCTCTCTTCTTTCTTCCCTAGTATAAATTTTACTGTTTTAAAAATTCACTTCTATTGTGCGATTTTAGGACAGTTTTATAAGCCCAATGCTTAGCAATGCTAAAGAAGAAAAACAAATTGAAACAAATTCTGAAGCAACACTCCATGATGTATCCCAGAAATAAGCAAAGTATAAAAGCTCTAAAGACATTTGAGTTGCAATTTACAAATTTTGTCTAACATTTCCTTGGGAGATTCCTTTTTTAAAACTTTTTTATGTTTCTTAATGATTTTCATCTGCTGCAGAACTTTCAATTTGCTACAGTATATTCATACAGAGAATGCCCAGGACCTTTTTAATATGGGACTTACACATGGATAGGAAATTACCTTGTCACAGTTCACTTGATAGCACTCAGTGGGCCAGCAGGTCATGGTTTAAGAACTGACACCATAATCGTAATTCATAACCAGTTCTCATTGCACTTCCAGCATGGTTCTGGGTCAAAAGCACTATTATCCTTCATTTCAAGTTCATACATGTCTCAACCCATCATTTTTACTTTGATAAATCTTCTCTTGAGAATAGAATGTGCTGTTTATCCTGGAAAGATATGTGTGAAGCTATACACTGTGGATAAGAAAAAGTTATAGGTAAGTGGAAAGATACTTACAGATATCCTGGAATGATAAGTGTGAGGCTATAGACAGTGGATAAGTAAACAAAGCTAAATTCTTTTAAATTTATCCCATTTAGTCTACACACACACACACACACACACACACACACACACACACACATATCCTCAAATACACCCACAGGATAGTGTAAAATATAGGGAGCTATGAACAATGAGTGAGGGCAATAACTCACATTCCCATTTTCTAAAATAGCTATATTATGTCTTATCTTCATTAAAATCTTGCTCTTTCCAACCTTCCTTAGCTAATGACATTGCTTCACTATATTGATAAATAAAAGTTCTCAGAGCTCTCTTCTGTCTCCACTGTGTCCATGTGCATATTCTCCTTTTTCCTTTTCTACAAGGCTACAAAACACTCTACTTCTGTCAAAGGAAAATCCCTGTGCCTGGGTAATGGCCCCAACTCCATATCCTTCACCTTCCCAAGGACTTCAATCTTACACGTATCTTTTTGGCTTATATCATTAGGAATTGTGTGTTACTGGGACAATGTCTTAATATACTTTATCAATATTGCTTATCATTAGCTATAATATATTACTCTCATTTTGAAAGTGACAAAACCGAAGTTCAGTAAGATTTATAGCTAGTAAATAGTGTATTTAATTTTGGAATGCTTTTTCCCCTTATTATAAGTTTATGCTGCTAATTATTACAAGCCATTTTCGTGATTCTGGATTTTATTTTTTATCAACTCACCCTTAACTGGACATGATATTAGTCTGATAATTATAATATACTTCACAGTGTGTCCATTCATTCCACCAATATTTATGAACATTGTTTGCAGGCATAGTTCTAGATGTTGGAGAATCAAAACTAAAATTTTTGCCTTTTTTCAGTTTACATTGTAGTGGGGAGTACTGGAATCAGGATAAAAATAGTAAATAATAAATATAATAAATATAAATAAATTTAAAAATTTATTATCATAAAAATTATTTTTAAAATGGTAGGTAGTAGATGAGTCTCAGCAGAAGGTGATATAACATGTTTATACAGAATTATCTGGATGCCGTGTATTTTAGGGGAGCGAGAATGAAAGCAAGGTGTTAGATATAAGGCTAATTCAAGATCCAGGAGAGATTTGATTACCAGCATTGGAAGTGGTCAAACCTGGTTGTACTTTGAAAGTAAACTCAACTTATTTCCTGATGGATAGGTGAAGGGAGTGAGGAGGCAATAAAAGGAGTCAAGATGACTTCATCTGTCCTTAATAGAGCAAATTGAAAAAGATGGTTGTCATTCACTCAGAGGTGCAAGTCTATGGGTGGTGCTGGTTTGAGGGCAGCATCAGTTTGGAGCATGTTTAGTTTGAGATGCAAGTTAGATATGAAAGTTATGATGGTGACTAGTAGGTTGAGCCTATTAGTCTTGATTTTAGGAGAGTGGTCCATTCTGGAGATATGAATTTGGAGATCATCAGCATACAGATGACATTTAAAGAAATAGGAATGGATGAGATTACCAAACAAGTGAGTGTAGGTGATTAGAGAAGAGGAGAGGTCTATGAACTAAGCATTTGGGTACCTCAGGTTTAAAAGGTCTAGGAAAATAGGAAAAGTGAGAAAATGAGACTAGGAAGCACTAAAGAGGTAAGAGGAAAAATAAGAGTCATGTCCTAGAAGTCAAATGATTAACCTTAATAAATGCTGTTGCTAAGTCAAGTAAAATTAGAACTGATAATTAAATAAGGGATTAAATAACATAGAGATTAATGGTATCCTTGGATAGTAGAGTACAGTAGAGTGATGGGAAAGAATGCTTGAATAGACTAGATTTAGGAGAGACTGGCAGAAAAGATTTTAGTCTATATGCAGTAAATACAGGAAACCCTATAAAGGGTATTTTTTCTTATAATGGAAGAAAATTATGGAGCTAAAGAAGAAAGTGGTTTCAATGAAAATTTTTTTTATAGTATTATACATTTATTGTAGGAAAGAAAAATAACAGCCTGTGTCTTGTGAGAATGATAAGAGTAGAGGAAAAATTTAATGATGTAAAAGAGGACAGAGAGATATACTGTAATATTTCCCCTCAAGTAGAAGAGATAGGAGGGATCTAATGCCATGCTTAGTCCCCTGTTCCCTAGCCATGGTCAAATTCTTCTTCACCAACATGATTTTCTTCTGTTACCTCACTGGTACCTTATGTCTGACTGTGGTTCCCACTTTGGAGGCTATGTTAAAGACTTTTCCAAGTTCACATGCACTTTTCTACCACTCTAGTAATCATTACTAGAATAAAAAAAGAGCCCCATTCCAGAACCAATTCTAGAATATGCTCCCTGGGCCATGGGCATATATTTAAAAAATAGGCTGTTTAGCATTGTGTCTTACGGTGTATTAGTCTGCTCAGTATTCCATAACAAAATACCACAGACTAGGGGGCTTAGATAATAGAAATTCATTTTCTCACAGTTCTAGAGGCTGGATGTCCAGAATCAAGGCGTCAGCAGGATTGGTTTCTGTGAGGCCTCTCTCCTTGGTTAACAGACAGCAGCCTTTTGGCTGTATCCTCGCATGGACTTTCTATTGTGTGCATGTGGAGAGAGAGATCTCTGGTGTCCCTTTCTCTTCTTATTAGGGCACATAACACCACCCTAAGGCCTTCATTTAGTCTTAATTAGCTCCAAGTTAATTTCCTCCTCTTGGGCATCTGTTCATCATATGACATTGACTCCTGAAGTTTCTGCCCATTCTCTGCTTTTCCAGAACTTCTTACCGACTAATCCACATAGTTATTATGCAAAGATAATCTATCTAAGACTTATTGAAGTCTTATTCTAACACGCAGAACAAGAAAGGAAGAAAGAGAAGATATTTTGAATCAAGAATGATTATTCATCTAGGAGTTCAGAAACTGCAATCCTTCAGAGGTTTTAACTTATTTGAATCTCTAAAGACTCACAAACATAAATAGATTTTACCTGGCTTGCAGATGATGATCTACTCAAGCTCAATATTTCTTGGTACACATTAAGCAGTAGAGCCAATATTCCTGGGCTATGCCTCATTTGACTTTCATAAAATATCTTTAATGAGTAAACTTTCTTTTTCTTTTTTTCTTAATTTTTTTTCCAGGTCAAATTATTGCCCACAAATGATGAGAACACAGAGGTTAATTTTTGAGGAATTAACGAAAGGGAGAGACCACTTTTAAAGTGTACAATAGGAAAGAAATATTAAGAATTAAAGTAAGCAGTGAGAGATGATACATTGCTATGGCTTATGTTATTAGGCCTTAGGCTTTATTTTGATTCTTTCACTTTCCAAATTGAACTTGTGTTCTGAATGAAAAATTTCCCTGCCTGTAAATATGTGTTATTTGTTAAATAACTGAATAACATTTTTTACATAGTATCTTAGCTGCATTCTACAAAAGTTTAATCAACACAACAATGTGTAAACAACCAGGGGGCTAAACTTTGGTTTTCAGCCTCTTCTATTGCTGTATTTCTAATTCTATTTCCATTTGTTTGATATCCATTGAAAATACAGTACCATTAGATAGTTTTAGGTGTATCTGGTTTTTTTTTTTTAATTGAAAACTAAGTGAAATTAGCAAGTAGCTTTAAGGAATATGCTATTTTACTTACTGTACATTTTAGCTATTATAAATATTTGTTATGCCTATTATTTATTAATTAGTAAAGCACATTTAAAAATCATCAAAATCCATTTCCTAATATTAGTGACAAATGGGATAACCATGTCTTACTAGAAATCTTTATAATAAAGTTTCTGACCCATTGAAAGTGAAATTCTTCAAACTACTTCTCTATTTATATATCTTATAGAAGATAATATCTGGAATTGATATTCAATAATGCATACCTCAAAATTCATCACAGCCTCAACAGTTTTACAAACAAGAAAGAAATATTTGTTTCATATAATTCCTAAGAGAAAATGCAGACTCAGCTTAGAGAATATAAAATACAAAGCATGAAAGAAAAGAATTGCTTTCATTTATAAAAATAGTAGCTATCAACATGATATATATGTTTATCAATGCTCAAATGGAAAAAAGATGCTGGTGCAAACCATAAAAACTTAAATCCAGAATGGTTAGAACTCAAACATTGCATAGATATTCTCAAAATGGGGACAATTCCTATTGTTTTATTATTTGGAATGTTCATTTTCACTCTAGTTATTGGTATGGTAAAAAAATAACTATGGGATGTATTCATGCACATTTCAGGAAAAGGGATGCTACTTTGTCTACTGTCATTATTTAACAGAAAATTGTTCCAGTTATTTTGAATGGGAAAAAAATCCATACTACTAAAATACTTTCTTCTAGATATTTAGATCCCCATTTTAGATATTCTAAGTATAATATGTTTTCTTTGTCAATTTTTTTTCTTTCCCATGTTTGGCCAGTTACATCTTTCTGAACTGCAAGGCATATGAAAAGTTATTAACTGGGGAAGTCTGTGAAAAATATGATGAGTTCAGGACAGTTCTAGTTTTGTTTCATTATAAGCTAAGGAAGCACTGTGATAACTGATTTGAAGAATAGGTTAAATACTTGACAATGAATTAGATGAATCTGACATACTGTCCTATTATAAGTAACATTAGCTATAGAAAGAAACCTTGTTTACATTCTAGGCATATTTACCCTGAAGTTTAGTAACTTAAAACAGATGAGGTAAAGAAGAAAAGAAACATTTATCTATCACTAATGGCTGTTTTCATTTTGAACTAAAAGGACATGTCTGTACTTTTCAGTAATAACAAAATCTGTCTCCAACTGTCAGTCTCAGGAGAAAAAAAATGTTCATATAAAATTCATAGAACTAAAGGAGTTCCTGTCATAATGCTTTCGAGAGAGCACTGTCAAACCTCTCTGGGCCTTTAGTTTAAATGTCATTTCTAGTCAACTGCAGGGATTTTTAAAGTGTTTCAGCATCAGCTTTTTCTTAGGAGTATATTGGGTCTTTCAGAGAATTTATGTTTTTCAGTAAAAGACACTGTTTTGCCAGTCTTAGTGAAATACCCTCCCAGATAGTGTCATTTGTAATGGACTTACAGGAGAAAATGCGCAAGAATCATTAATTGGTTTTCAAATGGTAGAAAATGGACAAAGATTGCCAGGATAAGAGCTTCATGAATAATAAAGTTAACCCCACAGGAAAATTACAACAGGATGCTCCTATAATCCTACTCACTGTAAGGAAGGATTCATTATGATTCAAAACTGTCCTGGGATTCTTCCAAAGGGATTCCAATATTGGAAGACTCAAGTGACTCCATCCTATACTGGGTCAACACAAAAGACCATCAAGTTATGATAAGCCTGGAAATGACCTCATAGGGACATTTTAATATTTTAATGTCTTTCACCAACCCTTCCTAACATAATACCCATATAAATTTTTGATGTTCTCTTTCCCACTTGACTATTTATAATTTGTTACAACTTTTATAAGATACATGCTATGAAAGTGACCTTCCTTTCTTCCCAAAATACTTTCTTCTGCTGTACTTGGTCTTAGATAAATTGTTTTCATCTACTCAAAACATTTATGGAGTCATCTTTTTCATCAGCTACCAAAGCGGTTAAAATTAGTCTTTATTATTACAAAAACTATCTAAAGTAGTAGTTTCCTCCATATATGTCAGTTATTGTTAGCATTTGTATTTCAGCTTATTATTTATTTAGTCCTCACAATTCTTGTTGTGATTTAGTAAACAGCAACCAAATCAAACAAATTAAGTATTTGCTGTGTGAATGAGGAGAAATGTTTTGAAACTGAAATCAAATGGAGATAATAATTCCATAGTTGCTAAAATTATTAGATTATGTCCAATCTGGAGACAGAAATCACATAGTAATTTAAATGAAAGAACAAGATTAAACCCCAGAAAAAAACTCTGATGAAAGGAAAATAATTTACCCTATAAGGAGTTCAAAGCAATGGTCATAAAAATGCTTGCTGAACTTAGAAAAAGAACAGAGAAACACAGGAAGTACTTCACCAAAAATTAGAAAATATAAAAAAGAACCAGTCAGAGCTGAAGAACACAATAACCGAAATGACAAAAGAGGGAATCAACAGCACATTAGGTGATACAGAATATCCATCAACGTCATACACCATATTAACAACTCCAAAAATTAAACGCACAGAATCATTTCAATAGATGCAGAAAAAATCATTTGACAAAATTTAATATCCATTTTCATAAAAACTCTCAACAAAATGTGTATAGAGGGAACATACCTCAACATAATAAAGGCCATTTATGCTAAACTCACAGCTAACATCATACTCAATGTTGAAAAGCTGAAAGCTTTTCCTCTAAGATAAGAAGCAAGACAAGGATGCCCACTCTTGCCACTTTTATTCAGCTTAGTATTGAAAACCCTAGCCACAACAATTAGGCTTGAAAAAGAGAGAAAATTTATCTGAACTATAAGGGAAGAAGTAAAGCTGTCACTATTTGCAGATAACATAACATTATATATAGAAAACCCTAAAGACTCCACTAAAATCTATTATAACTAATAAATCAATGCAGTAAAGTTGCAGGATAGAAAATTAATACACAGAAATCTATTGCATTTCTATATACTAATAATGAAGTATCAGAAAGAGAAATCAAGAAAACAATCCCAATTACAATCATACCAAAAAGAATAAAATACCTAGAAATAAATTTAACCAAGGAGATGGAAGATCTATACTCTGAAAACTATGTCATTAATGAAAGAAATTGAAGATGACACAAATAAATAGGAAGACATTCTGTGTTCATGGATTGAAAGAATTGATATTGTTAAAATGTCCATACTACCCAAAGCAATCTACAGATTCAGTGTAATCTCTAGTAAAATATACATGACATTTTTCACAGAACTAGACCAAATAATCCTAAAATTTGTATGAAATCAAGAAAGACCAGGAATAGCCAAAGCCATTTTGAGAAAGAAGAACAAAGCAGGAGGTTTCATGATCCCTGACTTCAGACTATACTACAAGGTTGTATTAATCAAAACAGTAGGTAGTGGCACAAAAACAGACACATAGATCAATGGAACAAAATAGCCAGAAATAAACCCACATCCATATGGTCACTTAATCTAAAATAAAGAAGGCAAGAGTATACAATTCAGGAAAAGATAGTCTTTTCAATAAGTGATGTTGGGAAAACTAGACAGCTACATGTAAAAGACTAGACCATTTTCTTACACCATATACAAAAATTAATTTAAAATGGATTAAACACTTAAATGTAAAACCTGAAATCATAAATTTTCTAGAAAAAAACAGGCAGTACACTCTTTGACATCATTGGTGTTTTAGCAATAGTTTTTGGATCTGGCTCCTCAGGCAAGGGCAACAAAAGCAAAAATAAACAGAAAGGACCAAATCAAACTAAAAAGCTTTTGAACAGTGAAGGAAACCATCAACAAAATGAAAACACAACCTACAGAATGGGAGAAGATATTTGCAAATGATATGTCCAATATGGGGTTAATATCCAAAATATATTAAAAAATCAGCAAACAACTCAATGTTAAAACTCACAAACAAACAATCTGATTCAAAAATGGGCCAAGGGCCTGAATAGGCATTTTTCCAAAGAAGAGATACAGATGGCCAACAGGCACATGAAAGCATGCTCAACATCACTAAGTATAAAGGAGATGCAAATCAAAACCACAGTGAGATATCACTTCATACCTATCAGAATGACTATCATCAAAAACACAAGAAATAACAAATGTTGACAGGATGTGGAGAAAGAGGGAATGCTTGTGTCCTATTGTTTGTTGGAATGTAAATTGGTACAGACACTATGGAAAACAGCATGGTGGTTTTTCAAAAAATTAAAAACAGAATTATAATATGAACCAACAATTCCACTCCTGAGTATTTATCAGAAGAAAACAAAAAGAGTAATTAGAATAAAGATATATGTACCCCTATGTTCATTGCAGCATGATTTACAAGAGCCAAGATATGAAAGCAACCTAAGTGTGCATTGAAAGATGAATGGATAAAGATGTGAGATAGATAGATAGATAGATAGATAGATAGATAGATAGATATCTCACATCTTCATATATATATATATATATATATATATATACCATGAAAACATTATTCATGAAAAAGAATGAAATCTTGCCATTCACAACAATGTGGATGGACTTAGAGCATATTATGCTAAGTGAAATAAATCAGACATAAATACTGTATGTTTTTACTTATATGTGGAATCTAACAAACAAAACAAATGAATAAATATAACAGAACAGAAACAGACTCACAAATACAGAGAACAAACCAGTGGCTGTCAAACAGGAGAGTTTTGGGACAATGGGTGAAACAGGTGAAGAGGATTAAGAGGTACAGACTACCAGTTAAAAAATAAATAAGTCACAGGGATGTAATGTACAGCACAGGGAATAGAGTCAATAACGTTGCAATAACTTTGTATGATTTGTAATCTATGAAAATATCAAATTACTATGTTGCACACTTGATTGTAATGTTGTAAATCAACTATAATTAAAAAAACTAAATCCCTGAGAAACATGGATTTAAAAACATCCTTATAAAATTACAACAAATCAATTTCAGTGAGTACATGAAAGGATAATGTACCTTGACCAAATGTGTTCTATCTCAAACCTTCAAAACTATTTTATTAACATTAGAAAATAATTACTTGTGTTTAGCCATATTAACAAAGCCATCACCTGAATAGATGCCAAAAAAGCATTTGATATAATTCAAAGTCCATTTATGAAAAAAAAATCTCTTGGCAAACTAGGAATAAAGGGAACTTAGATAAATTGCATCTACACAAATAAAAGAAAACAGTATATAATTGTTTTTAGTGCTTAAAATCTGAATGCTGAAAGTCGGGAAAAAATGCATAGATGTTTTTCTCTCTCATTCATCATTTAACTGTAGTTCTTGGCCAGTGCAATAAGGCAAGGTTAAAAAAGTCATGCAGACTGAAATAAGTAAAATTGTTTTATATGCCAATGGCATAGTTATTTATATAGAAACCCTAAGGAATCTACAAACAAAAAGCTGCCAGATCTAATATATGAACGTAGGAAGTTTTCAGGATACAAGAAAAGCATTCAAAACATATTTTTATTATATATAATGATAAAAACAGTAACTGGAATAAAAGTTTAATTATTAATAGCACCAAAATAATATATTTAGGAATAAGTTAAACCAACAATGTAAATTATCTGTACATGGAAAACTACAAAACATTGCTAAGAGAAATTTACAGGGACAAAAGTAAATGGAGGGATACATTATATTTAGGGATTGAAAGAGTCAATATTGCTAAAAATGGACATGCCAAATTGATCTGTAGATGGAATACAATCCCCAAGCTGATTTTAAAGTGTAGATACAGGCAAGCAATCAAGAAAAGTCAAAACAATTTTCTAAAATCGGAACAATTTAGAAGATTTATTTCAATAGTGCAGTAATCAGGACAATGCGATCAAGATGAAGTACTGGTGCAATACGGTAATGGAAGTGCATAGAATCCAGAAATAGACCTACTTACATAGTCAAATGATTTTTGACAAAATTGCAAGCCTAACTCAACAGAGAAGAAGTCTTGTCAACAAATAGTGGTGAGTGGGAGATGAAGATGGCAGAGTAAGAGGATGTGTTCACCTCCCAACATGAACACATCAGAAATACATCTACATGTGGAGCAATTCTCACTGAAAAATAACAAGAAACTGGCAGAGAGACTCCTGTACGACCAAGGCTGTAAGAAACGTACACATGTAATTGGGTAGGAAGGGAAGAAAAACAATAGGGTCGGGATCTGTGACCCTGGGAGGGGACTCAGTGGAAAAAGGAGACTACAAGTGTAGACACCTGCCTTGGGAAGGGAGCATGCAGAGGCACAGATTGGGCATTCCAGTCCCTGGGTCTTATGTGGAAGAGACAAGCCCACTTGGCTGGTTGGGGTAGAGCTGGTACAAACAGAAGGGCTGGAGACATAGAGGCAACAGGGTCCCTGGGCACAGCCTGGGTGGGGTGGTTGTGGCCATTGTTGGCACTTACTTAAGCAATGCTTGAGAAGCTGCTCCACCACAGCTAACCTCCCAATATGAACTGAGAGTCCACAAGGCCCCACCAGCCCTGCAGAGTGGTTCTACAACAGACCAGGGGTGATGGAAGCAGGGGCAGTGATCGGCTGTGAGAGACAAAGGGGACTTGCAATAAAAGCTGAGTCTGAACTGAGCTGCCACGGACTCCTACGCAGGCAGTGCATTCCACCTCTGCCTGCGCACAGGCCCCCACTTGTTTCAGCACTCCCTTCCACTCGGACAAACATACACTTAAAGGGAACAGAGTCAGCTTGAGCCCGACTCTCAGGACTTCTGCTCCAGCAACTTAGAATCAGACCCCACCTCTGACAGGGTGGTGATGGCAACTGAGCAGAGAGGAAGTTTGGCCTCACATCCAGCACTGGCTCTAGCCCCTCCATCTACAGCTCAATCCCCTACCAAGATGATAGCTGCCACCATAACCTGAGGAAAGACATGAATTACATCCACATCTGCAGCCTTCCCATCAAAGGCTCCTACAACTCAATATCAAAAAAATAACCCAATCAAAAAATGGGCAGAAGGCCTGAATCAGCATTTTTCCAGAGAAGACATACAGATGGTTAACAGGCACATGAAAATATGCTCAACATTACTGTATCAGAGAAATGCAAATAAAAGTAGCAATGAGATATCATTTTACACCTGTCAGAATAGCTATCATCAAAAAATCCAGGGCTTCCCTGGTGGCGCAGTGGTTGAGAATCTGCCTGCCAATGCAGGGGACGCGGGTTCGAGCCCTGGTCTGGGAAGATCCCACATGCCACGGAGCAACTAGGCCCGTGCGCCACAACTACTGAGCCTGCGCGTCTGGAGCCTGTGCTCCGCAACAAGAGAGGCCGCGATAGTGAGACGCCCGCGCACCGCGATGAAGAGTGGCCCCCGCTTGCCGCAACTAGAGAAAGCCCTCGCACAGAAACGAAGACCCAACAGAGCCAAAAATAAATCAATAAATTAATTTAAAAAAAAAAATCCATAAATAACAAATTTTGGAGAGGATGTGGAGAAAAGGAAACCCTTGTACACTGTTGGTGGGAATGTAAATTGGTGCAGCCGCTATGGAAAATGGTATGGAGGTTCCTCAAAAAACTAAAAATAGAGCTATTATATGATCCAGCAATTCCATTCCTGGGAATATACCCAGAAAAAACAAAAACACTAATTTGAAAAGATACATGAACCCCAATGTTCACAGCAGCACTATTTACAATAGCCAAGACATGGAAGCAACCCAAATAACCATCAACAGACGACTGGATAAAGAAGGCGTGGTATATATATTCAATGGAATCACTCAGCCATAAAAAAGAATGAAATTATGCCATTTGCAGCAACATGTATAGACATAGAGAATATTATGCTAAGTGAAACAAGTCAGATGGAGAAAGAAAAATGCTCTACGTTATCTCTTATATAATATAAAAAAATACAAATGAATATATATGCAAAACACAAACAGACTCATAGATATAGAAAACAAACTAGTAGTTACCAAAAGGGAGAGGGAAGGGAGGAGGGGCAAATTAGGGGTATGGGATCAAGAGGTACAAACTACTAAACATAGAATAGATAAGCAACAAGGATGCATTGTATAGCACAGGGAATTGTGGTCATTATCCTGTAAAAACTTTTAATGGAGTATAATCTGTAAAAATACTGAATCACAATGTTGTATACTGAAACTAATGTAATATTGTAAACTAAAAAAAATGGTGGTGGGACAACTGAATATCCTGGGGGAAAGAAGGGAAGAATAAGCCTCAATCCTACCTCTACCATGCATAAGAAATAACTCAAAATGTATCACAGACCTATAGGTATTAACTAAAAGTATTAAATTTTATGTGAAAATATGGGAGAAATATTTTTGTAATTGGAATAAGCAGAGTTTTCTTTAAAAGGGCACAAAAAACACAAACTATTAAAATCATAGATAAACTTCACCAAAATTAAAAACATATTCTTGTCAAAACACACATTTAATAAAATGAAAATGTAAGCCATAATTCAAAGAAATTATTTTAAAAATATACATCTTGTAAAAGGCTTATATCTAGAATATATAAAGAGCATTTAAATCTCAATAATATCAAATCAAATGGCTTAGAGAAATGAGAAAGCAACTTGAACAGACACTTCAAAAAGAAAATGTACAAATGGCCAATAAGCACATAAAGTGCTACTCAACATCACTTACTCATCATGGCAATACAAATTATGATCATATGACTATATCAATGAATGCAAAACAACCATTCAAAACATTTCAACACCTATGCATGATAAAAGTTCTCAGTAACCTAGGGTAGAAGAAAACAATCATTTCATAAGGGTAATCTAATAATATCTATAGCTAACCTTCTACTCAATAGTGAGATAATGAAGGCTTTGTTCATGAGATTAAGAAAAAGGCAAGGAAAAATAAAAGAAAAAGTCAAGGATATTTGCTCATATCACTTTAATACTTGACGTCCTAGCTAATGCAATAGGAAGAAAAGGAAAATAAAATGGTTACAGATTGAAAGGAATACAACTGTTTTACTTGTAACATGCTGTGTATGTAGGAAATTCTAAGAAAAAATTTTTATAAAAACTTGAATAAGTGAATTTAACAATATTGCAGGATTCAAAGTCAATATAAAAATCAATTTCATTTCTATGTGATAGCAATGAACATTTGGAAAATGAAACTAAATGTATATATCATTTACTATATCATCCATTGTGACAAAAGGTGGCTACTCATTTACCCAAACTGATTAATGTGCTATTATTTCAAATTGCATTTAACACTCTGGGTTTCCATTTCCAGCTGAATGTGCTTTAAGTTTGGTAGGTGTTAGTGCCTCAGTAAAACGCCAAATTCCATGAGGGTTATAGGTACACATGGGCCCAGTGTTTATTTCTACTTCAGAATGTACTTTTTTTTAATATAGGGTTTTCTGGATTACTCCCCCCTCACCCCCCACGAATCGATTCTCCCCTGACATGCTGCCCCTTGGCTTGGCATTTCTGGAAATTCCTCAGCCCATCATAAGGTATCACCAGCATAACCCTGTTGTGAGTCCTCAATGCAGGCAGAAATTACAGTATTGCAGCAAAGTACACAGAAAATTAAAATCTCAACTCCTGACAAATAAGTATGATGAAATGCACTGAGCAAAACAGATTAACCAAGCAAAATCACTGTCTAGACTAATCATGAAGAAAACCCTGCCAAATCTTAAAAGGCGTCACTCATTACATGAAAATAGAGATCTAGAAATTTTAGCTGCTATAAAATTATGATTGGTACATAGTTCATGCAATATGTCATACATATGACTGGTTTTAACAAATGTCTAATAAGATTTAGATTTGTCTCTGAAACTAGTATGTCTTAGTTGGCTTTATTTTATTCACCTTATATTACTATTTAAAAATTTTTTCTTATGTTGTTTTTTCCCCCAGATTCAATTGTAAATTTTTCAAGTGTAATGGATGAGTTTACTTTTGTCTTCATATTTCTTATAGCAGTAACTCCAGTTTTCAGTATATGTTGACAATCTGAGCTATTACATAAAGAAAATTGATCAGAGATCAGCAGCCAAACCACCTTTAAAAAGGTCTTTTTAACTTGTTTTGGGAAATGAAGGAATTCACCAATAAAGATGACCTAATAAATTATACTTTTAAGCTCTTTTTATTAAATACATCTCAAGTTTTATACTCATGTCTTTACCCAAGAAGACCTGGAAGTATTTTCTAAGAATAGTGCCCCTATTGATACTCAGCAGTCTAAAAAGTGCTTGTTAACTACAGTTTCAGGTTCAATAAACATTATGATCTACTTCCTACGGATCAAGTGCTTTTACATATTTCATTCAATCCCATCACAATCATGTGAAGTAAGCCATGTTTTACTCATTTTAAAAAAAGAAGGATCTGAAACCCAATGAGGTTAAGTAGCTCACTCAATATGTTGCAGATAGCATCAAAAAGACCTTCAAACCCAGCTTTTCTGTCTTACTACCCAGTAGCATTCTGTGGTGTGATGGCCTGAATTGATTGAATTGATGAGCATATGAAAACACAAAAGAAATTATAGGCATCCATTCTCCCTCTCTGCTATATATATATATATATATATATACACACACATGTATATACACTATATGTTAAATATATACCCTATATACTCTCTATTTATAGTATGTATTATATGTATACTCTGTATATTATATATAGTATATTTAAAACTGTATATATTCAGATAAGTAGAGGGAAGACACTTTGTTAAGATTTATCTGGGAAATTTCATCACAGGAAACAAGCAAATATGGCCTGGTATTGAATTTACTTAAAATCCTAAGAAAATATTGGAAAATTTTCTCCAGAGACAAGCCATTTAATGACTGAGCTAGTGTTAAGATTAATTTATCAGATTAGTACAAACCATATTTACAGGGTTCTACTAAATAGTTAAATCCCTAGCTACCTTATTAAAAACAGTACAAATCCTCTAAGCTATCCTCTTTTCTTGTTTCATTTTTATTTCTTGTCCCATTGAGTTTTTATTATTTCTTACTATCTCATATAGACAATAACTTATTTATCTTGCTTATTTTTATTTCCCATTAGATTGTAAGCTCCATGAAGGCAAGTGTTTTTGTACCTTGCTTGTTTGTTTTCCTCCTATTTGACAGTGTCTATAATAATACCAGACATACTTTAAGTGCTCAATATTTTTTTTTGATGAGTAAATGGGTGAGTGAATGAACATGGAATTATGTTCTTGAAAAGAAAGGCAGTCTAATCTCTTGAAACTTTAAGGGATATTTTTCTTTCAAACACCTTACTGAGAAAGGAGGGGACATATTTTTCAGTCTTGCTGGCTGGTGCAGATCAGCAAAAGAGAGTTAATCATCTGAAGTTAAGTGCTTCACAGAGTCTGTTCTGAATCACTGTAGTTCTTATTGTCTAGTGGCCTTAGTGTCCACAGGAGGTTATTTATCCTTCTTCAGTGTTTCAATCTTTGAGAGTTAACCAGCAGCCAGAAGTAACAGTGATAGGCTGTTTCCAGTAGCAAAACACTCAAAAATACTCATCCCAGTATTGTTGACTTTTCCTGCCTATACAAGCAAAGTTTCTGATAACCAGATATAGTGTGAGGAGGTAAAGAGTGGTTAACCCTAAAAAGTTGTTTTACACACTTTGACTTGACAGCACATGAGTAGAACAAGATAAGTAAGACGTCTAGAAAGAGCTCAGAGAGGCATCCTTGGGAAATTTCAAATTCACATAGATGCAGAAAGGGTAAAATTATTATTTTTAAGCACTTTAAAAATATTAACTTCTTTAATTTTCACAACCATTCTCTGAGATGATAAGATGACCATTCCCATTTTACAAATGAGGAAATAGTCACTGAGAAGTGTAGTGACGTGCCCAAGATCACACAGCTAGGCAACAATAGAGCTGGGATTTGAATCCAGGCATCCTGACTCCACAGTCCGTATTCTTGGTTGCTGTACCACATTGCTACACAAAAATAAATGTAAGGTCCTAAAAGGATGGTGGTAAAAAAAACCCACAAGGATTAGGTGTGTTTTTCATACTAATATTGTTTTAGTTAGAGGATTTTGAAATATGTTTTATAACGTTATTTTTTCTTGACAAATTATTGTTTCTATTTCTCATTGCCTATTTTAGTAAACGTGACCAGTAGTCATTGAGTAACACAAATTAGAAAACCTAGACTTATCCAAGATCTCTACTTCTTTTATACTTCCTACATCTAATGAGTGGCCAAATCTTGTGGTGGATGTATATGAATGATTAAAACAGCTTTAATTTACTATGCACCTATGATCACAAACTGTGCAAGTTCAGAAAAGTTAAAATTATTAGAGAGCCAAAAACAAAACCAAAAAATTCAATAATCCTCTCAACTGTATCCCAGTTTTTAATATAATATTTGTATATACTTATTATAATTATAATTTAATTAGATAATAAATAATATTTATAATTTTAGTATATATTTATAAATAAAATACAAAATATGGTCTCATTATAAATTTATTTTATCTATTTTTTTCTTAATTTATCTCTGTTTTAGGGTATCTGAAATGACGTTCACCAAGTGGTAATGATGGATGTTTCTTCATTATGGATATAGGGTTGACTTTTAATTTTGTTATTTTTTATATTTTTAAATGTTTATTTAATTCTCATGTGTATTTTTCCAGTAGATCTAATGCTGTTATTCTTAAAAGCAAATGTATAAAATCAAAGCAGAGTAAGCTTAGAACAAATAATATTTTCTGATTCTAAAATAAAGCAGTGCCAATAATAATAATAGTTAACAATGACAGCAATAATACATGGGAATAAAATTTTAAGCAGTTTTCCCTCTGAGAACACCTGCTCAAGAGTAAATTATGGGCTTACCATAAAGAATGAATGGGTGCAGATTGACAGAGAATTTAATATATCGAAGATTTTAGTGGTTTGGTGAATAGACTATATAGATTATATAAAGTCTAAAATATATTTCTGCCAAATATTTATTGAGTGAGCAATATATACCAGAAGCTAAAGGAGATACAAAGATGAATAAGCTTCAATTCTTCCATTAACAAGTGTATGATTCAATAGGGAAGTTAAGGTCTGTTCAAAATTTATTATAAATAAAGTATTGATAGATGGAGTACATGGAAGGGCAAAACCATATTTTGCTGAAGGAATTAGAAAAAAATAAAATAAAAATACATTAAAAATACATTGGGATAAGTCAAGGAATGTCAATAACTGAAAAAAATGATTGTACATGGCAACTCTCTGCATGTATTATACGTGTAATCTCTACAACTAGTCAATGTTATTTGTAGTTGTTATTAATTGCTACTGTAACAAATTATCACAAATTTAGTGACTTAAAACAACACAAATTTATTCTCTGAAAGTTCTGTAGATTAGAAGGCTGACATGGGTCTCACTGAGTTAAAACCAAGGTGTCAGTAGGACTGCGTTCCTTTTTGGAATCTCTAAGGGATAATGCATTTCCTTGTTTTTCTAACTTCTAGAAGCTGTCCAGTCTACACTCTCTGGCTCATGGCCTCCTTCCTCTATCTTCAAAGCCCACAACATTGTATCTGTCTGACCATTCTTCCATAATCACATCTTCCTCTGACTCCAGCCAGGAAAAGTTCTTTGATTTTAAGGACCTATTGAGCCCACCCAAATAATCCAAGATAATCTCCCCAACACAAAGTTGTTAATTTAATCACATCTGCAAAATCTCTTTTGTCAAGTAAGTAACACATTCTTAGGTCTGAGAATTGGGGCATGGATGTTATTTGGAGTCATTATCCTGCCTACCATAATCTGCCCTCTGGAACCTAAAGATTCATGTTCTTCAGACATGCAAACTACATTCATCTCATCCCAACGTCTCCAAAATCTCAATCCATTACAACACCAATTCAAAATCCACTCATCTAAATTTCATCAGCTCAGCAGCCCCATATTTTATCATCTGCATCAAGTATATCAGGTATGAGCGAGACTTTGGGTATGATCCATTCTGGGGCACAATTTGTGTACACATGAAACTCAAGAAACAAATCTTCTGTTCCCAAAATACAGTTGTGGTACAGGCTTAGGGTAATAGTGATAAAGGTTCTGAGTCAGAGAAATTACATTCTCTTGTCATAAAACTAAATTTCCTTTAACCTTAAATCCTGATATCCCTCTGCAGGTTTAAGAGGTCATGTGCTCTCAATCCTTCAATTGCCTCCTTTCAAATTAGGCTTGCTCTCCTGTTGGGATTTATAGCCTCATTATTTACAAATGAAAATGCAAATTTTCAGTTTCCTAATATGAAATTTAAACATGGAAGAGAACTACAAATAAATAAAAATTAAAATATTTTGATACTTGACGTAAAAACCTATGAAAACTATTAGCCCATTAAAGATCAGGAAGAGGGTGTTCTTACATTTTTAGGACATTACATAAAATTCTAATAAAGGCAATAAAAGTAGGAGCTTCCACATGTTTTAGTAAATGGAGCTGCATTGCAGCAAATTCACTCTTATTTGCTGAAAACTGCCAAAAAGAACTTGAGTTCAGCTCAGGTTACATGTTGAAATCTTCCTCCTATGGATCAACAGGCTCAACCTGAATTCCCAAGCATTCTCCTGGCTGTATTACTTTTACTTTTGATTCATCCATCATTTTGGCTTTTAAAATCTAGAATCAAACCGTACTAAAGACAGATGCTTGCTATTAGTAGCAGGCAATTACTTAGTTCATTCATTTTTTATCAGATTGTCAGTCATCTTCTGGTTTTAGTGGATCAGTTTTTATTCTAATTTAAATAAGTACGTCTATAACAGAATACAGAATATACTAATGCTACCGTATCCTTATTAGTGTTTTTCTTCTAGTTGATGAATATATTGTCTCCCATTCACTGAACATTCATTATATGCTACACTATCCTTATGATATTTTGATAACAGATCTGTTTATCTTGCCTCTTACGGCTTACTGTGGAACTGTTCAGTTAAAATAGTAATAATAATAATAATATTTCAAACACAAAAGATTAGAGCAGAAGATTATATACTAAAAAGTTATTATATTTATGTATATATATACAATTTCAGAGAGAGCAAAAAGACAAAATATTATCAGAGAAGAAACTACAGCCAGTATTTTTGCCCTGTATACTATTGCTAGAGAATATTGCCCTCTGCTGTTAAAAATTTGTGACTTTCTAGTAGAGCTGATTGAACTCTAGTAGAGTTCTTAAAAATTCCTATCCTTAATATTCAGAGATTATTCTCATAAATGGTGTTCTTCAGAACAGGAATGAATTATTAACAACTATAAAAGTTAGATAATGAGTAATTTCCCTTTTTTAACCTTACAGATATCATGCTCTATCTCCCCTTTAAGCACGAGGATTCATTGCACTCTAACGAATGTAAATTTCTAATCACTTCGGTAAATATCACTAAAGGTTAATATTATTTCAAAATCCTATGAGTATATTGAACCAAACTCAAATATATTCCAATGAAGCTTTAGTGTTGGCCTTTTTTAGAAGAATCTTACCAAGCTACGTGTCAAGAGGGTAAAAGACCCTAAACTGAATATGGGTAACATCCAAGTTGCTAAGTTTTCTCTCTGCACATATTGCCAAAGAACTGTGTAGCTGCTTAACATTTGAGAGATGATATTGCCAAAACTTTATAGGCAAAGTTATTAATTTCTCACTGAGATATCAGGAAATGATAGTTGAACATGTGAGAACAAACCTTTCTGCTTCCATGCTGTGATGAATTTGAGGTTGCTTGAGCTTGCTTGGTCATGTGGCAGTAGGGACAGTAGGGGAAATGAAAATGGGATGTCAGTTCCAATAGCAATTTACCAGAATAATTATAAATGTCTAAATGATGGCACGTTAGAGGTGACATGTTTTTGACTACAACTTGGCATAGAATTGCAAAGAGTTTGCCCTGTGTTGACTCCAAACTTTAATAAAAGCTTCCAGGATAGCCAGAGACAAAGAAGATCTGCTCATTTGGCAATCTTCAGGGTCAATGTAAATTCATTGGTCATACCAGATATGCCTCATATCAAATGTGAAAACAACCATAATTATGTTACTTTGCATTACATACACTTGGATCTGGAATGCATTCATTTCTTAAGAATTAGAAGAAATGGACAAGGTCCTGTCCCAGCTCTGTATTTTGTAGATGCATTTTGAGCCCATCTATTTCCCTTTTTTTTCTTCCTTTCTATTTTCAAAGATGTCGAGGAAATTGATTTGCCTTTAGGAAGGGTCTGTGTGTTCTGTTGCACACTGTAATAATAAGAAATCCTTACTGTCAAGACACTTCCTGATTGCATTTTAACCTACGAGATGTGTGATGAATTACATATAATGATTCATTTATTTTATTTCAGGAAACAAGGTGAACAGTGAATATGTTAAGGTCACAGAAAATAAGTGGTAGAACCAGGACTTAAACTCATGCTTCCTGTTTCATAGTGTTCTTTATTCTGAAAGTCTCTCTATAGTTTAAATGTAAAATTTGCTAGAAAGAAGTAAATACTTTCTTGACCAGAGCTTTATTTCAAAATTTAGCTCCCACTAGTGAGAAAGTATGCTTTTACTCTGAATATTTTTTTTTTTCAGTTTGGGTCTATTTTCAGTATTTTATGTCTTCAATGTAGATAAAGATGAGCTGTATTTTGCTCTTAGAAATTAAGTCAATATTCGTTATAATTTAACAATAATTTATTGAATACATATTCTTCATTATCAGAGTAATAAACTAAAATATGAAAGAAAATCTATGCCCAACAACACCTTACAATTTCACTGTGGCAACAGAGCATAATAGAGACAAATGGATATGAATAACTGTTAAAGGAGACATGCAGAAAATGAGACATGAAGACATGAAGAAAATAACTAAGCAAGTAAAAAATTTGCCTAGCTGGGTTAAGAGGTATGGTTAGAGAGGTCCTTTGTACCTCAAGTTGGAGAAGGCTGTGCTTAAACTTTATCTTGCAGAAAAACACTTGTCAAAGTATAAACTTTGGACCACCTGCTTTAGAATCACTTGGGAGTACTACTTAAAACACAATCTTGACCCTGATTCCAAACCTTCTCAAACAGAATAGAATATCTGGTATCTGCATTTAAATCAAGTACCTGGTGATAGTTACATAGAGTATAGGTGGTGAACCTCTGCTATGAGTGTTTGGAAATACTGAAAGATTTTGAGCATGGAAGAACATTCATGACTCAGAAGCTTTGCGGCTGCATCAGCTGGCCTAGGTGGACTGATGAGTCAAGGGAGACTTTAGGTTTCAGATCTGAGTGACCATAAGATGATGATGTCATTGGTTGAGGGGGCGCCATGCTTAGGGAATAAGGAGGTTCCTTTTTATATGGTCATCACTTCATAATCTAATTTGGTTTCTGTTTGAACTTTATCATCCAATAAGTTAATCATTTGATTACTCATATCTGATTCTATCAAATTTGCGGTCTGCCATTCATGTTTCTCAGAACAGAAAAAATAAACTAATCAATTTAAATCTATTAGTTAATATATATGTACCCTAAAAACAAATCAGAGTACTGGATGAATGATTATTTACATCCTCTTATATGTAAACACTGTATTTTTCTAATATTCTGTAAAAGTAAAAAACCAAAAAGTATAATATAATGCAACTTACTTCCCCTGGTATAGTTAAGAAATGCATCATACTTCCTTCTTTCTAAATCTGCTACCATTTGATTTGCCCTTTCACTGACCTTAATTTCTCTGGGAACAGGCTCTTGTGGAAAGGCTTCATGTCAGGTTTACTCAAGGAAAGAGACAAAGGAGAAAAAAATTTGTAATAAAGGTTTAGTAAGGAACTAACTGACATTAAAATGACCTATTCACTTCAAAATCTTGATTATTGGCCAGGAAGCCCAGAACAATATTAGAAAATAATATAAAGGTTTATAGCAGGAAAAAGAAAGAAAGAAAATGATGAAGACTCATTTTCATCCTTCAATTCCTTATTTTTAACTCAAGGGGAAAAGTAAACTCTGGATAAGAAAATATTGTACATAAAAATTCATTTCCTCAAAACCCAAGACCAATTATGTGTCAGTTCTGCTTTATAAATAGCTCAAATATTATCCTTCTCACCAGCTTTAAGATTTTTAATTTGTTGTTTGAACACTTGTCTGGTGTTTTAGGAAAGTTCCTCTCAATATGCTGAATAAGTACTAAATTCTTCCTATCCCAATCCTTCCCAAATGCTTTTATTTCGCCCTGTAACACTTGATTAAAAGGTATTAAAATGCAGCCAGCCATAAAATATATTCATATAAATTTTACATAACATATAATGTATGTAACCATGAGAAAGAAAATGGTGCATATGTTAGAGTATTCAGGGACTCTGTAGGAAGAGTTTCACCGAATTAGGATAAAAAATCTTCACCTGTCCCTTTCTCTCAACTCTTCCTGACTCATCTACATGCAGATTGTGTAACCTAGATATATAGTCATGACTGTTAATCTGCATACTGTGGTTAATTTCAGGATTCTGAGTACACTGGAGCAAGCAGGACTTTCTAATTTAATAGGAGAGATAATTTGGAAAAAAAAAAGAACTGTTATGACTCCTATGCAATACAATGACAAAGCACCCAGAGATGAGAGAACATTAAAAAATGTTAGTATATCACTCTCACTTTATCCTTTTGTATAAAGGTTTAGCTGTGATAAAGATAGCTAGAGATAAAAAGTGAGTAAGGAATAGTCAAGGCCAAGCCTAATTGGACTCTGAGGCTTACACCTGAGGAGGGTGCCGTTGGCCCAAAATAGAGATTCCAAACAGGTTTGATTTTAAAATGTGAATCTGATTGGAGTCAGGCCCTTGATTTTAGAAAGAAGCATTTCATGAAGAACGATTGTTTCATTTGAATATTCATCAAATAAAACAAATTGTCTCTTATCAATTATAAGAATTCAGGCAACTCACCTAATTGTAGTTAACCTACTATAAGATGAGTGTTAAAATGGTTATTACAAAGCAAAGTGAATGAATTTAGTGAGCTCTGACAACATTCAATACTCTTGAGGATGTGGAGCAACAGGAACTCTCATGCATTGCTGATGGGAATGCAAGTGGGTACAGACACTTTGGAAGACAGTTTGGACAAGTGTTACAAAACTAAATATGCTCTTACCATATGATTCAGCAATCTTGCTCCTTGGTATTTACCCAAAAGATCTGATAACTTATGTCCACACAGAACCCTATACACAGATGCTTATACCAGCTTTATTCATAATTGCCAAAACTTGGAAGCAACCAAGATGTCCTTCAGTATGTGAATGGACAAATAAACTGCAGCACATCCGGAGAATGCTATTCAGAGCTAAAAAGAAATGAGCTACCAAACCATGAAAAAACATGGAGGAAACTTAATTGCATATTATTAAGTGAAAGAAGCTAACCTGAAAAGGCTACATACAGAATGATTCCAAATATATAATTTTCTGGAAAAAGCAAAACTAGAGGAAGAGTAAAACGATCAGTGGTTGCCAGGTTTGGGGGTGAGAAGGATGAATAGGTGGAGTACAAAGCCTTTTTGAAGCAGTGAAAATACTCTGTATAATGGAAATCTTTCATTATATATTTGTCCAAACCCATAGGATGTCCAAAACTAAGAGTGAATCCTAATGTAAACTATGGTCTTCGGGTGATTATGATGTGTCAATATAGGTTTATCAAATGTAACAAATGTACCACTCTGGTGGTGGATGTTAATAATAAGGAAGGCTAAGCATGTGTAGGGACAGGGAGTATATGGGAAATCACTGTACCTTTCCCTCACTTTTGTGGTGAACCTAAAACTGCTCTTAAAAGAAATTGTCTTTAAAAATAGTTATATGAGGACCTGCGTGGAAGGGGAGAGGCAGCACGTGTGGAGTGTGGAGTTCCAGAGTTTGGAGTACAGAACCAGGGGGACGTTCAAGACAGCGGAGGAATAAGATGTGGAGATCACCTTCCTCCCCACAAATACATCAAAAATACATCTACATGTGGAACAACTCCTACAGAACACCTACTGAATGCTGGCAGAAGACCTCAGACCTCCCAAAAGATGCCTGAGGGTGACCTACAGGTAGAGGTGGGGCCAAAACCAAAGCTGAACCCCAGGAGCTGTGCGAACAAAGAAGAGAAAGGGAAATTTCTCCATGCAGCCTCAGGAGCAGGGATTAAATCCCCACAATCAACTTGATGAACCCTGCATCTATGGAATACCTGAATAGACAACGAATCATCCCAAAACTGAGGCGGTATTTTGGGAGCAACTGTAGACTTGGGGTTTCCTGTCTGTGACTGATTTGTTTCTGATATTTACATTTCTGTGAGTTTAGTTTTTAGATCTTTTTACCATTGGTGGATTTGTTTATTGGTTTGGTTGCTCTCTTTTTTTTAAAATTATTTTTTTGATGTTAATAATTTTTAAAAAGTTATTTATTTATTTTTTTAATTTTAACTTTTTTCTTTCTTTTTTTCTCCACTTTCTTCTGAGCCATGTGACTGATGGTCTTGGTGCTCTGGCCTGGTGTCAGGCCTGAGCCTCTGTGGTGGGAGAGTCGAGTTCAGGACATTGGACCACCAGAGACCTCCTGACCTCACATAATATCAGTTGGTGAGAGCTCTCCCAGAGATCTCTGTGTCAATGCTAAGACCCAGCTCCACCCAATGGCCAGCAAGTTCCAGTGCTGGATGCCCCATGACAAACAACTAGCAAGACAGGAACACAACCCCAGCCATTAGCAGGAGGCTGCCTAAAATCATATTAAGTTCACAGACACCCCAAAACACGCCACCGGACGTGGCCCTGCCCACAATAAAGACAAGATCCGGCCCCACCCACCAGAACACAGGCATCGGTCCCCTCCACCAGGAAGCCTACACAAGCCACTGAACCCACCTCACTCACTGGGGGCAGACACCAAAAACAACGGGAACTACAAACCTGCAGCCTATGAAAAGGAGACCCCAAACACAGTAAGTTAAACCAAATGGGAAGACAGAGAAATATGAAGCAGATGAAGAGGCAAGGTTAAAACCCACCAGACTAAACAAATGAAGAGGAAATAATCAGTCTACCTGAAAAGGCATTCAGAGTAATGATAGTAAAGATGATCTAAAATCTTGGAAATAGAATGGAGAAAATACAAGAAACATTTAACAAGGACCTAGAAGAACTAAAGAGCAAACAAAAAATGGTGAACAACACAATAAATAATATTTAAAATTCTCTAGAAGGAATCAATAGCATAATAACTGAGGCAGAAGAACGGATAAGTGACCTGGAAGGTAAAATAGTGGAAATAACTACTGCAGAGCAGAATAAAGAAAACAGAATGCAAAGAATTGAGGACAGTCTCAGAGACATCTGGGACATTAAATGCACCAACATTTGAATTACAGGTGTCCCTGAAGAAAAAGAAAAGAAAGGGTCTGAGAAAATATTTGAAGAGATTATGGTTGAAAACTTCACTAACATGGGAAAGGAAATAGTCAATCAAGTCCAGGAAGCACAGAGAGTCCCATACAGGATAAATCCAAGGAGAAACATGCCAAGACACATATTAATCAAACTATCAAAAATTAAATGCAAAGAAAAAATATAAAAATCAGCAAGGGAAAGCAAAATTAACATAGAAGTGAATCCCCATAAGGTTAACAGCTGATCTTTCAGCAGAAACTCTGCAAGCCAGAAGGGAGTGGCAGAACATATTTAAAGTGATGAAAGGGAAAAACCTACAACCAAGCTTACTCTACCCAGCAAGATCTCATTCAGATTCGACAGAGGAATTAAAACCTTTACAGACAAGCAAAAGTTAAAACAATTCAACACCACCAAACCAGCTCTACAACAAATGCTGAAGGAACTTCTCTAGGCAGGAAATACAAGAGAAGGAAAAGACCTACAAAAACAAACCCAAAACAATTAAGAAAATGGTAATAGGAACATACATATCGATAATTACTTTAAATGTGAATGGATTAAATGCTCCAGCCAAAAGACACTGGCTTGTTGAATGGATACAAAAACAAGACCTGTATATATGCTGTCTACAAGAGACCCACCACTTCAGACCTAGGGACACATACAGACTAAAAGTGAGGGGATGGAAAAAGATATTCCATGCAAATGGCAATCAAAAGAAAGCTGGAGTAGCAATACTCATATCAGATAAAATAGACTTTAAAATAAAGTCTCTTACAAGAGTCAAAGAAGGACACTACATAATGATCAAGGGATCAATCCAAGAAGAAGATATAATAATTGTAAATATTTATGCAGCCAACATAGGAGCACCTCAATACATAAGGCAAATGTTAACAGCCATAAAAGGGGAAATTGATAGTACACAAATTAATAGTAGGGGATTTTAACACCCCACTTTCACCAATGGACAGATCATCCATAATGAAAATAAATAAGGAAAAGCAAGCTTGAAATGACACATTAGACAAGATGGACTTAACTGATATTTATAGGACATTCCACACAAAAACAACAGAATAAACTTTCTTCTCAAGTGCTCATGGAACATTCTTTTCTGACCACAAAGCTATAAGACTAGATATCAATTATAGGAAAAAAAAAAAACTAAAAAATACAAACACATGGAGGCTAAACAATACACTACTAAATAACCAAGAGATCACTGAAGAAATCAAAGAGGAAATCAAAAAATACCTAGAACCAAATGTCAATGAATACATGATGACCCAAAACCTATGGGATGCAGCAAAAGCAGTTCTAAGAGGGAAGGTTATAGCAAGATAATCCTACCTGACGAAAGAAGAAAAATCTCATATAAACAACCTAACCTTACACCTAAAGCAATTAGAGAAAGAAGAACAAAAAAACACCAAAGTTAGCAGAAGGAAAGAAATCATAAAGATCAGAGCAGAAATAAATGAAATAGAAACAAAGAAAACAGGAGCAAAGATCAATGAAAGTAAAAGCTGGTTCTTTGAGAAGATAAAAAATATTGATAAACCATTAGCCAGACTCATCAAGTAAAAAAGGGAGAAGACTCAAATCAACGGAACTGGAAATGAAAAGGTGAAGTAACAACTGACACTGGAGAAATACAGAGGATCGTGAGAGACTACTACAAGCAACTATATGCCAATAAAATGTACAACCTAGAAGAAATGGACAAATTCTTAGGAAAGCACAACCCTCCGAGACTGAACCAGGAAGAAATAGAAAATATAAACAGACCAATCATAATCAATGAAATTGAAACTGTGATTAAAGATCTTCCAACAAACAAAAGCCCAGGACCAGATGGCTTCACAGGCCAGTTCTATCAAACATTTAGAGAAGAGCTAACACCTATCCTTCTCAAACTCTTCCAAAACATAGTAGAGGGAGGAACACTCCCAAACTCATTCTACAAGGCCACTATCACCTTGACACCAAAACCAAAGATGTCACAAAAAAAGAAAACTACAGGCCAATATCACTCATGTACATAGATGCGAAAATCCTCAAGAAAATACTAGCAAACAGAATCCAGCAGCACATTAAAGGGTCATACAGCATGATCAAGTGGGATTTATCCCAAGAATACAAGGATTCTTCAATATATGCAAAGCAGTCAATGTGATACACCATATTAACAAATTGAAAAATTAAAAACCGTATGATCATTTTAAAAGATGCAGAAAAAGTTTTCAACAAAATTCAACACCCATTATGATAAAAACTCTCCAGAAAGTAGACATAGAAGGAACCTACCTCAACATAATAAAGAACATATATGACAAACCCACAACCAACATTGCTGTCAATGGTGAAAAACTGAAACCATTTCCACTAAGATCAGGAACAAGAAAAGGTTGCCAACTCTCACCACTATTATTCAACATAGTTTTGGAACTTTTAGCCGCAGCCTTCAGAGAAGAAAAAGAAATAAGGGGAATCCAAATCGGAAAAGAAGAAGTAAAACTGTCACTGTTTGCAGATGTCATGATACTATACATAGAGAATCCTAAAGATGTTACCAGAAAACTACTAGAGCTAATCAATGAATTTGGTAAAGTAGCAGGATACAAAATTGATGCACAGAAATCTCTTGCATTCTTATACACCAATGACAAAAAAATCTGAAAAACTTAAGGAAACACTCCCAATTACCATTGCAATGAAAAGAATAAAACACCTAGGAATAAACCTACATAAGGAGACAAAAGACCTGTATGCAGAAAAGTATAAGACACTGATAAAAGAAATTAAAGACGATACAAACAGATGGAGGAATATACCATGTTCTTGGATTGGAAGAATCAACATTGTGAAAACCACTATACTACCCAAAGCAATCTACAGATTCAATGCAATCCCTATCAAGCTACCAATGGCATTTTTCACAGAACTAGAACAAAAAATTTCAAAATTTGTATAGAAACACAAAAGACCCCGAATAGCCAAAGCAATCTTGAGAAAGAAAAACGGAGCTGGAAGAATCAGGGTCCTTGACTTCAGACTATACTACAAAGCTACAGTAGTCAAGACAGTATGGTACTGACACAAAAACAGAAATATAGATCAATGGAACAGGATAGAAAGCCCAGAGATAAACCCACACACATATGGTCACCTTATCTTTGATAAAGGAGAAAAGAATAAACAATGGAGAAAAGACAGACTCTTCAAGAAGTGGTGCTGGGGAACCTGGACAGCTACATGTAAAAGAATGAAATTAGAACACTCCCTACCACCATACATAAAAATAAACTCAAAATGGATTCAAGACCTAAATGTAAGGCCAGACACTATAAAACTCTTAGAGGAAAGCCTAGGCAGACGTCTACTCTATGACATAAATCACAGCAAGATCCGTTTTCACCCACCTCCTAGAGAAATGGAAATAAAAACAAAAATAAACAAATGGGACCTAATGAAACTTAAAAGCTTTTGCACAGCAAAGGATACCATAAACAACATGAAAAGACAACCCTCAGAATGGGAGAAAATATTTGCAAATGAAGCAACTGACAAAGGATTAATCTCCAAAATATACAAGGCAGCTGATGCAGCTTAATATGAAAACAACAACACAATCCTGAAATAGGCAGAAGACTTAAAAAGATATTTCTCCAAAAGATATACAGATTGCCAACAAACACATGATAAGATGCTCAACATCACTAATCATTAGAGAAATGCAAATCAAAACCACAGTTAGATATTACCTCACATGGTCAGAATGCTCATCATCAAAATATCTACAAACAATAAATGCTGCAGAAGGTGTGGAGAAAAGCCACCCTCTTGCACTGTTGGTGGGAATGTAAATTACTATAGCCACTGTGGAGAACAGTATGGAGTTTCCTTAAAAATGTAAAAATAGAACTACCATATGACCCAGCAATCCCACTACTGGGCATATACCCTGAGAAAACCATAATTCAAAAAGAGTCATGTACCTCAATGTTCTCTGTAGCACTATTTACAACAGCCAGGACATTGAAGCAACCTAAGTGTCCATCAACAGATGAATGGATAAAGAAGATGTGGCACACATATACAATGGAATATTACTCAGCCATAAAAAGAAGTGAAATTGAGTTATTTGTAGTGAGGTGGATGGACCTAGAGTCTGTCATACAGAGTGAAGTAAGTCAGAAAGACAAAAACAAATACCGTATATATGGAATCTGAAAAAAAAAGGTTCTGATGAACCTAGGGGCAGGACAAGAATAAAGATGCACACGTAGAGAATGGACTTGAGGACACAGGGAGGGGGAAGGGTAAGCTGGGACGAAGTGAAAGAGTAGCATTGACATATATACACTACCAAATATAAAATAGATAGCTAGTGGGAAGCAGCCACATAGTGCAGGGAGATCAGCTCTGTGCTATGTGACCACCTAGAGGGGTGGGATAGGGAGGGTGGGAGGGAGAAGAAAGAGAGAAAGGATATCAGTATATAGGTATAAATATAGCTGATTCAGTTTGCTATACAGCAGAAACTAACACAACATTGTAAAGCAATTATACTCCAATAAAGATGTTAAAAAGAAAATGTTATGTGACTTGCAAATTATCAGGACAATGTTAAGAAGAGGAAAAGGGAAAAGCAACCATTTTCCCAAGGAAAAGTAATCAATAGATGCCAACCCTGAGATGATTCAGATATTGGAATTATTAAAGACTATAAAGCAGTTATAACTATGCTGCCTAAGACAATGTTGTGCTCTTCAAATGGATGAAGGTATAGAAGTCCTCATGAGGGAGTATAAACTATAAAAAGAACTGAATGCTAGTTTTGGTATGGAGAATATTATATCTAATATAAGAAATTCATTCTATGCGCTCAATGGCACAGTGGAAAAGACAGGAGGGACAGTAAGTTTAGTATAGAGAAGCAGAAATGTAGAGAATATAAACTTTGAAGGAAAACAAGCAAACAAACAAGTGTCGAACCTTGTGGGATAATGAGAGGTCTAACATTAATTCATGTCAGCGGGATCTCAGAAGGAAAGAGATGAAGAAAGGAGATAGCATTCAGATAATAGGATTGTAGTAGATTAGGAAAGGTTAAGAATCAAAAGATAAATTATTAGAATAATAAAGTCTGTTAAATTTATTCCATAAAAGTGAATATACAGAAATCATTGATTTGTGAATATTATTAAGCCTCACAAAGAAAAAATTAAACTGTATAAAATCACCAAAATAATGAAGCAACAAGGATTAAATCTAAGAAAATTTGCATAGGGAATTTTGACAAACATTAAAAAATTGACAGATGTATTGTGTTTATGGACTGATGCATTAATACTGTAAATATCATTTGTATCCAAGCAAATCTATACATTCAGTCAAACAACAATCAAAATTTTAACAAAATTTTTAACACTGTTCTAAAATGTATATGAAAACATAAATGATCAAGAATAGCCAAAATAATCTTTAATGGGAATGAATTTGAAATATTGATACTTTCAGCTATAAATATGTGCTATAGAAAATGTGGTTAAACCAGTGCAGTATTGCACAATAATATACAAACCGATAATCTTAACAAAATAATCCAGAAAAAGACCTACACACATATAGACATCACGTATACAAATTAAAGTTTTATATATCCTATGATGCAGTAATTTTATTCCTATTTAAAATTCTTATAATTTCATATGCATCAGAAGAAAGGTATAAGGATAGTGATGGCAGATTTATTCATACTAGCCGCAGTCTGGATACTTTTCAAATGTGTATCAACAGCAGTATTCTTAGTAAAAGGTGGTACATTAATGTAATAGAATATTATATAGCAATGAAAATTAATAACAGCTTCAAGAATCAATATGTATGAAACTTACAAATATTGGGAAAATAAATTTATAGAAGAATATATATATTTTGTAAAGTTAGTAAGCAGGCAAAATTATTTTTAAACATCTGATAGTGGTTTTCTCTCAGCATTAGGCAGAGAACTATGATCATAAAGGAACACACAGGGAAACTAAGTTTCTGGGAGTATAATCGTTAATTTTATATGTCAACTTGAATGGGCCATGGGATGTCCAGATAATCTGCTTAAACATTATTCTGGGTATGTCTGTGAGGGTGTGGTGTTTTTGGATGAGATTAACATTTGAGTTGGTAGACTGAGTAAAGCAGACTGCTCTCCCTAGCATGAGTGGGCCTCATCCACTCAGTCAAAGGCGTGAATAGAACAAAAAGGCTGATCCTCTTTAAGAGGAAACTCCTCCTGCCTGAATGTCTTTGATATGAAACATGGATCTTTTCCTCCCTTCAGTCTCAAATTGAAACATCAGCTTTTCCTAGATTTCAAGTCTGCCAGCCTTCAGACTGGAACTACACCATCAGCTCTGCTAGATACCCAGCTTGCTTACGGCAGATCTTGGGCCTTGTCAGCATCCATAATTGAGTAAGCCCATTCCTTATAATGATCTGTCTGTCTCTCTCTCAAGGTTTTCAGAGTATAGGTCTGTTACCTCCTTGATTAAATTTATTGGTTCTGTTTCTCTGGAGAACTCTAATAGAGGCAATAATCAATATCTTTATTTAGGGATAATTATAAGAATTTTTATTTCATAATCATTCTTCAAAATGTACATATTTTCCTTTCTTCTGTATTATGCATTCCTCAACAAAGCAAAACACACACAAGTAAAAAAAAAAAAGTAGCTACCATCTCTCTCCAAAATTATACTTATGGAATCCCTATCACTTTTTCTCTGCTGGGGTCTCTTACACAATCTGCCTTTGAATTTTAGTACAACAATGGCTGTCCCACAAATAAAACTCTTCCCTAGAAGTTAAACTTTCAATTCTCACCAGATATTTTATCAAGTTTTCTATTTTTTACTTCCATTCTTCTTAAGTCTCCAGTAATTTTGGTAGTGATTTAATTCTTGCAAAACATTGGTAGGTGAATCACTGCTTCTTTTTCAGGTTTCCCCTCATGTTCAAACATGAGTGGGAAAAGGAAATAGAAAGTCATCAAATCATATAGTTTAATTTTGGCCTAAGATAGATCAAAGTTTCTGAGAGGAACATATTTCTGATGCATTACTTGACTGGCTAAATATAGCACAGCAGGTAAATCGACTTGTCTTGAAAGCGCCCTGGGTGGAAGGACCCTCCCATTATTACAGGGGTCTCAGGGCATTTTTAAACTCCTTGTAGTTTATGGAACTTTTTGTTTGTAATATATTTCTGGAGAGAAGATATATAGTTTCCATCATATTTTAAAAGATGTCCCAGAAGAACCATGAGGGGTTGCTGGTCCAATTTTTCGGGACTGCAGATGGTGCTAGTTATTTCATACTATTCTTAAATATTGTATTAGAATTACCAACAGAAAACTAGATTAGGACGGATAATTGGAGAAAGAAGTGCCAATTATAGGGACATGATAAACCCCATTATAATTTCTGTGCTTCAGAAGTGATCACAGTGCCTTTGATGCACTCCTGTGAGATATGTTTATAAGTAATGTAGAATATCGTATGTTTGACTTGGATGTGGAAATTAGTAGAGATAAAGGATGGCTAATTTTGGATCAACTATATTGTTTCTTGGTTCACAGGATACATGGTGACACAGACTGAAAAACAAATGCTCCAAATTACTAAATTATCTCTTTGTCACCTGACATATGTCATGAGGCTTCCCAGAGTACCACTTTTCTTTCCAAAAGAATACTAAAGCACAAAAATAACTGCATCAGTAATTGGAAACGTTCATTAAATCAACTTTGTTTTATGAAATATCAAGACATGGTTAACTGACAAAAAATATGCAGTAGGACTCTGTAACATACACAATTCTATAAAAATCAAAGTTTTATAGTTTATTCTTATGGTTTGTTAAATGTGTCTGGCCAGTGAATTGCAGTATATATATATAAACTATAATAAAATATATGTTTTAATAATATACGTTTGATTCTAAAGGCATACTGAACATATCATGCCCTATGTTTCATCACTGTGTATATATTTGTATATACACATAATCACACATGCATACATACACGTGGATATATATACACACATACATACATATATACATACATACATTTATATACATTATGAAGATAAATATGCTTACATGAGCTAAAAAGCATACATGTTTACACATGTATATGTATATGTGTATAAATAATCATTAGTTATAAATTATAATATCCCTACAAAAGTGTAGAAACTCTAAATAATACATTAAATCACTAGTTTATTGAAAAATATAGAATAAGCTCTGTTAGTAAGAGTTAATAATGTTAGGTATTTTACTTAATCAGAGTGGCCAGTTATTTGAGAGGCAAACATTTTCAAAGAATTAACATTAAACAAAATGCACTTCATTCTAAAAGAATACTGAAAATATTCTGGGGTGGGGGGGGAAATTTGAGAACATTACAATATCAATGATTCAGATTAACTGTATTAACTTATACAAGTTTCTCCTGTCTTAAATGCAGAGTTATTAGGTAATAGCTCCACACTCCAGAATGCTCAAGATTAGCCTTTGGTACATGCCAGACATTAGATACATATGATGATACAAAAACATGTAAATTCAAGACTTTTTCTTCTAGTTTTCTAAAAACAATACCATTTGACATTTTTATTTTGCCTTAAAATGTTCTTTTTTTAAAATTAAAAAAAAATTTTTTTTAACATCTTTATTGAAGTATAATTGCCTTACAATGGTGTGTTAGCTTCTGCTTTATAACAAAGTGAATCACTTATACATATACAATATGTTCCCATTTCTCTTCCCTCTTGCATCTCCCTCCCTCCCACCCTCCCCATCCCGCCCCTCTAGGTGGTCACAAAGCACCGAGCTGATCTCCCTGTGCTATGCGGCTGCTTCCCACTAGTTATCTATTTTACATTTGGTAGTGTATGTATGTCCATGACACTCTCTTACCCTGTCACATCTCACCCCACCTCTCCCCATATCCTCAAGTCCATTTTAATCTTTATTAGATTATAATTGCTTTACAATGTTGTGTTAGTTTCTGCTGTACAACAAACTGAATCAGCTATATGTATACCTATATCACCTCCCTCTTGGGCCTCCCTCCCACCCTCCCCATCCCACCCCTCTAGGTTGTCACAAAGCACCAAGTTGATCTCCCTATGCTACACAGCAGCTTCCTACTAGCATGTGTCAAGTCCATTCTCTATGTCTGTGTCTCTATTCCTGCCCTGCCACTAGGTTCATCAGTACCATTTTTCTAGATTCCATATATACGCATTAATTTTTGGTATTTGTTTTTTTCCTTCTGACTTACTTCACTATGTATGACAGATTCTAGGTCCATCCACCTCATGGCAAATGACTCAATTTCATTCCTTTCTATGGCTGAGTAATACTCCATTGTATATAAGTACCACATCTTCTTTATCCATTCATCTGTCACTGGATATTTAGGTTGGTTCCATGCCTGGCTATTGTAAATATTGCTGCAGTGAACATTGGGGTACATGTATCTTTTTGAATTATGGTTTTCTCAGGGTATATGCCCAGTAGTGGGATGACTGGGTCATATGGTAGTTCTATTTTTAGTTTTTTAAGGAACCTCCATACTGTTCTCCATAGTGGCTGTATCAATTTACATTCCCACCAACAGTGCAAGAGGGTTCGTTTTTCTCCACACCCTCTCCAGCATTTATTGTTTGTAGATTTTTTGATGATGGCCATTCTGACCATGTGAGGTGATACCTCATTGTGGTTTTGATTTGCATTTCTCTAATGATTAGTGATGGTGAGAATCTTTTCATGTGTTTGTTGACCATCTGTATGTCGTCTTTGGATTTGTTTGTTTGTTTTTTTGATATTGAGCTGCATGAGCTGCTTGTTTATTTTGAGATTAATCCTTTGTCAGTTGCTTCGTTTGCAAATATTTTCTCCCATTCTGAGGGTCTTTTCATCTTGTTTATGGTTTTCTTTAAAATCTTCATGAGGGAAAACCTGTACACATCATCATTTTGGCATGAAAATATGCCAAAATGTGATAAATATCAGCTTACTTTCTGTGAAAGTGTCAGGCAGCACGGTATTCATTTCACTTTTATATAAATATATTGTTAAAGAGTAAATCCTGTATAAAACCTAAAATGTATTTAACTCCAAATATAAAACAGAAAAGTCATAAACTAATTGCTAAAGATTCTAGATGTATAATGTTCTAATATTATAATTAGAAAAGGAATTTCTAGTATTTATGAACAATGATTCCAAAGACGTAGTAAGTGTTTAGAGAGTTTATTACGACCATAACCATACTGATACTAAAGCTCCTCAGGCCATTAAGATGGACTAGAAAGGAGGACATAGTCCAAAGAAAAGAGATATCTACAAGTTCTTTAACATTAGAAAGTTTGAATTTCATTGAATTGGAGTAAGATTTTCTTTAAAACATCAAAATAAACTGGCTCTACACATACAAAGCACATTATCACATTCTTTGTTACCTATTGTCCTATGACTGAGAACATTTTGTCCAAATATCTGATTGTTTATGGTGGGAGGGCGAATTTGATACCAGCTACTCAAGTATGTGTAGAAGTGGAAGTGATGTTGAAATATTTTATTCTTGTGACTCCAAGTAGATATAATTCTTCTGTATATAAGGCAGAGATTGCAGGAATTGAATAAAAGGGGATATTTTTATTGTCATCTAAGATAGAAATTAGTGAAATAGAATGTCACAAAAATTCATAGTTAGAAATATAGAAAATTAAGAATGGTTTTGTAAATTAAATGACTATTATCAGGCCTATAACCTTCAAAATATCTTAGTTACAAATATAAAATATAGAGATATTGAATAGTAAAGTAAAAGTGAATTTTCATTTATGCAAGGGAAAGTTTAAATAATAAAAACATGAACCAAAAATATTAAATGTTTAAAAGGGTACATGGAGAATAAAGTGACTAAATTTTGACAAAAAAGTAAAATGTGTACTCTCAGAAATCTGTCATCTGTAGGATGTGAGAATTTGTTAAACTCTGAACAAATATTTTTCTTTCTTAAATATTTATTGATCATATTCCAAAATCCTTTCTAAGTAAATCTTTTTTTTTAAATTAATTAATTTATTTATTTTTTGCTGTGTTGGGTCTTTGTTGCTGCGCGCAGGCTTTCTCTAGTTGTGGCGAGCAGGGGCTACTCTTCGTTGCAGTAAGCAGACTTCTCATTGTGGTGGCTTCTCTTGTTGCAGAGCATGTGCTCTAGGTGCGTGGGCTTCAGTAGTTGTGGCATGCGGGCTCAGTAGTTGTGGCTTGCAGGCTCTAGAGCGCAAGCTCAGTAGTTGTGGCGCATGGGCTTAGTTGCTCTGCGGCATGTGGGATCTTCCCAGAACAGGGCTCGAACCCTTGCCCCCTGCATTGGCAGGCGGATTCTTATCCACTGTGCCACCAGGGAAGTCCCCTAAGTTAATATTTTTAAAATCAATAAGTTATATACACAGTCTAAAGTTGGGAAGAATTTTAAATCGTATTTGTTGTGGGAGTTCAAAACTTCCTATTATAATTTCCTCCCTGTGAGGTGATAAATTTTCCAACTATCAATTTCTTCTTATCAGATTTTCATTTTAATTTGTTCTTTATCTCTGCATATGTTCTCTCAGCAAAAGCACTTCTCAGATAGCTGGTTTATATGGGTGATTGTGTTTTGTATGTGTCCTCTAATAATACATGAAAACGGCATGTCCCAACCCCAAAGATACGTTTTCTTAAACAGGATCAAAATACTAAGGACTGAAGTGGTAAAATGTTAATGACTGTTTAAGCATCCTCTAAAAAGTAGGAAAGCAAGTAGAATGAAATGTTGGCATCAGGGCCCTTTTTGTGCCTGAAATTGAACCATGTAGTAACTGACTGCTCTGCTCAGACATCTCAGTGCAGCAAAGAAATTTAACTCCTAGTATTTCACATCTAATATTGAGATCACATAGCCAAACAAAACTTTTCCCAAATGTAATCACTGTGTAGCAATTTTATCCATAATAATAATTTTTCAAAAATATACTGACCCTCAGGATTAAATTTTAAAGAAAGAAACAAAAGCAAAAACAAGAATAGTCACAGTAGCTATGTGTTTTAAATACTACTCACCCGATTCTTAAGTGCAGCTTGAATTGAGATCTATTAGCTTTCATCCTGCTCAGAGTTTTCAGTCTTGTTTAGTGTCTGATAGATTGGTGTTTTCACCTTAAAACCACTCTAGTTCATGACGTGCTATCTTTAAAACTGTTCTTTAAACAATACTGCAATTTTACTCTCCTTGATCACAATTTTCATTCCGCATAATTAATTCTAAATGATTTTTTGGCTATTTTCAAAGTTTAAATGAATCCTTAAATGGTAAAGATTTGCTATCATTCTAGACATAAAGAGGAAGCAGCAATCCCCAAGAGCACTTATGAAACTACTTTGTACAATGATAGCATGGTTCTAAGGTAAGTGAAATGGACCAGTACCTTTGGAAATGTTCAAGTTCTAATATATTTTAAAAGTAGTTTCATTATTTTATAGTGACAACTAATACTATAAATAGGGAAATATAATTTCTCTAAAACATTTCTAGTAATCGTGGAGTTTGTATATTAAAAGTCAGCAATTCAATTCTCCTGAATTGGAACTGCTGAAATTTAATCTAGATTGAGTATATGTTTACTGTTGTACTTTTTAAAAAATAAAAGCCTTAAAATGCACTGGAGCATATGAGTTTTCAAGGGAAATGTTTAGCATACATAAAAGAAATTATTTAAGAACTTCAACAGCATTATGATTAATTAAAAGCATTTTTTTATCTTATGGTGAAAACAGTCTTTAAAGGATTTCTCAATTTCAAAATTATTTTATCAGCAAGATTTTAAAAGAAATATAGGTTTTTAAAAAATGTTTTCAATATTTGGAACTATTATACTTTCCAAGTATAATATATTGACAGAAAGGGACCATAAGCAACTATCTATATAAAGTTATATTAAGTTTTCCTTTAAGGCTAAATGTATACACTTCCACTGGAAATGAAACAGCCACATGTATCAGGAGCAGAGGCAGTATCTCTCCATGGAGCGTCTCTCAGTGGAGAGGCTAAGGGGGGGTAGCAGCTGTCAGTGAAAACATAAATGCAAGACATGTGTGCATCCTAGTGTGTCATTGTCCTTTGAAACATGGAGCTAAACAACTCATGTTCATGAAGAACTGTCACAAACAGCCTATGCACTGACACTCTCAGGGAATGTTCAGAGGTATCCATGACCCTCTTAAGCCAAACTTGGCATCAGAAAAGCCACATGCTCATTCAGAGTTGGTGCTCCTGAACAGTAACACTGCCTTCAGATTCGTAGAATTATGCAAAGTCCATTTCATCTGAATCTCTAATTTTAACTGAGTTGTACTGATTCTGAGTTTGATCCAATGATCTTAATCCACTTTTTCCACATAGGCATTGATATTCTCCATCAGCTTTGAAAGATAACCTTCAATTTTGGTATTAATAATTTTTGATCCTTATTTAGGTCTACGAATGTCATATCGGCCAGTTTATATTGTATTTGCATTACTTTAAAACTGGCTGTATATGGATATAACTAATAAATATGCCTGTAAAATTTGACAATATATCTCAAGTTGGTGGTCTACTACAAATCAATGAATTGGTTTAACAAGCAGTCATTTCTTCTTAGACATACTAATTTGTCTTGTTTTGTTTTTTGCAACACTATGGATCTCTTTCAATATGCAAAAAAAAAAAAAAATTCACCACTGGAAAACGAAGGTAATTTTGGGGATATAAAAGCTATTCATTTTTTAGAACAAATATTAGGGTAATAATCATAGAAGCTTATACTCATTTTAAAATTCATCTTCTTGTTATTCTGTACACAGTTCAGACTTTCAAAATGTTACACATCTTGAAGGAAGAAAATCTGTTATGCATTTTTCACTGACTACAATTCTTCATTAAAAACCTTAATCTGAAATATTTAATATATTTTTTGCAAACTGCAAGTCAAAACTTTTTAGTCATAATTCAGCAATCTTATGGTTAACAAGTGATAAACTAATAGATAAGATTGTACTACTTTCTGTGTCTAAATCATAATCTCTGTGTGAAGTCAGTAGCCCCTCTGAGGAACAAGAGTGAGTGGACTTGAGGAGTCTGGGATATCCAGAAATTTTATGCACGCATATTTGCAAATACACATGCATGCATATACACATGTTCATTTTCTGGTAAGAGACTTCACTAAATTTTTAAATATATATTCGACCCAAGAAAAAGTAAAAAGGATTGGACTGCCTTTGTGTTTTAATGAAACAATTAACATTTACACCAGAGATATGAGGGAGAGAAAATACATTTTTCATATTATCTGCTCCACTGGTCTTAGAGTTAGGATGACCATTTATCCTTGTTTATTGAAACAGTCCTGATTTACACCTATTGTGCCTTCCTAATTGTTAGTAAAGGATTGTTTTGCTCTCCAAAATGTCCCAGTGTGGAAGATAAATTATATGGTCACTCCTATAAACACAGAATCTGAAACCAAACTGTCTGGGATCAAACTTCAGTCCCAGGTTACACACTTCCTAGTTGTGTAACCTGGGACAATTAGTTAAATATTCAATTTCTTCTACTGTAAAGCAAAGCTAATATATTCACTAATATCTGCTTCATAGGGCTGCTATAATGATAAGATTAATGTTTTTGAAATTTTACAAACAGTGGTTACAGTTAATGTATATGTTTGTAAGTAAGTAACAAATTGTAAGGAAATTAATTAGTGTATATTGTTATTATCAAGTGAAACTTTCTAATTTCCTACCTTCATGTCCCACTTCATTTCATTTCTTCTGAAATCCCATCCCCTTTTTCTCTGTCCAATTACCCTTTTTCTTTAACTCAGATACATTTTCCACATGAATCCTTCCTCAATCTTGTGCTTGATTTCTTGGAAAACCTCCCATAACTCTCTACTTCCATTGATATACCACATTAGAGAAAAATCTCTTATTATCTACCTACCATTCCTACAAGATTATAATTTTATTAGATATCAGGACAAAGTTTTTCTCTTTCTTATTCCCCACAGCACTTACTAGGGTTTTGACTGAAGCTTTTAAGCAAATATAATTTTCTGAATAAAAGAGAATTTCCTTAAAATATAACCCTTCCTCAGGAATATTCGATTTCATCAGCAATTTTTAAAATTCTTAACAGACTTAAGGATACTTAATATACATAGAGAACTATACTCAGAAAGAAGAAATTTGGAAATAACTGGAATATTTTAACTACTGCAGTAATCTATCCATAGTGGGAATAGTCAACCTTAAAAATGGGAATGTTTTACTAAGATACAATTGACTTATAACATTGTGTAAGTTTAAGGTGTACAACATTTGATACATGTATATATTGTAAAATGTTCACCACAAGATGTTTAGTTAACATCTGTCACCTCACATAGTTACAAATTACAAATGTCAATTATATCTCAATAAAGCCGGGGAAAAAAGAATTACCTGACATATAGTAGGCCCCCAATAAATATTTGTTAAGAAAAAAAAGGAGGGAGATTGACTACTGGAAGAGTAGGAAGCGATTCTACTTTGAATACAGCAGACCATTAAATTCTTGGGGAGAGAAAATAGTCTCTGTATCCCCAAATCCTTCATTTTAACTATGGAATTTTATTTTCCTATCACCTTTGAGGAGCCATAGTGAATGCACTCTAATTTAAGAATAACTTCAGCAAAATAGACACAACAAAACTGAAACTAAGACTAGTTTCTTGATCCCAAGCCCATAAAACTCTTTCCAGCATCTTACAGCTTCTTAATTTGGCCTTTTTAAGTTACCCTTGAACCTTGTGAAAATAGTATTCATGAGAACATTTAAAACTCATTTAGTTTTTGATTAGAATAGTCATAGCAATTTTAGATGTGAGGAAGACAGGTTAAGTATTTTCCCCTTAGGTTAAATGGAACTAGAATCTCCAGAATAATTCATCATCAGTAATCTCCAAAATTTTGATCACATATTTAAGAAAACATTTTATAAATTTATGAATTATAAATGTTTACTACTTAAAAGTCACATGCTCTACTATAGACACAAATATTGAATATAATTAAAACTATGTGTTACTCTTTTATTGGTAATAAATATTCATTGAAATTCTATTTTTAAATTTTGTCTATTGTGCTTCAATTTTTTTTTCATCTGAAATAAAGTACCTATACTCTAGGGTTGTTGTGAGAATTACATTAGCAAATATTTATCTCATGCCTAGAATAATAATTCAACAAATGCTAGCTGCTCTTATTATCATCACATCCCAATGGAACATATGTTTTACCCTCTGGGGTTCACACATGCTGATTTGAAGATCAGTCTTTTAAACTGTTGTTATGTTCTGTAATTATAGATATTTTCTAGTTTTTCATTCATTGTCTTAACATTTTCATGTTGCCTAATATTTTAGTCTTCAGTTGGAATTGAGAAAATACATTAATAGTATTAATGTATTAATAAGTTGAATTATTGTATATTCAAAATATAATTATCAGTCATTTAACATTGGCCAGAATATGTATCCCTCTCTATATCTAGACATTTTATCATCTGTAAATTATGTTAATTATTCCTTTCTTCCTTACACCAAAAGATTATTGTAAGAAATGGAGCCTAGTGTGTGAAAATTATTTGAAATCTGCTAAGAGAGGCAAGGTGGCTAGTGTATCTTGAAAACTTACTATAGTGGAGGCACTATGCTTGGTGCTTTTTAGTAAACTCATGAATAAATCAAATGTTAATAAAATGATTATTATTCTCATGTTCATTGAGAAAGTAACTATGTCTAGAAGAGTGCAAATGATTATGAATATTTGCCGTAATTGTTTAAGAGTTAAAGCCCTAAAGTAAATAATAATATGCTGGTAAGAATAGTAAGGGATAAGTCCGAGCCATTCCAATTAAAATAAATTTCCCCATAGTTTTGTATCAAAAGAACCTCTGCAATTTTAACACTACTTGTTACTTAAAGTTTCAATTCTTGGTAAAGGAGAAAAATTGCATAAAGCTGTTAATCTCTTCTTTTTTCACATTTTCTGAGGACACTTCTCACAACCACCACCAATTTACAAGTGTGTAGGAGCTTTGCATGTGGTACTTAAACACGGTTTTTCATTAACAGCTATATTTACTCTTTTTTTTTTTACTCTCCAAATAAAAATTGGAGAGATATTAGTGTAGAAACTGGAAGCTATGAAATAATTACACCCAGGCTTATTAGAATAATTTCTAACTGCTTCCTAAATCAAAGTAGTTATATACACTAAACATATATTTGAAGTAAAATATTACATTTCATTTAAAAATGAAAACAATTCCCCTTTGATTTTCTTTTTCTCTTTTAAAAAAATTCCAGATTTTTAAGGTATAATTGACAAAAACTTGTATATACTTAAAGTGTAGAATTTAGTGTTTCAATATACGTATACATTGTGAAGTAATCACTACAATCAAGCTAATTTACATCCATCATGGGGAGGCAGGGAAATCAGAGATGTTAGTCAAAGGGTACAAAGTTTCAGTTATTTAAAATAAATAAGTTTTAGAGAAATAATGTACTACAATGTGACTATAGTCAACAATACTCTATTGTACACTTGAAATTTGCTAAGGGGTTAGATCCTAAGTGTTCTCACTGCTTTGATTTTCTAATATGTTGAAGTAGCTTCTATCACCCATTTCATTAGTCTCAAAAAAATTACAAACGTTCAGTAAATGGAAGTGGAGGGAACAATTTCTAACTCATGTTATAAGGCTAGTATTATCGTGACACAAAAACCAAACAATGAGATAACATGAGATGTAAACTACAGACGAATATACTAACAAATATAGGAGCTGGCAAAAGGAGAGACACACAGATCAATGGAGCAGAATAGAATGCTCCAAAATAAAATCATATCTACAGTTAATTTATCTTCAGTAGAGATACAAAGGCAACACAGTGGAGAAAGTATAGTCTTTTCAACAATTCGTGCTGGACACGTTGAACACTGATAATAAATTAATAAATAAACAAATAAATGTCAATCCTACATTGTATCATATACAGAAATTAACTCAAATCATAAACCCAGATGTAAAATTTTAAATCATTAATCTTCTTAAAGAAGCACAGTAGAAAAATCTTTGCGTCCTTGGATTAGGCAACATTTCCTTGGAATATTTTCTAACAGGAAAAGAAAATAAATTGCTACATTGGACTTTAAAATCTTCCATTAATGTAGTGTATCCCATTAATTTTGTGTGTATATTAAGCTGTCGTTGCATCTCAGGCATAAATCTCACTTGTTCATGGTGTATGATCCTTTTAATGTGCTGTTGAGTTCAGGTTGCTAGAATTTTGTTGAGAATTTTTACATTTATATTCATCAGGTGTATTGGTTTGTAGTTTTCTTGTAGTGTCTTTACTTGACTTTGGAATCAGAGTAATGTTGGCCTCATAAAATATATTTGAGAGTGTCCCTTCTTCTTCAATTTTTTGGAAGAATTTGAGAAGGATTGACACTAACTCTATTTAAATGTTTGGTAGAATTCACCAGTAAAACCATCTGGCCACAGGTTTTTCTTTTTTTGAGAGGCTTTTGATTACTGATTCATTCTCCTTATTCATTATTGGTCTGTTCAGATTGTCTGTTTCTTCTTTTTTCAGTCTTTGTAGGTAGTATATTCCTAGAAATTTATCCATTTTTCTAGGTTATCCAATTTATTGACATATAATAGTTCATAGTAGTCTTATGATCCTTTATATTTCTGCAGTATCAGTTGTAATGTCTCTCCTTTCACTTATAATTTTATTAATTTGGGTCCTCTCTTTTTTCTTGGTTGGTCTTTACCTAAGATTTGTCAATTTTGTTTATCTTTTCAAAGAACCAGTTCCTAGTTTTGATAATTTTTCTATTGTTTTCCTATTTCATGTATTTCTGCTCTAATCTTTATCACTTCCTTTCTTCTGCTAAGTTTGGACTTAGTTTGTCCTTTTTCTTGTACCTTAAGGTATAAATTTATGTTGTTTATTTGAGATGTATCATTTTTCTTGATGTATGTGTTTATCACTATAAACTTTTCTCTTTGAACTGCTGTTTCTGTACTTCATATGTTTTGTTATGTTGTATTTCATTTGTCTTAAGATATTTTCATCTGTCTGAAGATTTTATTTCTCTTTGGATTTCTTCTTTGAGTTATTGGTTGCTCAAGAGTGTGTTGTTTAATTCCCATGTATTTGTGAATTTCAGCTTTCCTTCTGTTATTGATTTCTAGTTTCATACCATTGTGCTCAAAAAAGATACTTGATAAATTTGTCTTCTTGAATTTGTTGAGACTCTAACATATGATCTTAGAAAATGTTCTGTGTGTTTGAGAAGGGTGTGCATTCTGCTGCCATTGGATGAAATGTTATGAATATGTCTGTAAGATCCATTTGGTCTATAATGTTGAGAATTTTTGCATCTAAGCTCATCATGGTTATTGGCATGTAGTTTTTTTGTAGTGTCTTTGTCTGACTTTGGTATCAGGGTAATGCTGATCTCATACAATAAATTTGGAAGCCTTCCTCTTCCTCAATTTTTTGGAAGAGTTTTGCAAAAGATTGGTATTAATTCTTTAAATATTTGTTAGAATTTCCTAGCGAAACCATGTGGTCTTGGGCTTTTACTTTTGGGGATATTTTTGATTACTGATTTAATCTTTTTACTTGTTATTTGTCTGTTCAGATTTTCTATTTCCTCATGATCAGTCTTGGGTAAAAATCACATGATCATCTCAATAGATGAAGAAAAAGCATTTGACACAATTCAACACCTTTTCATGATTAAAAACTCTCAACAAACTAGGTATAAAAGAAATTTACCTCAACAGAATAAAAGCCAGATATGAAAAGCCCACAGCTAACATAATATTCAACAATAAAAAAACTGAAAGCTTTTTCTCTAAGATCAGGAACAAGACAAGGATGTCCATTCTTATCACTTATATTCAATGTACTGGAAGTCCTAGCCAGAACAATTAGGCAGGAAAGGAAATAAAATGAATCTAAATTGGAAAGGGATAAGTAAAATTTGCAGATGACATGGTTTTGCATGTAGAAAACCCTAAAGGCTCCACAAAAAGTCTATTAGAACTAATAAACAAATTCAGTAATGCTGCAGGATAAAAATCAGCATACAAAATCTATTGTGTGTAATTTCAGTTATTTAGTTATTAAGATGAATAAGTTCTATATATCTGCTGTACAACATTGTGCCTATAATTAACAATACCGTATTGTACACTTAAAATTTTGTCAAGAGCATAAATTTCATATTGAGCTTTCTTACCATAATAAAGAATGTTTTTAAAAAACCTACCCTTCAAAAGATATTGTTAAGAAAATGAAAAGACAAGCTACATATTGGAATAAAACATAGGTAAAACACAATCTGGTAAAAAACTTATATTCAGATTATTAAAAAACCAAACAACATACTATAAATTTGGAAAATATACGAATAGACACTTCAGCAAAGTGAATATATGAATATTCATGAAAGATGTTGAACATGATTATTCATTAGAAAATGCAAATTAAAATTACGAGTCACCATTTTACATATATTTGAATGGCTAGAATTAAAAATCAAAACCAAAACCAAAAATAATGAAATTACAAACTCCTGGGGAGTACATATTACAGAATCAAATGCTTATATTTGCTGGTGGCAATGTGATATCCTTTAGGAACTTTGGATTGGCAGTTTCTTATAAAGTGAAACATAGACTTATCATACTAACCAGCAAACTTACTCCTAGTTTTCTGCCCAAAAGCAAAGAAAATTGTTACATATCTTTCTATAGCAACTTTATTCATAATCTCCCTAAACTGGAAACAAACTAAATATTTTTTCAACTGGTGAAGGTAAAAATAAACTGTGGTATATCAAAGAACAGAAAAGTATTGAACAATGAGAAAACAACTATTCATACACACAGTGCTGTGAATGAATCACAAATGCATTATGCAAATCAAATGAAGCCATACTCATATGGTATGCTAAATACTATTCACTGTGTGATTCCACTTATATCACATTCTGGAAAAGCCAAGACATTTTAAACAGAAGACAGCTCAGTGTTTGCTAAGGAGCTGGAACTGGTAAAAGGGTTGAAAGTAAGTTGGGGGAATTTAGAACTTTGTGTTATCTTGATCATAGCAGTTGTTAAAAAACTGTATGTATTTCTCATAAGTCATATATCAATACACAAAACATGTGAATTTTGCTTTATGTAAATTCAGCCTTAGTAAATCTGACTTGGAAAAAACTGACAAAATTTAGTAGTGACATTTATTCTTAGTGTACATAAGTTGTACTAATGCATTTTTCATAAAGGAATATTCTTAAACCTTATATTTTATGTATCTTGCCAAAAAATAGAATCCCATTGTTTTTAGTTGTTTATATTTGACACTGAAAATAAAAGCTTAGAAAATTACAGTGATTTTATACCCAAGTTAAATTCTCAATAGAATTATTGGAATTATTAATATAATACTATTTTTGCAGTCAGGGTGTTACTGAGCAATGAATATATGAATTTGACTTAAAATCAACTTAGTTTCTTATTTCAACGCTGCCACAATATGGATAAAACTCAGTAGTAGTATTGTGACATTTAATTATGTCCATGTATTAAAAGCACTTGTCACACTGTCGGCACTTTTTAGGTACTCAGTAATAATTAAATCTTCTCTACTGTAAATGAGGCAAATGAAGATGTTTCAGTAATTTAGTCCCAGGTCACTGCCAGTAGTTATTGAATGAGGAATCTAAACTCAGGTTTCTGACACTACATCCATGATGTCTACACATACAATACTTCCCCTAACTCCTTAATATAGGAGTTAATCTTGATGCCTTGTTGAAATATGGTGCCTTATAGGAAACAGACTATGAGACACATCTTCATGAAAAATGACTAAATAAATAATCATTGAGGAGGAGGATCTTCAAGATGGCAGAGGATTAAGATGTGGAGATCACCCTCCTCCCCACAAATACATCAAAAATACATCTACATGTGGAACAACTTCTACAGAACACCTACTGAACACTGGCAGAAGACCTCGGGCTTTCCAAAAGGCAAGAAACTCCCCATGTACCTGGGTAGGGCAAGAGAAAAAAGAAAAAACAGAGACAAAAGAATAGGGACCGGACCTGCACCTCTGGGAGGGAGCTGTGAAGGAGGAAAAATTTCCACACACTAGGAAGCCCCTTCACTGGCAGAGACAAGGGTGGGCGGGGGAAGCTTTGGAGCCACAGAGGAGAGCGCGGCAACAGGGGTGCGGACGGCAAAGTGGAGAGATTCCCGCACAGAGGATCAGTGCCGACTGGCACTCACCAGCCCTAGAGGCTTGTCTGCTCACCTGCCGGGGTGGGTGGGGATTGGGAGCTGAGGCTTCGGCTTCGGAGGTCAGATCCCAGGGAGAGGACTGGGGTTGGCTGCATGAACACAGCCTAAAGGGCGCTAGTGCACCACAGCTAGCCAGGAGGGAGTCTGGGAAAAGGTCTGGATCTGCCAAAGAGGCAAGAGACCATTGTTTTGGGTTGCGTGAGGAGAGGGGATTCCTTCCCTGTCTGCCCACAGAAGGCAGAAAACCACCTAAATGAGCTCCAGAGATGGGCGCGAGCTGCAGCTAACAGCACGGACAACAGAGACAGGCATGAAACACTAAGGCTGCTGCTGCAGCTGCCAAGAATCCTGTGAGCAAGCACAGGTCACTATCCACACCTCCCCTTCAGGGAGCCTGTGCAGCCTGCCACTGCCAGGGTCCCATGATCCAGGGACAACTTCCCCGGGAGAACGCACGGTGCGCCTCAGGCTGGTGCAATGTCACGCTGGCCTCTGCCGCCGCAGGCTAGCTCCGCACTCCGTACCCCTCCCTCTCCCCGGCCCGAGTGAGCCAGAGCACCCTAATCAGCCACTCCTTTAAACCTCCTCCTGTCTAGGCTAAGAACAGATGCCAGAGGGCAACGTACATGCAGAGGCAGGGCCAAATCCAAAGCTGAACCCCAGGAGCTGTGCGAACAAAGAAGACAAAGGGAAATTTCTCCATGCAGCCTCAGGAGCAGCAGATTAAATCCCCACAATCAACTTGATATACCATGCATCTGTGGAATACCTGAATAGACAACGAATCATCCCAAAATTGAGTCAGTGGACTTTGGGAGCAACTGTAGACTTGGCGTTTGCTGTATGCGACTGACTAGTTTCTGATTTATATGTTTACCTTAGGTTAGTTTTTAGTGCTTTTTATTATTGGTGGATTTGTTTATTGGTATGGTTGCTCTTTTTTTTAACACTTTTTTTATTTTAATAATTAAAAAATTTTTTATTTTAATAACTTTATTTTATTTTATTTATTTTCCTTTCTTTCTTACTTTTCCTCCCTTTTCTTCTGAACTCTGTGGCTGACAGAGTCTTGGTGCTCCGGCCGGGTGTCAGGCCTGAGCCTTGGAGGTGGGAGAGCCGAGTTCAGGACATTGGTCCACCAGAGACCTCCCGGCCCCATGTAATAACAGTCGGCGAGAGCTTTCCCAGAGATCTCCATCTCAATGATAAGACCCAGCTCCACTCAACGACCAGCAAGCTCTAGTGCAGGACACCCCATGTCAAACAACTAACAAGACAGGAACACAACCCCACCCATTACCAGAGAGGCTGCTTAAAATCATACTAAGTTCACAGATGCCACAAAACACTCCACTGGACAGGTCCTGCTCACCAGAAAGACAAGATCCAGCCTCATCCACCAGAATATAGGTAGCAGTCCCCTCCACCAGGAAGTCTACACAACCCACTGAACCAACATAACTCCCTGGGGGCAGACACCAAAAACAGCGGGAACTATGAACCAGCAGCCTGTGAAACGAGACCCCAAACACAGTAAGTTAAGCAAAATGAGAAGACAGAGAAATACACAGCAGATGAAGGAACAAGGTAAAAACCCACCAGACCAAACAAATGAAGAGGAAATAGGCAGTCTACCTGAAAAAGAATTCAGAGTAATGATAGTAAAGATGATCCAAAATCTTGGAAATAGAATGGAGAAACTACAAGAAACATATAACAAGGAACTAGAAGAACTAAAGAGCAAACAAAAAATGGTGAACAACACAATAAATGAAATTTAAAATTCTCTAGAAGGAATCAATAGCAGAATACTGGAAGCAGTAGAATGGATAATTGACCTGGAAGATAAAATAGTGAAAGTAACTACTGCAGAGCAGAATAAAGAAAAAAGAATGAAAAGACTTGAGGTCAGTCCCAGAGACATCTGGGACAACATTAAATGCACCAACATTCAAATTATAGGGGTCCCAGGAGAAGAAGAGAAAAAGAAAGGGACTGAGAAAATATTTGAAGAGATTATAGTTGAAAACTTCCCTAAAATGGGAAAGGAAATAGTCAATCAAGTCCAGGAAGTACAGAGAGTCCCATATAGGATAAATCCAAGGACATTTATCCAAGACACATATTAATCAAACTATCAAAAATTAAACAAAGAGATAAAATATTACAAGCAGCAAGGGAAAAGCAACAAAAAAACATACAAGGGAATCCCCATAAAGTTAACAGCTGATCTTTCAGCAGAAAGTCTGAAAGCCAGAAGGGAGTGGCAGGACATATTTAAAGTGATGAAAGGGAACAACCTACAGCCAAGCTTGCTTTACCCAGCAAGGATTTCATTCAGCTTCAATGGAGAACTTAAAACCTTTACAGAGAAGCAAAAGCTAAGAGAATTTAGCACCACCAACCAGCTTTACAACAAATGCTAAAGGAACTTCTCTAGGCAGGAAACACAAGAGAAGGAAAAGACCTACAATAGCAAGCCAAAACAATTAAGAAAATGGTAATAGGAAGATACATATTGATAATTACCTTAAATGCAAATAGATTAAATGCTCCAACCAAAAGACATAGAGTGACTGAATGGATACAAAAAGAAGACCCACATATATGCTGTCTACAAGAGACCCACTTCAGACCTAGAGACACATACAGACTGAAAGTGAGGGGATAAAAAAAATATACCATGCAAATGGAAATCTAAAGAAAGCTGGAGTAGCAATTCTCATATCAGACAAAATAGACTTTAAAATAAAGATTATTACAAGAGACAAAGAAGGACACTACATAATGATCAAGGGATCAATCCAAGAAGAAGATATAACAATTGTAAATATTTATGCACCCAACATAGGAGCACCTCAACACATAAGCAAATGCTAACAGCCATAAAATGGGAAATCGACATTAACACAATAATAGTAGGGGACTTTAACACCCCACTTTCACCAATGGACAGATCAACCAAAATGAAAATAAAAAAAGAAACACAAGCTTTAAATGACACATTAAACAAGATGGACTTAATTGATATTTATAGGACATTCCATCCAAAAACAACAAAATACACTTTCTTCTCAAGTGCTCATGGAACATTCTCTAGGATAGATCATATCTTGGGGCACAAATCAAGCCTTGGTAAATTTAAGATAATTGAAAACGTATCAAGTATTTCTGACAACAATGCTGTGAGACTAGATTTCAATTAAAGGGAAAAAAATGTAAAAAATACAAATACATGGAGGCTAAACAATACACTAGTAAATAACCAAGAGATCACCGAAGAATTCAAAGAGGAAATCAAAAAACACATAGAAACAAATGACAGTGGAAACATGATGGCCCAAAACCTATGAGATGCAGCAAACTCCATGACTTCAGACTATACTACAAAGCTACAGTAATCAAGACACTATGGTACTGGCACAAAAACAGAAATATAGATTAATGGAACAGGACAGAAATAAATCAGAGATAAACCCATGCACATATGGTCACCTTATCTTTGATAAAGGAGGCAAGAATATACAATGGAGAAAAGACAGCCTCCTGAATAAGTGGTGCTAGGAAAACTGGACAGCTACATGTAAAAGAATGAAATTAGAACATTCCCTAACACCATACACAAAAATAAACTCAAATGGATTAAAGACCTAAATGTAAGACCAGACACTATAAAACTCTTAGAGGAAAACCTAGGCAGAACACTCTATGACATAAATCACAGCAAGATCCTTTTTGACCCACCTCCTAGAGAAATGGAAATAAAAACAAAAATAAACAAATGGGACCTAATGAAACTTAAAAGCTTTTGCACAGCAAAGGAAACCATAAACAAAATGAAAAGACAACACTCAGAATGGGAGAAAATATTTGCAAATGAAGCAACTGACAAAGGATTAATCTCCAAAATAGACAAGCAGCTCATGCAGCTCAATTTCAAAAAAAAAAAACAAACAATGCAATCCAAAAATGGGCAGAAGACCTAAATAGACATTTCTCCAAAGAAGATATACAGATTGGCAACAAACACATGAAATGATTCTCAATATCACTAATCAGTAGAGAAATGCAAATCAAAACTACAGTGCACTATCACCTAACACTGGTCAGAATGGCCATCATCAAAAAATCTACAAACAATAAATGCTGGAGAGGGTGTGGAGAAAAGGGAACCCTCTTGCACTGTTGGTGGGAATGTAAATTGATACAGCCACTATGGAGAACAGTATGGAGCTTCCTTAAAAAAGTGAAACTAGGACTACCATATGACCCAGCAATCCCACTACTGGGCATATACCCTGAAAAAAAACACAATTCAAAAAGAATGTTCATTGCAGCACTATTTACAATAGCCAGGACATGGAAGTAACCTAAGTGCCCATCAACAGATGAATGGATAAAGCAAATGTGGCACATATATACAATGGAATATTACTCAGCCATAAAAAGAAATGAAATTGAGTTATTTGTAGTGAGGTGGATGGACCTAGAGTCTGTCATACAGAGTGAAGTAAGTCAGAAAGACAGAAACAAATACTGTATGCTAACACATATATATGGAATCTAAAAACAAAAATGGTTCTGAAGAACCTAGGGCAGGACAGGAATAAAGATACAGACATAGAGAATGGACTTGAGGACACGGGGAGGGGGAAGGGTAAGCTGGGACCAAGTGAGAGAGTGGCATTGACATATATACACTGCCAAATATAAAATAGATAGCTAGTGGGAAGCAGCTGCATAGCTTAGGGAGACCAACTCAGTGCTTTGTGACCACCTAGAGGGGTGGGATAGGGAGGGTGGGAGGGAAACACAAGACAGAGGAGATATGGAGATATATGTATACGTATAGCTGATTCACTTTGTTTTACAGCAGAAAGTAACACAAAAATGTAAAGCAATTATACTCCAATTAAGATTTAAAAAAATAAAGAAAATCAACTTGTTTACATGTTGGAGCAGACCAGCATAATTAAAGAGGAAAATGATGGCCTGAAAAATAAATAAATAAATAAATAAATAAATAAATAAATAAATAAATAATTGCTTTAATATAGAAAAATTAGAATGAATAATATTAGAAGAAAACCATTAGATTTTTTAAAAATATTTCTTTCATTTCATTATGGCATTAATAAGACTAGGTTACCTATTTCTCAAGGTTTTTTTGTTTTGTTTTGTTTTGTATAGTCCACTGTATAAAACGAACAGATTATTTCTTTGGAAAGTTTTTTCTAGCACTTCTTCTATAATATAATTCATGTAAATAATAAGATACCAACAATATCATAAGATTTGAACATCTAAGCATTTTACTGGGGCAGAAAGGACATCATTAAAATTTTCTTAAATGTTTTGTTTTATGAGGCTTAACAAAATAACTAATATAAATATAGTTTTCTATAGTTCACAAAGTAATTTTCACATTATGAGAAATTAACCTTATGTAATATTGGTCAACTGACTCCATAAAATAAATTATAATTAGTGTTATTACTGTTTCTTATACTTAGTTGAAAAATGTAAGATATATTAAACAATCTACTCAAAGCATTGAAATGATAGCTCCTCAGGAAATGGGGCTCTGGAAGAATTGCCCTGTCTATGTAGATGGCTAGAAAACTTCACTCTCTAGGCCAGGTATATAGCAAGAAAGATTGTCTCTTCTCAGGCTTTTAAACATGGAGGAAAAGTGCCTTATGAGAAGTTAAAATTCTAAACCCTTGCTCCTTCATGCATGTGGCATCCAAATTTTCTCTACCCTAGTGATTGAGTAGTCTTAAATTGAGAAATAAAACACTGATAATATACAGGTGAAAACACTAGGTGGTAACTAAACTAAATTAAACTTACTCTGAGGAAACTTAAACAAACCAGATAATACAGGACTTCTATTCTATGGGTGGAAAATTTATGAAAGAAAGTATAACCTATAAGAGGAATCACAGGATGAAAAAAAAAAACTGTTTTTAAAATAAATCAAATGAATTCGAGAAGTAAAAATATTCAGGGAAATTAAAAACACAGCACAGGAGTTAAACATTGGGTTATACACAGCTGAAGAGATAATGAATGATATGGAAAAAGATCTGAGGGAAATATCCTAAATACTTTACAGAGACCTGTGGAAGTGAGATTAAGGGACATGGGAAATAGGATAAGATGTTTCAAAAGACAACCACTAGGAGTTAAAGAATATAATCAAAATTGTTTGGGGAGGCAGTATTCAAAAAGATATAATGTCAGATGATTTCAAAGAGTTGAAGACAACTTGTACATCTTTACACTGGCAAAGCACACACCTGGAGACTTTAGTGGAAGTATACAACACCAAGGACAAAGAATGATCTTAAAAATGAACAGAGAAAAAATACCACACATTTATGATGACAGTGGATTTCTTACTCACGAAGTAGTTTTTAAAAAGTACAAAATATTAAAAGAAAATTATTCTTATTTAAAATTTCTACACACCCTAAATTGTCCCAGAGGAGAAAGAGCAAAGTGAAGACATTTTCAGAAAAACAAACACTAATGGATACACTTTAGAAAGAAGGGTAATCATTCAGAATAAAGTGAGATAAGACAGTGGCAAGTAGATAAGTTACTAATCCATGTGGCATAAATCTCAATTACCATTGATTTTTAATATAAGAAAAAGGATGACTAATTGTGAGGATAGAATAAAATGAGGTAAAATTTATATACTATAAAAATAACTTGGAGAATAGCACCTGTTGGTGATCAGTGTTTCATCTTTAGTTCCTTATGTTTATTGAGGACCATTGAAATAAAAAGTAACTTTAAACCTCATAATCAAAGTATCACATTAACACCAAAGTAATTCTTCAAATAATTAAAATATATTGCATACATTGCAAACTAAAAGAAATAGAAAGTATGTGGGAAAAATGAACTATAAAGAACTCAATAAATCCAACAGAAGTCAAGGAAAGAGGAAAACAGGCTCTAATAGAGTGCTTTCAGCATTGTCTCAGATTTTAAAAAATATGTTTTATACTAATTATTAAAAACTGATCAAATAATTTCATACTTTCAGAAACATTTGCATTTAAAAATGCAAAATATTAAAGCAACTTGGTTTTCAATGTAATGCATCATACCTCATTGAGAATATGGGGCAATGCAGACAGAGCCATTTTATGAGGGAAAATATAAAATATGTTAGAAACATTTGAGTAATGTATGAATTCTCAATTGGGAAATATTCAGAGTATAAAATCTTGGTTTGTGTAGAGTAGCATATGGTACCTCAAGTAGTGTTTTGCTTGTTTGGGCAGGCACTGGCAGTATGGAGTTTTTTTGTTTTTGTTTTTGTTTTTTTTCAGTATGGAGTTTTATTGTCTTGATGTTAAGGATTATTTTTCTGTTATCACTGTACCTCCTGTATCATCTAGTACACACAGCTTTGAATATAGTAGGAGCTCTAGTAATATTGGTTGGAGCACTGGAATAGCATGTATTGTTTTAGTTATGCTATAGGAGGACAATTACCTTGTCTGGGCGACTTGACTTCTGTTAATGGCCAATGATGTGGGGCTTTGCTCAACTGTGTCTCTAAGAGTTGCATATTAGAGGATGTGGTCATTAGAAAAAGTCTGAAGAGTGACTGGAACACACTTCACAATTAGTAAGAGCAAGGAGTTTGTTGGTTTCAGTATATAGTCAAGTTCTAGGAAGCAATTAGTTCATGTGAACTCTTTAAACCTTTATATCTTTAAACCATGACTACAGTGTCTGAATTTCCATATTTAATCATGACTTTTCATTGTATTATTAAAGCCTTATGTCGATTTGTTAAAGTTGCTTACAGAGTATATTCCATTAATATTTTAGCATAAATTGAATTTGCTACTATAATAATTGAGACGGAAGAATAGTAAATTCTAATAAAGGCTAGAAAACAGTCAAAATATGAGGTGCTGAATATTTGGCCTGGGTGGAGTAGAGACTGCAGTATAAAATGTCCCCTAAGAAATACAACATGGCAGAGAGGTCAAAGATAAAATGGGCCTTAAGCAAGTTTAAGAGATGTATTTATTAATGTTTCTTAAGAAGGGCCAAAAGTCAGTGATAATAATTCTATTTTATGTCTACCTTTTAATGTGATTTTTCCCATTTAAAATTATTTGCCTTTTAATTTAGGACAGCATATACACATTTAATAATATGTATAGAGAATAATACATATAATAATAATATGTATGCAGGAGCTACTATGTTTAGATATTGCATTAAGGCTAGTGGGATTGCAAAAATGAAAGAGACCCAATTCTTATCTTTAAGCCTTCCTTCTCTACACATGCTAAAACAGTGATTACAAAATACATAATAGAAACAATGGAAGGTTCTGAGAATATGCTGATAACTAGAGAGCAATGATTTCTGCTCTTACAGTAGAGATGTAAATAGTTTTAATTACTATGATTGATGTTAGTGCATCATTGGAACACTTAATAGAGGCGGATAGTGGAGGTGGATAGTGGAAGTACACAGTGGCAGGAAGCAAGTTTGTCCATTTCAGTAAGTGGTGTATGAATTCATTCCCTGTGGAGCATTAACAGGACTGACCATGACACCGAAATAGTCTCAGGAATGGACCATGGTTGGGCAGCAGAGGAAATTAAGATGTTGATGTGACTTTGATAGATGGAATGATCCCTAGATGTATGGTTACTTAAAGCCTTAATAATTGCTAAATTTCCATAGCAAATTTAGAAAAATGTAACGCAATTCTCTTCCATAGAACATTATTTACACTGTATCTTAATAGGTTTTATGTACATGTGTACATGAAAAATAGTTTCCGTGATCAACTAAGTTTGGAAAATTCTGTGTAGGAGAGTAGAATTCTTTACTGCAGGGCTTCTCAGAGCCTTTGATTTTATTCATGTTGAACCCCAAGAAAGAATATAGAATATATGGTATATTGCAATGTGGAACTTTCCTATATAAAATATGTTTAAAAATTAATGCCCTGAAAAACATACTTTGTGAGGCACATGATTATGCATATTTAGACCAGTCTTGGAAATATTTCCTAATGATCATTGATAAATAATACTTTATGCTGAATAAAGAAATTAGATGACCTATTTCAATCTATCATTGTAATTTACACAGTTGTCTGAAAGCAATTGAAAAATTTGAATGGCATAATACATTTTGCACATGTATAATAGATGACTGGAGAAATGTTTCACTCTATTGCATTCACACTTAAGGGATAATTATTGATAACTCAAAATCAAATTTACTGTTAATTAATAAAAATCCTGAAGTGTGAAGTTTACATGAAAGTTCCAGGCATAAACAGCTTTGCATAAGCAGGTTTATCTATCAGGTATACCAGACTAACTGAGAAAAAGACAAATATAGTGAAGAGAGGACTGAACTTATATCCAGGAAGTCTGGTTTCCTTTTCCAGGTCTACCATTAATTAACAGTGAGTTCTTGCATAAATAGTCTCTAACAGGCTTTCAGAAATTTATAGCATTTGATGTAAGTTTTCTGTATGTTTCCCCTATTTTAGGTTCACCGAGCTTCATTTTCTTATAGTTTTATAGTTTTCATTAATTTTGAAAAAAAGTCAATATTTCTTCATTATTTTTTGCCTCCTCTCTCTTCTGAGATTCCAATTATAAATTTATTAGATTACTTTAATTTGTCTCATAGATTTTTAAAGTCTGCTTATTTTTATTATAACTTTTTTTTCACTTTTCTGCTTTAGTCTGGATAGTTCCCATGCCATATGATCAAGTTCGACAATCTTTCTTTTTGTAATATTTAAATTTATGTTAAATTCCTCCTGTGATTTTTTCACCTCTGATACTATATTTTTTTATCTCTAGAAGTTCACCTTGTTTCCTTTTATAGTCTTTATTTCTACACTATTACTACTATTGTTACTATTATATATCTTGTCTTCTTGACTTATATTAGAACCCAAATTACCAGGCTCCCTTGCTGCTAGGCCCTTGCAATCAGATGCACATTATGAGAAGCTACTATTTGAAATGAGAAGCATAAGGAAGGAGACTGTGCAGAGCTTTCATTTCACTGGTGTTTGTGGAGACAGACATTTATCTCTGAGGGGTAGTAAGAATGCAGGGTCAAGTTTCTGACTCAGGAAAGGCAGTAACCCTGGTGGAAGGAATTATCTCATTAGACCTTTCCTGCTGCTTAGTCCTATTTCTCCAACTGTCCCAGTAATTTGGTAAGCAACCTAATAAACTTTAATAAATCCCTTTACAACTTAAACTAGTCAGAGTGGCTTCTACTGTTTGCAACTAACAATACTAATAGGATTTGACACTTGCCTTTGGTGACACAGTGGCAGAACTGGAATGAAAAACAAAAAGATGGGGATGAGAGTGCTTGTGAGAGTAAGGAAAGCAACATTTTGTTGTACTCTATGTATCTAGCATTCAACTCTCATCTATTAAATCAATATCTAGTAATTCATAACTATTTTTCATATTTTTATTTTTGAGGCTTTGGGGAAGAAAATTTCAGAAGGTGAAACTTTGGATTATATTTTTCATGTATCCTAGATTTTTGAAACAATTGTTAGAAAATCATCTAGCTCATGGGGGTCACTTTTGAATATAGTTTGATAACTTTTGCAATTGCTTTAATGGTTATTAACATTTCTAGCTTCTAATTCCTATCCAATCAGATCATTTTCAATTTGCACTCCAACAATCTATTTTGAGTGTTCACTCTCATTGCCTCCAGTAGCATTACAAATTAATTTCTTTTTTCAGAAAAACTTTACATGATAGGTGAAAAATGGGAACCTATTGTTTATAATTTTTGACTAATATTTATTGCTTTGTCATTAATAATACTAAAAAAAAAAAATAATAATAATAATAATAAAAATTTCAAAGCAAGTAAAATGTCCAACAATAGGGAAATGATTAAAAATATTATCACCCTCATGTTGTAGAGTATTATACAGCCATGAAATGCAATAATTACAAAGCATAAAGAATAGGGAAATATGATAATAAGCATTTAAAAATAAATAAGGATATTTTGCTTAACATGAACATTGAAGATGCAGGGTACAAAAATGCAATCCCAACTGTTCTGTATCTTTACAACTATATCTATATCATCTATCCTCTCTATACTCTTTATATTTATACCATCCACTTTGAAGTTTCTAAAATGTGTATTTCTTAGAACCTATAAAGACATTTCCCTTTGTAATTTTATTCTTAGTGTTGAAAGGAAGCTGGTAAATGTCTATTCTATGTTGACCTCTGGTTTTGCCTGGAATTCTAATAAATAACTTTGAATAATATAATTAGCAAGAGAGTATTTTTTCACCTTTTATGTTATGTTCTTATGTATAAATCACTTTGCAGATATGTATGGTTAGTGAATTGCACATATTAGCTATTCATGCTTTATAGCATTAAGAAAAGAAACCCTAACACTTAAAACACACACACACACATTACAACCATCATCACAACAACTTTAACATTGGAATCCCATTAGTCTTTTCTAAAGTCTAAGTTGTATTATAATTAGGTTTGTGCTACAATATTTAGGCTTCACAAGAGCAAGACTTTTACCTGTTTTATTTATTTCTGAATCCCCAAATCCAGAATAGGGTCTGGAAGACAGCATATGTTCATTGAACATATTTGTAAATGGAGTACAGTATGTGCTTATTGAACATAATTTCAAAATTTTAATAGTATGTTTCCAATATTAACTGATTTATCATATATAAAGGCATAACTCAGTTTTTCCAATTAATGTTATTCAAAATGAAGCAACTTTTGAATATAGTTCTTACAACAAAGAATCAAGCAAACATCTTTCCATCTACTCAGCATGACCATCATACTCTTTACTTTTCCTTTACTCATTATATATATTCCAATTTTACTGAATTAAAAGCTAACTAAATTATTTCCTTCCTTCACTAAAGATGTATGTTTGTGTATGTGTGTGTTTCTGACTAAACCCAGATTATCTTTTTCAAAGGTTTGTTTTTAATTTATTCATTTACTGAGCACCTACTCTATCTACAAGGTACTTAGATAGATCCTATGGCTATGAGGATGCATAAAATCATGGTTTCTTACCTCAAACATAATCTAACATGGGTGATGTTACTTTATGTTATTGTTAGCTGTTTATGTGTCTCAGAACTACAACAGAGGCAGATATAAAATGCTATGTGAACAGAATGAAGGCCATTCTTTCCAAGTAGAGAGAATTCCATGTGCCACACTAAAAAAATGTGTACATATAAATATGTATAAATATAAATATTTATATCAGAATTTGAATGTAAGATTATGAAGCATTTAGCCTGGAATGTAGAATGGTAAAGTGCTATGCAAAAATTTTGGCTTTACACTGAATTATCCAACTACAGTTTAATTAAGAAACCTATGGGATTCTTGGGGAATCATCTATATATAGCCCATGTTAAGAATTTTACAAAGAAAATATTGACTAAAATAATTATGACATGATACTGATGCTGAAATTATCAATGTCTTTCCTCCATGAATATAGGAGGATACAGGAGAAAATAACTGATGTTTTGGTAGCAGTAACTCTAATGTCATCTGAAAGGGTTTTTTCTTTTCTTAATGGGGAAAGCAAAAAGCCATGCAGTTATTTAGCAGAATAGCACTTGCTTCTATTCTTTGTACTGTTCCCTAAAGATAAATCTATTTTAGATTCTTCAGTTTGATTACAAGCTTCGGTTTTGATGTCATTCTAATTTAAATTTGAGTCACAGAAGTCCCTTTCACCAGCTGTCTCTTGAGCAAGTTACTGGAATATTCTGTTTCATTGTGCCTTTCTATAGAATGGGAATATTAAAAATTTCTGCTTTATATTATTATTTTATGTATTAAGTGGTGTATTGCATGTAGGGCACTTAGCTAAGTGCCTGATCTATAATATATTTTCAGTAAATATTAACAATCACCACCACTATCAACAATATCACTATCACCTCATGTCCATGACCAGACAACCACCACCATTACTACTATCACTGCTGATACATCACCATTCTTATTACTAAAAGGTTTGCAAGAAGGAACACATTTTAGTTGGCTTCACTATTGTCTATTCAGGCTAATATGAATTCCCAATGAATCAACATATCTAGCCAGGGCTTAAAAACCAAATCGTTATTTTGGATTTGGAAAACCACAACTACTTTTTTCACATTTCTATGTTGCAGTGAATCATACTGTTTTATCTGCAATATGTTACTTATAATTTCTCTATAGGATATAGTTGTTGTGGCCATGGAATATGATGGGGAAAAATGTATGTACAATATACTGGAAGAATGTTATAATTCAAACTTATCAGGTACTTCCTATATAGAAGAAAGACCAATTTTCCCATATCTTTAACTGGAAATGGAAAATTAAAGTGTTGTATTCTTGTGGATTGACCAGCGCCCTTGGGGTTTTAGAAAAACCATGGACTCTTAGATTGAAGGAATCTGAAAGATTATTCTTGTTAAAACATTGACTTTATGTTTATGTAGAGAAAGAAAAAGAGGCTTAGAATATTGTATAAAAAGAATGTTGAATAGAATAGAAAGTGTATTGATAAAGAGAATTACATTAAGTTTAATAAATAGAAACAACATATTAATTAAATTAATGAAATTGGGGAGGAGAGATATTAAGAAAAATGATATATTAAGAAAGATAAGACTGAAGAGCTTGTATGTGTTAGCAACCCCAGAAATAAGAAAAGCCAGGAACACTTTTAGAGTTCAAGGAAATGGAGCAGAGGGCAAAGCTAAAACTGAAACACAGAGGCACTTCTCCAGGTTGCCATGGTTACAGGCTTTCCTTCTCTAGCTAGCTAAATATAATGAAAAAAAAAAAAAACTACATGCAAATGAAATAAACAGTAATTAGCCACAGACATTTTGGATAAAAATTTGGAAGAGATTTGTGCTGTCTTCAAAGAAAAGATGCTATCACAAGAGGTTGGTGAGAAAAGAGATTGTACTGAGCTCATGAGATTAAGAAGCTGTGAACTCTGTCAAACTATATGTATCTACGGTTTGTGCAAATGAACTCAATGGGGTGGCTACCCACTTGGCCTTATATCAATGCAATGTGGAAGGAATCCTGGGCTGGCAAAGGGAGTTGTGTTTTTTGGCCATTTTGGAAGAAGTGATTTGGTCAGTAATTGTAACTGCTCGATGCCTTTCCTGCTCTCCCTATACAATGCTTTCATCAAGAAGGACATATATTCTGAGGAAAAGCCACCTGAGAAGAATGAAGTTAATTTTTTTCCAGTAGTATAGCATTCTTTGAACAAATTCATTCATAAAATACATATGGAGCAAATTCTAATTGCCAGCAACAATTCTAGCACAAGGGATGGGCAGTGAACAAATGAGACAAAATTTTCTGCCTTCATGAAGTTTACATTCTAGTGATGGAAAGAGACAATAACCAAAATGAATAGGTTACACTGTACTCCCCTCATCCTCACATCAGTATGGTAGTATTAAAGAGACAGAAGAAACTGATCAAGAAAGAGGTTAAAAAGTGAGAGAACGCTATGGAAACTTTAGAGAGAATGACAGGGAAAGACTACCTGGGAAGGCAATGTTTGAATAAAGATTTGAGGAAATTAGGCATTTGGATATCTGGAGTAAGGGATAGCCAGGAAAATGGAACAGCAGGCACGAAAGTTCTAAGGTGGGATCATGCCTGGTGTGTTTCAGAAACAGAAAGAAGTGTACTGTGGCTGGAGCAGCATGACTGAGATGAGAGCGGTAAGAATTAAGTGATAAAAGAAGGAAGGAAGGTGGAATACAAGTCATATAGATCCTGTTCCACATTTTATTGTCTTGGCCCATTAACTGCTTGAGAGCGAAGCCTTGGAGAGTTTTGAGAAGAGAAATGATGTGAGCTCTTGTATGTTTAAAAAGAACCTCTCAGGCTCCTGTGTTAGAAGAGACCATAAGAGGACAAGGGTAAAAACAACAAGAAGAGTTTAGGAATTGAGCCAAGAATTCAGGCACGTGACAATGGCGCCTGACACCACTGGTAGCACTTGGGATCAGATAAGTGGATGGATTTTGAATATATTTTGAAGGTGATGCCTTTAGAATTTGCTGAAAGACTAGATGTGAAGTGTAGGAAAAAGGGAGAAGTCAATCATGCCTCCAAGCCTTTTGGCCTAATGAGAAGAGATGTTTCATGCATCCACAGCTCAGAACTTCACATGGTCTAGACCTGATCTCTTAAACAAAGATAACTATCATTTTGGACAGTACAGAATCTTGTTCAAATTTTAGCATTTAATCTAAAAATATATTAATTGTTTAGAATGTGGCAGGTGCTTTGCTAATTATTAATCAAATGCAAGTAGTACAAGATTGGCTCTTAAGAAACTAAAGTTGCTTTAAACTACAACTTCTGGGTAAACTGAAAAATCACATTTTTATAAAGACAACCAATCCTAGTACTTCCAATGCTTGGAAAGATTAGAAATGTGGAACTGAGTAGTTAGTACATGCAAATCAACTGCTGGATATATGCTTCTCTCTGCATTCATGAAATGGATTGGTGAAGAGAAAATGAAGACATGACTCTCTAATTTATATTAAAATCAATAGGAAAAAAGTGATGTGAGCGAAAGAAAAACTAAAGATTACAAAGTTAATGAAGAAGAAACATTTGCTTTAGATCAGAATTTTATGCAGAAATATTAATTCCATATCAATATATTTATAGATTTGGGGAAGTGTGATATTCTACAAACTGCCAACATAAACTTTTCTTTCAGTAAGAAGTTCTTTTGAGACTATATATAAAATCCTCCCCTCTCCATTCTTCTCCTCATCATCTTTATCATGATCTAGCATTTTAGACCTCAGTACTCATAACATCATCAACATCTATGTGCATTTTTCTCTTTTTTTTTGGCATTATTTCCTTAGCTAAGATGAACATAAAATGACTTTGCTGAATTTATGGACCATCTGAGAGCCAACAGTAAGACCAAGTGCATCACTTCAACTCTTTTATTTCTCTTAACAATTTGAAGCTGCGTACTTACAAAAGACTGTACGGATGAAATTTTTTTTTCTAAGTGGCAACTTTGGCTTATCAGTTACTCAGAAAAATACATCTCTGCAGGTTAGAACTGCCTCTATTAAACCTCAGTTGGAACTTTATGCAGTATTTGACTTGGGATAGAAATTATTCTTGCATGAATATAAATCCAAAGAGGGAAGAGCTATACTTGCACATCTTACTGTTGAGGGCAAATATCTTTCCCAAGTCAACGTTTAATGTTTTCTATAATGAATATGAATTTTTTTCTCAAAATTTTTATATATGTAATACATGAATTCATTTTCAGAATAAAAAATATAACAATTTAAGTGTACACAGATTAAAATATGAAAGTCCCAACCATTGACACTCCCCATCTCTGATGCAATTCTTATTGACAGTTTTGTTACATTACACTATGTATTATATTACAGTATTATTTTCCACCTAAGCATATGGTTATCTTTGGATATTTGTATTTAAGTGTACATAGACCTCAAATTTTATGTGTACACCTGGTATTCCATAGCATGGCTGAGGCTTTTATTCAATCATTTCTCTATTGTTGAACCCTTATTTTATAAAGATTTAAAATTACAAATATTATAAATATACTCACTATAAATATTAAAATGAATATAGTTAGATATAGATATAGATATAAACAATCTTTGTAGGCTTATGTTCATTTATTTCTTTGGTTACATTTCTAGAACTGACATTTTAAGTCAAAGGATGTGGGTATTTTGAATCTTAGAGATAGTATCAGATTTGCCTTCAAAAATGATTTATAATATCAAAACCAGAAAAATGACATTAGTACAATCCACAGAGCTTATTTAGATTCCACCAATTTTTATGCACTCATTTGTGTGTGTGTTTTGCGATTTTTATCACATGTGTACATTTATGTAGCACCACAATGAAGATACAGAACTATTGCATCACTACAAGATTCCCTCATGCTGTCTCTTCATAACCACACCATCCCTTCCAATCTTTTGGAATTGTCTTTTTAAATTCAGCATAATTCCCTTGAGATTACATCCAGGTTGTTGTATGGATCAATAATTTGTTCCTTTTTATTGCTGAGTATTATTCCATGATACAGATATACCAAAGTTTGTTTAAACATTCACATTCACTTTTCAAAGAGATTTGGTTTCCAGTTTGGGGCTATTACAAATAAAGCTGCTATAAATATTCCTGCACACATTTTTGTATAAACATAAGCTTTCATTTTCTGGGATAAATGCCCAAGTACAATTCTTAGGTCATATGGTAAGTGCATGTTTAGTTTTATCAGAAACTGCCAAACAATTTTTCAGAGTGGTTATATCATTTTATATTCATACTGACAAAGCATGAGAGTAATCAGTTTCTCTGCATCTTCAGCAACATTCAGTGTTACCACTATTTGTGTTATATTTTAGCCATTTTGATAGATAATCCATTTTTAAAGCTTTATAAGGCAGAATAAATATACTTTGTTGGTTGCATGAGTAGATAAAATGGGCATTTTAAATATATTAAAAAGGAAAAAAGTGTACACATCTGCTGGCTATTTGAATATATAATTCTAAAATGGTGAATATAGGTGCAGAAATTAAATGGTGGAAAAGTGATGGGTTTGATTCTACAAGTCGTAATTTCAAATTTATGCTCTGCTATTTACTGGTTGTATAATCTCTGGTATGTCCCTTTAGCTCTCTGATCCTCCTTTTTTTTATATGTTAGAGGATATAAAATGTCAATTTCCAAGGTTTGGGTAAGAATTAAACAAAATACTGCAGTTAAGGTTCTTATAAGTCCTAAAGGGTCATTGTTATTATAGAATATTTGATCTGTGTAGAAAACACTAAACTTGGCTTCATAATTTTTGATGGGGAATATGATACTGTGGTCCTACAGGAATCCATAAAGCTAAGCTAGGTTGGATACATGTGACAACAAGAAACAGTTTGGGTACCTATAACTGCATGTAAAAAGCACTAAATAGTCTTTTTAAAAATATACAATAGAAGACATAAAGAAATCCTGTGATGATTCACATCAAATTTATTCTTTGTTATTACTGTTAGATTTTAAGTTAAATGGATTAAAAAATCTAGAGTATTTTTTAAACCCTTTTGACAGTTTTATACATGTATACATGAGCCATGAGAAACAAAAGAGAACAGTACCATTTTAGATGCACATCGTTTAGTAAATAGATCTAACTGCTCTTATTGATATAAAAATAAATGGAAAAACCCTGTTTTTAGTTCCAAAAAGTCCCAAATAGTATATTGTTTTTGCAGTTGTTAAGAAGTCAATGAGAAAATTACAAATGCTACTGAAAAAGCAACATCAGCTTATTTTAAATTGCTGAGCTAAGAGATTTTATAGCCAACTCAAGAAACAGGTGTTTTTTATGATAGCGTTATTCTCTGTAATAGCTGTATGACCATTACAAAATGAAATATTTTATTAATACTAAATAATTCCAATGATGATGATGTAATGGCCAATTAATGGTAATTCATTTTGCTTGTATTCCTGTGGTAATATGAGTAACTTTAGCAATTATTTTCATTGTAAAATGTTGATGATTTTCATGTATTAATGCCTTCACACTGCCATAGAATAACGTAAAATGCAATAGTACATAAAATGTTCCATCAGTTTTATTCTATTAATTGTTTCCATAAACTCTTATAAAGAGTGATATTGCAGAACAGTTTTTATTGAACTTATTTCATGCCAGCTTATTGTGAATAGTTATTGCTTATTCTTGTAACACCTCTGTCTAGCTCAGTTTTAAGATGGTGTCACATTAGGACTCAGGTGAAATGGTCAATTTAATAAGGAATAACTTTGGTGCAATGCTCCATTTATAAGTGCAATGTCTCAAATGCCTTTCACCTTCATCCTATCAATTATAAGAAAACATCTTTAAAATACATTTTATGAATAACTTCATTTTTGGTATTTGCATTTACTAAGGTAAATTGTGTATAAGTAACTATTGCTCAACCTTTCTTGTTAAGATTACTCATTGAGCTTTTCCATCTCATAACTACTCCCTGCTCTCTTCTCCCACACTTTTTTTTCTCTCTTAGCCTCCAATTCATGAGGGACTTAGTTAACATTCTCTTTCTTACTCATTACACACATGCACATTTTTTTTTTTTACATGCACGTGTATTTATTCTTTTTCAAATCCCTTTCCCATCTAGGCCACCACAGAATATGGAGCAGAGCTCCCTTCACTACATAGCAGGTTCCCGTTGGCCATCTGTTCAACACATAGTAGTGTGTATATGTGAATCCCAAACTCCCAATCCATCCCCTCCGATTCCTCCCCCCTGGCAACCACAAGTCCATCCTCCAAGTCTGTGAGTCTCTTTCTGTTTTGTAAATAAGTTCATTTATATCATTTATTTAGATTCCACCTAAAAGTGGTATCATATGATAATTGTCTTTCTCTGTCTGACTTACTTCACTTAGTATGATAAGCTCCAGGTCCATCCATGTTGCTGAAAATGGCATTGTTTGGTTTTTTAATGGCTGAGTAACATTCCATTGTATAAATGTATCACAGCTTCTTTACCCATTTATCTGTCAATGGACATTTAGGTTGCTTCCATGTCTTGGTTATTGTAAACAGCACTGCAATGGACATTGAGGTGCACGTATTCTTTTGAACCATGGTTTTCTCCAGATATATGCCCAAGAGTGGGATTGCTGGATCATATGGTAGCTCTATTTTTAGTTTGTAAAGGAACCTCCATACTGTCCTCCATAGTGGCTGTACCAATTTACATTCCCACCAACAGTGTAGGAGGGTTCCCTTTTGTCCACACCCTCTCCAGCATTTATTGTTTGTAGACTTTTTAATGATGGCTGCTCTGACTGGTGTGCAGTAATATCTCATCGTAGTTTGATTTGCATTTCTCTAATAATTAGCAGTGTTGAGCATCTTTTCATGTGCCTCTTGGCCATCTGAATGTCTTCTTTGGAGAAATGTCTATTTAGGTCTTATGCCCATTTTTTTATTGGGCTGTTTGTTTTTTTGATATTGAGCTGCATGAGCTGTTTTTAGATTTTGGAGATTAATCCCTTGTCAGTTGCTTTGTTTGCAAATATTTTCTCCCATTCTGAGGGTTGTCTTTTCGTCTTGTTTATGGTTTCCTTTGCTGTGCAAAAGCTACATGCACATTTTTATACCCAAATCTCTTAACAAAAAAAAGTCTACTTAAAAGGGGCATTTGCCTTCCTTCCTCAATGTCTTCATATGGTTTATAATTTAGTTGCCTAATTGTGTGTTTTTTACTACAGGAAAATAGTTAATGACTACATATTATTTTATTGCAAGTGTATATCATAATACAATTAACTAAATTCCTATCGATGGATGTTTGGTAGTCTTAGATTTTCAAAGAGTTTTAAATGCTAAAATAAACTCTTGAAATAAGCTCTTACTTTTAGCCTTATAGAAAATTCTTAGAAGATCTCAGAATGATTCTAATAAGTAAACTTATAAGCTCTTTTGTTTTCATTTTTAATAGGTGCAAGTTATATCAAATGCCCTAGAAATGTGACTTAGGCACATTTCTACTTGTACATCTCTAAGTGCAATCATTTCTGTTCTGAATGATGTTACACATCAAGGCATAAATGTTTCCAATGTTATCACTATAAATGTACTTTCATATATAACATGATCATTTCTTTATTGCTTTTTTGGTGACTACAGTATCATTTCTTTTTCAATATAGTCTATCACTTTGCTAGATAGGTCTTCTAGTAAATCAGTAGTATGTTTTTTTTTTCCAGTGTGGGTTTAAGATTCTTATTGATTACTTCTGGAAAAGTGAGACTCCTACAAATTGCATTAGCTGAAAAGGTCAATGGTCCATTAGACTGGCATTTTATAAAGACCTAGACTAGATGCTTCAGCAGAAGCCCAGAAAACAATTACCTTTCATAATGCATCTGTCCAATTGTTCAATATTATACCACAGGGAAAATTTTTCTCCTAATTCCAGCTGGTTATCATTTTATGCTTTGAAACACAATTGATGACCCTTGTAATTTTAGCTTGGCTTGTAAAACTGCACATAGTTTAATGTTTATACTCACATAAATGCCCATTCTGTTGTTTTAATCTTCCTAAGATATTGGCCACCATAATTTTCAATGGCAGCAGGCTTCAAAAGAAATACTTTAAGAAATGATTTCTGAGAAAAACAAAAATTTTGAGTTTAACTGAAACAAAAATACATAGGATAGGTTTACCTGGCATTAGTGCATTCTAGATATCCTATTACAAATATATGATAGAGCAGGGTGGAGAGAGAGCAGCCATGGAAATAGTTTCCCATGTAATGTCTGTAGTATCTTCCTTCTCTACTGCATTTTTATACAGACAATGTGACCTAAGTCTTTATTCTGCTTACTTCCATATCTAATGTTTGTGTTTATTTTCTATCTTCCCAATTAAATTGAAGATTCTCTTAGGTTCTATTAGGAGAACAGGGATGTAGTTTCATAATCATTGCCCTGGAATTTAAGGATCTGGGATTTGTTCTACATGTGTCATTGATCATCTTCATGGTCTTGGAGGAATCGTTTTCTCTTTATGAGTTTCACTTGATTGTTAGGTCTTGCCATCTTCATCATCTGTAGACACTGATACTTTTGTCATATAATCTCAGCCATACCTAGGTTTTCAAGGGTTTATTCCTGCCAATAAATGCAGACTGGAATTAATAAAGTCAGATATCTAGTGAATCTGGATTAAGCTTTGTGTTCTAGGTATTTACAAAACCCCCCATTTCCTCCTCATCCCTACTGTTTTTTGGTACTTCGTGTAATTTAAAGTTTACTGCAGGATCTTGATTGATATGTTAACTACTTTAGGAAATCTTACAAGAGTTCTACTATTTTTAGTTTTGTTCTTCCATGACTTTACAATGATCCTTTTCCCTGAGGTCATGAACCCTAATGAGAGTCTGTTCCAAGAAAGAATTGGTCATGTAGAACCAAGATGTTGCCACTCATCTGTCCTCAAGTACTGTCACTATCTGAGAAATCTGCTTTCTGTCTTAGCCATTATCATGGGTGTCTTTCTATATCAACAAAAAGATGAGAGACGTTTTCAAGTGTCAATCTGTCTAATTTTCTCAAGGGAATCCCTAGAGTGTGACCAGCTGTTACTTGATTCAAACTCTAGCTTCTCCCATCCCAGCAGCCTCCTGAAGTGTTCCAGCATGCTTGGAGACCAAGATTGCCTGTGGTATGATGTTTTTCATTTGTAATATAAAAGGAGCTGAATAAGATTAACTCTAAAGGCTTATTTAACCCTCACTTTATCCGATTTGCTTCTTCAATACAAGGCATGCTACACAAGACACATTAGTCACTGCTTGATCAACAAGAATAAACAAAGAGCATGAAGTATAGATAACTGAACTTCATAAAGCGAATATCTAAGTTATTTAAGAAAATAATTCTGTCTTCCAAATAAGATAGTTTATTGCTTTTAATGATGAAGGGTTCATAGCTTAGGTCAAATGAGTGGAGAAGAGTAACCATACTTTCTAAAGGTCATTGCAGAGGAAGATTTTTTCTCTTTCTTCAGTGGCACTGGTATGATATTTGGAAAGCAATATGCCTGAGGAGATAGGGTAACAGTAGAATAATCTTTTCTCCCACAGAAAGCATGTTTTCATCAACATGGGGTATGTTGAAGTTACTGTAAATGAACAGCCGGCAGTGAAGGCTTCTGTATGCTTCATGTTCCCTTTGATACTGATAGCCAGAGGAGGACTGGAAATTACAATTTTTCAATCTTTTATATAAGAGAGTAAAGAGAGCACATGCTCAAGTAATTTTAAACAATAGGAAATAGGATACTAGACATCAACTAACCTTATTGGGTATAACAAGGGAAGTAATAAACTTTATAAAGTTCATATCTCCTTATAAATACAGTCATCCCTCAGTATCCATGAGGGATTGGTTCCAGCATACTGTCCCTTCCCAGCCGGGAATACCAAAATCCAAGGATTCTCAAGTTCTTTATGTAGAAGGACGTAGTATTTGCATACAATCTATACACATCCTTCCATACATATTAAATCATCTCTAGATTACTTATAATACCTAATATAATGTAAATGCTATGTAAGTAGTTATAAATACAGTGTAAATGTTATATAAATAGTTGCCAGGGTATAGAAAATTCAAGTTTGACTTTCTAGAGCTTTCTGGAAGATTTTTTTCCAAATATCTTTGATCCGAGGTTGGTTGAATCTGCAGATGTGAAATCTGCAATTACAAGTGGCTGACTGTAGATGAAGTTTAAATAAAATGATTAAATGATTAAATTGTATTTTAAATATCATATAGCTCATATATCATAATAAATCTTATTAATTCTGGAAGAAGTACTGTTAACACTTTTTGTCAGGCAATCTGCAGGTATGGAATACTTTCTCTTTCATATTTTCCACAGATATGGGATACTTTCATCTAACTCCTATATAGTAGCTTCACATTATTCTGCACAAAGTTATACAGAGTTGAGTCACATTTTGGAAAAGAGTTCTGAATTCCCTGTGGAAAGTCTTACTTCTGTGAGCATTAGTTTAGCAAAGAAAAAATTCTGTTATTTTGTAATCTTAGTCTAGATAGTGGTTTCCAAGCATACTGAGACGGTACCTTCAGGAATGCAATCCAGGGTAGAATATATATAGATATATGTACAGATATATCAATAAATATGTATATATTTATATTAATATCGATCCATCTAGATAGATTTGTGTACACATACATATATACAATTGTTTTCTCTTTTATGATTATGATTTTGATGTTTTGATATATGATGCTGATGTGTAGCCAATTCTTGTTTAGAAATTTACAAACTAGTATGATTTTCGAACTTTATGGGTAACTTAGGTGCTTGTTAAAAAGCACATTTCCCCAGTCACTGCCACAGAAATTCTTATTCCCTAGTGTGAAATAGGGCTCGTTGCTCCTCTATTTTACAAATCTTTGTAAGTAGATTTTTGCAGGTTGAAAAAATGATGTTTTGCATCTATTGAAAAAATAACCAAGGCAATATTATTAACAACAATAGGAAGTCATAAATAGTATTCAGTAGGGGGAAAATAAAGAGTCTGGTTTTGAGCCATGCTCAAGAGCACATATTCAGTGAAGGTGAATATGTAGATTTGGAACCTGTGACAAAGATACGGATTTTAAGAAGTTTGCTGGAGGCAAATAATGTAGGGAGGGGAAAGAATGACGAAAGTGTCTAGGGAATTCCTTAATATAAGCAGCTATGACTTTTTATCACAAGTAAGAGTGGCCAAATCAAACATTTGATTAATTATTTGTTCTGGTCTGAGTTACATTTCTGTGATTTTTTTCTCTCAGTCTGTTAGAATGAGGGGTTTCCTATTATTAAGTAGCCTAAGAAAAGGACATTTATGGATACTTTTAATTTATAAAATTTAAAGATTTTATCTATATATTCTAACTATTTTAATCAAGTAAACCCACAGCAACGCAAATTCATTTATTTCACCACAGTTAAATACCAATCACAATTGTCCATGTATACCAATTTGAATGAAAGCAAAAATTTAAATACACCCCAGTGAAGACAGCTGTAATCCAATATTGAGGAAGGGTTTCCCTGGTGTATTCTGTAACTAATGTAATAAAAATTCTATAAAACAGTAAGTTCTGAGAGCCACTTACTGTATCAGCCTTTCGCTACCCTATAATCACTTTTCATTTCAGTCTGAAATTAAACAGTGATAAAGCAGACCCAATTTCTTGACTAACCACCTAAGAGCTGGAAAGAGTTAAAAGCAATATAAAACCTTAGATGTGATGCTATTTTTGAATGCAAGTGAGTTTCACCTTCTTTTGCCTCAAGGGAGAGAAATGCGCAGGGAATTTTGTTGTCATCAAGAGCAGCTGAAAGACATCATGATCTATTTGAATTTCTAACATGATGCACAGTAATGAAATATGAGTGCATGTAATTCAATACAAGAATTTGTGTGTGCATGAGTAAAAGATGGTGCCTATGCTTTTTTTCCCCAGCTATTACTAGCCCTTTGGTTGTTTTCTCAAAAATATGCACAGAAAACTGAGTTGGTATTAGTACTCCTGTGTTTAAGGGTCTGTAAATTCTGAAGGCCACAACTATAATACGGTATACATATATACTCACAAATAAGTCCTCTTTTATTTGTATATTTAAAGATTAAGAAGATGAAGCACTATCTAGTAAATTTTATACATATAGAATTCATGTTTTTCAACTTTATAAGAGAAAACCTAGGCATCCATTGAATTATTGAAGTCTTAAGAACTACTAGGTAATTGTAATTTTATTAAGTTTTTAGTATGTGAAAAACATATGCTCAGTTGGACTGTTTAATTCATTTATAATAATGTTAAAACATTTTTTAACACTTTTTGTTCCTAAATGTGGTACATATCTTCTTGTAAACCAATACCTTTAATTCACACAGACAATAAAAAGTAAACAACTATGCCTGACACTGGCTGTTTACTTCAAACAACCAGGCTTTCCATGGGCATGACTAACTGTATGAATTAATACAAAACATGCATTTCTCTGAAAAATTATGATTTTATATTTTCCAGTAAAACTTGAATGTCTTAAAAGGCATTTACACTAACAATAATAGCTAAAATCTATTAAATTTCCACTATATCCATAATATAGAGATATAGGATTGCTAATCTAGCAGGAGCCATGCAAATCAACTAGTATTTAATTTCAATTTTGCAGATAAGAAAATAGATTTTCAGAAAAAATAAATAATTTACCCAAGAGATTTTAGGTATATTAGGCAGTTAATAGGTGGCAGAATCAAGATTTAAACCTATTTCTAAGTGGCTCCGAAGACTGATTATTTTCTTTGTTTAATCATCCTTTTTTGAGTGTTTTGTGAAGAATATCAGTTTTAGTGGAAACAGATATTACAGAGCAACTGTCTTACCCCACAAAATTGACAATAAATTTTGTAAACGTTGGGTTAAAATTAAACAGGTTGCTTTATTATAAGATTTCTCAGAAATTTTAATACTTTAATAAGCAATGCAGGGCTTCCCTGGTGGTGCAGTGGTTAAGAATCCGCCTGCCAATGCAGGGGACACGGGTTCGAACCCTGGTCCGGGAAGATCCCATATGCCACGGAGCAACTAAGCCCGTGCACCACAACTACTGAGCCTGTGCTCTAGAGCCTGCAAGCCACAACTACTGAAGCCCGTGCACCTAGAGCCCATGCTCTGCAACAAAAGAAGCCACCGCAATGAGAAGCCCACGCACCACAACGAAGAGTAGCCCCTGCTCACCACAACTAGAGAAAGCCTGCGCTCATCAAAGAAGACCCAACGTAGTCAAAAATAAATAAATAAAATAAATAAATTTATTTTTAAAAAAAATAAGCAATGCAGATTTCCAAGAGAGAAATAGATTATGTGCCATTTCCTAAACTAATGTGAAAACAGGTCCCTTTTTTCAAAGGGGATAATTTTCTAAGAACTATAAATTTGTAACCATTTTACTCTGCTCCAGTGCCAGGATATTTATCCATTAGATCAGTTGATAGCTTGCATAAGTACAAAAATAAATACTGACTGGTCAACTGATCAAGTCATTAGAATAAATGCAAACACAAGTGCATTTTTGGCCTTTTGAAAATGTCTGGTTGGTTTCCCAGACTCTGCCTCCCAAATCTTCCCATTGCGGACGCCAAGAATGCCCCACTTGCAAGTCCAATCTTCCTTTAATCATTAGGCTGAAATCTCACCTCAGTGTGGAGAGATCCTCACCAAATATTCTGTTCTGTTATAGACATGGCCAGCAGTGTGATGCCAACCTGTCAGACCCTGCCCTGGTTAACTGAATGCTCACTTTGATTTCTTTGGACTAAATGTTTTCCTTGATAATACATGGTTAACGGACACATGAAAACATAAATGCTCAGTCTCACTAATAATAAAAAAATTGCCAAATAAAGTGATTATGAGAAAAAATTCTATCCAATTGAACAGAATTTCTTAAAAAATATAAATCCGACGTTAATGTGTGGTAGAAAGGAGACATACTCCTACCCTACTGGTGGGAGTGCAAAGGTATGCAATTTTTAATAAAGCATTTTGGCAATTTAAATCTAGAAATCCAAAAGGACTCAAAACCTTAGAGAGGCATTTTTTTAACTGAGAGTAGATAGGTTTTGAAAATTGCAGGCAAATATTTATATGTAAGATGTTTGTTGAATTTTATTATGGTAGTGAAAATTCAGAATGAATTAATTTAATTAAGAATGAATAAATTAATTATGGCAACCATGCAAAATAAAATATAATATAGTTACTAAGTTACTACAAAAATGATAATGGCATGGAAAATGTTTATGATATAATGTCATGTTAAATATAAAAAAGGACATTTATATGCAGATTTTCTCAATTTGTGCCAATATGCAATTAAATGTTCTGAGATATTTCTGCAAACTGCTTATGGGTGGTAGAAATCTGATTTTTTTTTTTGTATTTTTGATTTAAAAAAACCCCAAAACTCTCCAAAATTACTATAAAAACTTCAGGCATAGAAATTGATAGAATAAACACTTCCATGATGCTTCAATGAATCTACTTATTTAGTTGCATTACTGTCAAATCACGTTTTTCCTACATTTGTGTAGTTAAAAACTTAAACCACTATATTTACGTTTTTTTCTTTTGAAAGCTTCTTTGGGCTTCAAATTGTCAAATATTACCAAACTTTTCATTTATATATATATATTTTTTTTCTATATTATTATTTTCAAGAGAGGACTTTTACAAACACGGAATTATGCATCTAGTTTTTTGTCATCTCACTCTTTTTTAATTAAATCTTTTTATATTCTAATCTTTGACCTTTCCATATCTACCTATGCTAACATATATGGAGATCTACTTAGGAACAGTCATTTCAGGAAAATCATGTTAAAAATCCTGCAGTGGTTCTCTGCTGTCAGACAAACTACATTCAATCTTAACAAAACAAATTAAGTCCCAATAGTTTGAATAGCTTTCAAGAGAGCCTGATGACTGTCCTGGGTGCCCTTTATTTCTTATTGCCAGTTCTACTCTTCTCAGATTCTAGAAGGGACAGCTTTGGAATTCTAGCTCCTATTTCTAACCTGGCTTCAAGCCCACTAGTTCAGAGAGATTATATGAGCGATAATTTGTTGTGAAAGGTTTTGTGTGTGTGTGTGTGTGTGTGTGTGTGTGTGTGTGTCTGTGTGCAGGCATACACACTGTCACTTGTAAGTTGCTTGAAATGTTCTTTAGTCTTGTTGGTAGGGACTTCTGTTACTCTAGTGGATAGTCCACTTGCAGGAATGGGAACCATGCTTTCAACTTCAGGATTGTTTCTCTTCTATCGCAATTTCTACATCATAATATTTGCTCAGACTAGGAACACAGAAATTTTTCAAATGATGAGGACCAGTTCACTCAGGAGTTATACCTAATTCTAAAGTATCGTTTGAGCCAAACAGAATTTCAACTAGCTTTTACACTATTTCACATTAAGGTACAATAAGTTCTATGATTCTCTGCTATTGACAGCTTCCCTTCTTGCAAGAATATTTCAATTAGCCTTTTAAGCTAACTATTTACTGTAGGTACCTTAGAAGCAAGTCTACTACCACAATGACATTCAGAACAGTGATTTGATTTCCTGGCTCACCAGTTTGGCCAGGAATCACAGTCTTATTATGTTTCAAGGAATTTATGATTCAAAAAAAAATACTTGCTTTAAAATACTCAAACAGCCTGAGCCCTGCAGGTTTCCAGGAATTTAGGACATACTTTATAACTGCTCATTTACATCTATGCCACAATAAAATCACTATTTGGAAGGAAGTGGATGATAGGGGGTTAGCAGGGGCAGAGCAGAAGATATTAAAATTCAAGTAGTCTGCCTGCAAGAATTTGATATTTCATGCCAAACACAAGAAAAAAGAACTCTGATGAATCATCTACTTTTCAAAAGAAAAGAAATTACTTTTGGAGCTTATAAATTTCCTTTCTAGCGACCTAACATAAACTAAATATTGTACATTATATTTTCTCATATTAATTTATTTTATTTAAACCTCACCCAAGCCCTGTAAGGTAGATATTATTAATCTGGGCTTTTGAGGTGTAGAAGTGCTTTATGGTCAAGTGATTGGTCAAGGTCAGACAGATTTCAATTGTTGGACTGAGATAATACATATATCACCCCCAAACCCATGTTATTTCTGCTACATGACACTATCAGTGAACCATAGATTTTTAAGACACTCTGAGTAGACATCAAATAAATTGTAGGTAATTGTTGTAAGCATTACAGCTGAAATTTCATGAATTCTTTGGCATAATATTAATGTATTTGATTATAAAAGAACTTAAGTGCACTTTCACTAAAAATTATAAAATACAGAAAAGTATAAAAAATAGAATATAAAAAAGTAAAACTAAAAAAACATTTTACACAGAGTATAATTTATAATTCATTGATAAACTTATTGTTGAGAGGCAACCAGAGTTACTATTGAGAACATGTCTGCATGAGATTAATTGTTCAGCATCACCACATTAACTTTTAATATATTTTAGAGTATAAGAGAAACCAACTGAAGCTGGCCCCATCTCCATCAGATGGCAAATATGCAGCCATTTATAACTATTTAAGTGACTTTTATTTAAAGCATAGTGAAGAGTCAGATGCTCTTAGCACACTAATATTAGAGTTGTTGTTTTAATCCTCATAGGAAAAAGTTAAAATGATGCTGACATATACATATATATATTCTCATTTGAAATTATACTTGATATCACCAAAGAATAACAAAATAATGATTACCCTGGCAAAAAAACACAATTATTGTGAGCTCACATCACAGTCTAATCTTAAACAGAGGACATGAGAATTCATGTAGATGTATAGATCTCAGAGATAGGGCTCCATGGAAGGGGGTGAGAGACATTAAGAAGATAGAGTGAAACAAAAGAATGGCCTTAAGTTTTTAAGTGAAATTACAGCTTATGTCCCTTCCATACTCTACTGCTGCTTTGAGATCAACCAGAATTTTAGTAAATAACTTGGACACTTTTCCTGGGAGAGTCACTTATATTAGAACAATAACTACTCCTCAGTCTTCTTATAGGGTCTCTGGTGGGGACAAAGATGATGGTCATCAATCTCCACTCCCCCTCACTACCCTGTGACTAGATGAAGTCATCACTGCTTAGAGGCAGCAACAGAGGTAAATACCATCAACACAAAGAGATTGTAAAACTAACTCCTTGACTTCCAGTCACACATAGCTAGGAACAGGAGTAGCAACAAAAATGAGATGATATAATTTCAGTCTATTATTACCTAATATTATACAGTATTTAAAACATTTCTTATGTCATTAAAATGCCTTGAAATCATGACTTAAAGACTGAATACAATTTATTTGTATGGCATTTCAGTGATGGTAATTTTTTATTCATTTCCTTTGAAGATGTCAGCAATATTTTTGGTTTTATTTTTTAAATGTAGTGAACATGTTTTATGTAGAACTCTGTGCTTATCCTTAGGATAAGTTCCCAGCAGTTGATTTACTGAGTCAAAAAAATGTTAACATTTAAAATACTCTTGATATATGTTGCCAATTTATCCTCTAGAGACAGTTCTTTTTATAACTCCTGGCAGCAGCAGAAGCTATCTTTTTACTGCGGTCTTGCCAACACTGAATATTATCATTAAAAATGTATCTGGTGTCTTAAATTTGAATTATTTTCATTATTGGGACTGTACAGTTTTATGTTTATTTGCTTTTTCTAATTTTTCAGTATGAACAATAATAAAATTACTTATTTTCTTTTATATTATGATGCATTATGGAATTGTCATCACCACCCCCAATTTTCAAAACTCATTGTTAAGAGGTAGCAAAGAATAATGCAAAATGCAAGCACTTTGGATACAGAAAGACTTGGGGTTCAAATTCCAGCCCCGATTCTTACATGACTGCAGTTGTAACATCTTTGAGCCTCACATTTTTCATCTTTAAAGTGATAATATTTTAACATCTTTGTGATTTCTGTGTATCTAAAATGTAAGATATATATATATGATATATATGTGATATATATGTGATATGATCAAGCTCTAAACAAACATGAATTTCTGTCTTATAACAGTATATAGAGATAACGTATTTTATTAGAGAGAAATTGTCAAATTAGGCATTTTTTCTGAGAATTTTATACTGGCTTTATATCTTCAAATGAATCCTAATTGCTTTGTTACATTTAGGGTTGCCAAATTTTCAAGATCTTTAAATAAATAGTTGGTGTTGTCTTTGTCTGCAATATATCCCAATGTTCTGGAATGAGTGTAGGTGGAGGAGAGGAAAAATACATAGGTGTTTAAAGGGAAGTTAGATGTGGGAAATCAAGAGCTGGTTTCAAGGTGACTACCCCCTTTGAAGACAAATTTAATGGGACTGATGACTTCCTACTCAATTTTGATCCATCCAAGAAGCAAAATGCTACAAGAAGTGATGTGAATATTTAGGTTTATTGGTGTGCTTTTTTGGTGTGTTTGTTTAAAAGCAAGTAAGTATATAGAAAGGAAAGCAACTTCAGAGGCACATTTTCCATACTCAGAATTTAACTGGATTGAAACAAATTTAATTCTTTAACTTTTAAAAAAAGTTTTAATAAAAAAATCTAAAATGGCAATTCCATGGAATCTACTGAGGAAATTAAAACAAAACAAAACAAAACAGGATTTCACATAAGCCCTAAGTCTCTCTAACCAATTCAATACTTTTAATGAGGAAACTTGGCCATGGCAGATAATTTGTTGTGTGCTTTTGTTACTGAAAGTGTGGTCTGAAGAATGACAGCATTGTTTTCACTGGAAACTTTTTATAAATGCAGAATATTGTTTCCACACCAACCTATTCAAATCTGCATTTTAGGTGGATCTCCATGCATGTTAAGTGCTGTACATCATTAGGCAAAGAGCAAATGCTTGTAGAAATCTATATCCAAGGAATTGCATTGGCTCAGAGTTTGGATTAGTATTAAAGGAAGAAATTGCCTCTGTAAAGACTCAGCAAATCATTTACTCATCAAATAATTATTGGCAAATATAATATGTCAGAAACTCATTTGTAAACTCAGGATAACATTAAAAAAAAAAGCACATAAAAATTACCATCCTATGGAGCTAATGTTCTACAATATGGGAGACATTCAGTAAAACAATAACCAAGTAAGATATGTCAGCTTGTGTTTGATGTCATGTATTTTTAAAAAGTGGCAGTGTAAGAGTGATAGACTTATTTTAAATAGTATGATCAGAGAAGTCATCAATAATAAGTTGACTTTGGAGCAGAGACTGAAGGAGGTAAAAGAGAGAGCTATCCATTTATCTGTAGGTAATAGGTTCCAAGCAGAACACATAGCAAGTGCAAAGGCCGTGAGTCAGGAGCAGTCTTGTCCTAAAGAACAGTCAGGAGGCTGATATAGCTTAATGGCATCATCAAGAAAGAGTTATAGGAGGTGAGGTGGTCTGACAGGTAGCAGACCGCCAGGTAACATACTGTAGGACATCGTAAGAACCTGGCTTTTACTCTGAATGAGAAGGTAAATTATTGGATGGTTGTAAGCAGAAGAATGACAAGATCTGACTCACATTTTAAAATATCCTTGTTATTCTCTGTTGAGAACATAGAGTAGGTGGCAAAGGCAAAGGCGATCCCTTAGAATGTCAGGAGAGTAATTCTGAGGAGAGCTTACTGCAGCTTAGATCAGGATGGTAGCTAAATGAATCCTGAGGAAAGAGGAAACAGGATTTGTGGATGAGGATGGAAGTGCAGCTCTCTTCTCAACTTCATGAACACTTTCCCAGCAAAAGCAAAGTGTCAAATAGCACTGCCTCACTGCCACTGAGTGGAGATGTAATCTCTGCTTCCATCTAGTCCTGTTGACAAAAGGGGGTGGAAATAGAATGCTCATCTCATATCACTTCATTTCATCTAACTGATGTCTGGTGGGGGATGGAGTTTCAGCCTTGCTGGGCTCTGATGACATGGGGAGAGGGAAAGGGCCTGGGTTTAATGGAGTGCAGATTAACTCCCCTTGTTCTACCTCCTTCACGCTTGATGCTACTGGATGGTGATAGAGGCTCAGCCTTCTGCTGACCCTCACTAACACTACCTAGGCAAAGAAACCAGGTCAGAAGACTGGGAGTACTGCAGCCTGCCTCCAGCACTTGTTAAAATTCATCTCTCCATTGGCCCTACCAACACCATCCTGCTAGGGACATTTGAGCACCGTGGCTTGCTTCCACCAAGCAGTGAGTAGAAAATCAGCTCCTCACTCAGGCTTACTGAAACTGCAAGGATGAGGAGGTCAGTTTTTCCATTGGTGTTTTACTAAAGTAGGGCACCTGTTGTCAGAAAGGTTTTCTGTACTGTTAGGCTTCTCTTTCCAAGTCCTTTTGGCTGGGCAGCACACTTTCCTTGAAGTTTTTGTTTGCTTGTTTCTGTTTTTTCTGTGCTTTTTGTTTTTTCTGTACCTGTTTTTGGTTCTGGGCTGGAGGCTTTTCTGCAGCTCCTTGTCTGGGAGGCAATGAAGAAAAATCAGGTAATTTTCCACCATGTTTTTCCTCAAGCCCCAAGGTCTCTGTGCAGTCGTTTTTCTTTCTACCTATATTAGTTTCCCAAGACTGTCACAACAAATTACCGTAAGTTTGGCAGCTTACAACAACAGAAATTTATTCTCTCACAGGTCTGAAGGTTAGATGTTTAAAGTCAAGTTGTTGGCAAGTTCATGCTTCCTCCAAAGTTACTAGGAGAGAATCTTTCCATGCCTCTTCCAGCTCCTGGTGTCTCCTGGTGTTCCTTGGCTTGTGGCAACATAACTGCAAATTCTACTCCATCTTGCGCGGCTTTCTCCTCTCTGCATCTTCCATAAAGACCCTGGTTATCAGATTTAGAGTCTTCCCTAATCCAGGATGATCTTACCTGGATATCCTTAATGATTTACATCTGCAAAGATACTTTTTCCAAATAAAGTCATATTTGCATGTTCCAGAAGTTAGAAATTAAAATCTTCTGGAAGGACACTATTCAACTAACTACAGCAACTTTCAGAGCTTTCTTATATTTGTTTGTTGTGTTATGTCAAATATGTTTTATTCACAAAAGGAAGAACCTGAGAGGAATGGGGCTACTGCAAAACACTTCATTTTTTAATACTTAGTTTTTTGCTTCTGTGTTCTAGTGAGAACAGGTTTTTAAATTGTTTTTTGAGTGATAGGAATAGACTAATGGAATTCTGAACATGAAAATAGTCCCTCATTGGAAAAAAAGCAGAGCATCAATGCCCTGAGGGCCTTTATCTTGGTTTATCGGTGTCCTCTCTCTTTTCCTCTACTTAATACTTTTATCAGTTATCTTTTGCTACCAGAGTGCTCCATAACAAACCACCCCAAAATTCTGTTGCTTAAATGATAACCATTTATTAATAAGATGAGAATTTTACTCTAAGATCAACTGGGTGATTTTTCTGATCTCAGCTGACCTAATATGGTTTTGGCTGAGGTGACTGGGAATACTCACTCTTTGCCCTTTGTTCCTCATCATCCAGAAAGCTAAGGTGGCGATGGCCTCATTGGTGATGGCAGAGGGCCTGAGTGAGCAGAAACATGCAAGTGTTTTTACAAGCCTCTGCATCATATATGTTAGCATCATATTGGCAAAAAAAAAGGTTGTATGGCAGGGCCCACAGTGAGAGTAGAAGGACACGGCTGCATTGCAACTGAGGTCATTTGTGTAATCAATCTACCATGATGCTACTATTGTCCTGGGGTGCCAAATAGCATGTGTACTCTGATATCAACTTCAAAAAGAGAAAGAATTTCTTAGAATCCACTGACTCACCTCAAACATAAAATTCATGTAAATGTACATGACAATATACCTATATACTATATACATGTATGTGTGTATATATGTATATATGTATATGTATGTGTATATATATATATATATGTATATATATATATATATATAATGTATTGCTTTCTCAGCATTTCCTTTTCCTTTAAGTTTTAAATAGCACTTTCATCTATTTGTAGCTGGTCAATAAATGGGAAAAGATCTTTATTTTTTAGGGCTCTTGATATATTGTTGGAGTGAGAGGGGATCAAGACATAAACTGTCCTTTTCTGCTGAGAATTTCAATTAATGCTGCCGTGTCCCTAAAGAGAGATTCATGTTCTAATAATGACTCCTCCTTCCTCTAAGCAAACAAAACTTTTATTCCCTCAAGACAACTGTCTGTGCACATTTGTCCTTCAGAGTTTCTGAATTTAATTCACATGGTGTAATTAAACTGATGTAATATGTTAATCCTATAGCAAATAACCTATAGCTTTTGTGTCATGATAGAATTTTAACAGAGATATTTTGAAGTGAGAGGACTTTAGTGTTTAAGAAATGTTCCCAGACCTGGAGGCTCCTTGTTGATTGAGATAAGTATGCTATGTGATCAAGCTCAAAGGAGGTCACCTCTTCATTCCCTTACTCTGGTTTTCAAAATCAGATACCTTAAAGCATTCCAAAGAGCTACCAATGATACTAAACAGTTCATTGATCTTTAGACACTTACTCCAGTCACAGAAGAGACCTAAAGCATCCTTAATTTATTCAGTACAGAATAGATGTCTTAAATTCTGTTGTGGTGGCCTCATTTTGGAAGTGTGGGAAGGACAAGGAGTGTAAACTTGTATACGGGACATTTCCTACAATATATATTTTAATCAGTTTGCTTGGGAAAAAAAAGAACTAAGCATTGTACTGAGTACGTTTAGTTTACTCATGGTGAGGGGTTTTTTTGTTTTGTTTTGTTTTTTTGTTTTTTGTGACACAATATTTAAAATACAATCAGAAACAATTTTTTACCAGTCAAGTGAACTGGAATTAATATCGCTTCTATCTCTTGATATTACTATAACTTGTTTCTGAAGCAATGCAAAGCAATTGAGTCAATAATTCAATTTCCAACTTTGAATAAATATGAATATATAACACCTATTACACATTATATAATGGGTAGAAAGACAATTTAAAAAAAAAAAACCAAATCTCCTCTCTTATGTAAGATTCAGAGGGAAAGCAACCCATGAGGCCAAGATCCTGCCCTGATACGTAAGAACTGTGGCACAGGGAGTATCATGAATATACTGAGTCCAGATCAGGAGATGGAAACTTAAGATGCATGGTTGCTTGATTAGGAGCTATTTTGAAACCCAATTAGACCCTCAGGATTTCCTCTGCAGAAAAAAATCACCTGTACAAAAAACACCAAAAGCAAGGAGTCTCGTTATGACTCTAAAGAGATCACACCCATCACAACTATCATCAACTACATCCCTTTGGAAGATTAGGACTTAAGTTGTAAGTATATATTGCTTTGGTAGAAGAATTGGTAGATTAGATGGGGGATAAGAATCGCTCTCTCCCTTTCTTATACAGATACCACACTCAATATATAGGTCTATTTGTATTTGTAATCACCTCTATTAAGGGTTCTCACATTTAGACAAACTGAAAAGAAAGTCTGAAAGTTATACCATTGTGCCATCAGTATTCCAGCAACTTAAGAACCATTTTAAACTATTGCTGATTGATGCTATTCCAATTATTACGAAAAGCTTGCCATTCCCTCTGGACCCTATTTTTTAATATAAATGGATGTAGTTTTGTGTTATATTTTGCAAGCTTATAATTTGCAAAATTATAATATGATTTATAATATGATAATAATTTTATAATATGATAAGGCACAATCCAAATAAAATGTAAAAGTTAAAGGCATTCTTGTTATTGTGTCAACTGTGTTTGAAAATGTGAATATGTCTATAAGCTTTGAACACCATGCTGAATAAAAGATCAGAATTAATAAATTGTAAAAAGTACAGTAAGATTACCTAAGTGCTATTTAAAGTGTGTCCAGGAAGAGGCTGACCTAATTTCAGAAAAGTATATGTGCCTGAAACCAGTTCCTGTAATGGATTTGGTTCTTGCCTTACTTGGTACACTTGTGAAAGTATATGAATTCACCTTGCCTGTTTTTGAAAGGGAAATCTATTATATGCTTTTTTTTTTTTTTTTGGGAAAAGGTATCATTTATTTATTTTTTATTTTATTTTTTTTCAAGTCAATGTACTTTATTTTTTATTATTTTACATCTTTATTGGAATATAGTTGCTTTACAAAGTTATGTTAGTTTCTGCTGTATAACAAAGTGAATCAGCTATATGTATACATATATCCCCATATCCCCTCCCTCTTAAGCCTCACTCCCACCCCCCCATCCCACCCCTCTAGGTGGTCACAGAGCCATCTAGGTGGATGATCAGTCCATTGTTGAAAGTAGGGTGTTAAAATCCCTTACTATTATTGTGTTACTGTCGATTTCTCCTTTTATGGCTGTTAGCATTTGCCTTATGTATTTAGGTGCACCTATGTTGGGTGCATAAATATTTACAATTGTTATATCTTTTTCTAGGATTTATCCCTTGATCATTATGTAGTGTCCTTCTTTGACTCTTGTAATAGTCTTTATTTTAGTCTATTTTGTCTGAGTATTGCTACTCCAGCTTTCTTTTGATTGCCATTTGCATGGAATATCTTTTTCCATCCCGTCACTTTCAGTCTGTATGTGTCCCTAGGTCTGAAGTGAGTCTCTTGTAGACAGCATATATACAGTTCTTGTTTTTGTATCCATTCAGCCAGTCTACGTCTTTTGGCTGGAGCATTTAATCCATTCACATTTAAGGTAATTATCGATATGTACATTCCTATTACCATTTTCTTAATTGTTTTTGGTTTGTTTTTGTAGGTCTTTTCCATTTCTTGTGTTTCCTGCCTAGAGAAGTTCCTTTAGCATTTGTTGTAAAGCTGGTTTGGTGGTGCTGAATTCTCTTAACTTTTGCTTGTCTGCAAAGGTTTTAATTTCTCTGTCAAATCTGAATGAGATCCTTGCTGGGTAGAGTAAGCTTGGTTGTAGGTTTTTCCCTTTCATCACTTTAAATATGTCCTGCCACTCCCTTTTGGCTTGCAGAGTTTCTGCTGAAAGATCAGCTGTTAACCTTATGGGGATTCCCTTGTATGTTATTTGTTGCTTTTTGCTTGCTGCTTTTAATATCGTTTCTCTGTATTTAATTTTTGATAGTTTGATTATTATGTGTCTTGGCATGTTTCTCCTTGGCTTTATCCTGTATGTATGGGACCCTCTGTGCTTCCTGGATTTGCTTGACTATTTCCTTTCCCATGTTAGGGAAGTTTTTGACTATAATCTCTTTAAATATTTTCTCAGACCCTTTCTTTTTCTCTTCTTCTTCTGGAACCCCTATAATTCAAATGTTGGTGCGTTCAATGTTGTCCTAGTGGTCTCTGAGACTGTCCTCAATTCTTTTCATTATTTTTTCTTTATTCTGCTCTGCAGTAGTTATTTCCACTATTCTATATTCCAGGTCACTTATCTGTTCTTCTGCCTCAGTTATTCTGCTCCTGATTCCTTCTTGAGTATTTTTAATTTCATTTATTGTGTAGTTCATCATTGTTTTGTTTGCTCTTTAGTTCTTCTAGGTCCTTGTTAAACATTTCTTGTATTTTCTTCATTCTGACTCCGAGATTTTGGATCATCTTTAGTATCATTACTCTGAATTTTTTTTCAGGTAGACTGCCTATTTCCTCCTCATTTGTTTGGTCTGGTGGACTTTTACCTTGCTCCTTCATCTGCTGCATATTTCTCTGTCTTATTTTGTTTAACTTACTGTGTTTGGAGTCTCCTTTTCACAGGCTGCAGGTTTGTAGTTCCTCTTATTTCTGGTGTCTGTCCCCAGTGGGTGAGGTTGGTTCAGTGGCTTGTGTAGGCTTCCTGGTGAGGGGACTGGTGCCTGTGTTCTGGTGGGTGAGGCTCGATCTTGTTCCTCTGGTGGGCAGGGCCGCATCCAGTGGTGTGTTTTGGGGTGTCTGTGAACTTAGTATGACTTTTGGCAGCCTCTCTGCTAATGGATGGCATTCTGTCCCTGTTTTGCTAGTTGTTTGGCATGGAACATCCAGCACTGGAGCTTCCTGGTTGTTGGGTGGAGCTGAGTCTTAGTGTTGAGATGGAGATCTCTGGGAGAGTTCTTGCTGATTAATATTACATGGGGCCAGAAGGTCTCTGGTGGTCCAACGTCCTGGACTCAGCTCTCCCACCTTGGAGGCTCAGGCCCAATACCTGGCTGGAGCACCAAGTCCCTGCCAGCCACAGAGCTTGGAAGAAAAGGAAGAAGAAGAAGAAGAAAAAGAGGAACAGACAGAATGCCAAGACAAATGGTAAAAGCAAAACTAAACAGAAAAAATCACACAAAGAAACATACACACACACTCACAAAAGGAGAAAAAAAAAAAAGGAAGAGAGAAACCAAACCAATAAACAAATCCACAAACAAAAACAATCACTAAAAACTAAACGAAGAAAAACATAAAACCAAAAACAAATCAAACGTAGAAGGCAAACCCCAAGTCCACAGTTGCCCCCAAAGTCCACTGCCTTGATTTTGGAAACTCTCATTTTCTATTCAGGTATCTGCACATGCAGGTTTTACCAAGCCGACTGCTGGGATTTAGTTTGCTGCTCCTGAGGTTGCACAGAGAAATTTCCCTTTCTCTTCTTTGTTCGCACAGCTCCTGGGGTTCAGCTTTGGTTTTTCCCCCGCCTGTGCATGTAGGCTGTCCTCAGGTGTCTGTTCCCCACCCAGACAGGAGGGGGTTGAAGAAGCAGCTGATTAGGGCTCTCTTGCTCACTCAGGCCGGGGAGAGGGAGGGGCATGGTAGTCACAATTGGAATGCGGGGCGTGCCTGCGGTGGCAGGGGCCAGCACAACGTTGCAACAGCCTAAAGCACGCCATGTGTTCTCCCTGGGAAGTTGGTCCTGGACCACAGGACTCTGGCAGTGGCGGGCTGCACAGGCTCCTGGGAGGGTGTGGGTAGGGACCTGCACTTACACACAGGATTTTTGGTGGCAGCAGCGGCAGCGATAATAGTCCATGCCCACCTCTGGTGTCTGAGATGAGAGCTGGCTGACTCCCATCTCTGGAGCTCTCTTAGGCAGTGCTCTGTCGTCTGTGGGCACACAGAGCAGGAAGCCCCTCTCCTTGCACACCCCAAGACAATGTTCTCTTGCCTCTCCAGGATGTCCAGACTTTTTCCCGTATTCCCTCCCAGCTAGCTGTGGCACACTAGCCCCCTTCAGGCTGTCTTCATGCAGCCAACCGCAGTCCTCTCCCTGGGGTCTGACCTCTGAAGCCCGAGCCTCAGCTCCCAGCTCCCACCCACCCCTGCAGGTGGGCAGACAAGCGTCTCAGGCTGGTGAGTGCTGGTCGGCACCGATCCTCTGTGCAGGGATCTCTGCTTTGTCCTCTGCACCCCTGTTGCTGCGCTGTCCTCTGTGACTCCAAAGCTCCACCCCCCGTTCCTGTCAGTGAGAGGGCTTCCTAGTGTGTGGAAACTTTTCCTCCTTCACAGCTCCCTCCCAGAGGTGCAGGTCCCGTCCCTATTCTTTTGTCTTTTCTTTTTTCTTTTGCCCTTCCCAGGTACGTGGGTATTTTCCTGCCTTTTTGGAAGTCTGTGGTCTTCTGCCAGCATTCAGTAGGTGTTCTGTAGGAGTTGTTCCACATGTAGATGTATTTTTGATGTATTTATGGGGAGGAGGGTGATCTCCACATCTTACCCCTCTGCCATCTTGAAGGTCTCTCCCTAAATATGCTTTTTATTTACTGCATAAGATTTTATTCCAGAATTCATAAGGTAAGACTTAAAAAATTGATTTGAATATCTTGGTAAGCCCGGAAGAGCTATGTTTAAAGCATTATTATTATTAAAAAACTTAAATAAGAAGTTACCATGGTATTTAAAATCAATATTACTTTTTCTACCAGCTGCTTACTGGGTCATATCAAGCAAGCTTATTCATAGTTTGAATGCTCCAGCTGTGAACTCTCCAGTAGAGTTGTTCTTTGCTTCAAACCATTCAGGAAGTTACCTCTCTCCTTCCACAATGTTAAAATGACTCCTCTGGCAATTATTTAGGCAGATTTTTTAGAAGAAAATACCCTTTTTTATCAAATGGCTAACCCCTGCTGTTTTAATGAATATTACTTCTTTTCATTTAATGCTATGAGGGGAGATTATTGTAAACAGAAGCTGTTTTCATCTATATAAAATAATTTATAAACTCATGACTTATTTCTATGGAAACACTGTTAAAGCAGCAGCACATCTGGTATGTGAAGATGATGAAGCATTATTTAAATAAAAACTCTTGCCTCGCAGACCTTAATGGATGAGATTGACACAGCTAGTTTTAAAACATGGATCTATTTTTAATTTTTAAATACGTTATTAAAACTAAGGCAGAGATGAAAAAATGCACACTAGTCAGAAATTCATACAAATCCTATTTTAATGTTCAATAAACTGAATGCTATTATGCAACTTAAAAGTGTATTTTTTTCAAGTTTCATAGAAAATTAATTTTTTCTCAATGCATTAGTCCTTATAACCTCAAACTCCCATTTAAAAAAAAAAACCCAACTGTAATACAGAGGAAAACTGCAGAAAGCATATACTCTTATCCAGGTGTCTCCAACCCCCGGTCCGTGGACCGGTCTGTTAGGAACCGGGCCGCACAGCAGGAGGTGAGCAGCGAGCAAGCAAAACTTCATCTGCCGCTCCCCCATCGCTCGCATTACAGCCTGAACCATCTCTCCCGCCCCCCCACTGGTCCGTAGAACAACTGTCTGCCGTGAAACCAGTCCCTGGTGCCAAAAAGTGTTAGGGACCACTGCTCTTATCATCCAACTTACAAATAAAAATCACTTTCTTAGTTTTTAAATGATCTTATGTTTTATCTTCCAAAATTTGATTATAACTATCATGAAGACAAGGATTATGCCATAGACATTATATCCAGGATAGCTTATAAATATAATGTCAAGAAAATAATGGGTTTTTTTTAAACTGTCATGATAAAATGATGTACTTTTTGTTTTCCAGAGTATGTCAAGGCTGAAATTAACATGTGACCTTTAAAACACTATGGCAAATTAATATTCATAGGGGTTTTTGGTGTGTGCTTCCATTCGTTAATTTTATTGTGAAGATATGCTCCAGACTTGACAAGCTTCATTTCCTAGCGCACTATCATAAAGGTATAAAGCACTGCCCAAAGCTAACATATGTTTTCCTCCTTACCATTTCATTCATTCTTCACAATGAGTAAAGTTAATCAGGTGGAAAAAGAAGTTCTCTGAAGGACTTGTAATGTAGGAAGTATGACCTGGATAAAAAGCCATTTAGAAGCAATAGGGGTTATTGGAACAAATTCTTAGGAGCCAATATATTGTTAATCCTGAGAATGGAGAGTGGTAATTACATTTACAAAGATACAGAGTTGATATGTTAGATTACACCCGTGGCTTATCCAGTACAATATTCTCTTGTTAATAGGGTTTCTAAAAGGCAAGACATAGGCCTTAGTAGTTAGGATACTCCATTTTCCTTTAATAGCTATTTATGGCTCTGCCTTTTATCAATTAGCTCAAATGTTTCTGGAATCCATTATATTTCCTCTACAAAGTAAAACAAACAAATACACTGAACAGAATCTGGGTTGCCAGATTCAAAATATGCCAGTGTCATTTCTTAGATTCCTGGATCATCTATTCACTGTTTCCATTTGTCCTTTTCATAATAAGAGTTATTTGTAAATCAAAATGATTCATTATTCTTTTCCTTTCAGGTCTATTCTTATTTTGCTTTGATGAGCCAGCTAGTACTTTGAGTAGCAGCCATCAGTTAAATAATGCAAAACTTTAGGCTGAAGATAGAGGTGTTAATCAAGTTTCCATTTCTGTATTTACTGATTATTTCTGAATATTTTAAAAGGCTGATAAATTCTGGCTTAGAAGAGGTTTCTCCAGGGTTGTATATACAATTTTCTTGACTTACACTGTTAGTAATGTGAAAGTAAGTGTTATCCTGGGAAACACAATGAAAAGGACCAGTTGTGAGAGGAAATCAAGCATTTATACGTAGCCAAGCAAAGAGAGGAAAAAACAGTCAAACCAATTAGTCCGGTTGGCTAATGGTCTTTTTAATGAGTGATCTTGACAGCTGCACTGTAACTTGGGGGGCATATTCTAATATTGATTGAACTAAACTTCCATAATTATCCTGAGTTCTTGTATGCTACAATTTATTCTAGATGATTGTGGTCTTAGTTCATACACCTAACTCTGGTTTTATATCCAGTTATTTATCAGTAATAATTTGTTGGAATTACGTCTAATAGTTAACACTATACCCTCGAATGCTCTATTTGTTAATGCACCTACAAGGTGGGTTAAAGCCCCTTTTAAGGTGTATATCTGTATCTTTCAAAGGTGATCTGTGTAAGTTACTTACTTTATAAGAATTGAGATGGCTTAGTCGACATAAAGGAAGAATTTATTAGTTGAATTATTGGAATAAGTATTAATATCATTTGGGGTTTTAAAAATATTCAATCTCATTATATGATGTGAATAGAGTTATCTGTAATCACAGGTAGAATTGGGGTCAAAATGAAATTCTACACCTCTGAGAACTTTCAAATCTTCTACTTGAATTTCAATATTGAATCTTCTCAAAATTAATCAGAATATATTAGAATATAATTATGAAACAATCTTTTATCCAGAAAGTTCAAATGCAAATATTGCCTCTTTGCAGAGTATAGAGATTGGTTAGGTGAGAGAATTGTAATTTAACTGAGAGCACTATATTCTTATTTATTCAAATTAATGTAATTATTATCTAACTAATTAGCTAGAAACACGACTTGTTCTATTATTCATTAAATGTGAAAATTATTCCCAGAAAAAATAACTCTCAGTGAAAAACTGATCTAAAGGATTACATAAAGCTTAAAATACATACAAATGAAACAGTAGTAATTTACTTTAGAAATAATTTTTGTTAAGCAAGGTGAAGAAAATAGGTGGATTCTACCATTGACTAGTTATTTAAAAGAAGATAACTTTGATTAGACGAAGCAGAAAGGAATATGTAGCATTCTATGCTTATCTTTACAGAAATAATTGAATCAACTTGTCCATGTTGGGAGATTATAGTTTACAAATTAAAATTATAAGATTATACCTTTAATTACTATTACTATATAGCAAGAGCACCAAGGAAGAAAAATACACTTATCAATTAAAAATAAAAAATTAATAATATGAGGATATCTATCAATCATTAAGTATTCATTAAATTCTGCATTAGGTGTTTTAACAAAAAGAAAGAAGTAAAAGATATAGCATTGTGGATTTTCATTCTGTACCAAAACAGAGTGTGGATATTAATTGTGTTAGAAATTTTCTTCCAATTTATAATAAGTGCCAGAATGTATTATATTAAATCATATTACAAAACTGTGAAAAGAGTTGGTTATTTCATATGAACACAAAAGCTATTGTAACTTGCAAACAACAAAAAGATAATCTTTGAAATAAGATCATCGACCTATTTTTCATGATTTATCAAAAGGTACAAGATAACTACATTTCATAATGTACAAGGATGACCATTCTTTTCCTTTGCACCCAAATCCTTGCTTAATTTAAAAACTTAGTGTATGACTTATGGACTTAGGTGTGTCTAAATATTTCGTAAGGCACATACGTTATACACTAAAAGAGATATTTTCTATGAGTTAGATGGAAATTTGAACAACTGAAAACTCTCTAAATCTCAAATTAAAAACTTTTTAAATAAAAAAATGATAGAAGAATTTGAAGAGTTGACACAAATAAGTTCCAGAATAAAATTTGGCATTTAATATTAATAATTTAATGATATCTCAGACTCATAAATTATAATGTATCAATTTAGTTTTCTATGTACAACCAAAATCAGAAAAGAAATGTGTTTGCTTATGGGATAGAGGAACATCTGAGAACAAAGTGAAGCCATGCACAGATTTTATGTACATATATGTGTGTGTGTGTATATATATATATATATATATATATAGTCTATATATATACAATCTGTACATATATAATTCAGTTGTATAACATATACAATACAATATATACAATCTGTATATATGTAATTCAGTTGCTTAATATATATACAGTTGCATGTAATATATATATAATGCATATATATGTAACTGTGTATATATATTATAACTATATATTTATTCTATGTATATACACACATATATATGGTTATATAATATATATATGCCATTGCATAACCACTACCACAATCAAGATATAGAATATTTCCATCACTTCAAAAAATTTCCCTATGCTCCTTTATAGTCACCCTCCCAACCTCACTTCTGACCACTGACAACTGCTGACCTCTTCTCTATTGCTGTAGTTTTCCCTTTTCCAGAATTTCATATAATTGAAATGTCACATAGTACGTATTCTTTTGAGTCTGGATTTCTTTTTACTTAGCGTAATGCTTTGGTGATTCACCCATGTTGTTTCAGGTGACAGTAACCCATTCCTTTTATTGTTGAATAGTATTCCATTGTATGGATGGACTACAGTTTGTTCATTCATTAACCAGTAGAAGGACATTTCAGTTGCTTCCAGTTTTTGATAATTTTGAATAAAGTTGCTATAAGCAATTGCATAAAAACTTTTTGTATGAACATATGTCTTCATTTCTCCAAGAGTGGGATTGCTGCGTAGTGTGTGAATAATAATAAACTTTTCCAAAGTGATTGTAGCAGTTTGCATTTTCACCAGACTTATATGAGAGATCCAGTTGCTGGGTATCCTCACCAACAGTTGATACTGGCTTTTATTTTTCCAAGCCATTCTAATTACTGTGTAATGCTACCTCGTTGGGGCTTTAATTTGAATTTCCCTAATGACTAGTGATGTTCAGCATCTTTTCATGTGGTTATTTGCTATCAGTCTCTCTAGGAAAATATTTGTACAAATATCTTGGTTTTTTCAAAAAAAGAATGAGTTTTTTCCTCTTCTTATTGAGTTGTTTCAGATGTTCTAGGTAATATTTTATTATCTTCTATGTGTTTTAAGATATTTTATCCTAATATATATGTTTTCATTTCCTTAAGAGTTTCTTCCAAAGAGCAAACATTTTCTTAGATAGTACACAAAAAGCATGAATCACAAAAGAAAACTGATAAATTGAACATATGTTCACAATACAAAACTGTCTTAACTACTCTTTCTAGTAAATCTTAAAACTAGGTAGTGTAAGTCCTCCAATTTTGTTCTTTTCAAAATTGTTTTGGCTATTACATATCTATTGGGTTTTTGTCATATACATTTTAGAATTAGCTTGTTAATTTCTAAAATAAAAGAAATTTAAAAATCAAATTATGCTTGGGATCATATTGACTCTAAACATCAACTGAGGGCAGAATTGACATCTTAATAATACTGACTCTTCCAGTCTATGAACATGTTATGTGTTAGAAAACTCAAGAGAAGAAGGAAAGTATTGTATTCCCATCCTTTTACTTATTATAGTCTTTCTTCCTCCTAATGTTTCATTGCTCTTTTTAAAAATTTATTTCATTTGTCTTTAGGGAACTATTTTAAAACTTTTTTTGAGGATAGGTCTGACTGTGACAAATTTGCTTAGTTTTTCTTCAATTAAGAATATTTTTTGATTTCCCTTCCTTGCTGGAGAACATTTTTTCAGACTGTAGAATTCTGGGTTAACAGTTCTTTTCTTTCTGCATTTGAAGTGTTGTACTACTTCCTTTTGGCCCACAAGACTTCTAAATGAAAGTGCACTGTCATTCAAAAATTTTTTTCAACTATTGGTCAGGTATTGTTTGTCTCTCACTGCTTTCAAGATTTTAAATTTTTCTTTAAGTTTCAGAAGTTTGAGTGTGATGTGTCCCTGTATGGATATCTTTGGAGTTATCCTAAGGTTTTACTCAGCTTTTCAAACCTGTAGCATTGTATTTTTTACCAATTTTGTTAAGTTTTCACCCATTGTTTCAAGTTCTTTTTCAACCCCATGTACTTTCTCCTTTCTTTATGAGATTCCAATGATATAAAAGTTAAATATTTTGTTATAATCCTACATGCCTCTGAGGATCTGTTTATTTATTTATTTATTTTAGTCTATTTTCTGTCTGTTGTTCAGACTGGGTAATTTCTACTTTTCAATTATCTGGTTCATTGATTATTTTTCTGTACCCTCCATTCTGCTATTGAGCCTGTTCATTAAGGTTTTTATTCAGTAATTGTGTGCTTTAGTTCTAAAATATGCTTTAGGATCTTTATGTCTTCCATTTATTTGCTGAGACTTTCTATTTCTCATTGCTTTCAAGCATATTTATAATTGCTCATTTAGCTTTTTAAGAATGGCTGCTTTAAAAATTTTTGCCTAATAATTCTACCATGTTTGTCATCTCCATATTGTCATCTTTTAATATTTTTTAATTTTTGAGCCCTTCATGGTTCTATCATTCTGAGTGATTTTCTACTGCAAACTGGACATTTTGGGTGTTATGAGTCTCTAGATCTTATTTAAACTTTCTGTTTTAGCTGCCTTCCTTTGACATTGGTCTAGCAGAGGAAGGAGAGATAACTTCCTTACTGCTAAGTGCTGCTAGAATTTTAAGTTCTCCACAGTCTCTGTTGAGACCTGAAATGGGGGCTTCCTGTCACTGCCAGTGGGGGGCTCAAACTCCCTATATGTTTTCCAGTTCCACCATTTAGGGCTGCTCATTACCATCCAGCAAGGATGATACTTCTGGCTTCCTGTTCAGCATTCTCTGACATCATCTTAGCTGTGGGGTGGGGGTATCTTGTTATAACCTGGTGAGAGAAGTATAGGCTCCTTACTTCGCATTTGCTGGTGTGGGTGATAATATGTCTACAGTATTTGCGGTGTTTGGCTAGAGTAGAGTGGTTACCATTTAAAATTTTCTGTTTTGAAAAGTTTCCTACCCCTTTCCTAGTTCTTTGACTAGAAAAGTAGGGTTTGGGATGAACTTTCTTTTTCTATGCCTTTGATGTATCTACATCGCCAGTTTTTTCAGCTTCAACTCTGAAATATATGAAGCAAAAAGATAACACAGGAAACTCACCTGTGTTCTACTGTCATTCCTTGGGTCCTGAGGCCACCAGCCAGTGTACATACTACTCTACACCTTTCAGAGTTTTATGGTTGTTTTATGTATAATGTCCAGAGTTTTCAGTTCTACTTAGTGAAAGGAATAGGAAAAAGTATGTCTATTCCATCTTTCTAGAAGCTAAAGTCCCTAGGATTTATTTTAAACCAGTTTAATTGAATCTATTTTTAATATTGGAATATTGCTTCACATATATGTATATATATATGAAAGAGAAGTAATATTCAGTTGGAAGAAACTCATCAAAAATGCAGTAATTGTGAGTTTTAAACAAATGTCTAAAATATTATTTCCATTTATATAGACAATTAATCCAAAGAAATAGTCAAAATACAAAACGATGGAAAATGTCTACCTGCTAGTAATATCAGTCATAGTGAAATTTTCATTAACTTTTGTTATAATTGCTATTAAGTTATTTTTTAAAGGAAAAAAGTTCATTTAAAAAATTTTGTAAACTCTTTTTGTTTGCTGGTTTGAATTAATTTTTAAAATCTGGTCATTTTATTCTTACTATAAAAATTAATTCTTGCTTTTTGTGTCCAATAGTTTTATTATCAGAAGATTAATTCTTGAGCCATTTTCAAGTCATCTGATACAGAATGATCCTAGGAATCAAAATCGAATTATAGCACATATCCTTTACTTACTGATTCTTTAATATGCCATAGACATGAGACATAATATTGTACCATAATAACTCCTAATCTCTTACATAGAAAAATATTTAATGATCATTAATTAGTATACATATGCATACATATATATGTGTCTATATATAATTTTACCTTTTTTCCAATTATTTCATGGGTAGCTCAATGAAATAGTTTTCTTAACATAATTTTTGTCCCCAGAACATAACAATAAATTTGAAGCCAGACACCTGTGATGCTTTCCTGAATTCCCTTACTTCATTTGCTTTAACTGTAGCAAGAATTCACCCCTCACTATAATCTAGAATTGCAAGTAAACATCACTCTCTTGGACAAATGTTGGATCCATGTCTAATATATGGAGGCCGTTGAAGTTCAATGAAATGTATTTTTGACTCTGTTTGCAATCTCACCATGAGCCCTGAGTCCATGCTGTCGAACTTTTAACATTATGACTAACTTCTACATCTAATATTTCTTTGATTTCAAGATACTTGAAACTGAATTATTGGTGCTGCCTTTACCACATTGCCTTAAGTCCTTTGGTGGATGGATCTTCAAACATGCTTCTATCTTTGCATTGACTAAGTTCTAAACCCTGTTCAATGTGGATCTAGATACTGATCATGTAGCCATTTGAGCTCCAAATTTCCCACCTTCTACTTTCCCACTTATATATTATTTTGCTATGACTATCTACTATGTATCTACTAATCATCCATTTGGGGACCATGAATCTTCATCCTCCTGAGTTGAAATTCTGTTTTCCAATGACCCCAGAGCTAATAGAGCACATATTCATTATACTGGCTTTGATTTTGCTTTCTGAAATTTTAGGTGTAGAAATTTTAAAACTCTGCATAATTTGCATAACATAGGTAAAAGTCACTGAGTAGAATATAGTTAATACAAATAATAGCAGCTAATTTTCCCCAATTTTGTAATTAGTGATTAATTTTTAAATTATTTTCTGCATATATATGGAAAGCATTGTATGTAACTCATCAATTAGTGAATATTAGCATTATGGACTGTTAGGCCAAAAAGTTCTCAGACATTCATCATTTTACAGATGAGAACATTAAAGCCCACAGAGGGCTTTGTACATGCATACATATATTCAAAGCAGTTACATACAAAGCAGTTAAATTAATGTTAGATTCAGTCTGAATTGAAGTCCTTCAGAGTCTCGGGCTATTTAGTATTGTTTTTGTTTTGGATTGGTTTGCTTTAAGAAAAGAGATGGTTATTTTAAGAAATTAAGTTATCAACCTAAACTAGAGGTTGTTAATTTGTATTATAAGATCATTAAGTAGAGGCTTTTAGAATTTATCTTTCTGTTACAACTATACAGGTAAGGACTGCATAACAAATATTACTTCCAGTCACCCAGAGACACCTTTCATTTAGTGAGATCTAAGTTACTCCCTCACAGATGGCCATGTGACAGCATTCCCTGACAGATATAATTTTATCTAACTTCAACATGCGCCTCTGCTTTTCTGTAAAGCAGCCTTCTTCCCACCCTACTTGTGATTATCCTCCTTTAGCTCATTGTAAAAGCCATTTAGCTCTTATCCTATCATTCATTATCTCCTAGAGACAAGCCCAGTGGAACTAATTTTCATTCATCTTCATTTCATCTTCCTGGGATTAGACAAGCTCTGGTATTTTGCTATTAGCTATTGTTAATATTAGGGGTGATACATTAATAATGTCATATTTTCCCCTGTAATGAGGTATAACAATGATAGTTTTAACAGTTTTTACTTTCCTGAAAATATTAGTTTGGACAGCTGGGCTTCTGCTTTGGAAGCTTTCCTTTTGGTTTGGAAATTGATGCCAAATTTCTTCCAAGTTCTTTTTGTTAACCCGCCTAATAATGGCCCAACTTCATTAATGTAGTTTCCTTTCCCTTGTGTGGTATGCAACTGTTTGCAGCATTTTTTGAGACCACTATAAAAGATTTTTTGCAAGAAGTAGTGCTTCTATATAAGACACATATAAATATGCTTATTTTAGGAAAAAATGTCCAATTTATTCTGTATGGTAAGTAGATAATAGATGTGCATTTTACTTATAATGGTTACCACATAGGAAATTTCTAAAGTGACTATTTTATATACTTTTCTAATGATTTGATTGACTCAACCAAAGTTTCTGAAATTCTACAGTGCATGAATAGAAAAATGCTGATCCTCATCTGCAGATATATAAAAATGCACTTAAGATAAAAGTAATATTTTGAAGTGTCATCTAAACATAAATTGGGCTAAAGATATGTAATAAGAAGGCAAATTGTTAATTCAGCCTCTTATTCCTCATATTTGAGTATGATAATGGATGTCTTATTACAGAATAACTATTTCTTATTATAGGATAAATATAGGCTGTGGTGGTTAAACTGGCAGAAATAGGGAAATGTTTTTGGCCACTGAGTTTGGAAACAATATGTCTTACTCATTTTTTAGGTAGCTAAATCTGCTGGTAAGGCGAAGTATATATTGATATTTATGGAAAGGCTTAAAGTAATGGATATTGATCAGAAATGTTTTCAGAATAAGAGAGAGATTTTCACATCCAAGAAGATGAGGTAGACACTTTCCCTGATTTCTCTTTCTAATTACTACTGAAAACTCTTAAATTATATACAAAACAAACATAATAATAAACTGAAAGGCAGAGAAAAAATAAATCAGCTAGGGACCTTGAGACTCAAGCAACAACATGATAGTGCATTCCCTTGGTCATCTTTTTACCTTATATAATCTAGACTGGGTGCTGGGAAAGCCAACAACCCAGAAACACAAACAGGCAAAGACAAAAAAAAAAAAAAAAAACAAAAACAAAACCCTCAGTCCTACAAAAAGCCCGATTTCTCTAGCCAGAAAGCCATGAAAGAATTGTACTAGCAAGACAAATGTTTTAGTCATTAAGCATGCTACTGCAGCCAAACTCCATGAGGTGGGGGGGAGGAAACCCTGCAGTTCAACCTTGACCTGCCCCAGCGAAGAACAAGTGGAGAAACTAGATTTCCACCCTTTATTGAAGAGACTGTCTTTTCCCATTATATGTTCTTTGTTCCTTTGCCATAGATTTATTGGCCATATATGTGTGGATTTATGTCCGGGCTCTCTATTCTGTTCCATTGATTTATGTCTGTTTTTGTGCCAGTACCATACTGTTTCAATTACTATAGCTTTGTAGCAGAGTTTGAAATCAGGGGCATAATACCTCCAGCTTTGGTCTCAAGATTATTTTGGCTATATGGTGTCTTTCTGGGTTTCATACAAATTTTAGAATTCATTCTAGTTCTGTGAAATATGTCATTTGCACTTTGATAGGGATTGCATTGAATCTGAAAATTGCTTTGGGCTGTATGAACATTTTAACAACATTATTCTTCCAATCCATGAGCACAAAATGTCTTTCCATTTTTGTATATCTTCTCCCATTTCTTTCATCAGTGTTTTACTGTTTTCAGTGTACAGGTCTTTCACCTCCTTGGTCAAATTTATTCCTAGGTATTTTATTCTTTTTGATTCAATTGTAAATGGGATTGTTTTCTTAATTTTTTTTTCTGGCAATTTGTTATTACTGTATAAAAATGCCTCAAATTTCTGTATATTGATTTTGTATCCTGCAACTTTACTGAATTCATTTATTAGTTCTAACAGTTTTTCAGTAGCGTCTTTAGGGTTTTCAATGTATAGTTTTATGGCATCTGCAAACAGTGACAATTTTACTTTTCCCTTTACAATATGGATGACTTTTTTTTTTCTTGCTCAATTACTGTGGCTAGGACTTTTAATACTAGGTTCAATAACAGTAGCAAGAGTGAGCATCCTTCTCTTGCTCCTGATCTTAGACAAAAAACTTTCATTTGTTTGCTGTTGAGTATGATATTAGCTGTGGGTTTGTCATATATGACCTTTATTATGTTGAAATATGTTCCCTTTATACCCACTTTTTTCCATTTCTTTTTTTTTTGCCTTTATTTTATTTATTTATTAATTAAAGATTTAAAAAAATTTTATATTGGAGTATAGCTGACTTACAATGTTGTGTTACTTTCAGGTATACCCACTGTTTTGTGAGTTCTTATCATAGATGGATGTTGAATTTTTTTTCAAATGCCTTTCTGCATCTATTGAGTTGATTTTGTTATTTTTACCCTTCATTTTGTTAATGTGATGTATCACATTGACTAATTTACAGATATTGAACTAATGTTGAACTATTCTTATACCTCTGTAATAAATCCCACTTGATCATGGCGTATGATCTTTTAATGTTTGTTGGATTCAGTTTACTAACATTTTGTTGAGGAATTTGCATCTATGTTCATCAACAATACAAGCCTGAATTTTATTTTATTTTTTTGTGGTATCCTTTTCTGGTTTTGGAATTGGTGCTTCCTAAAATGTGTTTTGAAGGTTTCCCTCCTCTTCAATTTTTTGGAAGAGTTTGAGAAGGATAGGTATTAAATCTTCTTTGAATGTTTTGAAGAATTCACCAGTGAAGCTATCTGGTCCTGGGCTTTTGTGTTGGGAGCTTTTTGATTACTCTTTCAATCTCATTATTAGTAATTAGTCTATTTAAAATATCTAGTTCTTCATGATTCAGGTTTGAAAGACTGTTTTTAAAATTTATCCATTTCTTCTAGACTGCCCAGTTTGTTGGAGTATAATTGTTCATAGTAGCCTCTTATGATTCTTTGTATTTCTATGGTATCAGTTGTAACATATTCTTAACCTTATTTGCAGAAACATAAATTTGAAATTGTCATTATGTTACATATCCTATCAAATACTCACTCTGTCTTAATAACACCCTCTTGGAGTACTTTGTTCCCCAATTTTTATTAGCCTGATTTCTCTCTTGACCTGTAGCATTGTTGAATCTGGGGATTCTTGTTAATGTTTTCTCAATTACATCAAATATTTTTGCATACCGTTTACTTATTCCTCTTTCTAGTTCACTTTCTCACTTAATAAAATTTCTCAAATTACTTTTAAAAAGGAGATCATCTGAGAAAAAGTTAAGGAGGTATATCATGTGAAGACATTTTCTTATTCTCTCCAATGATTGATTCAATATTTTGTAGGAATCTAATTAATCTACCTGAATTATATTTATTATCTAAAATTTTGCTTTACTCTGTTATATTCTAATACTTAGAATTGCCAGTGAGACATCTGAATTTTATCTCATTGTTATTCCTTTTGTATAACACCTGCTTTTTTCTTTATTTTTCTGAAATTGTTTTAGGCCTTCTTTATGAATTTTAATTTCACATGATGTAAGTTTGGTCTTTATTAATTTATATCTTTCAGCATCCAGTAGACCATCTATTTACTATTTATTTAATAATATCCTTTATTTTGTGTTTTCTGTTCCCTTTTTCTATCAGTGTTATTTGCATGTTGACCATCACGTACTACTCATGACATTGTTTCTGCCTTTGAGTTTTTAGAGCAGTATCTCACTTTATCTATTATTAACACTTTATCTAGTTAGTATTTTAATTTGCTTATGATATTTTAAATATTTTAAAAGCACTGTATTTTTTCTGAATTTTCATTTTTAACACCATCTTATTTTTGTTTTATAAATTCAATGCCTAATATCAACCTAAATGCCTTTGAAAATATTGGTTAGATTGTTATTGTTGTTATTGAAGTTATCTTCTTTTGCCTGAAATACTAATTTTCATCACGGTATATCTTAGACTTTTTCTGCAATGATAGATTTTCCTCAAACAACTAGTTAATTATTAAACATCCAATCATATTTTAGAATGAAGCAGAGGCACCTGTTTGAGAGTCTTCAGTGTGTAGATGTAGCTTGTTTATAGCAAGAAGCTGGTTGTTATGCTTTTAGAATTCATATTGCTAACAATTAGACAAGTTTTCTCTGATGTAACAGTGAATTAGTTTCTAGGGCTGCCATAATAAATTACCACCAACCTGATGACTTAAAATAATAGAAATTTGTTCTCTCACAGTTCTGGCCAGAAGTTTGAAATCAAGGTGCTGGTAGAACCACACTACCTCTGAAGGCTCTTGAGGAGAATAATTTCTTGCCTCTTCCATATTCTGATACTCCCAAGCAATCCTTGGCTTGGAGCTGCATAACTCCAAACTCTTTCTCCATCTTCACATGGCTTTCTCCTCTGTGTCTTCTCTTCTTATAAGGACACTCGTCATTGGATTTGGGACCCACTAGGAAAATTCAGGATGATCTCATCTAGAGATGCTTGATTAAATCTTCAAAGGCCCTTTTTCCAAGTGAGAACAAATTCAGAGATTCTGAGTAGATATATCTTTGGGGTGCCACCATTCAACCTATTGCAAACAATATACAGTAATCCCCTCAAGACTATTAAATGAAGTTTAGTTGTTAAGAGTAAAAGTTTCCTTTTATAAAAAGAGAAGAGCTCACTTTTTATCTGAACTTTGGTGAAAAATATTCTTGTTGTCATAATTTAAGCATGAAAAGTGGAGTGGTTGACAGTTCATATAAATACTTCAGTTTATCTGTTCTTCTCAGTGTCTCCTCTCCATTGTGCCCTCAGTTGCACTTGCCATTTTTGAGACTGAAGCTACTCTTGTGTTGTACCATGGAGTTTAGAACTGTTGTCAGTGCACGTCACTCAAATACATTTCATAACATAGCTTCCTTCCTCATGGTCACCCATCTCTATTTTTCCACCTACATTCTCTTCTCCAGAAAAGTTTCAAAATTTGTGGTTTACTAATCTCTCTCATTTTCTTGTTGATGAAGGATTATACTTTTAAAAAATATGAGCTATTATTTATATGGAATCTCAGAAAAAGAGGTAAAAAAGCTTATTCTGTTTATGATACATCAACATTCTATGATACATCAACATTCTAAGTCTCAGTGTTCTCTATGAAATACAAATTAAAAATCACACTTTATATTATCATTTGAAGATTAAATGCTATACGCATATGTAAGACTATCTATATGGTAGGAAGTGTTCAATAAATATATTATAGAAAATAAATCCCTATCCAGATATGTAAAGAATTAGTAAATCATTTGAAAATTTATTAAATAAATGTATTCACTTAGACTTCCTAAGAGATAATTTCCTTATTTTACTTCACTTAAAAATGCAGATATTATCACAGACAATTTTGTTTCACTCATTTGCTACTGAAATATTAACTAAAGTGCAAGAATGTTCTGTTTTTAATCTCAACAGAATTTCCTGGAACTTGCCAAAATAGCATTTGTCGTTTCCCATCCCCCCAACTGTGAAGGGAATATACATGAATACATAAATATAATTTGTGTAGTTCTTCTTTTTTAAAATTTTTCATGAATTAATCAGTTTAAAGGGAAAGTGTGCAGATCATACCACTTGATACTTAAAAAATTCATAACTACAAGCTGAGTTTTGAAAGACAGCCATAATTTAGTGTTATGCTTGAATAAATTATATAGCATTCAAGGAATGTTGTTTATCATTTTAAAAATTAGGCAACTCAATTTCCCCTCAGGAAAAAAATGGTTGATTTTCTGTTTACTGAAGTTAATTAAAGTGCAAAGTTATAATCTTCTAACTCTTTGCTAGGCAGGAAGTTACTTTAATTCTGAGTCTGTAGTAGCTATTCCAGAGCAATAAGAGTAATCATTGTCTTTTAGTAATAAGTAGATTTTGGAGTATAGGTTTTTAACAGATGAGAATGTGTTTTGTTTTATTCTGTATCCATAATGACGAAACAGTCCATGGCACACAGAAGGCACTCAATATATATGTACTAGTATAACACTTTTACTATTATTCACAGTCAACTTTCAGTCAAGTGAATTGCTAGAAAATGTGTCCTACATAAATCAACAAAACTAAGATACTACATATATATAAATATATTTCAAAGATAAAACTAAAAACTGTATACACATGACAGAATTTGGCTTTGAAATGAGTGTAGTAGATAATTTTCCTCATATATTTCTGTTTTTAAAGTAACAATTATTTACTGAGTACATATTATATGACTCACAGTACCTAACAAAAGGTAGCACACAAGAGTAAACGTCACTTTTCCCCTACCGAAAGAGACCACTGCCTCATTAGTGAGATGTGGGTTTGGTCATCAGAAAGAAATCTAAGTGTCTAACAGTTTGGTCAAATGGAATAAAGTAATTTAATTAAATGAATTTGTTGACTATAAAAATCATATTATGTATGGATATTTAATGTCATAGGACATATTTATGACAAGTATAGGTCACCAAACAATATGTATAGTGCATTGGCAATTTTGCTGAAAGAAAAAGTAAAACACACTATTCACTGAAATGTTAGTGGTTGTTACCTTTTGTAGGAAGTATATGTTTTTATTTTAAAATATTTTTCTATATTCCATTATTTCTGTAACTAATTTAAAAACAAAGTACAATTAGAAAATAGTATTCAAACAACTGATTCTAGATTTAATTGCCAAATGAGTAAAGTTAGGTTAAAACAACTAAATTGTTGAGGCTAATAACAGCCATTAGCACTAATTTGCAAGCAAATCATATTTTATCCTGAGACAATTATTCTGCACTGCTAAGCACACTTACAAAATATGCCTCTGGGGCTTCCCTGGTGGCGCAGTGGTTGAGAATCTGCCTGCTAATGCAGGGGACACGGGTTCTAGCCCTGGTCTGGGAAGATCCCACATGCCACGGAGTGGCTGGGCCCGTGAGCCACAACTACTGAGCCTGCGCGTCTGGAGCCTGTGCCCCGCAACGGGAGGGGCCGCGATAGTGAGAGGCCCGCGCACCGCGATGAAGAGTGGTCCCTGCACCGCGATGAAGAGTGGCCCCCACTTGCCGTAACTAGAGAAAGCCCTCGCAAGAACCGAAGACCCAACACAGCCAAAAAAATAAAGAAATAAACAAAATATGTCTCTGAATATAGCATTCTGGTAAATATACAATGGCATGGCTACTTTCATGCAAACATCGTGATGTGGAAACACTTTGATAAGACATAAAGAGTCATTGCTACTGAATTTCAATTTTTTTAATCATAAAGGAATGTGCAAAACAGACATTCACAGAACATCTATGACTAACACCTAAATCATTGATCCCCATGCCTACATGTTAGTAGTGAGTAAAGCTCAGAAATAGAATATAATAGACATGGGTTATAGACCAGAAAAGAAATAAGGATTGAGCATTCATGTTGAAAATATATTACTTTGATAGAAAAATATTTGCATTTTAATCTTCCAATGTAAGAGTCCATGATGGAGCAACAGGGACTGGGCTTCCTACTTTTAAGCCACCAGAAAAAAAATGCACAAAATATATGAAACAACTGTCTTTGAATTCTGGACAAGAGATAATTCTGGATTTATATCCAGAAGAGATGGTCAACAAACAAAAGGAACTTACGAAAGGCCTGGCTTTTTCACTAAAGGTGTATTTCTCGCTGCCGAGCAGGGAGCATGGTCACAAGCAGAACATGATGATCTTGTCAAATTAGGGAATCAGTCAGTGAGTCTGTAGTAGATGGAAGTTGCTAGACAGAGTTCCCAAGAGACAGGAAAAGGGTTCAAAATCTGAATTAATGTTCTCATGAATCTTTGCTGAACACCTAGCAGTGAATGCGTAGAATGAAACACTATGAATAGAGCAAAGTACAACGTGGGAACAGTGAAACTGAACAGTTCCCAAACCTTCACCAGGGCTGGGAATCATTTGACAGTAAAAAGATGGAAAATGTTCCACTGTGAAAAACTAATCATAAGAAAGTAAAGTTGCTATATTTATATCCAAAAAAAGAATACGCTTTATAATGGTAAAGGTGTAAATTTGTCAAGAAGATGTAAAAATCAAGCATGTCAGTGCCACTTATGTATGTGGTGTGTGTGTTAAGAACAGAAAACATGAGATGTACCCTCTGAACAAATCTTTAAATACACAATATAGAATTATTAACTAATAATGATATATTATAATATTAAGCAAATTCCTATTCAATACCTGTTTAGAATAGTCAGTTCAGATTTGTATAGAATGTTTTCATTCACTCATCTAGTGGTTTGATTATATGAGAAAGCAGTTGACTGTTTTAGTGAAGCAATTCTAAATTATAAATATAGTGGTAAATTCAACAACAAAATCATTTATGGGGTAATTATAATCATTTCACAAAACACGATAAATTTGTACTACATTAAATAAATAAAAATCCAGATTTGTGAAATTTGTCATGGTTTGTGATTATAAAAACAGTATATGATATGGACATTTTCATTATTTTTAGTAAATTTATTTATTTATTTTCTGTTGCATTGAGTCTTCATTGTTGCATGTGGGCTTTCTCTAGTTGTGGTGAGAGGGGGCTATTCTTTGTTGCAGAGCAGGGGCTCTAGGCGCACTGGCTTCAGAAGTTGTGGTGCACGGGCTTAGTTGCTCCATGGCATGTGGGATCTTCCTGGACCAGGGCTCGAACCCGTGTCCCCTGCATTGGCAGGCGGATTCTTTTTTTTTTTTCCTTGTAGGTGATGTACTTTATTTTTTCTTGCAAGAAGGTTTTATTTTTTTATTTTAATTTTTGTGAATTTTAAAATTTTATTTATTTTTTTATACAGCAGGTTCTTATTAGTTATCCATTTTATACATATTAGTGTATATATGTCAATCCCAATCTCCGAATTCATCACACCAACCGCCCCCCACCCCACCCCGCGACTTTCCCCCCTTGGTGTCCATACGTTTGTTCTCTACATCTGTGTCTCTATTTCTGCTCTGCAAGCCGGTTCATCTGTACCATTTTTCTAGGTTCCACATATATGCGTTAATATACGATATTTGTTTTTCTCTTTCTGACTTACTTCACTCTGCATGACAGTCTCTAGATCCATCCATGTCTCTACAAATGACCCAATTTCGTTCTTTTTTATGGCTGAGTAATATTCCATTGGCTATATGTGCCACATCTTCTTTATCCATTGATCTGTCGATGGACATTTAGGTTGCTTCCATGACCTGGCTATTGTAAATAGTGCTGCAATGAACATTGGGATGCATGTGTCTTTTTGAATTATGGTTTTCTCTGGGTATATGCCCAGTAGTGGGATTGCTGGGTCATATGGTAATTTTATTTTTAGTTTTTTAAGGAACCTCCATACTGTTCTCCATAGTGGCTGTATCAATTTACATTCCCACCAACAGTGCAAGAGGGTTCCCTTTTCTCCACACCAACTCCAGCATTTGTTGTTTGTAGATTTTCTGATGATGCCCATTCTAACTGGTGTGAGGTGATACTTCCTTGTAGTTTTGATTTGCATTTCTCTAATAATTAGTGATGTTGAGCAGCTTTTCATGTACCTCTTGGCCATCTGTATGTCTTCTTTGGAGAAATGTCTATTTAGGTCTTCTGCCCATTTTTTTTTTTTAATATTGAGCTGCATGAGTTGTTTTGGAGATTAATCCTTTGTCCATTGGTTCATTTGCAAATATTTTCTCCCATTCTGAGGGTTGTTTTTTCATCTTGTTTATGGTATCCTTTGCTGTGCAAAAGCTTTTAAGTTTCATTAGGTCACATTTATTTATTTTTGCTTTTATCTCCATTACTCTGGGAGGTGGATCAAAAAAGATCTTGCTGTGATTTGTCAAAGAGTGTTCGTCCTATGTTTTCCTCTAAGAGTTTTATAGTGTCCGGCCTTACATTTAGGTCTCTAATCCATTTTGAGTTTATTTTTGTGTATGGTGTTAGGGAGTGTTCTAATTTCATTTTTTTACATGTAGCTGTCCAGTTTTCCTAGCACCACTTATTGAAGTGACTGTCTTTTCTCCATTGTATATCCTTTCCTCCTTTGTTGTAGATTAGTTGACCATAGGTGTGTGGGTTTATCTCTGGACTTTCTATCCTCTTCCATTGATCTATATCTGTTTTTGTGTCCATACCATATTGTCTCGATTACTGTAGCTTTATAGTGTAGTCTGAAGTCAGGGAGTCTGATTCCTCCAGCTCTACTTTTTTCCCTCAGGACTGGGAGGTGGATTCTTAACCACTGCACCACCAGGGAAGTCCCAACATTGTCATTTTTAATAGCTAAAATTATTCTCCTTACAACTTTCATTCATTTTTGTTGCAAAACACCTTTATCATAGAAAATGTTCAGATGTAATATATTTAAATTGCTGATCAAATTATATATTTTCAAACATTTTAATATCACCACTGTCACTATAATCAAGCCTCACAAGTTTCTTTCTTAATTAGATACAGTGTTCCAGATATTCTTATTTTGGTTATGAAAGTAGTTCTACAGTAACAATTTAGTTGTTGCTTTCTTTAAAGCACGTCTCATTGCTCTAGGCAACTTTTTTCATGAAGTTTCTCCTCTTTCAACATTTAAGAAAAATTTTGTTCTGCTGGGTATATTTTAAGTTGTATTAAAGCTAATACTATAGATTTCTCATTAAAACTACATCACCACCACAATTATTCAATTTAATCCAATTGAAGACCTTTTTGTATTTTTCTTATTTAGATAAATATCACAACTACAGGCTATGAAAGGTATAATTGCTCCCCTTAACTAATATAGTTTTATAAATATTGGTGCTTTGGTTCCCATGCAACCAATACTTCTGACTTCTGTGTAGATGGAATAGATAACCATTTTGATATCATTTTAGTAGTTTTATTTTAATATGTTATAATTCTCTGCAGTTAATTATCATGAATAATTTATTCATGATTAACATTTTAAAATCAAGGCTGAGGATTTACTGTATTACATATAGTGTCATTTTCATAAAACACACAGACAAGCTGTGGAAAGTCTATGGAATTATGCAATTTAATGATGAACAGGAGAAAATAAGTCTTTCAATTTAAACCACTGATGTAGATTATTACAATTATATTGTCATTCATCTATATAAATTTTATTGAAGCAACCCTAGGACTTAGAGGGAGTGAAAAGCAAAAGCAAAGCAAATAATAATAATAATAATAATAATAATCTATTACTCTATCCTAGAGGGCTAGTTTTCCACTACAAATAAGGACAAATTCTATTTTGTGTTTTTGTTAAGATGGAAGCCCAAAAAGTGAAGTTATACAATGCTACCTGAAAATAAATTTTAATATTGATAGCCTGCTTGTGTCTTACCAAAAATATTAGCATCCAAAGATGCTATGTTCAATACTTTTGCCTGACAATATTGAGTGTTTTTAAACCAGCACCTGGAAATATTTTCTACCCACCAACAAATTGTTACTGTCTTACACCAAGGTCTGATACAAGTTATTGATATCAGGTTCATTTCTATATCATAAACTTTACAGTTCTGGGACATGGTCTGAGACTTTATGGGAACCATAAAATTAATACCCATAACTGCTGAGGCTACATTTTTCCCTTGGTCTCTTTGAAAAAGAACATCAGTTGCATTCCATAAACTTATTCATATAAAAATAAAATCTGTGTATAAAAAAAGGGATAGCATAACACCTGACTTGATTGTAATCCATTTAATTCACTTCATGATTCTATCTTCATTAATTCAATCAATATCAGTTATTTTTTTCCAATGAAAATTGTAATCATCTGTTTTTTAAAAAGCAATTGATACATGCTTTAGAATTGTACTGAAAGGGATTTGAGCAGTTAAAAATGTAATAATGAAAACAATGTTTTAAAAGTAAGAGCAGTGTCATAATTGATTGTAACCATGGTTTCTTTGGCACTGTAATCATACTGGGTATATTGAAATCTCCAGTTTCTGGTAATTTGTGACTTATGCTCAACCCCCTACAGAGACATTGTCCCCAGAATTGTACAGATTTTAAGAGTAATAAATTCATATCACCAGTTCCAGTAAAATAAATACATTTTAAAATGCCTAATTTTATTAGAGTTCTCCATGCCATTCTAGTGGAATTAATCTGATATTTCTCAGTGTGGGTGGGGGATGCATGGAGCAGCAAATGAAAAAATGCAGGTGAAGTTAGCATTATGCCTGGCACATAGGAAGTACTCAGTAGGTAAATGCTATTGTCATTATCATTATTATCTTCCTCTCTAAATAATTAAAGCCTAACCTACTCCTGATTATTGTCTGTCAAATACGGTAATATTTTATCTTAAAGACCATATACTTTTTATATCATACAGCTTTAGCATCCACAAGCCTAGGAACATAGCTAGTATTCAATAAATATATCCAAAATCAAACTCTTAAGTTCCCTTTCAGCTCTAAAGTATTGTGAGTTTCTGAATGGTATTGAAATAGTGACTTGTGATCTATACTCTTAAAGCAAGTCATGTGGAGCACCATGGACATTCAATTTATCATCAGAGATACCTGACTGAATTATGTCAGGTGTTTGTTTACGGACAGTGGGGTGAATATTGTTTACTGGTTTTCAGAGGTTAGCTTTTGCCTCGTTGTAAAGCTCTAAAGAAATCCAGCATCTTCAATGAAACAAGATCACTCTCCTTTGAGAACATAAAGCTGTAAAACAGGTATAGATACCACAAGAAGAAATCTCAATCTAACATAAGAAGGGGACAAATCCTTTAAAAGGACTTTGCATAGCAGCTGGAGAACATGACAGACAGTTTTTCTGTTAGCCAGATTTGGAGGTAAAACCAGATGCCATCAGATATTCATTCCTTTGGCTCTGTTTCACCACCATGGGACCCATGTATTATACCACAGTTCTTTTTTAGGGCTTCTAGTCTTTGCCGACTCTGTTTTCCTATACTTCTGATCTTCATTTCATAATGTCGGTCTGCCTTTATGTCCCCCTGAACATGTTTCTCGTTTGTTTAGAATGTCTCTCTTTCAAAGATGATCAATATAAATCTGATCCTGCCCTAAGACTCTGAGTCTTTCTTCAGAGATTAATTTCAAAGCATTATCTTGTTTTGAATCTTGAGTAACATTTAATTCTGATAATCTTTACATTGTGTTTCAATGGGAGGGTCTAAACCTATATCTTCCAATAAGAATTCAGATCTAAAGCAATTTTTAAAATTTTGTTTTCCATAGAACTGTCTCATTTTTATATTAAATTTTGTTTTGAATTTCTAAGTTCTTATACATAAGCCCACATCTTTCTCTTGCCATAAACATTGCAAAAAAGTATACTGTCTCAATTTATTCTATTGGGTTGGCCAAAAAGTTCCTTAGGTTTTTAAGTAAAAATAAAAGACACATTTTTCATTTTCACCAGGAACTTTATTGAACAATGTATTCACCCTTTTGTGCCACTACCTTCTGCCATTTTTTAGGCAACTTCATAATTCCATCTTCCCAAAATTTTTTATCTTTTTGAACAAAGAACTGTTCCAGGTGCCTTTTACAGTCTTCCAGGGAATTGAAATTTTTTCCATTAAAAGAATTTTGTAATGACCTAAATAAATGGATATCCGAAGGTGCAATGTTTGGTAAGTACAATGGATGAATCATAACTTCCCAGCCAAGCTGTAACAGTTTTTGCCTGGTTATCAAAGAAACATGTGATCTTGCATTATCCTGATGGAAGATTATGCGTTTTCTGTTGACTAATTCTGGATGCTTTTCATCGAGTGATGCTTTCAGTTGGTCTAACTGGGAGCAGTACTTGCTTGAATTAATTGTTTGGTTTTCTGGAAGGAGCTCATAATAGAGGACTTTTATGATAGTCCAATCCCACGATATACACAACATTGCTTTCTTTGGATTAAGATCAGCCTTTGGTGTGGTTGGTGGTGGTTCATTTCGCTTGCCCCATGATCTCTTCCATTCCACATTATTGTACAGTATCCACCTTTCATCGCCTGTCAAAATTTGTTTTGAAAATGGAACGTTTTCATTATGTTTAAGTAGAGAATTGCATGCGGAAATATGGTCAAGAACTTTTTTTCACTTAACTAATGTGGAATCCAAACCCCAAAGTGATTCACATAACCAAGCTGGTGCAAATGATTCTCAACGCTTGATTTGGATATTTTGAGTATATTGGCTATGGTATAACATTGATTGCTCTCAATTAATGTCTCAATTTGATTGCTATCAACTTCAACTGGTCTACCCAACAATGGAGCATCGTCCAGTGAGAAATCTTCAGCAGGAACCTTTGCACTTTTGACACGTTCCATCAGTCACAGCACCTTCTCCACACACTGCACAAATATTTTTTTGCATTTTGGTTGCATTTTTACCTTTCTTGAAATAATAAAGTATAATATGCCAAAATTGTTGCTTTTTAAATTCCATCTTCAATATTAAAATGGCTACACAAAAATTCACCAATTTCGATGTCTTTTTTTAAATGCATGCTGATATGACAGCTGTCACATACAATCTAACAAAATTGTTTTGAATGAAGTTAAAGACAAGTAAGTACTACTAGAGCCATCTTACGGAAAAAAACAAACGAACTTTTTGGCCAACCCAATATAAACAACCACTAATTGATGAATCATATGTTATTTACTAGATCAATCTATTCATTTCATTCATATTCATTTTTAAACTAATAATGGCTCCTACATAACTGGCATAGCTCCTAAGATCAGGGGTGGGTGGGGTTGAGGGGGAGTGGGGCTCCATATACAGAGGCTAGTCATTATTGACATAGTAATAAAGTCTTAAACGTTATGTTGTTTTTTGGATTTTTGTTCTTTTTTATATTATTATTATCAAGGAGACCAGATAACCAATTTGCCCAGCACAATCCAGTTTACAACAGTTGCCTGGATTAATTATTACCACTTTTTTCATTCTTGAAAGTGTCTTTGTTTGGATGATAAACTGTATGGTAATTCACAGAGCACTCAAGTGGAGGCAAATTTCTCTACATTTGTTGGATCAACCACACATCCTGTGTTCTGCTGAGCCATCTAGAAACATGCTCTCTATGAAGAAGGGGCTTTATTCACTGTCGACCACACTCTTGATTACAGTCTATTATGTGCAGCCATAAATCCAATGGTGAATATGGATTGAAATTGAAGGATAACATAAAATACCTGGTAGTCACACATTTCTTATTGAGTTTTTAGTTTCAGGGAAAAATACTATTACATAATCTCATTATCATTGATATAGAGAAGACAATAGACAATAGAATAAAAAAGGAAGAAGGAATGTGAGGGTATTCCCTTTTGATTTAGAGAGAAAGCTAAAATTATTATTAGAAAGTCGGGGGAAATGAGAATTTGATCTACATATTAGAAAAGATTTCTCTATAGAATGAATCCATTAGTTCATGCCAATCTCCTAAAAAATGATGGAAATATCTTTGTTCATCATGCTTAAGGTCAGAAGTTTCCAAGTCAGTGCTTTAGAGATTGACTTGGTTTTCAACAAACATTGAGAGATATAAACTAATAGGATTTTACTATCAATAATATTATAAATTAGTAATTTTAATACAATTTCATGTACTTGCTTTTTTTTCCTAAATGAATTCCTTAAATGTGGTATACTTAATCATTTTTTCAAACTTTAAAAAAGATGCTTTATTAACGTTCTATAAAACCATTACTCTTAGAACATATAATTTCAGGTCAAATTAATAGTTGTGAAAGAAAATTCAGTTTAATTAACTACCTGATTATATTCTTGTTAAAGGATAAAGTATTCTGAAAATTTTCTCTAATTTATTGCATTTACTTATAAACTCTTTTGTCATATTAAATTAGCACCTTAAATATATTTATTTGCTGGGTTGAATAGCATCATTTTTACCCCTTTAAAACATAAATACTATTTTTTCTTATATGAGTTATTATTTTTTCTTATGCTATAGGTAATCTTCAACTTCTTTGAGTTCCTTGAATGTGCCAATATCTTGCTTCAAGTCCCCTGTTTTATTTCTTCCTGGAACCTTTGTATCTGCTCTTCAGTAAGTTAAGTCATAACCATGCTATATAGCATTCAGTATCTTTCAATGCTTTTTAGTGAAATTAACATGTTAGATTACAATAAATACACTTAACTTGCCTATTACATTTTAATTATTTGATGTTAAAAAGTGCATGAGTTTTAGGTTTTGTTTTGTTTTGTTTTTAGTATTTGAAAGAATATAATGAAAACTTGGCAAGATCATGTTTAGATAACATTTCTTACAGTTCACCTGATTTCAGTTTCTGTTTACTTTCTTCTGTTTATTATTTTGTTTTCCTTTCATTTGGAAAAGTTTTTCATGCAATTATTTTCAAATAGTTCAAAGTAATGATGATATTGTTCTGATGAGAACAACCATATATATTTTTCCATAATTAGTTTATCAAGTCCCAAATGATTATTTTAAAAGGAGACAGTTAAAAATCTTAATTTAAGAAAGAAAAATCTGAAATAACAGAAACAAAAATGGTGTGAACTATAGATATGGCACAGTTTGACTGCAAGGAGCTAAGATAAGATAAAAGCACTCAGGAAAAAAATCAATTATTTAGGGAAGACAGAGTCCATGTTTCATCATGAGGTCCGTGACAGGTTATGCTTGAGGTAATCCGACTGTATGAGGACTGTCCCAGCAGTCAGGAGGGGCCTTCAACAACTTGGAGGCAAAGTTGGAGGATAAAAGAAAATGTTCACTTCATCATGGCCCTCCCATTAACAGAATTCCTTAATAGTTTATTCTAGGGCTCTGTGTAAGTGGATTTTTCTAGGTTGGTGCAGTCCATAGGATTAGGCATATATTTCTTGTTGAAACTTACTTAACTGCATGGAAGCGTGATGAACTTATTTGAACATAGGTTTGTTATTTTAATATGTGCTACCAGGGACCAAACTGACTGATATTTGGTTGTGACTGGGCCCTAAAGCATATATCCTAGACTCTCATAATTAAACTATCGATGGAAATTCTTCCATAGGATTCTTTTTTGACAAATTGTCACTGACAAATAAGCACTTTGAATTATCTGTAATATTAATTAGAGACATATAATATTCCATCCTATTCTATAATATTTTACACGTATTTGGGGGAAGAAATACTTTCATTTTATGATGTTATCACTTATGTGCATATGGAAACTTGATATTATATATACGAAGTCAGTAGCACTATGCTCAGTTCATTGTAAGTGCTTAGTAAATTTTGGCTATTTTATTATTATCATATTAATTAATTATAATCTGTCTGTGAGGAAATTTACAAAGAAGATACATACACATGTATGCCTAAATATAGGTATATGATTTTTCTTTTATGAAAACTGTGTGAAATGGGCAAAACTGGTGGTAGTATAACTAATTTTATACCAGGGAGAAATAAAGTACAGGGTTTGTCCGCGACTCCGTATGTAGGAGTGGGGGAGCTGCAATTGGACCAGACAAACTGACTCCTCTTACTGTGTTCAGTGCACGTTATGTGTCTCAAAGTCTCCCTCTCTCTTTTTTTCACACACTTATTCAGTCCCAAAGCTCTGCACTTTCTTTCATATTTGATTTTATATTTCCATCTCTATCTTCATCAACAAAAAGCATACTGTAATAAGGTTCTAATAGGTTTGATTATCTTGAGTATTTCCCCTTTCAAATAATTAACATATGACAATTACATTTTTAAAATATTTACTGAAAATCTATAACGTGCTTGGTAAATTAAAAGACATGCTTCTTCGATTAATTTTCATAAATCTACTGCTTTAATTTTATCTTTCAGCTGCTTAAAGATTTGACATAGAATTTAATTTGAAAAAATAAAAATTATGATTCCTAGACTATAATTTAAGGTGTTCTTCCAACCTGTATTTCCAACTCACCTCCTATGATTTAATGGGTGGAAACCTTCATTTTAGCTAGTTTATTTTCCTTAATATCTTCTAAACGTATTTTTTGTTTTGTTCCTCTATTTTTCCCCATGTTTGGGAGTCACTATCATTCTTCTTAACTGTTCTCCTTCCCTCTTTCAATGTTAACAGAATATTACCCAAACTTGAAAGCTCAGTTAAAAAAACTATCCAACATCTTTATAAAGATATTCTTGATTATAAAATCAGAATATGTCCTGGAATTGACTTCCTGGACTGTTTATACATTTCACATACATGCCATCTATATAAGGCTTAATATTGCCATTGTTTCAATCAACATTGTTAAGTACTGCTTAGCAAAAATTATCTCATATTATTTTATAGTTGTTTAAAATTCCTAAGCACAGGAAATCCTGAAGTGAGTGTAAAATCTTCTTGGTGTTTTCAGGCCTTACAGTAGCCTCAGTGGAATGGTTAAAATAGATCAAAGTTTGACATTATGAAGAATCCTGCGAGCAGCTAAAAAATGGCTTCAGGACTAATACAAAAATCATTTCAGGTTCAGAGAGTCCTCAATGTGACTACTGATTTGAAGATAATATCTGTTTTTTCTGAGATTTTAGGCAGAGCAATCTTCTTGGTCCTGCCCTAAATCAAAACTTTCATGAATGAAAGGAAACTTGGTTTATTTTAAATGCCTTTCAGTATAGAAATCATCTATGTCATTCTGCATGTTTCTAGTAGCCATGCCTGAAACATGGATGAATTATCAGTAAAGATACAGAGAACTCTGGGAAAACCGATATCTTCAGAATAATCGCAACGTTTCAAAAGATTCTAGAATTAGTACAGATTCTATAGTGTTCTCCAAAGGAGTAAATGCTTTGTTATTGATAGGAGCAAAGTGTTTGGATGAATAAGCATTTGCCCTGCAATTGGTGAGTATATAATACACAAAAAAATGTTGCAGCTGCATTTTCCTATTTTTTTAAAATTAACTTCTGTCCAAATATCTAAACTGGTGAATCACTGATAAATTTCAAAGTCATTGATAGCTACTCTATCAATTTTTGGATTGAATAATATTTCCCTATATTCTTAAAGACTATTTCTAACAAAAGAGTTTGGCTTACATCTTCGTAGATATGACTTACTTTTAGGGCATCATAAACTGATAAACTATTTTTGAATTCATAACTCTTTATTGAATAGACATGGTGAGCAGCACTGATTTATTTATTTTTACCCTGTATGGAAGTGAGGGACTCTTTGTGCTGTGAAAAACTGAATTTTTTCTCTTTTTTCCTAAATTACATAAAATTAAAATTAATGATGATCTTTCTGATTTAAGAGATCCAGTTAATCCTGAATGAAATTTAAAATGACAATTTATAAAGGGAATCATAAAAGCAGACAGTATACTATTTGTGCTTTTTTTTTTTTTTTGAGTGAAGACACATTTTCTATGCATTTGTTGCTTCTAATCAAACAACTAGTTCACAAGTACAACTACATAGAACAGATGGCAAAACCTTTGCACATTAGACTTTTTATCTGAAAGAGAGACACTTTATTTTAAAATGGTCACTTGGGAGCATAAAGTGTTCTCATGAGAAAAACACATTTTACACTTTAAAGGCAGTCCATAAAATAAAGGCAGATGTTTAAATGACTTCTTAATTAACACAAAACAAACACTTACCTGCACTGTGGGGATGAAGAACTGCATTTAAGATGAACCCTTTAAAACAGCCTGGGACATATTTTATGTAAAGCAATACCAAACATTTTATCTTTTAGGATTTTCTGTCTTTTGTTAAGAAAAGGGTAATTATTATTTATCCACAATTCATTAATTTGAAGTTGTTGTAAAAATAATAGTTGTTATTTTCTAGTTTGATTAAAATACCTTTTTTTAAAAAAATGTGCTTGAGTCTAAAACATATTATAGTTACAAATGAATATTATCTTCAACTAATTAAACAATTATGTTACCCCTTTAACACTGAACACTTCTATTACCCAAGGAAACATTCATTAAGGGATTAGAGAGATGGCGATAGTTTTCAAAATACCTTCACACAAAAAGTATGCAGAGCACATTCATTATAAGATATAATCACAGATAGCATAAATGCTTCAATAATCATATAGAACACAGAGGAAAATAAAAATAAATTATTTTTACTTACAAGAAATTCATTTGGGGAAAAAAGAGCATGTTGACGTATTTTTGTAGGCTTAAGGTGACAGGATAGAAAGGAACACAAGCCCACCATACAAGGTGAGAGTGGTCAATTGTCCTTCCTACATGCATGTGGTCTGCCTACTGTTTTAATGTCTCAAAATAAAGGATTGGAAGTGGTATAAAAAATTAATAAGAGGCAGAATGCATAAGGTTTACCCTGAAATTCTATTAATATAAATAAGTTTTCTCTGCTTTGATAAAGACAGTAAGAGCAAGGAAATGGCAGTGTCTTATTGGGATAGTTGAAATTAATATAAAGAGAACTTACAGAGAAAGAAGACCTCCTGTACATTCAGAGGGCTTTTCTTCTACAACAAAAAGAATGACCTGCTGACTGGAAAAAGATAGAATAAATACTATAAAAGAGAATCAGTATCAAAGGTAGGTGTTCAGAAAAAAGAAAAAAAAGAAAAAGAAATTAGCATCTAATATCCAAAAAGAGGAATGGTGAAGAAATTGAATTTGTTATTAGAGATAAAGAGGATAACATAAAATAAAATAAAACAAACAAACAAAAATAAAGCAATGCCTTAATGGACTGATAGAGATAGAAATAATTAACTAAGGATTATGATCAATGCAATTTTTTTTTTAACCTGAAAAATCTTGGGGATTTATAGTAAATCTCTAATGGCTTCTTTGCTACAAAGGGTATGATAGAATATTTTCAGTTCATTAATTCCACTTGTATTATATGCCATTATTTTGAACAATTAGCAAAGATTATTTTGAAATCTACCTGGTAAATATTAAAAATTATTTTAAAAGCAAAATCTCAGAAAACTATAGGCTGGGTAATGATTTCTGAATCTTCCAGGAGTGACAGAACATGAGTTCCACAACCACAAACCAGGTTTTCTGATCACAAAAATATCCTAGAACATTCATCTTACAAAAACCAAATATTTAAGACTGTATCTTATTATCTGTTACTATGTTAAGAGAATGAACAAAATGATGAACCAAGAAGAATATCCTTCCATTTAGGGAGAGCACAATCAGATAAGAGAGATGAAGCACAAATGATCAAACATGTTATATTAAATGTATTTAATGAATATCTGTAGGGAATATTATAACTTATCTGATGGCTCAATTAGCAAGCTTGTTTGCAAGAATCAGTAATGACAAAGAAATGTATCTAATTGGTCTTGGAAATTCAGTTGGCATAAATTTTAAATTGATTGTTCATGTGACCATATAAAAATATGTATATGAGGTAAAAATGAAAAACAAAGGAGTTTCTAACATCAATTATGCTTCCTTTCTTTAAAGATAATTTGAGAAAATTGTATATTGTATAAATTTTATGAATGTATTTGAAAAGATATTTCCTGATTTACTTATGTAAAAATTTTAGGCTGGATATGTTACATGTAGATTTTGTAATTGGTTTTACAGCTATACTTAAAATATTAATTAATAGATCACTTGTCAAACCTAGCATTGCTGAAAAAGTAATGTATATTCTATGACTGTTGTGTTCATATTGTGAATAAAGACTTGGGAAATACAGATGATTCAAAACTAAAGACAGAGGTGGAATCAAGATGGCGGCATGGGAAGATGCAGAGTTAGAGTCTCCCCACAACTAGGGCACCTGCTGGCCACTGGTGGGGGGACTCTGATGCCCACGAAGATGGGAAGAACCCCAAAGTGAATTGGTAGGATGTAGGGGGACTGATGGGGTAGGAGAAGTGGAGGCCAGAGAGGATCAGCACCCCTGAGGCTGGGTAGATCAGGAAAGGCAGGAGGGAGGGACTCTCTGGGAAGAGTGGGAGAGGAGTAGAGGATGATCGCCTGGCCCACTTGGGCCAGGGAGCCTCTGAGCTCCCAAGCCAGTACCCCCACTGCAAAGCCCCATCCCGATCACATTGGTCCTGGGGGCATAGGAGGGAGGCCAGGGAGGCAGAAGAGGCAGGAGTGAGGGGCCTTCCGGGAGGAGCAGGAGAAGAGAAGAGGGCATTTGCCCCACTCACTCGAGCCCAGGAAGCCTGCTGGGCTTTCAGATGAGATGCCCTGCCCTCTGAGACCAAGGGTGGGGGGCACGCCTGGGCCCCATCTGTTCCTTGACCCTAAGCCCCACCCCCTACAGCCCCAGGGTCTTTTCCAGCCCTGTGGGTCCTGAACATTGCCCTTACCCACTGCCCAAACCTCACCCTTGCTTAGGCCCTGCCATCCACAGCCAAGGCCTTTTCCCCCGTTTTATTTTATTTTTTTCCCTCCTCCTCTTTTATACTATTGTGATACCAATGTACCTTCTGGTTGTTGATTCATCTATATTTTTAGTTTTATATTCTTTCTAACACATCTGTTAGTTTCCTAGAATAATTTTATTTTTTACTTTGTTATTGTTCTTTTTTTTTGCCACCCCATGTGGCTTGTGGCATCTTGATTCACAAGCCTGGGCTCAGGCCAAAACTCCTGCAGTGAGAGCTCTGAGTCTGAACCACTGGACTAACAGAGAACCTCAGACCCTCAGACCCCAGAGAATATTTATCAGAGTGAGGTCTCACGGAGTTCCTCATCTCAGCACCAAGACCCAACTCTACACAATAGCCTACAAACTCCAGTGTTGGAAGCCTCAGGCCAAACAACCAGTAAGACAGGAACACAATAGCACTCATAAAAAAAAAAAAAAAAAATAGAGACAGCAAAAAAATATGTCACAGATGAAGGAGCAAGGTAAAAACCTATAAGACCAAATAAATGAAAAGGAAATAAGCAATCTACCTAAAAAAGAATTCAGAGTAATGATAGTAAAGATGATCCAAAATCTCAGAAATAGAATGGAGGCACAGATTGAGAAAGCACAAGAAATGTTTAACAAAGATCTAGAAGAATCTTTGAGATTCATCTAGAGAAGAACAATACAATAACTGAAATGAAAAATATACTAGAGAAATCAATAACAGAATAACTGAGGCAGAAGAACGGATAAGTGAGCTGGAAGACAAAATGGTAGAAATAACTGCTGAGGAGCAGAATAAAGAAAAAAGAATGAAAAGAATTGAAGACAATCTCAGAGACCTCTGGGACAATACTAAACACACCAATATTCGAATTATAGGGGTCCCAGAAGAAGAAGAGAAAAAGAAAGGGTCTGAGAAAATATTTGAAGAGATTATAGTTGAAAACTTTCTTAACATGGGAAAGGAAATACTCACCCAAGTCCAGGAAGCACAGAGAGCCCCATTACAGGATAAACCCTAGGAAAAACACACCAAGACAAATATTAATCAAACTAACAAAAATTAAATGCAAAGAAAAAATATTAAAAACAAAAAGGGAAAATAAAACCCAACATACAAAGGACTCCCCATAAGGTTATCAGCTGGTTTTTCAGTGGAAATTCTGCAGGCCAGAAGGGAGTGGCAGGATATAATTAAAGTGATGAAAGAGAAAAACCTACAACCAAGATTACTCTGTACAGCAAGGATCTCATTCAGATTCAATGGAGAAGTCAACAGCTTTTCAAACAAGCAAAAGCTAAGAGAATTCAGCACCACCATACCAGCTTTACAACAAATGCTAAAGAAATTTCTCTAGGCAGGAAACACAAGAGAAGAAAAAGACCCACAAAAACAAACCCAAAATAATTAAGAAAATGGTAATAGGAACATACATATTGATAATAACCTTGAACGTAAATGGATTAAATGCCCCAACCAAAGGACACAAACTGGCTGAAAGGATACAAAAACAAGACACATATATATGCTGTCTACCAGAGACCCACTTCAAACCTAGGGACACACAGACTGAAAGTGAAGGGTTGGAAAAGATATTCCATGCAAATAGAAATTAAAAGAAAGCTGGAGTAGCAATACTCGTATGAGGTATAATAGACTTTAAAATAAAGACTGTTACAAGAGATAAGGAGGGACACTACATAATGGTCAAAGGATCAATCCAAGAAGAAGATATAACAATTATAAATGTTTATGCACCCAACACAGGAGCATCTCAATACATGAGGCAAATGCTGACAACAATGAAAGGAGAAATGGACAGTAACACAATAATAGTAGGGGATTTTAACACCCAACTTACACCAATGAACAAATCATCCAAACAGAAAATAAATAAGGAAACACAAGGTTTAAATGACACAATAGACCAGATAGATCTAATTGATGTTTATAGAACATTCCACCCAAAAGTGGCAGAATACACTTTCTTCGTGAGTACACAAGGAACATTCTCCAGGATACATCACATCCTGGGTCACAAATCAAGCCTCGGAAAATTTAAGAAAATTGAAATCGTATCAATCATCTTTTCTGACCACAACACTATGAGATAGGAAATCAATTACAGGATAAAAACTGTAAAAAACACAAATACATGGAGGCTAAACAGTGCGCACTAAATAACCAAGAGATCACTGAAGAAATCAAAGAAGAAATAAAAAAACTACATAGAAACAAATGACAATGAAAACATGATGACCCAAAACCTATGGGATGCAGCAAAAGGAGTTCTAAGAGGGAAGTTTATAGCAATTCAATCTCACCTAAAGAAACAAGAAAAATCTCAAGTAAACAATCTAACTCTACACTTAAAACAACTAGAGAAAGAAGAACAAAGAAAACTCAAAGTCGGTAGAAGGAAAGAAATCATAAAGATTGAAGCAGAAATAAATGAAATAGAAACAAAGAAAACAGTAGCAAAGGTAAATAAAACTAAAAGCTGGTTCTTTGAGAAGATAAACAAAATTGATAAACCCTTAGCCAGACTCAACAAGAAAAAAGGGGAGAAGATACAAGTCAATAAAATTAGAAATGAAAAAGGAGAAATCACAACTGACACTGCAGAAATACAAAGGATTATAAGAGACTACTACAAACAACTATATGCCAATAAAATGGACAACCATGAAGAAATGGACAAATTCTTAGAAAGGTACAATTTTCCAAGACTGAACCAGGAAAAATTAGAAAATATAAACAGACTTATCACAAGAAATGAAATTGAAATGGTAATTAAAAATCTTCCAACAAATAAAAGTCCAGGACCAGATGGCTTCACAGGTGAATTCTATCAAACATTTAGAGAAGAGCTAACACCCATCCTTCTCAAACTCAACCAAAAAATTGCAGAGGAAGGAACACTCCCAAATTCATTCTATGAAGCCACCATTACTCTAATACCAAAACCAGAAAAAGATACCACAAAAAAGAGAATTATAGACCAATATCACTGATGAACATAGATGCAAAAGTCTTGAATGAAATACTAGCAAACAGAATCCAACCGCACATTTAAAGGATCATACACCATGATCAAGTGGGATTAATCCCAGGGATGCAAGGATTCTTCAATATATGCAAATCAATTAATGTGATACACCACATTAACAAATTAAGGAACAAAAACGAGATGATCATCTCAATAGATGCAGAAAGAGCTTTTGACAAAATTCAACACCGATTTTTGATAAAAACTCTCCAGAAAATGGGCATAGAGGGAACCCACCTCAACATAATAAAGGGCATATATGACAAACCCACAGCAAGCATCATACTCAATGATGAAAAAATGAAAGCATTTCCACTAAGATCAGGATCAAGACAAGGATGTCCACTATCGCCACTCTTATTCAACATAGTTTTGGAAGTCCTAGACATGGCAATCAGAAAAGAAAAAGAAATAAAAGGAATACAAATTGGAAAACAAGAAGTAAAACTGTCACTGTTTTCCAATGACATGATACTATACATAGAAAATCCCAAAGATGCCACCAGAAAACTACTAGAAATAATCAATGAATTTGATAAGGTTGCAGGATACAAAATTAATGCACAGCAATCTCTGGCATTCCTATAAACCAATAACAAAAAATAAGAAAGAGAAATTAAGGAAACACTCCCATTTACCATTGCAACAAAAAGAATAAAATACCTAGGAATAAACCTGCCTAAGGAGGCGAAAGACTTGTACTCAGAAAACAGTAAAACACTGATGAAAGAAATCAAAGATGACAAAAACAGATGAGAAATATACCATGTTCTTGGATTGGAAGAATCAATATTATGAAAATGACTAAACTACACAAAGCAATCTACAGATTCAATGCAATCCCTATCAAACTACCAAGGGCATTTTTCACAGAACTAGAACCAAAAATTTTACAGTTTGTATGGAAACACAAAAGACCCTGAATATCGAAAGCAATCTTGAGAGTGAAAAACAGAGCTGGAGGAATTAGGCTCCCTGACTTCAGACTATACTACAAACCTACGGTAGTCAAGATAGTATGGTACTGGCACAAAAACAGAAATATAGATCAATGGAACAGGATAGAAAGTCCAAAGATAAACCCACGCACATATGGTCACCTTATCTTTGACAAAGGAGGCAAGAATTACAAGGAGAAAAGACAGTCTCTTCAATAAGTGGTGCTGGGAAAACTGGACAGCTACATGTAAAAGAATAAAATTAGAACACTCCCTAACACCATACACAAAAATAAACTCCAAATGGATTAATGACTTAAATATAAGACCAGACACTATAAAACTCTTAGAGGAAAACATAGGAAAAACACTCTTTGACATAAACCACATCAAGATCTTTTTTGACCCACATCTGACTGTAACGGAAATAAAAACAAAAATAAACAAATGGGACTTAATTAAACTTAAAAGCTTTTGCACAGCATTGGAAACCATACACAAGACAAAAAGACAACCCTCAGAATGGGAGAAAATATTTGCAAACGAAACAACAGACAAAGGATTAATCTCCAAAATATACAAATAGCTCAGGGAGCTCAATATATAAAAAAACAAACACTGCAGTTAAAAAATGGGTGGAAGACCTAAATAGACATTTCACTAAGGAAGACATACAGATGGCTAAGAGGCACATGAAAAGATGCTCAACTTCACTAATTATTAGAGAAATGCAAATCAAAACTACAATGAGGTATCACCTCATGCCAGTCAGAATGGCCATTATCAAAAAATCTAGAAACAATAAATGTTGGAAAGGGTGTGGTGAAAAGGGAACCCTCCTGCACTTTTTGGTGGGAATGTAAATTGATAACAACCACTATGGTAAACACTATGGAGGTTCCTTAAAAAACTAAAAATAGAACTAACATATGACCCAGCAATCCCACTACTGAGCATATACCCTGAGAAAACCGTAATTCAAAAAGAGACATGTACCACAATGTTCATTGCAGCACTATTTACAATAGCCAGGACATGGAAGCAACCTTAACTGTCCATCGACAGATGAATGGATAAAGAAGATGTGGCACATATATACAATGGAATATTACTCAGCTGTAAAATGAAATGAAATTGAGTTATTTGTAGTGAGATGGATGAACCTAGAGTCTGTCATACAGAGTGAAGTAAGTCAGAAAGAGAAAAACAAATACCGTATGGTAACGCATATATATGGAATCTAAAAAAAAAAAAAAAGGGGGGTACTGATAAACCTAGTTGCAGGGCAGGAATAAAGAGGTAGACATAGAGAATGGACTTGAGGACATGGGGTGGGAGGGGGAAGCTGGGGTGAAGTGAGAGTAGCATCGACATATATACACTACCGAATGTAAAATAGGTGGCTGGTGGGAAGCAGCCGCATAGCACAGGGAGATCAGCTCAGTGCTTTGCGATGACCTAGAGGGGTGGGATAGGGAGGATGGGAGGGAGGCTCAAGAGGGAGGGGATACTGGTATGTTTATGGCTGATTCGCCTTGTTGTGCAACAGAAACTAACACAGTATTATGAAGCAATTATACTCCAATAAAGATCTATCAAAAAACAAAAAACAACAACAAAAAAACTAAAGGCAGGAGTTAGCTCACATGTTGGCTGAAAAAAAAAAGGATTCAAAGTGTCTTGCATTTTGATAGTCTGATATAGAGGTACAATCCCCAAATATAAGATAAACTTGAGTGGTAAATGTAAAATAATGATGAATTTGAGTTAAAATAATTAATTATAGAAGTATAGTTTCAAAAACTCTGACGCACATATTATATTTCAGAAAAATTAATATATTTTAGTTGATCAAAGATCTAAGCCATGAATTGGACACAGTGGCTTTAAAAACTAATAAAATCTTTAAGACATGTATTTTAACTAAATCTTAGAGTAAGTTAATGTAAATGTAGAGCCAGGAACCAGAAGTACATTAGTCCTATGGCATTTCATAGAATTCATGTTAGTGCGAAACTCCTGAGTCCAGTTCTGGATATCACAGTATGAGAGGAGCAATGCATTGTCAATCATTCGAGATCAGAGGCTAGAAAAATAATCCAAAGTAAATAGAACTTTTACACTTAAAAGGAAAAACTTTAATTAGAAAAATTAATGTTGTCTTCAAAGCTTTCAAAATGTCATGAAGAATGTTTGTAGCATGCTGCTTTAGAGGACAGAAGTAGAATCAGAGTGTGAAATGAAGGTGAACATTTGGGTTTCAGAAAGACATAAAAACATCACACAGTTAGGTCTCTAAAATGGCCTGCTTTTTAAATATTTATTTATTTATTTTATTATTTTTTGGCTGCGTTGGGTCTTAGTTGCAACACGCGGGATCTTTCCTTGCGGTGTGCAGGCTTCTCTCTAGTTGTGGCACGTGGGCTCCAGAGCACGTGGGCTCTGTAGTTGCTGCGTGCAGGCTCCAGAGTGCGTGGGCTCTGTAGTTGCGGCACGCGGGTGTAGTTGCCCCGCGGCATGTGGGATCTTAGTTCCCCGACCAGGGATCGAACGGGCATCCCCTGCATTGCAAGACTGATGCTTAACCATTGGACCACCAGGGAAGTCCCTGGCCTGCTTTTTAAAGCTTAATCTTCCCAGTTTCAAAATTGGTCAAGCAAAGACTGAATGACACATACATAATAGAAATCTCACACTACACGTAAGTGTGAGACCAGAATTTAAATTATCATCAAGGATAAGATATACAAAGTTAACAAATCATCGTAAAACCTTACCTGGGAGTAACAAAACACTTGAAGAAGTGTCAAAGGTAGTAAACACTGATTTTCATGGGATCACTGCTCCTTCCCCCTGGGTCTTGATGTGCATACTACTTTGTGTGTGCCCTCCAAGAGTGGAGTCTCTGTTTCCCCCAGTCCTGTCAAAGTCCTGCAGTCAAATCCTGCTAGCCTTCAAAGTCTGATTCTCTGGGAATTCATCCTCCCATTGCCGGACCCCCAGGTTGGGAAGCCTTACTTGGGGCTCAGAACCTTCACTCCAGTGGGTGGACTTCTGTGGTATAATTGTTCTCCAGTTTGTGAGTCACCCACCCAGCGGTTATGGGATTTGATTTTATTGCAACTGCACCCCTCCTACCATCTCATTGCAGCTTCTCCTTTGTCTTTGGATGTGGGGTATCTTTTTTGGTGAGTTCCAGTGTCTCCCTGTTGCTGATTGTTCAGCAGTTAGTTGTGATTCCAGTGCTCTCACAAGAGGGAATGAGTGCATGTCCTTCTACTCGGCCATCTTGAACCAATCTCCCCTAACTTACTTTAAATGACAAAAGCAGTGAGTACTTAATTGCATTCCTATTAATGTACTGTTGTTTCTAAACATGTGAGACTTTTAATGAGCATTTCACTAGGTTTACTGAAAGAATATTGTGTAGGTAAAAATAAATGTTTTGTTAACTCCCTGGCTGCCCAAGAGTAGGTGTAAAGTAGTGCAAAAATGTCATTAAATGTGATTCAAATTGTTATTTGAAAATAAATTATCATACTTTAGAAGGAGGTGAATTTCTAAAAATGTCTTCCTACAGTGTTTTCTAATTTCCTTCAGTGTATCCACAGATGTTAGGTTTCACTTCCTCTGTTTTCTACGCCCCAGAAAAGAAATGTTGTGAACGGAGACATACACAATTGTTCACCTTAGTGTGACACTGAATAGAGACGTTTAAACCTTCTGTTTTGAGTTACTCTCCAAGTGTGAGTGATGTGGACAGGTGGAGAACTATGGATATACATCAGTCAAAAAACAAGGGCAGGCTTCCCTGGTGGTGCAGTGGTTGAGAATCTGCCTGCTAATGCAGGGGACACGGGTTCGAGCCCTGGTCTGGGAGGATCCCACATGCCGTGGAGCAACTAGGCCCGTGAGCCACAATTACTGAGCCTGCGCGTCTGGAGCCTGTGCTCCGCAACAAGAGAGGCCACGATAGTGAGAGGCCCGCGCACCACGATGAGGAGTGGCCCCCGCTTGCCGCAACTAGAGAAAGCCCACGCACAGAAATGAAGACCCAACACAGCCGTAAGTAAATAAATAATTTTTTTTAAAAAAAGGGCATTTTGAAGAAAATATAGCCAGACCACAAGTTATGAATAAACTGAGTTGTGAAAGTTGTTTGCAAGTTGATTGTTTAAAACTTGGAAGAAATTTTCCTTCCCATAGCAATCACACTCACCAGATTTGTTTCCTTGGCCGGTGTGAAAATAGATGTAACCCACACTGTAACAGAACCTGACTTTAAAATAGTGTTTTTCAGATTATAGGGAAAGATTCCACTACTGGGTTTTGAATTAATTAAATAGGGAATAACCATTTTTTCATAAATGAAAATAATAGAATATATCAAATAAAATTCTGCTTTTTGAGGATAAGAATGAATTTGTGACACTTAATTTTTATAAATATGTCTATGTTATGTATGTGTATATGTGCTTAAAGTTTTGCCTATATTGATTTGTGAAACCAAAGGGGTTTCACAGCCAAAAGTTTGAAAATCACGGGTTAAAGCATTCTGTAAAAGCCAATAACTATCTCTGTCTACATTCTGTCCCTGACACAGTCCAAAAAAAAATTGTGTTTATCAAACTATTTTTAAGCATTTGAGTTTATGGCTTCGCTAGATAAGCAACATGAACTGCATTTGGAGTTGCATTCCAAGAAAAATTTCAACAAAATTAATTCTGTATATGTATTTCTAAAAATAGTTGTCATTTTGCTCTGTGGTAATTAGACATCAATGGCAAGTAGTTCAAGCAAACAGACACAATAAATTTTACTAAACTTTTTGAGTAACAATTAAACCAAACATTTCTGGGGTTGGGGTGATGTCTGTGGGAATGAGGCATTTTTTATCACTCTTTGTGAGTTCAAGGGCTCAGATGTATGAAATCCCCATTTCTCCAAAAGGGGTGAAATTTATGGCAATAAGTCATCCTGGCTAATAGGTCATACCGGCATGTTTCTCCAGGTGTTGGGAGTTAAGAATATTCTCTGGCTCTGCTTTGCCTAAGAACTTCATGTTTTCTAGTGTGGCTAGAAACATTTTACTAAGAATGCTGGACCTTAGGAAAGGAAGTTCTAGGCAGGTATATAAGGGGCCACCAGCTGAGTGCTGCCCTCTAGCCTCCACTGCAGACCCTGGGTAACTTAGGGTGTATCGAAGAGAAAGGGACATTTATGAGTCCATTTTCTGTCCACTTAAGATGGAAATGTGAATAAAAGTTACAATCTAGGGCACAATGAGGCTAAGAGAGACTAATACAGAAGGAACTGCAGGTTTTTTATATTAGATTTGTAATGGAGGTGTTATGGGAAAATGTAAAAACCTGTAGGAGGTCTCTACATTTTGTTTCCTTACCATTATCTGAATTTCAATTCGAAAATAAGAGCCTTGAAGGAATTAGTGGAAAGGAAAGTTGAAAAAGTAAATTCATATCACGAATAATTATAGGAAAAAAAACAGAACTAGGTAGGATACTCTAGCTAAAGAGAAACCAGAAGCCACACTGGCATTTATTTTGTTCCTAAACCAAGTCCAACATTTACCATGGGGGGTTATGAATAATAAGCTGTGGAATCCAATTCTGGTTAATTAAACAGAAAACGATATTGGGCTCACAGACTGTTAGAGTTGTAGATATAGGAGTGAATCTAAGCTTTGAAAAATAATCCAAAAAACGGTTCCAGAGAACTGATATAATGAGGAAACCAAAACTGCTGTTGCCATTTGCACTGCTGTCAGAAATTGGACAGTCCTCTAGCTGCTGCTGCAGCCAATACACTTTTAAAGCAGGAACTCCACCTGGTAACTAACATTGTCCTTGAAACTGGACAACTCAGGCACAACCTTGCTGCAAAATGAAGATCCTGGCACAGCCTGTTGCATTATCTTTGCACTTCTGAACCAAATCCTCCTGTGCAGGTGCCTTCAGTTGGGTTGGTGGACCCTTGGTCACCTGCTTGTGTTTGGATGCAAAGGAGGTGGGAAAAGCCAGTTTTCTGGGTTACTTTTTAAGAAGGCTGAACTTTCCAGTCTGAAATTCACCATCAGAGCAAGAGACCTCAAATTATGCTAGGAAGCCTAAAAATATTGCTCAGTATAATGGGCCATTGCATGTGGTGTTTCTTTCTTTCGGAAAACTTTTCTTCAAGATCTTTACATGGCTGTCTCTGAAAATCAACACGGAAGTTCAATTTCACCTTTTCAGAAAGGTTTTCTTAAACCACCCTGCCTAAGTCAGTCTCCAAACTCTCCATTACTCTCTATCACCTGAACTTACCTCATTCACAGAATTTTTCTAATATGTGATAAGTTTAATCTCTTTTTCCTTCCTTTCTCCCTCCCTTTCTCTCTCCTTTCCTCTTTCTCTTTCTTCCTTCCTTTTTCTTTCTTTCTTTCTTTCTTTCTTTCTTTCTTTCTTTCTTTCTTTCTTTCTTTCTTTCCTTCCTTCCTTCCTTCCTTCCTTCCTTCCTTCCTTCTTTCTTTTGATCACTCTGAAAGAAGAAATAGTGCAAGAGCAGGATTCTGTCTTGTTCAAAAACTATTGTCATCATGCAGAGCAAAGCAAGGCCTGGCACATGCAGTGGTGCAGCAAACACTTGTTGACTGAGTTTTTGAAGAGCAAGGAATGATAGGAAAGTATTGGGCATCTAGAGACTCCAAAGAAATATCTAGAGGGTTGGGGGTTCTAGCCTATAGGAGGAACATGAATGGATGTAAATGGAAAGGACTGCTGAAAGCAGCTTCTCTGTCCCACCCTACACCCTGGTCTCCAGACATACAAGTAGATCCTGCCTAGATGATTATTTTTTCATTCACTATTGACTCAATAGATAATCAGTGTTAAAGTTATGGCAGGCACTATGCTTGCACAATTCTATGTTTTCCTTCTATTTATGTCCTCAGCCCTACAGATTTGATTTTTCAGCCTCCTTGTAACTGATTATTTGTCTGATCATGTTCTCTATATTAATGTTTATCTTGTTATAGACCAAACCCCTTGATGTGGGAGGCAACATGATGTAGTGGGTAAACCCAAAGGCTCTGATGCCAGCCTGTCTGGGTTCAAGTTCTAATTCTCCCATTACTTTGTTCATGAGTTGTTTAACTGCTCTGCTACTTCCCTCACTTATATAATGGAGATAAAAATAATCCTTATCATAGGGTAGTCATGAGTAAAAAATAAATGAAAATACGTAAAGCAGTTGACATGCTGCCTGACAAGTAATAAGCTGTAGGGAAGCATTTGCTATTATTATCACTTGGAATGAGTTTCTGATAATTTTCTCATTTCTCTATGGCCCTAGCATTACTTCCTAAACACTTAAATGACCAACTATGCCCTGTTTTTTCTTTATCCTGGCATTATTTCTGGTTCCTTTTACTGAACTATCCCCTTGATCCAGCACACTGGCATGAGAAGAGGCCGGTAAAAGATTAAGAGGTTGATCTAGGAACAGGTGGAGCAGGACACCAAGAACAATCTTTCCCTACTTTACAGCTGGACCTAATCCTGGCCTAATATTTTTTTTCTCTCTTCCAAGGGACAAAAGGAAAAGAGGTCACCAGACATCCTCAGCCAGATATGGTGATTATGTTATTCCCTTTAAGCAAAAGAAACTTCTGTGGCAAATTAAGGTGGAATGATTCAACTAGTACTAAATCACAATATAAAGTCCCCTTTTCATTTACCAAACACAAAAGATTCAGATCATCTAAACTTCATTGATCAGATCTACAGCCAGCAGCCCCTTAAGTCATTTCCACGGTAACCTCCCAACTCTTGCAGAGAGCTATATCTGTTGTAATGAGCAAATAAAACTGAATTTATTTTTTAAAAGTATGGTGCCTGTAGTATGTGCTATAGACTAGTTATGTATATGTATATGTTTGGTCATGGGTGCTTGAGACTGTATCTATGCTTATTTTAGAGCATTCATTCTCAGGCAGGCAGGTAGTTTAGTAAGAAATATGAACATATACATAGGTAAAGCCTGCTACAGTTATTTTTTTCAGAGATAATAACGAATAGAAGAAAGAGGAAGGGACTCAGAACTCAGGTAAGGCAATGGGTGATCCGTTTGAAAATAATTAACTACTTTTGATTATTCATCTTAATTTTAATGTAAAGTTAATATCTTCTATAAGTTTTCAAATCAGCATTTCTTGTTGGAAGTAGCTTTTAGCTTTACCATTATTTAAATATAGGGTAAGACCTTATTTCTTTAAGATGGCACCAAAAGTTTGTTTCCTAAAATTTTTATACATATATTTTATGTAGAAAATGTAAATATTTATGTATTTTGTTGTATTGACCTTGTACTTGAATTACAAGTGTGGAATTACAGATTGCAGATATATGGTAGGTATTCATCTTTTATTGCAACTCCAATATTTACATCTATTTAGTAGTAACTTACTACTAGAAATATCTAACTCTAACATGAATAACAATAGCAGAATATAGCCTATTTATTTCCCCATCATCTTTTTCAAGGTAGCCTCCCACAAATTTAGAAAAGTGTCCACCTTGCTTAGCCCAAGTTATTTCAGTGATATGAAGGTACTATGGAATTGCAATAAAACAACTGAAAGGTCCTTTGAGTGCATTTGAAGTAGACATTTTTCAATATGGTTTCTAATATAAATCGACTTTTTCTTACCATGAAGGTGTGAAGGTATGCTGAGTACCAATAAAGACTTCAGAGACTCATAAGCACTGTGTGAAGAATGTTTTTTCTTCTGTTCCAGAACAGAATGTTTCATGCTGACAACACAGATGAGAGTGTCTGTCAAAAATCTATTGATAGCTAAGACAAAATCACTACCTATAAGTTATTCCTTGGTGAACTGAATTACAGAAAGATAAGTAGTCACCATTTGGAATTTAAAATGGAACACAGTCATTTAAAAATAAGACACTGTTTGAAGATAGTACAAGCATAAAAGCAGACATTATGAAACTCATACTTAAACTTTATATTTGCTAATATGCATAATTACATCTTCTTCTAGGGAAACGTGAGTACTGCTCACATGACAGTGTTGAAATGAATGAACACACAGTTAAGCTCGATGAGAATGAGGGTGATAGGGAGGCTCAGCTGAAGATCTACTCTTGGGAAGTAGTTTAAAATATTGCCCATTTGGTACCATCTGTTGAATTCCATACACAAAAAACAATGCTATTCAGAACTCAATTTTTGTGAGCCAGGAATGAAGGATGTCTCTTACAGGGATCGTTTAACAGAACTGATTGAACAGAAGGAAGACCAGCAGAGGGACAGTAAAATCTCTTCTGACCACTCCACACCACATTAATTTGAAATGGACTGAGAAAACATAAGCATTAATTTGTTCTTGCACACACATGATACTCAAATTTACTCAGTAAGTAGAGAGGTCCATCATACTGTGTGTAATAAGTAGGCAAGAGAAAAAGTGTGATATGGTCAAATCATTTGTTCAATGACTTATGCAGGTCCTTACAGAAGTTTGTATACTGTCACTACAGCAGTGAGAGAAATCCTATTGTTCTGGATTATACTAAATTTAGAGATTCTAGATTCATCTTTAAAATGGCCATCACCATGATTATTCACCTCCTTTCTTTAACTTACTAATACTACTTTTATGCAATGAAATAGCCAATGACTAGAAAGCAAGGCAGCAAACAAAATACAGGAATCAAAATTAGTCTTTTTGAAATTTGGAATTGTCTACTTTTTATTGGAGAATTTATCAAACCATTTTAAAATTTCTGTCGATTTTTTCACTATATTTCTTGTATTTATTCTCTTAGAGATTTCTCTGCAGATTATATGCAGCTAATTTATCACAATCTACTTCAGATTAATACTAATTTAATTTTAGTACAATGTAGAAACTTTGCTTAAATACAGCTTTTTTCTCTTCCCTTTTTTTTTTGCTATTACTATCATATATCTCTATCTTATAAACTCAAGAATATAATGTTGTTATTACTCCCTTATACTCCTGTGGATTTAACTTATATTGCATGCCATTTCATTTGAAGTTGAAGGACTTCTTTTTTTAAAAAAATTTTATTAGAGTATAGATGATTTTCAATGTTGTGTTAGTTTCTGCTGTACAGCAAAGTGTATCAGTTATACATATACATATATCCACTCTTTTTAAGATTCTTTTCCCATATAGGTCATTGCAGAGTATTGAGACGAGTTCTCTATGCTATACAGTAGGTCCTTATTAGTTATCTATTTTATATATAGTAGTGTGTATATGTCAATCCCAGTCTCCCAGTTTATCCCTCCCTTCCCCCACCCCACCTCTTTCCCCTCTGGTAACCATAAGTTTGTTTTCTACATCTGTGACTATTTCTGTTTTGTAAATCTGTTCATTTGTACCATTTTTTTTAGATTCCACATATAAGTGAGATCATATGATATTTGTCTTTCTCTATCTGACTTATTTCACTCAGTATGACAATCTCTAGATCCACCCATGTTGCTGCAAATGGGATTATTTCGTTCTTTTTTATGGCTGAGTAATATTCCTCTTTTAGTATTTAGTAAGGTAAATTGGCTAGCAATGCATTCTCTCAAGCTTTGTTCATCTGAAACTGCCTATTTTTCACCTTTAGGTTTGAAATACAGTTTTTCTAGATATAGAATTTCTAATTAACAGTGTTTCCCCCCTTCCTTCCTCCACCATACACAGTTTGAATTTGTCATCCCTCTGACTTCTGGTCTCCATTGTTATTATGAGCAATCAGCTTTTACTTGCATTATTGTTCCCCACTAAGTGATGTGTTTTCTCTTTCATCTTTCAAGATTTTTCCTTTGCTTTGGTGTTTAACAGTTTGACTGCGATGTACCTAGATGTGGATTACTTTGTGTTTATCCTATCTAGATCTGTGGATTAGTGATTTTTCTTACTACATTTAGGAAGTTCTGGCCATTATTTTTCAAAAATTTTACCTATTGTTCCCTCCTATTTCTCAGACTCCCATTATATGTATATTGCAATGCTGATGTTGTCTTATGGCTCTCTAAGTATTTTATTTTTCTTTAATCTCTTTTCTTTCTCTTCAGAATATATATTTTCTATTGATTTATATTCCAATTCACTGAATTTTTTCTCCTGGTACCTCAAATATGTTGACACTTTCTAATGATTTTTTCACATAACTTAGTATATTTTTAATCTGTAGAATTTCCTGGGTTGTTTGTGTGTGTGTGTTTGTTTGCTTATTTGTTTTGTTTTTGGTTTTTGCATCTTTATCTCTTTGCTTGCAAAATACCACTGCTATATTTATATCTATCAAAATCTATCAAGCTCTGTTCTTCAAGACACAACTAAGTCTCACCTCTTTAGTCAAGCTGTTTCTACACTAAATTAGTATGATTTATCACTTTTTTGAGTCTCCTACCAAGAACTTGGCTATTTTTGTTGTGGTATGTTTTTATAAATGATGTAAAATCCCTGATGGCAAGAACTATATTTCCTGTTTTGTATCCTTTGCATCATCTAGTATATTGTTTTGTGTATAGAAGCTACTCAGCAAAAAGGTTACTTCAAGCTGAATATAATTATGTTAATAATTATATTATGGTTATTACCTAAACTTTTGCTAATCTCACCATTATCCATAGCCCTAATCTTTTAGCAATATTAAACGTTTAGTCATGTTAAACATTGTAAAGAGCCTTATCTGTAAGTTGATCATTAACCATTGCATACTTTAGGATGCTTTTCCCTGAGGTAACATAACTGCTTCAGGACCATCATGTTAAACAACCCAGGAACAAATTGAGTTCTATGCGAATAGCATCCACTGGGGTTTTGTAGAATATATACAACCTGTACATACATGCATAGGGGCTTTATCTTAAACAGTAAGTATAGTACTTATTCATCTAACTGGAAAGCCAAAGGTAGAGCAAATTCATGCTTGGCTTAACTCCAATGTTTGTGCCTCCAACTCTTTGCTCTGCCTGTGCTGCATCTTTCTTCCCATGCATAGTTTTCAGCTTCTAGCTAGCATCTCTCATCATGGCAAATATCTGTAATTGTTTCAAGATTCACAACTATACACCATGATATCCTGAGACAGCTGAAAATAAAGGGAACTTTTTAGAGTTCCTGAACTCATTACTTTTACCAGCTTTTACATGTACTCTTAGAAAAGTCTGAACTAAACTTGGAGCTGGGGATTGGAAGTAGTGGGTATATTTTAAATGAAGAAGAGATTGCAACAGGAACCAAAATCCGATTATTTTAGAGAAAGTGTAAATTGGTTATGCAACCAACTATATGAATTTCACCTGGGTATTTAAAAGATGTCAAAAACTCATACTTCATATGCTCGTAATTTTTGTCATTAGCCTAATGAATTACATATTATATCTTGAATTGTTCCTCCAAAGTTGTTTTCATCAACTATCCTCCTTCCCTTTTTATTCCTGGCTAAAGTTAAAAATAACCTGGTTTACATCCTGAATCAAAATTTTATCCCTATTATTTGCCTTGTATAATCAAATTACAAATATTTTTGGGTAAAATGTAAAATTAATATTATAACTAATTATATTTGAGAGTCATCTAGTACAAACATTAAAGTTTAACTGTTCAACTTACCATTTATTTTATACTTGTTAGCATTAAAAGGCCTTTCATATTTTTAATTAGCTGTTTCTTCCTCCATTTTTGACAAGTAGAATATCAACTTTATAGAGGAAGATACTCATCCACCAGAAAATTTAATGAACTGACCCAGGACACAGAGTGAGATGGACAAAAATTTAGTATCCATACCAACAGTGTTGAAATTGCCCTACCAAACTGAGCATAACCTGCTTGATTTGGAATTTGAGGTCATACTGAAGACTGATTGCTCAGCAATAAATCTAGCCCACAGTGAAGTAATATTAATAAGTCATTAAGATGGCTAAACTTATAAACTGACCATGTAACAGTCTGTTAAGATTTTTTTTTAATGCAAAGGTAAAAATCATTATCAAGATGTGACATAATGATAAATAGAATAAGTAGATATTTCTCCAGTTGATGGTCAAATGAAGAAAGGTTACATATAGTTATTTATGCCAATTTCTCATTTACATCTATTAAATATAACCCTAATAGTCAAATATGCTAATGATAACTCATTTAGAAGTGCTTTTTTGAATTTGAAGTATAGGATTGCTTTCAGTACAAAAGATATTTAAATGCATTGTGCTCTAAACTTAAGTTAACCCCTGAAAAAACGAATTCATCTTCTCAAAAAAGTAACATCTCTTGGAAAAGACTTAGGAAACTGGAAGGTTCTGATTGTCCGAGTTGAGAGATTAAAAATAGTTTATCTGGTGATTTTTATAATTAACACTTAAAGAAATATAAGGACAAGAAATACCCTTTGTTTTGGTAACCATACAAAATTTATGGAACCTTATTTTTTAAATTACTATCTTAGAGTCTGAATGGGATAGCTTGAAATTACACTTCATTTCTTAGAGGTTAACTCAAATCTCTTGTGAGGAGCTGACTTTAACAAGGACATCCAATAGATGACCAAACCCAGCTAGATACAGATAGTTCTGTCACTTATGCCATGTCCAGAATTAGTCTGTCTATTCTAAGATAAGGCTGTAGCTATCTTTCCCATTTCCTTATTTGTTGTGTTCCCTAACTTCAAATGAAATGCCAAAAGGATAATGGAACCAGGTAAGAAGGAAGTTTTCTGGTGCACTAAAATAAAATATATGCATATATGAAAAAAGGATAAAAATTAATATCAGGTAGGAGGTGAATATAGGTCATACTTGAGAACCAATAATCATTTACTGAATATATTTTTTTTAAAAAGCTACAGTGGAATTCTATTATCAAACCAATATTTTTTAAATTGACTTAAGTGCTTTTATGGTCCTAATGTTCAGCTGCTTCTTAGAAGTTTTATTTCCAATTATGAAAATCAACTAGGAATATTGCAGAACACATGTAAAAAGATGGTGGATAATATAAACGGGCAATTTATGAAACAGGAAATCTATGAAGCTAACAAGCATAACAAGATGTACTCAAACATATTAATAATCACAGAAATACAAATTAAAACCACAGTGAGCTATCCTTTATATTGACTTGGCCAGAAAAATTAGAAATCTATGTATTGCCTTGTGCTGGCAATGATGTTGGTTTATAGAAATTCTGACACAGTGCTGAAAAGAGTGTAGACTGATGCAGCCATTCTGAAGAGAGCTTGGAAATAGTTAATCATTTAAATATACACATAACCTATGGTTAGGGTGAATGTACAATTTGGAGAGTGAAAGAGGATGCTATTTATGTTTACTCTGAGACAATAAACTTAAACCAAGTCTGTTCCAAGAAAGCAGAAAGTATGAGTCACCTTACTTATGGCCCAGTACATTTGTTCTTAGGTGTATATTTCAAAAAGTAAAAAATCTATAGTTGTAGACATAAAAGAATCATCATGGAAAAGTGATAAATAATTTATATTAATACTCAAAATCCTAATATGATAATTTGATAACCTAAATTTTCATTAGTATTTATTTAATTGTATTAGGTTTAATATTTTAATATATTTATTAGCTATTACTATTTCCTCTTTTGTAATTTTAACATTTTTTTCTTTGATACCTTAGTGCTTTATTTTTTATTTGTATGAGTGATTCACATTTTCCAATTATATAATGTTTCCCCTTTTGACTTTTGTTATAATATTGGGCCCATCCTATTAATTCTTCTAAATAAAAACTTTAAATCTTTTGATCAAATTATTTTAAATGTCCATTGATAGTTTTATGAGATTACACTAAACCTAAAAGAAATTTTGAAGATGTATCAGACTTATATTATTCAGTTTTCCATCAGAAATAGGACTCTTATTTGTCTTCTGCTATCATGTTTCTCAGTATTGATTTATTATTTATTTTGCATGACCACAATATATACCTTACCAATCTTAAGTCAGAAATTTATGGCTTTGTTGCTAATGTGATTTTTTTTGTATAATATAACTTCAATTGAAGACTTTATTGATCATCTCAAAAAACTTAAATAAGTATTGAAAGTATGTCATTACAGAACCCACAACCACTCCTCCAGCCCATTTGTACCAAGAACATGGGTGTGGAGTCTTGACAGAGGCAAGTAGAAAGAACTGTTGTTTTGTTTTGTTTATATTGAGATTCCAAAAAGAAACTCGAATATAACTTGATCTAGTTCTTGCTCTCTACTAAAATCAAGAAAAATTGCCTGGTTAAAGGGTTTTATCTAAGAAACAACAAAAAACACACACTCAAAACAACCAAAATTCCATCTAAACTTGTATGTGGTTTAATTAACTCCCAGAGTTATTAAGCATCCATTATATAACAGGTACACTTCTAGACACAAGAGATAGGATGATAATAAAATAAAGTTACTGCTCTAGTAGATTCTAGATTCCAGTGGAAACACAATAGGCAAAATGAGGATAACTAACAAATAAACAGCTCAGTTCCAGATAGTGAAAATCCATGAAGACAATAAAAGAGGCTGCTGTAGTAGCAAATTGGGTTGAGAACATGTTGTTTTAAAAGAGAATAGAAAGAATGTCTTTTCTGAGGAAGTAACAAATGAGTTTGAACATGGTTGGCAAAAAAGAAGCATCTATGAGAAGATCTGGAAGAAGAGCTCTCTATGCAAAGAAAGGCAAGAACAAAGATCTTGGAACAGAAACAACCTTAAAGTGATTGAGAAAAAGAAAGAATACAAGCTTTGTTGGACATTGAAGCAATGAGATGAGGAGTACAAGATAATATTATAGAAATAGGCAAAAATTCTTATTTTCAGGACCTTATAGCCTTGATATGTAATTTAGAAGACTTTAAGCAAAAGAGAAAAATGATTTATTTTATTTAAAAGAGATTGTTCTTGCTGCCGTTTATAGAAAATAATTGTAGAGTAGACACATGGAGATGAGTTAAGAGGCTATTGAAGTAATCCATCAGAGAGATGAAGATAGTATAGACCAGATGGTGACAATGAAGTTGAGAAAAAATGGTCCATTTTGGGATATGTTTCGGAGGTAGAACTGTCAGAACTTGTTAACTGATTAGATATAGAAATAGATGTAATGAGAGAAATCAATGATGAATTGTAAGGTCTTCAATTAAACAAGTGGGAATTTGGTGGTGTCATTTAGTGAAATGGGAAAAATAAGGAAGGACAAGATTGGTGAAGGATGGTCTCATTAATTTTACATCATCAAAAGTAAATGACAAGTTGACAATTGACTATATTTGGTTCTGGAACTCAGGACAGACCAGCAATCACACACTAATGGATAATTAAATTGCTCCTTCATTGCAGATGCTATTTCCCTAGCACTTAATTATGTGGGGATTTTAAAGGTACAACTACAAAATAATTCCATTTATTCAGTCAGATGTGAGATAGTTTCCAGTTTCATGAATCCAGTGCTCATGACTTAACTGTAATTTAAGGATAACTGAAGGTTCTGGTCTGTGCTACAACATGGTAACACAAACAGAGACACCTCCTATATAAACAAAAAATCCAAGAAATGCATGAAATCCAAGAAATGATAAATTTTTTAACATCTTTACTGGATTATAATTGCTTTACAATGTTGTGTTAGTTTCTGCAGTACAAGAAAGTGAATCAGCTATATGTATACACATATCCCCTCCCTCTTGAGCCTCCCTCCTACCCTCCCCATCCCACCCCACTAGGTCATCACAAAACACCGAGCTGATCTCCCTGTGCTATACAGCAGCTTCCCACTAGCCATCTATTTTACACATGGTAATGTATACATGTCAATACTACTCTCTCAAATCGTCCCAGCCTCCCTTTCCCCATCGGTGCCCACAAGTCCGTTCCTTACTTCTGCGTCTCTATTCCTGCCCTGCCACTAGGTTCATAAGTACCCTTTTTTCTAGATTCCATATATATGCATTGATATATGGTATTTGTTTTTCTCTTTCTGACTTACTTCACTCTGTATGACAGACATTAGGTCCATCCACATCACTACAAATGACTCAGTTTTGTTCCTCTTTAGGGCTGAGTAATATTCCGTTGTATATATGTACAACATCTTCTTTATCCATTCATCTGTCGATGGATATTTAGGCTGCTTCCATGGCCTGGCTATTGTAAATAGTGCTGCAATGAACATTGGGGTACATGTATCTTTTTGAATTATGGTTTTCTCAGGTATATGCTCAGTAGTGGGATTTCTGGGTCCTATGGTAGTTCTATGTTTAGTTTTTTAAGGAACCTCCATACTGTTCTCCATAGTGGCTGTATCAATTTACATTCCCACCAACAGTGCAGGAGGGTTCCCTTTTCTCCACATCCTCACCAGCATTTATTGTTTATATATTTTTTTCATGCTGACCATTCTGACCAGTGTGAGGTGATACCTCATTGTGGTTTTGATTTGCATTTCTCTAATGATTAGTGATATTGAGCATCTTTTCATGTGTTTGTTGGCCATCTGTATGTCTTCTTTGGAGAAATGTTTATTTAGGTCTTCATTCCATTTTTGGATTGGGTTGTTTATTTTTTTGATATTGAGCTGCATGAGCTGCTTGTATATTTTGGAGATTAATCCTTTGTCAGTTGCTTTGTTTGCAAATATTTTCTCCCATTCTGAGTCATCTTGTTTATGGTATCCTTTGCTGTGCAAAAGCTTTTAAGTTTAATTAGGTCCCATTTATTTATTTTTGTTTTTATTTTCATTACTCTAGGAGGTGGGTCAAAAAAGGATTTTGCTGTGATTTATGTCAAAGAGTGTTCTACCTATGTTTTCCTTTAAGAGTTTCCACCACCAGAACACAGGCACCAGTCCTTCCCATCAGGAAACACACAAGAAACGATAATTTTTAATAACGATTACAACTTCATCGAATGAAAACTACCAGACACCAAACTTACAAGAAATCTTGCCTCTACAAAGAAGGCAAAACACATACCCAAATTTGCATCAGAGGGTGCTTGTATAGTGCCTTGATTTACAGGTTAAATGCCAATATAGTTGAATCTCAATAATAGTATTTAAACAAAAAGAGCCATTTATTAAAAAATGCATATAACATAATACCAATATATCATGTTTTAAAATATAGAAAAAATGTTATATTATATATTATATTATTTAGATATATATATGTATGAAAGAAGTATAAATAAACACAGGGAATGGTAAATACCAACATCAAGATACTTTCCACTTGTTTACCTGAAGGTGCTAAAAGAGAACGCAACCAGGAAATGTTATAATAGAGTAATTGGACTGTATTTGTAATATTTTATTTTCTAAGATGAATGGTTGTCATATCTTAGTGTGGTGAGAAAATCAATTGTGGATGTTTATAATATTATTCTTAATGAATTTTTGTTTGTTTAAATATTCCTTAGCTTAAAACAAAATATTTTAAAGTAGTTGGAGAACTAGAAGAGACATGGGTCAAAAATAACTTTGAAGACAAAATATTTGTATGTAGGATATATAAAGTAAACCTATAAATAAATCATAAAAAAGACAAACAACCCATTAGAAACTGGGCAGAACAAATAAACACATACTTAGAAGATATAGGAATGGTCACTAAACACATGTAGAAGGTATCCAACATCATTAGTCAACAGAGAAATATAAATTAAAGCCACAACTAGATACCTCTTCACACTCATCACAATGGTTATAGATAGACAATACCAAGATTTAGTGATGATGTAGAGCAATGGAAATTGTCATATATTGCTTGTTGGAACATGACATGGTACAGCTATTTTGCAAAAACTCTGACAGTTTCTTATCTTCTTAATCATACACCTATTCCATGAACCAGTAATTCTATTCCTAGGTATATATCTAAGAGAAATGAGGGCATATATATACACAAAGAGTTAAAGGAATGTCCATAGCAGTTTTATCCAGTGGGAAAAATGGAAATAAGCCAAATTTCCATCAGAATAGTTAACAAAGTGTGTTATATTAATACAAATGAATTCTATTTAGCAAATTTACCAATAACAAGGTAAGAACTACTGATACACACAAAAAACAAATCAATGTCAAAAAACGCTGAGTGAAAGAAGTCAAGTCAGACATAAACAAGTACACACTAGTAGACATATGGTCTGTGGTAGAAAACCAGGACCAGAAGTAGGAGCTAGTTTCTTAAAGTGGCCCTTTTAGGAGTTTAGAGTGAGAGACAATGGAACAATGGTCAGACTGTATATAAAAATAGAACTCTGACCACAATCTTGTAGCCACCATTCTGGGAATCCAAACCACAGCCTCTGCAGTAATTGGCCTAAACTAGTCATGACTTGGGCCATGACTGCCAGCTTCCAAAATTTTTATCCCCTTATCCTTGCTTCCAACTCAAGATCAACCAGAGAAAGCCAAATATGCTCCCTAAACTCATGACATTGGATGCTGGATTTCTAGTTAGCCCACCTCCAGGTTATCTGTGCTAACATCCTGTAATCAGGGCATACTTGAAGCGTTCTTTTTTTTTTCTCACTATAAAGCTTTCCTATTCCCCTGCCTGCCTTTGAGTCTCTGTCAGACACAAGTGATGGCGGCTGATTTTCTTGAGATAAGCTCTGAATTAATAGCTTATGCACGTTCTCAGGTGGTCTTTGCTTACTTCCACAAGGGACAATATACAGACATAGGTGTCCCCTTGCCTTCCTTTCTCCATTATTTGAAGGAGCAAGTAGGAACTGAGAGCTCAATGAAGATTATAGAAAAGCTCAGTGAAGATAGTGATATTTAGGAGGAGATTTAGGAAATTGCAAGAGTAAAAAGAGTAGAGACTTCTAAAAACAAAAATAAGCAAATGGGACCTAACGAAAGTTAAAAGCTTTTGCACAGCAAAGGAAAACATAAACAAGATGAAAAGACAACCCTCAGAATGGGAGAAAATAGTTGCAAATGAGACAACTGACAAAGGATTAATCTCCAAAATTTACAAGCAGTTCATGCAGCTCAATATTAAAAAAACAAACCACCCAATCCAAAAACAGGCAGAAGACCTAAATAGACATTTCTCCAAAGAAGATATACAGATTGCCAACAAACACATGAAAGGATCCTCAACATCACTAATCATTACAGAAGTGCAAATCAAAACTACAATGAGGTATCACCTCACACCAGTCAGAATGGCCATCATCAAAAAATCTACAAACAATAAATGCTGGAGAGAGTGTGGAGAAAAGGAAACCCTCTTGCACTGTTGGTGGGAATGTAAATTAATACAGCCACTATGGAGAACAGTATGGAGGTTCCTTAAAAAACTAAAAATAGAACTACCATATGACCCAGCAACCCCACTACTGGGCATATACCCTGAGAAAACCATAATTCAAAGAGAGTCATGTACTACAATGTTCATTGCAACACTATTTACAATAGCCAGGACATAGAAGCAACCTGAGTGTCCATCGACAGATGAATGGATAAAGAAGAAGGGCACATATATACAATGGAATATTACTCAGCCATAAAAAGAAATGAAACTGAGTTATTTGTTATTTGTAGTGAGGTAGATGGACCTAGAGTCTGTCATACACAGTGAAGTAAGTCAGAAAGAGAAAAACAAATACCGTATGCTAACACATATATACAGAATCTAAAAAAAAAAAAAAAAAGGTTCTGAAGAACCTAGGGGCAGGACAGGAATAAAGATTCAGGCATAGACAATGGACTTGAGGACACGGGGAGGGGGAAGGGTAAGCTGGGACAAAGTGAGAGAGTGGCATGGACATATATACACTACCAAATGTAAAATGGATAGCTAGTGGGAAGCAGCCGCATAGCACAGGGAGATCAGCTCGGTGCTTTGTGACCACCTAGAGGGGTGGGATCGGGAGGATGGGAGGGAGACACAAGAGGGAGGAGATATGGGGATATATGTATATGTATAGCTGATTCACTTTGTTATAAAGCAGAAACTAACACACCATTGTAAAGCAATTATACTCCAATAGGATGTTAAAAAAAAAAAAAAGAGTAGAGATTTCTAAAAAGGAAAGGGAGATTAACAGTGCTAATTCCCACAAAAAAGTTAAGTAAACTGAAAGAGGAGAAAACCAATTGGATTTAGCATTTCATAGGCTGTTGTTGAACATGAAGAGCAATTTTAAGTACAGTGGAAGAGAGGGAAGGTAGAATGCAAGCTAAGTATAATGTCATGGAGGTGTGGAGGCATTAACTGTAGAAACGCTTATAGAACAACAATTAGAGATTTTACAAGACAGAGACCTTAGAATGTCATTTTAGGATGGTGTAGCACAAAGATGTAGGTATTGTTACTATACAGGTGAGAGATGAAGATACTGGATTGGAGTGGATTTGGAGGGAGAAAGAGTAGACAGAAGGTTAGAGAAACAAGAAATATGAAAATAATGTCAGAGCTTAAATTCAGAAAATACTTACTGCTAGAAGGGAGTAATATAGGAACCTAAACCAACCAAGGGAAAAGAAAAATAGATGTTTACATCAGCAAAGGACCAAAGGAGGGATTCTAATCCCATTTTATAATTTAGCAGATGACATAACAGAAACTCATAGATTCATAAATGAAACAGGCAGTCAAAGAAGTTAAAGGATACCCAGGATAAAAAGGGTCACAGAATCCTGAGTAATAGTATATTTTTTAGCATTACCTATTACCAGCCCAAATCCTAAATTGTTATGACAGTTTCAGAATTATTTTAGACAAAACTAGCTCATTGTTGAACTGAGTAATTGCTTTTTGAAATCAGTGCAAGAGTACTTAAAGAAATAAGAAAATGTCTTTAAAAAATAGGACTTTGAAGTTAGACTAGACTCCCATTTTCAAATCCCTACTCTGCCATTTACTGTCAGTGTAATTTTAGGCAATTATTTAACAACTCTAACTCTCAATTTCTTCATCTGGGAAATGAGAATTGCAATTCTACCTCATAAAGATAAAAAGTCAATGGAAGTAGTTTTAGCATCACATCTGGCTCAGAGCTGATGGTAAAAAAGAAGGAATGTTTTTCTATTTGGATAAAATATATGAAAACTGTTCATTTGATTATGTTTAGCAGCGTTAATATGACATGCATACAAACACAAACATACATGCATACATACACACATACATATATACGTACATCTCAAAAAGCATGTAAGAGAGGCAGGGCAGGAGTTATTATTACTGTTTTACACAAGAGGACATTGAAGGCACAAGGATGCTAAGCAATTTGTCCAGGGTCTGATGCTGAATAATACAAACAGAACTCAAACCCAGGACTTCTGATTTTCTGAGGGCTTGAAAGCCTTAGATTCATGGATAGGATTGAGGTTGAATTCCTCCAAGAAATTGGGGCATTCTTTCAGTGGGGCTAGAAAATCTTCATTAACTTTTAATGAAGAGCAAGTGCCAAGAACCTCTGCTTGGGAGTACTCACACCTGAGCCCAGTCATATATGTATTCCTGTATGTTAGAGCTCAGAAGCATCTCTTATTTTGCATAAGATAAAAAAATGTCTTTCCCAATTTGCAGTCGGAGAGCTCCTAAGACCAGTCTTCTAACTAGTAATGTTATCACTACACAATCTCTATATTATTTATCAAATATAATGTAGAAAATAGGTCCTGCTGGAATAACTTGCCAAGAAAATAACTCACAAGAAATTGAGAAATGGAGTCTAATGGAAAATTTTTACTTGTGTTTATAATTTTACATATTTATTCCTGCAAATGTTTGCCATCTTTTAAAGGAGGTTCTTGTACATTTATGACTGTCATTTATGGTATATTTATTCCTAACCTATAAACATTCTGCTGACAAATGCCAACGGCACTTGTTCTTTATGTTATAATTTCATACATATTTCATAAAAATAAGGAAAATGTATAGATAATAAATCCATTTAAAATATTTTATAACATATATGTCTTGCAATATTAACAATTGAATTCCTAGAACATTTGTAGAAAGCAATCATTAGTTTCTACAGATTATAAATAAAATATATTTGAAACATCCAAAGAATATATAACATTTTATTAATAAATATGAAAAGTAATTGTTATGGCATGATTTTTATATATCGAGTGTTATTTGCATATTTAAAATATAATTTATATTTTCAAATATAAGAATTGTGATGATATATATTCTTCAGCTTGCTAACCTGCTAAATTATTGATTCCTATCTACAGGAAGTTGTATGAGAATGCACCCGTCATGTGCATGGAATATGGACTTCAATTTCCTGCACCTGAGGGCTGCAATAAAATATTTTCCAAAAATATGAAAATAATGGGAAAAGAAATTTCTCCTCTAAGGCTGAAACATAGTAGAATATAGGAAAGATATTCAAGGTCACTAAAAAGAAGCAAACTCCAGGTAAGTAGAAATTAGGGAGTAACATATTTAAAGAAAGAATGTGTCATCCATCAGACCAGTTGGCTTATTTAGAAAACAAAAAGGAAAATTCGTTGAGGTAAACATGGGCTGAATCCAAGCAGGCATTATTTAGAAGAAAGAAGCAGCTCTAAGTCAAAGGACTTAGCCTGCATTGCCCCCAGAAATGTATATGCTTACTGTAGACATAACATATATTTGGTTATCTTAGCCTGAGACAATGAAATACCTAAATTATATAACTAACAACCAAGGCTCTAAGTCCAAGGTTGAAAAGCAGCCTTCTGCTGTTAAATTCTCTTATTGAATGCTTACAAGAGTCTTGCCTGGCAGTATCCTATTTGGTGGTCATTAGCCATATGTTGCTAATGACCACATGAAATGTGGGTGTCCAAGTTGTGATGTGCAGTAAGTGTAAAATGCACATTGAATTCCAAAGACATAGTACAAACACTACATAAATATCTTATTAGTAATGTTTTTGTCGATTGCATGTTAAAATTATATTTTATACATATTGTGTTAAGTAAATTATAGTATTAAAATTTGTTTCATCCGTTTCTTCTTATTTTTCTAATATGGCCTCTAGAAAATTTTCAATTACATATGGGGCTCCCATTGTGGATTGCATTATATTTACTTTGGACAGCACTTGTCCATATGAACAGAGAGCAGTAATATCTATTCCCTACCCTATCTACATTTTGTGTTGTATATTAGTTAAGTGGCATTCTTACTGTAGATAATTTCATGCGTAGGTCTGGCTATAAGATGAGAGCAGCTGGTCATATGGATTCAAATGTTTGGTTCCTTCACAATCTATACTTATCACTGAATATTTTAAAAGGAACATTTTAATTATGTACATCAGTTTCATAAACTTCTTATGCCTGAAGATTCAGGCATAAGATCCATTGAGAGTGGTATCTACTCTTGGCATGCTGAAGAATCATATCTGAGTTTACACTACTGAGGGTCAAATCTTAAAACATGATACACTGACAACACTTATGCCATATGATCAGGCTTTCAGAAGAGAGCCAGCTGGCCAGTGTTACCCAATCAGAAATCACATCTTCTGTTTTGTATGTGTTTATGTGTGTATGCTTTTCAAACTTTGTTATAATTTTCTAAAATTATATATCTTATTCTATAATTAACTTTATATTTAGTATTTGTTTTTCATGAAACTTATGCATAAATATAGTTCAAAAGTCATTTTCTGTGCCCCACATACATTTGCTGCTGCCAAGAGGTCAGCTGCTCCCTTTAATCTTTTAACTGATTATGTTGGTATTTGTCTCTGTTTCTCTAAATAATATGCCTATGTTGCTACTTTTTTACTTTCCAGTTTTAGTCATTATCTATGGAACTTGAGATTTTGCTTTCTTTTGTAAATTTTATCCCTCCACACATACACACAGATATATGCTCACTCATCATGCAAACCTGTTTCCCATTCTGCCATCCTCCAAAGAGTTATATTGTACCTTTGGTGAAATTATAATTCACAAAGGAATGGAAGCTAATGCATGTGTTCAACTCACCATCTCTAAGGGGTATCTGAGTGAGAGCTTTACACTTAAAGAAAAAAATCGGAATGTGAATTTAGGGACATTACTGCTAAGTGAGTAACCAGGGTCAATAGCCTTTGGGTGGGAGGCATCAATGAAAAAGAATCACATGTCTTATATCAACCCCTACACTTCTCTCTCTCACTTATCCAATTATTTACGTATGACCTTGCTAAGAAAGACCCGAGGTTGGAATTTTCTGTCAAGATTTTAGAAGGTGAATATGTTAACGAAAGCTTCATGGGGGAGGCAGAGTTTGAAGGCAGCTGTACCTTTCACTGAACATAGTTTCACTGAACAAGAAACTGCTGTGCTGTTTCTTGTACAGCAGTGAGGTGAGATGTATGGGAGGGCAGCTCTCTAGATATCAAGATCAGCAACTCTGATGATAAACTGGATGAGATGTAACAGCCACTGGCTCTTCCCCTTATCCCTTCAAAGAGAGCAAGGGCTTAGACAGTGAAGAGTGGAGGCAAAAGGTTTTTCTGGTAGGGGTACCAAATGAGGGCAAATGCATGAAAGCAGCAAGGCACAGAACATGTTCAGGAATAAGGAGTTTCTTAGTCTGAGAGTGATAAGAAAGTTCTCTAGGGGAGTCAAGGGAGATAAAGATGTAGAAATGGAATCAAACAAAGGTGAGGAAAAGGTCAGAGAGAATATCAAATTCAAATTCCTGTCCAATGTAGATATCCTTTGAAACTCTTTGATAGCTTTAATATTCTGAACAATAGGTCATTCTGATTATTCTGAAGACCTCCATGGGGTTGGGGGATATAACTAATCTAGCAGGAACCATGTTTTGTTCTTGTTTTTGCTTTTTAAAGTAGAATTTCTCTTTCTTATATTAAATTATTGAGGGCCAGGTAGTAGAGTATTAAACACAAAATTAGGGTGTTTGAATTGTTTTCTTTAACAAATGGAGTGTCACAAAAAATATATAAAACAGTGGTATGATTTTTTTTTTCTAGAATATATGCCATAGATGATATATAAACTAATTTGGGGCTTCCCTGGTGGCGCAATGGTTGAGAATCTGCCTGCTAATGCAGGGGACACGGGTTCGAGCCCTGGTCTGGGAAGATCCCACATGCCGCGGAGCAGCTGGGCCCGTGAGCCACAACTACTGAGCCTGCGCGTCTGGAGCCTGTGCCCCGCAACGGGAGGGGCCGCGATAGTGAAAGGCCCGCGCACCGCGATGAAGAGTGGCCCCTGCTTGCCGCAACTAGAGAAAGCCCTCGCACAAACCAAAGACCCAACACAGCCAAAAATAAATAAATAAATAAATAAAGTAGCTATAAAAAAAAAAATTTTTTTTTTTTAAAACTAATTTGGAGGTAGAAATGGAGGAGTCTCTTGAGAGATCAGTTTACAAAATATTTGGGTCATCTTGGTGTGAAATGATGAATGGCTTAAAAAAAGGCAGAAAAGTGGAGGAGGTAAGAAGGAACTAGAAATATATGTAGTATTTGAAAAATAGGGAATAATGAAAGTATAGAAATTAAATATTGATCCAAAGTAACAAGTCTGGTTTAATAAAATATTTTGGCTTGTATAAAAAAGATGATGAGTTTTAGTTTTAAAGTGTTGATTTTGAACTTAAAGTGGAATATATAAAGGGATATACAGGAAACTGAATGTCTCCCATCCTTGGTCCATTGCAGCCAAGCACACATGAAGCCCAACTAAATCTGACTATTGGCTGAGAAAATTAGGGACATTTTATTAGTGAATTTTAAAATTCTGCATAATTGGTAAGCATTTAATTCTGACCAAATGCTATTAATTTGTTTTTTAAATTATTATTCCTGGTTTCTTTGTGGGCCCATGACAATGGAGATAGCACTCCTTAAGCATTTATTAAATGCTTAGTAACTTTATTGAAAGAAAAGAAAAAGGAAAGAAAAAAAAAGAAAAGAAAGATTGAAGAGAACTACATGATCATATTATCAAACAATTGAGTCTATGGCTCAAATGAGGAATGAATGCATAGAGTAATAAAGCAGGCTGGCTTGCTTCGGTAACACCCAATGATGTCTTTGTCAGGGTCTACTTTTATCACAAAGCCTTAAGAAAATGAGAAATTGTTTTTCTTTACAAGGAAGTTGAAGGCAATGTTAATAGACAATCTTCTAGGCCTCACTATATTCTGTTTATTGTTGCAACTGAATACAGGCATACATGGTTTGCATTATATGAAAGACATGCTGGGAAATCTATCCTCTGCAAGCCTATCTATTTTTTTAGAATGGTAACAATTTTCAATACAGCCATTAGTTTTATATTTGTTAGTATAGAGTTTGCTATGAACAGGAATATTTGTCAAACACAGACTTGCATTTTGAGAGTGTATTGAGGGGAGACTTGGGAATCCTTGACATGGGCATTCATCTGGAACACTCGAGGAAATCTGCTTTAACAACTAAAATGAACTGTATTGTTCTGATAGGCAATTGTTGAATTCTGTAGGCAAGTGGTCTCACATTTTATTATAATATAAAAAGGATATGTGTTACAGCAGTCATCTTTAAAGTTTTTCTTTTTTGTTGGTTACATGGGGTTGTTTCAGATAAAGTACTAATAGGTGGATATTTGTTAGTGTGATTTTGTTTTGTTTTTTTCCCCTGCTTTAAGCTCAAATTCATTAAATTAATAGTATGGAGATCTAGGATGGGATAGTTGGTTGATAAAAATCTAAGAAGTGTCATTGCCCAAATTAACTATTTTTTAGGGATGCATGCTTGAATTTAATCATGGAGAAATGACATACTACACAAAGAGCAAATAGCTCTTCTCTTCCCTTCTTTCTAGGGGCAGAACTGAGCGTGTGTTCTTGGATGAGAATAGCATTCTCATAGTCTAATGATTTAGGAATGATAGCTTTAAGCACAATTCCAAAACCAGCAGAGCAAAGTTCTGAAGTAACATGAATTGATAATTGAGGATTTATAATTATTTTAAAAATTCTCCTCTTGCCCAAGTCAATAAGTAAGTAGTTTTTCAAATTTAATCGTTCTTTCTCAGTCCTCTTTCTCCTTCACATCTCTGTAGTTTTTACGACGTTTGACCTGTTCTTATTTCTCCCCCTAATTTCATGGAACATCTATATGTTTGCAGTGATACTTCATTCTACTTGTTCTCTTCTAGACTTATGGGTAGCTTATTCTTTGATTCTTTTTCAGTTCCACTTATATTGCATAGTGCTTAAATCTTAGAAAACCATAAGGATCTGTTCTGCTACCAGTAATTATTCCTGTGAAAGGTAGTTTACTGATATATACAAAACTACTATAAATATATATATATAGTATAGATATAATATACATATAGCTAGTGTATATATATTATATACACTATAAACACATATAAATACATATATATTGTATATATGTAGTATATATTATATAAAATACATAAATATTTTAAAATATAAATAGAATACTGTATAAAAATATACAAAACATATATCATAGATATATACACAAAATTGCACATATATATGCAATTATATATATATATATATATATATATATATATATATATATATATATATATATATATCTCCCCCAAATAAAACTATTTTGGCTTCTTTCTGGATATAAACACAAACTCAACTTGGTCAAAAAATGCATTTAGGGGCTTCCCTGGTGGCGCAGTGGTTAAGAGTCCGCCTGCCAATGCAGGGGACACGGGTTCGCGCCCCGGTCCGGGAAGATCCCACGTGCCGCGGAGCGGCTCGGCCCGTGAGCCACAACTGCTGAGCCTGCGCGTCTGGAGCCTGTGCTCCGCAACAAGAGAAGCCACTTTAGTGAGAGGCCTGCGCACCGCGATGAAGAGTGGCCCCCGCTCGCCGCAACTGGAGAAAGCCCTCGCACAGAAACGAAGGCCCACCACAGCCTAAATAAATAAATAAATAAATAAATTTAAATTAAAAAAAAAATGCATTTAATCTTCCTTTCCTTATCTTGCTAGTCCACCCATGCTCTTAACCGGAAACACTTAAAAAAAGGGTGGAATAGGTGAACTAGCTTGGTTCTTGAAAATTGCAACAAGTTTAGTTTTCTCCCACAATTACTGAGCTCAGGAATTATACTTTCTGGGCTCAGAGAGTAAAACCTATCCAACCCATTTATATATTTCCACCATAGCTCTTCGCTTCAAAAGCAATTACTGTAACTGTATATGCTTAAATTAGTTCAGATTCTCTTGCTGAGTTATATGTATTCCTTGACAGAGCAACAATGATATTTTACCATCTGTAATAACAGAACTCTGTGGCTGTTACTTGGAGCCAGATGTTAAACACCTCTTTGGATGGTTTTAACTACAATGAATAAGTCTAACATCAAAGTGCCCCCTGCAGGAACACAGTCTGAGACCGAGGAGAATTGTCTTTTCCTATCAAGCTGTACCTGCTAAGATGAAATCCGTACTAGAAGATTTTCACATAATTCTCATGTAATTCCATTCTTGATCTTTTGTTTCAGTTGCAGGTTTTCTCTAACTTTTCCATCACAAAGTCCCAAAAAGCATAGGAGATTGAACATGTACCTTCAGGGAGTACAAAGGCAGAGCCTGAAGCAGCTCAACACAAACAACTGTCTTTGAAGTCACACATTTTCACATTTTCTCTTAAACCTTCTTGGGAAATTTGCATTCTATTCTATAAAGTATCTCTTTTCTGAAAATAAATTGAATGCTTTAAATTATTCAGTATTGAGTTAAATTGATTATATAGACAGATTTGTTGTATTTATAATAGCAAAGTGTTGTATGCCCTTAGACATATGATTACACAATTGGGAACCCCAGCTTGAGAACCCTCACTTGAGAAAGGTATACCAGTAAAATCATTGTAGGTGGTGCTCAGAAAAAAATATTCATCCTAAATATTTCAGCATGGATTTTTAGCAACAAGAATTTAAATTTTTCTTAAAGTTTTTTCTTGTCTTTTTATGTAAAAGTTATATAAAATAAAACACACAGATCTTAAGCATACCATTTACCATTACATTTTAACAAATGCATACATATACCTATGCAATCCAAACTCCTACCAACTTACAGGACATTAAATTCACCCTAGTGTTTCCTCATTCTCCTTTCCAGTCAATCCCAACCCCAATATCCTCCTAAAGCAACCACTGTTTTTATTTTGTCAGGCATTATTTTGCCCACTGCAGATTTTCATTAATAGAATCATGTTCTTTGGGGTAAAGCTTCTTACATTTAGTGAAATGTGTCTGAGATTCTTTGAAGATGCTAAGTATATCAGTGATGTACTCTATTACTGTATATTGTATATACAATATTCAGTATTCTATTGAATTTGTATATCAGGTATATTTACAGAATATTCTTAGGAATGGACATCTGGAGTGGTTTCTATTTTGAATATTAATATAAAGCTGCTATGAACAGTTTTGTACAGTATTTCTGAGGATACCCATTGTAATTTTCTTGGGTAAACACCTGGCTGTGGAATTCCTGGGTGAGAGGGTTGGTGTATGTATATCTTCGTAAGAATTCCCAGAACACTTTGTAAAGTGTTGTATGATTTTTGTATTCCCATACAAAGCACAAGATTGAGAGCTCTATTGTTTCACATGCACACCAAAATTTGGTGTTGTCAATCTTTTTTATTTTAGCCATTGTGTTGAGTATGTGTATCATTATGATTTTAATTTTCATTTACACTACGAATAATAAATTTGAACATTTCTTTATGTGTTTGTTGATCATTTATACATCTACTTAAGTGAAGAGCCTCTTCAAATCTCTTGCCCATTTTTTATTGAATTATTTGCATTTTAATATTGAATTGTAGGAATTCTTTTTTTTTTTAACATCTTTATTAGAGTATAATTGCTTTACAATAGTGTGTCAGTTTCTGCTTTATAACAAAGTGAATCAGTTATACATATACATATGGCCCCATATCTCTTCCCTCTTGTATCTCCCTCCCTCCCACCTTCCCTATCCCACCCCTCTAGGTGGTCACAAAGCACCGAGCTGATCTCCTGGTGCTATGCGGCTGCTTCCCACTAGCTATCTATTTTATGTTTGGTAGTGTATATATGTCCATGCCACTCTCTCACTTTGTCCCAGCTTACCCTTCCCCCTCACCGTATCCTCAAGTCCATTCTCTAGTAGGTCTGCATCTTTATTCCCATCTTGCCCCTAGGTTCTTCTGACCATTTTCTTTCCTTTCTTTTTTTTTTTTTCTAGATTCCAAATATATGTGTTAGCATACAGTATTTGTTTTCCTCTTTCTGACTTGCTTCACTCTGTATGACAGTCTCTAGGTCCATCCACCTACCCTACAAATAACTCAGTTTCGTTCCTTTTTATGGGTGAGTAATATTCCATTGTATATATGTGCCACATCTTCTTTATCCATACATGACTTTTTTGAATTATGGTTTTCTCCAGGTATATGCTCAGTAGCAGGATTGCTGGGTGTATGGTAGTTCTATTTTTAGTTTTTCAAAGAACCTCCATACTGTCCTCCATAGTGGCTGTATCAATTTACATTTCCACCAACAGTGCAAGAGGGTTCCCTTTTCTCCACACCTTCTCCAGCATTTATTGTTTGTAGATTTTTTGATGATGGCCATTCTGACCTGTGTGAGATGATATCTCATTGTAGTTTTGATTTGCATTTCTCTAATGATTAGTGATGTTGAGCATCCTTTCATGTGTTTCTTGGAAATCTGTATGTCTTCTTTGGAGAAATGTTTATTTAGGACTTTAAAACAAAGACTATTACAAGAAACAAAGAAGGACACTACATAATGATCAAGGGATCAATCCAAGAAGAAGATATAACAACTGTAAATATTTATGCACCCAACATAGGAGCATCTCAATACATAAGGCGAATACTATCAGCCATAAAAGGGGAAATTGACAGTAACTCAATCATAGTAGGGGACTTTAACACCACACTTTCACCAATGGACAGTTCATCCAAAATGAAAATAAATAAGGAAACACAAGCTTTAAATGATACATTAAACAAGATGGACTTAATTGATATTTATAGGACATTCCATCCAAAAACAACAGGATATATTTTCCTTTCAATTGCTCATGGAACGTTCTCCAGGATAGACCATATCTGGGGTCACAAATCAAGCCTTGGTAAATTTAAGAAAATTGAAATCTTATCAAGTATCTTTTCCGACCACAATGCTATGAGACTAGATATCAATTAGAGGGGAAAAAAATCTGTAAAAATACAAACACATGGAGGCTAAACAATACACTATTGAATAACCAAGAGATCACTGAAGAAATCAAAGAGGAAATCCAAAAATACCTAGAAACAAATGACAATGAAAACCCAATGAACCAAAACCTATGTAATGGAGCATAAGCAGTTCTAAAAGGGAAGTTTATAGCAATACAATCCTACCTCAAGAAACAAGAAGCATCTCAAACAACCTAACCTTACACCTAAGGCAATTAGAGAAAGAAGAACAAAAAAACCCCAAAGTTAGCTGAAGGAAAGAAATAAAGATCAGATCAGAAATAAATGAAAAAGAAATGAAGGAAACAATAGCAAAGATCAATAAAACTAAAAGCTGGTTCTCTGAGAAGAGAAAAAAAATTGATAAATCATTAGCCAGACTCATCAAGAAAAAAAGGGAGAAGACTCAAATCAATATAATTAGAAATGAAAAAGGAGAAATAACAACTGACACTGCAGAAATACAAAGGATCATGAGAGATTACTACAAGCAACTATATGCCATAAAATGGACAACCTGGAAGAAATGGACAAATGCTTAGAAAAGCACCACCTTCCGAGACTGAACCAGGAAGAAATAGAAAATATAAACAGACCAATCAGAAGCACTGAAATTGACACTGGGATTAAAAATCTTCCAACAAACAAAAGCCCAGGACCAGATGGAATCACAGGCGAATTCTATGAAACACTTAGAGAAGACCTAACACCTATCCTTCTCAAACTCTTCCAAAATATAGCAGAGGGAGGAACACTCCCAAACTCATTCTACCAGGCCACCATCACCCTGACACCAAAACCAGACAAAAATGTCACCAAAAAAACCCACTACAAGCCAATATCACTGATGAACATAGATGTAAAAATCCTCAACAAAATACTAGCAAACAGCATCCTACAGCACACTAAAAGGATCATACACCATGAACAAGTGGGGTTTATCCCAGGAATGCAAGTATTCTTCAATATACACAAATCAAGCTATGTGATAAACCATATTAACAAATTGAAGGAGAAGAATGATGTGACCATCTCAATAGATGCAGAAAAAGCTTTTGACAAAATTCAACACCCATTTATGATAAAAACCCTCCTGAAAGTAGGCATAGAGGGAACTTACCTCAACATAATAAAGACCATATATGACAACCTATAGCCAACATTGTTCTCAATGATGAAAAACTGAAACCATTTCCACTAAGATGAGGAACAAGACAAAGTTGTCCACTCTCACCACTATTATTCAACATAATTTTGGAAGTTTTAGCCACAGCAATTAGAGAAGGAAAGGAAACAAAAGGAATCCAAATTGGGAAAGAAGAAGTAAAGCTGTCACTGTTTGCAGATGACATGATACTATACATAGAGAATCCTAAAGATGCTACTAGAAAAGTACTAGAGCTAATCAATGAATTTGGTAAAGTAGCAGGATACAAAATTAATGCACAGAAATCTCTTGCATTCCTATACACTAATTATGAAAAACCTGAAAGAGAAATTAAAGAAACACTCCCATTTACCATTGCAACAAAATGAATAAAATAGCTAGGAATAAACCTACCTAAGGAGACAAAAGACCTGTATGTAGAAAACTACAAGACACTGATGAAAGAAATTAAAGATGATCTAAATGCATGGAGAGATATACCATGTTCTTCAATTGGAAGAATCAAAATTGTGAAAATGACTATACTACCCAAAGCAATCTACAGGTTCAATGCAATTCCTATCAAACTACCACTGGCTTTTTACACAGAACTAGAACAAAAAATTTCACAATTTTCATGGAAACACAAAAGACCCCGAACAGCCAAAAAAATCTTGAGAAAGAAAAACGGGGCTGGAGGAATCAGGCCCCCTGACTTTGGACTATACTAAAAACCTACAGTAATCAAGACAGGATGTTACTGGCATAAAAAAGGAAATATAGATCAATGGAACAGGACAGAAAGGCCAGAGATAAAACCACGCACATATGGTCTCCTTATTTTTGATAAAGGAGGCAAGAATATACAACAGAGAAAAGAGAACCTCTTCAATAATTGGTGCTGGGAAAACTGGACAGCTACATGTAAAAGAATGAAATTAGAACACTCCCGATCACCATACACAAAAATAAACTCAAAATGGATTAAAGACCTAAATGTAAGGCCAGACACTATAAAACTCTTGGAGGAAAACATCAGCAGAACACTCTATGCTGTAAATCATAGCAAGATCCTTTTGGATCCACCTCCTAGTGAAATGGAAATAAAAACAAAAATAAACAAATGGGACCTAATGAAAATTAAAAGCTTTTGTATAGCAAAGGAAACCATAACCAGAGCAAAACACAACCCTCAGAATGGGAGAAAATATTTGCAAATGAAGCAACTGACAAAGGATTAATCTCCAAAATTTACAAGCAGCTCATGCAGCTCAATATCAAAAAAACAAACAACCTAATCCAAAAATGGGCAGAAGACCTAAATAGACATTTCTCCAAAGAAGATATATAGATTGCCAACAAACAGATGAAAGAATGCTCAACATCACTAATCATTAGAGAAATGCAAATCAAAACTACAATGAGATATCTTCTCACACCAGTCAGAATGGCCATCATCAAAAAAATCTACAAACAATAAGTGCTGGAGATGGTGTGGAGAAAAGGGAACGCTCTTGCACTGTTGGTGGGAATGTACATTAATACAGCCACTATGGAGAACAGTATGGAGGTTCCTTTAAAACTAAAAATAGAACTACCATATGACCCCGTAATCCCATTACTGAGCATGCACCCTGTTAAAACCATAATTCAAAAGAGTCATGTACCACAGTGTTCATTGCAGCTCTATTTACAATAGCCAGGACATGGAAGCAACCTAAGTGTCCATCGACAGATGAATGGATAAAGAAGATGTGGCACATATATACAATGGAATATCACTCAGCCATAAAAGGAAATGAAATTGAGTTATTTGTAGTGAGGTGGATGGACCTAGAGTCTGTCATACAGAGTGAAGTAAGTCAGAAAGAGAAAAACAAATCCTGTATGCTAACACATATATATGGAATCCAAAAAAAAAAAAAAGGTTCTGAAGAACCTAGGGGCAGGACAGAAATAAAGACGCAGACGTAGAGAATGGACTTGAGGACACAGGGAGGGGGAATGTTAAGCCGGGACGAAGTGAGAGAGTGGCATGGACTTATATACACTACCAAATGTAAAATAGATAGCTAGTGGGAAGCAGCTGCAAAGCACAGGGAGATCAGCTTGATGCTTTGTGACCACCTAGAGGGGTGGGATAGGGAGGGTGGGAGGGAGACGCAAGAGGGAGGAGATATAGGGATATATGTATATGTATAGCTGATTCACTTTGTTATAAAGCAGAAACTAACACACCATTGTAAAGCAATTGTACTCCAATAAAGATTAAAAAAAAAAAACCTATACCCTTCGGTGGGAGACTCACAAACAGGAGGATAATTATAATAGCAGGGGTTCTCCCCAAAGGGTGAGTGGTTTCAGTGCCATATTGGGCTCTCCAGCCTCGGGTTCCTCCACCAGAAAGATGAGTCCCCAGACTGTTTAGCTTTAAGGCCAGCAGGGCTTACTTTTGAAAGAGCTAGAGAGCAGTGGGGTATAGAGACTCCACTCTTAATCAGCACACACAAAGTTTCACATGCTCTAGAACCCAGGGAAGAAGCAATGATTTGAAAGGAGCCTGGATCAAACCCACCTGCTGATTTTGAAGAGTCTCCTGGAGAGGCAGGCGGCAACTGGAGCTCACCCTAGGGACACAGACTTTTTGGAGCTCCTTCTACCACATGGAAAATGGTGCTGCCAAATCCAGTTTGGAATGTTCCCTTTAGCTTATTAGCACTAAGACCTGGCCCCACCCACCAGACCATCAACACCAGTACAGGGACGCCTCAAGCCAAGCAACTAGCTAGCAGAGACACAGCCCCACCCACCAATAGGCCTGCTGCCTTAAAAGCCACCCTAAACCCACAACCATCCCAGGACCCAGCCTGTCTACCAGATAGCCCAGGACCCAGCCCCACATACCACTGCACCAGCACTAGCCCCAGGACGCCCAGGGCCCTGCAGCCAGAGATCCCAGGACCTGGTTCCACCCACCAGTAGGCAGGCATCAGCTCTAGGACCACCTCAGCCAGACAGCTTGCAGTGTCAGGACCCAAGCCACACACCAGCAGGCCAGGACCAGCCCCAGGACCCCCTGTGCCCTGGCTCCTCCCACTAGCAGGCCAACACCAGCTCTGGGACACCTTGGGCTCCTCAGCTAGCAGCCCTGGAATCCAGCCCCAACCATCAGCATGTAGACACCAGCTCTGGAACCCAAGGGCCCTGAAGCCAGAGACTATGGGCTTCTGCTCACTGGTGAGAAGGCGCTAGGCCCAGGACCCCCCTGACCCCAGCCCCACCCACCAGCAGGCTGCCACCAGCACCAAGAAACCTAAGGTCCTTCAGCCAGAGGCCCCAGGATCCAGCCCCACTCAACAGCAGGCCAGCACCAGCTTTGGGACATCCCAGACCCTGCAGTTGCCATGTCAGGAGGTGACTCCACCCACCAGCAGGCCAACACTAGATCCAGGACCCTGGCTCTGCAACCACCCACCCCAAAACCTGGCTCCACCCACCAGTGGGCCAGCACTAGCCCCAAGGACCACTGGAGCTCTGCAGCCAGCAACCCTGTAAACTGGATCCACCAACGAGTGGCCAGCTGTCTCCACACAAGGCAGGACCTGGCAACCAACCGAAATAGGGGCCAGCCATGCCTCTAAGACCATGCACAGTAGTCAGCCTAACACAACAGAACGACCCATGCAGACCACATGGGGGAATCCCTAGAGCATATAGGTTTGCTGACCAGAGGGGAGTGTGCTGCTGGGATACATAAGATCTCTCCGACAAAAGGCCACTTTTCTGAGGTTGGGAAACATAATCAACCTACCAGATACATAGAAATAAAAGCAGCAAATGAGGCAAAATGAGGCAACAGAGAAACATGTTCCAAATGAAGAGATAAGATAAAACCCCAAAAGAAGAGTTAAGTAAAGTGGAGATAGGCAATCTACCTAATAAAGAGTTCAAGGTACTGATCGCAAAGATATTCAAAGAACTCATCAAATCACAAACGAAGAGAACAAAAGAAGAAAGGACCAATAACAACAAAAAAAGGACTACAAAAACAACCCCCAAACAATTAACAAAATGGCAGTACCTATCAATAATTACTTTAAATGTAAATGAACTAAATGCTCCAATCAAAATACATAACGTGGCTGAATGGATTTTAAAAAACAAAAACAAAAACAAAAAAACAAGACCCATATATACACTGCCTATATATACACAGTGGAATATTACTCAGCCATAAAAACAAATGAAATCATGTCATTTGCAAGAATGTGGATGGACTGAGAAGGTGTTATGCTGTGATGCTCAGAAAGAGAAAAACAAATACTGTATGATTTCACTTATATGTGGAATCTAAACAAACAAAACAAATGAACAAACATAACAAAACAGGAACCAACTCATAGAGAACAAACAAGTGGTTGCCAGAGGGGAGAGGGATGGAGGGAGGAAAGAAATGGGTGAGGAAGATTCAGAGGTGCAAACTTCCAGTCGCAAAAGTAAATGAGCCACAGGTCGAAAACGAACTGTATGGGGAATATAGTCAATAACTATGTAATATCTTTGTATGGTGACATATGATAACTAAATTTATTGTGCTGATTGGTTTGAAATGTATAGAAGTATTCAATCAGTATGTTGTGTACCAGGAACTAACATAGTCTTCTAGGTCAATTATACTTCAAAAACAAACAAACAAACTCATAGAAAAAGAGATTATATTTGTGGTTACCAGAGGAGGGTGTTTGGGGGAGGGGGAACTGGATGGAGACAGTCAAAAGGTAAAAATTTTCAGTTATAAGCACTGGGGATGTAATGTACAGAATGATAAATAACAGTATTATATGCTATATATGCAAGTTGTTAAGAGATTAAATCCTGAGTTCTTGTCACAAGAAAAAAATTTTTTCTATTTCTTTAATTTTGTATCTATATGAGATAATGGGGGTTCACTAAACTTATTGTGATAATCACTTCATGATATATGTAAATCAAATCATTATGCTGTACACCTTAAATTGTACAGTGCTGTAGGTCAATTATAACTCAATAAAACTGGAAGAAAAAAAGAAAAAAAAGGACAAAAGTTTTGAATAGACATGTCACGAAAGAACATATATGACTGGTTCATAAACACATGAAAAGATGATCCATTAATTTGCTAATTAAAACCAAGATTAAAGACTACTCCATACCCACTAGAATGGCTATAACCAAAAATCTGACAAGACCAAATTTTTCATGGATGTGGAGAAACTGGAACCCTCATACATTGCCTTTTAGAATGTAAAACATTACAGTCACTTTGGAAAATAAAACTGGCAGTTCATTAAAAATTAAACATTCATTTACCACATGAAACAGCTATTCTAATCCTTCGTCTTTACCCATATAAATGAAAGGAGATTGTTCATACAAAGGATTTTACACAAAAACATTTGTAACCATTTTATTTATGTTAGCCAAAATCTGTAAACAATTCAAATGCCCCTCAACAAGTGAGTAAATAAACAAAATATGAGGTATCCATCCAATGTAACACACCTCAGCAATAAAAATGAACAAAGTATTGATACATGTGCAACATGGACGGATCTCAAATTTGTTGTATTAAGTGAAAGAAGCCAGAAATAAAATTCTACATGTTGTATGATTTTATTTATGTGACATTACTAGCAAAGGTAAATTTATAAAGACACAAAGCAGATCAGTGTCACTTTAGTCTAGTGGAGGGTGCAGAGACTGACTGTAAAGGGACATGATGAAAATTTGGGGGGTGATGTTAGTTTTTTAAAACTGGAGTGTGGTAATAGTTGTACAACTCTTTGCAGTAAGAGTTTTTGAATAATACACTTATGATGGATGAATTTTACAGTGTACAATTTATACCTTATAGAATTGCTTAAAAAGAAGACGAAAACAATCAAGAGCATAGACAAGAAATTTGCCACAAAAACTCACATACTATTTGACACCTGTTTCTAGAGCTGTAAGACTCATACTATATATATATATATATATATAGAGAGAGAGAGAGAGAGAGAGAGAGAGTGAGAGAGAGGGAGAGAGAGAGAGAGAAAGAGAGAGAGAGAGAGATCTTATGTTTTTCCTTTAAAAGTACATGTGACAAAATTCAAGTCTTTAAATAAGGAATGCAAGTACCCACAAGAGACTTTAGAAATTGACTTCAAGATATTTTCAGATAAGGTGCTGATTTAGATCCAACAACTCATATAAAATCATCCCTATGCTATATTTTTATAAGTAATCTAAGACCTAAAATGAGAATGTGGTCAGAAGGACTAAAGTGAGATGGGAAATTATCGATCTGGTATGTCTCTATCATGTAGTGAAACATTTTCAAAGGCTTCTAGAAAAACTGAAAAGCTGGTGTCTAAGATAAAAATATTGCCTTTCAGATAAATAATTGATCCCCAATAGAAACAGAATCTAAAGCAACTCCATGCTCTATTACCTGAGGGCCAATATCAATATTAGCACAAAAAATGTGTTAACTCCCTAAACCTGCTTAGTAATCCTGCTCTGAAGATGACTTTAGCACTCAATAGCCCTCTCACTTGAATTTCCAAGAAGTAACTCAACACAAATGCCATTTTCTTATAGATATGAGTACCACTAATTCTACCATAAATTCCACTATTACAGAAAAGCAGATCCCTTGGACTACTTCTACTTGAGTGTTATGAAATTCTAGTAATACCAAATTCTTCCCGTGTCTCAACCTCTAATTGTCCCTCTGTGACCACTAATATCAGAGCACATTTTTCTCTTCTATGAAACTAGCCAATCAAATTTATTATCAAATTTTACAGATAGAGATTTACTCTGTAACTAAAACTGTCCAATAAAAGAGTTAGCTGAAAGACTGTATACAGAGTTCTCAGAAAAATCTCTACCTTTGGTCATCTTCTAGCTGATTGAAAATTAGGTAAAGTTCTAATATATTTATGAGCAAATGAATCTACTAATGTCGGTAAAATAATAGACGTTGAGCCAGTTAGAATCCAGATTAACATTTCTAAACCATTACCTAATATTTCTCAGTAATATATTAAAGCTGAAACTTGAGGAATACACAGACATATCATGATTATTTTTATGGAAAATGGAAATAATCACCCCTTGTACTGTTCTTTTTAATATTTGCTTTACTTGTAACCAAATGATCAAGGTTATAGGTTCATTCAAGATTTTCAAGCAATAAATAAAATATTTATCCATCACATTTCTGAAGTGCCTAATCCAAGCACAATATTTCACTTAGCCCCTATGTTTAAATGCTCCACTGTGATAGATGCATTTGACATTCTTTTGCGTCCTACTGTATAAAGATAATCAATAATTATTTGTCTTCTCCTGGGAAAACTTATACACTAAGACAGTAATGTCTTAAAGCTCTACTAAGGGATCATCTTATTTCCTTCAACTTTTGCGGATATAAACTTTCTAATTCTACTTCAAGCTAATACTTTGACCTTTCTAACTAATGTTTATTTGGGTAGTTCTAAAAGGGTTCCATACATCTATTGACCTATTGGCTAAGTTTCTAAGGAAAGTTGCAGTATTTTAAGCTACAGTTCATGATTTGACAGATGTTGGCATTATTATTATTATTATTATAGATATAATTGACATATAGCATCGCATAAGTTTAATGTATACAATGTATTGTTTTGATACATTTATATATTGCAATATGATTATGAACATAGCCTTAGCTAATACCTCTATCGCATCACATTATTATCATTTTTTTTGTGGTGAAAACCATCAAGTTCTAGTCTCTTCGCAACTTTGAAGTTTATAATACAGTGTTGTTGACTATTATCACTATGCTGTGTATCAGATCTCCAGGATATTTATCTACTAGTTGTAAGTTTGTACCCTTAAACAACATCTCTCCCAACCCTCCACTCCAGCCCCTGGTAACTAACCATTTTACTCTCTGTTTTTACAAGTTCAGGTTTTTAGATTCCACATAAAAGTGCTATCATATAATATTTGTCTATGTCTGAATTATCTCGATTAGCATAACGTCCTCAAGATCTATGCGTATTGCAAATGGCAGGATTTCCTTCTTCCTCATGGCTAAATATGTATATCACATCTTCTTTATCCATTCATCCATTGACAGACAGGCTGTTTCCACATCTTGGTTATTGTGAATAATGCTTCAATAAACGTGAGAGTGCAGCTATCTTTTCAATAACCTGTTTTCATTTCCTTTGGATATATACTCAGAAGTGGGAGTGCAGGATCATATGGTAGTTCTATCTTTAAATTTTTGAGGAGCCTCCATACTGTTTTCCATAGTAGCTGAAACAACTTACATTCCCACCAAGAGTGCACAGGGGTTCCCTTTTCTCCACAGCCTTAACAACACTTTCTCCTCTTCTTGATGATAGCCACTCTAACAGGTGTGAGGTATTATCTTATTGTGGGTTTGATTTGCAGTTTCATGATTAGTGATGTTGAGCATCTTTTCATGTGCCTTTTGGCCATACGGATGTCTCCTTTGGAAAAATATCGATTCAGTTCCTCTGCCTATTTTTTAATCAGATTGTTTTCTTTGTTGTTGTTGTTATTGAGTTATATCAGTTCTTTATATATTTTGGATATTAACCCGTTATTCAATATATGATTTGCAAAATTTTTTTTCTCATTTTGTAGGTTTCCTTTTCATTTTGTTGATTTTTTCTTTTGCTGTGCAGAAGATTTTTAGTTTGATGTAGTCCCACTTGTTTATTTTTGTTTTCATTGTTTGTGCTTTTGATGTTATATCAAAAAAATCATTGCCAAGACCAAAGTCAAACAGTTTCTTCACTGTATTTTCTTCTATTAGGAGTTCTACAGTAGTAGGTCTTGTATTTAAGTTTTTAATTTATCTTGAGTTAATTTTTGTGAGTGATGTTAAATAGGGGTACAATTTCACTTTTCTTTGTGTAGTTATCCAGTTTTCCCAACACCATTTATTGAAGAGACTATCCTTTTCCCATTGAGTGTTCCTGACTCTTGTAAATATTAGTTGACCATGTACTAGGGGCTTTATTTCTGGGTTCTCTATTCTGTTCCATTTGTCTATGTTTCTATTTATATGCCAGTACCATACCATTTTTTTTTTTTACTATAGTTTTGTAGTATAGATTGAATTCAGGAAGTGTGATGTCTCAGATATTTTCTTCTTTCTCAGGATTGCTTTGGCCATCTGGGGTCTTTTGTGGTTCCACACAAATTTTAAGATTGTTTTTTCTATTTCTGTGAAAAATGTCATTGGAATTTTGACAGGGAGAGCATTGCGTCTATAGATGGCTCTGGGTAGTGTAGACATTTTAACAATATTAACTCTTATAATCCATAAACATGGGATAGCTTTCGTGTGTTTATGTCATCTTCAGTTTATTTCATTGAAACCTTGTAGTTTTATTTGTACAGATCTTTCTCTTCCTTGGTTAAATTTATTCCTCAGTATTTTATTTTTTTGATTCTACTGTGAATGGGATAGTTTTCTTTATTTCCTTTTTGGATATTTTGTTGCTAGTATTTATAGAAATGCAACTGGTTTCTGTATATTGATTTTATATCCTACAAATTTACTAAATTTGTTGATTAGTTCCAATAGTTTTGGGGTTGAATCTTTAGTATTTTTAATATATAAGATCATATTATCTGTAAATAACAACAATTTTGTTTTCCTTTCTAATTTGGATGCCTTTTATTTCTTTGTCTTGCCTAATTGCTCTGTCTAGGACTTCCAGTATTATGTTGAATAAAAATGGTGAGAGTGGGCATTGTTATCTTTTTCATGAACTTATAGGTAAAGCTTTCAACTTTTCAGTGTTGAGTATGATGTTAGCTATTATTACCTAAGGACAAATTGTTGACTACTCAAAATTACGCAAAACTTTTTTTAAAAAAAGAACAGATTGAGTATTATAGACTCACTAGTTATCTGAGCTAGTGAGTACCTTATCAGTTTTGTTGCATGGAATTCAGAGGTCAATAGTACCTTCAATTATCTCAAAATGCCTCCTCAAAATCATTTGTAATATGTCTTCCAGGTTATCAAAAACATTTCTTCATAATGGTGAGAAACTAAAAGCTACTCCATGAAAATCAGGGACAACTTAAGGATATCCCCTCTAACCACTGCTTTTCAACATCATACTAGAAGTCCTAGTTAATGCAATAAGATGAGAAAAGGAAATTAAAAGTATTCAGACTGAGAAAGAAGAAATAAAACTGCCTTTGCTTGCAGATGACATGATCATCTCTTTAGAAAACCTAAAAAAATTGGCAAAAAAACAAAACAAAAACAAAAACCTCTCCTGGAACTAATAAGTTAGTATAGAAAGGTTGCAGGATACAATATTAATATACAAAAGTTAATCACTCTCCTATATACTAGCAGTAAACAAGTGGAATTTAAAATTAGAAGCATAACACCATTACATTTGCACCCCCCAAAATGAAATATTTTGGTATAAATCTAACAAATATGCACAAGATCTCTATGAGGAAAACTATAAAACTTTGATGAAAGAATTCAAAGAACTAAACGAATAGAGAAGTAGTCCACGTTCATGAATACTGAGACTCAATATTGTCAACATGTCAATTCTTCCCAACGTGATATGGCTTTTGGATGGTAGTAACATTAAACACAGGGAAGGCCTGGTGACTAAATGTAAATATATTTAAATATTGATTACAGTAGAATTATACCAGCCTGTATTAATTTACAAAAAGATGTTTTATATTATTTTATAAACACTATTTATTTTGTATTTATGTGAAAATATTATTTAATAGTCTTTATTATAGAGTCTAAAGAAAATAATAAACATTTTAAAATCTAATAAAATCATGTTGTATGATTCATACATGATAGTTGCTGAAGGACTTGTCTTCATAATTCCCAGGACATTTGACAGTTAAGCACATAAAAATAAGTCTGTATGCTAGTCTTAAAATGTTAAGTGCTTTAATATTCCAATTGTTACTGTATCTTGAAGAGTTTACAGTACTTCGTTTTGTTTAGAAATAAACTCTCAAAGGAGAGTGTCAATCCACCATAACAAGTTTTATTCAGAACTTGTGTCTTTTTTATTGTTTTTTCTCTTTATGCTTCTAAGAGATGTCAACACTATTACACATCACTTTTTGTCTTATTTCAGTTTTTCTTGGAATATTTAGAAATATTTTGTGTGGTCACACCATTAAGAAACAGGTTTGCATCAGGAAAATAGCAGATCTTAACACTCTAAATCAATACAAATGTTCCACCTCACTTAGCGACAAATGAGTTATAATATGTCCCACACACCAATCAGAATAAGATTAAGGAAACAATATGTTAATGTTATTGTTTTTCTAGTTTGACTCAAACTGAACACTAGTAATTTCAATCCTTTTCTCCATTCAGTCAATAGTTTGTGAGTATTGATTTCATGCGAGGAAAAGTACTAGGCGCTGGGCATAAAATAATGATCATGCAAACAGGGTCCCTAATTCCACGGAGACAAAAAAAAAAGTAAATAAAATAAGTGAAAGAATTTCAAAATGTAATACATTATAGAATAATAAACTTTTGGGTGTTGGTGGTGGATTTACTTTATAAAGTGTGGCCAGGCAAAGTGTGTGAGAAACATAAAACTCTCAGTGGATATGGGACAAACTGATGGATGAACTTAGACTCTTTGGGAAATACCACAGTTTGGAAGTAATGAGGCTCAGAAATCTGTTAAAGTTTTCAAGGTCATCAACCTAATAAATGGCAGAGGCAGAATGTAACTTAGGGGATTTTTTTGTTTAAGTCTACATTTTTTTGTGTGGGATCTTAGTTCACCCACCCTCAGCAGGGAAAGCATGGAGTCCTAACCACTGGACTGCCAGGGAATTCCCTAACAGGGGATTTAGTCTCCAACTGCCTCATAGGATTGTAACATTGAGTAACACTCACTCAGAAATTCTTAAAGAGCTGAGAACTCAGAGAGTGGGAAACCCAGAAAGAATAAAGAAGTGGCCACATGAGAATGTTAATCCTTCATCTGTTTGGTTTATTAAAATGGTTATGGGTTGACAACTTCAATTAAAAAAAAATAAGTAATTTTGTAAAAGATAATAACGTGTTGTTTGGAGTCAGAAAGATATGGAATTGAATGCAGAATTGCCATTTACTAATTGTGCAATCTTATGCTCAGAGAATAACTTATCTGTGACTTGATTTCTTCATTTTCAAAAGAGGTTAACAGTTACCACATTGTCATTGTTATGTTGTTAGTATTAAACTAAGCAATATAAATGAAAGCACCTCACATATTAGTGCTCAGTAATTTTACTTTCATTTCATAGTGTAACACAAAATTTCATTTTTTTGACTTAAATAATGTCTAAATATTAATTTTCTTTTGAGATGTTTTCTGAATTCTGTTCAAAGACTTTCATTACACACATAATCAATCCAAGAAAGAAAATGGATTCATAACGTGTACTTGAGAGGAAAGAAAACCCCAGTGACCTCTTCCACATAAGAAATGCAAGAAATCACTTTAATTCAATTTAGAGTAAGTAATGAATTCAATTTGTTAAAATTGCTTATATTCTTTGAGAAAATTAGATATGAATAAAATGAATCTAATAAGTCATTTTCTCCTATATGAGCAGTATATTTATTTACTCACCTGAATCACATATCAGAAATTTTATAAATCATTTCAGCAAAGGGAACTAGGACAATTATTTTAAGTTTTTCTTCAAGTATAATTTGTATATGTGAATTCTTTATTTTTACAACTAATATTGTCATGTTAATCTCAAGTTTGTGTTCATACTTGCCAGAATATATTCAGTATATATATTCAATACATTTGCAAACATAGTATATCTTCTCTCCCACTTTATACATTTATGTGTGTGTATATATATGAATATGAATATATATACACATATATTAATATATATTCATATATGTATGCATGTGTGTATATACACATTATATAATACACATATGAAATATGTACATATATGCATATATTTTATATATACACAAATATGTGTGTGTGTATACATACATATATATATAAACATAGCTAGAAGCCCCAGCTATGGGATAATAAGCTAGTCACTTAATATTTTGAATCACACTATTTCTTATCTGGTTAAATAATAATGATAATAATATCTGAATATGAGAATATAGGAACTAAAAAAGATAATACATGAGATAATCAATTTATAAATTGAAAGAATTTTTTTTTGTAGATGCTCATTGTTACTATTCATTTTTAATGCATTGCTGCCATGGAAATTATTTTTTCAAGTGGTTAAATTCACTTAAAACATTCAGTTTAGGAACCCATAGCTCTCCCTTTCTTTTCACATGCAAGGACTGCCAAAATAATACAGCCAAAGGCAACATTTTTCTTTCAATAAAAACTAAGGAAATAAACCCTAAATTTCTTCCTTTTATATTTCCTTTCTTAGTTAATGAGATTACTGGCCATTCCAGGGAGGTATAAGCTATCTATCCTGTGGTGGTAGAAGGGAAAATCCACCCATAAGAACGAGAGGACGGGTGTTGCAAGCCCCACAATAGGCAGAGTATCTCTGTGTTAAGACTCCTGCCCTAGCTATATCATAATTGCTAACACTTCCTGAGAGTTGAATGTGCAAGCAACTGTGCTGAGCATTTTCTACTATTTAACTCATTTAAAGCCAGTATATGGAAACAACCTAATTGTCCCATGGCAGATGAATGGATAAAGATGTGGTACATATATACAATGGAATATTACTCAGCTATAAAAAGGAATGAAATTGGGTCATTTGTAGAGATGTGGATGGACCTAAAGTCTGACATACAGAGTGAAGTAAGCCAGAAACAGAGAAACAAATATCATATGTTAATGCATATATGTGGAATCTAGAAAAATGGTAGAGATGAATCTATTTGCAGGGCAGGAATAGAGACGTAGACATAGAGAATGGACATGTGGACACAGGGGGGCAGGGGAGGGTGGGACGAACTGAGGGAGTAGCATTGACATATACACACTACCATGCAAAAATTAGATAGCTAGTGGGAACAGGCTATAAAGCAGAGAAAGCTCAGCTCGGTGCTCTGTGACGACCTAGATGGGTGGGATGGGGGTGTGGGAGGGAGGTCCAAGAGGGAGAGGATATAGGTATGCATACAGCTGATTCACTTCATTGCACAGCAGAAACTAACACAACATTGTAAAACAATTATACTTCAATAAAAAAATAAAGCTTATAACAACCCTGGGAGAGTTACTTATTATTTTCTTATTCCCATTGTAAAGATAAGGAAAGTGGTGCTTTAGGAGTTTGGGGACCTGCAACTAATGAAGGTCAGACCTGGATTTAATTATAATTCTTATACCCTTAACTAATATTTTAGTTAACAGGAAAACAAAGTTCCAATGATGAAGTTGCAACTCCAATCACAGGTTCAAATTGACCCAGATGCTACACAATTTCAGAGGGTTTGATAGGAATTCACATTTTATATGAGTCATAATACAGTCCAGCACACTTCATGATTCTCACCAGGTCTCAATGCCCTGATCTGTAGATTGGGTTTCATTATTCACTGTACTCTTTCCCCTAAATCACAGATTTTTAAAGAAATATAACAGTGACCATACTATTTTTTACCCTCTCGTTTTTAAAATTTACTGTCTCTTATTCTCTGGGGCAGGTTTTTTGTTATTTTCAAACAAAATAACATTTTGAGTGAAACATTAATAGATACTATGAAGTGAAACATTAATAAATGTGTTCTAAATCACTGACAAAAATTTGGTTAAAGGAAAGAAGTACATCATAAATAACTGATTATTTCAAGTAAGTTGCTATAGCCTGAAAAATTTGCAGCAAAATCAGTTTAGTTTGCTTTGAGTTTGGGTAGCATCTGCCTTTTCTATTATGAGGAGTACAGGCACTTTCCTTCATGAAACTTAAAAATAACTGACAATCTTTTGAACTTCAATTTCTGCAAAAGGAAGAGAAAAGCAACCTAGTTTACTAAAATTGACTTTGTTTTAAAAATATATATTTAAGAGCATGTTTTAAAAGCAGTGTCAATACTTCCTCACTCCAAATGGTGCTGTTTGGTGAACACTTAAATAGAAATACTTGCTGCTTGCCAAATAAGGCAATTGTGTTTCTGGCAGTGCAGCCACTAGCTTTGTTGACTAAATTCTTCCAAGTAAAATTTAGGACTGGAAGTCTTTTAAAGAGCAGGAAGTTGGATAGAAGTAAAAATATACCTATTCAAAATATTTATTTTTAATTAATGTTTCTGTTTACTGTGTTCTCTCATCTTACTCTTATACAACAAATTAATAAATGATTCACAATTAGAAATGCCTACTTTGGAGGTTTATAGGAACACTGTGACCAGACCTATGTGGACAGTTGTAAGAACAGAGGATTCTGGCACCAAGAAGTCTGCAACAACAAGCCACACTCCCTCCCCTTTAAGTATAAAAGAAGCCTGAATTCTAACTCAGTAAGATGGTTCTTTGGGACACTAGTCCACCATCTTCTTGGTCTGCCGGCTTTCTGAATAAAGCCACTACTCCTGGCCCCAACAGCTCATCTCTCGATTTACTGGCCTGTCCTGCGGCAGGCGGTACAAGCTTGGACTAGGTAACACTTTTAGCCCTATAAAAAGCAAGAGAGAATTAGTAGAAGTTCAGGAATTCTGTTTTCAACTTGAATATTCAGATTTTTGAACTTTAAGTTTTTTGAGATAGTATTCTCTCTTTTATTTCTTTAGTAAATGTAAGACCTCAAGGATGGGTGCTTTAATTCATTTTTTCTCTGATAATTCTCACAAAGTTCTTAGAAATACATTTATTAACCTCACTTCAGAGATGAAGAAAATAAGACTCAAAGAACTTGAGTAACATATCTAAATTCTCACAATAAGGAATAGTAATAGATCTGGATTTCAAATAGAGTTCAGCTGATTCTAAAGCCTGTGATCTTAACCACTACAATATTTTATACTGCAAGAAGTCTAAGAAGTTATTTATGGGTCTTTTCTCAATGGATTTTCTTTTCTTTAGTCATATAATGATGGTAAGTCTTATACTTACCTTGCTCAAGAATTATGATCAGGCAAAATACCACAAAGAGGGTAATACTTTAAATTAACCCATGTTAGAATTTACATTCAATCAAGAAACATTTATAGATTTTCTGCTATGTAAGAGTTATTGTGTTAGGCACCATATGAATCAATGTGAACTTGATACTAAAAATAATGCAGGAAAGAAATATTATAGAATGGCTTCTGGGCTAATTTCATGGACAGACAGCCAAGTTTATTTTTTCCTGGACCACCTGAATGTTTCAACTAAGTTAAGCACATGTAATAGCCAGGCATCAAATTAGAAAATAAGGGGTAGGTCTCCATACCAGGTGCAGTGAATAAATGAAAAATATTTTAAAAGAATACATGGTAATGGCCCAAATCTCTTCATTGCCTCACTGCTCATTCTGCATCCCAAGGTAGAAGATTATCATACTGAGAACCCTGGGACCTAGCTGGTAAGAATCAGATGTTATTCATATATATGAGATCAGAAATTTACAGATCCAGGCTTTTGCTTCAGTTATTTACCTTTTTCTCATCAAGGAGATCATGAGTAACTGAGTTGGGCATCAAAGCTTTTTCTGAAAAAGCAAAGCATACATTCAGCTACTCTTGCCAGATCCATCCAACATAACCCCTGTGGCTCCTCTCAATTACAAAAGGCTTAGCTCTTCCCTGGTCCCTCTGCTCTCAAGTCTGATCATTATTTATTAGCATATTTCTTTTTAAAAAACCAACTGGTAAGGAAAGTTATGTATATCTGTTATTAATTCCACCACTCTGACTCAGAGAAACACATTTAGTGACAGTAAAAATTAAATCATAAATCTGGCCATGTTATGTGTTGAATACAACATAATATCTGTTACACTGCACATTGCAAACCCCAATCTATGTATTTTCATAATCTTGAATGATAGTTTGGCCTAGAATAGCATCTACTTCATAAGGTGACTGTGAAAATTAAATGAGTTGATACATGTAAAGGCTTAGGAGAGTACCTGATGTAAGCACACTCAAACCTTAGCTACTATTCTTTTTATTGCACTGTGTTGGTGTTGTCAAGAGTATGCAAGACAAATCCATAATCCTCAGGGAAGATTCCTGACTACAAAAACTGACAACTCTATTTTACCATTTTATCCCAACAAATGTCATAAAATTACGGATAGAACTTTAAAGAAAGACTCTGGGGACTTTACATTTATGATGACAGGATCAGGACGTGTATCCCCCTTTCCTCTCTGAGCTTAGAGGGAGGATGAGAAATAGACACATAAACTCTTCAGTTAATCTAGGGCACACTATAACCACAGGCCCAATGTATGAGGAGAGTTGTCAGAACAAGTAAAGGGTAGAGCAGACATGCCTGCTGATGCAGATGCAGACAAGACTGGAAAAACTCAGGGAGTTCCAGGCCAGGTGCCTCACCCTGAGGGACAGCACCAACACCATTATTAGGAGCAATGACACTGAAGGGCATGGGTTGTTGAATGAAGATCTTTGGGCCCTGTTAGATACTACAAATTAAAGATGCTGGGATAAATAAAAGAATTTACAGATGTCCCATCACTGAAACACTTATCCAAAGGTGAAGCCCCTTGGAGAAGACTGAGTTGTGAGCAGGCCTGTATCTGTAGGAATAAGGAAAATCAAACCAAAGCACTCATGTTCTCTCTCTCTCTCCCTCTCCTTTCTCTCTCACTCTCTCTCCCTCTCTCTCTCTCTCTTTCTCACACACACACACACACACACACACACACACACACACAGAAGCACAAAGTAAGATAAAGGGAAAATGGCATGGCATGGAGGGGAAGGGCATGAAAAATAAATTGACATTCCTGCTAAGGAAAAAAGGTGAAGAAAAAAAAAATAAAATGGCACCAAAAATGAAGGTCATGCTGAGATTAAGAAAAGCGGAGTCTATACAATCGAATAGATGGTAAATGCCAGAGAGAACAAGACGAAGAAAAAAACTTTAAAAATGACTGAAATTGGGCTTCCCTGGTGGCGCAGTGGTTGAGAATCTGCCTGCTAATGAAGGGGACACGGGTTCGAGCCCTGGTCTGGGAAGATCCCACATGCCGCAGAGCAACTAGGCCCGTGAGCCACAACTACTGAGCCTGCGGGTCTGGAGCCTGTGCTCCGAAACAAGAGAGGCCACGATAGTGAGAGGCCCGTGCACCGCTATGAAGAGTGGCCCCCGCTTGCCGCAACTAGAGAAAGCCCTCGCACAGAAACGAAGACCCAACACAGCCAAAAATAAATAAATAAATAAATAAAAATAAAAAAAAAAAGACTGAAATGAATAAGAAGTTAAAAATACATAAAATGAGAGATGTGGCCTTCATGAAGACAAAAGTTGAAAAAAATAAAACAAAAAATATTTTAATTTGTAAGTGAGAAAATTGTTCAGAAATAAAAAGAAAACTTGAATCCAAGTCTAGAGGAGAGAGTATACCATGTCTCCAGAATAATTGATACAAAACCATAAATTCCAAGACATTTCCTGGTAAACTGTTATGATTTTAAATATGAAAGAGAGAGAGAGAGAGCAGGAGATGGAAATAGAAACAAAGAAAGACAAATTCTTGCATATCCAGGAATAGATAATAAAAATAGGCAGTTCTGAACAACATAAACAAAAAATCCCATGCTAGAAGATGGAGTGCTAGAAAATCTAAGCTAAACTACCACAGAGGAAATGAAGAAAATTTTCGAGAAGATACTCCACAAAAAGCACTAGTCTCACTAAGCCAAAAACAGTATTTCCTTCTAGTCTTCTAGAAAACTTGTATTGTTCCTATAGTCTAAGGTTTTTTATTAGGTATATTCGTTATGTGTAAGCTTGACTTTCTCCATCACACCTGAGCTTCTCACAGGCTGTCCTATTCATTCCTGCCCCTTCCTTGCATGTAGATCGGACTCAAATCTGTCTGTTGAATTGATTTACTATGTGGTTGTAGGAATCTCCAAAAAAAAACTGCTGATAATTCAAGAAACCTGCCAAAACTTAGGCTTTCAGGGAAAACAAAACATGAAAAATCAATATTAAATTATATAAAAATGAAATATGTTACTAGGCCCGGGCTTTTTGTCCACTACACAAGGTTGCAGCCCCATGGTAAATATTTTGACATTATAATCTGGAATTCCATGACTTACCTCTCTAATTAATTGCATTTCATGAAAATTAAAATTCTTGGGATGAACAAAAACTTTAAAAATAAGTTACTGAGATCATGATGTTTTGTGATCTTAAGTATTCCTTTGTGTGTGAGCCTAGGGGGTAGGGAATAATGAGGCAGCAGACAATGCAGGAAGTTATTCCAGGGACTGGTTCAGGCACAGGTTGGGCTGAGATGGTGTTCCAAGGATTTAAGCAACTATTTTTTAAAACAAAGTTCAGACCAGCCTCTGGGCCATGTTCCCTCCAAGCTGAGGGTGTCCAGTGCCGGTATGTACAAGTCCTGACATTCATACAACTTTCCGCAAAATGGACTTTTCACAAAGACCAGCTGAACCTTGAGTTTCTGTGAATGGTAAGTGGCAATAGGAAGAAAAACACATTAGCTTAAGTCCCTTTTTCCTCTACTTTCTAGGTTTGTTAGGCAAGACTTTTCAAGGCCTAACTATAAAAAGAGATCGAAATTGATCTAATTGCTATCCCCATCCTATAAGGTTATGGTTTAATTGTACACTATATAAACAGGCAAGGGAAGGAGACAGAAAGAGAGCTGGGAGGAAGGAAGGGAGAGAAAGAGGGAGAGAGAAAGGAAGGAAGGGAGGGAGGGAGGGAGGGAGGGAGGGAGGGAAGGAGGGGTGGAAAGGGGAAGAAAAAAAGATACATGCTCAGGATCCCAATTAAACATATTTATTTCGACATGATCTTACAAAGAGAGAGTTAAATAAAAGATGTTGGAAACATCCAGTCACATCGGTATAACTGCCTAGGGCTGACTTCTATGAATCAATTTCACAAAACAAAGTCCTTGCAATATCATCTTCATCAATTAATATTTATTGACCAGGTCCTAAGGTACGTGACACATGAAGAGAGAAGATTAACTTCCTTTCTTTACCCTTCTCTCTGGAAAATGAAGCTAGTACAACCTTCAAAATACCTGCCTGAGGGGAAAAAATGGACTTGCCCTAACAATCTTAAACATTATTTCCAGAACTAATTTTCTACTTATCTGGCTCTTGTGTTCCATATTTTCAATATCCTGCGATGTCTCATAGCAATTTAAAATTGCAAGTCACTATGTACAAACTGGCACAGTCTGGAGTGTGTTTTGTGTCCATTTCATTTGTTTAATACTTTGTATTTTAAAATTCCCTTTAATAGCAATTATTTAAATTAGGCAAGGTAGCTACTGTTTTCCCCAATTAACAGATAGAAATCTACAAATTTTAAGTGACTTATGCTAGATCTCCTAGTTTGTTTGGGCTTCAAACTTTCTGATATTAAAGCCTATGTTAATAAGGACACTGGCTACTTCAAAATTATATTGCATGCTCAGAGTAATTTTATGTTGTTTTTCCTGTTTATCAACAACTTCCTTCTACAAGTTGAGGAAAAAAGAGGTAAATGTATCTAGCAGCTTACTGAGTGATAGGTCCTGTGCTAAACATTTTGCATTTATTGTTGTATTTATACTCAGAACAAGCTATAGAGTTGTTTGTCTACTCTTATTTTATTTTATATTTTATATTTTTATTTTTTATATTACTCAGCCATAAAAAGAAATGAAATTGAGTTATTTGTAGTGAGGTGGATGGACCTAGAGACTGTCATACAGAGTGAAGTCAGAAAGAGAAAAATAAATACCATATGCTAACACATATATATGAAATCTAAAAAAAAAAAAAAAAAGGTTCTGAAGAACCTAGAGGCAGGACAGGAATATACTCTTATTTTAGATGAAGAAGCTGATGCTTACAAAAGTAAAGTTGCCTCTTAAGTGGCAGATCTGTTATTAGAATCCAGGTCATCAAACACCAAAGCCCATGTTCTGAACTATTTCAATACACTTGTCTTTTTTGGTTTGCAGAAGCAGCTAAATTAAATTTATACATCCTCTAGATGTACACACTGTTTCAGATGACACTTTGTTATATTTTGTTTGCTGGGTCATATAAGCCACAGAGGTCAGATTTTCTAAATATTTTGGTAAATACATACTTAAAAGACTGCAAGTCACTTTAGAAATATTTTAAATTCTTTTTATATATACTCCAAATGTCTTTTGATTTCAACCTCGTTTAACAAACATATAGTGATACATATCATGTAGAAAGAAATATACGTGGAACTTTGAGAACTAAAATGTGAACATGACAGACTCTGAGCATGAAGCACAGGTAATATCCTACTGCAAAGTCCCGGTAAGCAAATCTAACTGGAAACTGAGTATGGTTCTTTTTCTAATTCATTTGTTATATTTGTAAATCTGAATTACACATGACAGACAGAATCATACAAACAGCATACAAAAAAATGAAACTATCCTCTTTTCTATCAATACCACTTTAGCAATTTCATACAGAGCTCCCAGTATATAGCAGTAAAAAGTTTTGAGAATTCCTTATACCTTTTTACAACCCAGTACACTAAAATATTGGGCTAT